>NC_046314.1:27512412-28791162 GCF_009819535.1 Lacerta agilis | reverse complement strand
ATATCCAGTTCTAACTGTAGCTTCTTGTCGCCCATAGAGATTTCTCAGGAGACAAATGAGGTGATCCGGCACTCCCATTTCTTTAAGAACTTGCCATAGTTTGCTGTGGTCGACACAGTCAAATGCTTTTGCGTAGTCAATGAAGCAGAAGTAGATGTTTTTCTGGAACTCTCTAGCTTTCTCCATAATCCAGCGGATGTTTGCAATTTGGTCTCTGGTTCCTCTGCCCCTTCGAAATCCAGCTTGCACTTCTGGGAGTTCTCGGTCCACATACTGCTTAAGCCTGCCTTGTAGAATTTTAAGCATAACCTTGCTAGCATGTGAAATGAGTGCAATTGTGCGGTAGTTGGAGCATTCTTTGGCACTGCCCTTCTTTGGGATTGGGATGTAGACTGATCTTCTCCAATCCTCTGGCCACTGCTGAGTTTTCCAAACTTGTTGGCATATTGAGTGTAGCACCTTAACAGCATCATCTTTTAAAATTTTAAATAGTTCAGCTGGAATCAAAATACCCGTCCCCATATTCTCCTTTTTTTAATCTGTATTTTTCTTTCCAGAGTAAACCTGATAGGGTCTTTTTTTAAGCCTGTCGCAGTGCAAAGGAAACACAGTGCAAATGGGTGGGGCAAAGGGAGTCTGAATGAGCCCCCTTTCTCAGGGGTGGAGCAAGCTGGGCGCGTTGGGGGTGGGCCATCCTGTGTGTCCTCGCTGAGGGGGGTTACATTCTGTGCGCCACCCGCCCGTGATTCCTGGCTACCCTGAGCCATCGGGGGAAGGAGGTCAGTTGTGGCAGTGGCCTTCCCCCCTTCCCCCTTCATTTTGACAGTCCTATGCTCCCGTGCTGCTGGAGAAGGCAGGCAGGGAGATGATGGGAAGGAGGCTGGTGAGCAAACAAGCGAAGGGTGGAGGGAAGGAGAGAAGCAGAAGCTTCCTCAAGTCAGGACTCAAACCCCGTAACCCCGAAAAAGCTCAACAACTTTGGCAAACCCTTTCCCCCAGAAGCTCAACAACTTCCCTAGAAAAAGCTCAACAACTCCTGGCAATGACAATGGATAGATCACAGCCAGTATTTTTATACTGTGAGTAGATCACAGTCTCTTGGGATTTCAATGTTTGTGGGGTGGGGTGACAACAAATTTTTTCACACTGGGTACCACCTGACCTTGCTACTCCACTGCCCTTTCTGTGCTCCTAACTGTGGGATATGTCAGTCAAATCCAACATTCTATCTGCCTCTATGTGACAGTCAGTTTGGTCCATTGGGCGGTTAGGCTGCTGCTGATAGAAGTGTTAAGTAATAAATGCTCTGATGGAGTCTTTTTAGGACTCACTAATATCTAAAATATAGTATATATCTTTTGTAACCTAAGTATGTACTCAATGAATCTGACAATAAACTAGTTTATTTTGTTATCATTCATGTGTATTTTTCTTTTAAGAGGGACAAAAGGGATTAACAACCAAGAAGGCAGGAAGGTAGAAGACATAATTATTTAAAAGGACTCAAACGAGTCAGCAATCTGCTTGCTGCTGTGTAAATTTAAATAAGGAAACGTTTAACCCTGCTATATTATATATAAACGTTCCTACACTAACAACTCCTTAATGGGCAGCTCCCCTGCTTGCCTGAACCTCCTGATCTTGGACTCACAAGGCAGAATTTTAAGTCACGTGGCAAGCCTGGCAGGAAGACGCAGACACAAAGAAGAATTATCCTATTGCAGAAGATGTTCCCCATTGCTTCTCTGCATGAGTCATTGCCCTGCCAGTATTGATACAGAAACAAACAGGCAGGTAATAATTCCTTCTCGTGGCACTCTGAAAGAGAACCTTTTGAAACTGAAGTGTGCCTCCAGTTTGAACACAGAAAATAAAACACACCTCAGCTGCGAGACATTTGGAAAACATCAAGTTAGGCTAATGCTTGCTAAGCATCCTGCCATAAAAGGTACACTTAGGCATTAATTATGGCATCAATTATATATAATTAATCATCAGCATGACTAAATAATATTATGTTAAAAATTCTTCCAGGCAAAATAGCAGTAATGGTGCCACAGAAACTGGCATATTTGTGGCGAAACTAGATATATCATGAGCTTTAGAATGCAAGGCAGCCTAGATTAACATTTGAATGCAAAGTTTGTGCGTGGGCATGGATGTTGAACAATGGGAGGGAGCATGGCTATATTTTCAAAGACAAGCCTGACTCTATAAGAAACGAAAGTCCTCCAAAGTCTTAGTTATAAATACAGTGGTACCTTGGGTTAAGAACTTAATTCGTTCCGGAGGTCTGTTCTTAACCTGAAACTGTTCTTAACCTGAGGTACCACTTTAGCAAATGGGGCCTCCTGCTGCTGCCACGCTGCCACTGCACGATTTCTGTTCTCATCCTGAAGCATAGTTCTTAACCTGAGGTACTATTTCTGGGTTAGTGGATTCTGTAACCTGAAGTGTCTGTAACCTGAAGCGTCTGTAACCTGAGGTACCACTGTATTTTAATATGCGCACATGAAACAACAGATGACCATATTTCATGCCCCCTAGTCACGGGCATCTAGATCTGCAATTGAAATGCATAGATTATACATTGCAATGCCACACTTTCAACCTCACACACTCAACTGATATTGCCTTTGAATTAAATTACCAGCAAGAATATCAGTCTGAATGATCTTACTGTAGAATTCTTGCAAGCAGTCAATCTGAACTGTCTAAAAGAGGAACTGGGTATAAAATGGCAAGAACTTGGCCGGATTAAAGTATATGGACACTATAAGATAAGACATATTTCCCTCTTTACACGATTCATGTAATCGCTCCCCTTTTCCTGGTCTTAGCTTTTGTGAAAGTAGGGAGCTGTGGTTTTGGTGCAGCAGAAAGGGGTTGGGGAAAACTGAAGTCAGCATGTGAAGAATTAACACCGTATCTCCTAAACAAGGGATGTTCTCATACTGACATGCTGGCAGTTCCTCCAGTTGGAACTGGAAGTGGAGAAGAGAAATTTGGCAGGAGCGAGCAAAATTAAGGGTTGAGAGTTGGAGCACTTCAAATGAGGACATTACAGTACAAAGAAAAGAAATTGTTGCAGATCCAGGATATGTGGTTGAATACAGAACAAGAGAGAGAGGAGAGTTCCGGGATGTCATTGGATTCAGACAATCTAATGAAAATATTCAGAAATGGTGTGGAAGATCATTTAGTGTAGAGTTTCCCAAACCTGGGTCTCCAGTTGTTTTGGGGCTTCAACTCCCATCATCTCTAGCTAGCTGGACCACAGGTCAAGGATGGTGGGAATCCCTGAGAACTAAATGAGGCAAAGGAGCAACAAGCTTAGTACAGAAGAAAAATTCCAAAATGAACTAAATTCCCATAATAAGAGCACACAAGAATAGGGTTGCCATATTTCAAAAAGTGAAAATTCGAAGTTAAGCTTGAGGGTGGGGCGCAAAGTTGTTGAGCTTCATCTAGTTTTGCTAAAAGTTGTTTAGCTATCTTTAATGAAATTAGTCAAAATCAACACTTCTTACATGGGTTGCCATACATCTGGATTTTCCTGGGCATTTTGCCGATTTCCGCCAGGACACTGTTTCTGATGGCTGAATCCTGGATGTATGGAAACCCTACACAAGAAGAGCCTGTTAGATCTGGCCAATGGCCCACCTAGTCCAGCATCCTGTTCTCACAGTGGCCAGCCAAGCACAAGCACACTCCCCCCTCCTGTGGCTTCCAGAAATTGGTATCCAAAACATACTGCCTCTAACCACAGAAGCAAAACATAGCCTCCAGCTTGGTTAGTAGCCCTTGAGGGCTTTGCCCTCCATGAATTTAAAGCCACCCAAATTGGTAGACATCACTGCCTCTGACGGGAGTAGCAATATCAAGTTCATGCCTCCGAGTCACGGGCCTTGTGATGTTCTGCCATTGTAATGTGTGCAAGAGATGGATTGGAGTTGCAAAGCAAGGGGTTGATGCAAGCTGTAGAGAGAGGATGCACAGACCTCTGAAAGGGGTGGGCAAAGGTGACAAAGAAGCACAGGATTGTTTGGCTGAGACAGATTTTAAAAGTATTTCTAGGTAATCTCAAGAATTCTAAGGGTGGTCCATTACTGCATCTTGTGGTAGCAAATTCCACAGTTTAACTACACACTGTATGACAAAGAACCTTCTTTTGTTTGTCCTGAATCTTCCAACGTTCACCTTCATTGGATGTCCCCAAGGCAGGGGTGCCAGCTTAAATAAAATATTGGGGGGCCCAGGTAAGCCCTGTCTTGCATAATCGATCACATGATAGGGTGCATTCACACCATTTGAATGACAGTACCCACCAACTTCGGGGAGGCCCAGCTTTGTCAGGGGCTGGTCTGGAGTGGAAGATGGGGGAATGCAATCGCAGGGTGATCAGCTCCTAACAGAAGAGGAGGAGGAGGAATATTCCCCCCTCCATTTCCAGCATATCCAGAAGCAGAGAGACAGGCAGACACAGAAGCTGCACAGTTGAGAGAGGAGCTACCCAGCTATGAGATAGTAGCTAAGCAACCAGAAGGGAGGCAGCAGCTGGGTGATGCATCAATAGAGAGTGGGGGAGAACCCCCTCCCTCCCCCCTAACTCGGAGGTCCGAGAGTGTCAGAGATCAAAGGAGAGACGGGGGGGGGACTTCCCATTGGCATGCTTCTTGCTGCGGAAGTGGAGAGGAGTCAAAATAAGAAACTGATATCCTTGCAGAGGGTTGCCTGTTCTTGCTTGCAATTTAATGCTGTAGTAAAATACTATACATCTACCAAATGCTCATTAATTCTTATCATTGAGCTACCAGAAGGGAGAGGGAAACTCCTGTACTTGATAGCCTCCTCAAATATTTTATGGGGAGGCAAGGTGTCCTCAGCCCCAAGGAGTTGGCTCCTATGTACCAAGGTCTACTAGTGTTATGAGAGATGGACGAACACATTTCTCTATCCACATTCTCCATGCTATGTGTAATTTTATAAACTACTATTGCGCCACCTCTTACGCACCATCTCTCTAAACTAAAATCCCCGAACATTGTAACCTTTCTTCATGAGGGAGTCACTCCACTTCCTTCATTCCTTTGCTTGTTCTTTTCTGAACTTCTCCTATTTTTACAATATCCTTTTTGTTCTTATCTTGCTCCCTTTATGAAGTGGCATTAGGGCTATTATCCAGCTTAGTTTATGTCACCTTGCTGGTAAACCCTAATATTCTGCTTATAATATTTTGTGGGCTGTGGCTCACTGGGTTGATGTTTTGAGAGAGTGATTCAGAAAATCCAAGCATTGTTGACTACAGGATGACAAAGATCTGTGTGTGTGCCATCCAAAGCTGTTTCTCAGCAGACAGTGAAAACTGTGTGCTTTCTGTTTGGCTGGATCACTGCCAATTGCTCTTGGTATTTCTTTCTTGATGGGTAATAGCTAATTCAGAACCCACCATTGATTTCACCGACTGCATCAAATGACCTGTTAAGGTGAGTGGCTATTACTTAGCAACCACTGCAACAACTAATTAAGTCGTACAATATCTTCTGAAGTTCAGAGTCAGTGTTGGTAAAGTTCAGCTTTCCTCAAATACTGAAGTGTGTGTGTGTGTGTGTGTGTGTGTGTGTGTGTGTGTATGTGTGTGTATATATATATATATATATATATAGAGAGAGAGAGAGAGAGAGAGAGAGAGAGAGAGAGAATGAATGGTTAATTGTTGCCAACAGAAAAGTACATGCTATGAACAAAAACATTTGAATCCATACACAAATTAGAAAAGTAACGTGTGGTTCAGGATGGCAGAAATCTACTTAGTTTCCCTCTCCCCACCAGCAAGACAAACTCATGAAGGAGTTTGGCTCAGAGGACAGCAAGTGGCAGTGTGGGGGTGGCCCACTTTTCCTCACCTGAAGCTCTCCAAAGGGGCAGGCTGTTGTGACAGGTGGAGCAGCGCAGGTGGACTCCATTGCTCTCCTGGTTTCCTAACACCATGGGACATTGCAGAAAGTGTGAGGGAAGAGGAGTGAGGAGGTTAGCATGGTGTTGCGGTGTAAGTGTCGGCTTGGCACAGCTATGCTGAGCCCTCCCCCAGTGCCAAGCCCCTTTCCCTCTGTCTTACCACTAAGATGTTCCACCCTGATAAACTTATTAATCCAAGCAGTTTCTGGAAAGTTGGGTGGTGGATTTAGCAGTGGATGCTGAGGTCTATTCTGCCAATGACTGGTTTTCTTTATAGGGATGGAGAAATTTGGATGCTGCTCATTTTTAAAGCGAGCTGAGTTAATTCATCAGTCCCAAACTTATATGTGAATTGGAATGCTGTTATCATTGAGACAACACGTTACTTGGAATCGTGTGAAGCAGTTTCAATTTTTATTTATTTATTTAAAAAACATGCACAGAAACATATATTTTAAAGTAAAGTGCATTGGTAAGCATACAAAAATGCTTACTTCAGAGGAAGACTGAATACAAAATGTATGCTTTAGAGGAAAGTGTGCATGATTTAAATAAGGGTGTTCTGTGCATTTCCTTTTTTTTTAAATGATTAAATTATATCATGAGATGAACCTGCAATTGAGCATATACAAAATTTACATGGAATGGCTGATCTGCCTATCCATAGTCCTCAGCAACCAATACAGTGGTACCTCTAGTTGCGGACACGATTTGTTCCGGGGTGCTGTTCACACCCCAAAAAGTCCGCAACTAGAGCGGTGCTTCTGCGCAAGATAGATAGATGTTTATTCGGCATTTGCGCCCAACATACAATACAATCATACAATACAAAACAAGCAGTCAATCAAGCAAGCGTGGAGCGCGATAGAGCACTTCTGCGCATGTGTGAAGCACTCAGAAGGCTTTTGCGCATGTGCAAAATGTGCACAACACTTCTGCACATGAGTGCATGGCAAAACTTAGAAGTATACACTTCCGGGTTTGCCGCATTCACAACCCGAAAAGCTGCAACGTGAAGCAAATGTAACAAGAGGTATGACTGTAAATAGCTCTCTGGATCTCTCAGTTTTTATTTACAAAGTGCTCGCCCTCTACAAAGTAATGAAACCAATGGACAAGAAGCTGACAGTCCTATTGAAAAGCTCTTGTTCATATCACTGGGTGGGTTATTTTCATAGATTGAGCCCCAAAGTCTGATGCTTCCAAGAAGGGCAAGGAACATTGGCAGTGGTTGGTAGCGATGTGAAAAATATTTGTTATGGCACAAGAGATTAAAACGTGCTGCAGGAGAAGAAGAAAACAATGTATAAAACATTTCCCTCCATCCTTAGGGACTACTTCAGACGCACATAAACAGGGAGCACTCAGGAATGATTCAGATCTGTGCTTGACAACCCATTTAACATTGCTCAGGCGAAAGTGTCCCCATTACCTTTGAAGCCTGGGAAGCTGGAGATGATGTAAACATGAGATTATAACGAAGAGCATGGAGATGTTTGGGCATCTGTGCACTGGCACAGGTTAATGCCACAGCAAGGTCTGTGGAACCAATGTGACCATGTCTCTGTATGGAGAGTCTTTTTCCAATATTTTTCAGTTTTTTTCTCTTAAGGCCCTATTGGTAACAAATAAGTCAGATTTTCAAGCAGAACTGAAATCATATTATTCTTTAATAAGACAAATAATGCCAGACTATATTGGGCTCGATTACATTATTTGTGTGTTGGCAGATGTGTGCGAAAGTTCGCAAAGTGCCATTTTCACCAGCCTACTTCATCCCGCTTCGAGTCATCTGGATTTGAATAGGCGGCTCATGTATAACAAAATGAAATTTAAAATACCCAGTGTTTGGTGGATAGAATAAACATCCCCTCTGCACATGTACTGCATCCTCTGGGTATTTGAACACGAAAGATTAACTCCATACATAAATTAAATAGAGCCATTTGACATTTCAAACAATCCCCAGTTGTGCCTTGTCACTTAGCGGGGCATGTGTAATAAAATAAAATAAAATAAACAAATCATTAACTTGTTAGCTGAATTAATTGAAATGTGAAATGTTATTTTGTAAAGTTCCTCCTAACTGCCCTGAGAATCTCTTTGTGTATTTGGCTACACTTTGAATGATTCATGAGAAAAACTTATGCATTTGATGTGTGGGGGTGGAAAGACTCGTTTCCTTCCTTATCATGTTCGTTTTATATGACTATAAGTGATGGCAACAGAGAGTTGCTTTCATTGATATTAAAAGCTGGAAGAAAGTTGCACCCAACCCCCAAATTTCCTTTCCCTCCAACCCTAAAATGAGAAAATAGAAAGCCTTTAAGCTTCAAACACATTAAAATGCAACAAGCTGGATTTGTGATTGTGCGTGTCACTTACAAATTGGCTAAGCATTTCAAATAGACGGGATCCTTCTGAAGCTCATACTTAGCTTGGATTTGCGCAGACCATTCCCTGAAGTTGTGGAGGACAAAGCATGATTTCCCTCCAAGGACTAGTTAAGATCTGTAGGTAGCATTATAAACTACATTGGGCTTAAATATAGTCCATAATCCCTGTGTTGCTCTTTTCATCTCTGTAAGGAAGTATAGATCTTTCCTGCCATTTAGTCATAGGTTTGGTGGTCAGAGTCGAAAAGGAAACAAAGAATGAAAAAAAATGAAAGGAGGGGGGAAAAAACAATGAAGAGGAACAAGAAACAGCTGGAGCTAAATGCATCATAGCAGCATCATACAGGGTGTAGGTGGGTAGCCTCTGCCCTGTCTCCACCTACTGGTTTAGCTTTGTGTAGCCCTCAGCCCAACTTCAAAAGTCCTCTGCTAGCCATAAGTTCAGACCTCTGGCTAAAGTAATCTGTCACTCCTCCTGAAGTCTTTTGGGAGAAGAGTGAGAGAAGAGGGTGACAGAAGGGGAAGGAGATGGGGGGGGCAGTGGATGCCACTGCCCACTACTGCCTTGAGATGGGTGAATCTCTGCATTTCAGTTTCTCAGTTCAGCACTCCACATTAGTTTCCAGATTTTCTTTTTAAAGCCCTCATGAAAACTCATCAACATTTTAGGGCAAATTTCTCCCCATCTGCACTTTTCTGTAATCAATTTTCTCTAATGTGCACACACACATTTTTTTTGCAAAGCCATTTCCCCTAATATAATGGATTTTTGTGTGCCATTTTCAATAATGTATACATTTTTATGAGAAATGCATTTTTTTGCATATATTAATTGACTGGAGAAATGCGTTGCAAAATTCAGAGAAGTGCTGAAGCTCGTCGTTTTTCAAATGTTCAGTAAAACTGGGGTCACAATCTCTCTATGGTAGGCCCTAGTTGTGTCACTGGCATGGCATGGTCTGGTTGGAACTGGCTGGCACCTGAATGGGCACATTTCCATGCCAAGACTTCTTAAAAGGGTTAATGACTACCCCTACCCAAAGGTTTATAGTCACAAGAAAAGGTCTTGGGGAATAAGAGGGTATGGAGAAATCAAATCATACACAGAAAGAATGGAAACCAGGAGCATTCCTGGAGTATCTTTGGTCTTGCTCAACTTCTCTCTAGAGAAGTCTTGCAGTTTAGCTAAAATATCCTTAGGCCATAGTGCATTTCCTTCCCTCTGTTTTTCTCCTCTTCACCCCCTGTTTGGGTACACCAGCAAAGGGAGAAAGTGGTGATTGCAGGAGATATAATGTGTGTGCAGATCTGCTTGCTGGGGCTATACCAACATAATGTGAGGGGAGTAAGGATCTGTGAATCTTTTCCATTTTGCCAGCAGAGCACCTAGCTGATTGGTTGTCCAACCAAACATTGAAATGTCAATGGATAATCCATTCCCCCAAGATATGGTCAGTGTGCTAATGCTGTGAAGGTCAGGCAGATAACCTGCCACAGAAATTATTTTTGGTGCTTTACTTTACTGCTTTGTTTTATGATAACGCAGCTCCTCAGCATAGCTTCAAGGTTGAATACTGTTGCTTAATAGGAAATTGACAAGCAAAATGTGAGCAGCAGGTTCAGATTCTGAGAGCTGGCCATCCATGAAGTGATAAGTGAAATCTACAACATCCCTACAACTAATGCATGTGCGATCTGCTATGGTTCACTAGGCTTCCGGTCCAGAGTGCGATTATTTTCAAATGTATATTGATGGGCAAACACACAGGGCAGGGGATGGTTCAGTGATCTGTTTCTGGAATATAGGACAGGTTGTGTGGCTCTCATTTCAAATACAGATCATGGTTCAGAGATTCGGTGCCTGCCATCTATCTGTAGTACGGCATGAAGACATGTAGACTATTCAGCTCTTCTTGTTTTGCTTTTTACTTCGCAGTAGGCCATAATTAACACTATAGCCAGCTACTTTAGAAAAGCTTGAGAAAGTGTTACAAAAATATTATAATATTCAGGGGAATCAGTCAGCCCTAGGTTTCAGGCTACAATGGATCACTCCTCCTAAACACCCACAGATCTGGCTAATTTCTGGCAAGAGTAACAAGGAATGAACCTGAACAAGTGTCACTATTTACAGGTAGGTAGCTGTGTTGGTCTGCCATAGTCAAAACAAAATAAAAAATTCCTTCCAGTAGCACCTTAGATACCAACTAAGTTTGTTCTTGGTATGAGTTTTCGTGTGCATGCACACTTTTCCAGATACCATATATGCCACTATATACATTTTGTTACAAAAATTGAGCACCCCGTCCCCACTCTCTGCTGAGCAGTAGCAAAATTCCAGGGAGTTCCAGGCTCTCACTCAGGATCTGTGTATCTTTGAGGAAAAGGTGTGGTGGGGACTGTCGTAGCTTTAAGAAATATGATTTATCCACGCATTTACACCTGAGTTTGAATGGAGAGAGTCTTGCAGCATGGTCATATCAAGAGGGTCTTTCCCCCAACAACAGTGCAGCACTGGAGTTCAAGGCAGCTCTCACAGCCTGCCTTCAGCCATCCTGCCAGATGTCACAGAAGGGGAAGTGTGCAAGATTTTGCATTTCACCTCCAGAAAGGTTTTACGCCTCTTTGCTTTTTTCAGACCAAAGAAGGCGGCAACAGAGTGAATAATACTTTTCAAGAGACAAATTGCCATTGTAACACCAGGCAGGATGAAGTGTTAATTATCACATACAAAAGGGCACAAGGCAACCTGTAATTAAAAAGGAGGAGAAAGAGGGCAGCTGCCATGTCAGTGCGAGCAAAAAGCAGAAGAGATTCTGGCCTTTGTGTCAGCGGGAGAATTTGTTTGCAGAAAGAGAAGAAGAAAGGAAGGAGAGAGAGAAAACACATATTAAAATGAAGTAAGGAAGAGAGGGAGATCCATTAGAAGCTTCATGTCTGAAGAAAGTTTCTAGAAAATACACATCATAGCTAAGAAAAGCAAACTACCACCTCTTTTCTGAACCCAACCCATTCACCAGAAACTCTCAGAGAAATATTCACAGATATACAGCATCTCTCTCTCTCTCTCTTTCTCTCTCTCTCTCTCTCTCTCTCTCTCTCTCTCTCTCTCTCTCTCACACACACACACACGTACCACTTGCTACTCAAAATTGACATTAACACTTCTTCACATCCAAAGCAACCACCCCAACGAAGCACCCCCATTGAATTTGCTCCTTTGAATTCTATTGAAGGAGAGGAATGGTGACTGTATACATAGCAGAGTGTTAAGGCGCATGTGGGTCACAGCTCCGAGTGTGCTTTTGTGCACATCCATCCACACATGAGCACTTTTAGTTGAATCTAAATGTTTCCCCTCCCATGCTGCTGGGTGGTGCTTGATGGGATTATTTGCATGATGCGCTGCTTTCCTCTCTCTTCAATTAGTCCTTACTTGCCTTCCCTGAGTTCCAGAAACCTGAGGTCCATTGTGGGCCTGATTTTTACCTGTGAGACCAGTGTGCCTCCTGTCCCCAGGATTACCACCTCTGCTCAACAGCCACCTTCTATGTCCTCCCCCCCACAGCCCTCATGGTCCCGGCTTAAGCCAAGCTTTGGAAAGGAGGCAGACAGCTGTATGCTAGAGCCCTTCTTCCTCATTTCCAAAGCCAAGTAGGCACTTCCCCAGCTTCAGGAAGGAGGACTCTTTGACCCTGTTACAGCCCTTATGCCTGCTTCCCAAAGTTGGGCAAACACGTACTGGGCTTTCAGAAGGCACCCGCCTCGGTGGTGCACCCGGTGTGGCTGCACCTCTCCCACTGCCATTAATCTATCTCTATGCTGAAGGATCAATCTTCTCTCTCTCTCTCTCTCTCTCTCTCTCTCTCTCTCTCTCTCTCTCTCTCTCGGTGTAAAATCTGGCCTCAAAAGCAGCCCAATAAAGAGCACCTCGTCAACAAAAGTAGGGGCTGTGGTGACACATGGTTTCCCCAAAAACCATGTAAAAAAACAAACAAACTTCAGTATGTCCACAGTTAGATGGCATGCAATTTTATAGAGCATAGATCATATAATTGTAGAGTTGGAAAGGTCCAGAATGATCATCTAGTGGAATCTTTGGCCCAATGTGGGATTCGAAAGCACAACACTGAGGTTAACAGTCTCATGCTCTATTGACTGCACTATCCCAGGGTGTATGTTAGATTTCCTGCTCCTTACTGCATTATCAACTGATTGGGATATCCAGGGCTTTTGTTTCTAGCCAGGCCTCACCAGAACTCAGTCCCTTCACCCCTCTGGTGGGCGCCATTGCCATTCGAAGAAAACAAGGACGGTGTTCACGGTGAGTTCCGGCACCTCTTTTTCTAGGAAAAAAAAATAGCACTGGGAATATCCAAATTAAACTGGAGGGTGCGAGGTGGGAAGTGCAAGCTGCCACATGGATGAGGACAACGTCATGGGGGGAAACATGGAAAACTTGCACAAATGGGATTCATTGAATCCCCTTTAAGCTGTCTTGTGCAAATGGCCTGTAATAAGGAAAGCCATGGGAGTGTCGCGGATTGCTCCACGGCGCTGTAGCAGAGAATTGCAAAAGCCACAGGTTCTTCCTTGCAGTATTCTCTTATTGTGAGCTATATACATACAGACAGTTCATACAAAGACAAGTAGGACAACTTCACTCTCACTCTCTCTGACTCCACTCTACACCACCACACCCTGCTTAACAGGTTCCCCTTTAATACAAGACAACAGCCAATCATCTGTCGGCACACTCTTGCTGAGTCACTCTGACACAGGAAGGTTTGCAGGTCTATTGCATCAGCTTCTTTTACTTTTCATGCAAGCTCAAGCCTGCAGACTTACTAGGCTACACAACATTCTATGTATCCCGACAGGGAGCAGGAGGTCCAAAGGGATCCTTTTCCAAATGCCAGCTGCTGCACACGAGGGATAGTTAGATCCTGGCTGGGGAGGGAAGTCTTAATCCACACCTCTCCATGTGCTCTGCTAACAATGGCCGCCCCCATGCCTGGAATTCAACGCTTAAAAAAAAATCAAGATATGCTTGCTAATCTCATTCTAAGTAACTGAGGGACAGAGCATCTGATTATTCTCAAGCAAATATCTGCCTGAGCCCGCGGAGGCTTCTCAGCTGAGTCACAGAATAACGACAGCAACAACAGTGCAGAAGATGGATTCCGGTCCATCACTGGGTGACACAGTAATGGCACTGGCAATTTTGACAGTAACTATTTAGTGCCTTAGCGGCCGTGCATCCTGGTAGACAGAAAGAAATTGGTGTGAATTGGGGGGGGGGGAGAGAGAGATCACAACAGATGAATGCCTGCAGCAACAAACCATTGAAGAGATTTGTAGACGGTGTAAGAAGCTATGTCCTCTAAAGTGACCAAAAGCTTTCGGAGGGCGCTACAACCAACGCAGGATGCACCTGGATGCCGTATGATTTTGATTTAAAAACAAACAAACAAAAAACAATCAAGTGGTGTATACATTTTGTGAAATACAATGCCTTCAAAATCACACTGTTGCACATCTTCCTCCTTCTCTCTTTCCCCCAAAAAGGGAAAATTGGATTCCCCCCCTTTCGTGTTCCCCTAATAAACAGGTCCTCGTAACTGTTTTTAACAACTCTCCCTGGAGGTACAGAACCAGTGAGCTGCCCATATACATGCACTGCTGAGGTCTAAAAGACAGGGGGGGAAGGGGTCGTCCATAAATCACATTCTGTAGTAGGGATGCTTGAAGAATCCGATCTTTACGAATTCTGGTGTGAATTGACATGAGCTGGGCAAATGTATGAATTAGAATATCTATTCCTCCAGTTTTGGCCTTCTTCAAGTGCTGGGATGCTGGTCTTAAAACATACCAAAAAATGCCCACCCTCTATATTTTTGCTCCTTACAGGTAGAGGATGATTTTGAGCTCCAGTGTAATCAGAGGGGAAAGAGCTAAGCTGCCTTTCTCCCTCCAGTATTCCTCCACATTTATCCATGGTCTGTTTAGCCTTTATCTTTATCATTTTCACTTAAGAGCATACATGCAACGATTGGGAGGGAGACAAATCCAACTCCTTGGAATGTGTAGCTTGAGCCTTACATGCTGACTTTGCAATGTCAGGAGCTTCTAGACTCAGATCAGTATCCGTAAAACCCTGTTGCTCCAACCCAAAAGGGTGAGAAGAGAGAAACAGGTTCACCTTGGGTCAAGAGATGAAAGGCGCAAAGAGCAAATAAATAGCTAATGATTCAGTACAATTTCCTCCTGCTGCTCCCGATTCGGTTGTGCTGATGTGCAATCGAGCGCCATAAAACCAATGAACTGTCCACTGGTGGCTATTAAAGCTCTCCCCAAACAACGCCTCGTGTCCGGCTAATGGCCAAACATACGTAATAACCCTCTTTGATTTAAAATTAAGCCTCTCCGCTCCTTCGGGTTCTGTACTTTGGGGATGCATTGCTGCTGCTGCTGCTGCCGCCGCCACCACCACCGGATAATCAGATAACAATTTCTCAACACTTAAATGGCTGTGCTTAATTAATTAAGAAAATTGTTTATACTGAGATGATGCATAAAGTGCAAATGAAACAACTGGCCTTGTAGGTTTCAGTAGTTCATTGGATTCCCCTCGGCTTTATTTAAAAACACATTTAAAGAGACATCACACAGTGTTCGCCCTCCCCCACTGTGTCTGAAATTGACACCGAACATCAGGGAAACGTGGAACTCTGCTGAGTGCAGTTTTTTCCATTTAATGCAAAAGGTTCCGAGTTAATTTCTAAACTGAGAGATACTGAAGCCTACTTGGAAATGACGCCCTCCAAATCCAATGTCTATCAACCCTCAGTTTTCAGGTACTTTGTGGGGTGTGGGTGAGTGCTTGTTGCATGGTTAGGGAAAGGCCCTCAGTATATGATCAGGGACTCTAACCTCTTTAATACTACATCACATATGCAAAGCCTGAGCCATGGCTTTCAAAAGAAGATCTGGGTTTGAGCTCTATCTCAGTAAGAACCCAGATCCATGGCTCCATCTGGGCCCAAGTTAATGAACATGCAGTCTGCCCACTCTGTGATGTTTTGCCAGGCTAAAGTCTGTAGTTTTTCAAGTATGTACTACTAGTATGCTGATTCAGATAGTCACTGGTTGCCCCCTTGCATCACACACATAACATTTATCCCTTCATTACATTTCCATAGATTTCTACCCTATCTTTCTTCCAACATGGTACCATGGTACATGTGGTTCCCAAGAGATCTCCCATTCAGACAGAAACCAAACCAATCCTTGGTCAGCTTCAGTTGAGGTGGCCGTTTCATGTACCTTCAGACAGTACTTTGTGCCCCACAGGCATTCTACACAGAGACCCACGGACACAGAGACTAGATTTGCATGATTTCTCCATCTCTAGATGAGGCAAGAGATCTCAAGAATCATGTCCATGGGCCTCTGTGTGGAGCTGCCTTCCCGATATGTTATTGGGCATGGTTGAGTGGTGGGCTATGTCCTGAATTTCTAGCGTATTGATGCATTTTTATGTTGTTTTATGTTGTTTCCAGCACATGAATGCCTTATGAAGCTATTTTATCTGGTGTGCTGCTGGTGGTTTTATCTTTTCTAGTTTTTATTGCAATTTATTGGGGGTTTGCCTGCATCATCATCATCATCAATTGCATATGTATAATACACATCATATATTTTTATGTATTGTACATATGTACCTGTGAAAGGCCTTGAATCATTGCCAATAAACAAGTAGCAATCCTTCCCAATGGGACCATTTAGGAAAGAGAGTGAATACCTCCCAATACAGCACATTGTCAGTGATCTCTCTTCAAAAACTCTATGCTGCCTTCTAGTCTTGGGGAACAAGAAAAGAGTCAACCCAACCCCCCCCCCCAAAAAAAAGAACACGCAAAAACACAGTTTTATACAGTTATGCTTGCACAAGCCCAATCTCTTATCAATTTCTTCCCCACTAATTGTGTAGTAAAATGCTGCAAAGTTATAAAAGCTTGAAATAAGGTCAATCAACTTTCTTAATGGTGTAGAAAATATCCACTTTCTAGAGGGGGAAAGAAATGACCAGGTTTTTGCTATCGCTACATTTTCCTCATTTTGCTAAGTGATGCTCGTGCTAAGCCAAGTGCAACTACATGCTTTTTATGATCACCTGATATTGAAATGAAGCAGCCAAAAGGAAGCCGTTGACCCAGAGGAACTTTTATTTTGCTGTATTCCATGCTACAAGCCCCTGCCCATCTATTGAACACCAGTGGGCTTGTTTCCAAGTCAATATGCTACTCGTCTACGACTCCAACCATCCTTGCTGGCTAGGACAAGAGAGACCCATCATCTTCAGGGTCACAGGTTCCCCATCCCTGCTTTAAGAGGCCGACTAATCTCATGTGGTGACATACATTTGGTTGCTGACTCCAAGATCTAGAGAGCTGTTTTGCATTCTTTGACCAGAAAAGGGAGACTGAGCTCTTGTGCTTCCTCCAGCATTTTGGCAGGTGCAGTTTGTCATGTAGTGATGAAAAAAAGCTGCATCTGTTCATGTCTCCTCTTTTTCACATATTTTATAAGCACAGGGGTCATGTATCTGCTTTGTTGTTGTTGTTGTTGTTGTTGTTTAGTCGTTTAGTCGTGTCCGACTCTTTGTGACCCCATGGACCAGAGCACACAAGGCACTCCTGTCTTCCACTGCTTTGTGCAGTTTGGTCAGACTCATGTTGGTAGCTTCGAGAACACTGTCCAACCATCTCATACTCTGTCGTCCCCTTCTCCTTGTGCCCTCCATCTTTCCCAACATCAGGGTCTTTTCCAGGGAGTCTTCTCTTCTCATGAGGTGGCCAAAGTATTGGAGCCTCAGCTTCAGGATCTGTCCTTCCAGTGAACACTCAGGGCTGATTTCCTTCAGAATGGATAGGTTTGATCTTCTTGCAGTCCATGGGACTCTCAAGAGTCTCCTCCAGCACCATAATTCAAAAGCATCAATTCTTCAGCGATCAGCCTTCTTTATGGTCCAGCACTCACTTCCATACATCACTACTGGGAAAACCATAGCTTTAACTATATGGACCTTTGTTGGCAAGGTGATGTCTCTGCTTTTTAAGATGCTGTCTAGGTTTGTCATTGCTTTCCTCCCAAGAAGCAGGCGTCTTTTAATTTTGTGACTGCTGTCACCATCTGCAGTGATCATGGATCCCAAGAAAGTAAAATCTCTCACTGCCTCCATTTCTTCCTGTATCTGCTTACCCTCCTTAAAAAAGTCAGGTGTGGCTTCCCCCTCTCATCACAATTTTGCGATAATGAGAGAAACCAGGACTGTCCCTTCTGTGCCACACCTGTAAAGGGGAAAAGGCATTAGCTTGGGCTTTGGAAACCCTACAGTTCGTAAAATATTGTCAATGCAGAAGTTGTCAGATGATGTCACAGGAGAGTGAAGTGCAGATAATAATATTAATATTAATTTATTATTTATTACCCAGCCACTCTGGCCGGCTCCCAACAGAATATTAATATTATTAATAATAAAGTGATAAAACATCAAACATTAAAAACTTCCCTAAAAAGGGCTGCCTTCAGATGCCTTCTAAAAGTCAAATAGTTGTTTATTTCCTTGACATCTGATGGGAGGGTGTTCCACAGGGTGGGCGCCACCAGTGGTGGAGCTTCATGCTCCAGCACCGGGGGCAGATAGTAGGGGGGGCAGGGCTGGCGCGTATCCCGGGGGTGGGCTGCGTCACCCAAAGGTGCGGGGTGTGCATTCTGGGGCATGATGCACCGCCCAAAGGGGCATGGTGTGTGTTCTGGGGGCATGGCATGCTGCCTGCGGGGGCAGGGTGCCCAGCGTGGGTGGAGGTGCAGCCGCGATGGAACCCCACCGGGATCATGCTGCCGGGGGCGGTGCACTCCCACTGCCCCCCTTTTCCTCAGCCAGTGGGCGCCACTACCAAGAAGGCCCTCTGCCTGGTTCCCTGTAGCTTTAGTTCTCGCAGTGAGGGAACTGCCAGAAGGCCCTTGGAGCTGGACCTCAGTGTCTGGGCTGAACGATGGGGGGTGGTGATGCTTCTTCAGGTATACAGGGCTGGGGCTGTTTAGGGCTTTAAAGGTCAGCACCAACTCTTTGAATTCTGCCAAAATACAAAACAGTGGGATTGCAGTCACCCAATGCTGTCCATTCACGGGCTCCTGTTTTTCCAGAGGCAGATTTATGGCAATGTGACAGTTTTTGTCACACTGGGTACTGAGCCTCGGGGCCCTGCAAGACATCACAACTATGGCATAGTGAATTGAGCCGAACGGAAGGTGAGAGGTGGGGTTGTGCATGCCACATTTTGGGCTGCCCCTGGTTTGCCTTTTGGGACATCTCCTTCCTATTGTTCCCCCTGCAGAGTCCCACCCTCAAAACCTCCAGAAGGTTGGGAGACCCACCAGAGCAGACTTGGGTGTGGCAACTGGAGCGTCGGGAGGAGATGAGATGGTGGTGAAGGGAGTGCTGCATTGCAAGCAGAGGCCAGCACTCACAAACAACATAGAATTCCACCTTTTGCTGAACATGTTGGTCTCAAAATGGCTGCTGTTTCAGGTTTCCGTTCTCTGCTGGTGTCCCCCAGTACTGGTAACCACATTCCGGTAACGACAAATGCACTTTTCTTCAACACTATGCTGATGCTGTCAAAAAGCAGCTAACTAATGTTATCTTTTGTTTTTGTGTTAAGTTAGAATTCAGTGCCAGAGCTTTATCCCCCTCCCCCCAATGTAACAATAGAGGTCTTCCGAGTGACCTATAGCTCTGAAATATTATGTACGGTAGCTTGTGCATAAAATGCGAGTTATTAGCACTGTTTCGGCATTGATGCTATGAACAGAATGGCAACTGTTATCAAGTTATATAGATTCTTACAATGCTGACAGTGGGTATGAACTTGATTCTGTTGCGTGGATAAAATGGTGTGAATCTAGTCAGTCTTACAATATTTTTGACATCTGTTGAATATACAGGGAAAGAAACCACCTCAATCATAAAGCACTAAGCCAGGATTTCTTTTTCTTTTTCTTTTAATTCACCTCTCTTTCAGGAGAGCTTTCAATAGGAGACACATATTGCGCTTGGCTGCATTTGTTTTGTTTTTTAAGCTGCTAACAGGAAGAATCTTGAGGGGGCAAATGCCCCCCAAAGTGGGAAGGAAAGAAAAAGAGAGAGGGGGAGGGAGAGAGAGAGAGAGAGAGAGAGAGAGAGAGAGAGAGAGAGAGAGAGAGGTGGTGGTGGTGGTGGGGAAATCCAGTTTTTATTTCCTCTGCTTCCAACCGCATTGCTGAGGAATTACAGGTGCAGCAAACAACCATATCAATCACTCTGATACTTGTGAAAAATTTAACAGCATCAAGCTTTTTAGGCACTGCTTTATGGTCGTAGCCTCACAGCAGTGTTGCAAAAGGGTAATTTGTCTTGGCTAGCAAACCGAAACTCTTCTGAAATGTAAAGCTGAGAGAGAAAGAGAGGAGATCAGACAGAGAAAATAATGGGTGCACTATAAAATGCTGGGGCAAAGAACCCCGCCTTTTTGGTCTAGGAGATTAATTGCTGCTCATAAACTGGTCAGTAAGATGCACCCAGAAATGTGTTGCCACAACAGAGCTCCGGCAAATGTGTGTGTGCTCAGGAAAATTCTCCTAAGTAAAGTTTGTTTACAAAAAAAAACACACACAACCTTTCCATATACCTAACACACCTGTTGAACATTCCCAGTTACAGATGTTGCATGCTTCCAGCTGTTTTGTGGGTAAGATTAAGGGGTGGAGGGAAGGGAATTTGATTCAGTTCATATTTAAAGATGAACCCACATACTTCACACTTTCTGAAGAAAATTCGCAAACTGAAGCACAGATATCCTTTGAAATTTCCACTTCTCCGAATTCTGCAATGCAGTTTTCCAGCCAATGCATACAAAAAAAATGCATATATGAGGTGAAAGTGTTCATAGAAAGGGATAAATGCATGGAACTAACATATGAAAAATGCACAAAATTGCCATACAAAAATGTGTGTATTAGGGAAAATTGCATACAAAAATGTGTATATCCACATAAAAATTCACAAACTGATTTGTAAATGTATAGAAGAGAATTCAGAATCAGAAAAATGAAGAACTGAAACTGAAATTGACAGATTTTGCCCATCCTAGGGTAAGACTCAATTCATATATCAGCAAATTGAGCTCATGCAATTAAATGGGATCTAGCAGCCTTGTGCATCACAACTGCTTCTGGGGGCGGGGGGCGTGTCAGACTTTTTGCAGTAAGGAAGGTGATGGGGAAATGCAGGGGAAAGTTAGGATAACACATGCTTACATGTACTTGCAAACAAATCAGAATGAATGTTGAATAGACAACTGACATTGAAAGAGACCCTTGTTGGTTTCAGGGTAGAGATTTTCTGTGGTGATGGGGGGGAGTGTGTTTACAAACAGAAGAAAGCTTTGAAATGTATTGCTTTTGGGCGTTCCATATTTGTCTCATAAATCAATCACTATCAAATAATTTTCAAAATATGAATTCAGAAATATTAACAAATATGAGGGGGGGAGGGTTTAATGCAAAATTCCATTTCTGCACAATCCATGTGCTGGTTTGTTCCTGTATTTGAATGCTTACCTTTTGCTTGGCCTCTGAGGCTTAATTCCCATAATGCTTGGGGGGTGGGAGGAGAGAAGAAAAAGAGGTGGGACAACAAGGGTTAGGTGTGGATCTGAAGTGGGGAAATGTGGGAACTTGCAGATGTTGTTGGACTCCATCTCCCATCACCCTTTACAACATCTAGGGTCACATGCTTCCTATCCCTCGTTTAAATGGAAGGAGGTAATGAATCCTTCTCCTTAGAGAACCAGTGTTGTGTAGTGGTTAAGAGCAGTGGACTCCTAATCTGGTGAACCAGGTTTGCTTTCCCGCTCCGCCACATGCAGCTGCTGGGTGACCTTGGGCTAGTCACACTTCTCTGAAGTCTCTCAGCCTCACTGAGTAATACGTTAGAACCTCGAAGGAGAAACAAACATAAAAACAGAGTGTTTGTTGTGGGGGAGGAAAGGAAAAGGAGAATGTTAGGCACTTTGAGACTCTTTCGGGTAGTGATAAAGCGGGATATCAAATCCAAACTCCTCCTCCTCCTCCTCCTCCTCCTCCTCCTCCTCCTCCTCCTCCTCTTCTTCTTCTTCTTTGGAATAAGTGGCAAGCACATTTGCACACCAGAACTGGAAGAGAGCTCATATGGGAATTAGGAATTAGGGAAGCAACATACATGGAAAGTGAACTAGTATTTGCTCAGGCAGATTTATAGCTATCCCAAGGTGATGTTGCGATTTGCCCGTGAGTTCAGGAGCATAATTTCAGTGAGATCTTTGTTCCTCGCAGGATTTCACAAGGCTGAACTTTGATATGCATCAAGCCCAATCTCATGGGGGCAACGTTTGGGCTGTGTGTTTCCATACTATAACTGACAAGGTCATCTGGCAACCTGCTGGGAAGATTTGCCTGGCTTTATTGACTCCGGCCAATCCGAGGGTGATGCTTGCTTCTCTTTTGTCAGCTCATATAGAGATGTCGGCTGTGCCTTAAAGTTTCTAATTAAGTGTGGCCTAGAGTCGTTTGGAGGTATTTATGACTGATATAAACGACACTGAAAATGTCCAAGAGTTGCCACTTCCAAAAATAAAAATGTCCAAAATCAAGAAGTCAGCAGTGTGGTAATTGGCCCATCAGGACAAGGGAGCGGTGCTGCGTCAGACATAGAATATCATTTGGAAAGGCAGTGGCCAGTATTTTATGCTGATGTTATTTAAAGGGATTATTTTATGTTATTGGAGATGCTAATGACCTGGGCCCCTGGCAAGGATAATCCCATCTCTTACTTGAAATTGGCATTACTGATTCCATTGTCACAAATTCTAGAACTTTAACTCATCCTTGAAGAGGTCAATGTTCTGAGCAACCCAACCCAGTGTGTATTTACTTAGTCATGGCCATATGTTTATTTGTATGCAAAGGAAGTTCTCCTGCTTTCCATGAGGCTTCACTTACTTCCTAGTATGTGCAGATAATAGGCTTCCAGTTCAAATTTTGAACTAACTTTAGCACCGTCTCAAATGTATGTTAATAGCTGAAATATGGCAACCCCAAGAAAAGAAAACCAAGGCTAAATGACAGTAAAGAAGGTTGGGATTTGTACTGAAATGGGGTGAGACAGAGATGAGGAACCTGTAGCCCTCCAGGTGCTGCTGGACTCCAATTCCCATCATGCCTGGCCATTGGCTCACACTGGTTGGGGCAAATGGGAGTTGAAGTCCAGCAACATCTGAAGACCCCCATGTTCCCCGTCCCTTGGCTAAGGGGTCTTTGATGGGTGATGGGTGCACCTCAGATTGTGAGGCAACATTTTTAAGCGATGTAAACTAGTGATCGCCATTAACAGAATATTCTTGAATCCAGTGAGATTATTTGATTGAGGAAAAGATTATGCGGCAGGAGGAGACATACAGTTATACAGTTAAGCATTGGAGACTGTTGTTTACTCGTGAATTCTCAGTAGATTCATTAATGGTTAAACTTTTCCCCTTAACCAAGCAATTAATATAACCATAGCAAGCGAATGAGGTATTACAAAATCACCAAGCATGTTAGTACAGCAAATCTGATGTATATCTGATTTCGTAATGTATATTTGAAAGTATGAATAAATTGCAGCAGCATAATAAGCATTTTATTCCCAGTCTACTTAATAAAGTGTTTCTCAGAAGAGAACATTGGGAAGCTAATTTTTAAGCTCTTGTTAGACCAAACACGATGCAGTGTCCGCTGCTGTGTGAATAGGAAATGGAGTGGGACCCCCAATTTTCACTGGGGGCCACAGCAGAGAAAAAAGTAGATAAACTTCTCCCCATTCCGGTGGGCAAAATGCTGCAGGGGGTGGTGGGGAGCTGTGACTGCGTAACTTGAAACCTTCAACAATTAAAGACCATTAGCACAGAGTAATCACTAGCACAACATACTTCTGTGCCATCTAAAGGTAAAGGTACCCCTGACCGTTAGGTCCAGTCGCGGACGACTCTGGGGTTGCGGCGCTGATCTAGCTCTATAGGCCAAGGGAGTCGGCGTTTGTCCGCAGACAGCTTCCAGGTCATGTGGCCAGCATGACGAACCAGAGCAGCACACAGAAACGCCATTTACCTTCCCGCCGGAGTGGAACCTATTTATCTACTTGCACTTGACATGCTTTCGAACTGCTAGATGGGCAGGAACTGGGATCAAACAACAGGAGCTCACCCCGTTGCGGGGATTCGAACCGCTGACCTTCTGATCGGCAAGCCCTAGGCTTTGTGGTTTGGACCACAGCGCTACCCGTGTCCCTTCTGTGCCATCTAGGGCTGTTTAATTCAGTCAAGACACTACTAGGGTTGTCAAAAAGTAAAAACCGGGACACCCCAAAAGTTCTCAAGCTTTTTTTAGACAGCCCACAAGGCTGATGAGCTGCTTCCCCCCCCCCAAAAAAAAGCACCAAAAAAGAGGATCCTCCCCCCAATTTACCGGTACTTGTCTAAAATCCCCCTGGACACCAGTTCCTCCTTTGAAATCCTGAATAATCCGGACATATGGCAGCCCTAGCTGAGTTTAAAATGCAGACACACTATTAATTCCTGCTTCCAGGGCATTGTTAACAAAGAAGTATTTCAAAGAATATTTGTACTGTAAGGGTGAGAAAGAATATCATGGTGACCATCTTAAAGCATAACTGCCCTGGACCTCATATCCATTTTAATGCAGAACAGCACTTGTTTCTTCACATTTTCTATACCTACTTTATTATTGGGCTGCCAGGTTGTCATGTGTCCTGATTTTTACCTCTTGAAACATGTCAACCCTATCAATGCACCCACATTGTTTATTTTATGGGGATTGCTGTGAAATGCATATAAAGTGTAAAGACACTGGAAGTGTGTGCTATAACAGAGCAAACATTACTTTGCATGTAATATATATATGATTCTGGATAGGCAAAGAATTGCGAGTGGCAAACATTTCCGCAACAGTAAGTGCACCAAAACTATGAAACACAATGAACTTTTAAAAAGTTTGATCAGCTTAATAAATTTGCTGCAGCTCCAGCTGTTCTGCCTTCTCTGTCATCTTCATTATTATTATTATTTTTAAATGCTTTTATTAAAGATTTTCTTGGGTTACAAATTTGAAGCCTTTCTTCTCCAGCCCATCTGACATACTATAGCATTTCTGGTTGATGTCTGACTCCTTGATTCTTAAGAGCCAACTTGCAACCACTGATTCACTTGATTGCAGGAAATTTGCTGCTCTGGAAATATGCTAAACAGGAACATGTTTTCTTCTACTGCTACTTTTGCATTATTAATGTTGCTGGGCTGCAGTTTAATAAAGTAATTAATTGCCAATTAACCAGCAGATTTTTCCCCCCCAGGAACATTCTGCTCCCATCAAAATCCACGAGCTTCCTCTGTTAACTTAATAGCAAGCTGGAGGAACCTCTGTGCCCTCTTGTTCTCTTATGTCTCTGACTTCTGGGTGTTTTCCAGAAAGTTCTTTTCCTTGTTCTAAGACTCAGTATATACTGAAGGTGGAGAAAAGTTTCAGTTCACATTAATTCACAGTTCATGGACACATACGCAGCTCAGAATGCAGTTCACAACTGGATCGCACATTTCACTGAATTTTGTGGTGCAGTTTTGGCTCAAAAATGCATACAAAATGTGTATTTTGTATTACCTTTGTTGCTATATATATGTGTGTGTGTGTGCGCGCGCGTGTGTGTGTGCGAAATGTGCGTGTGAAATGCATATTTTGAAGGGAAATACAAATAAAATTGTATAAATAAAAATGTATTTTTCTCTCTGTGTGTGCAGTTTTGTTTTTTGTTTCTTATTATTATTGAAAAGCACCCATAGAATATAAGACTGAATTGAGTGCATGCAAAATTGACAAGGAGCGGGACTATGATGATCTGTCCATCCGTAGGACATAAGTGGGTATGATTTTTACAGAAATGTGAGTGTGTGTTCAGATCTTAGTTAGAAAAGAATGGAACTATCACATGCAGGATCAAGTGTTTCAGTTTTGAAACCAGGAAAAAAATGTATTCATACAGCCTCAGGGATCTATAAAATGCACACCTGTTCAGGGTTTTTCCCCCTTTTAATTTTATAGAAATTGCTTTGCCAATAATTCGCTTTCTTGTAAAAGATTCATGCTTTTATTCATGTTTACGGCACCCCTGACAATACAGCGACCATAAGCACTTGTCCATTCCCCACCTAAACCAGCACACCTCAAAGAGCATCCAACCTTTCCTGTTTCCCATAGCAAAAGATGAGCAATAGCAATCATTCAGCTTTTTGTCTATATTAGTTGATTATTTACCATCCTGTTCCATCCTGTTTCTTTTCTCTTTTAAAAAAGAATATTTTTATTAGAGATTTCTTCGTTTACAAAAATACGCGCATTGTCTCTTTTTTTCAACCTGTTTCTAACACTCAAAGGAAGGCAATGCTGAAAGCCACCATAAACCTAGGAGATAAAATATTTCTGGAGATAGGAAACATGAAAATACAAATGCAATATACAATAACCCTGTATCAGATCAGACAGCACCAAACAAAGGCACATACATTGATTAAAAAGTGGCTCCTAAATAAAGGAACGTGTTGTATCCTGCCATCAAAATTTTAGTACAGTACAGCACAACATAAGCAGTGGATATGTTGAGACTTGATTGGTGTAAAACACTGTACATGGAGCTATCTCCCAAGAACATTCAAGAACTTCATCTGGTTCAACATGCAGCTGTGAGGCTTTTAACTGGATCCAGTTTTGTGGAGCACGTAACTTCTCTTCTATACCAACTTCAGTGGCTGCCCTGTTGTTGTTTTTTCCTGGGTGCAATTCAAAGTGCTGGTTGTCACATTTAAAGCCCTAACAGGTTTTGGAGCAGTTATACTTAAGGGCTACTTCCTCTAGTATGGTCCTTCCTGTAGAGATTGATAATGCAAAGTTTGTGCAGAATCTGGAGGCTTTCATTTTGTGAATCCTCGGTGGGAGAGCAGGCTTACCCTAATGCAGACACACAGAGAGACACACTTGGTAAGGAAAAAAATAACAAAGTAACTTACCTCAGATAGGATATAACTTTCTCCTTCTAAACAAACTAGCCAAGACACAAATAGCTGTACTTTTCGTGTGCAACAGGACTGGTGCTCCTGATACTGTAAATCAGAGGTCTCCAAACTAAGGCCCGGGGGCTGGATGTGGCCCAATCACCTTCTAAATGTGGCCCGCGGACGGTCTGGGAATCAGCGTGTTTTTACATGAGTAGAATGTGTCCTTTTATTTAAAATGCATCTCTGGGTTATTTGTGGGGCCTGCCTGGTGTTTTTACATGAGTACCGTGTTTCTCCTAAAATAAGACACCATCTTATATATTTTTTCCCTCAACAAAACACAGTACGGCTTATTTTCAGGGGATGTCTTATTTTGCCTCTCCAGGCTGTTTTAATGGGAGGTACCACGTCACTATGGCTTATTTTCGGGGTATGGCTTATTTTTGGGGAACGGCTTATATTTCGCAAATGCATAGAAATCATGCTATGGCTTATTTTATGGCTATGTCTTATTTTAGGAGAAACACGGTAGAATGTGTCCTTTTATTTAAAATGCATCTCTGAGTTATTTGTGGGGCATAGGAATTTGTTCACACGCCCCCCCAAAAAATGTAGTCGAGTCCCCCACAAGGTCTGAGGGACAGTGGACTGGCCCCCTGCTGAAAAAGTTTGCTGGCCTCTGTTGTAAATAATCATTTGTATGTTTGCTGAAGTATGTTTGCTTGCCAGAGCCAACATCTGGCTCTAGTTGGTGGACCTTGAGGTTCTGGCAGAAGGAAAAGTAGATCTCACAAGCCTGAAGCTTGACTTAGACTATCTTGCTATTTCCCCCCCTCCCAATTGTTTATTTAAGCACCCAGCATGCATTATACCTTTAAGTCATTTCCATTTTTAAACAAAGGTACCATTCTACAAGTTGCCATGGGTTGTCAGAGAGCTGTTCTATAATCATGTTCTATCAATGTTGCTTATGTAATAAAACTATGCCAGGTTGATTGACAAGTAGTGGTTTTCTTGTCTGCTCAACTCTCTTGGGTATGGGCTGTTAGTTTGGCCATTAATATTAAGTCCCAAGGTTGTAAGTTCCAGATCTCAAACATTATCTGAATTAAAATAGAAAATTCTTTCCAGTAGCACCTTAGAGACCAACTGAGTTTGTTCTTGGTATGAGCTTTCGTGTGCATGCACACTTCTTCAGATACATATCTGAAGTATCTGAAGAAGTATCTGAAGAAGTGTGCATGCACACGAAAGCTCATACCAAGAACAAACTCAGTTGGTCTCTAAGGTGCTACTGGAAAGAATTTTCTATTTTGTTTTGACTATGGCAGACCAACACGGCTACCCACCTGTAACTGGAATTATCTGAATTTTAAGTCTTCTAATACCTTGCAATCGTAAGCCATGCTCTTGCTATTTAGAATCAGCAAAAGGATTGACACAGATCAGCATATGGCCTAGAATCATAAAATTGTTGAGTTGGAAGGGATCACGAGGGTCATCCATTCCTACAGCTCGCAATGCAGGAATCTTTTGCCCAACATGGGGCTCAAACCCACAACCCAGAGATTAAGAGTCTCATGCTCTATTGACTGAGTTATCCCTGTCCAACACTAATAGCCTCCATCTGGAAGCAGTGTTAGCCCATTACCCACAAGCCATCTATTCTGGAAAGCTTGCTGCTGTCTCTTGGATTTCAGTTCGGCATGAGAGAGACAGATCTGGAGGGAATGTGGTGTGGATTACAGTTATAATGACCTTCTATCCAGCATGAAAAAATTTAGTGGTAATTTTGGATCTTGCCAAAAGCTGAATGGCACTTTCCAGATGTGCTTAACGCTTCACGGGAGCCATTCACAGCTGAGCCAGAATGTTATCCGTTTTTGCACCTGGGATGTTGTTCTGTTCTGAATAACTCACTTCAGTTAAACAGCAGCACTTGATGTTTCCTCACACAGTCTACTTATAAAAAGATTAAGCAAGATAAGCATCATTCCCCCATTTTCTCCCCCTACTTTCTACCTATTGCAGTGTTTATACAGAATGTCTCCTACTAATTTTGCTAGCATGTTGTGCCCTCCAGCTCCACACAATGCAGCTCCAGAAATGACAGTACTTCACTTAATGAGGGAATGCTTTTTTCTTTTTCTTTTGGAATGCAGGAGGTGGATATTTTCCCACACCATTTTGTGTTTTTATACTGTAAATTGCCCTGTGATCTTTGGGTGAAGGGTGGGTGGTAAGATGTTCGATTCAGTCCAACAAATAGACCCACTTGTGCATTTCATCTAATGCCCTATTTCATTACACCACACCGGTTCTCTAATTTTAGCTTCAGTGGGTCTGCCCCATAAGTAAATAAAAGTTAGTTGATTCCATCCTGTGGTAAGTATGCAGCCTTCATTTCTCCTGCCCATTTCATACCGTGCATACCGTGTTTCAGCAATGTACATGGAAGCAGAAGAGCTCTCTGAGCTCCTGTTCCCTTCAGCAGTGCGCAGAAAGGGTCCATGAACAATGGATGCATCTTCAGGCCCAAAAATTTCCCAACTAGCCGCATAGTTGCAAGTCTTACATTATCAGCGTTCGATGTTCCATTTGTTAGCTAGATTGTGCTGTGAACTGGATAAACTTTTTTATCCTTCTCCTCTCCTCCTATCTCTCACGGACCCCTGCTTTCCCTGCATCAAACTCATGCATTGAATAGATGCTAGAAATGAAATCC
Organism: Lacerta agilis; assembly: GCF_009819535.1. NCBI lineage: Eukaryota > Metazoa > Chordata > Lepidosauria > Squamata > Lacertidae > Lacerta > Lacerta agilis. Next base: position 28,761,898 of record NC_046314.1, on the reverse strand, counting down.
ACCCGCATTGAGCGGCTTTTGTTGTCAAGGGCGTGCCTATAATGTTGCAGCGTTTGTATGTATGTGGAAGAGAGACGGGGTGAGGAGAAGAATGTGCGGAGAAGTGGGAAGAAAAACAGAGACTTCTTCTCTTCCATTTCCTCCCCAAAAAGGCTGTTTCTTCCAAGTCTGCTGTTATTTGCATAATTTACCATGTCAGCCGTTTCAGATGCTTTATTAATAACCTTTTAAGGGAGGCAGAACCACTCGTTCTGCATAGCTTTGGGTTAGAAATCCCTTGTCATGATTAAGTTGTTGAGGCTGAAAGCAAAGGGTGAGTCATCGCAAAATGGAGAATGCAGAGTAATCTTGTTGGGGGCGGGTTGGGGGATGGAAATTATGCGGTGGGAGGGAGGTTTAATAGAAAACGGTAGTTTTCAATTTTTGAGACAAGCTGACTGTCACCGTGGCTGGCAACATAGAATGGGGAGGATTATCCGTCAGAATCTCTTTAAAAATGTTCTTCTTTTCTTGCGGCAAAGGCTCGCAAAAAAAAGGTATTGAGGCTGGAGCTAAGAATCATGTTTCCAAATATCATTCGGAATTGCTTTTTGCTTTGTTTTGACAAGCCTATCATTATAGCAGTGTGGTGTAACAGTTACAGGCATGAAACTCAATGGAGCTGCATACATATTATGCCTTTAAAGCTAGGGTTGCCATATTTCAAAAAGTGAAAATATGGAAAGAAAAGTTGTTGAGTTTCTTTCTTCTTCTTTTTTGCAAAGTTGTTGAGCCAGTGTGGTGTAGTGGTTAAGAGCGGTAGTCTCGTAATCTGGGGAACTGGGTTCGCGTCCCCGCTCCTCCACATGCAGCTGCTGGGTGACCTTGGGCTAGTCACACTTCTCTGAAGTCTCTCAGCCCCACTCACCTCACAGAGTGTTTGTTGTGAGGGAGGAACGGAAAGGAGAATGTTAGCCGCTTTGAGACTCCTTCGGGTAGTGAAAAGCGGGATATCAAATCCAAACTCTTCTTCTTCTTCTTCTTTTGTCGTGAAATCTCAAAAGAATTTAAGTTTTTGAGCTGTTTTTAAGGGAAGTCGCCAAAAACGACATTGCCGACGTGGGTTGCCATGTTGTTGTTGTTGTTCAGTCGTTCAGTCGTGTCCGACTCTTCGTGACCCCATGGACCAGAGCACGCCAGGCACGCCTATCCTTCACTGCCTCTCGCAGTTTGGCCAAACTCATGTTAGTAGCTTCAAGAACACTGTCATACATTTGCCATACATCCAGATTTTTCCGGACATTGCTGTGATTTTCGCCTGGACACTGTTTCCAATGGTTGATTGCCAACTATGTCCAGGAAATTCCAGACGTATGGCAACCCTACTTAGAGCACATTCAAAAGCACATTTCCTTCTCAAAGAATTCTGGGTACTGTAGTTTGTTAAGGGTTGCTGAGAATTGTAACCCTGTGAAGAGTGAAGTACAGTGCCCACACTCTTTGTGGGGAAATTAACAGCAACAACAGCAACAACAACTCCTGTTCCACCAACAACCCCCATCCTCAACAAAATCCTAGCCCAATAGTCTGTTCAGCCACTTCAGCTTTTGTAGCTGGAGTCAGTCCGGGCTCCATCCTCCCAGGCCAGGTGGAAAGAGGCTAGCAAGGCAAGGAGCAGGTCTTCCAGGACTCACAACCAAGATGCTCTAAAGCAGGCATCCCCAACTCAGCCTTCCAGATGTTTTGGGACTACAACTCCCATCATCCCTAGCTAACAGGACCATTGGTCAGGGATGATGGGAATTGTAGTCCCAAAACATCTGGAGGGCCGAGTTTGGGGGTGCCTGCTCTAAAGAGTAGCTCACCCCAGCTGTTTGTTTTCCCCCCACACATAGGAAAGAAGAATCCAAGGAGTGGTTTTAACTAAAAATCCACAGGAGGGGAAAGATTTAAAAAGACTTCCCCCTCTCATATACTATTTTTCCACTTGAGCTTGAAACTTCCATGGCTGCGGTGAAAAGGAAAAATGGCAGGTGGGGAAAAAACATGGCCTGCTTCTTATTTCCAATAAATATTTTGGGATTTCAATTTAGTTAGCAAAATATTTATAGACATAGAATGTATGGTTTCCTCCAGTACCAACTGTTAGTATACCGGTAATTAGAAATAGTCCTTTGAAGAATCTTGTACCTGCCAAGTAAGCCAATCTCTCATTTATGCATGCTCAAGGCTTGCGCAACCACACACAAGCGCATCACCGCAAACCCGAAAGTGGCACAAGAAGGGGTGTGAAAATGACAAAAAATGGCGCAAAAGCAGTGTCTGCCAATCGCATGGGCCTTTGCAAGTGCATTTCCAAGAGCCCTTGTACTGAACTTTGAGGACTGTGGAGAGTTGGAGTTTCAGCAAGAAGGGTTGGAGAGAGTGATTGTGTTGTTTGGAGGCTTCTTCAATGGCGTTCCCAAAATATGCGACTTCACTTCAATGCACGGTACCTCAGAACATAACCCCTGTGTAAGTGGGGAGTTGCCTGTATTCATAACTCAAAAGAAAGAAAGAAAGAAAGAAAGAAAGAAAGAAAGAAAGAAAGAAAGGAAGGAAGGAAGGAAGGAAGGAAGAAATTTTACCACAGAAAGAAAAATGGTGACAAAGTACCAATTGTCTACCAACTTTCAGAAACCCAGAACTTTTGGCTAGGGGCATGCTTCCTAGCTGTGTCTTTTATCAAACAGAGAATACTGTGTTTCCATCCATTCCCCTTGTACTCAAATAACTAAAAATAGTAATAGCTGAACGGTTTTTACTGAAGCTTCCCAAACATTCTGCTTCCCCGCAGAGATCAAACATGGAACATCTATAAGGGTTAAACAGGAAATAGAAAAGGTGTATGTGACCGAGAGCAAATTCAGAGGGGGGGAAAACGTTTGTATTTTTTTGCAAACAACAATGGCAAAATAATAAAATGTACTGGTAAACCCCCCCCCCCCCAAAAAAATCAGGGTTGAAATTGTGTACTGAAGTTTACCTGATTCCTCATTACTGATATTTGGTCTTCTAAATAATGTCTTTCGACAGGCTGTGATTTGAAACTACACAGCCGTTTATGCCTCTCTCTCTTTTTAAAAAAGAAGTCTGCTGGCTGTTGTTTATTATGTACTATGTAGTTATGTATGGTTTTAATGTTCTTATTCTTCTTTTAAATGTGCTGCTTTGGGTGCCGTAGGCAGATAACGCAGCTTTCAGAGAACAGAGCTTTAAATAAATGATAAATCTGCATTCTATGAATGCTCTTTTTCCCTTTTTTCTTTTTTAGCTCCAAAGTGCTACAACAGTGCACTGGAAGCGAAATGCATTGAGCCAGCCTAAATTCATAATCGTAGGGACTAGAAACATAATTCCCCCCCACCCCAGAACAAAAGGTAAAATGTAAATTGTTGCCTAGAAGCGAGATGCTGTTAACTGTTACTCTGTAGTCTGAAAGTTTAGAAAGCTGATAGTGCACTTTGTGAATTTACTCTTTAATTAAAAGGCTTCAACACTTGTAATTTTGCAAAATGGATGATGCTTGTGAAAGATAGATTATAATAAGGTTCAGCAATTTACCTCCAAAGGCAGCGTATCAGTATTAATGAATATAGCACACTGGGGTATGAAAGTATTAATGTCTCCCATTTACAAGATGTGTTAGCTGAAGAACTGAGATGTTGTATTATTAGCTCTAAGGCACAAAGCAAATTATTGTAGCCATGAACAAAAGTAAATGCTGAGAGGCAGGGTCTGTTTCTTCCAACAGTAAATGAGCAACAACGAGCAACTGGAGGAAGCAACATTTACCCCATAAGCCAAGGATTCCCCAAAAATGTTGATCTGCTTAACTTTCTTTCAGAGTTTAGCTGCTCTGTGAGCTTAATTGGCCTAGAGATACACTTATTTGTGTTCATTCCTTCATACTCATTGCTATGTGTCAGCTACATCTGGGCTACAAGTTTCTGGGCAGGAATAGCGTAACTTCCACTGTTAAGGTCCAGGTAACTTCTAAGTTAGATTACTGCAATGTGTTACACTTGGGGCTGCCCTTGAAGACAGTTTGGAAACTGACGCTGCTGTAGAATTCAGTGGTTAGATTGCTGACCAGGGCAAGACGGTCTGAACATGGAGCACCAAGCCTGCCATGACTGTGTTGGCTACCAATTAGTTTCCAGGCCCAGTACAGGTTTTGACCTATAAAGCCAAATGCATCTCAGGACTCCAGTACCTCAAGGACCACCTCTCCTCACAGGGCCCAAGTTCTTTATCTGAGGCACTTATCAGCATACCCCTTCTTCTTAGTGGTGGCTTCTCATTTGTGGAATGCTGTCCCCAGGGGGCCATGCCTGGTGTCATTACTATCTGTTTCTAGGTGCCATTTTATAATTTATTATTTATACCCTGCCAATCTGGCCGGGTCTCCCCAGCCACTCTGGGTGGCTCCCAACAGAATATTAAAATATCAAACATTAAAACTTCCCTAAACAGGGCTGCCTTTATATGTCTTCTAAAAGTCAGATACCGGTAGTTGTTTATTTCCTTGACATTTGATGGGAGGGCGTTCCACAGGGTGGGTGCCACTACCGAGAAGGCCCTCTGCCTGGTTCCCTGTAACTTCACTTCTCACAGTGAGGGAACTGCCAGAGGACCCTCAGAGCTGGACCTCGGGCTGAACGATGGGGTGGAGACACTCCTTCGGGTATTATTGTTATTATTATTCATTTCATTTCCATACTGCTTTATATTTTTAAGGGGGGGGAACCCTCAAAGCGCTTTACAACCTACATTAAAACATCAAATAAAACAACCCAGATAAAACAATCCAGAAGGAAGTCAAATACAAGGCAACATAATTAACAGCAAACAAAAATATTGTCTTAAAGATTTCAAAATAAAACATTACAAAGGTCAACTACAGAATGCACATTTAATGCAGCGAAGTTAAAAAAAAATCTCAACATTTCAAAATAAAACATTACTAAAGGAAATCAAAAATAAAATGCATATTTAAAACAGCATAATTAGCAATAAAATAAAATATTATCATAAGCATATCATATCTGCTGTTGGTGGTGGTGGTTCATGGCAGACAGTGGCTGTGGACAGTGGTTCAGTGGCCTGGGTCTGCACTAAGAGACAGCCAAGATGGTCTCTAGCCTCTTCAGCAGCCTCAGCTTTTGTAGCTGGAGTCAGTCACATCCAGGTCTTAGAGCCAGGATGCTTATTTTTAACTATAGTGAGGTTGAATTGGACCTGTGCTTTTATCACGTATTATTGGTGAGCATTTACAGCAAGTTGCTTTTACATGTGTTTTTAAGGTTTGCCTTTGTAGGTTGCTTTAAGTTCGCCTTTCTGGCAAAATGCAACAACTGATAAATATGATAAATAATAAATGAGGAATTGTTTTGTGGAGAAAGATAGGCAGATAGGCAGGTGTTCCCTGCCCATGTCTGCGAACAGGAGAAGGGGGAAGAAAAATTGTATTAAATTAGAAGCAGTTATGACATACAATTTAAAATAATAATGATAATAGAAACCTAAGGCCAAATACCATACTTAAGTCTTTGTATCTTCCTAAACCAATCTCAAATGTTTCTTTCAACATGCCTGCTTTTAGTTCAGTATGTGTGTGTGTGTGTGTGTGTGTGTGTATATACACACATACACACACACACACACACACACACACACATTCAATAGATATCTGATTTGCTAGAATTGTAATCATAATACATTCTAAGTTTTAAAACTTTTTTTGAGTGCTTCAGCAATTGTTTAATGAATCTTATGTTATTCTCTTCTTAGATAAGCCCTTGCCAAAGGCATTTTTTTTGCCAAAATGTGTAGGGTACATAGAACCCATCCCATATACCGAGTTTTGGTATGTGTAAGATTCATTTTTTATTTTATTTTTAAAGCATGCCATCCTCAGATGCTTGCTGGTTTTGGCACATATTTTTCTTCTTTTGGTTCCTTAAGAACTACCAATGAACTTATTTTCAGTCTGTTTGTGTCCATAGTTCCCCACTGACCAAGTATGGGTCTGCCACAGGACTTATGTGGAGGGGCAATGCCTTGTGGACTTCGCCAAGCAAAAGTCCCAATCCTCACTGGCCTTGCAGACAATTTCATTGTCCAGAAAGTGGGAGAAGCAACAAGAGGATCAGCCATTTTAGATCTGGTCTTAACCAGTAGTGATGACTTGGTAAGTGGGGTAGAAGTGGCAGGATCATTAGGTGGGAGTGATCATGCTCTTCTGGAGTTTATTATACAGTGGAAAGGAGCATCCAAGCATACTAAGACTCAAATTCTAGACTTTAAGAAAGCCGACTTCAGAAAATTTAGGGAAATGCTGGGTGTGATCCCATGGTCAGTAATACTAAAAGGGAAGGGAGTTCATGATGGATGTGAGTTTGTTAAAAGGGAGATATTAAAAGCACAACTTCAAGCTGTACCAATGAGACGGAAACATGGAAGGTGCCTAAAGAAGCCAGGGTGGCTATCTAAAGAACTTTTAACTGATTTAAGATTTTAAAGGGATATGTACAAAAAATGGAAAAGGGGGGAAATCACCAGAGAGGAATTCAAACAAATAGCCAGCACGTGTAGAGACAAAGTCAGAAAAGCTAAAGCACAGAATGAACTCAGGCTTGCTAGAGAGGTTAAAAGCAATAAAAAGGGCTTTTATGGGTATATCCGTAGCAAAAGGAAAAACAATGAAACAGTGGGGTCACTTAGAGGAGAAGATGGTGAAATGCGAACAGGAGACAGAGAAAGGGCAGAACTCCTCAATGCCTTCTTTGCCTCAGTCATCTCCAAAAAAGAAAACAATGCCCAACCTGAAGAATATGGAGCAGATGATTCAGCAGGGGAACAGACCAGAATAAGTAAGGAGGTAATACAAGAATACTTGGCTAGTTTAGATGTATTCAAGTCTCCAGGGCCAGATGAACTACATCCAAGAGTATTAAAAGAACTGGCAGAGGTGATTTCAGAACCACTGGCAGTAATCTTTGAGAATTCCTGGAGAACAAGCGAAGTCCCAGCAGACTGGAGGAGGGCAAATGTTGTCCCTATTTTTAAAAAGGGGAAAAGAGAAGACCCAAACAATTACTGCCCAGTCAGCCTAACATCAATACCAGGAAAGATTCTAGAGCAGATCATTAAGCAAATGGTCTGTGAGCACCTAGAAAGGAATGCTGTGATCACTAAAAGTCAGCATGGGTTTCTGAAAAATAAGTCATGTCAGACCAATCTGATCTCATTTTTTGACAGAATTACAAGCCTGATAGATGAAGGGAACACTGTGGATGTAGCCTATCTTGATTTCAGCAAGGCCTTTGACAAGGTGCCCCATGATATTCTTGTAAAGAAGCTGGTAAAATGTGGGCTAGACAATGCTACCATTCAGTGGATTTGTAACTGGCTGACTGACCGAACCCAAAGGGTACTCATTAACGGCTCCTCTTCATCCTGGAGAGAAGTGACTAGTGGGGTGCCACAGCAGGGCGTGTTGAATTTTTCATCTTTAAAAATCTTGATTTGAGGGGTGTTAAAAAGTTGTGGTATGATTAGGTAATTTGAAATATATTTTGGTTACTTGTAAACATTTAGGTCTTGCTTGGTGAAAAGTTCCTACTTTTTAACATTTTTTAATTTTTTCTGTCATTTAAACGTATAGGTTATTCCCAAATTTTCATGAAAACAGATGTTGATAAGTGCCTAAAATTGATTACAAGATATTGTAGTTCTGTTATATATGTATTGTAGTTATCTGTATTATTAATATTAATATTATTAATTATTAATGTGTAGTTATCTGTATTATTAATATTGGGTATGTTTAGCCTGGAGAAGAGAAGGTTAAGGGGTGATATGATAGCCATGTTCAAATATATAAAAGGATGTCATATAGAGGAGGGAGAAAGGTTGTTTTATGCTGCTCCAGAGAAGCGGACACGGGGCAATGGATTCAAACTACAAGAAAGAAGATTCCACCTAAACATTAGGAAGAACTTCCTCACAGTAAGAGCTGTTGGACAGTGGAATTGGCTGCTAAGGAGTGTGGTGGAGTCTCCTTCTTTGGAGGTCTTTAAGCAGAGGCTTGACAGCCATCTGTCAGGAATGCTTTGATGGTGTTTCCTGCTTGGCAGGGGGTTGGACTGGATGGCCCTTGTGGTCTCTTCCAACTCTATAATTCTATGATTCTATAAATAAAGACCGTAGCCTTCACTTCAGAAGGTCCCGTAGCATAATCTGCCATGGATCCTACAACAGCGTGGGCTAATTTGCGGGGCTCAGTTGCCTTCTGATTTACAGTACATTTGCCTAAGATCATAGCCTTGATTAATCATCCATGATGATTGTTCCAACACTCTCAGACACTCTCAGCTTCTGCAGCTAATGATACTTGGCTGGCTTTGCTCCATCCCACTGATGGGTCTCCCTCGCAATAACCTTCCTAATTTAGGAGCCAGTCCAATTCCCATTAAAGTCAATGAAAAGGCTGTAAATGACTCTTAATAAGAATTGGATTGAATCCTAAACGATGACCCTTTGTTCCGGGCTCTTCTGTGTTCATTCTCTTCAGATTCAGCAGCTCCTGAGATCTGTTGCTGAATTTGCCTGAGTGTTAACTATAATGTGCTAGCACCTCTTCCCTCTTATTTTCATAAAATGTTTACCACATAGGGCTTCCACTTGGCATGGCCCAGGGTTTCTCTCTCTCTGCATGAATCCATCCAACAAGCTCCTGGAAGAACCGGCTTGTCAGATCTCGATGAAACAAGAATGTGTGTGGTGCCAACAGCAGATGTTAATGGATTTGAAATGAGTAGAGGAGCTCTGAAATCTGTAAAACCTTTTCACAAGTAGGACAAAATGTGACAGCGGGGTCCTCTCTGTTCAGCTAATACACATAGAGCTAAATATGGCCTTCCCCTAGAGTGCATCAATGGTGTGCCAGTAAAGGATACCAAAGTCTCTACTAAGTCTCAGCTAGAGACATAATCCCAGGCACACACTTATCTTCTAGGATCTGGAATAGGATCCTAAATGGAAAAATTGTGGATATGGTCAAACCAATTCCCCCAGATGAGGACCCCCAGGTTAAGGACAAAGCTGGGGCCTCATTAAGGAAGAAATCTAGTAAAGTTGGCCTTTCTTTTGATAAATGGCTTGATGCCTTTCAAGTTTTTGCAGGTGTAGTTTCTGCTGCTTACCCCAAACTCTTCCTGGACTCAAAATATTTTGGTCGCAACTCTTGCATAGGCAGGCATGGAGAGGGAATCGTAGCCCAGCTGCCACCGAGAGGGCCAGGAAGCGCTTCCAGAGTGTGGTGACCAGAAAGGTTTTGTCCATGGGGGGAGCCCTCATATGCCACCCAGGCATCACCTATCGCAATACATCCATTTACAGGCCTGATGGTGTTCACCTGTCTGTATTTGGGAATGATTTATGGCTGACCTCCATGTCAGCGGGGTTGAGGGATTGGTTACAAGGGTGAGTGGTTGGTGACAAGCGCTTGCGCTCTTGGTGATAGATAGGCTCTGGTTGATAGGCGTGGCACATGACGTGGCCACGCCTATGCAATGAAGGGTATTCTGGTAAAGGAATCCAGGGACTCACTGGTTTGGCGAACCCTGAAAGGGGTTCAGCCCATGCCCGAGTCCAGGGCACATCAGGGTGGCTGATTGGTGCTCCCTCCATCAGCTGTCCCTGGTGTTCATCCTTTGGCTGTCCTATGAACGTGGCTCTGGGACAGCGCTGCCTGCATGGGTGCAGGGAGATAGTCGAACCAGAATCTATGCAACCACTCACTTGATTGTAATCAATAAAATTGTGGCCTAAATTTCTGCCAAAAACCAAACCAAATATCTGACTCCTGTGTGAATTTATTTAGGGGAAAGGTAAAATGTCTAAACACACAACTCTTCTTATCTCTACAGCTGTGTTCTGCTGGGTGACACAGACACCATTAGGCAGTTGAATATGCATGCGTACTCTGTCTGTTTCCCTCCCTCCGCATGACCTTGTGCCAGGGTCGTTTTAAGCATATCCGGTGCCATGGTGCAAAGATCCCTCCAGTGTCCCGGCGTCCCCCACCCTATTTCCAAGAGTTGCCGGCCTTTTTTTAGGGAGGACAGCACTGCTGGTGATGCGACCAGTTTTGTGGGGCTGGAGGAGGCGGGCAGCGGCTGGAGGGCAGCTCCTCCGGTAGGGAAGAGGTGGAGGCTGGACGGGGCGGCTCCCGGCTCAGTTGGCCACTTCATGCCGTGGTGGCCATGGCAGGCAGAGGCTCCGGGCGTGGTGCTGCTTCAGCGCGGCATGGTGGAGGCAGGCGAGGGCGGCAAGCTGATGCCAGGAGGTGCCATGTCCAGCCTCACCCTCTTCCCTGGTACCCTACATAACTTGGTGCCCTGGCGCCCTGCACCACTAGCCTCTATGAGTAAGATGCCCCTGCCCTGGGCACTGGCAACCCATGCTACGCCACTGTGTATCACCCTTAACAACTACAGTCACCTCCTGCTGAAAAATGCATCACAGGTAGTAGGACTACCTAAACTCACAGCCTACCTAAACCCACAGTACTTTGCAACATGGTCCTGGAACTTCAGTTTGGTGAAAGAGAATAAGATATGATCCTTCTTTACCAGGAAGGACCCAAAAGCACTAGCAGGTTGCACACATGCTCAGCCTAGGAAGAATGCTACTGGGAGACGATATTTGAGCTGGAGGTAAGAAACTAGTACTTTCTCCATCTCTTGCCCTCCATGCCAGCAGTGTTTTGGGATGGAAGAAATCACCTGTTCCCACCGCAGCAGAGAAAAGTTTTATGGTGTACTGCTTCCAGTTTTTCGATCCAAGCAAACCTCCATTCTTATGCCTATCAGATCAATTAAACATCCCTGACTTCCTATATAACTTTTGGGTTGTTAAGACTGAAATGCTCATCGCTCACTGCAGTTTATCTCCTGCAGAGCTGAAATTAAAGGGCCTATCTCAGACAGGCTCGTTAGTTAAAAGCAGGCGCAGTGACTTTGCTTGCCAACAGAATCTGGCAATAATCTTCTCATCCTGCTCTGCCTCTAAGGCTAAAAAATATTGTAAAATTTACCATAAATCGGAAAGCTACTTACCTGATCTCATATACCACAAAGACAGACTTGATCGGCCAATGCAGTCTGAAGTATGGGAAAGTTGCTTCTAAAAAAAATCCTAGTCACTAGTGTGATCACAGCTGCGACACTATCTATAGTTCGTTTCAAGAGATCAGGGACATGAAACCTCCTGCTCAAGGGCCAATATCACTGCATCTAAATTTCATCTCCTCTCGTTTTTGAAGGTCAGCTAAATAATTCCAAACAAAAAAAAAATTCTTTCCAGTAGCATCTTAGAGACCAACTGGGTTTGTTCTTGGTATGAGCTTTCGTGTGCATGCACACTTCTTGGACACGAAAGCTCATACCAAGAACAAACTTAGTTGGTCTCTAAGGTGCTACTGGAAAGAATTTTTTATTTTGTTTTGACTATGGCAGACCAACACGGCTACCCACCTGTAAATAATTCCAGATTGTGTGTGTGTGTGTGTGTGTGTGTTGTTGTTGTTGTTGTTGTTGTTTTAAAAAAGCTAGGAAATGGCAGGCATAATCAGTGGCTGACTTTGACCTTTCAAACTTCAGCAGTGTGCCCCATCATTCTGCCGGGACACTGAAGTCTAGCGCCGAGGGCTTTCTGGCAGTTCCCTCACTGCAAGAAGTAGCTGTCTTAATACAAAGGTATTTCAGAAATAGACTGGAAAGAGAAGTGGCTGAATTGCAACTAATCACCAAACTTAAAACCATGGAGAAACCTGGTCTGAACAAAGACATTGGATTCTTATCTCATTATACATGACAAAGCTATCTTTAGCCATCTCACCCCTTGCCTTTCCCTGTAAGACCCTGTAAAAATTGCAGTCATTAACAGGTTTTCCATACCTATCAGCTGATCACCCATTCCCACCATCCTTCTGAGTAATACCCCTCCCCACCCTCTCACTATTTATAAGGGTCTGGTGACTTCCGTTTCAGTGTATCTGAAGAAGTGTGCATGCACACGAAAGCTCATACCAAGAACAAACTTAGTTGGTCTCTAAGGTGCTACTGGAAGGAATTTTTTATTTTATTTTGTAAGAAGTGAAGTTACAAGGAACCAGGCAGAGGGCCTTCTTGGTGGTGGCTCCCACCCTGTGGAACACCCTCCCATCAGATGCCAAATAAATAAACAACTCTCAGACTTTTAGAAGACATCTGAAGGCAGCCCTGGTTAAGGAAGTATTTAATGTTTGAAGTTTTATTCTGTTTTTAGTGTTCTGTTGGAAGCTGCCCAGAGTGTTTGGGGAAACCCAGCCATATGGGTGGGGTATAAACAAATTGTTGTTGTTGTTGTTGTTATTTTATTATTATTATTATTATTATTATTATTATTATTATTATTATTATTATTAAAAAAGAAAGAAAACATTGCAAATAACTGTAGCAACCCTAATATTTGCATAGTTAAATGCCACAAGTCTGGAAGCAGATTTTAAAGCTTTTCCAATAGGTGGACCAAATTTGCCCTTAAAATTAATAATGATGCAGAATCAGCAGAGGGGAGGCTGGTAAATTGCCTCTTTTAAAGAGGCCATGCATAATGCATCACGATGAAAGAAGGCAGAAACATGGGAAATTTCATTCCCATATTAACCGTGGTAAGGTCATCTACCTCATTACACCTTCCAAAGCCACAGCTCTCTTTTCTGGCTCAGACCTTTATATTTCCACATCTCCCAGTCTTCTAACGTCCACTTTCAGTACTTCGGACTGGTAGCAAAATGTGGTGGGTTTGTGTGTGTGTGTATTTGTGTGTGTGTGTTGTTGATGGTAAAATGAGGTTAGCAGTCCATTATACCAGTGCTTGCTATGTGAAGCAACATTACCATCCACTGGGGATGATGGGGGGGGGGGCAGAGGAAAGGACTCCGGCTAGCGTTGTATGAAGCAAGTCTTGCTACTGGTGATAACTAGGGATTTGTATTTTTAGGGAGGGTGGCAGGGTAGATTGCATTTGCCAGTGATGTACATTCCAGCAATGTAGGCTGGTGCATTGGGGCAAAGCAGGCACTCACGACAACCCCAGCCAGCCCTCAACTGCCTGCTTTCTTCCTTACAATACATTAGGGCAGTGCTGTTGTGCCCTTCGCTGGCACACAGGGGGTGAGCACATGTGCATGGGCACCAGGCAGGACCAGGGGCTGGGTGCAGAGGGTAAACAAATCCTACCACACCAGCCCAACCCTCACCAACAGTTGGGCGTGGGACATTGAGGGTTCACAGGGCCAGGCTGTACCACCTGCCCATGCAGAGGGGAGCCAAGCCAGCTGACGCCTCCCCCCCAAAGCTGGCCAGGTTGTGATTCAGTGAGGAAGCTGGGGGTGGGTAAAAAGGCCAGGCTGGGCTCCAGGACCCAGAAACCCCTGGCGGCAGGCAGGGTGGGGATCCATTTGTGGCACCCCCTCAAGATCACGCACCCGTGGGCAGATGAGGAGGAGTGGTCGCGACTGCCACCTCAAGAAGCTTTCAGTCAGGGGGTGAATGAAGGGAGTATCGACCCAGGTTCATGGTGGTGGGAGACGGGACACACCTCAGAAGAAGAAAGGAGCTGGGGAATAATGGATAGTGAAGAACAGGCAGGTGCACTAGCCCTGAACAGAGTCAGATGTGTTAGAAACAGTACAGCAGCCAGTTGACACGATGTCTCTCGAGAGTCTGATACAGCCCCCCCCTTCCTTTCCCTAGGACCAAAAATTTCATCCATGTCACAGAGCAGAAAGCCAAACAGAGGCGGAAGGATTCCCTTAGCGGCCACCATTGGCAGAAGGAGGCATCTGAGAGCTAGAAAGTTAAGTGCAGTGGGGTGGAGTGGGCACACTGGGCAACAGCTCAAGCTTCAGGGACTACATTCTATGGTCTCCGTGTATCTCTGTTTACTACTACTAATAAAAGAACTGAAATGTCTGGTTTCACTCAGCAGTCAGGCAAGTGAGCTGTCTGAAGTCTTCCTTGTGACAACCTGGGACTATGGTCCCCCTGGCCCTCCCCACACTTTGCCTCAGCATCAGGGAGTGGCTCTGTCTGTCATTGGATCTGATTTCACCTACTGTTGCTTCCTCTGCCTTCCCCCTTACCAGTCCCAATGGCCACCAGCCATCATTGAAGAAGAAGAAGAAGAAGAAGAAGAAGAAGAAGAAGAAGAAGAAGAAGAAGAAGAGTTTGGATTTGATATCCTGCTTTTCACTACCCGAAGGAGTCTCAAAGCGGCTAACATTCTCCTTTCCCTTCCTCCCCCACAACAAACACTCTGTGAGGTGAGTGGGGCTGAGAGACTTCAGAGAAGTGTGACTAGCCCAAGGTCACCCAGCAGCTGCATGGGGAGGAGCGGAGACGCGAACCCGGTTCCCCAGATTACGAGTCTGCCGCTCTTAACCACTACACCAAACTGGCTCATTGCACTTCAGTGCTGTGACAAGTACGAATGCATAGCTGGTAGTGGGGTGGGGAAGAAGAGTAGAAAATATCACATTCAAAACTCTGGAGTGCTCTGAGCAGCTAATTCGTACATAAAATCTCCATCCCACTAGTGCTCAGTGCACATGTAGTATTTGGTTGCGTGACTTGTTTTGCTGTTGAAAGGATACATGGAAAGCCCACCCTTAAATAATGTAATTGCACACTTAAACATAAATATACACAAATGGAACAATTGCAAAAGCTCCCCACTTTATGAGGAGGTGTGTGTCAGAATGCTAGCATCGCCTTTTACACGTTTACAGTAAAGTGGATGATATATATTTTTTCCCCCTTTGTATTCACCTCTCTCTTTCTGCAATTAAAATAAATAAATAAGATGGTAGTCTGGAATGTGACATTCCTTGCTGATCAGTCCCATCGGTCCCTTGAATGGGTAGGAATTTTATTCTCCCCCCACCCCGGCTTGTCAGGACAAAAAGAGAGGTTTCAGGAGATTCTGGGTACCATATACTTTTCACTAGCAGTGGGATTTTATGTAAAGCATAAATCTTTGTCTGCTGTTTTCCATAGACTTCTCTGCCCAATTCTTGCTCTCAGTCCCAGCTGGTTCTCAATTCAGTCAGTAGGCAGAGGAAAGAAAGGATTAAACAATGCTTTACTTTGCATTTTCTGACTCATTTGCTTAATGACTAATCCTTATGTGAATCCTAAAGCTATAATTTTGCTGAATGCATAGTCTCTCCTTCACATTATGCATACACCCTCCAGACCCAGAAGTTCATAACCAGAACCCTGTATGATTATTTTAAAACTTAAATCACTATTGACCTCCAGGGACCAGGAAAAAAAAACAACAGAAAACCATTCCCCATAGAATATTAGTCTGAGATTTCTTTTTCTTTCTTGGTGGCTCGGGAAAGATGTCAGATGGGAGTCTGGGCAGGATGGGACATTTGCCGACAAGCTAAGAGATATATATCAAATCTCAAATTAACAGCAATTTGCTAGTCGAGATTATCTCTGTTTGTTAGATGTTGTAGTGGCTTCCAAAACACGCTGTTGCATTTCTGGGGGCTGCCTTCCTGCTATTTGCATCTGTGTGAATTGTGCCTGAGAGCTGACATTAGGGGAGTTGGGGGAAAGCCAGAAAGTAGATATGGATTCGGGGGGGGGGGGGAAACCAAGTTAAAAATGGAAGAACCTTCCCATGTGTTTTCTGGGAAAACATTTCAGACATAAGGACCTGTAGGAGAGCAAGAACAAAACCTGTTTAAATCAGGCATGGCCAGTTTCTAGTCACAGGGACCACTCTGTTCTCCGTAGAATAGTCCAGGGAAGACCCGGCACCAGCATACAACATGATGGGGCAAATATTGTGGACCTGTGTCTCATGGCTAATGCTGGCCTCCCTTAAAAAGGAAAGTACAATTTTTTAAAATGAATTTATTATTTTAAGTTACAGGTGGGTAGCCGTGTTGGTCTGCCATAGTCAAAACAAAATCGAAAATTCTTTCTAGTAGCACCTTAGAGACCAACTGAGTTTGTTCCTGGTATGAGCTTTCGTGTGCATGCGTATCTGAAGAAGTGTGCATGCACACGAAAGCTCATACCAGGAACAAACTCAGTTGGTCTCTAAGGTGCTACTAGAAAGAATTTTCGATTTTGTTTTTATTATTTTAAAACATATACTTCTGTTCTGTTCTATATACTAATATACTAATAGAGATATCCTCTTGTCTCGCATATAATAAAATGTAAGTGTGTCATCACACAGCCCCCACTGGAGGAGCCCCCACTGGAGGAATAAAATGTAAGTGTGTCATCACACAGCCCCTCATCACAATCCTGGATTTGCATGAAATCACAGGAGTAAAGAAGATGGCAGGGTGGGACCAGGGACATAGGGCAGGAGAGGGGCATGGGTGCAGGTCATGCAGAGGGGAGCCCGGATGGCCGACATGACCCTTGGTTGGTTCGTCCCCTCAATGCTGGCCAGGCAGCCATTCGGCAAGGGGGTCAAGGGTGCAACAGCAAGGCCAGGGTGTGCTCCGGGACCCAGATACCCCCAGCAGCAGGCAGGGTGGGACATGGATACCTTCGTGAGAGCACCTGGTCCATTGCCCCCTTGAAATCATGCACCTGGGGCTATGCCTCCCACTATGTCCTTGGCAGTGGTTCCCAAACTTTTCTCCGTGGATGACTATTGGTCCACAAACGTAATTCGAGTGGTTTGTGGCATGTCCATATTATTATTATTATTATTATTATTATTATTATTATTATTATTATTATGTCCTATACTACAGGTTTCAAAGTGGTTCACAGGATAAAATCAGAATATAATATCACCAAATACATAATCAAAATAAAAACAACGCAATAACCCCCCACCCCACCCCAAAAAACCCACATTTTTTAAAGGGAAACAGATTTTTAACTGGTTTTTTTGTGCTTCCTTCATTTCTTATATTGTATTTTTATTGCATTATGGTTTGAATTCCATGGAATGCAACCTGCGACGTGATAAAGTAGAGGATGTAAAAAAAAAAATGTAAAAGAAGCAATAGAACACAATTTAATCAATCATACCGCATCTGGTACATCGCGTTATAATTGCTACATGCTTTGAGGGTGGTCTTGCTTGCCTCTTTGAAGAAATATTCTATTTATGGTGAGACGGAGATCCAGGGCGATAGGAAGGGCGTGAGGAATGTGTGCTTTCCCTTTCTCACTGCAATATCATTATGTTAGAAGCTGCTGGGGGCAGCGTTGGGTTATCCAATCTACCATCCTTTCAAAAGCTCTTAGGTCTTTGTGACTGACAACAATATTTTGGAACCCTGCAGCTGGGATGGATGGGGATACACACACACACACACATATACACACCTTCCTTCTCACTTACACAGAACAAATACTCCTTGCAACTCACACTTTTAGTCATCTTTAATGTTGCTCTCTCTCTTTTTGTTCTCCACAGAGTTCAGAAACATTTGTGCAAGGGTTCAATAGATGGAGCGGAATGAAAAGGCGATTTTGGTTCTCCTCCTGCCACAATTTCTCCACAGCCTGTTGTCTCTTTTTGAGCATCTGTCATTATTCGGTAGCAGCATTCGCTGCTGAAATTAAAAAGAACAATGAACCCCCCCTCCTCAAAGTGCATATTTGGCCAACGAATCCTGAATTAAAGGACAGATTAATTGTTTTATCGATGAGAACGTCTGGAATTGATATTGGCAGCTTGTGACATGGGAAACAAACCCTGAAAATAAAAATATGAAGCACCTGAAGAAAATGGAATGCTTTCTCATATATATACGTACAATCCATCAACTAAATAGATCATAGAATCACAGAGTTGGAAGGGACCCTGAGGATCACCTAGTCCTACCCCCTGCAATGCAGGAATATGCAACTCGAACCTGCAACCTTGGCACTATCAGCACCACCCTCTAACCAACTGAACTATGCAGGTGCTGCCATTTATCAGTCATATTTATTATCCTGTCCTAATCCCCCCCCAAAATGGCTATTTGCCTCACTTTAAAGGCAAATAAATGCATGTCACTCTAAGATTTCTAGAAAAAGTTTTCTAGAAAAACCTCTACCTAGTCCAAACTATTTGGCAAGGTCTGTTAGGGGCCAAGTCAGATGTAGTTTGGGGAGATCAGATCTCACATAGTGATCAGATCTCACATAGTGGCGTAGGAAGGGCGGGGCATAGGGGGCACTCCGCCCCGGGTTCCAGGGGAGGGGGGTGACACTTGGCAGCCCCTCCCGCCACTCCCCGCTGCCCGGCACCCTGTCCGTGCTGCTCCATGGCCGGCCGGGGCAGCCCCATGAGCCACCTCTCGCCCGGCGGCTCCCCCAGTCGTCATGGGAGCACCAGCGCCAGGCCGATGGACTGTGCATGTGCGGCATTTCTGCGCATGTGCAGCCCGTCCTGACGTGTGTCGTGACTTTGCGAGGCCCTGCCCCCAGGGGGGTGTCTCCACGTGCCGCCCCAGGTGGCATGGAGGCTTCCTCCACCACTGATCTCACATGTCTTAAAAAGTTTAATAGCAGCTACAGTGGGGTGGTGGGGTGTGAGTGTGTGTTCCCCACGCACCATTTTCCTGGAGAGAATGAGCACCATTCCTTCCTGAAGCTGCAATTGGTACATAAGGGGAATCATACCACGGGTAAGTTGCACTTTGTAGGGGATATTTCCATCAGGAACATGGTCTCGAGGCAAAAGATAGATGTTCTCCTTCTGACTCAGTAGAAGGAGTTCCTATGTGTGTGTGAGAGAGAGAGCACACTGCCAAAAAACAAACAAAACAGAGGGGAAACATGCTTCCTCAAAATGTAGTAGAGAGGCTATGGTTTTCTAGGAAACAGCTTGGGAATTCTCAGCACAATCCTAGCCATGTCTACTCAGAAGTCATTCTTGTTGAATTCAATGGGGCTTGCTTCCAGGTAAGTGGAGTTTTGATTGCAACCCAAGTTAATTTCGAGATCCAGTGACTGCTACTGTTTCATGGTACCCCCAGCTCCTTTCCTTGCTCAATGTGTAACCCGCTCTCTTGTGTTTTCTTGAGTGGGCCAGAGGGAGCATAATGGCTTTCCTCGCCATTGTCCTTTTCTTTTGTCCTTCTGATCATTTATTACAGTTAAGCACCCTCTTCGTCAGGGGAATGTGGTGGCTCTTTGCCTTCCTTTCTCTGATAATGTGTTCATTTGCTTTTTAGTTGGAGAAATGTCACCATAGGTTGTTGATTAAATCGGAGATTAAATCAACACAGTCAAAGATAGCAGGCTAGTCTAGGGAGATAAAAGCACACCTGCGCTTTGTGTTCATGACTTTTGCGTCATGGATGTGTGGCCCAAGCCAAGCAATCAGAGAGCTGGGGAAAATTGTAAACATAATACCTCGCCTCTCCTGTCTGCAACAATTCACTCAGGAAATGAAGGCGGCTGGTGATTTTCTTTGTTACTTGCATATAACGGTGTACTGGAAGAATTTGGCAATACAATACCAGCAAAAGAATTGGGTCTCCACCAGACACCACATTCCTAAGAAATTTCCTCCACTGAGAAGAAGAAGAGCTTGGATTTGATATCCCGCTTTATGACTACCCAAAGGAGTCTCAAAGCGGCTAACATTCTCCTTTCCCTTCCTCCCCCACAACAAACACTCTGTGAGGTAAGTGGGGCTGAGAGACTTCAGAGAAGTGTGACTAGCCCAAGGTCACCCAGCAGCTGCATGTGGAGGAGCGGAGACGCGAACCCGGTTCACCAGATTACGAGTCTACCACGCTTAACCACTGCACCACACAGATGATGAGACAGGAGAGCCATCTTCACTTGGGGCTGAGGCCTCTACAGCCCCCCTCAGTGTCCACTGGGATGGGACTCAGCGCCCCCTCTCAATCTTGTGGGGAGCAGAGGAGGCGTGGCAGGATGTTGCCCCAGGCTGTGTGGCATCGGGAAACGCTGGTAGGATGCCACCTCGGGCCACTTGACACCTCCCAATGTTGCACAGCCTGGTGGCAGGCAGTGTCAGCAGATGCCACACAGACTAGTGTGGTCTGGTGGGAGAATGTCATCTCGGGAGGAGTCCGGGTGGGCCTCTCCTGGTGCGACAATTGCCACACACACACACACACACACACACACAGCTCAATGTGTGTGATGTCACGCCCACACACAATGAGTGCACGATGTCATCCCCCACCCCCAATGTCAGGCACAACGAGTTTTGCCCAAATTGTCCATGCACCCAAACAATATATGGCATGAGAAGCAAAGAAGCAAGGCAGTGGAGACTGGTCCTTCAAGGCAATTGGGGCACTGCCCCACCAAACTCAGTCTGACACCAGTCATTCCCACCTGCTTGCCTTCTTGTTTGCACTGAATCCAGAGGGTAGCACTGGCTGTCAGTGGGGAGGAGGATGGTGGGGGGAACTAGCATTAGTTGGCTCTGCCTGCCATTGGATTAGGTCCCACATACTGTTTGCCTCAGGGACGCGGGTGGCACTGTGGGTTAAACCACTGAGCCTAGGGCTTGCCGATCAGAAGGTTGGCGGTTTGAATCCCTGGGAAGGGATGAGCTCCCATTGCTCGGTCTCTGCTCCTGCCCACCTAGCAGTTCGAAAGCACGTCAAAGTGCAAGTAGATAAATAGGTACCACTCTGGCGGGAAGGTAAATGGCATTTCTGTGCCCTGCTCTGGTTCGCCAGAAAGCAGCTTTGTCATGCTGGCCACATGATCTGGAAGCTGTACGCTGGCTCCCTCGGCCAGTAAAGTGAGATGAGCGTCGCAACCCCAGAGTCGTGCGCAACTGGACCTAACAGTCGGGGGTCCCTTTACCTTTACCTTTACCTTTACCTTTACCTTTATTGTTTGCCTCACTGCCTCCTCTTCCCTCTCCCCATTTGGAGGAACATTTAGTCATGCAATTCTTCCACATGCAGTTTGAAGCGGTATAATCCAGAAACTAAGAAGCTTGAACTAAGCCTGTGAACTTTCCCACCCCTTTCCCCCTTCGTTTTTTTGTACATACTTTGTGTGAGCAAAGAAAAGACAATATGTGTGTGAGAGAACCAATTTTAACAATCTGCAGGTAGAGTTATTTTGCTATAGTTTTCCACTGGAGGGTACATTCAAAAATAAATCTTGACCATGGATGAGTGAAGAGGGAAAACTGTCTGTTGCTGATCTTTGCAACCCAACCCAGAATTATTTTTGCATCTTCTGTTTAGCCAGAGGTAACTAGTTTTCCCCAAACCAAGCCAGGTCCACCCCTCCCCTTTAAAAAAAACAACTTTTGTTTGAAATGCTGCAGAAATCGTCTGTGAAGCTGCCACCCTAAAGGTTAATTTATTCACTTTTAGAAACAATCATTCTGGGTCAGTAATTGGCATGCCTACCTAGAGAATGATTAGCTCAATTAAAAACAAAACAAAACAGATTGCTTCTTCTTGTAAATGAATGTTTCACAGCCTTCCTTCTTTCTCTGTGTCGGACCAATAAAAGATTTGGCTAAATAGCAAAATGGCTAATGAGGGATAATTCCTATAATTCTCTCCCCCCTTCCCATTCTGCCCTAGTGATTATGAATTCAGCCATAAAGTTTTTTCCATATGTGCAAATGTGAATCTAGCATTGGGTGCATTAAATGTTGCACTCAGAACCTTTGTTGGGAATTACAGCTCTTCAAGGGATCATTTGCTTCGAATGTGCTTACAGTGTGATTGCAGCCTATGTTGTCTTCTACCCCTTCCCAACAAAAATTTGATTGGAAGCTCCTTTGGACAGGGACCTGTCTTTTGGTAATATTCAATACATGCAAGTAAAGAAAATCAGTGTCCCATGATCAGGAGCAGAGAGAGAAAAGGCTTTTAACCCTTTTCTGCCCACTGTTTTCAAGCTCCAAACCAGCGGTTCCCAAACTTAGTTGGCCCACTGCTCCCTTTTCAGAAAAAAACCCTACTCAGTGCCCCTTGGAAATCTACCTTCTTTAAGCGAACAAACAGAAAGATGCACTGACAAAATGGCATTCTTTTATGTACAGTGGAACCTAAGTTTTCTAGCATCTCGGAAGCTGAACGTTATGGTTTTTGAACGCCGAAAAAAAGGAAGTAATTGCTTCTGTTTCCGAACACGCCTCAGAAGTCGAACGGCTTCCAAGGTGCGTTTTTCAGTTTTCTCCATTGAAATTGCCAACCGTGCGTTGCACCTCAGTTGTCGAACGTTTCAGAAGTTGAACGGTGTTCTGGAAGGGATTATGTTTGACAACCAAGGTTCCACTGTATCTATATTTCTACCAACGTCCTACAACACAGTAAAGAAAGATGTTGTAAACAGGCAGGCAAGCTGCGAGCCACTTCCTAGGCCTAGGTGAAGCAGGAAAGGGTTTATCCAAACCTGGGGAAACCCCTTGCCTCCAGCATGACCGCCAGATCCAGGAGAGGCATTGTCACTGTCCCACAATGGCGCACAATCTGGCAGTAAGCATCACTGCACAACAGATGAAATATGTAGGAACTGTTTTTTCAAATTTGTCTTCTCTTTTCTCCTTTCTTTAGGCTTCCATCGCCCCCTTATTTTTATTCAGTGCCCTCCAATTGCACCTGAAGCGACTACCACTCCTTGGATCATTCCAGCAACCCCCCCCCCCCCCGTGGATGGTATCACCCACTTTGAGAAAGATTGCTCCAAACCTTCCCCGTGTTTTGCCGATGTGTGTGAACACACCCCAAGAGAGCCTTGTCTTGTCACAAGAAGCAAGGATACTTGCCATGCCAATGGTGCCATTAACATACCCTCCAGCATTTCTCTAGGGACACGCTATTCGGTAATAATAATAATAATAATAATAATAATAATAATAAATTTTATTATTTATACCCTGCCCTTCTGACTGGGTTGCCCTAGCCACTCTGGTAGGTTTGCCATACTTCAAAAAGTGAAAATCTGGACAGAAAAGTAGTTGAGCCAGCTATGTCTGGGAAACTCCAGCATATTGTATATAAAAACAGAACAAAACTATGTAGCCTTCAGCCTTCAGATGTCTTCTAAAGGTTGTATAGTTACTTATCTCCTTGGCTCAGGGGGTCGCATAACTCCATACCCTCCAATGTTTCTCTGATTAAAATAGGGACATCCTAAGTAAAAGTGGGACATCAAAGGGGTTTGACAGACTATTGTATTTTAATATTTTGTTGGAAGCTGCCCAGAGTTGCTGGGGAAACCCAGCCAGATGGGCGGGGTATAAATAATAAATTCTCACCCTCCTCTTCTTCCTCCTCCTCCTTCTTCTTCTGGAATGAAATCAGAAACTGGGATGGCTTCTTTAAATTCGGGACTGTCCCTGGAGAATAGGGATTGCATTTGAGGGTCTGCGTTAAACCTTCTAGGACCCGAGAGACTCTCCCATGCTTTGGTGTCCTGGCAGGGCAGCAGAATATGTGTTTGGCAGCTCGCAAGGCATGGTCTAATGCTCACTTGCTCAAACAAACAGTCAATTAACTAGCATGTCGGCATGTCAGTCCTTTGTGGGACAAATAAAGGCACTTAGTGTGCACTGAGTCATCCCGATGGACAACTCTGTAATTAATAGTTGTTTTGCATATATTTGTTTTTTTTTTTTTTTTTAAATTTTTTATTGTTTTTGCAGCTTTAAAACAAAACAAAAGAAAAACATAACACAAATACACTATTGTCGTTCTATATGTTATACAAATTAACGTAAACTCCGCCGAGTTTTTGACTTCCCTCCATCACTACATTAGTTTTACAAGATACATCATTCGTCCGCTTTTTCTTCATTTTGCCTGATTATATCTGTCAACATATTTCCTCTAAATTTCTCCTTTTTCCTTCTGTTGCTTTGCAAGAGTTTCGTCACACCTGTAAGTGAATTACACATTTCTACTATCTTTTAAATACTCTAAGAATTTACTCCAATCCACATCTATCTGCTGATCTCTCTGATTTCTTATTCTACTTGTTAATCTCGCCAATTCTAAATATTCCAAGAGCTTCCTTCTCCACTCTCCCACCGTTGGTAAATTTGGTGTTTTCCAATTTTGGGCTAGCAAAATTCTTGCTGCCGTGGTGGCGTATAAAAAGAATCTTTGGTCTCTCTTTTTGATCTCATTTCCCACCATCCCCAGCAAGAAAGCTTCAGGTCTTTTTGGAAAAGTGTATTGGAACATTTTTTTCAATTCATTATATATGACCTCCCAAAATATTTTGACTTTATCACATGTCCACCACATGTGGTAGAATTCTCCATCTTTCTTGTCACACTTGCATATATTTGTAAGGTGCCCAGATGTGCCTGAAAGAACTCCCTGGGAGCCTCAGGAATGTTTCAGTGTGTTCTGTACACACACACACTGGGTTTTCTCTCTGCAATTACAGTTTTGCAGCCAAACAATACATTGTTTATTCGGTGCTTGTTTAATTATTTGCTGATCTCCTTCCACACACTGCATCCCCAAATGCATTTGGAGAAGTGGTGACACAAACTGGTCGCCGGACCATTGGCACAAGCAAGCTTCAGCTTTCTGTTTACGAGTACTTGGATTATTAGGCAGGCATGACGTGACTGATTGACAGAAGTGCGCAGCAACTTGGCTGTTGTTCTAATTAAAGTTCTTCTCCTTCTTCTTCTCCTGCATAGCATGGGTGATGGACTCAGCTTTGAATGTGAGAGGAAAGGAAAAGGACACATCTGGGAGCATTCAGAATCGGTTTAAAACCAGCACAGATTGGTCTGGGGTCATGTTTGATTTAAGATGGCCTCAGCGTGCCTCATTCCATGTGAACATAGGAATATAGGGAGCTGCCTTCCACTGAGTCCATGTAGCCAGGGGTGGTGGAAGGGAGGTGTGGTGGGGGCGGTGTGACCCGGGTGTCACCACTGAGGGGGGTGACAAAATGCCTGGCGGCACTCACTGCGGAGCCTGCAGTGCACCTGAGCCACGTGTCTCTCCTGGGAGTGACGTGGTGGCTTGGGCACCTGCAGGCTCCACGTTGCCCCAAATGGTCCGCCCACTGCCTTCCCCTCAGCTGTAGAGCAGCTGAGTGGGAGGAAGCAGGCAGACTCCTCAGAGGCCCCACGGAGTGTCCTGCCCCAGCTGGCCCCAACCCCATGGGCAGCTGGCCCCACCCCTGGGCACATGCGCTGCCCCAGTCGCCTGATTGGTTTACTCCGCCGCTGCATATAGCTGGGTATTGTCAACACTGAGGGCATGTCTATATGTCCGCTTGTCTTGTGCCTAGAAGGCCTGAGTCTGAGCAGTTTTCTGCTTGAGCCACACTTTCTAGGCATGCGTCTGAGCAGCTTCCAACATATATAAAAACATTAAACATTTTTTTAAAAAAACTTACCTATACAGGGTTGCCTTCGGATGTCTTCTAAAGGTTGTATAATTACTCATCTCCTTGGCTCTAGGATCACAAAACTCCATGCACTCCAACAATTCTCTGATGAAAATAGGGACACCCTAAGCTAAGGGATGTGGGTGGTGCTGTAGGTTAAACCAATGAGCCTAGGGCTTGCTGATAAGAAAGTCGGCGGTTCGAATCCCCGTGATGGGGTGAGCTCCCATTGTTCGGTCTCTGCTCCTGCCAACCTAGCAGTTCGAAAGCACGTCAAAGTGCAAGTAGATAAATAGGTACCGCTCTGGCAGGAAGGTAAACGGTGTTTCCATGTGCTGCTCTGGTTTGTCATAAGTGGTTTAGTCAAGCTGGTCACATGACCCGGAAGCTGTATGCTGGCTCCCTTGGCCAGTAAAGTGAGATGAGCGCCGCAACCCCAGAGTCGTTCGCGACTGGACCTAATGGTCAAGGGTCCCTTTACCTTTAAGCTAAGGAAAAGTGGGACATTTGAAGATCAAATCAGAAACCAGGACAGCTTCTGTAAATCTGGGACTGTCCCTGGAAAATAGGGACACTTGGAGGGTCTACTGTTAAGGATATGTCCTTTCGGTCATCCAGGACTGCACACCCCCAAGTCATCAAGACATGAAACTGTTGTGCTGGATTGGGCTAAACTCACACCTCCCATTTCAGCTGGACTCCAGTGCTAGCCATCCAGATGCCCTGGGATGGCTCATAATCAAGCGAAGCTTCTTGCTAGTCCCCGGCATTGAGCAGCTGGACGCATGTGGTAATCAGAAGATTCCAAAAAAATATGATTCTGTTTGTCTCAGCAGTACATGGCTCTCGAAAGAGTAAGAGACCAAGAAACTATGGAAATCTCAGCAGCACATAGCTTGATTTTTCCATCACCCACACCCTCCCAATACTTCAAATTCCTGCCTACAGCAAATCAGGCCATTATCAAGACAAACAGCCTCACTTTTGACTCTTGTCTGGTTGCCACGGAATAATAGAAATTTGTTACCATGATACAAAGACAAGGCCTTAAACATTATTGTTCCTTTTCTTTGGTACTTATTTGAATGTTAATAGCATTCTATATCTGGATGCAAATGCTCAGAAAGAGTAAAAACCAATATATTTGAATTTCATGAAGTTCATTTCTGCTCTCTGGCAGCTATCCATAAACTATAATCTCCCCACATTGCCATCTCTTTGACTTCATCTTCAGGTTTCCCTTTATATATGACTCTATACCTATCATTATGAGTATCAGAATAACACTCAAGACCCTAAGTACTTGAGTAGCATAAAAATCACACGATAGTAATTTCTGTTTGCTTTGGAATATCACTATGGTCTCATAGCGGGAGCAGAGAGGGAGGGAGAGAGGGAGCAAGAGCAGTAAGAGAGAATCCTGGGGATTTAGTTTGCCCCTTGCAGAGCTACAGTTCACAGTGCCCTGAACAAACTACAGTTCCCAGGATTCTTTGGGAGAAGCCATGTGTTTCAGATGAATCTCTGTCTCCAGATTGCAGCAGAGGAATTATGCATCACTTCTTAGAAGAAGAAGAGAAGAAGAGTTTGGATTTGGTATCCCGCTTTATCACTACCCGAAGGAGTCTCAAAGCGGCTAACATTCTCCTTTCCCTTCCTCCCCACAACAAACACTCTGTGAGGTGAGTGGGGCTGAGAGACTTCAGAGAAGTGTGACTAGCCCAAGGTCACCCAGCAGCTGCATGTGGAAGAGCGGGGACATGAACCCAGTTCCCCAGATTATGAGACTACTGCTCTTAACCACTACACCACACTGGTGTTGTTATTCTGTAATACTGTGCAGTATATGTGAATATCCAAGTTCCCTGATGATCACAAGGCGTGCTAGGTTGTCTCCCTAAGGTGAAAGGGAGGACCTGCAATTCTTTCACCATTTTGTGCTTTTATGTGTGTTGGCCGGGCACAAGAACATATCAGTCCCCCTTCCCCCTTCCCTCACTTGCTAGTGCTCAGTTGTAGCTCTTCCATTACATTTTCTTTTGGCTTAAAGCAAAGCACCGCTCCATATGGGCTGCAATTCTATAATCCAACAAGAGTTGGGAACAGGATCTGGTTGATGCGATGAATCCTCATCTTTCCCCATCCCCCACGAGCAGAGCCACCTGCCTGTCAATCACCTGATTTCACAATGACTCTAGGTGACCCATTTTTACATAGTGCTCTGCAGCCCCAACCATCAGCTGATAATCACATCCCTGAGAGTGTGTCCCATTGAACTCAATTGCCTGATTCTGAGCCTGCATGTAGAGGATTCCACTCTTTCCTGAAAATCTTAACACATCTGTCATGTTATCCCCCCCCCCTCTATCTCTCTCAGCCTCTGGCGAAGGTTTTAAATATTATAGGCTGTTTTGCAATTGTATTTTTGTGTGTGTGTGTGTGTGTGTGTGTGTGTGTGTGTGTGTGTTGGGCCAATGGCCGTAAATAAAACTTTCTCTCTCTCTCTCTCTCTCTCTCTCTCTCTCTCTCTCTCTCTCTCTCTCTCTCATGCCACATAAGCCTACCTTGAAATCATGGAATAATATTGTGTGTTTATAATTGCTATTACATTCATTATCTGGGGTCCCAGGACGGGTTACGTCAATTTAAAATTCAGATGTAAAAACAGTTGAAAGAAATGACAGCCACCAGAATAGGTGGGTGCTGAAAACACATGTCTAAGGTGTCAGGTACATTGTCAGCATTTGCTGTCCTGGCTGGTCCCAGATAAGGAAGACACATGTCTAATGGTTAACTTTATTGAAAAGAAAAGCATTTACAGCAGCTTCCATGGTACTCCAGACACAAACACATGCTTCTAGCATCTAGGCAGCTGTCCACAGGTCTAGGCCCTATGGGGCAGTTGCAGCAACAGGAGGCATCTCCCATCTTCTGGCTGATATGCTTCCCTCTGATGAGTTGTGTGTCCTCAACCTGAGACTTCCTGCACGGAAGTCACCACCTCTTGGTTCTAGGAGGCAGTGGGGTGGGGGAAGGTGAGGGGTCTATCTGTGGGCTGAACAACCTCTTCTGAAACACCTTCCTGCATCTCTGCCCTTACTCTCCCCCTTCCCCTGCCTCGTGGGCAGCATCAAACTCCATAAATCACTGTTCCATTCTCCTGGGTCACTCTCCAGGTCCGCTGCCTCTGCCCCTCACACTTCAGAGTCCTGTCAGTCCCTGATATTTGCAGAGAGCTACAGAGTGAAGGTTCTGGACACACCTGTCTGGGGAGGGAATTCCACAACTTAGGGGCTGCCACAGAGAAGGCCCTCTTGCAGGTCACCCCCACAAACCTCTGAGTGTGGCAGAGCTCTCTGCTGAATTCATACAAGGTAAATCCAGGCATCTTTTGAAGGAGGGTTGGGAGGTCAAGGAAATGTTCACAAGTCCCACCTCAGACATCTTTGCTTGAATCACCCCACACGGTCTGCTTTTCTTGTATCAACAGGGATCATTTACTAACATGGATTTGAATGTAAGTAGAACCTCTCAATGTGGAATCTTTTGCCCAACCAACCCATGACCCTGAGATTAAGAGTCTCATGCTTGACCAACTGAGCTATCCCAAGTTCCCCAACTACAGGTACACAAGCCGTTGTGTTCATGTTCAAGTCAACACAAGCAAAAGCCCACTGCAGACCTTCCCCACTGAGCATGTCAAAACATTAGGGGCAGGTGCTTAAGTGCCTTTGCCCTGCCCCTTCCATGGATTCAGTTTCCCAAATGCAGTCAGACCCTTGGACATACCTAAATTGCACACAGCCCTGTGACCTTATCTCTTATTTCTATTCTTATCGTTGGGCCCTACTCCTGTGCATATGTACAGAGAAGTAAATCCTACAAAGGGAACTGGGCTCTGTTCCTGAGAAAGTGTGCATATAACTTCAGCCTTCCGTATTCGTTTCATAGACTCATGGACCTGTAGAGTTGGAAGGGACCTCTAGTCCAACCCTCTGCCATGCAGGAATATTTTGCCCCACAGGGGACTCGAACCCTCAACCCCGAGAGATTCAGAGTCTCATGCTCTGCCGACTGAGCTATTGGGTATTTTTGTCTGAGTAACATTTCTCCAGCCCGTGTATCTGGTTAAAGCCATGGAGTAAGAAGTTGCGGCAGGTTCTGCAGGGCCGGTTCCCAAAAAATCAGAACAAACAGACCGTGCGGCGACTCTTGAACTCAGAAACGAAGCAGGGATTTGTCACACGGTAATTAGAGTGTTTTAATAAACTGGTATATGACACTTACACTGCGAAACATTTCAAAGCGGCGGTGGCTGTATTCCTTTAGAGTGCTTTGTTATTAAACAACAGCTGTTGCTAAGTAGGCAGTGTGAATGATAATAATGGCTGCTGATTGCCTCAGCCTTATTGTGGCAGCTCAGTTATGGGTTGCATTTCTGTATCCGTAAGAGCAGCTTATTGTTTGAGGTCACTGTTTACATGGTAATTCTTTTGCTATGTGTGTGTGTGTGTGTGTGTGTGTGTGTGTGTGTTAGAGAGGAAACCATTGACCTCAACCTGTCAGTGGGTGTGAGGTTGCTAAAAAGGATTAAATTCCATGAACACACAGCTAACAGACCCCCCTTCCCTCTAAAGTTCTCATGGGTGCATTGATTTAGCTTGAGCACTGACAAGCCCTCCAACATTCCTCCGGTGAAAATAGGGACACTTCTCACTTCCTGGCAAATGACCTTCCTCAACCCCCCCCATCTTTTTGTTTTGTCCCCCACCCCTGAACAGCATTTCCCATCAGAAGAAGGGCAAGTGCCACCAATAGGACACAGTACACAAACCCTCCACTGTCCAGAGAAAACCTCTTAATTCCTATTTTTTGTTTTGTTTTGTTTCTTTGTCCTGTCCTATTCTATTCTATTCTATTCTATTCTATTCTATTCTATTCTATTCTAGATTTACAAAAAACAAAAAACCAATAAAAATTTTTTAGAAAGGGGCAAGATTAGGCAAGGATGCACAAAGCATTTCTTTTTTTAAAAATGGGCTCTGCTCCTCCTTTCTCCTTTCCCAGGATGGCCCTGCCCTCTGCCTGCCCCTCAGAGCCAGTGTGTCACACAGGGCAGGGCCTGGGTGGTGGCGACCTCTCCTCCTCCTTGCCCACTCTCCAGGAGCTGCTACGAGCTGCCCAAGGAAGGAGGCTGGCAGTGGCAGCCATGGAAAAGCCATGGAGAGGCAACTGGATGACCCTCTAAGTGTCCCTATTTTCCAGGGACAGTCCCGGATTTACAGAAGCCATCCCGGTTTCTGTTTGGTTACCAGAATGGCCCGCTTTTCCTTAGGACGTCCCTATTTTCATCAGAGAAATATCAGAGGGTATGGAGTTATATGACCCACAAGCCAAGGAGATGAGTAACGATACAACCTTTAGAAGACATCTGAAGGCAGTCCTCTATAGGGAAGTTTTTTTGAAATGTTTAATGCTTTGTTGTGGTTTGGATGTTGCCTGGAGTGGGGTATAAATAATAACATTATTATTATTATTATTATTATTATTATTATTATTATTTAGTATGGCCCTATTTTCATTGGAGAAATGTTGGAGGGTATGTTCCTTGTAGCCACTGCCATTGCTTGGGAATTAGATAGATAGATGATTGATTAGATAGATAGATAGATAGATAGATAGATAGATAGATATGCACAGTAATATACTTCAATTGAATGAATGGAGCTAATTAATGGAAGGGGAATGGATTTTGGAGCCAGGTCTAGACCATCTGGATCATCTAGAATAGATCATTAGAGGTAAATTAATTTTATTTTTATTTTTTAAAAACTTATTTGGATTATCTAGGATGGGTTCAAAATAGGTATAATCATTTGTTGCATGATTTGGACGGGAATTTCATTTTTGAAATATAAGTTCAAGTAATTATTTTTAATTTGTGGGGGAGGGAAATCAGCATATGCAAATTCTATGCAAATTGGTGTCTCTTTTGCTCACTTTTTTTTAGTGATGCATATCTTCTTCTTTTTGGCAAGCAGCCAAGCTATGGGCTCTGTGCCGTGACCTATAATGGCTCTAAAATCCTCTTGCTTGTGTTTTTATGTCTGAACTTGTAAAACAAAGAAATGAACGAATGCAACATGAGATGGGGATGCTGTTAACTTCCTGGCAGGAACCAACACATAGCCTGG
The DNA here is from genome assembly GCF_009819535.1 of Lacerta agilis. Classification (NCBI taxonomy): domain Eukaryota; kingdom Metazoa; phylum Chordata; class Lepidosauria; order Squamata; family Lacertidae; genus Lacerta; species Lacerta agilis. The sequence continues at coordinate 28,730,274 of NC_046314.1, read as the reverse complement.
GGGCTGGGTTAGCAGGGATAAACAACATGGCTGTGCCAAAATGTCACATTGGAAGAGTACAAGGCATCACCAGGAGACCAAAATGAGAGGTCCACAGTGATTGGCTTGAAGGTAAACAGCACAAGAGCAGTCACCCTTGCCAGTTTGTTAGTTTCTTCTTCCTTATCTGATGACATCCAGCATCTTCCAGGCAGGAGTGTTGCAAAATCACATTGAACATGGGGCTTGGACTCTCAGTGGATTTGTGGACACCAGTTTTCCAGGGTTCTTGATAACGTGGAGACAGAAGAAAGTTCTCTTATACCGAGTCAGACTGTTGGTCCATCTAACCCAGTATTGTCGATTCTCCAGGGTTTCAGACAGAGATGTTCCCAGATTGAAGCTGGAACCTCTTTCTGATGTACTGATGTTAGAGGCAAAGGCTGGGAAGCAAGTGAATGTCAGTGCAAAGACCGGTGGGCATACACCTTTCCCCCCGCACCATAAAACCCCTAGTATTTCAGCCACATTACTCCTTAGAATCATAGAACTGTTGTGTGGGATGAGACCCTGGGGATCATCTAATCCAACCCCCTACAAGGCAGGAATATATAGCTGCCCACTATGGGAATTGAACCTGCGGCCTTGGTGTTATCAGCACCACACTCTAACCCAGAGGTCTTCAACCTTTTTGAGTCCACGGCTCCGACCAACTGCGTTCTTTCTGCAGCTCCCCTGTAGGGCTCTGGAGCCCAGCTATGTCACCTCTTGCCTGTAGAGCCAGCACCTCTTTTCAAACACCTTCCCTCACCTCTTTTCAAACACCTTCCCTTGAGGAGTGTTCCCCCAGCCTCCTCTCCTCTCCCCTGGCCAGTCCCAAAGGCACCATTCACCTGAGGAGCTTGGAGCCAGGGTTGCTGCAACAAACAGGCACACAAGCCTTTAGGAGAGAGAGACGCGAGAGGGCATCAGAGGAGGGAGGGAAGGAATGAGGGACAGAGGCCAGTGTTGCCCATGACACCCCAACCATCATTCTTTCATGGCACCCCAGGGTGCCACAGCACACTGGTTGAAAACGACTGCTCTAACCAACTGAGCTATCTACTACTTGCTTGGTTTGGGATAAAATTCATCAAGAGGAACAAAGAGGAAAATGTACGTGATGCTAGGTGATGGTTGTTTGCGTTCCTCACATGTCAAAGAGTACAGGAGAATATTCAAAGAATGAACAACTTCGAGTTTCATGAATGTGATATTCTTGTCCCTCCTGCAACAGGGAAAATAATAATAAGAAAGCATTGGTTGATTGGAAGACTGTGCTTATGCCATCCAACTCAGACGAGAAGTTAGCTTAATATTTAAAAGGCTGGCATCCCCACTGAAATTCTTCAGGTCAACACAAAAATCTCTGATTGGCGCAGGTGGGATTTCACACAAGCTGTTATCCCCAGATAATAACCCTTTAATTTGCTCCAATCTTGTTTACACAAGCAAGAGACTAATTGGAGACTGGTGTTTATTAAAAGGGAGGGGGGAAACAGAGACCCAGGTTAATTAGAGACTCTTGACATGAAAAAGCCATTTAAGAAACAACTTGCGCATTTTTAAAAAAGATAGTCAGCCTGTTCCCTTTAATTCTGTCGCTTCATATAGCAACTAGTTGTTGAGGAGATTTATAAATTAGAAATATTACGATGACAATTGTGATGATTATGATATATAAAATACTGAAGTACTGAAGGTCACAGTATAATCAAACAATTAAAGAAAGTGATTCAAGATACTAAGAAAGGAGTATGATTCACTACTCATGTAATTAAGGACTTTGGATAAGAATATTTGATTTAAAAAACAAACAAACCCAAGCCTCACATTTATTCCAGATGTAAATAAATTACCTGTGAACTGTCATACTTTTTTTAATTAAAGACCACTTAATCCATTCCACCTGGTAGATCCCAGAGGGAGAGGTGAGACATTTCATTGGCTTTGCCAACTGGATTCCTTTCCTGGGAGAACCGATTCCTTCAGTGGTTGTGCCATCTGGCCATGATGTAATTTTCCAGATTTGCATCTTTCCCTCTTCCCTCCCCTAGCCTTCCCTTCCCTTTCTTACTTTTGTGTCTTGAATGTTACCTTGTAAGTCATTTTGAGGGGAGCATGGCTATTTTATGCCTAACAGAACTGTTCAGTGCTAAGGGTGGGTTCCAGATGGTGCCCTGACAATCCTAGAGGGGGAGGAGGCAATTTCTGCTAATTCTATCTCCTTCCTGCAATCCTGAGAACCACCCCACACCCCATAGCAGGTCCAAAGTGTTGGGGGGCTCCAGAATGTGGTGGGAGGTGGTGTAGGCATAGAGGGAATTAGTCCGTGGTCTAAATCACTGATTGGAAGGTTGGCAGTTCGAATCCGTGCAATGGGCTGAGCTCCTGTTGCTCTGTCCCAGCTCGTGCCAACCTAGCAGTTCGAAAGCACACCAGCGCAAGTAGATAAATAGGTATCGCTGCAGCAGGAAGGTGAATGGCGTTTCCGTGCGCTCTGGCACTCGTCATAGTGTCCTGTTGCACCAGAAGCAGTTTAGTCATGCTGGCCACATAACCCAGAAAGCTGTCTGCGGACAAACGCCGGCTCCCTTGGACTGAAGCGAGATGAGCACTGCAACCCCATAGTCAAATTTACTTGTCCTTTACTCCCCCCCTTTTTTAACCTCTTCCATTTGTGGAGGGTTCTGCGGGATCAGAATGTGTTCCATGAGCACAAGGGTAGTCACTGGTTTCAACTCTACATAAACAAAATTGTAGTGGACAATAGGAATGAGAGGGTTACCCCATTTCATTTCTTTATGTTTCAATCTACGGAGCCTTCCACTCCTCCTAAATTTCAGTTTGATAATGTCTAAAAGTAGTTCCAGAACTACTCGGTTTGCTATGTCTTTCTGTTCATTTGTATCTCTCCACTCTACCCCCACCTCTCTTATTAATGCGCACATATGCATTGAAGAAACACTGGAAAATAAACCATGTCAGATGCGACTGCATGCATGGTTGGCTCCATATTCTTTTCGTTTGGTGTTCTACTGATGCAAACGAGTGCACATGCCATTTGGTAATGAAGAGGGGAGGAAACGTGAAGGAGCTAGAAGCTGTGGCAAGCCGTGCAAGAACAAAATTATGCACAAAAGCCAATCAGACTGACAATTGAAATAATTTATTAATACGAAAATAAACAAAACAGGTTGTAAGCTGCCTTGAGTGCTGGGAGGGGGAAAGACAGTGCATAAATACATGTTTAATAATAATAAAAATGTTAATAATAATAATAATAATAATTTATTATTTATACCCCGCCCATCTGGCCGGGTCTCCCCAGCCACTCTGGGCGGCCTCCAACAAATATCAAAATACAATACAGAGTCACAAATTAAAAACTTCCCTAAACAGGGCTGCCTTTAGGTGTTTTCTGAATGTCAGGTAGTTGTTTATTCCCTTGACTTCTGACGGGAGGGCGTTCCACAGGGCGGGCGCCACTACCGAGAAGGCCCTCTGCCTGGTTCCCTGTAGTTTTGCTTCTCGCAGTGAGGGAACCGCCAGAAGGCCCTCGGCGCTGGATCTCAGTGTCCGGGCTGAATGATGGGGGTGGAGACGCTCCTTCAGGTATACAGGACCGAGGCCGTTTAGGGCTTTAAAGGTCAACACCAACACTTTGAATTGTGCTCGGAAACGTACTGGGAGCCAATGCAGATCTCTCAGGACCGGTGTTATGTGGTCCCGGCGGCCACTCCCAGTCACCAGTCTAGCTGCCGCATTCTGGATTAATTGCAGTTTCCGGGTCACCTTCAAAGGTAGCCCCACGTAGAGCGCATTGCAGTAGTCCAAGCGGGAGATAACCAGAGCATGCACCACTCTGACAAGACAGTCCGCGGGCAGGTAGGGTCTCAGCCTGCGTACCAGATGGAGCTGGTAGACAGCCGCCCTGGACACAGAATTAACCTGCGCTTCCATGGACAGCTGTGAGTCCAAAATGACTCCCAGGCTGCGCACCTGGTCCTTCAGGGGCACAGTTACCCCATTCAGGACCAGGGAGTCCCCCACACCCGCCCGCCTCCTGTCCCCCAAAAACAGTACTTCTGTCTTGTCAGGATTCAACCTCAATCTGTTAGCCGCCATCCATCCTCCAACAGCTATGTTATGAGTTTGGGTGGGGTAGGCTGTATGCCGAGACTCTTCTAATCCCTGGATCCGGCAAGTGTTAAAATATAAGCAATAGAATTCAAATTCCTGGTGTGGCGATAGCCCAAGTGATGGGCTACTAAGGCAACAAAGGAAGTGGATCTGCGCCTGATGGGAAATCGCTTTGCCACCCTCCCTCAACTGGCTGGTAGTTAGAAAAAGACAAAGGCAAGAGTTGAGAGTTCAGTGGTGTGAGTCAGATGAAAAAGCAGCACGCTGGGGAGAGAGAAAGAGAGAGGGAGAGGGAGAGGGAGAGGGAGGGAGGGAGGGAGGGAGAGAGAGAGAGAGAGAGAGAGAGAGAGAGAGAGAGAGAGAGATGCTTGCTATGTATTCAGTGGTCAGTTTTCCTGAGCTTAGTCTGGACTAAGGATTCTGAGCTCTTGTATTCGGATTCGATACATGATATCCAATCACAGAACATTTCAGGATTTGGGCCTCTGCCATTGGCCCTTAAACTCTGAGCCATGATTCCTAGCTTGGAAGTTTAGACAGCCAGTCATGTTTGGAGTGGGAATGGCCCAGACCTTCATAAATGTATATAAGCAGTTGCTTTGCCCCTGTTATCCAGTTATGTAGTTCAATAAATCTTCTTGCTGTTATCACTGTGTCTTGCCTCATGGGAACCCACCTACACTTCACTGGCGATGAAGGTGGGATGATAGGCTAGGTATGCAGCCCTGGCTAGCTCCCACAAGCTGAAATCACTGCTGAGGAACTGTCGCCTCAGCTGAGCTGAAATCACTGACTGCAGCCACAAGGCAGATCACACAGAGCGGACGTCATGGCCACCCAGGGCCACATCGAGGAATATGATGCCATGGTTCCAGGGAAATGGGACTCCTGTGCCAACCGGCTTGAGTTCTTCCTCGCAGCCAACAAGATGACTGACCCCGAACTGAAGTGGGCCACGGTGTTCAGTGTGTGTGGGCCTGCTATGTTCAAGATTGCCCAGGCTCTGGTGGCCCCAGCCAAGCTGAGTTCAATGCAATAATGCTGAAGCTAAGGCTCCACTTCGCTCCTCAGCCATCAGAGATTGCATGCCTTCTACAAACACAGACCACTGAATACATAACAACGCTTATTTGCAATGCAGTGAAATCAACGATGCATGTTTGCTAGATAGACACATGATAGGAGCTGAAGTTCACAGAGTTTTCCTGTAAGTTTGCTAGAGAGCACTCGGAGACCCACTCTCACTGTCCTTGTTGACAAGGAAAGGACCAGGGCCATGCTTAACATATATTTTGAAGAGACAGAATGTTATTTGCACTGGATGAAGCAGACATGTATTTCATGCTTGGGTGTGTTGGTGCACAAGTACTAAAATGCCTCCTTTTGAAGAAGAAGCTCTTAACTAATCTGTGCAATAACACTTCTTAGTCAAGAGGACACTCCACCAGAAGCAGAAACTAGACTGGGGAGGTAGCAAGGGCAACACTATAATCCCTCTCCCAACAAATACTTGAGTATGATGTAACCAGAGCTAAGGACCTTGAAGTCTTCTTGACTTCAGTGGGCTAGTCAAGCACAAAGCTAACTCTCTCATTGGAACCCGTGTGGAAAGTGCTTGATCATTTATCTGGCTGGATTACCATGGCCTTCGCTTGCAATGACAACTGCTTAAAGCAAGGGTAGGCAACCTAAGGCCTGTGGGACGGATGCGGCCCAATCACCTTCTAAAACCGGCCCATGGACAGTCCAGGAATCAGCGTGTTTTTACATGACTAGAATGTGTCCTTTTATATAAAATGCATCTTTGGGTTATTTGTGGGGCATAGGAATTTGTTCATTTATTTTCCCCAAAATATAGTCTGGCCCCCCACAAGGTCTGAGGGATGGTGGGCTGGCCAACGGCTGGAAAAGGTTGCTGACCCCTGGCTTAAGGTCTTCTTAATCACCTCTGCATTTTCAGAGCCTTAGAAATTGTCTTAGCTATAAGGTTACAGCAGTTTTCAAAATAGTTCAGCTTCATCAGGGTGTCCACAAGTTCTACTGTTAAGAGAGAAGGTGGGAGGAATGTTCTCTATCCATTTTCTCTAGGTCATGCATAATTTTATAAACTTCCACCATGTTACCCCCTTACTCGCCTTTTCTCCAAACTAAACCAATGCGGGGTATTTGTATGACTCCTGAGTTAACTTAATATGTGTACCTCTTTTCATCCACTCCAAAAGTGTAAACATAAAAATGGAATTCCCAACATAGGAGGGCATCTTATAGACTCATTTATCCAAGTGCCCTGGCTGAGATAAATAAATGGTTGCAGAAATTAAAATGAGAGATAAGTGGGACTGATATTTGCAGAAAGCCAGAATGATGTGCATGCAGTGTTACTTTCAGTTAAAGGTAAAGGGACCCCTGACCTTTAGGTCCAGTCGCAGACAACTCTGGGGTTGTGGCGCTCATCTCGCTTTACTGGCCAAGGGAGCTGGCGTACAGCATGACTAAGCCGCTTCTGGCGAACCAGAGCAGTGCAAGGAAATGCCATTTACGTTCCTGCCGGAGTGGTACCTATTTATCTACTTGCATTGCATGCTTTCAAACTGCTAGGTTGGCAGGAGCAGGGACCACCCCATCGCGGGGATTCGAACCGCCGACCTTTCGATTGGAAAGCTCATTCTAGTATACATATTAAAGAAGAAGGGTGTTCTATGGCGCTGTCAGTGGCACCCCCTGCAATAATTGGCTTTTAAAAAACAACAGTAAGCTATCACTTTTATTATTGGTGGGTGGGTTTTTTTTGGGGGGGGGGGGTTAGCATCCTTTGTGGAAGCAGGGGCCACTGCTGTGCATTCAGAGCACCCTTCAGTGATACAGACATCCCCATATACTTCGTAGAGAGGATAGCATTGGACCCAGAGCATTGCCTCTTTCTCTGTAGAGAGTGGGGAAGCCTCTGAGCAGAGGAACTCCACATATCCATTGTAGCAAACAGGATGTACTGGAATGCAACCTGTAAAGTTAAAGAAGTCCCACTGTGAAGGGCACAACCTATGCAATAGAAAGTCCTTGTTACTGAGCTATGAGCAACAGACATCATTAGATTCTAATATTGTGGTTATGAGATGGATGATAGGGTGCAGCAGAAGGGGAGAAACAACTCCATGGGTAAAAAGGGTGGGAAGTTGGCAAAAATAAGAGAGAAGATGAAATTGCGTTTTGACTGTATATGTTAAAAATGCTGAAACTTAATAATACACACACACACACACACACACACACACATATAGAAAGTCCTTGTTATTGGAACTACTCCACACAATAATAATTTATTGAACAAGAAATCTCAGGATTGTAAACTCATCCCCATCAGGTGTAATTTGCTAATAACTTTGTTCAAGGACTTTGGAAGTCTTAAATCACTCAGGTCGCTTATCCAGATAGATAAATGGGATAATACATTATCTTTGAGTTCTAATCATCTGCCTTGCGTGCTCCAGGTTTCCACCTTCAAGTTCAGGGCACTGCAGTTGAGACCCTGCATTTAAGTCCTAAAAAGAGAGGTGCTGAGTTAGTTGGCCAGCCAGTTTAGCAGGCTATGCCTTCTGATTGGGAAACTCCGCTCCCTAAACCCAAATATTATGGGGAGAAAAGAGGCTGCAATTACCTATAGAAAAATGTATCCCGCGTGTAATCAGTCTACTGTTATTACCTGGTTCTGAAAACAGGTTTCAAGGCTTAGCCTCAGTGGCATCTGGTCGAAACGAAGCCTGAGATTTTTCCTGTATGTCTAACACCTCTCCCTTTAAGTCAGGAAGTGGGAACCTGTTGTTGCCCCCTGCCCCAATGTTGTTGGACCCCAACTTCCGTCATCACTAACATTTGCCATGCTGCCTGGGGCTGATGGGAGTTGGAGTCTCTCCATATGTGTTTCAAGTTGTTTTAATGGTCCTTGGGAAACCTGCACATCTCCTAATAGAGTCTTCATCCCAAAAAGAGGGCTAAACCAATCAATAGTCACAAAGGGCTCATCCACACTTATGGTTGTCTCAGGATTTTTAGACACGAGTCACAAAAATTTTCTTTTTTCTTTTCTCTTGCCACACTCTCTGGGAAAACCTCTGGCATCAAAACACAGAGGTGCAAAAGTATCAAGCCACAGAGGTGCAAAGGTCTTAAATACAATGTTTGTCCTGACATGCTTTAAACCATAAATGCTTTTATTCAAAAGCATGAAGTTTAATTCTCTCTCTTGGGGCTGAGTCACATAATAAATGTAGGGAATATGTGTGACTGGGTCACCAGACTCCCCCTTTCCCCACTTTAAAGCATCCCATCCTCTTTAAAACAGAACTGGGAGGCATTTAAATTGTTGTTTTATTAATTGTACCCCACACATCTGACAGTTATTACTGGGTTGCCCAAGCCACTCCGGGCCGCTTCCAGCATATATAAAAACCTAATCAAACATTAAGAACTTCCCTATACAGGGCTGTCTTCAGATGTCTTCTAAAGATTGTATAGTTACTTACCTCCTTGATATCTAATCCTTTATTTTCACCCTGTTTCCCAATCTGCTTTTCCAATCAAAATTGGACTGCCTCCTCCCATCTCCATGTATCTCCAGTGTATGGATCATGTCAGGTGTGGTTTATTGAACTACAGTCAGGGGCGTGGGTGGTGCTGTGGTCTAAACCACGGAGCCTCTTGGGCATGCTGATCGGAAGGCTGGCGGTTCGAATTCCCGCATTGGGTGTGAGCTCCCGTTGTTCTGTCCCAGCTCCTGCCAACCTAGCAGTTTGAAAGCATGCCAGTGCAAGTAAATAAATAGGTACCGCTGCGACGGGAAGGTAAACGGCGTTTCCGTGTGCTCTGGCTTCTGTTACAGTGTTCCATTGCACCAGAAGTGGTTTAGTTATGCTGGCCACATGACCTGGAAAGTTCTCTGTGGACAAACGCCAGCTCCCTCGTCCTGAAAGCAATATGAGTGCCACAACCCCATTGTCATCTTTGACTGGACTTAACCATCCAGGGGTCCTTTACCTTTACCTTATTGAACTACAGGAAGGGAGAAATACTCACACCTGAGCTGTCATAAGCAAAAAAAAAAAAAAAAAGTATTTCTGGCTGGGCATGCATCTGGATAAATTATCTTCTATCCCATCATTTTTACACCTTTGCAGATTGTGATTTTAATATTTTAAACAATGGCATATTGTTCCTCCAGATGGCTTTAGTGCGAAAACACTGGAAGTCTTGTGCTTTTGTTTATAGGCAGTCAGATTCTTGGTTCTGGCCACAGGCAAGTCATTAACTCAATGAAGCTTCCCATCTGCAGAATGAGAAGCAGAAATGACCTCTCTGTTTCCACAAATGATGCCCTGCCTCCTTATGCATGCAGAAACAGGCTACCACAACCTGCATGGCTCCATAGCTGCTCAAGCCCCATCACAAGAAAACTACATCCAGCAAGAGAGCCCAACAAACGTGTGCATAAAGAGGGGAGAGGAATACAGCAGCCTTCTCATACAAATCAGCACCATTGCTGATGATTTGACCGGTCTCCCTGGATGGTGGTGGGGATCATCATCATCCATTTGTTAATCACCTGCTAAACAGCCACCTCAAGGCGATTTACACATGAAAAGCAGTCAAAAACAGCAGATACATTCAAAACTCCAAGAAGGTACACACTTGTCCACTGGTAGGTGGGTGCACTGCAGCCCACTGCTGCATGCAAGCAGAGCTTTGTGTGGTTGATATCTGCTTGTAAGAAGAAGAATATCCTAATTTGTTGTGAGTTTTAAAATATTTATATATTATGACTTTGTTAGCTACTTGGAGTTGTTTGTGTGAAGAGTATCACATACTCTTCACATTGGCTCACAGTGCGTTTCTGAGAACAATTCAAATTGTTGGTGCTGACCTTTAAAGCCCTAAATGGCTCCAGCCGTGTATACCTGAAGGAGCATCTCCACCCCCATCATTCAGCCCAGACACTGAGGTCCAGTGCTGAGGGCATTTTGGCGGTTCCCTCACTGTGAGAAGTAATGTTACAGGGAACCAGGCAGAGGGCCTTCTTGGTAGTGGTGCCCGCTGTGTGGAACGCCCTCCCATCAGATGTCAAGGAAATAAACAGCTATTTGACTTTTAGAAGACATCTGAAGGCAGCCCTGTTTAGGGGAGTTTTTAATGTTTGATGTTTTACCGTGTTTTAAATACTGGTATTCTGGTATTATTATTATTATTATTATTATTATTATTATTATTATTATTCTACCATTTTAAAATAAACAGCTAGAAGAGAACAAGTTGCCCCCACCCAAGTAAATGTGGTAGTTTTGATGTTCCAGTGAACAGCAATGGAAGAAAGCAACTTGAAAACACAGTGGGAGGAAACGTCCTCGCAGCACTTCAATCTGCTAATGGGAACATGCCCTCTGTCAAGACTAGCTGTAGCTGGATTGGCATCAAGGGCTACAAAGCATAATTGGAAGTGCAGCAGAAGCTGTCAGCAATAATTCTTGCAACCCTAATCTCTTATCTACCATTTCCAAACCAATAATTATTAATTTCAAGATGGACCATTCCCATAATGTTCTTCTAAGCTTGACTGAAGACATCAGTAAATGGTGCATTATTAGAAGGCCCCCCCATGCTATTCTGGAAATTTGGCCATGGGTGATCATTCACCTTTGGGTGGTCTCTCTTCAAATAACATGTGCGTTATTTCCTAGTACTGTACTAACTAGAAGGGGCAAGGAGACAATAATAGATTGATAAGACAAGGGGGGTATGTTCAGATTACTTCCTCCAACAGGGGCTGACTTTTTACAATTAAAAATAATAATTGGTACACAGCAGGCAGAAATCAACATTTTGTTGGCATGGAGATGCAGCGTTGAACAAGCTTCAGCTGGTTGAATTTCTGCTTGTCAAACAGCTGTTAAAGGCACAGAACCCACCCATCCCACCCTGCAAGAGTGTCAAGTTCAACTCTTCCTTTAAAAAGAGGGTCTCCCATGCATCAACCCATATCTGCAACGTATATGAAAATTCCCAAACACTTCGCAAAACAAGCAGAGACCAGTTTAAAACAAGTAATCTATGATTCTCGCACACACATACCAGAAGGAGGGAGGGGGAGGAAATCAAGGGTGTGAGCTAATCTGGTGTTGAACATTATTTTTAGACTCCAAGTGTGGTGACCACATAGAAAAAAATTTCGAGCTGGATCTATTTGCATTCTAAATGCATATTCTGGAGAGCACCCCTGCCTTAAGAGGGTCTCCCGTGCAGCTTAAAAGAGGGGTGCATATGTGTGCTTGTAGCCGCCCTGCCATTTAACAGGCTTTCCCAAACTTGAGTCTCCGGCTGTTTTTGGACTACAACTCCCATCATCCCTAGTTAGCAGGGCCAGTGGTCAGGGATGATGGGAGTTGTAGTCCAAAAACAGTTGAGGACCCAAGTTTGGGAAACCCCAATTTACAGGAATAGGGGAGGTTTCTCTGCATGCCACTTCAAAACCATGACACCAATCCACACATGCATGGGCACCACTTGAAGACACATGACTTGCATTTTGAACGTGTGAATGACCCTCGTTGAAAAGGAATGTGTTTCAGGGTGTGTGAAAACTCTGCCTTGGGTATGGATTTGTGATGGCTTCTTAGCGTGTGTTGCAATCAGGGAATGATAAACATGTGTGTGATGGGAAGATGGACCTTTGCTTGGTCTTCCTAGCTAATGGCCCACAGAATGGCACCAGTCCATGGACCACCACTTTGGGTAGCACCATAATAGATGATACCATATGTGAACTGAGTGATTTTACCCATTTACTAAACAGATGCTTTTGTATTTACATGGCCTATTTTACACATTCTACTGATTCTCTCACACACACACCCCCGGTCAAGTTACATACCAGGATTTTGTACCAACCGAACACTGAAACTATTTCATATCTGCCCCCACTCTCATTTTTATTTTCAAATATTATTATTATAATTATTAGTATTGTTATTTATACCCAACCCACCTGGCTCGGTTTCCCCAGCCACTCTGAGCAGTTCCCCCAAATAATATTTAAAACATGGTAAAACATCAAACATTAAAAACTTCCCTAAACAGGGCTGCCTTCAGATGCCTTTTAAAAGTCAAATAGTTGTTTATTTCCTTGACATCTGATGGGAGGGTGTTCCACAGGGCAGGCACCACTATTGAGAAGGCCCTCTGCCTGGTTCCCTGTAACTTCACTTCTTGCAGTGAGGGAACCGCCAGAAGGCCCTCAGAGGACCTCAGTGTCTGGGCTGGACAATGGAGGTGGAGACGCTCCTTCAGGTATGCTGAAGGACAACAAAACATCGAGATTTTCTTTCTTTCTTTTGACATTTTGCCAAAAGTTATCCATTGCCCATTTCACATCCCCCCCCCCCCGGCTGAATTTTTAAAAAGATAAGATTGAAGAAGAAGAAGAAGAAGAAGAAGAAGAAGAAGAAGAAGAAGAAGAGGAGGAGGAGGAGGAGTTTGGATTTGATATCCGGCTTTATCACTACCCAAAGGAGTCTCAAAGTGGCTAACATTCTCCTTTCCCTTCCTCCCCCACAACAAACACTGTGAGGTGAGTGGGGCTGAGAGACTTCAGAGAAGTGTGACTAGCCCAAGGTCACCCAGCAGCTGCATGTGGAGGAGCGGAGACGCGAACCCGGTTCCCCAGATAACGAGTCTACTGCTCTTAACCACTACACCACACTGGATAAGAGTTTCTCATGTAAAAAATTATATTTGTGATAAATAAAGATACAGAGAACTGACAGAGAGAAGAGGATGGAGCCTATATGAGAGGCAGGTTTTTTCTCAGGGTGGGAGACTGAGGAAGGCAAAACTCTCTTGGGTGGGGAATGGGAGACTTCAACTCTCTGAATTTGTGAAGGTAGAATAGTGACCAAGGGCTACATAGATATATTTGTAATTTTGTGTTTTATAAGAATCATATGTACCGAACTTCCTTTTTCTCTCTAGTTTTTTTCTGTTTAATATACTGTTTATTGTTTTTCTTCTTACTTTAGTTCAAAGTTTATGGTATATTAGGTTGAAAACCTTTAATAAAATAGATTTTTGGTTTTTTTAAGGATAGAGTTTCTGATGCATGCTAAGAACAAATGTGTTTAGGCTAGCCTCCATGAACCTGTGATTTTATTTGTTTTTAACTTCAAGATTTATTATCATTATTATTATTAAGCAGCATATGAACACAGTTAAATAAATAAAACACGAAGCTAACTCATTTGATCTTGAGGCAGTGCAGACAGAGAGAAAATGAGCTTCTTAAGAGGGCCACTTACCCTATTAAGCTACATAACCCTGTTAGCTTAGCAGATCTTTGAATAAGACTGGATCACCATAGTCAAGTGTCAGCTCAGAGCAGCTCCTTAATTAGCAAGAAAGAAACAGCTTTGCACTGATTTTGCGACCTGTGAAAGTGCATTTTGCTTGCTAGGCTCTAAAAACCAACAGCCCAGGAGGCAGCAGAATCCACAAGAGTTTGTCTTGTGAGCCACAAAATTTCAGTCACCCAAAGGGAAACATAAAGGTACAATTATGAGGGATCTAGTTAACGGATTAATTTCTTGGAGTGCAACTGGATTATTCCAGCAGCAACGCATTTAGGTTTTAAGCAGCATCGGCTAAAAGGACCCCATATATATTTGTAGCAGGAAAGAAAGAAAGAAAGAAAGAAAGAAAGAAAGAAAGAAAGAAAGAAAGAAAGAAGTCTTCACCCGTGATTGCCTTCCAAGGCTGCAATAACATTATTGATTCCTATGAAGTGACAGACTGAAGTTTCTTTCTGCATCACCATAGACTTATATTCACTGACCGTATTTGACAGATAACAAAGGCAGAGATTTTTATTTTTTAAAAAATATCTGGTTCAGTAAATGATTCCCTGAATAGCTTAAGTTTATGGTCACCCTCCACACAAGGTTTGAAAATGAAATGTTTTAAAACAAGCAATCTTAAAATTTTACTGATGTGACTTTTAAAAAAAATAATAATCCCATTAATAAGAAAGCCTTGTAAAGATCTCCAGTGACAATGAAACTTTACTTAAAAATGGGAAATTCAAATCCAAGGAGCTGCCATATCTAGAAATTAATTTTAATATCTTGCATATGGAAGAATTTGCAAATTTAGAGCATGATCATTCTCTTAGTGTTGCTAAGTGGGAAACATTTAGCATGAGCTGAACTCCCCCTGTTGCGATAAATGAAATTAATTTTATTTTTATTTTTATAACCAGCCTTTTCCCCTGACAGAGACTCAATGCTTATCTGAATGCTCAATTCACAATGCTTAGGAAGAAGAAGAAGAGTTTGGATTTGATATCCCGCTTTTCACTACCCGAAGGAGTCTCAAAGCGGCTAACATTCTCCTTTCCCTTCCTCCCCCACAACAAACACTCTGTGAGGTGAGTGGGGCTGAGAGACTTCAGAGTAGTGTGACTAGCCCAAGGTCACCCAGCAGCTGCATGTGGAGGAGTGGAGACGCGAACCCGGTTCCCCAGATTACAACACTACCGCTCTTAACCACTACACTACACTGGCGGGTGGCGCTGTGGTCTAAACCATAGAGCCTGGCGCTTGCCGATCAGAAGGTCGGTGGTTCGAATCCCCGCAACGGGGTGAGCTCCCGTTGCTCGGTCCCTGCTCCTGCCAACCTAGCAGTTCGAAATCACATCAAAGTGCAAGTAGATAAATAGGTACCTCTCCAGCAGGAAGGTAAACGGTATTTCCGTGCACTGCCCTGGTTCACCAGAAGCGGCTTGGTCATGTTGGCCACATGACCCAGAAGCTTTACGCCAGCTCCCTCAGCCAGTAAAGCGAGATGAGCGCCGTAACCCCAGAGTCGTCCACAACTGGACCTAATGGTCAGGGGTCCCTTTACCTTTAACGTTGCCTGAGTCAGCAATCCAATTTCTTGCTCTCCTGAATAATCCAGTTCCTTGTTTTGCAAGTGGCCAGGAAGACGTGTAGAGGGCCTGAATAATCAAACAATCATTTGGAAAAACTAACACCCAACACCCTCCCCTCTCCCCACACACTGTGGCCGACATATTATTTCTAAGCTAAAGGCCATTGCGTTTGGTGTTCAGGGAACTCTTCCCCAAATCCTTGTTATGCCCTTGGAGAAGTGGTTCTTTGCCCTCTCCAAGTGTCCTAGCTGGCGGTGACTAGGCCATGCAGGGCCAGCAGTGGTGGCCAGATCTTGCACCCATAAAGCATGAGACTTATCATCTCAGGGTTGTGGATTCAAGTCCCACATTGGGCAAAAGATTCCTGGCATTGCAGGGGGTTGGACTAGGTGAGCCTTGTGGTCCCTTCCAACTCTACCATTCTACAATTCTATGATCCATTGCAACATTGCTCCCAGTTAAAGCACTTTCCTTCCACCCCCATGGAATGAATGGTAGCAATCCATTACATTAATAAGAGGCTTTTTGCTGCCGCTGCTGCTGCTGCTTCTTTTACAGAGGTCGCAATTTGCATCACCAACATCTTTGTGCCATTTATTGGCCACATACACACTCCAACAAACCTGTGGACAAAACGTTGTGATATATGGCAGAAGTGGGGAATCTGTGGCCCTCCAGATAGGGTGGGACTCAAACTCAGCCCTAGTTAGTATGGCCAATAGTCAAGGATGAGCAGTTGTAGTTTAACAATACCTGGAGGATCTCATCATTGATATAGTGGCTGGGGCAACCCAGTCAGGTGGGCAACATAAATTATTATAAATTATTATTATATTGGGCAATATCTAACCGGGTCATACTCAGAGTAGACCCACTGAAACCAATAGACTCTGAGTATGCTTCCCATTGAATATCACCCATCATATTTAATGGGGCTAAAATCCAGCCTGCAAAAATTGTAATACACCAAGGCGAATGAATATATGGTAGCCTCCAAGATGCCTGACCACTTCTTTGCTTTTTATTCAGCTCCTGATGGGTTGCCACCATGCATGGCCAGAGGGCTTTGTCTGGCTAAGCGAGTCACAAATTGTGTAGGCCAAGGCTAAATGAGGAGATATAGTTCCATTTGATTGAATTATGGTGCTGCAGGAGACTCTTGAAAGTCCCATGGACTGCAAGAAGATCAAACTTATCCATTCTGAAGGAAATCAGCCCTGAGTGCTCACTGGAAGGACAGATCCTGAAGCTGAGGCTCCAATACTTTGGCCACCTCATGAGAAGAGAAGACTCCCTGGAAAAGACCCTGGTGTTGGGAAAGATGGAGGGCACAAGGAGAAGGGGACGACAGAGGACGAGATGGTTGGACAGTGTTCTTGAAGCTACCAACATGAGTCTGACCAAACTCCAGAAGGCAGTGGAAGACAGGAGTGCCTGGCGTGCTCTGGTCCATGGAGTCACGAAGAGTCGGATACGACTAAACGACTAAACAACAACAGTCCCATTTCAATGCAACAGCTGCATTGCTGCCATCTTGCAATCACGTTCTTAGCTCAAGTACAGGGATATGGTCATAAAATGCTCACAGCATTAAAACATGTGCTTAACTTCTAAGTGTATGGAAATCTAATAAAACACAAACCAGGCTATCCCGATTTGTATTGAATTAGTGCCAATGGAGTAAAAGTTAAGCCACTGGAAGCAGATCATAGCTGTCAACTTTTCCCTTTTCTTGCAAGGAATCCTATTTGGAATAAGGGGATTTCCCTTTAAATAGGGGGAAAGTTGACAGCTATGAACCAGATCAACTTGTTTGGATGTGGAACAGAGTCAGGCTGACAGCTCAGTCAAGTCTGTTGCTTATTTACGGTATTATACATTGAAAGTTGAGCATGGGCAGAATGGCTTCTCCAACAAACGAGCTGTAATGCTAATTGTGCACAGGCTCGGAAGAGACAAAACGCAGTGCATAGTTTGAACTATGGTGCATACGTAGTTCAACTATGGTGTTTGTTCCTACAAGTCATAGAGATGGCCATCGATTTGGATGGCTTTAAAAGAGGACCAGACAAGTTCATGGAAGTTAATGGTCACTAGCCATGATGGCTGCATTATCTCCTGCATCGGAGGTTGTATGCCTCTGAATATCACATGCAGGGGATTTTAAGAGATGGAATGCTGTTGCACTCACATCCCATAGGCATTGGTTGGCCACTATGGGTATAGCATGCTACAGCTGGGCTCTTCTCGTGTTCTTCAATATATGGGCATTTTTAACTGAGGCTGCAACACAAATGGAGGAGAGGCTTAACCCTCCCCTCCCCTGCCATGGTCTTGACAAAGTTTGCCCCATGTGCTATGATTTGCCATAGGCTTCCCTTCCCTTTCTCCCCTAAGGCTAATTACAACATGGGTGGCAATTATTTTTCAGGACTGCAACTTGGAAGAGAAGGGTTACGCCTCCACTTCCTGCACCTTGTGGTTCTGGTGAAAATTATCGTTCCCCCCTCCCCACACCTAGTATTATAATTTTAGAAACAACTACCCAGGTGTAGGTGGTAATGACACACAAAGTAATGTCTAGTTTGACCCAAAGTCAGGGCTAATCTACACTTGTGTAGTCCCATTCCTAGAAAGTATGGGGCTGAGCAGTTTTCCATTTGCCCTGTTGCTTCCCTCTGAAAATCCTTCTTCTTTAGCACAGAATCGGAGCAAGCATCAATCCACAGAAAACCTTTCTGCTGTTTTCTCCGATTCAGCAGTAAAGAGCAGTTTCCTATTCAGGTTTTTCCAGGGGAAAGTGGCGGGACAAGCAAAACTGTGGACAAGCCTCCCCTCTCATGTGTTTTCAGAAAGTAATGTTGGGTACGATAGCACAAACTCCTAAGTAAGTGGGGATAGAACTGTGGGCTGCTTCCACGCCATACATTTAAAACATATGACTTCCCCTCAAGAATCATGGGAACGCACCAAACTACAGTTCTGAGCACCCTTACCAACTCCCAGGATTCATTGAGGGAAGTCCTGTGCTTTAAGTCATAGTCTCATTCTAGCCATATGCCACAGGACCAAATAAGTCAGTTGTGGGAATCGCCCTGCAAATCTGTTCCATGACATAGAAAGGACCCCAAGGGATGCTTGGCATACCTGTGGCACATTTCCTATTGTATTTTTCACCATGTGATGAGTGACTTTCAGGGGAACTCTCATGAATGCACGGCTCTCTGTAAGCAATGATTGCATTCTATAACCTCAAAATGACCACAAAGAAGGTCAAGCATGCTGTACAATATGCAATGGGCACCCAATATTCCTTCTCTTTCCAATTCAAGACTTAGCGCGCTGAAACCAATGTTGCTAAGTCTGTGCCACCCACACAGAAGGAGGTGGCAGGCAGCAGACATGGGGCAACCCCATATTTTTGTAGAGGTACAAAACTATTTATGGGATAAACCCAATGAAGACTAAATGGGCATGAAATGCTGATTGATTGATTCATTGATTGATTGATAAAGGTGAGTGGTTCTGGAATGGAGTGGCTGAGAAAGAAAGATGGAAGAAAAGACACAGATATTTAACATTAGAACCACTTAATTGTCTGGATGGGTTAGTACTGAGCTAGTTTTTAAAACGTCCTCAGGTATGGAAGTGAGAGCCACCTATAGAAATCAAGACAGAAATCCAATATTATAATGCAGCTGGGATGGATGGGGTACCAATGTGTCCATACCCCCCCTCTCAAAAAATAAAAACGAAAAAGCCCCACAAAAAGGCCAGTGACAACTAAGCATGCTCAGTGGACATGGAATGCTGTTGAGGAGGGGGTAAAAAGTCTGGAACTCTCCACCATATCAATGTTGTTGTTTTTTGTAGGGTCCCACTTGTATATATAGCAATCTCAATTATCCTTGTCCCATTGTTTATGTAGCCAAAACGGTACCGCCCACACATGAGGAAGGGTATGAGCAGACTTGGGTTTGCAGAAGTACCAACACTCTTTCATAGAAAGGCCTTCAGAGGTGGGACCCCCCCCCCCCACAAAAAAACCAGCAAAATGAGGACTGAGCCATGCTCAGTGGGCATGGAATGCTGATTGATTTGTGTACACGATGAGATAAAACTGTGTAGAAGAGGGAAGATAATGGAAGGAAGGGAGCCCTGAAAAGAAGCATTCCGCAATATATCACAGGTTGCATCCAACACAGAGTCAAGTAACTTCTTGCACAAGCAGAATGACTTCCGCTTATGTAGTGGGACATACCCACTCCTCCTCCCATAAGCCTGATAAATTTGTACCGATGGTTCCCCCAACCCTCTGGAGCAGATCTGGGCACATTGCAGGGAATGCACAGGAGAGAGGGACAAAGTCTTGTTGTTCAAGTGAAAGTCATTCCACTTAAGGGAGGAAACTAAACTAAATGGTTTTATCAGAATAAGCAGAGATTATGGGGAAATTGAAAGAACCATGGGAGGGGAAAGGAAGGAAGTTGGTGAATGTATTATTACAATGGTGTATATTCAATGGTGGAAATGCACATTTGAAAACTTTAATTAAAATTAAAAAGGGGGAGGTTGGCACAGCTCATTGATGCAGGTCCCACTTGTTCAAAATGCTAGCAGGCTGTGATCCACATCACCACGCAAGACAGCATGCATGAAATGCACAATGCACACTTCTGATCCTCACCACATTTACACAAATGTTCTTTCCAGCAATTACTTAGAAGCTCCATCAAAAGATTCCTAGGGCTGAAGGCTGAAACCCTACGAACCTAGCTGGGGAACAGCCTAACATAGAGCAAAACCACCACTCTCTATTGGAAAAACAACAGGCATCTCAATATACCGGCGTGTGGTGTACTGCAGCAACCTCATGCAACCATACAGATATTTCTACTCAAGAGGGAGGAAGGTACTAGACCACTACAAAGCTGCAACAGTTCAATAACTCACAGCATGTATGCTTTCTGTTTCAAGGCCACCTGAGGGATGTAGCTCAGAACATCTGCTGTGCATGCAGATGGCAATCTCCAGCTGGTACAGCAGGGCGATACCCATCTGAAAACCTGGGGAGCTGTGGCTGTCCCAGTAGACAACACTGAGATACACAGACCAGGGATTCAGCTCAGTAAAAGAGACACCTTCCTATCTTCCTAAAATGATATAGAATGGGAAGGCTTCTGTTTATCTTTATCATAAAATCATTGCTGTCCCCCAGTGGCTGTCGTAGAGTTCGAGGGTGAAGCTTGCCAGCCATCTAGTCTTAATATCCTGCTTGATGCAGGACTGCAAGAAGCACAGCATTCCAGCAGATATCTGTCTATCCTCTGTGACATGCAGAAATACTTCTCAGAATACTTCAGTTTTTGAAGCTATTTAAGCACACAACAGTTGTCCCAGGACATAGCTGGCTCAACCCCAGTCGATGACAGTCACACATTAATGGGGGCAGGAGACAAAGAGTTTTCCCGTTTTCAAGTTTTTGCACACTCATCAGGGAGTAAGGCCTGGTTCACATGTGCACACTCAGGCAGAAGGTGGCTGAATCCAGTGGCAATTGCATGCGTGGTGAGCCATCGCAGAAAGAATGCCAAAATAAAATACAGATATGATGCCAAAAATAAGATATTAGTATCACCTCAAACACAAGTGTTTTGATAGTCCTTTCATATACTCCATTGCCAAACGCAGCTACGTAGTTCGCATGTCGGCTAAGTAAGCGGTGCATCTCTGCTCACTCAAAACTGAAAAACATTTGCGTTGGAGATAGCACAGCGACACATTTTCATATCTGCCAATGGCTCATTCGCCCATGCAAGTCAATTGCGTGTTGCTGTCATGAAGCCACACGTGTGTGTGAATCAACCAGCTCTGCTCCATTTAACTCCGTGGGATGTGCAGGGGTCGAAAGCTTTTAAAGAAAGAACTCCCACTCTTAGTTTCCTTTTAAGAACTTCATCAGGCTATATGAAAACCACTTACGCAGACGGCGTTAAGAGTAATTTTAACCTCTCCCCACAGATGCTCGGTGCTGAACTCTCCCTCCCCCCCCCCCCCGGCCAGCACATCCGCTGTTCACTTCTGTAACAACAGTCCAGGAAGCCAGCCATTGGGCAACCAATGATACAGTGTTGCAATAAGACTTCCTAGGATGCTTGTTAGTATCAAAAAGAACCAAGCAATATTGCATAAAAGAGGGAGTGAATGGATTCAGGAATTTCAACGTTCTCTTCTCTTCTCTCTGCCAGAGAGAGAGAGAGCATTACTATTATCTTCAAAAATAAAATAAAATACTATCATCCGCAAGAGCTTTTATCCCTACAAAATATGCAGGTTGGTACTGAATACAATTGCAATGTATGGGACACTGGATTGCAGAATATTTTATTATCTTTATGTTCCCGGCTTCCTTGTCTGCACCAGAGTGTAATGCTAAACAAACCGTAATAAGGATTTGACAGGGAAACAAATGAATAAGCTTTCCCTCTAGTGTTAGGATACATTTTCCAGCCTTTTAAATGTAACCAAATCAGGTTTGTATACACTGGGTTTGACTTTTGAGCAAACTCAGCCACAATCTATTTACAGCTTTGTCAACGTGGAACTATAAATAATGGACAGCTATTGTCTGAAATGTACTCACCACCCTCTGCCTCCCTGTAGAGTATTCTTGTGCAGGCAGAGAAGAATATAGCAACACACGGTGCTAGTACTGTAGTTGTACAACAGCTGGGTAATATGCAGGACATCAAAGCAGCAGAGGTCCACAAACCCCTTAAGCATAGTAGGCTGACTGAAGGCTAACCAGCAGAAGTTGCCATGTATAGGACCGAAGTACTGGAAGTTCTCCCACTTGGAGCAATGTGCATCAAGTACTACAGTACATATTTTTTCTTTAGAGAATGGATCTGGCCTCCAGAAAAGCAGATAAGTCACCAGCTCCCAACTCCTGACACTCAACAGGAAAAGGTCAGTGCTAAGTATTGCAGAGGGCAGCATTAGTGTACAGGGAACTGCAGAAGCAGATCTGCAGGATTATTCGCACAGGTAACTGTGCAGAGGGACTGCAACCATGCATTGCAGTCCTGTGCATGTTGATTCAGTGGCCCCACTGTGTTCAATGGGGCTTAGTCACAGGAAAGGGGATATAGGCTTGCCAAAAGTATTTTAACACCCTCACTTTCAATGATGAATTTATGCAGAATCCTGTCATCACAAACCAGTTGCAGTTTAAGGCCCTGGGTGCATCATTATTTTAAAAAGTCACACACAAACACCCTGCAGTGTGTACTCTAAACATCTGTGGAAACTTTGTTCCCTTTCCCAAATCTATGCCGCTTTATTTCATTTCTCACTTGATTATGTTTTCTCTCTTTTAGGGTACCAATCCAAGGCTCAAATCCTATGCACACTTACCTAGGAGCAAGTCCCATTGGGCCTTCCTTCTAGTAGACATGTCAAGGATTGCACTTTGAACCTTGCTTCTGTTGAAACTGTGGGTGATGGTTAAAACTAGATTACCTGCAGGCTCTTTCCATCCCATAGTTGCTGGGCTCCCATCAGCCATGACCTGTGGGTCAAGTTTGCTAAGAGTCCTAACCGAACCACATCTGGAAATCATGACATTGGCTATCCCTGTTGGAGAGGGGGAAGACATGCAAGGGCCTCAATATAAAAACCCTTTTCATAGCTGTCAGTGTTTCCCTTTTCTTGCTCGGAATCCTATTCGGAATACGGGAATTTCCCTTAAAAGGGGTGGAAAGTTGACAGCTATGTTTAGACTCCCTGAAGGCCACCTATAGTTTCAGAACATAAAAACGGCCCCACTGGATTGAGTCAAAAGGTCATCTAATCCAGAAATCTGTTCTTACAATGGCCAGTCAGAAGCATATGGGATGTCAACATGCAGGATATGACCACAGTAGCACTCTCTCAACTTACAATTACCAGCATCTGGTATTCTGAGGCACCTTGTCTCCAACCCTGAAGGTAGACCATTGAGAGCCAGTGTGGTGCACTGGTCAGAGCGTTGGACTAGGATCTGGGAGAACATGGTTCAAATCAACACTCACTGGATGACCTTGGGCCAGTCACTGTCTCTCAGCCTAACCAATCTCAGAGTTGTTGTGGGGGTTAATGGAGGAGGGAGAGAACCACTCACACCACTTTGAGCTCATTGTGGGAAATAAAGAAACAATAATAGCCTCATTCTTCATTAAAGCATCTCCCCAAAGCCTCTTCAAACCAGTAAGTGGAATGGGGTAGATCCTAAAAAGGTAAAGGCATTGAGCTGGTTTCTCTCTGCTCCTCTTCCTTCCCTGTAATTGTAGCCACTGGTTGTATGGCTGGCCACCAAGAAAGAACTACAGCGTTCAGCATGAATCTCAAACCTCGCTCCTTCCCTGCTTGGTCCAATAATCCAACACTGAATGACACCCTTGAAGATCATATTAATTAAAAAGGAAAAAATACCACCACTTGGCTCTGTACTCTCACAGTCATTAACACAAATTAGAATCTCTACTTCACCCATGAGCATCCACTAAAAGCAGGAAAGGAAGGATAGAATTACACCCCCTTTAAAAAACAAAACACCAATAACTATAGGGTGGTTGATGGTGTTAAAGAGGGTTGAACAAAGGTTAAATAGCAAGGCCCACTGAGTTTGAACCCAGGCTTCGTCACAGATGATTTGAGCATAGGATGACAGCCGTACAGTACATATTTGCATATGCTTACTCAGAAGTAAGTCCCACTGTGTTCAATGAGACTATGCACACTTCAGAGCAAATCCCAGTGAGCTCAGCGGGGGTTTACTCTTGAGTAAACGCACCATACCCAGAACCACTGTTAAAACACACACAGCTTGAGTCAACCAGCAAACCCTAGGAAATCAGCAAAGATAACCAAGGATTCCAGCATCTGCTTATCAATAATAAAATAAGTATATATATAAAAATCTCAGCCAACCTTCTCACGGATTAAAGTCATGAACGCTTTTTTTAAAAAGGGGGAGAAAAAATGAATTTGAAATTTTATTAAGCACGCTGGGAGCTATGATCAACATCGATAGCCAGGAGTGACTTTGTCCGCATACTTTTGCTAACTGCATCTCTCCTCCCTCCCACCCCCCGCCCGCTTTCCTGCCAACCGCATCCTCGTCTTCGATAGATATCACTAGTGTGATCGTGTTAGTCGGAGGCGAACCGAGCACTGGCCAATGAGAGCGGGAGGAGCGGCGCTGGTTTCGCTTGGAATGTTGCCATGGTTTTTCCCCTTGATGGAACAGAACGGAAAGGGAAAGTGGGGCGTGGGAGAGCGAGAGAGAAAGAGGGCGGCCACCCACGTGGCGTGGCGTGGCGGGAACGAGTCCGGGTGGGGCACGCCGGCCGGACCAGAGCTGGCCTCTCCCTCCTGTGATCCCCACCCACCCAGGCGCCCCTCAACACGGCGGGCGCCCCCTTTTCACTCTTTGCCATCCACGATGGCCAGCTCTTTGATCACTCTCAGTTTGCCGCTGGCGTCGATCCTGCGCTTCTCCCTGATTAGGTCCTCGAGGCTCTGGAAGCGCAACGTGTGCACCTGGTTGTCGGCCAGGTGGATCTTGAGATAGTACTGCTGCTCCCGGGGCTGGGAGCCCGGGGGCGGCTGGAGCTCGCCGCCGGCTTTGAACTCCCGTTTGCCGAAGCGGCACCAGGCGGCGAAGCTCTCCGAGTTCGTCCAGCAGATCTCGTGGCTCTTTAAGCCCAGGTGGCCGCAGGCGTTCTGCACCACCAGCTCCGCCACCAGGGGGCGGTAGCGGTACCAGCTACTCACCACCCGGCCCACGTTGCCAGCGGCCGCCTCGTACAAGCTGTCCTGGCGAATCTGGCCCTGGTGCAAGTGGATGATCTGCCCGCTGCCCACATAGACTGCCCAGTGTGGCGGAGGTGGAGGGTGGTCGGATGGCCCCAGGTACAGCAGCTCCAGCAGGTCGCCCGGCTTGCACAAGGCAGGCAGGGCCGCCACCGGGTAGACGCTCAAATCCCCAGCCTGGGGGTCTCCGCTCACCTTGGAGAAGATGCATTCCTGGCCGCGGAAGGCGGAGAACTGGGTCTCGCTCAGCACCAGCTGCGGAGGGTGGTGGTGGTGATGGTGGTGGTGGTGATGGTGGTGGGTGGGGGTCTCTTGGACGGGGCTGCTGGAGCCTTTCACGCTGTACTTGTCCGGCTGCCCTCCTCGCTCGTCCAGGTCCTCTTCCTCATCCGAGAAGAAGTAAGCCACCCCGACGCGCAGCTCGTCCTTCTCGATGCCAGAGGGGTCCCCGGTCGGCAGCTCGCTGTAATTCAGGTGCGTGATGCGATCCAGTTGATTTCCCATCAATGACAGGGCGAGGCGAGAGCAAGGATCGCCGGATCTGAGCGAGCGAGAGAGAGATAGAGGGAAAGAAAGAAAGAAAGAGAGGAGTGAGAAAGAAAAGAAGAGCCCGCGCAATCAGCCCGCGCAGCAAAACGACAGGCGCGCACGCCGAAAGGGATCAGGCGGGGTCGCTTCTCCTCCACGCCTCGGCTTCGTCGAGGAGAGACGCCGCTCCCTTTCTCTCGCTTCTCTTTTCCCTAACACACCCACCCACCCGCCTGCCTGCTTCAGCCGCTGCAGGCCTCTCGAAGCGTGCACGAGCCGCTCCCGGGGTGGCTCGCAGCAGCTACCCCGCAGCCTTGGCTACCCCGCAGCCTCCAGCGGCGCGCTGGATCCTACGGGTCCCCGCGGCAGTGCGCAAAGGCAGCGCTGCGCGGGACAACGATCGGAGGAGGAGGAAAGCCAGGCTCGGAGAGTTTCTCCCCTTTGTCTCCGGCGCTCCTTTCCCCGCCTCTCGCTTCCCTCCTCCGAAGCGACTCCTCGGAGGGAGCTTGGCAGCCTCCGCGCTTCCAGTTGCAACAATGTGCCGCTCCTGAGCGGGAGATGCAGCGGCGCTGCCCGTTTCCCCCTTGACTCCCTGACCCCAAGCGGTGCCTCGGCCGTGACCTTCCAAGCAGCTTAGCCCCGACGGAGCGGATGCTGGGGAGAAAAAAGAAATCCGTCCGTCTGCGGTGCTCGCCCTCTGCGTACCCGGAATCGCCCAGATCCTGCCAAAGCCCCCGAACTCATTTAAAGTCCTCTGGTCGCCATGGGGGCTGCCGCCGCGGACGACAAGGAGTCGCGCCAGGTCTTCCTCCTCCTGGGCACCCGCCGTCCAAGGGTCCCGACTGGCATGCGCGCCCGCTGTCCCTCCTGCGCCCTTTCCCCTGCCCGGTCCTTCTCGGCTCTGGTCTCCCTTCGGCAGCACCGGCGAGTCTAAAGTAGCAGCTGCTCCGGATGCCAAGGCCCGCCCTTGGCCGTGCTCATTGGCTGCTGGGCTCCGCGCGTGGAAAAGTCGAGCCATCCTCCGGAGTGTCAATCATCCACGCGGCAAGGGTGGGATGCCAGACGACCGCCGTCTGCTCGCCTTCTGCAGCAGCAGTGAAGCCCCCCGGCTGCCCGCCTGGATCTTTGCGCGCCCGGCCAAGGAGATGAGGGGCTGGCGGGCCTGGTGGTGGCAGCGGCGTGTAGCGAGCCGTTTGTGCTGAGAAGGGAAGCCCCAGCCTCCGCCCCGCCCCCCTCGCCCCTACGCGGTATCCTACTAAATAATGGATCTGCGCAATGTCACGACTTGCAGACGCTTGGTTATCAGCCGTTGTGATTTTCCTGCCTCTTTATCATCGATGCTTAGATCTGGGGATGGAGGGATCTTTTTCTATGAAACACCTGATACAAAAATTCAAACCCTCAACCAGCTGTTAAATCAGCAAAGGGAAAGCTAATTCTGTGTGTGCGTTTGCCAAAATGTGTACATTAACTTTAAATGACTGCATCTTTGGGAGGAAGTAGGACGTTTGTTGCCCCCATGAGAAAAGCTGTTGGGGGCCTCCTAGAAAGTGTGTCAGAGATTTGGGGGTTGTAACCCCAATTGCTGCAGAGACAGCATCCTGGTGCCACTTCATCATATGAATGTGCGAATCTGACAATAAGGGTTATAACCCTGGTACATCTCATGCCATTGCAGAATTCTGTTGGTGTTCCTATCGCACATTACTTCTGCTATTTGTGCTGTATCCACAGTTTTCTGAGGATAAACAATTGGGGATTGGGGATCACAGTTTTGCCTCATTGAATGAGACAGGGTGAACATATATTTGCTCCGTTCCTGTGGGGAAATATCTCTGAGGAAGGGAACAGTGGCACTGAGTCCTAGCACATGCTGGCTTCCTCATTCACTTCTGCAGAGAGTCTTCTTGGTCAACCATAGCTTAGGGTGGGTGCCCATGGTTTGTTTGCTGAAAGCTCCAGGTTCTCTCCATGGAATCTCCAGAGATGGGGAATACTCCTATCTGGAACCTACAGAGTCACTGCCAGTCAGAGTAGGTAATGCTGAGCTGGAGGAACCAGCGATCTGCCTCTGTAGGAAGCCATGTCACTTCTGCTGATCCTTTGGCCTGAACTTTCAGTCCTTACCTGAACCAAAGTTGCATCTGCACACATCCAGCCTCCGCTGTCCTTAACCGCCGCTTCCCTCCTTGTTTGTCTCTGCTTGCTCGCCACAGTATTTCTATTGTAAGCTTCTTGGGGGCAGGGACCATATTGCACCCGGTACATTGGTAGCATGACTAAGAAACAAAATACAAAAAACAAACTGGTATCAATGTGTGCCCATCTGCTGGGCCTGTAAGGGATCTCTGCATTACGCCATGTGCTTTGTGGAACGGCCTTGAAGAGGTGAAAGGAATCTGGGTGAGCCGATTCCCATGTCGGTGGACTGCCTGTGGCTGCGATCTTCACACCGCTTTCTTTGGATCGCTCCCTCCCTCCCTTTGAAAGAGATTAAGCTTCCCTATGGGAGCAAGTTCTTTGAGGACCTTGGCTTGTGTGGCGCCTCGTTTTGCAATTAGTTCCATGTGTCAATTGTTCTCTCTCGTGGCTTTCAGTGGATGGAATGCCTTTGAATGTACTGCTGGCATCTCATCAGGCACTTGCTTCATTTAGATTACTCTTTTAATTAACTCCAGAACACAAGCGCTGTCGGTTCTTCCCTGGCACCCAGAGCTGCCAAATAAACAGGCTGTGTTTCAGTGTTAGAGAGGTTCAGGGTACGTGCCTATCGCCGCTGAAACAAATGGGCTGCTTAGCCCTTAGATTTTGGCTCCTGTGCAGCCCTCATTCTCCTCCCATCCCACTGAGTGACTGTTTACTTGGCTTCCCAACTGCAGCCGCCTTCCCAAGATGCGGCACCCACAAGCTGCTAATTAAAAGCAGCACTCTTGTAACCCTAGAAAGAACATCTGACGACAATAGAAGGACACATTCTGCCTGCTATCTGCTTGTTCTGTTTAGATCACAAAGGAGTGAGGAGGAGTATATAAAACAGGCCCATGTAGTGACTTGCCCAGCCTGCCACTACCCAGCTAATACCTAACCCTAAGCATGGAATTGAAATAAAGAGAGATCCAGCATGTGCCCAAGTTCCCCATTCACTTCAATGGAAGATTGTTTCAAGTTAGTGGCTATCCAGTACCCATTTCTTTGGGAGAAAGCTCTATTGGGTTGTAGCCAATGTTGGTTATACTCAGAGTAAACCTATTGGTGGGATAGCTCAGCCAGTACCGCATGAGACTCTTAATCTCAGGGTTGTGGGTTCGAGCCCCACATTGGGCAAAAGAGTCCAGTGTTGCAGGGGGTTGGACTAGATGACCCTCACGCTCCCTTCCAGCTCTACAATTCTAAGAATGAATGGGCATTACTAACTCAGGTTGAAATTAATGGACTTGACTAACTATAATTGCATACAATCCTTTGAATGCTAATGGGGTTACTTTTGAGTATGCAAATAGGTGTGCCTTTCAAGACTGCAACCCTATACACATTTACCCTAGAGTAAATCCTATTGCGCTGAAGAGGGCTTGTTTTAGAGCAGACGTGCATAGGGTCACATTGCCAGGGTCTTTCCCAGCCTTAGTCACTGTTGTAGAGGTAGGTTTGTCTTCACAGCCGCTCTTAGTATACAAAGTGAACTGCTGTCAGGTAGACTCAGGCTTTATAGCTGTAATAGTTTGGGGATTTTTTTTTGGGGGGGGGAGATTAGTCAAATCCTATGGGGCTATAAAAGAATCTCAGGCCTTATAAATGGAAAAAGTGAAATAAGATTTAATGTACACCTGAGGATAGGTTGTTTGCTTTCCCCTTAGTGTTCAGTATCCACAAACACACCTACTTGCACTTGATCTTATCTGTTTTATTTATTTATTTAAAACAAAATCGAAAATTCTTTCTAGTAGCACCTTAGAGACCAACTGAGTTTGTTCCTGGTATGAGCTTTCGTGTGCATGCACACTTCTTCAGATACACTGAAACAGCTCATACCAGGAACAAACTCAGTTGGTCTCTAAGGTGCTACTAGAAAGAATTTTCGATTTTGTTTTGACTATGGCAGACCAACACGGCTACCCACCTGTAACTGGATTTATTTATTTATTTATTTATTTATTTATTTATTTATTGCAATTATTTCCCACCTTTCCCCCAAGCGACTCAAGGCGTCGTCTGTGCTCTCTGCCGCTCACTGTTTTATCCTCCCCAAATCCCTGCATGGTATTCAGCTGAGTTTTACTCACCCATTGGAATGAGTGCATCTAACCTTGTCGTGTTCGTTAATTTCCACTGTCTATGTTGTGTAAAACTTAGCTGAATGCCGCCTTCCTGTGAGGTCAGTTAGGTTGGGAGTAAGTCACTGGTCCAAGAGAACTTGATGGGTGAGACAGGATTCGAACCCTGGTCTCCTGGGTCAGTTAAGTCTACCAGCTCCATCTGGTATGCTGGCTGAGACCCTACCTGCCTGCAGACTGTCTCGCCAGAGTGGTGCATGCTCTGGTTATCTCTCGCTTGGATTACTGCAATGCGCTCTACATGGGGCTACCTTTGAAGGTGACCTGGAAACTACAACTAATCCAGAACATGGCAGCTAGACTGGTGACTGAGAGTGGCCTCCGGGACCATATAACACCGGTCCTAAAGGATCTTCACTGGCTCCCAGTTTTCCCCCCGAGCAGAATTCAAAGTGTTGGTGCTGACCTAAAGGCCTTGGCCCAGTGTACCTGAAGGAGTATCACCACCCCCATCATTCAGTCCGGACACTGAGCTCCTCCTCCGAGGGTCTTCTGCTAGTTCCTCACTGTGAGAAGCGAAGTTCCAGGGAACCAGGCAGAGGGACTTCTTGGTAGTGACGCCCTCCCTTCTGGAACACCCTCCCTTCAGATGTGAAGGAGATAAAGAACTACACAACGTTTGGAAGACACCTGAAGGCAGCCCTGTTTCAGAAAGTTTTTAATGCTTGATGTTTTATTGCTTTCATATTTTCCTGGAAGCTGTTCACTTTCTGCTTAGATGCCTCCTGTGCTTCATTCCGACGTGAGGTCTTCCACAATTTTTCCATAACTGTATTCTCCAACGTTTTAAGATGTTGCATGGAGGAAGAGCAGACAGTAAAATGATTTGCACTGAAATGTATTCCTGAATTATAAATTAATCTTCTTATTACCTGAAAATGTTGTTGCAGGGTCTTGCCATGAGATCTGTGGCAAAAGCTGAAGTGAGGTGTTGCTTGTCTCTCATTTTCTGTGGCCACCAGTCCTGCCGATCATTAATCCAATTCTGTTCTCAAGACGCATTAGCACTCCTGCCTTCTTTACTTTCTACACCCACATCTCACATGTGCAGGTTATACTTTCCCCGTTGATTGATAATCAGAATGGTGATAACATAGCACGCTTTACTAAACAGCTACAAACAAAAACAAAATGAAATATATTCCTATTTTCCCCTTTTCTCCCAGGAGAGAGGATACTGTGAAGAAAGCCACGTCAAAAGAAAATAGATGTAAGGAAAAAGGGGTGCCCTGTTATCCACTGTGTTTCCCATGTAATTTTGATTGCTCAGAAACATATCAGAACCTTCCCCCCACCTCCAGAAGTTGCAGAAACTCACACCAATTCCAGATTCAGGCCAATATTTCAGCCCTCTTCCCACTGAACTGCAGTAGCATAGCCCTGTGTTAATAACTATCAAACATGGCATCCCATTGACTTAAGCCCTTCTCATGCACAGATTCCTATAGAACAAGCCACGAGCAGATGTATATCTCAAGAGTAAGCTGGTCTTTCATTAGGGAACTCCAAGATTCCCTACTCTGACGTTTTGTATGGTGGGCTTTCTTTAAAATAGTATATAATTTAGTATGGTGGTATTTCTTTACTGCCCCAAATCTGAGAAACCTTTACTTCCAATGAGTTTCCAGATCTTCCCAAATCAGGGCATATTCAGAAGAAAGTTTTGTCAGCTGAAACCTTCAGGGGAGAGTCACCTTGCAATGACTTTGCTATATTGAAAATAAAGAAGAAAATAGGAAAAATTTATGTAATGGTAGTGCCCTGGTTCTCAGTATTATTTCAAGAAGACATATAGAGTGGGCAAGGAATACCAGTAACGGGGAAAGATTTCATATTTTTGCAATGTGATAACTGTAAACTATTGTCAAATAATCCACAATTTTTAGCAGGAGAGAACAAGACAAAAACCATTTCAGGGTTTCCCCAAGAGTTCCACACAAACTCATGATGCATGCATATACCACCTGCTGATTCATCGCAAATTATTGGAACGCCGGCATAATTATAATTATTTTTGCTTTGAAGGAAAAATAATCCAGTGTAAATTCTGTGTGAATGGATTTTGTTTAATCTTCTGTTTTCACTCAAAATACAGATAAACGTCACATTCTTATTGGCATAGAACTGGAGAGGCCAAAGGGCATAAACAGCAGCAGTTTAATGAATTTCTATCACTCTAAGAAGCCTGCTTTTTTTAAAAAAGAAAAGAACAACAATAATATATTGGTAAGAAGGTTTAAAACTATGATAATCAGGCCACATCACAAGAATATAGACTTGTAAAACATTACCAGCAATAGAAGGCTTTCCAAACCATCTTTAAAAAAAAAATTGCCTTGAAGAGCCTCACATTTTTGGGGTACCATTCACTGTGACTATTACTCATTTTCTCAGCAGACACTCTGTCTTGTTCCAAGCCTGCTTGCCTCATCTTTTCTCAACCTGCAAGGAGAGCGATTTCACTTGGGTGTGTCGGCAACACTGTTGAATATCCACAGTGGTTTTGCAATGCCAGAGCACGCTTTGAAATCTTCCTGAACCTTCAGCTTGGCTCAGCCATAAGGAGTGAATGCTGATTTATGGGAAGGTATGGACTAACCAGGAAATCAGGTCACGTGTACGCAGGTGGCAGTGGGGGTTGGGGTGGGGAGAGGAAAACCTGTGTTGTGCCTGGGAGGCTTGTGCCAGGAGATCAGGAGGTCCTCCCTATTTTAAAACCAGCTAGAAAAGTATTGCCGGCTGGAGAGAAAATGATTCGTAGGAGGCTGCAACAGGGTGGTGCTGTGTTGGGGGACTGTATCTGCATAAACATGCCTCGACAGAGCAGGACTTGCTCCTGCCCACTTTGGATATTTTGTAAACGAACAGATCGTTCTGTCTGGTTGTTTTTTTAAAATCCAATGTAAATCCTCAATACTCCTTTTGTCCTTGCTTGGAAACTTGACAGTAAAACTGACCCTGGGGCTTCCTACCACTGGTGGAAATGTGAGGCATGAAACATTAGACGAGAAGGAAAGAAAGAATGAGGAACCTGCTGGATCAGGCTGGTGCCCCAACCAGTCCAGTGCCTTGTTATCACAGTCGCCAGCCAGATGTCAAAGGGAAGCTGGTGATGGAAGTATCTGTCAGCCTCAGTTTCCCCCCTTTCTCATTTTCCAAATTTTCAGCCAAGTTCAGTTCTCCACATTTCTGCAGCAACTGGCTAATTTTATTTTTTAAAAACCCCCGTGAAAATTCATCAACATTTAAGCGTGAATTTCTCATACATTTCTAAGCCATTTTGACTAATGTACACATTTTTGCAAGCAAAACCATGCATGATATTACATTATCTTAATTTTAGTGCACACTTGTATGCATTTTGGCAAACGCTGGATGGTTGGAGAGCTGCTCTTCAGAATTCAGATTAAGTGCAAATTTTGAAGCATGCCTGCGTTTCAATTCTCAAATTGTTTTGAAAAGTGCAAATTTCATAGTTTCAGCTTCAAATGTGGACTGAATTTAATTTAATATTAAATTACTGTTATTGTTGTTGTTTATTTTGTCTCTGGAGCCATACAACATTTACAAGATAGACATTATGTGCATATATATATATATATATATATATATATATATATATATATATGATACATTCCTTCACAAACCCCCACCCCACCCCAAACTTTAAAAACACATACAGCCACTCATGTTCTGAAATGTTGGTACGGCAATCCAAGTTTAGACTTATTATTTTGAATATGTAAGGTTGAGTAGCGCAAATTGAAGTATTCAGAGCTGTACTTCAATCCATTTCTCTGAGCTAAGCAAGTTATCAAAGTGCTTGCGGTTATAGTTCTCTAATCCATTTTTGCAAACCAAGTAGAATATGTAAGTATTAAAAGTCAATGCAACTAGACGTCGAGGCTGCTGCTGCTGTCATGGAAAGTCTGGAACTGAGTAGCCACCCTAAACTTCCTTTAGCTTTGTGTCCTGTGATCATTTTTTAGTCTAGTCGAATGGGCAAGTTTTGTATGGATGAAAAGGATGCTTAGCCTCAAAGCTTTTATCCATTTGGGAATGATTAAGTAGATGCTGTTATAACTTTCATGAGGTTTAATGGATTGACAGTGCAATCCTGCTCATGTCTAGTCAGAAGGAAGCTTCATTAATGAGGTTGCTCCCAGGTAAATATGGATCCTTAGTGTTGCAATTCAGTGATAGGCTGTACCATATCAGGCTGCAGTCTGGGAATAAAATATTTGAGGGCTCCTTCATACAAACCATCTCTTAAGCATGCTAAGCAAGCACGTAAAGGAAAAGGCCCTTAAGCGATCCCTTTCCATGTCATGTTCGTTCTCTGCCTGTGAAGCAGGGAGGGAGAGCATTTAAACATTCCCTTCCCCAATGCAGTTTGAAATAATGCAGCTTAGCACAACATGGTTTTAGTTCTGATATGAAACCCAGGTCACATCCAAAGCAATATTTATTAAAGCACTTTAACAATCATGGTTTTCCATAAAGAATCATGAGAATGGTGGTTTGTTAAGGATGCTGGGAATTGCAGCTCTGGGAGGGATCTCCTAACAGCTCTCAGCAGTCTTAACAAACTACAATTCCATACACAGTGGCGTAGTGTGTTGGGATCCACAGGGGCAGTTGCCCCAGGTGCAAAATTGTTAGGAGGTGCAAAATTTCAACACCCGGTGCTGCCTCAATACAGTTGTTGGGCTCCGTTGAAAACTACTTCTCCATGTGAACCAGGAAGTGACCTCTCCAGACAATGGAGCAACTCTTTTTTCCTTATCTGTGTGGCTGTGCAGAGGGAAACGGCGTTGAATGTGCATGCGTACTCCATCCGTCCCT
This sequence comes from Lacerta agilis, assembly GCF_009819535.1. NCBI lineage: Eukaryota > Metazoa > Chordata > Lepidosauria > Squamata > Lacertidae > Lacerta > Lacerta agilis. The sequence continues at coordinate 28,695,591 of NC_046314.1, read as the reverse complement.
CCCTCCCACCTACCCTCTGAGCGGTCCCGGGCACCGGCAACTCATGCTACGCCACTGACCCCAACTGTCCTGATTAAACTGGAACATCCCATTTTGAGGGGCTGTGCTCTTGCATGGGTCACATGACTTGCACAGGTGTACACCCCAGTTTCCAGCCTCTTGTTGGAAGGTTTGTTGTTCCTAGGATTCTCTGGGGGGGGGAGACATGACAGTTAAAGCAATATTAAAGTGTTTTAAATGTACTGTGTGGATGTGACCTTGCACAAAAAGGTCTGCCTTTGCTGAAGTGGATAAGCCACCTCTGCAGCAACACTTTGGTTCACCTATGATTATCCTGTCTTCTGTTACACATGCATGGGTTGTACACCATGTTCAAAGTGGTATCATACTGCTTTAAATACTTGGTGTGATTTTGGCTTTATTCTCTATGAATGTGTCTAAAATTCTCTTAAGGCCATCTAAGATACAAACAGCCCCAAACTCTGCTCTACATTGTTGGCTTACATTGGCCTGGCAATGAGCTGAGCTGCTCCAAAACACACACATTCAATCAGTCAGTTCTGTTGATTCCCTAAGCAATTCAAATTTCTGACTTTTCCTGGGGCAGTCCTTCAAACCAGCCCTCTAGGGAAACCCATGAAGATGTTTCTCTTGTACTTTGCCTAGGGGCCTGCTTGGAAGAGCTATCCCTGGTAAAATCACTACTGTATTTTATGGTGCAACATGACAACCCAAACAACAGTGTCTCAGGATGAAACTCAATCAGTGTCTTAATAAAATGGATATTATAAAAATGCAAGTATTCATAAATCTTATATTTGGAGCACATTTTTGATACTTGGTGCTCAGGTGATTATTTTTTAGAGTTACCACTAAAGAAAGGCATGCACACGAAAGCTCATACCAAGAACAAACACAGTTGGTCTCTAAGGTGCTACTGAAAAGAACTTTCTATTTTGTTGAGATATCTCCTAAAGGTTGCATAGTTACCTGTCTCCTTGGCTTGGTTTTTTTTTTTTTTTTTTTGCATAACTCCATACCCTCCAACATTTTCCCAATGAAAATAGGAACATCCTAAGGAAAAGTGAGGCATTCTGGGATCAAATCAGAAACTGGGATGACTTCTGTAAATCCGGGACTGTCCCTGGAAAATAGGGACACTTTGAGGGTCTAGTATCCCAACCCCATTATAAACTATGACTTTATAATACTGATACTATCTTGCTTCTTCCATTGCTGACACAGCCCTCCATTTTTGGGGCTGAGGGAGGGTTTCTGAGAAGACATTGCAAGTCCTTGAACTGCACACCTGTCTTCTCAAGATGAATCTGCCTTGTTTAAGACCATGCTGTATATATTTGGATTAACGTCCTATGTTTATGCTATTTTACTGTGAAATGACATTTTGAATAACATTCCAGGTACCAACTACTGGGAATTGAAGGTGGGGAAAGAACTATTGCACTCCATTTCTGCTTGCAGACTTTCCACGAGTCCCTGGCTGACGATGGTGAGAACAGGATGCTGGATCCAGCAGGGATAAAATAAAGTGCGAGAGCGAGCGAGCGAGAGAGCTATGTTTTTACTTTCAGCTCACTGCCCCTTTCTACAACAAACATGGCCCCTTCCTATGTCAATCAATGTAACAGATGCATGTCTAAATGCTCACAGATCGGTTTTCAATTTCCCGCTTGATTCTTACTCCTTTGCCACTGCCTCCCCCCCCCTTTAGGCATGCTGGGTAAAATACCTTTTTGAGTTGCATAAGTCATCGGCTGTTCGTGCATTTTCCTCTTTCGGTGTACTGAGAAGAAGACCCATTATGCACAATTTTGGCTGAAAAGCTGCAGGCGTCTGAGGTTGCATTGTTGCTCCGTTAGCTGCCTGCTCTGCCTTCTCCTCCCTTTCTGCCTGTAATGGGATCCTTTATTAAATCTTTCCTCTGTAATTGCGTTGCGGCATAATACCCCCAATTTGTAATATGTATGAATTGCCAGCTGCCCTCAAGGACCCTCATGAAAATTGCATGTTTCATAGGATATGAATGGGAACTCCCCTCCCACCTTCTTACTTTGAACAGACACTTACTTACTGGTCCCCTACCCCATCCTTTCATCCATGCCTCTTTGAATTCCTTCCCCCAGCTTACTGTCTCCAAAATCATCTTCTAAATATTATAAATACGAATACGTGATTTTGGATTGAATAACAAGGCTGGGGGGGCAGGAATTCAATCTCGGTGACAGTTGTGTTTCATAAAGAACCCAGAGCTGGGCTTTCAAGGTTTATGATGTTTGCAGAACCTTCCGACTGATTTATTGAGCTGAATTCAATATGAGAGTCATTACTCTTGGTATAACTACCATTTTTGCTGTAATTTGTGCTTTCCTCTTTCAGACAGAGGTCCTTCATGGAGCTAGGTCATCCCAAACTCCTAGCTTTGTCTGAATTAGTTGCCTGGTTGCTTTTCTGGGCAGCTGTGTGCCGACTGCTTCAGGACCGGATCTGTAATCTTGATCTCATGTTCTGAGAGGAAGATAGATATAAGGCATTTTCAGGTATTTGCCTGAGCACACAAATGCTGTATTCTTGGGCAGGAGGCAGGGGAATGGATGCATGTCTTGCCTGGAGTATCCGTGCACCCACTGCTTAGTCCCTGACCATTGACGTGCGAGGGGTTGATCTGCAAGGGCTCTCTGTGTGCTTGGGTACCCTGGTATCTGGGCAGGGTATCTGTGATCACGTGGAGGCTTTTTTCAGTCTCAAACCTTTATTGGCATATAGACAAAATTCCAAACGGTTCAGTAACATAAAATCACTCAGCAAAATCTGCACCTAACAATTAAAATGTTGTTGCATAACATTCACAAATCCTTATTGCGTGTTGCAGAAACCTGGCTATTATCTCCATCCTGAGTAAACGTTAGGAAGGCTACCTAACAGTCATCTGACTGCCACCGTCTGCTAACAACCAACTGATGGATGGACTTAGATCGGATTGTCTGATACAAGGGGCAATGCAAAAGAACATGCACAACTGATTCTATATGATTCTGTTCACAGGGAGTGTAGTATCTCTTCGAGTGGTATTTTCTGGAATCTCCCCTGATGGTAGCACGTTCAGTCTTGCTAGCCTAGCATGGATGCCCTTCATTAATTCAGGTTGGTCAAGTAGTAGAGATACGTTGCCATGGACTGTCTACATCATACCACCCCCAAACTTGCACAGAATGCTATTCCTGATTTGGCTACTAAGTTATTGAAATTTGTTGATACTTCAACTCATATTCAAGGGAATGTGAGTACACAGCCCTCGAAGAGCTACCTTGCTCATTGTGGTCAGGGGCTCACTGTGTATTGTGACACACACAGACCGTGGGCAGATTCCCATCCTTAGATACAGTGTACACATGTTCATGCCACAACCGACTAAGAACACCTTGTACTGAGTGGGACCATTGGTCTATTGAGCTCAGTGTTGTCTACACCAGACTTCATGAACCTGGTGCCCTCCAGATGTTTTAGACTATGACTCCCACAATCCTTGACCATTGGCTATGCTGGCTGGAGCCACTAGGAGTTGTTGTTCAATACATCTGGAGGCACCAGGATTGGGAAGGTTTTTCTACACTGATTTGGCAGCAGCACTCTGGAGTTTTAAACAGAAAGCCTCCCCAGTTTTACCTGGAGATACGAGGGAGAGAACCTGAGGATGTTTTCAAGCTTAGTTGCAATTTTGGTGGGATAGCTGAATTGCAGTTAAAGATGGGAGAACCTGCCAGCTTCCATTTCTCTAAATTTCAGTTATCTATGTTCAGTTCCCAGATAACCACACCAGTTTGTTTTGTTTTAAAAAATCATCATGAAAATTCCTAATATACACATGCTTCTGTGCAATCTTGCCTAATTTACGCATCTCTGCAAGCAGTGCAGTTTTGTATGCTATTTTCACCAATACATGTATTTTTATGCACACTTTACAGAGTACAGAGCTTTCCAAACTGTGTGTCGCAACATGTTGGTGTGTCGGCTGCGATGTGTAGGTGTGTCACACGAATGTTCCCCACTCTCCTTCTGGGGCTGGAAAGGGTTAGTTTTGCTAGTGAAACCGAATTACTGTGCTGTAAAATGATGCAAAACTGAACTACTGTGTCACGAAATGATGCATGTGCAAAAAGTGTGTCACCAACTTGAAAAGTTTGGAAAGCTCTTCCCTAGTACATGCATTTTTGTACACATTACTTAGCTGGATAAAACTGCCTTGAAAAATCCAGAGAAGTGTGATTTTCAAGGGATGGTTGGGGTCTCTCTTTTTTGCATATTGTTTGAGGAAAGGCAAATTAGGTAGGCTTGCCTTTAAATGCAAACTGAACTGAATTCCTGCTCCCATTCCTAGTTGCAGATAGGGTGGGAAGTAATAACCTCCCCCCAAAAAAAATCCTCCCCCCCCCAAAAAAAAAATCCCTCCCTCCTCTGCACAGTAATTAGGCTGGAAAAATCCACAAGGAAATGTGACCCACAAGCTAAAAAAAGTTTGCCCATGCTTGTGTTAAAGCAGGAGATGAGAATGATGGGCTAGGAGGGTGCTTGTACAGAAAGAAATTCAAACGTTTCTGCTCAATATGCAAGCCTGGGCAATTTGTATGGAGGCCCTGGGCTTCCAAGATGATAACACTCCATGCCCGGCCTTGCTGATGTTGTCCAAAAGAAAGCAGAGCAATACATTTGGCACCAGCTTGGCTGTAGGAGTTACGGGAAGGAGGCGTCCAAGACGTCATCCAACTGCCTTAGCAGCTGCACTCTGGATTTTTGTAGAGTTTACTCCTTTATTCTCCCAAAGATGTCCTGCAAGGCAGTGGGTATGGATTTGTTCATTGGGATATGGCACTTGGTGTGAAGTGCACACGTGTTCATTTTGAACACTGAAGCTAAAGCACTGAACATTCATACAATTGCAGAGTTGGAAGGGACCACAAAAGGAACATCTAGTACAATCCCCTGCAATGCCAGAATCTCAGCTAAAGCATCCATGACAAGATGGCCATCCAACCTCTGCTTTAAAACCTCCAAGGAAGGAGAGTCCACAACCTCCCAAAGGAGACTGTTCCTGTGTCGAACAGCTCTTACTAACTAGCTCTCTCTTGTGTAAATAGGAAATAACAATGTTGTGTGTGGGAACCCTGGGATTGCCACACACACACACACACACACTGAATATAATACCCATGTACAATGCAAATGGAGACAATGGGGTATGGATATAGGGGTCACAAAAATAGATTGCAACCATGCTGCATGGCTGGAGAGAAACCCACAGCAGCTCTCCAGCACATCTATTTCAGCCGCTCTCGACATGGCCATTATCCCATCTGAAGCTTCTGTGAATTGTTGCAATGTTGATTAATGACCTGCATTGAAATGGTTGCTGGATATAGGACCCAGCAGCATTGACTAATCGCACAAAGGAAATCTTCGCGGGGAGCTTGTCCTTGGCTTGCAACAACGCATCTATGGAGGCCTGCTGAGTCAAGTGACTACATCAAGCAAATGCTGCACTGTCAGTGCAGATCTCGAGTGACTGTGTTGCAGCGTTAGAATGAAATGATGTGATGCTAATACATGTCTGCGGAGGACAGCTTACAAAAGGAAAGGAAACGGAACCACTGCGGTGGGAGAGGCGAGACTGTCAAGAGTTATGTGTAGTTAGGTTTAATCTGGGTTAGAGATAGACTTTCAAAAAAGCTAAGGACCAAATGAATGGTTGAGGGAGGGAATCACCACCCAGGGTGGCAAAAAATAAACACATGCTCTGTCTTCGGGATGGAACTTTGTGTGGCTCTGTGGGATTCATCGAAAAGAAGTATGGGGAAACAAAAGATGCTGCTTAGGTTTTAAAGGACTCCTGCATCTTGGTTTCCAACACGGCAGCCATAGAAGTCATCATTTCAGCTGATCCCAAAAGGAAGAGTGCTGCATGCATGTGGCGCTGTGGTCTAAACCACTGAGCCTCTTGGTGAACTTCTGTTGCTCTGTCCCAGCTCCTGCCAACCTAGCAGTTCGAAAGCATGCCAGTGCAAGCAGATAAATAGGTACCACTGTGGCGGGAAGGTAAATGGTGTTTCTGTGAACTATGGTTTCCCTCACAGTGTCCCATTGTGCCAGAAGTGTCTACCTGGACACTGAGGTCCAGCACCGAGGGCCTTCTGGTGGTTCCCTCACTGCGAGAAGCCAAGATACAGGGAACCACACAGAGGGCCTTCTCGGTAGTGGCAGCCACCCTGTGGAACGCCCTCCCACCAGATGTCAAAGAGAACAACAACTATCAGACTTTTAGAAGACATCTGAAGGCAGCCCTGTTTGGGGAAAATTTTAACGTTTGATGGACTACTGTATTTTAATATTTTGTTGGAAGCCGCCCAAAGTGTCTGGGGAAACCCAGCCACTTTGGGCGTGGTATAAATATTATTATTATTATTATTATTATTATTATTATTATTATTATTACATCATGCTAACCGCATGACCTGGAAAGCTGTCTTTGGACAAAGGCCAGCTCCCTTGGTCTGTAGTGAGATGAGCGCCGCAACCCCATAGTCATATTTGACAACTTAATTGTCAAGGGGTCCTGTACCTTTAACTTTTACCTTACTGGTGCAAAATGTTGTGGAATGCCACCTTATGTGTGAGATCCTATCCAACTCAGCAGCCCAATCCATGCTGGAAGGTGTGATTTAATTATGTCATTTAATCTTTTTCATCACGTTGGGCTTTATTTGTGCCTGTAGCAAAAGGGCAGTGTCAGGATGCTGTAAGCGGCTCCCGGCTGGTTGCCCAGGAAACTATAAAGACAAGGGAAAGTTTCTTACAGTCCTTTTTGTTTCAGTCCTTACAGAGAGAGGCTGTAGAATGCAGCCTCTTGGATAATGGCGTTGTCCTGAGTGAATCTCCAATCTCCCCATCTCTCCCACTTCCTCATTTGTCATCATATGGGTGCTGCTAAGTGCCCTCTGTCTTTGAGCTCTTTACTCTCCTACATTTAAGGCTCTCTGGGTTCTGGGAGATGGGGGATCTGGAATGCTTTCTAATGATGTGTCAGCCAGGTTTTGCTCCGGCTCTCCCATGTTTTCCAAACTTTCTCCCTCCTCTTCCTCCGAGCTGCGACCTCCCTCAACCCACTATTGTAAATCTATACTGTCTTCCTCTTCCTGCTCCCTGGAAGGGTCAGGATGGGTGGGCAGTCTCCACCATTCTTCCTCTGCCCAGTCCCTGACAGGCAACCTCCATAATGGGTGTGGCAGGGAGGGGAGTGACTTGCATGTCAGTGTGGTGAGCTGAACCTCACAGTTTGCACCAGTAATGGAGGCACTCTGGTGACTCCTCTGCTATAGGCACATCCTTTTTATAAAACAGTTCATTATTGACTTTCCATTTACTGCTTCATGCCAAAGTAGGCTTCTTGGTGGTTTACAAGTATAAAAACCAACACCACAAACAATAAAGTGTAGACACCCACAGTTAAAACACAAACAGCATTAAAGGATTAGCTTCTGTAATGAAAATGTGCAATAGAATAACCCCATCACAACAAGAAAGGATTGAAACAAAATACCAGTCTTGTACCAATGAATACGGGCCAGTCCTATGCATGTTTACTTGCACTATGGAGTTCTGCTAGGTTCAATGGGATTTACAATATACTCAAAGAGTTGAGAAACTTCAACTGCAGCATTGGCATTTTCTAGAACCGCAGTCCATTTGTGGGTCACAACCGTTTAGCTGTTTTGTGTCCAGGTCTGTCTTAAGCATATGCAGCACCGGGGTATAAAGATCCGCCCCCCACCCCACCCCCCAGTTGCCCAGTCCCAGGCGTGCAGGAGGGCAGAGCCGACTGACCGCCTCAGCATCTCGCTGGCTCAGTCACCCCCGATCTCGCAGTAGAAGAGCCCGCCGTGGCGCTCCGACTGACGGGCAGGCTCTTCCTTGGACTCAACTCTCGGGCCCCGGACTCTCGGCCTGGTGCCCCTGAGAGCCTGGTGCCCGGGTGCCCCGCACCTCTAGCTCCTATGGGTAAGGCGGCCCTGTTTGTGTCAAACACTTAAGCCACTGGCTGCAGAGTCAAGGTTACATGTGGCAGCAGTATTGGCTCAGTAAAAAATATTGTTGGGAGCCTTGGCAGGAAGTGATAGAGAAGCACTTGGGTTTGAGTACTTGAGTACAACGGCGAGTTTTAATTTGGAACTCCCATTGCTTGTGTGTTTCATTGTATTTCAGTGCTGCCTCTTTCATCTTTAATTTCACCAAGGGATTCTTCTGCAATGCATTATTAATCCCTGTAACAACACCTTTCCTTTCTTTCTCTTCACAGTTAGACATACACACAGAGAGCGGTCTAGTGGAAAGCATAATGCTACTTTGCACAATTATTCATTTCAGTCTGAAATCTGGGGAACTTCTGTAAAGGGAGCAAGATGAGCAGCCAAATGAGAGCATTTTAAGAACCACTGGAATAAGCAGTAATAATAACAACACACACCCGGCAAATTCATCTCCTTAGATTCCATGGCTGAGTATCTTGCAATGGAATGGATGGCACTGCCAGTCAATCGCTGAGGAGCTTATCTGCAATGGCTGGGGCTGAACGCTCAACATTCTTGGCATGCGTCGTGTTTCAACACAAGCTGCCATGGAAAAATATTCCTCTGTCATAAACAGAAATGTGAAGTGCCGTATCTGGACACTTTCTGCAGGGATTTGATGAAGATTAAGTAGAGAGCAATTCCAACGAGATGATGAGCTGTAGGAGAGGCAATTAAATGTTCCACTGATTATGGTTAATGGGGCCAATTAGAGAGTGTATTTTGAAATCCAAATGCCCATGCCATTAGGAAGAGCGAGAAGGAAGAGGGGAAGAAAGGAAATAGGATAAACAAATGGCTGCATGAGGACCATCAATAAAATTGTGTCAGTCTTCCAAAGGCCTTTTGAATCCTTCCTCTTCCCTGTTCGTCACACTCTGCCCCCATCGTAGCCAATGCTCAATCTTCCTTTGTTACAATTTTGATGGCCTTCCATCCAGTGTTCTTCATGGACAGCCCCATTACTATAATGCCAGAGAGATGGCTGTCTCCATAGATTTTATGGAACCACAATGTGTATTAATTAGGGTTGTCATATTTCAAAAAATGAAAATCCAGATGCAAAAGTGAGGGGTTTTTGTTTATTTTGTATAGATGGCAATTTAGATGCATCTCATCGTAGCGAGAAAGACTGTGACCAGGTGAACTGTGTGTCTACCCATTCTGTTGTTTATGGGTAACTTCGTGGCCCTTTCTCTCTTTTATTATGGTTCTTTATCTTCAATAGATAGATACAAAGATAAAAGGATAAAAGCACGCATATACACTGCTTCATGCACTGTCTCCTATTGCATTTGGACACACTGAGGTTTTCGTAACTGCATACATTCTAGCTGGCTCTCCTTTTTTAATGCCCGATGGATGAAAGGCAACAGCATTGAGAAGGCCTTTTGATAAGGAAGCTCCCCTCACCAGGTTGGGTCACTCTTTTTTTTTATTACACATTTGGAATTCTCAATGAAAGCAGTGAGGTTCTTTCAAAAGAACAAACCAAACACCACTACTCCCGATTATTCTTCCTATATTTGGCATGCCCGCCACTGGAAATTTCCGCTGCCGTCATTTCGGCATTCCAATTAGAGCTTAATATTTAGAGGCCTTTTAAAGAGAAAAAAAATATGTTTTTAGTCTACAAATAATTTAATAGTAGCTTTTCTTAGCAATCCAATTATCCCAGAAATGTTTGCATAGTTCTCTGAGAATAGGAATTCAAAGAAAATTAAGCAGCAACCATCGTCTGGAGCCCTCGATATAAATTAAGTAGGGATGTGCAGAACCTCCTTGAGAAATTTTGCTAGTCTTACCAAAGTTATTTTGAATTACAGGGTTGTTTATATTCAAATTACATAGTTATTTATCTACTCTGTTGATTCACCTGAGGTTGGAAATTGCCCCCCCAAAAAAATCACTTCAAAGGTAACCTGGTGAGAGTTTTGGGAACACTACTGAGAACATTCAATTGCCATCAAATTAATTTTGTCTGTCCTTTACATATTTTGCTTTGGGACCTGAAACACATGCTGTCAATCGTTTTGCATAGAAGCTGAGCTTTTTGTTGCTTTAACTATAATGAAAGTGATGTCAAAGTTAACAATAGATAAAGTGAGGTTTCCCAGTCCTAATTGTGACCATGGCATGCATGGTGGGGAGAGTTCATGCTTCCCTTTCTGAGGAGGGTCAGGGTGTGACCCAGGAAGAGGAAATGTGGCCTGGGGAGACTCTTGAGAGGTGGATTGAAAGACTTGGATGGCCACTTTGGGTTCCTGGGCCTATGGGTGGCACTGTGGTCTAAACCAGAAGGTTTGCGGTTCAAATCCCCATGATGGGGTGAGCTCCCATTGCTCTGTCCCAGCTCCTGCCAACCTAGCAGTTCAAAAGCACGCCAGTGCAAGTAGATCAGGCGTCCCCAACCTGCGGCCCTCCAGATGTTTTGGCCTACAACTCCCATGACCCCTAGCTAACAGGACAAGTGGTCAGGGATGATGGGAATTGTAGTCCAAAACATCTGGAGGGCTGAAGGTTGGGGATGCCTAAAATAGATAAATAGGTATTGCTCTGGCAGGAAGGTAAACTGCGTTTCTGTGCACTCTGGTTTCTGTCACAGTGTTCCATTGTGCCTGAAGCGGTTTAATCATGCTGGCCACATGACCCGGAAAGCTGTCTGTGGAAAAACACCGGCTCCCTCAGCCTGAAAGCGAGATGAGTGGCTCAATCCCATAGTCTCATTTGACTGGACTTAACCATCCAGGGATCCTTTACCTTTTTTTTTTTTTACCTTTTTTCCTGGGCCTGAGGTTCCCTACTCCTTCCTCAGGCGAAATTTCTGTGGCACCTCTAATGCCTCATTGGAACATATTGCTGAAAAATTTAACATGAGAACATCAACCACCAATGCTCCCCTAATGAACTCGGCTGTTGTAAGGATGCAGGGCTACATTGTAAGAAACACATAAAATATACAAGGCACCATGAACATTTAGGAAATGTTTGGCCTATCATCATGCGCAGAAGAGCTGCGATACGGCAAACAATGTTACAAACAATGGCACAGCAGTTTTGCAAGGAGCTCTGTTTATTTTAAGCATAAGAGTCGGTGACAGAGGCTGATATAACTAGTCTAGCAGGCTAATCTGGAATTGCTCTCAGAGGCTCTGTAATTGGTTTACACGAACAGTGCCAAAGACTATTTTGAAATGTTCTTTCATGCTTTTAATCTCCAGTCTTCAAATTTTCTCGCCTGCCTTGAAACCTGAAGCAGGATCTAGACTTATACAGGAATTTGGAGGAGGCAAATGGCAACAGGGGTGGGGAACCGGAGGCCCATGGGCCAAATGTGCCCATTGAACATTCTCCAGATCATACACCCTTCTCTCCAGGCAAGTCTAGCTCTACATTGTACTCTGAATGTTTGTGCCTGGTTGGAATGTATCACTGAACTCGGACAATGCCTCTGACTTGTCTGGATGGAGTCTAGAGACGGGTGTATGAGTGTACATAGAAACTAGGTTACTATGCAAATATAAAATTTGTATTTTGCTCCATCCACATTTGCCTCTGGCTCCACCCACCACTGACATGCAGTGCTTGGAAGATTGCCCACAAGGGAAAGCAGCCTACAGGCTGAAAAAGGTTCCTTACCCCAGGTACACGCAGCCATTGTTTTGGCCCTGTTGTCATCTCTGATCAAATAGGTTTCGTAGTTTCTAAAGCACTTCAAAAACCTACAAGGCCTGCTCGGCAGCCTGAGAAGGAATGATGGCTCCAACTAGCTCCTTGAAAATTACAGTATGTATTTGAAGGATGAGTAAGCATGCCTAGGCGGGGTGTAGCGTGTGTTGCCAGTGCCCGGGGTAGGGCAAGTGTTGTACCGCCCAGTGGACTGGGCAGCAGTCAGTCCCTTTGCCAGTCAGTGTTTAATCAGGGGTGTGTGCCTGGGGGTCACAGCACTCTGGCCACCCCACTGTGACTAGGGTCTGGTTAAAAAAAGAATGGTCATGAGATCACCTATTCTGGGGTGGACTTGAGTAATCTTCCATAATATGGCACCTTGTGCCCCCCAAATTGATCTTCTCAATTACTGATCTTCTCAATTATATGCCCCCCTCGTCTCGTCTCTCTGTGTGGGGGAACCACCCATACTGCCCTAAATCCAGGAATGAACTATTGCAGGTTATAATGTGTTGTAAAATGTTTTTCAGAAAGTATGTGCATTCCTGTGGAAACTGACTTGGATGGTAAGTTAAACATTAGGCAAGCAATCCTAAAATAGTTGTGGTGGGCAAGATCCCAAGGTGAAGGAAGTGCCCGTTCCTTAGCTCTGCTAGCTCCCTTCTGCCAGGATGGAAGGTTATATTTCCTCAATCTTTCCCCACTCCCACTGACTCCAGTGGAAATAAACTATGCTAGCTCTATTGCTCTGGGCCTATTTTGAGCAGAGGAGGGGTGGTACTGGAAAGGACTTCAGCATCTGGTGGTGTCTCATCTTACAGCCCTTCCAGGGAGCATAGAATCACTTCCTAAATCTGCAATCCTAAAAAAACCTCTTTATTTGGGAACAAGACCCATTGAACTCAATTAATCATACATAGGATTGGGCTCCCCTGGCACAGCGCAACAAAATGCAACTCAGAGCAGTTCTATTTTGGAAAAACCCCAAACTGGTGATGACTATATCTTCCTCTGGAAAGGAGGGTGCTAGTTCTTAGCAGGAATACAGCATATCCTTGTGTCCTCATTGCAATTCAAATGCCTGTAAAAGCAAACATTATGAATCGAAATCAAAGAGAACACTGTCGCCTACCCTAGTGGTAGTGAGAACCTCTCTCTCTCTCTCTCTCTCTCTCTCTCTCTCTCTCTCTCTCTCTCTCTCTCCTGACTAGACTGAAAATGAAGCAGGGCCTCAGCTGCAGCTGGTTTTCTTTGAGTAAGGTTGCCTCAAGCTCGGGACTTGGGAGGATGCTTTAACAAGAGGCTATGAAAGCTACGACTTGCCTGAAGGAGATAGTTAGGAGCCTCTCCGACACTCTGCATTGGCCAAATGATGGCAGCGAATCTCCCCAGGGGCTGCAGGAGACACACAAGTCAGAAGCCTGTTTTTTTCTTTCTCTCTGCGGTTTCATCATTTCTCTGCGGTTTCCATCTCTCTGCGGTTTCATCATACAACAGTAAATGAATATATACAGGTTTCATTTTGATTACCTGGCTGTATCCAAAATAACTGGGTTGGTGTCTGGAAGGGGAGGGAACCAGTTCAACTTTCCGGGGAGTTTTTTTTATGTGTGTGTGATGGAAGATTTGCAGCAAAGTTCAAAGGGCTGCTCTTGGAATTATTTAAGATTAAAATGCAATTAAATTAACATATTTTAAGACTATAGTCCTGGAAGGACAGATCCTGAAGCTGAGACTCCAATACTTTGGCCACCTCATGAGAAGAGAAGGCTCCCTGGACAAGACCCTGTGATGTCGGGAAAGATTGAGGGCACAAGGAGAAGGGGACGACAGAGGACAAGATGGTTGGACAGTGTTCTTGAAGCTACCAACATGAGTCTGCCCAAACTGCAGGAGGCAGTGGAAGACAGGAGTGCCTGGCGTGCTCTGGTCCATGGGGTCATGAAGAGCCGGACACGACTAAACAACAACAAGACTATGGTCAATTCACATCTTTATACCTTATAATAGTTATCCCAGTTACCAGCACACAATCAATCACCCCCTTAAAAAAGTATTTAAGATACTTCAGTATAAAGATGGATTTCTGTGGACCTTCAGGCGGACTCCCAATTCCCATAATACTTGATGATTGGCAATGCTGTCCGGGACACAGCATAGTAGTTGGGACACAGCAACATCTGGAGGGTCACCCCATCCCTACTTTAGTAGAAACGCAGTATGTTTTTCTGAATTGCTCCAAGCACCACCTGACGTCACTCTGGAACGGCGCAGAAAAAAACAATAGCTGGTGCTACTTCCCATACCAACTTCCTGGAGGTTGACAGTGGTGGTGATGGAAGTAATCATGTAGATGGCTAACCCCATGTGATTGCTTCTCAAAGAAACACGAGGTCCAGTCATATGGGAATTGCCCCCATTAACATATAAATTGATTCTCCCTAGTAACTGGTGGTAAGGTAAGCCAACATTACTATGGACTGTGACAAAAGGACAGAAACAGAAGGTGAGAAGTAGTGGCTTGCTAATTCAAGACTGGGCACACACTAACCCATTTAAAGTGTGGGGGGGGTGTAGTTTTACCTCATTCCAGAATTGTTCATGGTCATTCTCAACATGTGGCTTTCATTTTAGATTGAGTCTAGATCCAGCCATCCACAAGGATGGGTGGGGTTACTTGGTATATGTTTTAAAACTCTCATTGATTGGATTATCCATGCATTTTGCTCCCTGAACACGCCCCAGGTGAATGAAGAAGAAGAAGAGTTGGATTTGATATCCTGCTTTTCACTACCCAAAGGAGTCTCAAAGCGGCTAACATTCTCCCTTCCTTTCCTCCCCCACAACAAACACTCTGTGAGGTGAGTGGGGCTGAGAGATTTCAAAGAAGTGTGACTGGCCCAAGGTCACCCATCAGCTGCATGTGGAGGAGCGGAGACACGAACCCGGTTCCCCAGATTACGAGTCTACCACTCTTAACCACTACACCACACTGGCTCAATGAAAAAGGAAGCAATTATTGTAACTTGATATACGCCCATCCACAATGTCTCTGGGCAGGTCCCCTTTGCCCAGGCTGCCTACATCTGTTTTCATCTGTTTCCAAATGGATGTGCCGTGGGATAATGCAGAACCAATCTGCCTTGAACTTTTAATTTAAGGATGAAACCATTTTCTCAAGAAGTGCGTTTCAGGGGCGAGAAATATGCAATAGATTCCGTGTATCCCAAACTTGGGTCTCCTGCTGTTTTTGGACTACGACTCCCATCATCCTTAGCTTGCAGGACCAGTGGTCAGGGATGATGGGAATTGTAGTCCAAAAACAGCTGTTCTGATCAATTCTCCAGCTGCACATCAAGCTCTCGTAAGCAGCCATTTGGTTGCTTCCCCACATGTGAAATTGCTCCAACCACTTTTGGATTTACCCAGCAGGGGCATGTGGCCCCTTGGAAGATTGTCCACGCGGGCTGAAGATGGTTCTTTAGCTCTGATATGGACCATTGGCCTGATCCAGCAAACCTCCTCTATTCTTCTTCTTCATTTTGTATCAGAATCACATACTTATTTGGAGGTGACAGGTGTGAGCAAAATAGTGGCAATTCCAACTTTTATCCTTATCAGGCTGTGACTTTAACTTGTGTCCAGATTTTGAATTTGTGTGCAAAGCTTCTGTGAGTACAGAGTAAATGTAGCCAAATGTGGCAGCACTTTGTAGTGAAAAATCAAGATCTGGGGACATCCTGGGGTTAGGATTGCCAACTTTTTTAAACTGGCCCCAGTTTCTATGTGTCCTTAAGCAATTTGACCTGCATTAATCAGCAGGTGTTGATGCTACCTTCTGGTTTCGGCTGAGCAAGCTGCCCTTAAAAACATATGAGCAGGCAACTCCCCATCAGTTGGCAACTTCAGTGGGTGGGTAGAAACTGAAATCGCAACTCCCCAAGCTCATATTTCATAGCCCAAACAGTAAAGTGAGTGACTTGGCCAGCCTTCGTTTCTTTTTCAAGGATTTCCATGTTAGTTTCTCTTTTTCATAGTACAGCTGCGTTCAGCTCTGAATGCCCTAGTTATATATGTGGAATTATTCAGCTGCATCTTATGCACTGAATTGCTAGCTATTATTGGATATTCTGTTTCAGCTATGGCGTTAGATCTCTCTGGGTTGCTTTGGAACACAAGCTCTGGAAGACTGCGAAATTCACTGTGAAGAACTTGGTGGGAATGATTTAAAGCTCGCTACATGGTCAGGGCATCCCTACTGTTTGGGTCTGTGGGATTCTCCTTACTGTGAAAATCTGTGTGTGGAGTGTGTGGGTGTTGGGGGGGGGAGGGTGTTGTCAGTCGTTTGGATTTAACAACATCTGGCGAGTCCAGATCTGAAGAATGATGCAAGCAATCTTGCCTTAAGGTGCTTTCCAGTCTGTTGCCTTGCGAGGTATACACTCATTCCTCCTTTGCAGCACGTTTTCTACGATCTGTATCACAAAATGCTTCACAGAATTAAATCATTTATTAGATCATGGAGAAAACGTGTGTTTTCAAGCAAGGCTCGAAAAGATAGAGATGCTGGTGAACCTGCATTGTTTCTTCGCTGCCCATTTTACATCTAATATGCTTGATCATATATTTGATCCAGGGGAAAAGGGCTGGGGCTGGGGTCTGAGTTCAAAACCTTCAGAGCTGATTGTTTAGGGAGGCTTTTAATGTTTAATAGATTATTGCATTTTAATGCTCTGTTGGATGCCACCCAGAGTGGCTGGGGAAACCCAGACAGATGGATGGGGTATAAATAAATTATTATTATTATTATTATTATTATTATTATTATTATTATTATTATGATGCTTGTTCAGCAGCATTTGGCTATGGTCCTAATGTCATGGACTGGTTGGATGCAGAAGAAAGGCGGGAGGAACCAGCTGGAGAACCACCAAGGGAAGAAGGTTCAGAGCCCAGAGCCTGGGGATTGGTGGTGGGACAATGATGACTGGTCAGAGGGAGAAGAGAGAGAAGCTGGGGGAAGAGGAGGTGTTGGAAACTGAAGAGGGACTTCCGGCGGCGACGTCATCGTGGAGCGGTCGTGGGTTGCCTCGGCTGCGAGGCGACCCAGTCCGTCTCGGGGGTTGGAGCCCCGCTACCGCAAAGCGGGGCTCCGGTGGGGTGCGGGAAGAGTGTCCTGCACCCCGGGCTCCCCGGCTGTGCCCATCATGGCTCCGAACCCTTCCCTTGCTCCCCCTGTAAAGGGGGAGTGGGGGTGAAGGGACCACGGAGCCGGGCTATAGGGGATATGCCCCAACCGGGACGCGGAGCGGCGGTCACCCCTGCGACGAGCGTCAATGTTCTACCTGTCAAGTCTGGAACTAAAGAAATCCGGTGGTCGTGAGTACTCGATTGGACTTTGTTTTTGTATTTTTCTAACGACCCGGGTGATACTCGCAAAGGAAGTCTGCCTCCCTCCCTTCGGGGGTTAGAAAGTAACCAGTTTGAGAGACTGCTGTTACAGCGATGATTACAAAGTATTTGAATTTTGACAAGTGAGACTTTTTTTGATCTCCCTCTGGGGAATAAGTTTGTGGAGAATATCTCTTTTTAAAATTTGCGATTCTTGCACCCTGGATACAGGGAAAATGGCCGTGAAAGACTGTGACTGAGTGGAAAGTTACTGGTATTAAGATGGAGAACCCTGGAAATCGAAACTGTAATCTGACACCTGTGCCCGCTTCTGACATGCTGGGTTTCGTCTTTGATTTGGTTATGAACTGTGAGATGAGTGATGAACAAAGGATTACTATATTGGGACTGGAACTGCTCAACCGAAAACTGCAGATTTTGAACCGGGATATGTCAGAAAAGATGTATCCCACAGAGGAAACTATTCAGGAAATGGCAGCATTGGAAGAAAGCCTTGGCATGGAACTGAAGGGGATGACCGAAGAGCAGAGCGGAATGATCTGGCGGCTCCAGAAAAATGAAACGTCCTTTGGGGGTGGCAGACCCAGGACGGGAATAAAAGAAGAATGGCATGATGAACCGGAGAAGCTGGAAGAAGAAGATATGTATACCCTGATGCTCTATGCAAGGATTGTTTTGGATTTTGTTTGGATCTGTGGACATGCAAGGAAAGAAGACACCTCGAGGAGCGGTTCTGGAGCAATACGACTAAAGAAAATGGACAGAAGGGGGATAGGGTGAACTGTATTAAGGGAAAAGAGGAAAAAATGGTATATTATGGTAACCTGAAACTGGTGTGTTAAGACTTTAAGCTTTTGATTAAGAGAAGAGATATTTAAATTTTGTTATTAACAGCAGTTACAGTGAAAGAAGATATTTGTGATGATTTATATTTGAGAACAATGTGTTAAGAACTAGAATTTTGTGTGGAATTAACAGGAAGTTATAATATGATTGATTTTTGTTGGAACTAGATTTATTTTTAGTATATGAAGTTATTAAAGTAATATTTGGTATTAGAACCGAAGGTGAAAGGCAGGGGAAGTCTGTGCCAAGATTCGACCAAGATTTTTTTTCGTTTATGATACAAGAAGAAGAATTATTGGTGTATATGTATTTGTCTATTTTTAGTTAGGGGATGGGTTAATGTTGGTGTTTTACTTGTTTGTTGTAAAATCAATAAATTCTTATTTAAAAAAAAAGGAAACTGAAGAGGGAACAGGGCTTAGTGAGCTGGGAAAGTCTGCGGCAGAGAGGAGTCCAGAATCAGAGGCAGAAGCTGAAGGAGGGGAGGTTGGAGACCAAGAAGGAAAGACGAGTCCAGCTGGTGAAGAGGAATGCAACAGCAAGCTGCAACAAGCTCCCCTCCCTCTGGTTTCCCAGAGCCAGGAGAGGCATGAAGAGATTCGTGAAGAAGTTAGCTTCACTGTGAGAAGTGAAATTACAGGGAACAAGGCCAGGCAGGTGCCTAGGGAAGCTGAGAAGGACCCTTGCAGAAACGTGTGTGTGTGTGTGTGTGTGTGTGTGTGTGTGTGTGTGTGTGTGTAACAGTAGAGGGATGGCTGGAAAGCTTAAAGTCCACCATCACTACACGGGAGACAAATTGAAGAAAAGGAAATGGGAATTGGCCCCACCCCATAGCTTGACCAATCGCAGCTAGGCATGGCTAGGAGCTAGGTAGAGTCATAGATCTAAAAAAAAAGTGTCTTCTTCTTTGGCGATCACTCGTAGCCAAGTAACATTGTCATCCATAAACATGGTTTTAACAATGAGTCCGTAAGTGACTGTGGAGGCCAATTCTGGATCCACACGTCCTTCCACAGTGGCAGTGGTGGAGCTTCATGCTCCGGCATAGGGGGGGCGGAGAGCAGGCGGGGCAGGGCTGGCACCCATTCCGGGGGCATGGCGTATGTCCTGGGGGTGGGCACACCGCCCGCAGGGGCTTGGCGCCCAGGGAGGGCAGGGGGGCAGCCACGATGGCACCCCACTGGGATCGCGCTGCCGGGGGCGGTGCGCCCCCCCCGCACTCCTCTTCCTCCAGTGCACAGTGGGGACATTGGTTTCCAGACAGGAGTTGATCACGGTGAGGGTCTGCCAAGCGTGCCTTCCTCTTAGCACATTTCTCCCTTTCGTCCTGAGTTTGAGTGTCTTCAAAGCCCATGACACCTTTGGTAAAGGCTGTTCTCCAGTTGGAGCGCTCCCAGGCAAGTGTTTCACAATTGTGTAGACTTGCACACACTGATCAGCTTCCATTTTAACTTCAAGTGTTCATTTTGGGTTTCTCAGAAGTACCAAAAGGCAAGATGTAGGTCGGGGGCACACTCTGACACTCTGACTGAAAAAAAAGCGCCGACTGTTGCACACCCCAGATACTGACATATGCTTCAGCTATTACGATGAGTATTCTGCAGCTTTCCAGTGCTAACAAAAACAGTTAGTTGCTATTTTTTCTCTCAAGGCCCCTGCCTTCAAAACTATTATTTCAAACTATTAACTAATATGTTCAATTACAGAATATGTTTTCTTGGGAATTTCAGAGGAGTAAAATCCCCAGGCTGCTACCAATGCAAGTTCTTCCTTCTTTGCAATAAATGGTGTATTAAGAATCTTGATGCTACCAATGTACTCCAATAAATAACTTAAATCCTTTAAATCCTGGATGCTTAACAAACCCTGAATTATTCTGCCCCTGAAATACATTCATTTCACAATAAAGAGACTAAGGCAGCAATCCTACGCACACTTAGTTGGAGTAAGTGCCACTGAACACATTGGGGCTTACTTCTGAGTAAAAACACACAGGACTGCACTGCACACTTGAATCTTCAAACTATTTCTTCTGGGAGAAGGAAAACAAGCCTCCCCCCCCACTCCTTAATTGAGCAGATACAAGAATTTGTGTCCCTGAGTAAGTATCAAACCGTGGGAAATGTCACTTTTAATGTCACTTTTAACCTGTCCTTTCCTATTACCTTTCTGAAGAAAGCAAGAGGAATGCAAGTAATTATCAGTATAATTCATTAATTTTCACTCCAAGTGATATTCTGAACAGCTCCTGGGTCCATTTACATTACTTTATTTATAATAAATCCTCCCTCCTAGCCCAGTCTTTGATAACTCCAGGGTTGGCAGAACACATCTGCGCAAAAGTTGACAGGCCCAGTTTGTTATTTCTCCCCACACTCCTCACAGACCACATATACATGGCAATTAAAGATAATTCAGCACTCAGATATGAACAAAGGAAATGCTAATATGTCTGTCGGAAATGGCAGCTTAAAGAAATAAAAGAGGGGAAACATCAAACAATGGAGTCATTCTCCCAGCTGTGTTGTGTGTGTGCATCCCCCCCCCCCCAGAATTTGTGAGAAAAGAACTATCCATTGCCTGTCTAGGTCCCCCACCTCTTTTTGCATTTCTTCATTTTTTAAAAAAGTTTTTAAAAAATAAAATAAAAATAAAAATTGGTTGTCTAAATTCCACTCTAAGAAAAGATTTCACATTCCTTTGGTGGTTGAAAAGTTGAAAGTTGAACACAGATCTTCCAAGTGTCCCTATTTTCCAGGGACAGTCCAGGGACTCAGCTACATTAATAAAATAAAATAAAAACATTTTGAATGTGTTATAAACATGCAATGCCAGATGGTGCTGGAGAGTGAAAAAAAAATATGTATGCGATTTTCCATAGCGTTTCCCCCCCTTTTGTTATAACAATTTCATTTCTGACTTATTTATAGCGTGTTCCCCCCCTGTGTGTAGATCCACCCCAGGATTTAAAGAAGCTGTCCCAGTTTCTAATTTGATCCCAGAATGTCCCGCTTTTCCTTAGGAGGTTCCCATTTTCATCGGAGAAATGCTGGAGGGCATGTGAACATTTTCACTATTATTTTTGGAACCCTGAGACTGGGGACAGAAGGCTGGAAAATGTTCTAATGGAATGGAGTCTGGTAGGAAGGGTTTCATAATCAGCAAAATTCAGTTGTTGAAACAACCCCTCTGTGTACCCACCGGGTATATCTGATACTACAGGCAAACTGATTTAATAGTCATCCCCTCTCTCCCTTCAGGAAGTGTTGGGAATTGTTGCTGCCTGGGAGGTGGCTAAGGATCTCTTGCAGAAAATTCGGCAACTCAAATAAATAATATTCATCATTGCATGTTTCCTTTATGGTTTTGTTTGTGCCACAAAATGACTCTTCATGTTGGGTTTCCACGTTGCTTCGGTAGTAAGTGAAAGTGGCTATCACATGGCTAACCCTGGATCATCTGGGTATTTCCATCACTACCACCACACCTGCATCAAGACCATTGACACTGCTTGGGGAAGTACCCGTGTGATTCGGTTGACCCATACGATTGCTGTTTTTATACCTTAGCGGTAAAATGTGGAATAGTGAGCCATGAAGAAGTAGGCTGTGTGCTTCAGAAGTTGTCGCAAACTGGGTCAAGTAGCAGCTAATGTAAAGTGGGTCGATGTCACAGCATTCAAGACTTCCAGAAACGGCACAGCATCTGGCTGGCAGGACAGTTGAGGGGTACGCATTCTGTTCATTTCTTGCATGGCTTTCTGTATGGCTTCATCCCTTGGCAGGCCATCTTTTATGTTCTTTAATTTTTTGTTACAAAGCATCCCTGCTAGACAAGGGCAGGGACGAGTGTGCATGCACACCTACCTGTAACTACAACTACCAAGAGACTGTGATCTACTCCCGGGGGGGACGGGGGGACACAATGATCTACCCAATTTGGGCAGGGGTGTTCTGAGTTCTTGAGCTTTTTTATGGGAGGGGAGCTTAAAGCTGTTGACTTTTCTTAGGGAGGGATTCCCAAAGCTGTTGACCTTTTTCAAACAGTAACTGTGCAGAATTAAGATAAGTTGCTCACCAACAATGCAGCCCCTAGCAGATGAATGCAGCGCTACAGCAGACAACAAAGGAATGCACACTAAACGCGATGCAGGGAAAGACCAAGGGCGGGGAGGGGGCGGACACATGATTCTAAACAACGCGAGCGATAAGGATTCCACGATCGAACACGATCATCCAGGGATCAACTTATTGATTTAGGGGGTTAGGGGGTTAAAAAGTACAGTACTGCATATGAAGCAAAAGTTGGGCATATTGCTTTGGCATAGGTTCTCCGTCAGTCTTGTTAGCATGATACTTATTTAGAGAGATACCAGGATGCTTGGGGAATCTGGATATATACGAATTCCAATGTGAACTGACATGCCCAGTCCCAACACTGCTGTGCAGATTGGAACATAGTTATCCACCAACTTTTGCACTTCCTGAGTGCTCTGATGCAGTTCTTGGCAGTGCTATTTTTCTTGAAAAAGAGGTGCCAGAACTCACCATGAAAAACCTCCCTTGATTTCTTATAATGGCAATGGCGCCCACACTGAGATCTGGCTGGGAAAAGAGAGACAATGCATTGTAAAATATGCATCTAAATTCAAATTTGCATGTGCATCTTTGTTGCCATTGTTGCTGTTTTGTTTTCCTTTTTTTAAATGACAGATTAATGTGGAAACAAGAGCACAGAAAGCATTTCTGGGCAAACACGCATGAAAGTGACACAGAACCAAAATGGATTGGTTGGCCCAATCCTATAGAAATAGTCAAAACTTGTTGATTGGCATTAGAAAGTAGCACGGATCTACCATTAGGAGATAAACCAAGTGAATAAGCCAAGCCCATTAATGTTAATGACAGCCTAAACCACTGATAAGCACATTGGGGGTTTGGTCAGCCTGCGTTTCCTAATGCCAGAGATGTTAACTAACCATACTATTGCACATGAAGCCTCTAACAGATTCCCATGGCTTCATACGCATTTCAGCGATTGGCTTGAATCATGTAGCCGTTGCAGTTTCATCCTCCTCATTAATATAGCTTAGTGAGTTTTGAAGTTTGCTGGATAGGCAGGCAGGCAGGCAAGTAAGCAGTATCAGTCCTGAAAATGTTTAATGTACCCAGATGAGCTATGAAAAGTGCTTGCTCATTAAACTTCAGATTTTTCCATAGGGCTGAAAGGAGACTGGGAGTCTTCTTGTGCATTAGATGTGCGGTAGCATTAACAGGGTGAAGCTGCTGCTATGGAAACTGCCTTTGGACCATGTATTAAAGAAACAGTGCAGTAGGCTTGCCTAACTTGGGAATGTCAGGTGTAGATTCTAAGATGCCTTTTGGGTGGAGAGGGAAGAACCGCTGTGGCTTATTTCTCAGAAGCCCTCTTTAATTCATGTAGGAAAATTTCACAGTGGAGTAAAACACAGGGAGCCAGTGTGGTGTAGTGTTTAAGAGTGGGAGACTCATAATCTGGTGAACCGGGTTCGCATCTCCGCTCCTCCACATGCAGCTGCTTAGTGACCTTGGGCTAGTCATACTTCTTTGAAGTCTCTCAGCCCCACTCACCTCACAGAGTGTTTGTTGTGGGGGAGGAGGGGAAAGGAGATTGTTAGCCGCTTTGAGACTCCTTCGGGTAGTGATAAAGCGGGATATCAAATCCAAACTCTTCTTCTTCTTCTTCTTCTTCTTCTTCTTCTTCTTCTTCTTCTTCTTCTTCCCCATTAGGGCATCAGAAACAAGACATGCAAAAATGTTTACCAAAGCAAAATTCCAAGTATGTTGGTATTTGGCCAATAAAATTATTCCTATTCCTATTTATTGAAAAAGTAGAGACTTTGATCCAGACAAGACTAGGTGGACGGATTCTTAGTGGGAACCTAAACCACAATTCATCTGCAGCCTCCTCTATTAGACAAGCACCTGCAAGCTTTAGCTGACTCAAAAGGAGCCTAGCACATCAAGGTAAAAGTTGGGGTAGCTGCCAAAACCACCTTCTTGGCAGAGACACAGTTTTGAGGCCTACATTTGTGAATTCAGGCAATCTCTCTGCTTTCCACACTCCTGTACTCTCAGAGATCAGATTTCCCTGTCTCCCTCCTGCAATATTTTTTTTTTTAAACCAAGACTACACATGTGTACTCACCTGGATGTAAACCCTGCTGAGCATCAAGAACAGACATAGGCAAACTCTGGCCCTCCATATGTCTGGGACTACAATTTCCATCATCCCTGACCACTGGTCCTGTTAGCTAGGGGTGATGGGAGTTGTAGTCCCAAAATCTGAAGGGCCGGAGTTTGCCTATGCCTGATCAAGAATGACACCATCTCCAAAAGGATGAACATGTTAAATCCGTTATGATAAACTGGGCAAAGGACTTATGACATAACATACAAATGGCAGATCGGGAGAGGCTATGGAGAACAGATTTGAAATTCACAGCATGTTGTATGCTGAAAGAAAATTATATGGAAATGATGTACCTGTGGTACCTAACTCCTACTAAGTTATTCAAAATGCATAGAACAAGCTCCAATATTTGTTGGAAGTGCAAAGAAAAGGAGGGTACCTTTTATCATATGTGGTTGTCATGCAAGATAAGAAAGTCTTTTGGGGAATTGATATACAACGAATTGAAAAAAATGTTTAAAATAACATTTGTTTTTTTAAAAAAAACATTTCTATTAGGAATTACAGGTTCCGATATCCCAAAAGACCAGAAAAGACTGTTTAGGTATGCGACAACAGCTGCAAGGATGCTACTAGCCCAAAAGATGGAAAGAACCAACAGTTCCAACCAAGGAAGAATGGCAAGCCAAAACTGCTGGACTATGCCAAAATGGCAAAACTGACTGGGAGA
This sequence comes from Lacerta agilis, assembly GCF_009819535.1. Taxonomy (NCBI): domain Eukaryota; kingdom Metazoa; phylum Chordata; class Lepidosauria; order Squamata; family Lacertidae; genus Lacerta; species Lacerta agilis. Next base: position 28,670,628 of record NC_046314.1, on the reverse strand, counting down.
CCTAGGAATCAAGAAGATAATGATTTTAAAAAAGAATGGGGAAAATTTATAATTTACTCAGGAGACCATTGTAAACAAATAAAAACGTTAGCTGGACTTTAACTTGCAAAGAAATGAAAAATATGGATAATTTAGAGAAATGAAAACTGGAGAAAGTAATGATATGTAGTTTTAGAAAAATTGTTTTAAGGACTCATGCAGGGGACAGGGGTAAGCCGTGAGATTCAGAGAATCTCATATATGGATATGGTAAAAGATTTTTCACTTTATTATTTTGAATTTGTTTTTTTGTAAAAAAAAACAAAAACCAAAACAAACAAAAAAATTTTTTTGAAAAAAAGAATGACACCCTCACCATTCCCATGTTGGGAATTTCTCACTACATGGAGGAAAGCTTGTTTGCTCCACTTTTTTTTTTCAAATTGTCCTGTCTGGGCAGTGAAATGGAGCCTGGGTGTCAGGGATGGGCATGATGCTGGTGATTGTACACTGGGGGAAGGGCGGCTGGAGTTGGGGAAGTGAAATCACCCGACAGTTATGTTATCCCCCCCCCAGCATTTTAGTTTAAATTTCTTCTGACAAACCCATTTTTATTCAATTTTTGCAAAGCAATCCCCCCATATAGAATGCATTTGTGTGTGTTACTTTTTAGGTGATAGCGTTTTGAAAGCTTTAATCCTAGTTGCTGCATTTTGGGACACATTATCGTACTTTCATAAGACACCCCCTATTTTGGGGGACTCAATTTTCAGAAAATGAGGGGAGATGGCCCAAAGTTGTTGAGCCTCTCCCCCACATGCAGCTGTGGGCAGGAAACACTCCCTAGATCATTTCCTGCGCACAGGTAGGGAGTGTTTCCGTCAAGCAGCAGCATCAAGGAAAGTTGCGCTCCAGCCAGCTAGCTGGTCGGCCGGAGGGCAACTTCCCCTGATGCTGCTGTGCATGGCAAATGATCCAGGGAGTGCTTCCCGTGCCCAGCGTCATCGGGGGGAGCTGCGCACCACCAGCCAGCGCCCTCAGATCGCTCCCCGCACACTGCGGCATCAGGAGAAGCTGTGCGCCACTAGCCAACACCCACACATCACTCCTTGTGTGCAGCGGCATCTCCCCCAAAGCCACTATCCGTGTATTGGATGACCCCAGTTTTTTGACATGATTTTTGTGTCAAAAAATCTCGTCCAATGCGGTAATTGTCAGTAAAACTGCATTGCAAAATTAAGAGACATGTGAATTTTTGAAGACTGCCTGGGTTTTGGTTTGCAGATTGGTTTAGAAAGTGCTCCTTCGGTAGGTTCACATTTGAAAGCAATATGAATGGAATTTCTGCCCCATCCCTATTACTGATGGATCGTTTTCTGAGAAATTAGCACCATCTCACCTCCTGTTGCTTTAGCTCAGGGGTCAGCAACCTTTTCCAGCTGTGGGCCGGTCCACCTTCCCTCAGACCATGTGGTGGTCCGGGCCGGACTGTATTTTGAAAATAAAAATAAAAATGAATGAATTCCTATGCCCCACAAATAACACAGAGATGCGTTTTAAATAAAAGCACACATTCTACTCATATAAAAACACCAGGCGGGTTCCATAAATAACCAAGAGATGCATTTTAAATAAAAGGACATATTCTACTCATGTAAAAAACATGCTGATTCCCAGACAGTCCGTGGGCTGGATTGAGAAGGCGATTGAGCCGCATCCAGCCCACGGATCTTAGGTTGCCTACCCCTGCTTTAGTCCATGAGGGTTTGCATGTAAGAGAAGTAATGATATCCACAGAGACAGGGCAAGGAATGAGTCCTTCAGTAGCAATCTACTGTTAATATTGCAGGTTAGAGGTGTGGCTGGTTTGGATTTCTAGACACACACACACAATGCTTCACATTAAACACCCCATAGATCACATCAAGGGTCAATGTAGTTCTTATGCCCCTCTGATCGCCTCCTAGCCGCAGATCCAGCAGTTGTGCTCCACTGATCTGCAAACAGTTGTGTTGTACTTTAAAGGTTTTAAAACTCCAAAAAGGCATTGACATCCAAATCGAGTGTAAAATTTGCATATTTAGAAACAATTTCTATAGCATGCAAATTAAGCTGCTCAGATATAGGGAAATGGAGAAGGTTAGAGGGAGCAAAAAAACATCCTTTCAAGAATCTGCTACATGAAGTGATTTCTTAATCTTTCTTCATAGTAATGCCAGCCCTGGGATTAAATCTACCAAATGTTTAAATGTTGAAAGATATTGAAAAGAAAACCCTTTGACTGTTATCTCTTTTTTTCCCCCTGTGAGGAAATATGGTCAGTAGGAAACGAAACACCTCATTAAAATTCTACTAGCTAATTCACAGAATGTCATTAAAAATTTAACAACTATCCTTTTGTTGTTATATAAGTACTTTCCCTTATATTAATTATCTAATCACAACAGATTCAAATTGATTAATAAGCCATGGGACCTGTGGTTCCAGTCTATAGAAAAAAAGCCCATCTGGTTTCAAAGTGTGTCCTTATTTCAGGAACTGCATGCTGTCATAGGGTCTGGTGTTACTGAGGAAAGTGCAGGGCACTTATGAGAGCCAGTGTGGTGTAGCGGTTAAGAGCGGTAGGCTCGTAATCTGGTGAAGCAGGTTCGCATCTCTGCTCTTCCACATGCAGCTGCTGGGTGACCTTGGGCTAGTCACACTTCTTTGAAGTCTCTCAGCCCCACAGCATGTATGTTGTGGGGGAGGAAGGGAAAGGAGAATGTTAGCCACTTTGAGATTCCTTCGGGTTGTGATAAAGCGGGATATCAAATCCAAACTCTTCTGCTTCTTCTACATAGCAAGTTAAAAACTGACCATTTGTTGTAAAAAAAAAAAAAAATTGCAGAAAAAGAATAAAATTGGAAATCATGTTCAAGGTCCATCTCTGAACCCCATTTCCCCACTTTCTTTCACCTCCCCCTTTTCATTCGAGTTTTCCTGTTTATACTGGCTAAACGTGTAAACATCTTAAAATATATCTGTTTTTGTTGGGGGCGGTGCTTTTACAGAGGCTTTAAAGTTCTATGTTGAAAGAAATTGGGAGGGGGGAGGTTGGGGAAATGAAATGAGAATGGTGAAACATGCATACCTGCGACAAGTAGTTTCATTTTATTGGTCAGCAAGAATATAATAAAATCTATAAAAGGCCAATTTTTAAAAGGCAGAAAAGCAAAAACAAAGGAAAGAGAGAAGATAGGATTCAATGGTTGTAAGATAGACTTTAAAATTGATTGCTCTGATTGTACTGAATGGGGTTTACTCCCAGATAAAGTGGGGTTAGGTTTGCAGCCTAAGGTTCCCAGAGTAGGGATACCTGGTCAAAATGCACAGAATTCAGGTTTGGCCTGCTCTTGTAACTAGTAACAGAGTTCAGGTTTGACATGCTCTGGTCCATGGGGTTACGAAGAGTCGGACACGACTAAACGACTAAACAACAACAAGTAACCTTCCAGAGGTTACTAATCCACAGAGTTGCTAATTCACAGAACATGGCAGCCACAGATATGCATTGCTATGGTGTTCATAAGTGATACTCAGTTTATAGGTGATGCCATTGGGAATGGGGGAAGCAAGCATTTCCTAATATCCCATTGCTGGACCCCTCTAGCTACAGTGGTACCTTGGTTCCCAAACGCCAAAAACCCAGAAGTTGTAAGGTAAAGGTAAAGGGAACCCTGACCATTAGGTCCAGTTGTGTCCAACTCTGGGGTTGCGGTGCTCATCTCGTGTTGCTTGCCAAGGGGGGCAGCATACAGCTTCCGGGTCATGTGGCAAGCATGACAAAGCCACCTCTGGTGAACCAGAGCAGCGCACGGAAACGCCGTTTACCTTCCCACCGCTGGAGCGGTACCTATTTATCTACTTGCACTTTGACGTGCTTTCGAACTGCTAGGTGGGCAGGAGCTGGGACCGAGCAACGGGAGCTCACCCCGGCGCGGGGATTTGAACCACCGACCTTCTGATCAGCAAGCCCTAGGCTCTGTGGTTTAACCCACAGCGCCACCCACGTCCCTCAGAAGTTGTAGCTGTCAGCTATTGTTTCCAGGGCGCCTGGAATGTATTAATCCATTTTGCATTACTTTCCATGGGAAAGCACACCTTGGTTTCGGAACGTTTTGGTTTTGGAACGGAACAGATTAAGTTTGAGAACCAAGGTACCACTGTACTGAAAACTAACTGTCTCTTTCCCATTCCTTAGCCATTATATTCTGATTCTTCCCAGATGGGACCAGCATAGAACAACAGGATGAAGCTTGCTGTCCCTAACATTAATAATGATAAAACGACAATAAACGGAATACTAACATAAGCCTGCATTTCTAGGCTGTTCCTGCCACCAAAATTAATAGGACTTACCTCACAGACATATGGAAGGATGGAATAATTTGATGTAGAATATACAATTATTCCTCTTTCAGAAATCTAACAAGCGCAAAGAGAATTCAGTCAGAAATGGGAACAGAAATGGCCTCAATTCATCTGTCCATCAGGAGCGGGAACTGGAACCGTGTTTGCAAATGCAGGTGGTCTTCATTATCATTTTCATAAGCCTGCAAACATTACCTAAATAATTGCATTGTTTTCTAAATTGTTGTTGATGTATCCCTTCCACTGAGATGCGTTGACATCAACTACATAAAGCTTTGGCCATGGAGTATAGCAAAATGAGTAACACAGATTGTAGCAGGGGCCAAATTATAGTGGAACGAACTGCCCAGTGCAGTCCCTGCCCCCACTCCTGATACCACCACTAACACCAAAGGAAAGTGAATTGGCACTTGCCCACATCCCAACCCATATTCATCGAAGAAATGAAATGGGAAGGAGCTTGTGCTTTCTCCCATGACAACGGTCTGCAACTGGTGAACGAGGTTTATCTCAGAGTTTCAAAATGGTGCCTCGCAAAAATCTAGCCTGCTTTTCTTGCCTCAGAGAATTCTCTTGAGATTACCCAGTTGCTACAATTTGGATGCTTCCCCAACTTCTCACTCCATTAAGCGTTCTCAGAAGGCCATGGGTGTTTTTGAACGATTCAGCAATTTCAGCAATCAATCAATAAGTAAAATCAGAGGCAGTGGGGAATCTCTGCAATGAAGTTATATAAGAAGCTAAGAAACAAACCTTTGGCATTGTAGAACAAATGTGTTTCTATTGGTATTGTAAAGCTGGCTGCGTTTATTTCCATGAATAACTCCCCCCCCCCCATTTCAGTGGAGAGAGAGAGAGAGACAGAAATTGTTTCCCAAGTGGGCCGCTTAAGTCTCTGTACCTGCTCTCAGCTGTTCTCCAGACCTATAAACCTGTGGTCCACAAGCAAATAGCTTCATATTCTAATCCAGTCAGCATTTCCAAAGCCTTCTTTTGATGCAGCAATAAATACATGCACAGCTTCTAGCAGAAATTTCATCTCATTTAAAACACACACACACTCAAAACCCAAACACCTTATGGTGTTTCTTTATGTGTGAACACTCCCCCCCCCCAATTAAAAGGGGGGGAAAGCTTGGCGAAATGTGTAGGCGCTAACAAAACAGTAGTGATGAAAAACACACAGTAATGCAGAGGGGGAGAGAGCAGAACTTGATATACACATGTCTTATGAGGGAAACAGATGGCTGTACATATGGGTACTGCCATATTTTATCCAAAGCAGGGTTCATAAAACTCATAAAACAAATCTTGGTGCAGTTGCTTCCAGAAGGAAAAGAAAACGCTTGCTTTCTGTTTCCCCAAAGAACACACCTATGACTCTAAGGATGTTGCTGAAATACAGCTCCCATCAGCCCCAGCTAGCTTAGCCATCAACCCAAGGAATTCTGGGAGTTGTGGTTCAAATTAACGGCGCTGGGAGTTGTTAGGAAGCCCCTGTTCCCTTCAAAGTCCTCAGATTGAGTTAATAGACAGTCCATCTTCCCAGGGAACTGTGGGAATTGCAACTCTGTGAGGGGAACTCTCATCATAATAATAACAGTTCTCCCACCTGCCCCGAAACTTGCTAATCATAAGGATCTTCAAATCAAGAAAGTAGCTGATTTTAAGACAGAGCTGGGTGAGAGTGACTGGCTCACATTTTGAAGAATTGAGAAGGAAGGTGAATGATACATGAATCAGCTGTGCCATACTCATGTTTCCCTTTCTGTCTCTGGGTGCGAGCTTTGTAGACGCATTCCTACTTCCCGTTCATAAGCCCAGAATCCTGACAGCTCCCATTCACATTCAGTACACTGCAAGGTCAAAATCCCCGGCTCGAGCCTGACTGCTGAGTTAACAAGAATTGCCTTTGAGACGTGGGTACGTGACTGCTAGTAGCTAGATCCAAACACAAGCTGATTTCCCAGAGGCCAGAAAACATCTGCTAGATGATAAAAGCTTTTAGGTCACTACCAAGCCAGAAGAGAAGATTTCAACTAATACTTAGGGTAAAAAAATGAGTAACAAATGTAATAATAATAATAATAATAATAATAATGTGATGGTGATGCAGCGCTAAGGTGAACATTCCATCAGCACAATAACTTCTGCCTGCACAACAGAATGTTCTCCTCTCCTTCTCCTGTGTCTGTTCTGGGGGTTTCCTGGAGTAGATTTGGGGAGGTTGACAGTGGGGGGGGGGGGGGGAAAGGCAGGGAAAGTCCTATGGTGTAAGCAGAAATCTTTGTATTGATCAGTGTTAGAAACTGAGATATGAATCGTAGGTGCTAAATGGCACGTTAAACCTAGGTTATAGGTGCAGCAACGGAATGTCCAGGCACTTTTTTGTAACAAGAATACAAAGCTGAAAATGAATGCGCTGCAGCTAAAATATTAGGTTCATTTTTCACAGGGTCTAGTCCTTCCCCTGCCCAGCCCCCTAATATTCTCAAGAGGGTCTCTTCTCCAGTCTTCAGAGAGTAGCTGGAAATGGGGGAGGCAGAAAAAGGTCCTCCTTTCCTTCCACTCTGCAGTTTTAATCTGAAATCTCAGGCGCAGTAATGTGGTCAGAGCTCAGAAACTGCTCGTGCTAAGGAAATTCCCTGTCGCAAAATGTGCCTACCGTATTTTTTGCTCCATAAGACGCACTTTTTTCCTCCTGAAAAGTAAGGGGGAATGTCTGTGCGTCTTATGGAGCGAATGCGTGGTCCCTGGAGCCAAATTGCCCAGGGAGGAAAGGCAGATCCTGCTTTTTCTGTTTTAGAAAGAGCTAAAGGCTAACAAGAGGGAAAGAGAGTGTTGAAAGGAACCCGCTCAACAGCTGATTGCAGGAGATCGGGGAGGGAGATAAGGGAGCTAGCTCCCTTCCTGCCCCTCCCAGGCCCCTTGCAGAGTAGGATCCTGGGAAATTGAGGATCCTGGGAAATTGAGTTTTTCAGCCATTTGGGGCTGTTACTTTTCCTCTTGCTTTCTATTACTTGCTGATGCTTACTGGTTTGCTTTCTTCTTGCTTCCTATTACCTACTGGTGCTTACTGGTTTGTACTGGTTTGTGTTCCTCTTGCTTCCTATTGCTTGCTGGTGCGTACTGGTTTGTACTGGTGCTTACTGTTTTGTAAGCAATGCTTTTCCCCCTTTGCAAAAGCTGCACAAATCTGAACTGATCCTTTGCAAAAAAAAGCTGTAAAACTTTGAGCTGATTCTCAAAAAAAAAAACCATGGGTTTTAGAGGAGGAAAACCAGAAAAATATTTTTTCCCTTGTTTCCTCCTCTAAAAACGAAGTGCGCCCTATGGTCCGAAGCGTCCTATGGAGCGAAAAATACGGTAGATCAATGGGAGTTTCAAACACTGGTGGTGATGGGATTCTTTAACAGAATACTGCCTGCCCAATAAAAATAATAACTGTGATTATGTTCTGATCTGTGCATTAGTCTGCAGGATATGCCAATTTGCTTAAAAAATGAGGACCAAACACAATTCCCTATTCCTACTTGTGGTGGAAACTATTGCAATCATCTCCTTTCTCAACAAGCAATTGAACAAGGGATCCAGTGAGTACAATCTAATATGGGCAAACCTCAGAAGTCCTTTCTGACATGCTAGCGTTTAATTAACTTTCACTGTCAATTTAAAGTCTCTTTGTGGAGAGAGAGAGAGAGAGAGAGTTAGAGAGAGCTGGGCAAACTTTTTATGCTCCCCACTGTCCAAACCAGTGAGTAATTGTGCTTCCGCCTTCCAAGCACAGGACAAAAAAAAAAACCTCTACAGAAAACCTTTTTTTGAGAGCAAACAGCAAGAGCCAAGCCTCATGGTCAGGTGGGAATATGTTATAGTTGCAAGGTCACTACTTGGAAAGTAAGGTCAAGTTTCATTGCTGCTGAAACACCTTGGTACTACACATGATACATGTGGAATCAATACCTCTGGTCACAACACAAGGGGTGTATTCACATTGCAAAGTCTTCTGCACACCAAATAGGTTTTATTTTTCTATGGAAGGAGGGCAGGGAAGATTTGTTTCTGTAAGACAATCTCAGGCTAGTATTTCTCAGGCAATGCGACTGTACTGCAGTGTGTATAGGAAAAGCCCACATTCCCCCCTTTTCACATTTCCCCCCACCTTTCAACAACTACAACATCCTATTGATACCCCAGCCCAGCCCAGCCCACCACACTCACCATTCCCCCTCACCTTCTTCCCCCTCTTCTTTCCTCTTCTTCTTCTTCTTCTTCTTCTTCTTCTTCTTCTTCTTCTTCTTCTTCTTCTTCATTGTTTAAACCAATTCATGAATCAAGAATGTATACATTGACAACTAATAATGAAATACCAGTATATATTGTAGGTATTTTTCCAACAAAAACAAAAAACCCTATTCTATTGATAGATAAAGGAACACTCTAGAATATAATGTTGACGCCATTGTCCTCATGTTTTTAATTTCCCCTCCCCATTCCCATGAGGGAAACACAGCTATCTGAATCCCACCCTTAATTTGCATTTACACATATTTCTAAAAGCTTCTACACACTATCAAGGAAGAATGGCGGAGTGGGTTTTTCATCCATCCAGCTTCAAAATATCAACAGAGAAGCTGTTTTGTGCAGCACTTAAGACTAAACGAGTCTTTAGTCCTTCTGGCATTTTCCCCCCTCTAGTTTTCTGATCCTTAGAATTCTGTTTCCTTGCTTTTGGTTACATTTGCCGTTTCCCTTTCCCACTCCCTCCTCATAACAATTAGTATATACATTTGAACCCTTTCTCCTTAATGATCTCTAGTGCTGCTGATAAACCTGCAGTGCTTAAGCATGCTGAAAGCGCATGTGGTTTATTAATGCTTTTCAAGTTAGATAATCCCCGTGTGAGCCTCCTCTCCCCCCCCCCATGCTGCTCCGAAACAGCTACCTGATGAATTTCAAGAGACAAAGAGATCAGCACCTCAGCTAAGCGCCTGATCGATCCGGTGCTTAATATGCATGAATTTGCATCGCATGTTGACCAACCTTCTGATTTAAGGCGAGGAAACCCAAATTGCAAGCCAGAGAGAAAGCTCAATGCGCATGTGGTATAAGATTCCAAAACACAAAATGGGACTGTTTGTTTGCAACCTCTCTGACTTTCTGTAGAACTATCATGTGAACTCTGGAAAAAGAAAAGAAACATTAATGTTTGCTATCTGTTCCAGTAAGAAACTAGGGCTGGATCTAGACACAGTTAAAAAAAAAAAAAGTTTCAGGAAAATGTGTTGTAAATGAGAAATCACATTGGCCAAAGATGGAACTCTACAGCACCATCTGGTGTCACAGTGTTATAATGCATGTAAAACGCCTTTTTCTTTACTAATGTAGCTGAGTCCTAGGTGATATTTTGGGGGGATGGGTAGTCTAACATAACCTCCATAATTCACACACAACAATGCAAAAGCCAACTATTATCCTTTCGAAGTCATAATTCCCCCCCCCCCTGAAGTTTGCAATGCCATTTTCCAACCGCCCAAAGGTGTACCAAAATGGTGTACGTTAGAGAAAATACATACACAAACACATATCTGTGTTAGGGACTATTGGGGGAAATTGCTTGCAAGAATGTGTCTGTTGGGCAAAATTGCATGCAAATTGTGATAGGATAAATGTACACATTTTTTGTGTGCCGACTTTAATAAATTGCAAACTGTTGTGGAACAGGACAAACTGAGCTCAGGGTTGGGGGGGCAGGGAATGAGAGACGAAAACTGACAGATCTGTCTTTTCTAAGCTGCTTGCCACATTTGGAAGATTGTGTTCTTGGGATTCATCTATGTGTATTTATGAAAATATGGTATTTAAGTATATCAGCTGTTTATTTTGCCTTTAAAAGGGGTGCGGGTGGCGCTGCGGGTTAATCCACAGAGCCTAGGGCTTGCCGATCAGAAGGTCGCCGGTTCAAATCCCCACGACAGGGTGAGCTCCCGTTGCTCTGTCCCTGCTCTTGCCAACCTAGCAGTTCGAAAGCACAAAGTGCAAGTAGATAAATAGGTACCACTCCGGTGGGAAGGTAAACGGCATTTCCGTGCTCTGGTTTGCCAGAAGCGGCTTAAGTCATGCTGGCCACATGACCCGGAAGCTGTACACCGGCTCCCTCGGCCAATAAAGTGAGATGATCACCGCAACCCTAGAGTCCTTCGCGACTGGACCTAATGGTCAGGGGTCCTTTTATCTTTACCTTTTTATTTTGCCTTTAAGAGCACCTAATTTTTTTTAATGCTTCTTGTGACCCACAGACTTCATCTTCTATATCTTCCATCTCCTTTGGATGCTGCAAATGGAGAACACCTTTAATATATCACCCACATACTGGCCATACTACAGTTATACAATGTACCATATACAGCAGCGCTTGCAAATGAACATTTTTATAGTCATTTGTTTCCTGTCTTCCATTGCTGCCCTGCTTCCAGCAATATATAACTAAGAAAAATAGTCTGCAGAGGTGCATTCATTATAAGGGCAGCACTGCTTGCATTCTGTTTGAGTTGGCAGATTTAAAGGTGCAGGTCATGGGGTGGGTTTTTGCACCAGAGGTTTGTTTCTTTTGGGGGGGTGGGGGGGGAAAGTAACCTGGTTAGAATTTCCCTTTCTTCTATGGCTGCTTGACACTGACTTGTTTAATTTGTGCGTTTTCATGGCCATAGGCACAGCTTTCCCTATAGGCTTAGGGCAAGCTTTATGTGTCTCAAAAGAGCATTTCAAGACTGACAACTCCATTCTTATCAATCATATTATCAGAGAGCTGGAAGGAACTAAAATGCCTTTTAGTCCAATCCCTTGCCAGTGCAGGCGATCCATCACTGCTAGGTAGCCGCCTCGTCCCTGCTTAAGGGACCTGTAATGGGTTCACCATCTTTTGAGAGAGGTTGCCCACTGTTAGACAGCTCATACGATCAGGTAGTCCTCTGCAATGTTTACTCAAATCCCCTTTTCTTTCTTTTTTGCCATTTGAAACCACAGCTGTGAACCCTGGAAGATCTGTTCCAGCCTTGCTAGCCTTTCTACACCTGGCCTGGGAAGGCAGGGCCTTGACTGACTCCAGCTACAAAAGCTGAAGCTGCTGAAGAGTCCAGAGACCACATTGGTTGTGAGTCCTGGAAGACCAGCTCCCTGCTTGGAAGGGTGGTGCCCTGACTGACTCCAGCTACGAAGGCTGTGGCAGCTGAACAGACTCTTTTTTTGAGGAGTGCATTGTTTGTGTGTGTTTTTTTATTCCAGTTTGTGGTATCAATTTTGTATATCTTCATTTTTAGATACTATGATTTATGTGGAAATGGTTTAAATTGGTTGTGTACGTTTTTGATGGGTCTTATTTATTGCTTATGATGACTTCTGTTATGTTTGTAATTATGTAATTCTTTCCTTTTTCAGTGTGTGATTGCGGTGTGAGTTATGTGATTTACCCAGGAGAACATCCTGGAAAATGCGTGTCCTGGATTTTGATCTGAAAAAGTTGAATGGTATGGAATTTGAGTGCAGAATCGTGGCATTAAACATGCGAAGGATTACACTGTTAGGCTGCAAACTTAAACCCTTTTGCTAGGAAGTGTGGTACAATTGGACTGAGTGGGTGTTCCAAAGTTCCTGACTAGGCTGTACATTTCAAAGCTTAACACGAATGGATGGATGGATGGATGGATAGATCCACAGCTGAAGTAAACCAACTACAGATTTGCTCAGATATGGGATCCAGATTTGTGTAAAGTTGGGAAACTTACTTACCCGAGGTTGCAGGGTACATTTTGTTGTTAGCGTTAACAGCATTTTGTGGCTTGCGGAATGACTCAGTGAAATGAAAGTCTTATCACAAGCTGTCTTTTTCGCATTGACATACCACCTAAGCTGTGGCGTGCCTCTGTCAATAAAAAACAGAATGTGATATGCCTAACAACTCACTGACAGGCTTTCCTTAGCATTCCACACGGCTCCGTCCTCTGATAGTTTGTGTACTGTGCTATTCTTTCGCAGATGATAACTGAACAATATTAAATTCTCTGTCAACTTTGCGGAGCCGTGGTGGGAAGGGCTCAGCTTAGAGCTAGCAGGGTGTACTGGACAGAGCACTGGACCTTTGTCCGATGAGGCCAGAGTTCAAATCCCACTCAGTCTTAAGGCTCACAGGCTGCCATCCAACCAACCAGCCTCACTTACTTCTCACTGTTGCGGTAAGAATAAATTGGAACAATCACGCATGCTGTGCCCAAACCCTTAGAGGAACAGAAGGATACATATGTGGTGAAATAATTTGAAAAAATACTTAAAATCATCATCATAATAAACATTGTTCTTGAATCAAGGAAAGCAAGGGAGATTTTCTCACCACCACCACCACCACCTGTCTTATCCCAGAGCCACCAGTACATCAGATGGACATCATGAATGTAACCCAATGAAACTTAGAAACTACTGCAGCGTATTGGCTACAGGGGCTTAGTTTTAAGAGCATTGATGGTCTTAGTTTTAAGAGCACTGATGTCAATGAGAAAGTAAAGCATATATCCAAATCTCTCCCACTGAAATGGATGGGATTAAGGTTCCATTCATTTATCTCTAAGTTTCTTTGAACATCATGGGGATTCACTTCTGAGTGGGCATGTAAAGGACTGCAGCGTCCAAGCCTTGGGGGGGGGGGTCAAAGTACACCTCACTCTACTTTTCACTGCAGAATTTACACCAAAGAAGACCTATAATGTAGTTCATATAGTATCTTGCCACCTGCACAGTAGCAAACAGAGTTTCCAAAACCTAGCCATTTACCACCTACTGTTTTCTTTCTATACACAAAACATACCTGGGACAAAACAATTTCCCTAGGTGCTTTGTTTGTTCCAACCCATTTAACACACTGTCCTTTGTCCACCCCAGCTGGTGGCGGGTCAAGGGCCAACCTGAGCCGGGGGGGGGGGAGGAACCCGCCCAGGTGATTGCGCCCAGTGCCGCAAACCCCGCCCACCCGAGGAAGGGAGGGCAGAAACTAACACATTGGGGTACCCTCCCATAGAAACCTCCAACAATACTGATCCAGAGATGCAGATTTAAGTGCCCAGACAAAAGGTTAAAATGAATACCCTTAAATGAACCTGGGACAAACAACTATAAAATTGACAATTTTTTTAAGGCTGTACACAGTCCCCGGCCCAACCAATTCACCCTGAGGTTCCAAGCTGGAAGGGGGGGGGGAGGTAATTAGGCTGACCCACCCTGGTCCGATCTGGGGATCACTTTGGATCTAGTACTGAATTATTTAGGGATTATTGTTTTATTAAAGCTACAGGAGAGGGAGAGGGCTGTGGGAAAGAGATGTTGCATCTCCAAAACACCTCCCAAATTTAGGGGGCAAGGTGTTCATGGCCAAGTGAAGATTGGAAGTTGATGTTTTCCCAGTCCCAGACTAAAATTCTAACTGCTGCATTCGCATTGACCCTCTGGCTATACTACATAGTCATAGTAGTAATATTTCCTGTTCGCTTGGGGGAGGGGAGATTGGGAGTTTTGCTTTGGCTTGTTTTAAAAAGGTTAATCTTGGCAGTGTCTCGACTGCAGTTTTTGACAACTAAATCCAGGTTACAGAGTAAAATGTTCCTTTCCCCCAAGTGTTTAAAAGCAGGTCCCCAAACACTGACATTTGAGTCAATCTCAAATAGATCTTCTGCAGATCTGCATTGTACAATCCACACACACTGCAGATCTTTCAGAAATGAAGACGATAAGGGAACCCCCCCCCCAATCAATACCATTCATTCAGAAAACACTTAAGTCTATGATAGCACAAAGGAGCTGCATATTCATGGCCCCATTATGGAGTGATAATTCCCTGTCATTAATGGCTTCAGCTCTGAATTGCCAACTGTATGTGATGAATGTTCCTAATACGAAAATCTATTTCCAGATCTAGTGAATGAGACACGTCATCACCCAGGCCTATTGTAGAAAGAAGGCATTACAAAAGTAGACATTTGGTAATGTTGCGCTCTTAAGTACTGTTTAAATATTTGAAAACAGATTCAAAAAGCATTCATCTCTGGTAGCTCTCCTCTTTTCACTACCTCCGACAGATTGATTCTTATCTTCATTTACTTAAATCCCCTATGATTACACAATGATTCAGAGCTTTCTCTGTGCTCATTCATAGTTTGCTGACTTTTGGATGACACATTCTGTTCTCAGCCGTTCATCTGAGTCCCAGATTCAATCAGTGCTTAGCTTGCAAAATTTACACCATTATGAATAAGTGACTATAGAAAACTTGGGAGCCTGAAAGCTTGGACTGGCTGCCCATACAGTGTCAGGTCAGGTTCAAAGTTCTCATATTAATTTACAAGGTCCTTAACCTGATTCCTTATTAGTGGCATGCGCTTCCTTTCCCAAGCCCAGGAAGCTTCTGCTTGGTTTAGGGAGGGAGGAGTGATGCTCTGATGCATCCAAGAGTCCTCCCACCACCTTCCCAAAGTCCATCTGGCTTTGGGAAGGTGGTAGGAGGGCTCCAGCAACCTGCTCATGTGTGCAACATCGCCCTCCCTCCAATTTGCCCTTGCAAACTGGTGCCTCTGGCCCTAACTTCATGCCAATGTTCCTTATGTTGTTGTTGTTTAGTCGTTCAGTCGTGTCCGACTCTTCGTGACCCCATGGACCACAGCAAGCCAGGCACTCCTGTCTTCCACTGCCTCCCGCAGTTTGGTCAAACTCATGTTGGTAGCTTCAAGAACACTGCCCAACCATCTCGACCTCTGTCATCCCCTTCTCCTTGTGCCCTCCATCTTTCCCAACATCAGGGTCTTTTCCAGGGAGTCTTCTCTTCTCAAGAGGTGGCCAAAGAACTGGAGCCTCAGCTTCAGGATCTGTCCTTCCAGTGAGCACTCAGGCCTGATTTCCTTCAGAATGGATAGGTTTGATCTTCTTGCAGTCCAGCACCATAATTCAAAAGCATCAATTCTTCGGCAATCAGCCTTCTTTATGGTCCAGCTCTCACTTCCTTACATCACTACTGGGAAAACCATAGCTTTAACAATGTTCCTTATATCCCTTCCCAATCACTGAGGTCTTGGGAGAAGTCACTGTGGTGTGTAGCTATCACAAGCCATGCATCACAGAAGCCAATTCCTAGGGGCCTTGAGCCGCTACAATAAAATATTTGAGGGGGCCGGGCCCCCACAAAGTTGATAGGCATTCTCATTCAAATGGTGTGTCATGTGATCAACTGTGTAGGGTGGGGCTTACCTGGTTCCCCACAATATTTTATTCAAGTTGGCACCCCTGCCATGCTTTCAGTAAAAGGGCCCAATTTTATTGAACACCCTTCTAGCTGAGGTCAAACGGGCCCCCTCCCTATTGCTGACTGAAGATTTTTGATTTATTTATTTCAACAGGTATTTTAATTGCATGTTAATAACCAATGTTATCATTTTTTTCATTGTTGAGCACCTTGTACTCTGCTTAATGACTATTGGAATGAATTAGTATATAGACAGGGGGGAATGGAAAATAGACTGCTGCTTTATTTCATGCCCTAACAGCATCCCAGCTAGCTTAATATTGTCTACCCCAGGCATCTAGTCCTGCAGATGCTATTGGACTCCAATTCCCATCAACTCCAACCAGCATGGCCAATAATCAGAGATGATGGGAGCTCTAGCCCAGCAACATCAAATGGACCCCATGCCAAGTATCCAGTGCCTAGGAGCAGCTCTCCAGCATGTCACATGGGAGTTGTTCTGAACTCTGCCTCGAGATGCCAGGGATCTTCATGCCAGACAGATGCTCTATCACTCAACCATTGTATTTCCATCCTGCCCATGCTACATCATTTGCAACAACGTAGTGTAGAATTGGGCCGGGCTCCATGTTGGCTGCTGGTTGGTGGGGCTAAGAAGGAATGTTATCTTGGGATGGGATTGTTGAAATTGGTCTCCGGAGTTTTGCCTTCCTCTGAACAATCCTCCAATGTCATTGTTGATGCTCCAGCTAGGGTGGTTTGTAGTTTTGTGACACGGCTTTGGTGTATCTGTTAAAGGGCACGAAGGCATAAGCAGGTTCCAAAAAGGGAGTTTGGGGTAGGCTCCCCACTCCATTTAACAAGAGAGACACCCTGCCCGTGAGGGGCTTCAGAGTATGGGATATCCCAGCTTTTAAAATCCATGCCAAAGTTGTTAAACACCTGTTTTCAAAAATATATGATGGCAAGTGACATTAAAACAAAATTTCAATAAAACTAATGCCATTTCCCAAGGGGATTTTGCACACCTCAGCCCTGCCAACCTTTTGGTTTTGGGAAACATAGAATCATATAATTGTAGAGTTGGAAGAGACCCTGAGGATCATCTAGTCCAACCCTCTGCAATGCAGGACTGTCCCATATGGGGATGAAACCCAAAACCTTGGCATTATCATCACCATGCTCTAACCAACTGAGCTATATCTGAATTTTCCCACTCCCCACCCCAACCAACTTTTGTTATTTCCTTATCTTCTCATTCCCATTAAGAAGAAATTGGAAGATGACCCCAGTTTTCCTACTTAAGTCTACTAGGACAATGTCACTGCACTGGAAAAAGAAAATCTGAGATGCACTGTTCCAGAAGGCTACTCTAATCAAGCTAAAGTGAGATACAGATTTAAGTTATGCTGCAGATATATCTATTATACACGCCCACGCTACACACATCCATGCCACGGAATTATTAATGGTTTGGTTCAAAATCATTCCCATTTTCCGCAGTGTACGGAGACAGGCAAGAAGCATGAAAGCTGCCAAGTAGAGCAGGTGGAAAATCAAGTGTGAAATTGGCAATTTTTTGAGTCACACACTAAGAACTGGGCTTTATTGTTAGACATGAAGTGACAGAAATGGCCATGTCGAGGTGATGCTCTTCATGCCGTGACTATTTATCACGTCTGGATAAGAGGGTTAACCTGGCTTTGTAAAACGTTCAAGAGATTATTATTTAATTGACAAGGGACAAGATGTGATGAAGGAATGGGTTATTGGTTAGGCCAGTGGTTCAAGAACATTACCATGAAGATAGACAATCAAATTTTCTTTGGGGGGGGGGCAGGTAATAGCCTGCATCAGTCATCTTCAGAGTGAGGATGGGTGAAACTGGTGGTTCTTGGTTTCTCTCCTTTCCCTCATCTCATGTTCACTTGTCCCCATTTCTGCATCACTTTGTAGTATTCAAAAAATTCGCCATGAAAATTCGTCAACATTTTAGTGCATACTTATACTAACATACACATTTTTTTGCATGCAGTTTTGCTTAATGTGGACATTTTTTGCATGCAATTTAGATGAATATACCATGTCAAATTCAGTATCACACTATTACAGTTGTTCCACCAGCAAAAGCATTTTTTTCCTGCTTGCCTGATGAAACGATCTCCCCTCTTCTCCCACTGCGTGCTGTTTTGAGGGTTCTCTTGACCTCTCAGAGTGGAGGGAGCAGACAGGAAGAAACATTGTTGTGGTACTAGGACTCCTTGCCTCCCACTAGTACAGCTATTTTCTAGAATCTGGTCCATTGCATTTAATGCCATTTTCACTAGCATATAATGTCCACTTAATGTCTATTTTCCACTATTTTCATTGACTATTTTTGCACTACTTTATGTATCTATGTAGATCCCCCCCCCCCAATTTTAGTATGTGGTGCATACAACTTGATATATATATATTTTAAGCGCATCACAAAATTTGGAGCTGTGTGAATTTTAAAGAATCGCTGCTTCCCACTGGTGGGTGGGTGGGTCGGGAGTCCCACTCATGGTATCGCCACCAGTGAAACAGAGCAAAAAGTCCTGAAATGGGAGCAGGGAAAGATACGGTAAGTGCTGATTTTAGCCTGGGATTTGCTAGACTCTGAGCCAGTCTCACTGCCATTTCCAGCCAGGATTGAGCACAATCCAGATCATAGCTGTCAACTTTTCCCTTTTCTTGCGAGGAATCCTATTCGGAATAAGGGAATTTCCCTTTTAAAAAGGGAAAAGTTGACAGCTATGATCCAGATACCTTTTATTAAAAAACCAGAATCATTTCTTTTAGGGGTATTAGGGCACAATATACCAAAAGACCAGAAAAAAATCATTTATGTTTGCAACCACGGCTGCCAGGATGCTTTTTGCACAGAGAAGGAAAGAAGACACTGTCCCAACAAAGAAAGAATGGCAAGCAGAGCTAATGGATTATGCAGAAATGGTAAAACCTATGGGAAGGTTAAGAAATCAAGAAGAAAGAATGTTTAATGAAGAATGGGGGAGATATGTGAACTATCTAAAAATATATATATTGTAAACAACTCAACACATTAGCAGGACTAATTTAAAATCAAGCAGTTAAAAGGTGGCTTTGGAAGAAATGTAGAGAGTAACAAACCAAATGAGTTAAGGGGGAGGTGCAGCTTTGAAATCCAGATATGTCGTATTTTTCGCTCCATAAGATGCACCTAGTTTTTAGAGGAGGAAAGGGGGAAAGCCCCGTTGGGGGGGGGGGTCAGCTTACAGTTGTGCAGCTTCTTTTGCAAAGGGGGAAAGGCTTTTGAGGGTCAACTCAAAGTTGTTGAGCTTACTTTGCAAAGGAGAAAAAAATCCTGTTTTTATGGGGTCCAACTCACAGTTCTGCAGCTTCTTTAGGAAAGGAAAGGGAGCCATTTCTATAGTTTCCAGATAGATAATCTAATCAGCCAGTCACATATCGCTGGGGAAACAAACAGCCTCCTTCTGCAGAACATTCAAAAATGGAGGCCTGGGCAAGGGGGCGGGGCGAGAAAGGGAGCCAGCGATCGACCACACATTCGCTCCATAAGATGCAAATACATTTCCCCTTACTTTTTAGGAGGAAAAAAGTGTGTCTTATGGAGTGAAAAATACGGTAATTGCTATGCAGTTTTGGGGCTGGGATTGGAGCTAGTGCAAAGGTGGGATCTGATGGTCCTGCCCTCATGCCTTTTGCCATGGCTACTATGTGTGGACAGACAGGGGTGCCATGCATTCATCTTTATGACACAGATTGCCCAAACTCAGAGTGTTAGATTGATAATGAAGTCGATAGATCAGTGCAGGCTGCTACGCTCATCTTTGTTTACAACACAACTTCCTTGGCAGGTACACACAGAAACAGAGAAACAGAAAGTTCTGGGGGTGGGTGGTTTGAAAAGCTTTTGACACTGCTTGTGCAGCATATGCTGTTGTACTGTAAGTAGCTAATTATGTGAGTTATGCAATTCGGCATTCATCAGTGGGAGGTGGGTGGCAATCGATGGAGGGGTAGTCGTTCAGCCCCTCCTGTATATACTGAGTGATCATGCAAAACATCTGTACAATCGGGTGACAAACAGGTGTTACTGTGCAACCATTTCTACTCTGTTTTTTGTAGCATCCGTTTGCAGACCTCCCAGAGGTCCAACTGGGGTCTTGAAGCACACACATTAATAAAACAATCTTAAATGTATAATGTAAAATATTTGGGCAGGCGGTTGAGGCTCGGATCGAGATTTGCTCTTCTGTGGATTGAAGGGCTTTTCTCCACTGAAGGAACTGCAATCCAGATGAACAAGAGAATGATTCTTGGTCAGTTACATGGGTTACAGGAGGAATGGTGAAAGGGCAAAGATAACCTCTCTTTTTCCACCACTGGCGACGTTCTGTGATCACCCACAAAGCTGTCGGACCTGAGCCAAAGTGAAAAGTAGCAGTCTTATCTCTGCCATCACCGGAAGGCAGAGGCAAAAATCATAGCAGTTAAGGCTACAAACTTATCATTGTGCCACCTGCATTCCTAGTGAAACACTGACTTCATGTTGAGGACCACAAACCCTTGTGGTTGCAGATCTTTAAACACTGCAAACCGAGAGAAAATTAACTTCCACGGTGGCCTGTAACAATCACTCTAGATATTCTTTAAAACTGTGCTAGGTGTTAAGGCCCTTAATGATCAATCTAATCAAAGCCTCTTTTCTTCTTCTTCATACAGTAGCACAAAAAAGCATGATTTCTGCTGCCCTGACATTCAAACAACTATTTTTGGATATTGTAGGCAATGAACAGCTGCTTCTGGGATGCAGGTGATTATCTGAGAAAGCTGGATAATTTATAACCAGCAGTCTTCAGTTGCAGTGTTTAGCCCTAAGTGTAACAATGGGGAGGGAATTACAGCAGAGTTGCAATTTCTTTGAATCCACTTTTTCCTTCTTCTCATTTTGTAGCAATCAATTGACATCGTGTAAGCAACATTAACCTGCAAGGAAGATTTTCCTTCTTGGATACACTTCTTTCCTCTATGCCAAGAAGTGATTACTTTGTCTCCTGCTTGGAAAGAGCAAATGTGTTATTTGTGAGACGCTGCAGGAGGAGTCTGTGTTTAAATACAGTATCTCTTATAAGGAAACCTGTAAGTGGGGGAGAACTTACCGGTAATAGTTAGGCTCCAATTCCTGTACTCACCTGGGGAGCAAGTTTTGTTGAGCATAAGGGGACTTACTTCTGTGGAGAGATGACTAGCATTGTCCTGTCTCGTGTGGCATGTGAGATGGCTCTTCAAACTTCCGTTCTTGAACGCTATATAAACCAGCATGTAGATATGATACATACCCTTTTATTTGAAAATGTTAACTGCAAGAAAATCAAACCTATCCATTCTTAAAGAAATCAGCCCTGAGTGCTCACTAGAAGGACAGATCCTGAGGTTGAGGCTCCAGTACTTTGGCCACCTCATGAGAAGAGGAGACTCCCTGGAAAAGACCCTGATGTTGGGAAAGATGGAGGGCACAAGGAGAAGGGGACGACAGAGGATGAGATGGGTGGACAGTGTTCTTGAAGCTACTAACATGAGTTTGGCCAAACTGCGAGAGGCAGTGAAGGATAGGCGTGCCTGGCGTGCTCTGGTCCATGGGGTCACGAAGAGTCGGACATGACTGAACGACTGAACAACAACAAAATATCATCTATCATCATTATCCCAAAACCTTTTTTTTAAAAGGTAAACATCAACTATACTAAACTATATGGGTGGAGGAAAATCTAGGGACTTTACAAAACAGGAAGATTAAGGTCTTAGCTTAGTGGTCAGGGATGATGGGAATTGTAGTCCCAAAACAGCTGAAGGGCCACGTTTGGCCATGCCTGGTTTTAGCAGTGCTATTTTTCTAGAAAAAGAGGTGCCGGAATTCACCTTGAACCTTGTTCTCTTACAATAGGAATGGCACCCACTTGAGAGGTGCTGTAACTGAGTTCCAGTGAGTTCTGGCTGAAAAAAAAGCTCTAGGTCTTAGAGCACGCATAGGCAAACTCGGCCCTCCAGATGTTTTTGGCCTACAACTCCCATGATCCCTAGCTAACAGGACCAGTGGTCAGGGATGATGGGAATTGTAGTCCCAAAACATCTGGAGGGCTGAGTTTGCCTATGCCTGTGTTGGAGAGAGAGAAAATCATCCCCACTGTCATAACAAACAAGAGGTAAAGATTTCTAGTCAGTTTATCAGCACAGGGCAGCCGATCCCTTTAAGACGGCCCTGAAAACACCACATGTCAAAGACATGGTTTGAGATCCAGAGCAGCATGCATGTCCTTGGACTGGTCTCCCAGAGTACAGCTGGGCTAAGTGCACAAGCTTCATGATTTGTGTGTGTGTGTGTGTGTGTGTGTGTGTGTGTGTTTGTAAAAAGCAATGGTGAAGTTTAAAATGAATCAACCCCCTGCAACTGTTAAATCCTTTTGCCCATTTGGAAAGATCCAGATAGAATAGCTACCCTATTGTGCCAGTGTTACAATGCTCTTAACATAGGTTATTAAACCAGTTAAGCTTCTTTTTAGCATTGATGTAATGATGCAAATAAGTTTCGAAAGCACAATTAGCACAGATGCAACAGAAGTGATGAAGCATTAAATTTCTCTCTGAAGGACCTAGGGGCACACAAGGCAAAGATTTGTCCCATGACTGAGTAACTGGTAAATACATTTCTGCAAACTATCTCATGCTATCCAGTTTGCTAGTTTAAAAACAAACAAACACCCTCCTCTTTTTTATACTATTTGTTGCTTTTGACTGTAAGAGGAGAGCAATCTTATTCATATCTACTCAGAAGTTCCACTTGGGCTTACCTTTGGTATGTGGGCATAGGATTGCACCCTTAAAAGTTAGTAGCAATTTGCTCATTAATACTTCTTGATATAGCCACCTCACATGACCATCAACCATTAAATTGCATGCAGGTCTACACCTGACTAGGATTGGTTGTGTTATGATGAGCAGCTTCACAATGACACCAAATCATAGAATCATAGAGTTGGAAGAGACCACAAGGGCCATCTAGTTCAACCCACTGCCAAGCAGGAAACACCATCAAAGCATTTCTGACAGATGGCTGTCAAGCCTCTGCTTAAAGACCTCCAAAGAAGGAGACTCCACCACACTCCTTGGTAGCAAATTCCACTGTCGAACAGCTCTCACTGTCAGGAAGTTCTTCCTAATGTTTAGGTGGAATCTTCTTTCTTGTAGTTTGAATCCATTGCTCCGTGTCTGCTTCTCTGGAGCAGCAGAAAACAACCTTTCTCCCTCCTCTATATGACATCCTTTTATATATTTGAACATGGCTATCATATCACCCCTTAACCTTCTCTTCTCCAGGCTAAACATACCCAGCTCCCTAAGCCGTTCCTCATAAGGCATTGTTTCCAGGCCTTTGACCATTTTGGTTGCCCTCTTCTGGACACTTTCCAGCTTGTCAGTATCCTTCTTGAACTGTGGTGCCCAGAACTGGACACAGTATTCCAGGTGAGGTCTGACCAGAGCAGAATATAGTGGTACTATTACTTCCCTTGATCTAGACGACAACCCTTCTCTCAATGGAGTATCCTTTCCCCCAGATAGCTGTTTCAAAGCAGAAATCTGTTGCTTCTTAATTAAGATAGTGTCTTAGTGATTTGAGGAGCCAAAGCACTGAACAGACCAAGCAGTAAGAGTAGAATAATTGCTGCCATCTTTTACATTCTGGAAGAAGGCAATAATAACATGGTTCTCATCTGCAACTCGCCTTTTTCGAATCCACTCACCCTTCCAATCATAGTTAACCATGCCCCAGTTCTACCAGCACAATCCAGTAATGATTGAAAGGTGCCACCCTAAGCATCCTTTCCAGGGAGCAAGTTCTCCTTGCTCCTGGAAGGAATTAGTTTTGAGTAAGCAGAGGTAAACAAACATCACTGTAAGACTGTCGTGCTGTGCACATACAGAAAAGTAGCTGTGTTAGTTTCATGTACACAGTTATTTTGGTGTAAGCCCATTCAGCACAGTAGGACTTCCAAATAAACATGAATAGGACTCAATGAAATAATATGATGTTCAAAACTGAAGCACTTACACCTCAACTACGTACATGATGAAAAAGACTCGTGATAATAATATATGGATGAACCATGATCATAGCAGGACATAGGTAAAGGTAAAGGTAAAGGGAATCCTGACCATTAGGTCCAGTTGTGTCCGACTCTGGGGTTGTGGCACTCATCTCATGTTACTGGCCAAGGGAGCCGGCATACAGCTTCTGGGTCCTGTGGTCAGCATGACAAAGCCGCTCGTGGCGAATCAGAGCAGCGCACAGAAACACCGTTTACCTTCCCACCGGAGTGGTACCTATTTCTCTACTTTCACTTTGACGTGCTTTCGAACTGCTAGGTGGGCAGGAGCTGGGACCGAGCAACAGAAGCTCACCCCGTCGCGGGGATTCAAACTGCCGACCTTCTGATCAGCAAGCCCTAGGCTCTGTGGTTTAACCCACAGCGCCACCCGCATCCCTATAGTAGGACATATGCATCCACTAATTTCCCATGTGAAGAGATGAAGACTATGGAAAGGGGGGGGGGAGGAGAATAAACCACTAAAACTTTTGCTGCCCTTCCTGCAAAAAAGACTTAGGTGTTTGCATTTAAAGCACCCAAAAGGATTTAAACCTTCATGACCATCTTATTATCATTAACTGCGCCACCTTCAACTGGAAGATATAGCTCAAAGAGAGTTTTCAAATAGCTCTCCTTGGTAATGTATTTCTGGGGGTGGGATGGGGCGTGGGAATACTGTTGGAGAAGAGGGAAGCTATAACAGCTAGCAAAAAGAGAAAAATCAAGCAGAAGAGGAGAAAAAAAATCAACCGGAAGAGTAAAAATGGAGAACCAGGGCAGAAATGGAACCACCAGGGCTGCACAAACTTGTTGCTTGAAGACAGCAACCCTATACCCCGGGAGTAAGTCCAATTGAGTAGACATGTATACGATTGAGGTGCAAGGGAGCATTTTCATTTAGTTGCTTATGCAACATTTATTTAGCCACACTCATTTGAAGTTGTGCCGTGAGGATAGATCATGTCAGCCTGGTGCCATCACTGTCTGTTTTGTACGCAGCAGGCAAAGAGCTTCTCATTCCCTCAAGTATTTAGACCTTAATCTTATGCTTATCTTTCAGTGGGATTGAATTGAATTAGTTCTGTTATTTCATATATATAAAACTGGTGCAATTTAGGTAGCTTTTGCTCTTGTTTTTACACTGGTTTTTGTAAGTTGCTTTGAGTTCACCTCAATTATCATTGCTGTTATCATTGTAGCCCTAACAGTGCTACAAGTAGCCCCAATCTCTGAGTAGTGAGAGACACCAGCACCTACCAAGGGTTTGGTTTCCTTGGAATGAAGATCAGCAGAGACTATGGTGTTTTTAGGTTATATGGTTTTATCTAAACATATATACAACGTGTGTAGGATGGAGGAGGCCCTTCTCAGCATTGATACCATAACAGATCTTGCTTCTCCATTAGTCACAGCTTTGGATCCAGCACAGATCCAGCACATCTCAATGTCTCCAGCTTGCTTCCAGCTCGGTTCTCACACACCACTCTGCCCATTGTTCTCCTAGTAGCAGCTAGGAGATGGGGTGAGGGGTGGAGGAAAGGCCCAGCCATTAGCCTGGAGGACACCACCACTTAGTTGTTGCTCTTGCAACAACTCATTCTTTTGGGGTGCTAATGAGGACACTTAAGCAACCAGCTAAGGTCATTTTCTTACAATAGTGTCTGACTACTTTGACAACCTCCTCTGTTAGATCCTAACCCAGACTGGGTACAGAATCCCAAGAATTGGAAGGGATTCAGGACATCATCTAGACTGAACCCCAAACCCACAGCAATACAACTTGAGCTTGTAGAAGCAGATACCATATTCCCAAATCCTCTCAAAACAGTTCTCCTACACATGTGCATTTTTAGAAGCAGACCTGAGCCATAGCCACATAGATCAACAATTCCTTTGTCTTACCTTCCCGGTTTTGGTTTTTATTTAGACTGATTTCTTTATTTGCTTATTGACACTGGCTGCAGTCAAGCAAATTACAAAACAAACAAGTCAGAAAGCCTGCAAAGCCTTTGCCAAACATTCACATTCAGTTTATTTGCTTTGCTTTAAGTTTAAGCCCATCAGTTTCTGTTTCTTCTTCTCGATACTGTTTTTCTTCTTCTTTTTTGCTTTCACTGACCCTGCCCTCACTTCCCTTCTCAGACATTTAGTCTTATTGTGGCAATCTACATAGTTTTGTTTTTGGCTGTTGTTAACATCATCCCATGAGTCGTAGCTTTTTGACACCTCTAGCAATATAATGGGAATTGCCACAACCAACCAGATTAAGACTCCAACAGAAAATTTAAAAACTTATATTCACTTTCTTTTGGAGAAGGAATTTTGCTACTATAGTCCAGATTCCAATGTATTTTTTTTAAATAGTAAAATGAACTTGTATTCTCAGTAAAATAAACACAGGTTTCAGTAGAGAATTCTCTGGGATGGAGATTATAAAGTGGTTAGTATTTCAAATATGTTAAGTGGTGCACACTATGTACAATATAAAAATCTCAACCAAAACACAACTTTAAAACAATAAAAAAACCAGTATAAAAGCATACAAAAACAAATAAAACAGAAGTTCAGGGGATTCATACAAATAAAACAACCTTATGGGTCAAATCGGGCTATTCAAGATCTCTGAAGCAGCTAACAGTTGCTGCTTCACATACAGTTGAAGGAAGGGCATTCCACAGCAAAGGGGCAACTGCAGAAAATGCCCATTTTCAGCTCACCTCCTTATGGCATTCTGCAGGCTGTGCTACAGAAAACTGTGAGCACTTAAACCTCCTTCCCTGGATGTGCTTTACTCAGAATCCCCCTTTCTGCTGATGTGGTCCTGGAATAATGGCTAAAGGGAAAGAGAATGAATTGTTGTTGTTGTTTAGTCGTTTAGTCCGACTCTTTGTGACCCCATGGATCAGAGCACGCCAGGCACTCCTGTCTTCCACTGCCTCCCGCAGTTTGGTCAAACTCATGTTGGTAGCTTCGAGAACTGTCCAACCTCTCGTTCCTTCTCCTTGTGCCCTCCATCTTTCCCAACATCAGGGTCTTTTCCAGGGAGTCTTCTCTTCTCATGAGATGGCCAAAGTATTGGAGCCTCAGCTTCAGGATCTGTCCTTCTAGTGAGCACTCAGGGCTGATTTCCTTCAGAATGGATAGGTTTGATCTTCTTGCATTCCATGGGACTCTCAAGAGTCTCCTCCAGCACCACAATTCAGAAGCATCAGCCATCTTTATGGTCCAGCTCTCACTTCCATACATTACTACTGGGAAAACCATAGCTTTAACTATACGGACCTTTGTCGGCAAGATGATGTCTCTGCTTTTTAAGATGCTGTCTAGGTTTGTCATTGCTTTTTCTCCCAAGAAGCAGGCGTCTTTTAATTTCGTGACTGCTGTCACCATCTGCAGTGATCATGGAGCCCAAGAAAGTAAAATCTCTCACTGCTTCCATTTCTTCCCCTTCTATTTGCCAGGAGGTGATGAATAACGCACTTCAATTTGCCTACCCACAGTGGAAAAACTGGGGGTGGGGAAATGCCACTAATCCCTATCAAGATCATCTAATAACTTCTTTCCCCTGGCCCTTTTAAACAAGATTTAATTAAATGAGCCAGCTGCAATGGACTCTAAGCCTGCAAAGAACCAAAATGAGTCCAGATTCCCTTAGGTTTAAAGCAATGCCTTGCCCGTGTGCCAGATGTCCGGATGTGAGTGCTTTGCTTGGACTTCGATGTTTCTTTCAGCACTGCCCTTGAGTATTACCTCTCTCTTTTTTGGCCCTCAGACCCAGAGTTGGGGAGAATAAGAAAATGTTCCTCCTCCTCCTCCTCCTCCTCCTCCTCCCCGTCGCCTGCTGTCATCTGCTACTAACAGATTCATCAGAAAGCAATGATCAAGATGATTTCAATGATGGTGTTTTCACTGCAGGTCACGTACAACTGACACATGAATAATTTGAGCAGTGCTGGTCTGTTAGTATTGAATTTGAGTTTGGTGTAGGGAGAGGACCCAGGGAAGTTTCAGATAAATCATGAGGAAGGAAGAAAGCAGGGAAAAGGCTAGAGGGAAAGAGAATAGAAGAGTTCAGTTGAATAGAGGTGTTCGACCTCAGTTAGATGGGGCTGCACTCCCCTTAAGTGCATAGCTTGGAAGTGCCCGCTGTGTTTTACTAATCCCACCACTGACCACCAAATTGTGGAGGACCCCACCTCTGGACCACCAGAAGGTGTGATCTCTCATTGCTGGTCCACCAAACTGTCCTTTTACTTTCCAGTCATCAGCATATGCAGGATCCCTAATCTCATACACCATTGATTAATAGCAGGGCTATTTTTCTAGAAAAATTGGTGCTGGAACTCATCATGAACACCTGACTCATTCTCTTAGAATGGCAATGGTGCGCCCACCTGAGAGGTGCCAGAACTCACCTTAGAGGTGCCAGAACTGAGTTCCTGTGAGTTCCGGCTGACAAAAAGCCCTGATTAATAGCATTTGCTCTCCTTATCCTTTTATATATCTTCACTGCCATCATTTAGGTTCAAATAAACAATGCCTTCATTCACCTTTTCTCACACAGCATCTCTGAGTATAGGCATCAGGGGACTAGTGTCTGAAAGTTAAAACAAATACGCTCTATTATAATTTATTAAAGCGTATTATGATATCAGAGGTGTGTTTGCAGGTGGGTTATATAACGATACTCAGTTTGATCTCTGTTTAAAGATGCTACAGTTGCTTTCTAGTATCCACTTTTAAAATATACCATTGGGCAATTATCTTTTCTATCTCCACCCCAATTTAATCGCAGGCTGTTCACCTGAAGTCTCCTCTCTGGTCAAGGTTTTCTCCCAGCTGTTTGAGTTCTACTACTTAAAGCTGATCTTAATTGTAACTATCATTATTCAAACCTTACATGTTGCAAAATCACCTTAGCAACAGTGTTTCTTGGCAGGCTGCCAACTGAACCCTTAATCCAATGTATCTCTCTAGCTTCAGTTAGGTATAAAAGATCAGTTTTCCTCACCCCCCATTCACAAAATTAAAAATGGACATGCCCAGCAGTGTTTAGAACAGAACAACTTTCTTATGTTTAAATTGATCCTCTTTCAGTTAGTTTCTTCACAAAGAGCTTTTCTGGTGTTTCACGAACCCCTGTCCATTTAATGGGCTAGTGAAGGCTATTCCCTCAGTGATCACGGAAGGCGACAACTTCAGAGTAGCTGTTAACATCACATTCTGAATTCTGACGTAACTATACTACATCACAGCAAGCTCCTTCAGGCAACCTGTCAAAAAAAATTGTACTGGATTTGAACTCACCATCTCCTTAACTTCTCTGGCCTATTCGTTTGATGGTACACAAAGTGGAAAAAGGGGACTTGCTTGTGTTTTTTTGTTTTTTGTTTTTTTAAACTGATCTGTTCACTTTAAATTGTATTTCTCCTAGCTTAACTATATCACAAGCCACCTTATGAAGGCTTTTTGATTTGGAAATTAGGCTACGGAGGCCTAAATAAAATGTCAAAATACATTGCCATGTAAGGTGATGATGACAATGAAGGAGAACAAGCACTTGTGAACCTTGGAAAGACCTTGTCACTCACCTACCTGATGAAGAGGTGTCTCAGTTTTAGACTTCTGGGATCTGCTGTTGTTGCCATCTCAAGGTCCCCCGACAAACACCGATGCAGCATAGTGACCCGGAACTAGAATGATCTCCTTAGACCTGGATAAAATTGTGTTTTGAGGATATACTCAGCCCAGGGATTTGTTTTAACACCACAACTGAACTCACAAAATCCCCCCCCCCCCAATTTTTTTTGTTGAAGCAGCCTATGGTTTACACCAGGCATAAACAAACTCAGCCCTCCAGATGTTTTGAGACTACAATTCCTATCATCCCTGACCACTGATCCTGTTAGCTAGGGATGATGGGAGTTGTAGTCCCAAAGCATCTGGAGAGCCGAGTTTGCCTATGCTTGGTTTATGCGGATGGGCAGAACTTTTAGTTGTTGCTATAGTCAGTGCCAATCTAATATGCTTGTGTGCCTGAAGCAAGGCCCAATTCTGCTCCTTCCCCCCAACCTTTCTAGGGCCAACATTTTAAAATGTCTTCCTGTACCATGCAAACAGCAATCCCTGCCTTCCAGCTATTTCCCCTCGCAGTGCAACCTGAAGTTACTTCACCTTGGGACAGTCCCTAGTTAAACAGTTAAGGGCTAGAAAACGTCTCCAACGTGCTGCAAATGACCTCAGAATCTATGAGTACATTATATCATAGTTTACCTTCTGCCTGCCCTTGTTTTAGATCACGTCTAGTCAGTTCGCTGGTTCTATGCACTGGCAAATGTTATGAATAACAAAACTTAGGTGTGTATATCAAACACACACACACACACAAACACACACACACACACACACAGAGAGAGAATAAAACTTTGTGTTGATAATATTGCTACAGATACTTATGAAATGCAAAAAATAATATCACAACTAGGAAAGGGTGGGGTGGGGATTTGACTGTGTTTGCATTTGAGGAGCTGCCTAATTCCCAAACACAAAACCAAAACACAGCTGTCCTTTGAAATTCACGCTTCTCCAAATGTTGCAATGTGGTTCTCCAGCCAAACAGAACAAAAATGCACATATTAGCCAAAATAACATACAAAAAATGCATTAGACTGGAAAAAATTGCTTGCAAATAGGTAAAAAACTGTATATAAAATGTATTTCTTGGGGCAACTGTGTAGGAAAATGCTGATGAAATTCCATGGTTAATACAGTATTTATGTTTATATCAATATTTTTATTGAAAGCTTTTCAATTATAAAGAAATAAAGTGATACAAAGGGGGAAAGGGGAGGGGGGAATTGAGGGGGGCAAAGAACAGAGATGTGTATAAGAAAGAGAGAGAAAAAGAACAATATAAAAAATGCAATGTAATATACTCCCATACATTCTTATACAAATTGAGATAGTGCTATTGTCCTGATACATATGTAGATGTTAATAGCCTACTACATTCTGTGTAAACTCATTCCAAATGTCATACTTATCTAAACAAAGTCCACATCTGTAAGGAGTCCGTTCATAAGTTGCAAATGTTGCCATATTATGAGCTCATTGATAAAGGGTATAATAACTTTATTCTTCCAGTTCATCAGTGTCAGTCTCTTGGCCACCATTAGGGCATGTAGAATACATTTTCGTTGACCCACTGTTAATTTCCATTTAATAGGTATATGGTTCAAAAGAATATTCTCTGCTGAAAGATTTAACTTTTCCTGCACAGGTCAGCACTTTCTCCCAAAACATGGTAAGCAGAGAACACTGTACAAACATATGTTTCAGGGAGGCATTGTCCTTGTTAGCAGGGTGGATAAAAATCGATTTAAAAATATATATCAAAAAAATGGATTTTTAAAATTTAAATCGGTTTTTTTTAAATCGAATTTTTTAAAATAAAATGCTTTTTGGGGAAAATTTATTACCATCCAAAGGTTATTCAATCATGAAATAAAGATTAGTTTTTTAATTATGTAGAATAAGGCTGTATATGTTTAATTTTTTTGGTAAATAAATTCCATTAATCCATTCACAATGTCATTTATGCTCTTCCAGAGGTTTTTGTAAGATTATTGGGCAGTTTCTCTGCCTACAAGATATTATCACAGATGCTTGGTTTACTTTTGCAGTTCTCAAAACTGAATTTGACTCAGCAGAGATCACATGCCTCTTCTTCACAGCAAAAATGTTATAACTTTGAACAGAGTTGAGAAAAAGACCTTAATCCTATTGTTCTACAAACCTATGAATACAGAATCAACCCCTTCAGTGTTAAGTTTCAAGAAGTTCAGTGAATAGAATAGAAACAATATTTTTCTGATTGTTTGGAGTGGAATGGATCTAATAAGGGTATTGTTATTATTAAGGTAATGATTATTTTTCTCCTTCCTAAGTACAACAGAAAAGTTGTCCAAATATGATTAACCTATTAAACTGGGGATAAAAAAACTAATATGAAAAGTTGTTATTCTAAAAAATCTTCATCTACTTGGATATTAAAGTTATACCAACAAGAATTAGTCTTTATGTAGAAAACTGTGATTTAAATCAAGCCTTACTGACTAGTGATTTAAATCGTGATTTAAATCAGTTTGATTTAAATCAAATCCACTCTGCTTGTTAGGATGTCCTACACATGAGTAGGACCCTGGAAGAGACACATGCCCAATTGGCATGTTCCCTCCCTCCTGGTTGATTGTTCAGGAGCTTCAAAAAGCTTTCTTCAGCCCAAACATCACAGCGACTGATGCCAAGAAACATCAGCACACTTATGGATCTGCAGAGTTTGCACAGTTGTGTTACAGAACTCAGCATTTTGGCTAATCTACTTTTATTTACATATAAACACACACGGAGCACTTCAACATGGCTCCCCCTCTCTCTAGCTTCAGACAGCAAAGAGAAAGAAACAAAGGACAATAGTCCCACTTCACGGAACACAGTAACACAAACATCCTGTCTCCGTCACTTCCCATTCCGTGGAGTCAAAACATACACAGTCATGAGATAGACAACAATCCCATGACTGCAGACACGGGCAAGGAATCTTCAACAGTCTTTGCCACATCACCAACACTGAGCTATCTACAAGAATTGTTGAAGAAAGATGGAGGATTCAAAATTGGGAAAAGGAGAAACCGTGAGAAACTGAATGTGACAGATTCATCCACCCCAAACAACCCAGGCTTGTACCATATGCTGCTGTTGAAACTTTTACCCAAATCACTTTGTCCTCTGCCCACAACTGAAATCTAAAATGTGAAGTCTGCCAGTTGAGACTTTTTTTCCTTTTCGGTCTCATGGTGACCTTAGAACAAATTGCTTCTTCTTAAAGAGGTGTTCACATCCCCAGGAATTAAACATAGCTTTTCAGAACGTTTTACAAGTACACGAAAAACTGTTCTGAGACCTGCTTTCCAAACAGCAAGTTCCTTTTATTCCTTGTTCTTCTCTTTCCTCCGCCCTCTCTGCTCTTTTAAAAATCATTACTTCATTTAATAGCACATTAATGGAATACAAGATAACAGCCAAACAGCTCAATACCATGAAAAGTAACACACTCAAGGTTAAATGTCCATGACCTGGCAGTTATTGTGTTTCGAGGGTTTAGCTCAACTGCCACTGTGTGAAGGCTTGAAAAGGAAAAGGCCTTGGAAGGCAGGCAGAGTCTAGAGGAAAGAAATAACACATGTGCCATTTAAATAATAGACGAAAAGCAAAAATTATGAGGGGCTGATGTCAAAAAACACCTTAGCCAATCAATAGAAGCTCCATGTCACTGTTACACCCTCTCCCCCGATAAAGAAATGTTTAGAACTTCATTTATTTAGAGGTTAGAATCTGTGGCTCCATGTGCCATTTAAAGAAGTCATGTATTCCCTACAGGGGTGCCAACTTGAATAAAATAGGGGGGCAGGCAAGACCCCACCCCACATAATCACAAGATGCGGCACATGCACACCCTTTGAATGGCAATGCCCATCAACTTGGAGGACGCCCTCAACTATTTTATGGGGGGATGAAGATCCTGAGCTCGAAGTGTGTTCCTCTGCACCCAGTCCTGTCCTTGCAGGACTTCCTGCCTCTTACTGTTCTTGTTCACTCAAGCCTCCTGTGTCTCTACTTCCATCACATTATCTTTTCAAATCTTAATACTTTGGCTTTTTAGGGCCGTGACTTCCATGAAACCCTCCTTGTGATATCCTAACATTCATCACTAATATCTATACTTCACAAACCAAACACTGCTTAATATTATCACACATAAACTTATCACTAAAATTCCGTACTACAATGATATTCAAGTTGGCCATCCACATAGACCTGCTTCTTACGATGGACCCAGCACCCCAGGATTGACCTCCAATAGGGAGCTGAGAGGGATACTCACCCAATACCTATATCAAAGCCTACCTACATCTGAAATCAATGAAATTGTGGCCAATTAGAATCCCAGTACATTGTCGTGTCTAGTTTTTCACCCTCCTACGTTGGGGCTTGCTCCCGGGGGGTGGATGGCACTGCCAGTGGGACCACAACTCTTTGCATATGATGACCCACCAGAAAGAGAGAAAGAGAGAGATCCCCTAATTTACTGAATCCTTTTTACATTAGACAGAAGTGTGTGTGTGTGTGTGTGTGTGTGTGTGTGTGTATAATTCACCCTACCTGAATTGTTGTTGTTGTTGTTCAGTCATGTCCGACTCTTTGTGACCTCATGGACCAGAGCACGCCAGGCACCCCTATGCTGCACTGCCTCCCGCAGTTTGGCCAAACTCATGCCAGTCGATTTGAGAACACTGTCCAACCATCTCATCCTCTGTCGTCCCCTTCTCCTTGTGATCTTTCCCAACATCAGGGACTTTTCCAGGGAGTTTTCTCTTCTCATGAGGTGGTCAAAGTACTGGAGCCTCAACTTTAGGATCTGCCCTTCCAGTGAGCACTCAGGGATGATTTCTTTAAGGATGGGTAAGTTTGATCTTTTTGCAGTCCATGGGACTCTCAAGAGTCTCCTGCAGCACCATAATTCAAAAGCATCAATTCTTTGGCGATCAGCTCTCACTTCCATACATTACTACTGGGAAAACCATAGCTTTAACTATACTACCTGAATTGCCGCAGGCCAAATATTCTACCAATGTGTAGTTTAGTGCTCATACCCCCTCTTTCTGTTGATCATTGGACTTAGTGGGTCTTATTTCCATGTAAACAGGCCCAGAATTTAGCAACAAGCAATAGCAGGCACAGGATTCAGCAACAAGCAAAAAGGAAGCATGTATATTATCTGCAAGAAGCACAGTAGTTTAAAAACAGATATATGTCAATCTAAGCATCATCATCACCATGCTCACCCTCGTTTAACTTGCTGGCTGCTAGGCTGTGCCTGCTACTCCTCATTCACTCAGTCTTATAACATTTTGTTTCAACTTGCTCCCCTTTGCAGTCTTGCAGTTGCCAGCAGCACAGCTTGCCGACATAGATATCCCCGAAGACTCTTCAGCCTCTGTTTACCATCACAATGCTTTTGTTTCTTTCTTTTCATGATATGCCCTCTTCCTGACACCTGGATTCTAGGCAGGATCTCCAGACATGCCATGTTGCATCTTAGATTATTAACTACCCCTGATGCTCCTGCGAATAAAGCAACTGAATAATCTCAGTGTGTGTGTTTGTGTGTGTGTGTATTATCACTTACTATTGAATAATTGAAATATTGGGAGGGATTCCCTCCCCCCTTCAGTGTAGCTACATTTCTGCATTATAGATCAGCTGACATAGAAGATTTACTCCTTTCCCCGCTTTATATCTAATATGAAGCCTTGCTTGTTTCTAATAAAAAAATATGTTGCTGAAATGAGCTGTTGGCATCCAGCTGAATTGTTCTGGAGATCTGGCAGCATGTCAGATATTGCAGCATATAAGTGCTAGGAGCAAAAAAATCATCATCATCATAAAATATGTTGCATATTTTTCAGGACTGAAAGTGTCCAACAATATCCCAAATAATAAAACAAGAGCCCCGAGAGACAGCTCTTCAAAGACAAGGCGTCTGCAATGTTAAATGTTGGTCACTCAATCAATAATGATATGTGCCCTCTGCCCCTCCCTCAAAAGCAAAAACCAAAAAACCAAAAAAACAAGATTATCATTGGCATAATAGCCTCCAATTTTTGATCAGTGTTTTTTTTGTAAGTATTGCCATCATGGTGCTACCAAAGTTTGGTTATATGAGAAGGCGGCTGTTGTGAGCTACATCCCTCTCCCATGATTTCCTTTCACCAGTTTCTTTAATCGGCTTATAATACTAGTGGCAGATATGTCATTTAGTAATGCTTGTTGCGATATTTGTCTATTTGCTCTTTTCTTTTGTGTAAACTGCATACCAGAAATAAATGTCTGAGTTCCATGAGCTCTAGTGAACGCATACAACAGCTTTTTGTTAGGCACGTTGACCACACAGCTTACAATACCTCTAATATAGATGTCTCATAATTCAAAGTGTTGGTGCTGGCCTTTAAGGCCCTAAACGGCCTTGGCCCAGTAATAATAATAATAATAATAATGATAATAATAATAATATATTTATACCCCGCCCATCTGGCTGCATTTCCGCAGCCACTCTGGGCGGTTTCCAACAAAATATTAAAATACAATAGTCCATCAAACATTAAAAGCTTCCCTAAGCAGTATACCTGAAGGAGCGTCTCCACCCCCATCATTCAACCCGGACACTGAGGTCCAACGCCGAGGGCCTTCTGGCTGTTCCCTCACTGCCAGAAGTGAGGTTACAGGGAACCAGGAAGAGGGCCTTCTCTGTAGTGGCGCCTGCCCTGTGGAATGCCCTCCCAGCAGATGTCAAAGAAATAAACAACTATCTGATGTTTAGAAGACATCCGAAGGCAGCCCTGTTTAGGGAAGTTTTTAATGACTGAAGTTTTAATGTATTTTAAATCTTTTGTTGGAAGACACCCAGAGTGGCTGGGGAAGCCCAGCCAGATGGGCAGGATATATATAATAAATTGTTGTTGTTGTTGTTGTTGTTGTTGTTGTTGTTGTTGTTGTTATATAATGCCTGTAGGAATGTTACCAGGGGTTCAGAGGATAGTGTCCAGACTTGGTAGTAAACATTATTTCTTCTAGCCTGTGGGAATGTGGTTAAGAGCACTCCTAGGCACATGCAGAATGCTTCCCCACTTTACACTGAGCAAGGGCACCCTGTCCTTGGTAGAAGGGCACCCACCAGAGATCATTACGACAAAAGCCCCCTTAAACCTGAAAGTGGCCCTGTATGATTTCACCGCTGCCCTCCCTAAAGTAGCATCCTGATGGAATCGGCTTAAAAATAACTACCGGTATGTCCTGGATTACACTTCTTGTTTGCAAGTCTCATCATGGCAACTCATCATTCCACAGAGGATTGAGATGCAGTCCTTTCAGGTAGCACAGCCGAGAATTGGCAAACAGGATTGTCTCAGATATACATGGCATGAAATAAAGCTTCACTAAATGAAAACCTGAATCCATCCATTTAAGGTTGTTGATTGGTTTCTCCTGCATCATATTCAGCTGGACACATGTTCCATTAAGAGGCAGCTCCGAAAAGATTTGCGTTTGATTTATCGGGATCCATTTCACAGTTTATTTGTAAAGGTAAATTAGGCAAATCAATTGAATTGAATTATAGAAATTAAACTAATTAAGGTATTAAGAAAAACTTAACTAAGCAAAAGGTGAATCAAATGAAAATGAATTATGCTATTAAAATCAGAAGTCAAGTCTTGAAAGGGTAAACACCAATATTATGTCAAATATCTGTGAAGCGGTTAGAACTTTGAAATACCGTTAGCTTGTTTCAAAATCCTATCATGGGATGCTATAAACATGGGGTTTTTTTGTTTGTTTTTTTTTTTTTTTTAAGGGCTATCAAAAATGTAACAGTAGCGTTAAAGCCCTGCTTCTTAACCAACCAATATAGGATTTTTTTTCTCTCTCTTTCCTTTATAGTAATTGCCTTGTGGAACTAATTGCCCTTTTACAAGACAGGTTTTGTTTTGTTTTGAATCACAGCTTTGGGTTACTTTCAAAGTCTTGCTGGGGGAGGGTGGTGGTGGTTTTTAACACTCGTGCACAAAAGCTGGATTTCCCTTTGGGCTTAACTCAAATAGTTACCACCAACCTACCACTTTCTCTTTATCCAGGTAAGCGGAAGTTCCCAAGAAACCTCAGAGGGACAAGATATAGCCATGTCTATCCTTACATTTCTGAATACTTCTAGCCCATCTCCAGATCTCAGTGTAACATTACTTGGTATCTGATGAAGGGAGCTCCTGACAGGTTGCAGCTCCAAGTTACATGGCAATGGGGAAAATTTCCCTCTGCATATAGAACTAGGTACAGTATACAGGACAGTTTGAGCTATGAACATTAGGTTGATAACAGTTTTGCAACAGATTTTGGGTCCATTGGGAAGTGCGTTTACCAAATGGAGCTCACAGGTACATCTCCCTTTCCAGAAGAAACTGCCAGCAGAAGCTGGCTATGGGTAGTACTGATTGGGTGGAGCTGGTCAGAAGCCCCACCCTCTTCCTCCTACTCCCCTCCCTGAAGTAATTTTCACAAGGCATCAGGGACTCAATGAAACCACAAGAACACTTCCGGTTTCCAGTTGAAGATAGACATGTGGCAGGCAGGTGCATTTTAAAGGGCGAGGAAAACACATTCAGTTAGGAACTGAGAGCTGCTACAGCAGCTTCCTGGCTCTTTCAGCAATGTCCCTGCCATGCTGAATAGGAAGCAATTTGAGGCAGGACCTACAAGCAACAGGCTTACAATGAAAAACACATTCTCTTTGAAAAGCAACACTGATGCTTTGCCAAGCCACAGTAAACAGACTGGCTCCACAATTCTGTTCTGGGCAACAAAAGACCCACAAACCAGGTCTGAAAAAATGGATGGGGAATAACTTGAGAAGCCAACAATGTTTTTTCTAGATTCACCTTAAAAGAAGGACTGGACAAAGATGGCAATTCCAGACTAAACAGCTAGTGTAGAAGCCATCAAAGGCATCAGAGAGGGAAAGAAGGATAAGGACTGATGTGCAGATCTGCCAGTGAATCTATATTATGCATCGACAGGTAATATGCCTGCAATTAAGGCTGAAAAGAACCCTGATTTGGATCAAATTGCACCTACTACCATTCTGGCCATCGAAGTCAATGGGACACAAGGTACTTGATGTAACTAATTTGCTCAAGAACAGCAAAAGATTTGCCTAAGACTCAATGGCAAAAACTGTGCCTCTTGAAGAAGGAATTTTGACATTTGTGGTTCAGCTCTTTCAGAATTGCATTGGATATGTAAAGATGTACCTATAACCTGAATCTATGCTAATGCAAGAGGGTGTAGAAAAACCTAATTTCCCATGCTTCAATTTGACAACATTCACCAATCAGGCATGCATTTTTCTTTGCCTGTTGAAATACTGCTCCATTTCTTCCTTTTCATATCTTTAAATAAATAAATAAATAAATAACTGAAGGCTATTCAACATTCATTTTAACATTAAGCGAGCAAAAGGCAGGAGAATAAAATCACAGATTTCATCCTGATGGCTATTTTGGAATGCCAATATTAGCCAGGAAGGGATAAAAGACTTCTCCGCCTCACTAGGTATTCCAGGACCACTCAAGCGTCTAGCTAATGAGCCAACTGGTTCA
Source organism: Lacerta agilis (assembly GCF_009819535.1). Classification (NCBI taxonomy): domain Eukaryota; kingdom Metazoa; phylum Chordata; class Lepidosauria; order Squamata; family Lacertidae; genus Lacerta; species Lacerta agilis. The sequence continues at coordinate 28,631,521 of NC_046314.1, read as the reverse complement.
AAGTTTTATAGGTAAAAGCATTGCTGGGTAATCTCTCTTGAACATGTCTGTTCCACAATGACTGTGGCTTCACTGTGTTGTTCTGCTTTTCCCACCCCATTATATAGTTTAGGGAGGGACTGAATCTGAAATACTGTAACTCATCACCTGAAAAGCAGTCCTCCAGCTTACAAGAATCCTTGGAAACCATGTAATGTTGCATTTCAGAACATCTTATATGTGGGAAGCATTGCTATTTTAGCTCTAATATATATTCCACTGTACCAGAGCTTTCCAAACTTCTCATTTTGTTGACACACGTTTTAGACATGCATCATTTCATGACAAAGTAATTGAGTTTTACCAGTAAACCAGAGATTAAACTAGCCCCTTTCCAGTCCCTGAAGGAAAGCGGGGAGCATTTGCGTGACACACCTACACACTGCATCCAACACACTGATGTGTCACGGCACACAGTTTGGAAAGTTCTGCACTATACAATATTCATTTTTTGTGGGGGGGGGAGGGGATAGTAGGTGGCTTTAGATGACTGAATTAGCATGTGACAGAATAGAAGGATTTAGGGCATTAGTGCAGTTGTCGCTGGCAAGCCTTGTACAAAGGACATATTGTGTTGGAGAAGGTGACACCCTTTAGAGGTGTGGGTTGGCTCTGTTTGTACCTCAGATCAGTGTTTTTCAACCTTTTTTGGGCAAAGGCACACTTGTTTCATGAAAAAAATCACGAGGCACACCACCATTAGAAAATGTTTAAAAAAATTAACTCTGTGCCTATATTGACTATATATAAAGTAATTCTCTTGAATTTTTGAATTTTTCCCACGGCACACCAGGCAACATCTCGCGGCACACTAGTGTGCCACGGAACAGTGGTTGAAAAACACTGCCTCAGATAACATGGAGAATTGGACTGATGTGGGTAATGATTTTGTGTTGGATAACACAATGAACATGGCAAAAAAGTTGAATCCACAACCTTTTTTGGGGGGGGGGGTGTTTCCTTTATTTTGCTAAGAAAACTCTGGTACAGCGTTTTGCTGGTACAACTTGGAGATTTTCTAAAATTAAGTTTGGAACTAGCTCTTGCTCAGACTGCTGTTTTTGCCTCTGTGACCACTCCGCCAAGCTTATTGATGTGCTCAAGCACATGTTTGCAGCAACGTTTTCCCACTTGGGTTTAATCAATTGACACATGCAGATGTGTACACTGGTAACCCAGCAAGAAAGGAAAAAAAGAAATGCGTGAACCGAAAACCATGACAAATGATGCATGAGCATGACCTGAACCAAGCCGGGGGAAATGGACGTAGTGTAAATGGGTTGTATCCAACTAAGTTGTATGCAGTGTATTAATTAATGCATCCTTATTTATGTCCATTGTTTTCAATTAATCTGCCCTGAATAGGACTGACTTTGGCTGCAGCTGGAAGTAATTTCAGAACCAGGGAAGAATTTCACAGGAAGCATTTCATGAGCTGGGTGCTATACCCATAGGTGTGCTTTTCTGTCTTTTTCACTGGGATCCATGATATACGGTAATGAGCTCCAATCTCTCTGTGTCTTGGAGCAGGAAGAGCTGGGGCCAAGCTGTCTTCAGCTTCCCTCCCACCCTCTGCCCCTTAATTTGGTTTTCCAGAAGAGTGCTGGAGGCGGAAGAGGCTGCTTCTTAGCCCAAGGACTTACAGACTCTTCATTCAGGGGGATCATATGGTTACATTTTTGCCAGGAAATGTAGAAGCCTATGGAGTTGGGAAGCCAAGTGTTCCCTCCTGGGAAGAATCAACCTGATACCAAGTGAAGATGATAATGAGGTTCAGCTTGCCCTGAGGCTTCACTGAAGTCCAGCCCTGCAGCAGGAGCTAAAGCAACAGCTGCTGTCTGATGTTTCGTTTGGATATCAATTGGACAATTAGTTCAATTACGTTCCTCTCTCTAACACTGCCTCCAGCCCCAGCCCCACTGACTGCAGGAATTTTCCCAATGAATACCTCTGTGCAGCAATTCGGAAGCTGGTAACAGTTCTGATATTGTATTGGTTTCGATCAAATAGAGAAATGTGAAAATGTTGGCTCCCTAACAGGAGGAAAATTACGATTAGCTAATGTCTGGAAGATTGCAGCTGTACGCTAATTGGAGCAGATGCTGAATTCCCTGATCTTCCCTCGCTGGTACAGAGTTTGATTCTTACTTTGTGTGAAATGCAGGCATTTGCTATGCTATATTGTTTGATTCCGGAGGCTTTCGGAAAGCATAAATCCCAAAATACCTTGCTTATCCAATTTCTCTAAGATGTATGGCTTGACAGAAGTGGCACAATATAATTACAAACCTGTCTGACAACCAACTAGAGGAACTAGTTGTACTCTCTTGATTAAGGTGGGTAATAATGTCAGATACCACATAGAATTCACTCTACTTGACTATTGTTCCAAAGCGAGATAGATATTTTGATTTTCTCCTTCCAAATCTCCACCACCAAGCATTAGAAGCAAGCCAGCAGTAAAACAAATTGTGGGACCAGGCATTGGGCTCCCCATACCCCAACCCATATAAATAAGAGACCAATAAGACTGGTTTTGGGTCAAAACAAGGCCACAACTTTATTGAATACAGATGAAAGAGGTATGGCTTGGGCATGGGGCACTGGGGGCAGTCTAAATCAGGCCTAGGCAAACTCGGCCCTCCAGATGTTTTGGAACTACAACTCCCATCATCCCTAGGTAACAGGACCAGTGGTCAGGGATGATGGAAGTTGTAGTCCCAAAACATCTGGAGGGCCGTGTTTGCCTATGCCTGGTCTAAATACTCTTTTGATAAAGGTGGGTAATAATGCCAGATACCACATAGAATTTGCTCTACTTGACTATTATTCCAAAGCGACACAGATATTTTGAATTTCTCCTTCCAAATCTCCACCACCGAGCATCAGAAGCAAGCCAGCAGTAAAACAAATTGTGCAAGATAGAGTTAACTTTTTAGTAGCAAAAACACAGTCTGCACAGACCTGGCAGAGTGTCAGGCCTAATGAGCACAGCAACTCGGTAGGTCTTGCCCCCATGAAGCAGTACCAATACTGAAAGTACCTGCCTAACTACAGCTGCCTAAGTCCTCTCCTGTCCAAGGCTTTCCCCAAGCAACCAGAGACTTCACCTGTGTGCAACCAAGCTCTCCTTTGCCCTTTTCATGCCTTTTCTTGTTCTGGGACACAAGTGGGGAAGGGAGTTTGTTGCAGCAGGAGGAGGAGACACCCATGAATCTTCACCAGCCTGACTCATGTCTGCCTCGTGCCCTCTCTGTTCCCTCTCTCCTGCTTCAGCTTCTGATTCTGGACTTCTCTCTGCCACAGGCTCTCACAGCTCACTAAGCCCTGTTACCTCTTCATCTTCTGACACCTCCTCTTCGAAGTCTTCTCTTACTTCTCCCCCAAACTGCTCATCACCATACCACCACCAATTCCAGGGCTCCGAACCTTCTTCCCTTAGTGGTTCCTCAGCTGGTTCCTTCCACCATTCTTCTGCATCCAACCAGTTCATGACACCGAGCATGCATAACAACCAAAGTTAAACTTTTCCTCCTTGAAATAAGTGTCCCAGTATTCTATAATAACAGCCTAGCTTCAGCTTTAAATTATTTTGCACTGTACATCAGCTTAAAAAAAGAAAGACAATCAATGAAGACTGCCTTAGAGCTCCCTGGGAACTCCAGATTTTGTACATCTTGATGCTCTTCACAGAGCTCTTAAATAATAAAAGACTTTCTCCTCTTTTTGGCAAGAAATGAACAAATGCTTACAGCCTTTCTTTAAAAAACCCCCAATGTGAGCCATGTTTGTAAGAATCTATACTAGTCACAAGAAAAGAGTCTTCGTGAACAGCTTTTGCCCGTTTATTAAAATTCTGACTCATCCGAATTTTTGTTTCTCAGAGTTCTATTGGCTCTTTAATTAAGTATACCCAGTACTTTGGCCATCTCATGAGAAGACTCCCTGGAAAAGACCCTGATATTGGGAAAGATGGAGGGCACAAGGAGAAGGGGACGACAGAGGATGAGATGGTTGGACAGTGTTCTTGAAGCAACTGGCATGAGTTTGGCCAAACTGCGGGAGGCAGTGGAGGATAGTGGTGCCTGGTGTGCTCTGGTCCATGGGGTCACGAAGCGTCGGACATGACTGACTGAACAACAACCCAGGAACATGCTTAAACATGCTCAGAAGGATGCTTAAACATAAGTTTGTGATGGGATTCATTTTGCATGGTAGTGGCAAATCCAGTTAGTAAGTGTTTTGTATGTAATATTTAGGACAGAAATTTCCTACATGAAATTCAATCAACCAGCAAAATGATACTGCAAACGAATATGTTGGGGATTATTTTGTTGTGATTCCTGCTTTGCAGGGGGGTCGACTGGATGACCCTTTGTGTTGCTTCCAATTCTACAAATATATGATTTGATTTCAGGGGCTGGCTAGACAAGAAGGAATGGTGGGAGGCTACAGCTGGGGAACTGCCCAGGGTGCTAAGGCTCCGAGCCAGGAGAATGGTGGTGGGATGCAGGAGAAGGGTCAGTGGAAGAAGCTAGGAGCAGATGGGTGGGAGGATGAGCAAGCAAGAGCAATGAATGAGTCTGAGGCAGATGAGGACAAGGAGGAGGCCGCGGCTGTGATAGATCCCCAGCCCCCTGCAAGTTTCACTGGTTCCTTCTCCTCTCCTACTCTGCCCTCAAGAATGAGGAGGGTGTTACATGTAGCAGAACAAAAGGCACAGAGAGCCCCTCCTTGTTTTTTTAAAAATGTATTTATTAACTTGTTTGAAACATCAACTGAATACATAAAACAAACCAATACAACAATTACAAACACATTACAAAAATAAAAATAAAAACTATTACAAACAAACTACAAACTACAAAAATGAAAAACATTTTTTTTAAAAAAAACCCTGCTTCTTCCCTTAACATTGTTGTTTGACTTCCTCACGTCTGCCCTTCCTGCGTTTATTGTCATTCATCTTTAGTAATTTCTTTACATTATACCAACCATCTTTTCCAAATAATCTTATCCATTTCTTAATTTTTTTTTCTTAATTCATTATTTCACATTTCATTAACACTTAACATAATTCTAAATCTGCAGTCTAACATTTCTTCCAAGTTCTTTCTAAATTCCAATCTTACTATATATTTTTCAAATGCATTTTAAATTTCTTCCATTCTTCTCCCACTGCGTCGTCCCTCTGGTCACGGAGTTTCCCGGTCATCTCAGCAAGTTCCATATAGGTCCATCATTTTCACCTGCCATTCTTCAATCGTTGGTAATTCCTCTGTCTTCCAGTTTTTAGCTATCAGAATTCTAGCTGCTGTTGTGGCATACATAAATACAGTTCTATCACATTTTGGGATATCTTGGCCTAGGATGCCCAGTAAAAAGGCTTCTGGTTTCTTTTTAAATGTGTTTTTCAACACCTTTTTCATTTCATTATAAATCTTTCCCCAGAAGTCTTTTACCTTTGGGCACGTCCACCACATGTGGAAAGAGAGCCCCTCCTTGAAAGAGTTTGCGACTTTTGGGTAAGCAGCTGGCTGGGGAGGAGCCTTAGGAGGAAGTGAGGGGCTCAGATCCTCAGTTCTGGCAACTGCCTCACTTGGTCTAGTCCTGCTGTGTGGTTTTGTTTCTCCAAATAAAGAATCAAACTTACTGCTCATCTCTGAGTTTCTGTGCTTTTTATGAATCTGAGGTCCCTACAGTTAACCTACAAGATTGCTCCCCAAACCAAACCAAACTACTTTTTAATTTAGTTTAGTTCAGGGAGCAATCTTATGTTCCCAGGGAGGAAAGCTGAGGGGCCGTAAAATGACAGGAGGGAGGCACCTTGCTGAGGCCCTCCTCAAACCTAGCACCTACGTTTCAGTTCATAGCCAAATATTGATTGTTTATATGAAAGTACTCCTTTGCACAGCACATTGCAAAAGTATGAAATCCGCTCCCTCAAGAAGCAGAGATGGCCATCAGCTTGAATGGCTTTCGAAGATGATCAAACAAATTCATGGAGGAGAAGGTTAAGCCACAATAGCTGTGTTCTGCTCCACTGTCAGAAGCAGAACCCTCTTCATATCTCAAATGGGGAGAGTTCTCTTGAATTCAGGTCCTGCTTGTGGACTTCATATAGGGTTGGCCACGGTGAGAGCAGTATGCTGGGCTAGATCCAATGGAGCCCGTCTTCTGCTCTTATTTCTGAGTCACCAAACAAACAAGTTTTTCTAGGTGATGTACAGTTCAAACCAAAAAGAAACAGTTATAGAAATAATAATAATAATAATCAATTGAATATACTAATTACAGAGCAGTGCTAAAAATGTGAAGTCAACGTGCTAAGTGTGTGCACCAAAGATACTTAACTTTGAGGGAACCCCCTTGGTATTTCTGCTTACTCTCAGTTCATCATGGCTTCTGTTTTTGTATTGAAAAATCGCACTGAATTCAGCTCAACCTTCCATACGCTAAAAGGTTTGTGGTGTACAGCCCCTTCTCTCAGTGGCATAACTCATTGCCTAACCTCAAAGTGGAGTATTTGCACTGGGGCTATAAGGCTGTTGAACAGCCATTAAAAACATAGGATGTTATCGCAAAGGGAGGGAGATAAATTATGATACCTGTTAGCTTAAAATGTGATTATGGTTATTACTGCGTAATCGATCAGGGATTTATTACTCCTCTCACACCCTATTACATACACAAACATGCAGACGCACTTAGAAATCAAGAGGCAGGATTAAATAACAAAACTTGACATGTTTTATGAGACTTCGCCTTTGCAGAGCCTAATGCATTTCATTTACAGCATTCCCTACTGCCTGGAGAGAATCCTGGTTAACCTCCATTGGCAATGACATTGAGCCTGCGGGGGGTGGGGGGGTTGGAAAGGCCTCCATGTTCTCTGTGGCACTGAAGCCAAACAAATGCATTTTTAGTCGGTCTGGCAACTAAAACATGTGGGTTTGTGCTGAGTTACATGCAGGAGCTTTCGACAAGTGCAGGTCATTCTGACCTTTTCACTGCAGGCAAAAGAAATAACACTCCACAGAACTCCATTGTGCAAATTTCGGTGTGTGGTACTCTGTGCACGTTTTGCTTTGCTGAAAGAAGGGGGATGCAGTTTTTGCCAATCTCCCCCCTTCCCCTTGTGTAAGCTGCTCTGGATGGTGATGGGGCCCACCAGAACAACGTGAGAGGGAAAGGAGGAATTGGCAAAAATCACTTCCTTCCTCCTGTAAGAGCCTCTGGGGAAGCTTTGTCCTCCTGTTCAGGGAAGAAGCACTTCCATCTGCAGACTAAGGGAAGGAGGGTCCATGGGCAAAAGCACATTTAACACACACTTAAAGCATGTGGCTTCCCTCAAAGAATGCTGGGAACTTTGGTGTTATGTACTGAGTTGAATAGGATCCAAAATGCAGCAGTCTGGTTGGTCCTAGAACAATAGGATCAAGAATGCAGAAGTCTGATTGGTCTGCAAGAGCCGCCCTAATCCAGCTCCATGTGGAAGTGAATCCGCAACCTGATTGGCATACAGGAGTATCCCGGAATTAGCCAAGCATGTGGGGCCCATTGTGCAAATAATGTATATAAAGCAGACGTTTTGGGGGGACTTCCATTCCTCGCTACTATGAGCTGAATAAAGAACATGAAATCCACACTTGACTCCGAGTATATTTCATTTGGTTTATTAAGGGTGCTGGAATAGTAGCTCAGTAGAGGGGTCAACTGCAGTTCATGTGGTTCTTTGGGGAAAGTTGTGTGCTTTAAATATGCATTGAACATGATTGGAGTGAATGGTGTGATCCAGGAACCAGTGACATATCCTGCAGGTAGCAGGTCTCAGGTTAAATATTTGGCATTGCCAACTGAAAAACAACAACGACGACAGAGGACAAGATGGTTGGACAGTGTTCTCGAAGCTACCAACATGAGTCTGACCAAACTGTGGAAGGCAGTGGAAGACAGTAGTGCCTGGCATGCTCTGGTCCATGGGGTCACGAAGTATTGGACACGACTAAATGACTAAACAACAACAACTGAGTCTGAGGACTCAGCTACACAGCTGCAAAGAAAACATTTTAAATGTGTTGCAAAGTGCAATATACAAATGTGACACTAGATGGCGGAAGTGAGCTATGCAAAATTCAATGTATTTTCGCCCAAAAAAACGTTTTCTTATGTAAAGCATTTTCACAGCATTTTTTAAAAAATGTGTGTAGATTCCACCTGAAACTGCCTCACAGTGAGTCAGCCTATTGGTCAGTCTTACTCTCCAGAGTTTCTGACAGGAGCCTTTTACAGCCCTACCAGGAGGTTCTGGGGATTGAATTTGAGACCTTCTGCATACAAAACTGTTGCTCTTCTACTGAGCTATGGACCCTCCTTGAAAGATTCAACTTGAGCCTTCTTTTTGATCCTTTGATAGTAGATTTAATTTCAGAAAATCAGTGGGAAATGCTGTGCACCCGACAGCTTTGTTTGAGATGCACCACTGTATATATAATATAATATAATACGAACATCTTAGGGAATCAAATATTATTTGGCCCATATTGAAGCTAAACAAGGATCTCTTGATTCCTCACAGGCATTTAACACACTCAGCAACAGCAGCAGCAACAAAAGCCTTTCTGAATTTTGATGAGAATTAAGTATCTCGCAAATACTTAAGGAAGATGTCTAGCAATCCCCTGACAGTTGGATTTCAAGACTATAGGAAGGCATTAAAATGTGTTGTTATTTCTTTTTAGAACATGGTACTCATGAGAGGCTGTGGTGGTTCGTTTTTGTTTTAGTAAACATTCTTCAGTGGAAAGCAAGGAACAAAGGAAGCTGTTTTATGGATAATCTGTCTCTGTACTGCCAACACTGACTGGCAGCAGCAGTTGGTGGGGCATTGCAGGCATGGTTTACCTGTCTTCTGAATACCAAGCATCACCATGGGTTCCTGCCGGAGGAGGGAAAAACACGTAGCTGAGTTCCCCAAAAAATAGACCAGAGGGAATTGTACTTCATCCAGCAGAGCTTTACTGGTTGTGAAGGCAAATGAGCATAAACGGTCACAAATCCAATACAGCCAGGATTGGCACAGTCCATAAAAATCCAGTTGCAGCAAAAAACAATAGAAATTACAAACTTATAAGACTAAACCTTAACACTACAGCATGCAGAAACAGAACGCTAGAACAAAGAGGCGGAAGAGAAAGTGAGGGAGACCCAGGCTCTTTTAAACCAGTATACAGCTTCACAGAGAAATAACCCAAACATCAGAAACAAACCTTCTTTCACACAGAGGACCTTCTTGAACCTTCTTGTATTAATCAGAATAGGAAAGATCTCTCTCTACACATCAGATCAATACTTTCTGTACTAAGAAATGCAAACTGACAGTCTACACCACAGCTTGCTCCTCATGCCTCCGCCTCTCAGGATCCGTTCAATTTTGGGAAGGCAGGTGAGCAGCACCCCACCTGTGATACCCCATGGACCATTGCCAGGTGACCAGCAGCAACTCTCCAGAATTTCAGGAAGGATTCTTCCCCCGACCTGCCAACTCTAACATGGATTGAATTAGAGACCTTTTACATGGAAATAATGCATTCTTCAGCCACTGGCGGACGAAGGTAGGGGCAGGGGGAGTGGTCTGCACCAGGTGCCATTCAGGGAAAGGGTGCCATTGTGCCCAACCACCCAGGATGTGTGCCAAGCGCCATGTCCCCGCGGGCAACGTGCCACACCCCCAGGACATGCGCCATGCCCCTGTGGGCGGCGTGCCATGCCCCCGGGATGCGTGCCACACCCATGGGTGACGCGCCATGCCCCCCGGGACATGCGCTATCCATGCCCCCCACCTGTTCTCCGCTCTGGGGGCTGCAGCATGTTGCTCCGCCACTGTCTGCAGCTGAACTGCATGATCCTTCCCCCCAAAAGGAAGCCACCCAGAGTGGCTGGGGCAACAACTATTATTATTAGTATTAACTCTGGACAGCTTCCAACGTATATAAAAACATAATAAAAAATACTGCAAATGTTTCTTTCCTACAAATAGGAAGAACTTCCTGACAGTGAGAGCTGTTCGGCAGTGGAATTTGCTACCAAGGAGTGTGGTGGAGTCTCCTTCTTTGGAGGTCTTTAAGCAGAGGCTTGACAGCCATCTGTCAGGAATGCTTTGATGGTGTTTCCTGCTTGGCAGGGGGTTGGACTGGATGGCCCCTGTGGTCTCTTCCAACTCTATGATTCTATGATTCTATGAAATAGGCACAGGGTGTTCTAAAGCAAAAAGGAGATGCAAGGAGCCAATTTCAATGAAATGCCAAAACTTTCCCCTCAGCACAGCTGGTTTTATGACTGAGGGGGCCCTCGGCAAATTGCCATACAGCATAGCATAAAGCACAAGGACAGCTAGTAAACTGCAAAGGGTTGAACTCCCGTGGTGATTCTTGTGGTAATCTGATGTGAAAAGTTATAGATTATCTACCAATTAAAAAAGAGCATAATTTTGAGAATGCATTGAAATGAATACAGTGTATGGCCCAAATAGATGAGAAGAGGCATATTAAAAATTGGAAATCGTACCTTAGCATATGCATAATGTTGTCTGGCTACTCAGAAGTACAATGGAAATGGATCCACTGGATGACTTTAAAAAAAAAAAGTCTGGGTAAGGGGTCCCATGGCCCTCCAGATCTTGCTGGATTCCACAATTCAGCCTCAACCAGCATGGTCAATGGTCTGGGATGATGGGAGTTGTAGTCCAACAACATTCCGAGGGCCACAGGTTGCTTACCTCTGTCTTTCGTTTGGTTTTTCCAAAAATAAAAGTTTTGCTTGCTAACAATATTGTCTCTGGAGCAGTTCCTGCTTTTAGGATCTGAGGCAGGATATTAATGAACTGCTCAATTGTTTTCAGGAAAAATGGCAAAGCTCCCCCTCCCCTTTAATATATAAAAAAGCAACTAAAATTCCTAAGGTTCCCGTCTATGATTGCATGCCAATTTGAAGGCCATCCGTTTCATTTAACATTTGAATTATATCCCATTTCGGAACTTGACCTTATGGTGATTTTTGTCCCACTGGATAGGAGTTTGCAATGGTTGCTTTAAATTATGGATTAACTGTGCTATCTGCACAAGACCACTTGGCTTTTTGTCCTTTTCTTTGCAGAATATCTAAGCTAAAGGGCCACTGAAGCACTGGAGTTAATTTTGAGCACTCTGAGATCGAAAACTCTGGTGTGAGCCTCTGTAGCCTTGGATGTCTTGTATGATTGCAATTAGCTCCAATTTTCTTTACACGAGACTCCGGAGGGATATCAGACATACACAAACCCTTTTCACTTCAAAGAACGGGCGGGGGGGGTAATGCTCTGCTGAGTCACAATCCACTTTAACTACTTTTTCGTAAACTGTTCTGCTCTGTGAAAGAGCCATGGTTAGTTCTGTGGCAGAATACTTACCTTGTGTGCTGAAGATCCTAGGGTTTCATCCCTCGAACATTCAGTTTAGTGGGGAAAAAATCCTGTAAACAGACAGCAACTGTATACCAATCCAGTGAATGATCTCCTGGCTAGTTGTTTTTTAGCTGTGGTTTTGTCTATTAATAAGAACTGGGCAGAATCCTGCGTGGTTGAGTGCCAGCACACTTTAGGAAGAATGATGGTGGACAAAGAAATGAGATATTTTAGGGGGGTAGCCATTTCTGTTAAAATGGTAACCTGCCTTTTCTGTAATGGGCGCTATCATTTTGAAATTATTCTTATTGCATTATTTAATTAATAAAATAATTATTTACTTATTTTTATATCATTGTAAAAGATGCTGGGTATACATACTGGATGTTGTAATGGATTGTGTTATTGGTTTCTTCTAATCTCATTTTGCCTCGTGTGTTTTTTTAAAAAAACAATTGTATGACTAGATGGTCTTTGGCTAAGCAATAAAGATTTGGGGCAAATGGTCTTCTGTTGTGAGCAGGCTCATGGGAACCTAAACAGAGAACAAATAAGATGTAATGTAGTGCAATGTTTTTAAGGCAATGTCTTTCCCCCATGTAAGTGTGGGAAAGCTTAGTCTCTGAAATCACAGAGAGCCACTGTCAATTGGTGTAGACCAGTCTTCCCCAACCTGATGAGATCCAGATGTTTCTGGATTACAACTCCTATCATTCTTGACCATTGGTTATACTTTCTTTGGTTGATGGAAGTCCAAAACACTGAAGTCTGGAGCAGTCAATACTGAGCTAGGTGGACCAATGGTCTCATAGATTCCTATGTTCTTATACTACAATGTCTTCATGCCAGGGAAGCCTTGTGCTTGAATGTGTTTTATAGGATTGTTGGTTTATGCCCTCTGATTAACTTTCTCAATTATATTCTTGTTAAGTAGAGGAGAAATGCTTTTTTGCAGAATAGTGGGGCCATCTTGATACTTTCAGAATAACAAAGAAGTTCTGGAAACTTGAGGGAGAAAAACAACAGAGGCAGCGTGGAAGATGAAAGGACTAGAAAATAATTTATGAGCCAAGAATAAGGCAACTTAATACAGCGAGTATAGCTGAAAGGGAAGGAGAGAGAGTTTGAAACAACTGCTTATAAACACCTCAAGGGGGAACCAAAAAAAAAGTGCTATTTACAATGGAGGACAAATCACTCTTTTAACCAGTCAGTGCAGCTTGCTTTAGCGTTTAGTGTTACTGTTTTAAAACAAGGTTAAACATATCCTTGGGATGTATTCATTTCTGAAATATTAGCAGAGAGCAAATATGCAGGGGTGAGGGGTGGGGTTAGGGGTAATGATTGACTGAAAACCTGGTTGTGCTCTAGCTTGGTTTCAACAAGAAACCAAAGTGCACAGTTGAAATAAATGGGATTTAAAATGTCAACACATTCTTTGGATCATGTCTCTAATTAGGAGGGGAGATCGACGAGCTGTGATAACTAAGATGTAAGAAGTTATTTAAATAGTTCTGTCTTGTCTTTTCCAGAGCAGTCTCCAAGGTATATGAAAAAAAATTCCTTGAAGCACAGGACTGAAATAAGGTTGGTACAGGCCATACCATTTTGAGTTTAAAATACCATATTTTTCGCTCCATAAGACGCACTTTTTTGCTCCTAAAAAGTAAGGGGAAACGTCTGTGCATCTTATGGAGCGAATGGTGGTCCCTGGAGCTGAATTGCCCAGGGGCCAAAAGAGGATCATGCTTTTTATTTTACAAAGAGAAAAGGGGGTGTTGAAAGGAACCCGCTCAGCAGCTGATCAGCAAGGAACCCGCCCTCCTTTGTTGAATGTGCTGCAGAGGGAGGTTGTTTGTTTCCCCAGCTACATGTGACTGGCTGATTAGATTATCTGTCTGGAAACTGTAGAAGAGGCTCCCTTTCCTTTAGAAGCTGCAGAAATGTGAGTTAAACCCCATAAAAACAGGGCTTTTCCTCTTTGCTTTTCCTCCTTTGCAAAAAAACCAAAAAAAAAACCAGGGCTTTCCCCTTTGCAAAACAAAGCTGCAAAACTTTTAGCTCATCCTCAAAAAACCAGGGCTTTTCCCTTTGCAAAAAAGCTGCAAAACCTTTAGCTGATCCTAAAAAAAACAGGGCTTTTAGAGGAGGAAAACCAGAAAAAAAATTTCTTGTTTCCTCCTGTAAAAACGAGGTGTGCCCTATGGTCTGGTGCGCCCTATGGAGCTAAAAATACGGTATTCTATTATTAATAGTAGTATTAAACGTACTAGTACTAGTATTAAAAGTACTAGTGTTAGTACTTTTACTAGTAGTGCATGTACTTTTACTACTACTACTACTACTACTTTTACTACTAGTACTAGAATGTTGTTTAGGGAGAAGGGGAAATACTTATTATTAAATAATGGGGCTCAGACTTCTGTAGGATTTCTGTTATCTTCCCTTTAGGATGATCTGCTCCCTCATACTAATTGTGTGGTGTCAATATGCTGTTAAACTGTGATGAAGGAAAGGAATACTGCATATGTTCAGTGTGGCCAACCAGACAGACACTCAGAGAAGACCCTAAGCAGGTCAGGAAGTAAAAATAAAAAAGCCTTCCTCTGATATCTACTACCACAAATATCCTGTGTCCAACATTTGGTATTCAATTAGATTCAAATTCCATGTGATGTTAAAGCATCTTCTTGTTTCACTTCTCCCATTCATTTCTCATAGGAGGGACTCTGGAAATGGACAAAAGCTATTGCATGACAATGGCATTTGCTTAACAAATCAGTACATTCAGGGGACATTCTCTAGGGAAGGGGATACATGAAAACCACCCAGCCTGAGGCATAAAGCAATTGGAAGCTTAGAAGATGCCAACCCTTTAAAAATTGCTTAAAGTGTCCAGCATGTCTGGAATTTGGCACGTCTGATGCCTTAAGGGAGCAGCTGACAATTCCCTACCATTTGGATGGAAAACACCAAAATTATAGGCATCAGAAGACAGGCTGCGTCTCCAGTGTACTCCATATAAAAATATAATAAATGAGGAATACAGAAGGACTTTTGTTTGTGGTAAATTGTCTGACTGTTGTGAGGTGTGTTGGCCCAACAGTAGAAGCAATATAGGAACTGTTGGGCAGCTCTTGGACTCCCCAAACCATGTAGCATGGAGCTACAAGCTGCTATTTTAAATTTCCTATAACGCCCTGCAACATGTTGGGCATTCTGTATATAATTTTTATTAAATTTTCTATTTTACAATTTAAAATATCCATTCAGCAACCTTAAAATGTCAATGACTTCCCTTCTTCTCTTTCCATGGTTCAATTTGCATATCATAAATCCCTGCGTATTTTACATAAACTAAACCATTCAGCATTCCATTAATACATCCATCAAAGCTTGTTTGCACTGTTGAATTTATCTTAATGCTGCCGACATTTTCAAGTGTACACAGTTCCCCCCCCCCATATATTCAATAAACATTTTCCAATCTTCTTTGAATGCATGTTTTTCTTGTTCTTGCTTCTTGTTCTTATTCTATGTGTTAGGTCCGCAAGCTGCGCATATTCCATCAGTTTAAGTTGCCATTCTTCTTTAGTTGGGACTTCGCTAATTTTCCATTTTTGGGCTAACAAAACACAGGCCGCACTAGTGGCATACATAAATAGACTTTTTTTGTCACATGGGGATTTCCATCTGAATTATCCAACATGTTGGGCTTTCTGGAGCATTGTACAAAATTCAGTACTTGGTGGATGTATTAATGGAATGCTGAATGGTTTAGTTTATGTAAAATATGCAGGGTTTTATGATATGGCCATGGGTTTACCTGGCAGCAGAGACAAGTACCCATGGCCAAGGGGGAGCTAAAGGTGGATATTCATGGAGGGCACTTCTCTGAGGGCCTCCTTCAACTTGGAGTAGGCCCTGCACAGAAGTGATTTGTCTGGAGTAGCTGTGACATGAAGCAAAGATGGAGAGCCCTGCTTGACTTTTTTTGAGGAAACTCTGTTCAAGCTGCTCTCTGTATGCAGCAATGTGTGGTTTTTGCAATTTAAGTGATTATTGGGCATATCGTTGAGGTACTTGGACTGGGTAGTAACACATTCAAAAGAATGTGTTAATGGCTTTCTTCCGCTAGCTTGCCTTATCTTATCTGGATGCAGATAAGATAAATCAAGATACAATTGAAATCAATATAAAATTAGCTGGATATCCCCGTGAAATTCTGCTTCCAGGCATGCTTGAAGATACGTTTGTTCCCTTTATTTCTGCTTTAAAAGAGCTGCATATCAAGTTCCTGATATGACAAGCATTATATTACACGTCTTGCTACTAAATTGATTGGTGTAGCCTTTTCAGATCTCAGTTCAGTTCTACCTAGGTATTTATCTCTATTTGTAGATAAAGACATTGCGAAAGGTATAATGTAACCAACTCTTCACAAAAGGCTGCCTTTTTTTCTCTAGGCTGCCTCCTCCCCCAGATTAGTTCGACTTAGGTTTCAAGTCTATTTTGCATTATAAATTTCATCATTCTCATAACCAACGGGATGCACAATATCATTTTACTGCAAGCTCACCAGGGAGTTATGTAACTGTGGAATGAGAAACTGGCTCCATTAAGAAAAAACAATGTGAGGAAAGTACCAATCAAATGTATTACCGGTACAACAAAACTGATGACATGTCTGTGGTGTCACACTTAGTGTTGGATTAGGGCCTGGGAGATCAGACTCTGAATGCACGCTTGCTTTTCCTCCATGCTTCCCAGGCATCGCTTTAAATCCATCTGCCTGAGCGCTTTGTTTTTGCTTCAGAGCTTTCTCCCAGAACTACAGTTCCCAGAGTTCCAGGGGAGAAGGAATAACTATTTAACCAGTTTAAGCCATCTAAAATGTGCTTATAATCCCCGGTCAAGGCAGTCTTTTATTGCTTTGACTATCTCCTTTCCCCTCCTCTCAGCCTTTCCTCTCTAATATGAGCTAGCTGGCTTCGGTCAAGACTGACCTCTTCCCCTCCTCTCCTTATCTGTCATTTCACCAGCAGCTACTTGCTCTGAGCTGCTACTGAGCTTCTAAAGCAAGGCTTGATGAAGTGTCGCTTCCAGGTCTGCAACTCTCATGATTTCCAAGCAACGCGTCTTGTGGTTACAAATGAAACAAACTGGTAGAGGAGCAGTAGGTTTCTATCCTCCCCGCCACAGAGAAAAATGCCTCTTAACAGACAGAAGGGGAGGGGGAGGAGATATGGATCGTCAGACAGAACATGGCTGCCCCTGTCAAGCATTTCAGTAGCCCTTTGGGACAGAGAAATCCAATTCCAAATGGTACTCCTCTGGAAGAAAACTTCCCAATTGTAGTTAATGATTTCTGGCTTCAACTCAGGAAAGTTACCCTACAGCAAAAGTAGTAGCATAAGACTGGCTGGGTGGTGTCAGCATCATACTCAGAGTAGACCCATTAAAACTGTTAGGTCCAGTCGTGTCTGACTCCGGGGTTGCGGCGCTCATCTCGAGTAACTGGCCGAGGGAGCCGGCGTACAGCTTCCGGGTCATGTGGCCAGCATGACAAAGCCGCTTCTGGTGAACCAGAGCAGGGCACGGAAACGCCGTTTACAGTGCCACCTGGGTCCCTTTTGACCGTTAGGTTACACAGCTGCAAATTAAACGTTTTAAATGTGTTGCAAAGTGCAATATACCAACATGACACTAGATGGTGAGAGTGAGCTACACAAAATTCAATGTATTTCTCAAAACTTTTTTAAAAAACAGCATTTTCACAGCGGTTTTTTTATGTGTATAGATTCCACCCTTGATGTGTTCCTTCCAGTGCGCTCCATGAAACCTGATGCGTGCAGGAAAAGGTTCTACAATTTTTGGCTCTATGGCACGTATGGGGAAACTTACCCTCTTCACTTCTGCCACACTCAGTGAAGCACAACATATGAGTGACAGCTGATTTTCTAGTAAATTTAAGGGAGATTTCTTGTCCAAAAATGGTGCTGCAGTGGACAAGGCTACTGCATTTTTGCTCTGCCATGCTAGATGGTGAAAAATAGCTGGAAATTCCCTTTAATTACATCCCTAGAGTTAAAAGCAGGCAAAGCATCTTGGGGGAGACATGCTCTGTGGGTAGTCAGGGAAATGAGTCGAAAGAAAGTCACTAGGACTTCAGTAGCTCAACCAGGGTTACTGGTGTAATGGGAAAACAAAGGAAATCTATACGGATTCCTTCCTGTCCCTGGGAAATAAATGAACCAGATTTGCTAATCAATTTTCATAATTGAAAGCGTTGCATGCAGCTTTATTTATAGCCAAAGGTAAGCACGGCCTCTGTAAAACTAGCTTGCAACATATTTTAGCAGCCAAGTTTCTTTTCTGCATACATAGAGACTTCTGCAGCTCATGTTTTTATGCATGTTTATGAAGAAGGAAAGACCACCGAGATAGGGACATGCTGAGACTGTACCCACAGCGTTCATCTAAAGAGCATTCAAAGGATGTGATGTCACCTGAAGAATCCTGGGAACTGTAGCTTACCTCTCACACAGCTACAATTCCCAGCTTCCATAACAAACTACAATTCCCATGCTTCTTTGGAGAAAATGTATGGTGTGTAAGCAGCACCTGTTTGATCATTGGTCCATCTAGCTCAGTGTGGTCTACACCAGGGTTTCCCAAACTTGGATCTCCAGCTGTTTTTTTATACTACAACTCCCATCATCCTTAGCTAGCAGGACCAGCGGTCAAGGATGATGGGAAGTGTAGTCCAAAAACAGCCGGAGACCCAAGTTTGGGAACACTGGTCTACACTAACCGGCAGAAGCTGCCGACTGCTGCAGACAGGAGTCTTTTCTGCCCTCCTTTTGCCATAGACTTTCCACACCACCACCATAAGATTCCTCTCTTCATATATTTATTATGGAAGCCTATTTCCTTTTAAACACATCTTGCCATTTGAAATAACCCAGCATTTCAGGATGAAAAAAAAAAGTATGGAAAATTAGCTTTCCGTGTCAGTAATTTCAGAAACACTTGCTCCATTGCAAAATATTTTTTCCCCTAACTCAAATATCACAAAAGGTTTTAACCTTCAACAACATTTATTTTTAATGACATAAATGAAAGAGGGTGACATTAACACTTCAAAGTGGCACAGACGATGTATTCCCAATCATGCTGTCAGAGAGAGAGAGAGAGAGAGAGAGAGAGAGAGAGAGAGAGAGAGAGAGATCTACAAACAGCATGCGGGGGGGGGGCACCTAAAGAGCTGTTTTTAAAGCATGGCTTCACTTTTAATAATCTCCAGTCTCCAAGAACCTCGCATCATTTAGATGCTATTTCCATTCTCTTTCAGCGACAACTCTAGGCAATGCTGCGAAGCGTTGCCAATAGAGAGCTAAGTATTTTAAGTGGTGATTTTATTGCACCTCTTAGGCTGCATTCACATGGCAGCTTATTCCATTTTCCCAAAGTCTGCCTAACCATTAATTTCCATGTTATATTTCACGTGATTCAAAGAACACTTCTAGGGATACAGTGCAAGTTTAGTACTCATTTCTGTGATACTTGCTTCCAAAAGGAAAGGATGAAATCTGCTTGCAAATAACACAGAAACAAGTGCTAAGCTTGTGTCTCTATTCCATTACTTTTCTGGAAAGTGGTTTTACATTGCGCAAAAGCTCACCTGTTACGCAGAAATTAACAGTTAGGGAAATGTCAGGAAAATAGAATAAACTGCTGTGTGAATGCAGTCTTCTGGCAAAATAATAGTGTCCTTTACACTAACATGACAGCAACCTCCCCCCCCCCATTATTTCAGCGCAAATTCCACTGGAAAAGGCAGTTCGCCAAGCAAATGATATGTACAAAGGATGTGTATCACAGGGGGAAGTGTGCATAAATGTGAAGATAACCTACAAAAATGCCTTACATTGAGGAACATTGCTTTACCAAAAAAAAAGTGCATTAGGTAAAATGCACACTAAATTGTGGATGGATATTTGTGAGGACTTTGTTTTTAAAAAGCACAAATTAATGCAGAGAACTGCATTTTAAATTTGACAAATGAGAAGCAGAGAGCAACAGAAATGGACAGATTTGCTCATCCTTTATTAGAGGCCATGTTGGCCCACCTCCCGCCAGCTCCTATTTGCTGCAAAATGCACTATGTATGGCAATCAGTACCTTCAGGGCAAATAGAAGCTGTGGTGCGGAGTATTATGTGTTCTGGTGGGAATTCTGCAAGAGGCTCCAGTCTAGATTGGGAGTGTGATTCAGACTGGGTCTCTCTCCATGTGGCTGCTTTCACAGTAAAAATGGCCACCTTAAGCACACCTTAAAAAAAAAAAAAGCAATATGCAATTTGGTGCTAATACTATTTGTGTGGGCAGTGGGAGACAGGTGTTCTGACCCTATGGTTTGGCAGTAATCGTTGCCTGGCACGACCCAAAGTGCAGAGCTATTCCTGATTGCAGGGAAGAGCAGCTCTAACTGGATCTGTTCTGGTTGTCAAGAAACGCCCGTCCTAACAATTGCTCTGTCACAGTCATCTGTGCCAGCCTTTTGCAGTTTGAATGGGAAGAAAGAGCAGGTATTTTGCAAAGAGGCTGGGCAGTTCTGCCCCCACCATAAACACATGTGAGTGTTGCAGCTTCCATTCCTCTGTGCTGTCATCAGCTTGTGCACAATGGATATTTCAAAATAATACAGCAGTTGCAATCACCATGTTCAACAGATAGCCATGTGAATTGATTCTCAAAACAGTGTGTTCCTCAATCCGCCATCTTGTTGTCATGAAGGCAGAGTTTTCCTTCCTTCCTTCCTTCCTTCCTTCCTTCCTTCCTTCATTTCTTACACCTTCACAACTACTAAGTCTGGGGCTCTCCTTTTAAGAGCAGACTTCTAGAAAAGATGATTCTGGACAACCCTGACCAGAATTAAACTTCTCAGCAGCTGATCTGGACATGTTCAGTCTGTAAATAACTGGGCAATATGCTGGAATGCCCCCCCCCATCCATATTACTTGTCTTAATATGCACAGAAAGATAAACAAAGGAGGGCCGGTCCACAAGAGCACTCTCCCATCTGCAGGTTTCCAGCAAATGGTATTCGGAAATATTACGGCCTTCAACCATGGAGGCAGAGTGTAACCACCATGGCTAATAGCCACTGGTGGCCTTATCTTCCCTGAATTTGTCTAATCCTCTTTCAAAGCCATCCAAGTCGGTGGCCATCACTTTCTCCTGGGGGAGGGAGTTCCATAGTTGAACTATGCACTGCATGAAGAAGAGTTTCCTTTTATCTGGTCTGAATCTTCCAACATTCCACTTCCTTAGATGTCCACGAGTTCTATGATATAAGTCAAAAGTGTTGTGTCTTTTACTGGTATTTTATCTTAGCAGAGGGAGTGGGGAGTACATGGCCTAGGCTTGGAAGGAGAAGAAAATCTTCCTGTACCAACTTTCACCATGTCGTGCAGAATTTTATAAACTCCTATCATGTCACCTCTTGCTCCCCTTTCCTCTAAACTAAGAAGTCCCAATTACTGCAACCTGTCCTTATGGAGAGTCGCTCCATCTCATGGATATTTTTTTTGTTGCTGCTATTTTCTGAACCTTTTCCAACTCTACAATATCATTTTTGAGGTGAGGTGGGAACATCAATATAGAACGCGCAAGAGCTGCTCATGATTAACAGAACTATAAATGATGCTACTCTTAAGTGGGCATTAAAAATCTATTAAAACTCTGCTTTTCTACAGAACCTTTTGGAAAGCATATAATGAGCTTGCAAGTGACTAAGAATATCTTGCCATCTGCCAACTATCTGTTTGTTTACAAATGACAGTTAGTGTCTCCAGCGCTGTTGCCATCTAGCATTGGGAAGCTAACTTTTCCCTTCTCCAAACACCTTCTTGTGCAGACATCACCCTTCCAGCAAAAGGCTGCAGGCATTAATAATAATCTCTCTTCCCAATTAGCACAGCGCACATATCGCCATCATGCTGGCAAAGCCTGCGAAAGGTCACAGGGTAAATTCTGAAGGAAAGAACTGCTCACTGGAGTGATCTGCTTCAATTGCCTCTATGAAGTCTGAAGAGAGATCACACACTCCGATGAGGTTCTAGTAAGTTCAGAGAAACAGTGTCACTGGGACCCGGCTCTATCTTTAGCGCTAGATTCTCAAAATGATCTGTGCTGCGATAAACAGTCATGATCAGTAGCCATGCTATAATAGTGGCACTCATTCTGTTTTAGCGTCCAATGATTTCTAAGACGATGAGCATGCTAATTTGGAACAGCTTTAGAAAATGTAATGGCCAGCCTAAATCTGTGCTCTCTTTCTAAGGAACACGGGGAGGCGTTCAAAGAACACTTGTAGACACAGAGCGAGGGTTGAGATGGCACTTGAATAAATGAGCCTAAATGCCTAGGATGTCACTGCAGCATCACCATGACATTGGGCTAGTCACTGTTTCTTGCCTTAGCCTACCTCACAGGGTTGTTGTGAGGGTAAAATGTGGAGTAGAGAACCATGAACTCTTTGAAGTGTGGTAGGTATGATATAATTGATTTTATTATAATATTCGGAATGCAATAAGATCATATCTGGCACAGATAGAATTAAAAAACAAGAGAAAGGAAAGAGGGAAAGACAACAAGAAAAGAAAAAAAAGAACATGATGCTTCCGTTTTTGCAGACACACCACAGTTTTTTTAAACATCCAAGTTTTCAAAGCACCCAGAATCGCTTTGGAGGTTCCCAGTCCAGTTCAGGGCATTTTTGAAAAGAACCTACTGTGACGGACAGACCTTGTGGCCAATCATGGCTAGCTGGAGGAACAACCAATCAGGAGGGAGTGGAAAGAAAAAAAGGTAGCATTTGACAGTTTGATTGCCAGATAGGGCCTGGCTAGGGAAGTAGCTGAATGGTTACGGGGTTGTTTGGCAGGACAAACTGGTTTAATTTCCTTCAAGAAAGGAAGAGGGCTAGAGGCATTTTTGCAGCAGGGTAAAGCAGATAGCCATTCTAGGAGGAATTGGATTTATTAGAAACCGTCTTATAGATAGTGGAAAGTTATAAGTTAAAGAAGTATTGACTGAAGCTAAGTCCTGTGGCTTTACTAGCTAAACCACTAAGCTTTTATCCCTCAGAGTCCTTGTTCATAAAATTCCAATTTGTTTCCATCATGCCCCATCTTCAAGAAACAAGTGGTTACAGGACCCCCAACAACAACAACCCAAGTCCTTGCTGCTACTGCTATGTGCTGTCACATAGATAGAATCTCTGAATTCATACTTGTTTCTGACAGGGAGGGTCTAACTCTAAATCACGAAGACCTGGCCATGTTACCTCACTCCCGACTTCGCAGGGGCAGTTTGCTACACCTGTTTTGGCTCAGGCAAGCCCAGGGCCGGTGCTAGGGTTTTTTTGAGCCCTAGGCGAGATCACCTTCTGCCCCCCCCCCCGGCCAATCATATTTCAAACACAGATTATTATAGGAAGAATTAAAAGCACAGAATTTGAAATAGTTAATTTATTTATTTTTAAATTGTGAAAACAAGTCATAAAACAATTTCTGATTTATTTTCTCAAACAGAAAACAGTTTTAGCACAGAAATCACTTTGAAAAATGTTAAATGTGATGCTGAAATTTAAGTCTCTTTAATGTTTCAATTTCAAGCAAATCAAAATCTTATTTTACATGCCTTTTCCACTGCAAATTTTGTTAACAGTTCCTTCAGGTCAAGTGCTGATGCTTCAGCATGTTCAATTGATATAGTTGCCAAACCAACTAGTCTCTTTTGGAGGGTGGTTGAGCGTATGTGTGTTTTTATAAGTTTGAAATTTGAAAAACTGTGTTCACCACTTGCCACTGACAAGTGTGAGAAGGATCCTAAGAGAAACAAAAACATTAGGCACACTATTCTGGACTTTGTGTTGTAGTATGAAGAGAAGTGCTTTTTGTGGTGGCATAGACTCTTGAAGCCTTCGAGCAACTGCTTGAAGTTCACAGCACAGATCTTCAGCATCAATATCTTTGTTTTCATTGTGTGTCAATGGCCGCTCCAAAGTCTTGCAGGCCTTTTGTACAGTGGGGCACTGAAATTTCAAGGGATACCATGGGATAGAGCACCTATCTGGGGTGACCCACCAAAGGGAGTATAGGAGAGCAACCACAGCTAGGAGGGAGAGAGGAGAAAAGTCATATGGGAGAAAGTGGGGGCAAGGAGAAGACTGAAGGGGTCCTAAAGGTGGAGGAGAGCACAGAGGGTACCCAGCCCCTCAGCTTCAGAAAGATCACCATTAGGGTCCGTAGTGAAGTCAGCAAGGGAAGCCGGGAGGAAGGATCTGGCAGAAGATAGGAGGAGGGGCTGAGAGAGAACCAGAGTCAGGTGGGGCAAGAGTGGGGAGCCATGGGGAAGAGAGGTTGCTACCTGGAAGAGAAAAAGGAATTGGTTCATTAGTGTAAACGCAAGGGTGGGAAGACTCGGAGCCCAGCAGGTGGAACAGTATGGGGAGAGGGCTGGGAGTGGGAAGTGGGGGAAGTGGGAACTGAAGGAGATGGCAAGGAAGGAGGGAGGGAGGGAGGGAGGGAGGGAGGGAGGAGGGGTCAGTGGAAAAGGAAAACTGGCTGGTGGCCAAGAGAGGGAGAGATGAATTGGGAAGTGGTCAATAGCAGTGGAAGGACAGTGCAAAAGCAGTGGATTGAGTCTCCGTTTGAGAGGAAGGGGACATTGAAGAAAGGGGGGAAAGTGAAGGAGAAGCAAAAAGAGGGGAGTCCTGGGAAGATGGGGCAGGAGGAAAGTGAGAGAAGACAGAGAGAGGGGGAAGGAAGGGTGGTAGAGGGGTGGAATGAGTCGATATAAAAGTGAGCAGGATGCTAAGGCTGAGTGGGTAGTTTTCGTGGTGAAAGAGATGGGGAGAGGGGACAGAAGAGGCCCCTGAATGAGAAGAAGTGACATTTCTTCTACACGTGAAGCTCTGGCAAGCATCTATTTTGCCACTGTTACACTTTGAGTGTGGAGATTGCAGAACTGCTTCCAAACTTAATGTGGTAAAGGGGCAAACTAGGCACTGCCTGCTTTCTGGGCGATGAGGGAGAAGGAGACAAATCTCCGTGCAGAAAAAGTGTGTGTGAAGTGACCCTAGGCTAAACAGAGGATGGAGGGGGGAAAGGCAGAAGTTCCCAAGGAAAGAAGGACAGCGATAAGAGAGTAGTGAATGGAGTTGTGGCAACACATAGAAGCGGGGAAGGAGAGGAGACCATGAAGAAGGAAGAAAGGAGAAGAGGAAGAGGGTTGATGAGGAAGACAAAGTCAGCAGAAGAATGGAAAGGGGTAGAAGGAGGGAAGAATGTGAGGCTGTGACAGAGAAGAAATGAATGAAGGGTGAGAATGAATGGAGGGCAGAGAAGAGGTGAGGGTGGGAGGCCAGAGATGAATGGGTATCCTAGGATTTATAACGATGGCAGATCTGCATGGACAGGCACTTGGAGATGATAATGGAGCGCCAGGGGTGATGGCATGAAGCCTGCAGTGAAGGTCCACAGGGGTCAAAAAACGATGGTGGCAGAGGCCTATGGAGGGAACTGAAAAAGAGAAGGGGATGCAGAGGGCAGGAGAGCGGGGGGGGGGAGAGATGGGGGGTAGGAGGAGGTAAGGCTGTGTGTAAGGATGGAAGGGATGGAGTGAGAGTGACAGAAAGAGAGTGATAATGGCAGAGGGATGCGGTGGCAATGCCGGTCATTACGAGAGGATGGGGGGAAGGAAGGAGAGGAGAGTGGAGAAGCGTACATAGATGGTGAGGAAGAAGGGGTGAGGATAGCAGGGGCCTCGGGGAGCGGACAATGGAAGGGATGGCGGCCAGAGCGGAGTGTCAGTGTGCGGATGGATGGTGGGACAGGAGCGATGGAGGACAGCGAGCGGAGGGAAAGTGGCCGAGGCTGCGGAGCCTGTGTACCTTGGAAGAGGGAAGGTGGTGGGCAAACCCGGAGCCAGCCACCCCCTGCGTGTGTGCGCGCCTTGCCCACCTCCGTCCGGGGTCCCCAGCACAAGAGGCGCCTCCGCTGCAGGGCTGCTGACTTGCTGCCGGTGCTCCTGCCGCCTCGCCTCGCCTGTCCGCCGGCCCGTGCTCCGCTGGCAGCCGGAGGGCGCAGCGCGGCGCAGCCAGCTTGCACTCCACCAGGGGGCCGGAGGGCGCAGCGCGGCTGGCCAACTCACGCTCCCGCGCTCCGCTGGGCAGCCGGAGGGTGCTGCCGGTGGGTGCTGCCGGCGGGGCTGGGGGCGGAGGCGCCCTCCAGGCGCCCCCTGCATTTCGCCGCTCTAGTTGGCCTAAATGCATGCGCCGGCCCTGGGCAAGCCCCTTAAATGTCCAAAGCAGCCCCAATTCAGTTTGGTTTTTGATTCGGGCTTAGTCCCGACTCTTTTGCACAACCCTTCTGTATCTTGTTGTTCATTTCTGCGCCACAGAAGTTCTGTGACTAGCTGTTTTTCCTGCTTTCAGTAGGCGTTCCTGGGCTTTAAGTGCTCCACAACAGACAGTATGCTTGATTACAGCTTACAAGTGGTGATGATTGAAACAAAATGTCACCCAAAGAGAATATCCAAGAATGGAAACAGACAATGCACCATCTTTCACTCTAATGCATTTTATTTCCCATTCCTGCTAGAAGCTGACTGATGACCTTTTGCACGGTGTGCTTCGTTTGTTACCCACGCTGACAGGAAGAAGGAAAACTTAACAGATCCAGAAACATTTTGCCTTTGCAAGTTGACGTCTTTCAAAAACATTTTTTTTCCAAGAACAGAAAAGAAAGAAAAAAGGGGGAAAGAGCAACAAGCTGTGGAGGTACTTAGGCTGAAGTCAACATCTGAAACAACACATTTGTGTAATTTCAGAAATTGGTTTCCTACCCATTACACTGATGGAAGCCTTAGCATCTGCAGTTTGACATCACTGGAAACAAACCAGATCAAGCCAAAACAAAAATGTAGCAGGAGAAACAAAAGGGCACAGTTCTAACATAAAATGCACATTCTACATTTCAAATTATGGGAAATTCTGATTAATTTCTACTTCGGATTCCCAGGGATGTGGGCAGCCAAGGAGGGGAGAGAAATAATCGATTGGGGGGGGGGAGCTCATTGACTGAATTGTGTCGCATATTTTAAGGTGTAACATGTCCAAGCTCAGGCATAGGTAAACTCGGCCCTCCAGATGTTTTCGGGACTACAACTCCCATCATCCCTGACCCCTGGTCCTGTTAGCTAGGGATGATGGGAGTTGTAGTCCCAAAACAGCTGGAGGGCCGAGTTTGCCTATGCCTGTCCAAGCTGAATCCACAGGCTGCAGAGAATTTAGTTCTATATGGACCATTTGTAAAATCCATCCGTTAAAATATTTCATGATTGGTTGACAGTTTTAAAAGGATGACAGTTTTCTGAGCCATCCCGAGCATCCAGCATTTCTTTGAAGTTTTTGGGGTGGTGGTTATATATGACATTGAAATGCACCTTCGCACTCTCAGTATCCAATATCGTGCATTTTGAGCTCTTTGATGTTTTGTGAATAGGCGAGTTACGATGGAATGCTGTAAAGGTCATTCTCTTCCCACTGAACTTCATTTCATGTGCTTTGTTAATTACTTTCACGGTGACCAACCATTTTCCAAGCAAGACCTGGAGAAAATCACGTATCTCTACTATACCAAATTGATGTATGAACCCCCGAACTATGGATGGAGGCTCACAGAGATAACACAACCAATTTCATCCATGGTACCATGTGAATTATCTTCAGGAGAAGAAAAGGTCAAGGAATAAACCCTACACAAATCTGAAGTGGATTGTGCCTTGTGTGCCTCCTTCTGGCAACTCACAATCTTGGGAACATGCAAACCTTTGGACTAGTGCATGCAGTGTTGATATTGTCCTTACTCTCATCGTGGCTGGAAGGGGCTGTGATGGGGTGAGAATGCAAAGGGCATAGAGGACCAAAAATCAGAACATGGGCCTAAGATTTGCCCACGCCTGATGTAACACCTTCAGTGTAAGAGGTAAGGGGGGATACCTCTTTAATGATATATTCAAAATATTATCAACTTTTAGAAATATACATGCTGCCTGGTTAATCAGGGGGTCTTTTTCGGTTGATCAAATGTTTAACTCCCATGAGAGCTGGCCTTCCTTGGAGGTTTTTAAGTAGAGGTCAGGTGGTTTTCCATCAAGTACGATCAAGTTGAGATCCCTGCATTGCAGGCAGTTGGACTAGATGAACCTTGGAGTCCCTTCCAACTATATAATTTTATTATTCTATTATAATATAACTGATTAATTGACAAAACATCACAGCCTTGATAAGAGTCCTCTTTGGCACAGTCATCCTAGTATCAAGGACTGTACTGCCAGCAGGAAACTCTGTGAGAAACTATTAAAATAAACACAATAAATCTTCTAATTAAGAACAGTAACAAACTAGGTTAGAGGAGCCTGTGCTGCCGCAAAAATTATTCTTTGTAATGAGGGCTAACTATAAAACCTCACACTGCAAGGTTAACTTCAAGTCTCAAGGCCAAAGGTGATTCATTTCATAGAATGATCTGTCCACATAGTGTATCATGCAAAGACTGTTTGTGCACAAACAGTAAGTGATTTACCACCACCAACATGTGGAAAGGTGTGGATCAAGTGAGCTTCAGGCATGGCCTGATTGTCACTACAGCAGGGATATTTCAGAAAGACAGCATGCTTCCATTTCAGGAATAGACAAGCACATTGCAAATGCGACAACAAAACTGAAGGAGATTCTTGCAGCACCTTGACGACGCAGTGCTTTTGACAAGGGATCAGGTGGATTTGTTGAACTATAACACTCATCAAGTCATTGCTTCTTCTGCCCCAGAAAAATTGCTGCTATTCTATCCTGGTCCCTAAGGAAAGCTTTCTCCTCCCACACTGGGAATTGGGACAAGCTAGCAGGTGGTTTGGGA
The DNA here is from genome assembly GCF_009819535.1 of Lacerta agilis. Classification (NCBI taxonomy): domain Eukaryota; kingdom Metazoa; phylum Chordata; class Lepidosauria; order Squamata; family Lacertidae; genus Lacerta; species Lacerta agilis. Next base: position 28,603,052 of record NC_046314.1, on the reverse strand, counting down.
AAGTCTGGGTGGGCTGGGGGGTGGAAGGGGAGAATCTAACAGGTGGGTGGCATAAATCCACACAAACATACACACATAGAATCAGAGATCATAGAACTGGAAGGGACTATGTGGGCCATTTGAAGATCAATTCTCCCCTAAAGGCATTTTGAAGTTTAATAGGGCTGCTCAAGGTGATCCAATTCATCTTCAAGGTAAGCAGCCACATCCTTTTTCTTAAAAACATAAAATAAAAGTCTAGCAAGATTTGTGAAGACCATTGCTATATGCTTGCTCACCCCCTTTTCACTGTAGTAATTAACGCCACTCCTGCTCATTAGCAGGGGTGAATTTGCCACACCTTCTGTTTGGGAGAAGACGTGTGTTGGTGTCTCCCATGGATCTTTTGGGATCACATGGGCAGGAGTGCCCAATAGAAGGGGAGCGATTAGGCTGGTATTTAAGCCCCCTCCACCTCTTTTATCTCCATTGCAGCGCCCACCCTCCTTCCCTTCTACAGTGTGGGGTGGTTTTGCTAGTCACCCTTTCCAGGGGTTGAGTTGGAATTTTGGGGGAAGCCCCGAATGGTCCTTCTGTTTTTCATCTGCCGCGCTGAATGGTGCTCTAACCAGCACTTGATGTATGTACTTATTTCATCTGTGTGGGCAGGTAAGGGAATTTAAGAACTTAATCGACAGGCACCCAGAGGCATTAGGAGGTTAAAGGCACTCTAGAATCACTTCCTACAGCCTTTGGGTTGGATGGTGGGGCTCTGGGACTGTCTTTTAGGTCTGTCATGCACATATTGGTGAATGGTCAAGAGTGAGGCCAAGTGGTACATCACTTAACCAAGGCTCACTTAGCAAGGAGGTGGAATTTTGTCCCAATTCCTGGCTAGGGAGCCACAGAATGGGGCCGTTTGCATGCCAGTTGGAGTGGAGGGAATTCAAACCCACTTGCCCATACTTGCACCATTTGGTTTTTGTTTGGCAGATCTTCTGCTATCATATTTAAATAAACAGGACCCTTTTCACCATTGCTCTGTCTTCTGCCATGGTGTCTTGGCATTGATGCTTTTGTAAATGAGAATGAGCTTCAGATTCACCAACACAAGCAACGGGCAGCAGCCACTGCTAGACAGCAGCAGTGAAATTGCTTGGATTTCTGCAAGTGTAAATAGCACACAAACTCCAGATCGCAGGGATTCCAAAGATGGGGAAGGATTATTTGCATTAGGCAATGCGGTCTTTGTAAAAGCTGTCGAAGGCAAATAATTGGCACCTCTACTCCCTGGCTTAGAGTCCCAAATTACTTTCAATGACTACCAGAGCCTTTGAGAATTACTCTCTTCTTTAATTCTTCTACCTTTAATTCTTCCCAAACAGGGAAGAAAGTGTGACTGCATACAAGTTTACCCGAAGTACTAGAGTCTTAATTTAAAGCAGATTTCCAGGTTTCCAGTGCTGAGGATTTGTCTAGGAGTTGCATATAAGCCTTAAGAAATTTTCTGTTTGAATTCAAGCCCATGAGTGGTGATCTGTTTCACCTCCACAAAATATTGGACTGAATGGGAAAGGGGGAGGCTGGAAGAAGAGTTGACTTACTTTTGCGAAACAAAGCAAAAATAAATAAATAAAATTGAGTAGGCTGGGCTTCAAACAGCAGCGCTGGTGTTACGAAAAAAATAACCTTCTGGGATCCCGAAGCCGTTTTATCACGAGGGAGCCATCCAGACATGAACAAGCTGTTATATAAGAAGCATTTTTGTATTTCTCTCCTATGTATTAAATGGCACTGTAGCAAATTTGCAAACAAGATTAAGTGAAGAACTCCTCCTAAAAGACCCGTGAGTATTTAACCTTGAATTATTCAAACTACAAGCTAGTGGAGTAGTATCTGTGGCAAGGCCAAATCCTGTTAATGCATACAGACAGGACCCTGGGAATGGTTTAAGGGCACACAAGGCTATTACATTGTTGGGGCTAAGAAGGTCTCAGCCTGATCGGGGTCTGATGTGACATTACCAGAGCCTGCAATAAACCCAGATGCCAACTTTGCTGCCACATGAACCCGGACAACACCATTACTGGCCCCAACAACATCAAACATACCATCTCAGGACTATTTAATTGCTCATCTTCTAACATTGTGTATGCCATCAAATGCCAACAGTGCCCTTCAGCTCTCTATATTGGACAAACAGGCCAAACCCTACGCCAAAGGATAAATGGACATAAATCTGATATCAGGAATCACAAGACAGAGAAACCAGTAGGAGAACACTTCAGTCTCCCAGGACATTCTATACAAGATCTCAAAGTAGCTGTCTTAATACAAAGGAATTTCAGAAATAGACTTGCAACTCATTACCAAACTCAAAACCACGGAGAGACCTGGTCTGAACAAAGACATTGGATTCTTATCTCATTATACATGACAAAGCTATCTTTAGCCATCTCACCCCTTGCTTTTTTCCTTTAGGACTAATTGTAGTCATTAACAGTCATCAACAGGTTTTCCACACCCATCAGCCAATCGCCCATTCCCACCACCCTTCTGAGTAATACCCCTCCTCACTCTCTCATAATATATAAGGGTCTGGTGACTTATATTTCAGTGTATCTGAAGAAGTGTGCATGCACACGAAAGCTCATACCAAGAACAAACTTACCGTAGTTGGTCTCTAAGGTGCTACTGGAAGGATTTTATATATTTTTTATTTTGTTTTGTCCATGCAAAAGGTTCTATTCCTCTCAGTAATGATCAGAAATTAAGGATTTGTGAGAGCTGGTTCTGAGTGTAATGGTGGATGGCTATTTTGACTTGCCTTTCTCCATAAAATATTTCTTTTACAGAGTATTTTTAGAATTATTTCTTGTATGATGTGCCGAGAAGGCAGCAGACACAGGCTCTGTTTAGAATTTGTAGAAACGAAAATTTATTTAAAACCGATATCTCCTCCGTTCAAGAAAAAAAGAAAAGCAAACTACCAATTTCATGTGGAGCTTAAATTCAAGTTATGAGGGGAGTATCACCAGAAATCTAAACCCATTAGTATTTTGTGCCATCTTCACTTCATATGCCTATACATTTATGAAATATAGGCCTGTTTTCTTTGCACCGGGGAAGGATGATCCATTATTTACTGTAATAATCAGACGGTGCCTCATCTGCCTAGTTTGCAGATAGACATATTTCAAATGACAGCTGCTCGAAACTGCTTTCCTCCAGCCTGTATTAGAAAAGACTGTTATTTAGAAATGCTTTTGAACAAAGCCTCCAGAAAGACAAGGATTGCCACATCTCAGGGAGAGCCACAACTGCTTCCTGTTTCATACATTTTTCAGTGTTTCACAGAGAAGCAGGGCATATTTCTTGTCCTTATCAGCTAGGCAGAGCGGTTTGAAAATACAAATCCGCTGGAATATAATGATTACAGCTGATACTGACCTGCAGTAATATCACAGCAGTAATTCCGGCATGTGCATGTTGCCCCTTTTATCTCATTCCGTGGCTACTGAATCCTGACACATTCTGCAACCTCCTTCTATTGCAAACAATACACCGGGTGCATATGCACAAGCTGATAACTGCCATCCTGCGCTAGCTTGAGGCATCTGCAGTCCACATCTGCTGTGCATCTGCCCTGACTGCGTTTGAGAAAGGGGTTGGTTTTCTGGCAGCAGGACATTACCTTGTGGAGACAAATGCCTCCAATACAATCCGCTCAAAGGTCTGCAAAAGCATCGGGCAAAATGGGCATCACAGAAATTCTCTCCCCTGGTTCAGAAATGAAGTTCACGTAATGTTCCATTTCTTCCCTGCATGTAATTTGTGCAATCGTTCAGAACAAACTTTGGTCTTTGTTATGCTGGGAAACGACATATGAGATACAAGAGGCAGATCCGAATGCTGTCTCCCCGTTCCATAAAAATAAAAATAATAAAGTGCGCATTTTTTGCCAGGCGTTCTGAGGATGGTGGAAAAACTAGGTGAGAATGGACAGCTAATCACAGAATGACACAACCTGTGTGGTTCCTGCAGCATAAGGTTCGGGGTTTCAATTAGCCAGCTGTCCATTCATTCAGGACAGGCATCCCCAAACTCTGCCCTCCAGCTCTTTTGGGACTACAATTCCCATCATCCCTGACCACTGGTCCTGTTCTCTAGGGATGATGGGAGTTGTGGTCCCAAAACAGCTGGAGGGCTGAGTTTGGGGGTGCCTGATTCAGGATATGTCACCCCACACCCTGCCCTGTTTCTGTTCTCTCCCACAGAAAAGGACACCCAGCTTTCTGTGGGCACTGAGAATTCCCAGTTATCATCAGGCTGCTTTTGGAATCTTTTGTTTCTAAAGCAACTAATTTTGGGGTACTTCTCCAAACCACTGGGTTTCCCCCCAATCTGTCAGCAGCTACCTCTTGAGTATCAACGATGCTGTTGTGGCCACACAAGGATCAACACTTGTGGGGAGAATTTACTGTAGTATATATGAACTGTATGGTGAACAACCTCCACTGCCTTGCAGCTAAACTCATTCATGAGAAAGACTTCCACAGTAATCCCTAAGGGAAAATCTGTACCTGCCGCCTTGCAGGACACCTTCAGGAGAAGAAAAGGCTACGGAGTAAGCCCTACACAAATCTGGAGTGGAATCCCCAAGACAGTTTGATAGCACCTTGTAAATCTCCTCCCGGCAACTTCTGCAGCCAAGCTGCTGGTGCCATATGTATTGGTTTGCTTTCCTTTGAACCACATCAAAGAGGCTGAGAGGCCGAGGGGGCTCTTGCCATCTGAGCAGCCCAGCAAAAATGATGCAGGAGACAGCAGTTATGGGGCAACCCAGTCAGATGGGTGGGGTACAAATACGCCAGTGCAAGTAGATAAATAGGTACTGCTGTGGTGGGAAGGTAAGTGGCGTTTCCGTGTGCTCTGGCACTCATCATGGTGTTCTGTTGCACCAGAAGCGGCTTAGTCATACTGGCCACATGAATCAGAAAGCTGTTTGTGGACATATGCCCGCTCACTTGGCCTGAAAGCGAGATGCGTGCCACAACCCCATAGTTGCCTTTGACTGGACTTAACCATCCAGGGGTCTTTCACCTTTACCTTTTTTATCTATAATGAAAATGATAACAACAACAACAACAACAACAGTAGTTAGTGGTCTCTGCAGCCCCAGCAAGCACTGTGTTTCTCCAGCAGTTCGACTTCACCCTCAGAAGCATACTCCATTGCCTTTTGAGATGCCAACAGCAACAGTGCACCTCACAGGTTGACTTCATGGATAGCGAGATTTTTTTCTCACAGGGTTTTCTGAGCCTTTTCAATTGAACGGGCAGATGCATCAGCTGAATTTCTTCCTGGCACACACCAGGGCCTTGCCAAAACAGAAAGACAGAGGTGGCAACCTTGGTTTCCAGAGTAACAGCACAGTTGTTTACAACAGGCACAAATTAGCTGTGACAGACCCTTCAACAGAGGGTCCAAGAGCTGAAAGAGTCACAAGGAATAGGTTGTAATTGCAGCTACTATTCCGATTAGCAGAAGTGTCCCATTAGCCCTAGTTTTTTTTCTAAATTGAATTTACCAGTAAATGAAACAATTGTCTTAAAAGATGTCAGCGGGAGGGAGGGGGGCAAAATTTGCTTTCAACAAATAGACAAATTGTGGTTCACCAGTACATCACCTGGGAACAGGCTTTGAAATCCACTTGAAAACCGTTCACGCTTATTTCAACTCAACTGTCTCTATTAGTCTCTTGTTTAGTATTTATTTATTTTTGTATGTGTATCTGCATCCTCTATTCTCTAGTTTTCTTTCAAATGGAATGTGCATCTGCTTCTCCAAATGCTGAACCAAAGTGGGCTAATTACAAGGCAAAGAGGGTCTTCCCCCCCAAAGGCAACTTGAAATGAAGTGAGCTGAAGCATCAACCTCCTTTAAACAGCTGCCCTAATATATGCTTTACAGAACAGTCCCTGCCAGTGTTGATAGCAAAGCAGAGCCAAGTTTAGTAGTGCCACGCCAAATTTCCCTCCTTTCTTTCTTTTAACCATTCTCCACCAATTAATGAGGAAAGAGCTTGTATTCGTAAATTATCAAGGTGAGCGCGAGAGAAATTTGGTGAAATTCTCCCACAGGAGTGCAATTTTTTTTTATTATTTTGCTTACCTTACTTTTGAGGTGTTTACAAGTGTCCTTTCATTCTACAGCTCACCTTGCTAGTGCTCTTCCCAGACAGTTCAAGGAAAATAACATTAAACATGTGGATTACAAAGCTAAGTCTGTTTTATGGCGCCCTCTACTCAAATGTGGCTAGCCAGGTAGGTTGGAACCACTATGCTATCTTCCTGGCATGTGGGTCACCGTTACTTTCTGGGAGGGAGAAGGGGAGGAAGGAAGCAGTACAGTGTGAATGGCAGGAGCACCAGATTGGCTCTGCTGGCGTGTTTGCACCACATCAACCTTCCTACAACCTCACCCCTCTCCCTCCTAGTAAGCAACAGTGGCCCACATGCCAGGAAGATAGCATAGTGCTTGCACCCAAGTGGTGAGCTGCTCATTTCCTTCCTCCTCCCTTTAGGTTAGGTTTCTACTTCACTTTAATCTCATTCTCTTTAATAGAAAGGATTCTGATGAGTAACCTGTAGGAAAAGGGTGATTGGTTGGTTGGTTTTGCTGCTACTGTTGTATTACTGAAGGTTAAGTCACATTTAACAAATTTGGCAACATACTCTTAGGAAAAGCACAGGGTGGGAATTATTGGAAATGGAAGCTACGTGGAAAACAAACCCCAAAACAGCAACAATAACCCTTGTCTGCTACATTAGTCCATCTCACAAAGCTGTGTACATTTCCCAAAGAGCTTGTGGGGTGTTTCTCCATTCTCCCGGGCCATTTCCATTCTCTCTTTTAAAAAGAAACATTGATCATTGGCAAGCCCTTTTCTTATATTGGCCAAAAGGTATGAGCCTATTAAGTCAGCGTTATTAAGGTCGAAATATGATTGGGAAGGAGAATTGATTCCTGCTAGGTTTATAACCTGCTTTTTATTGTAATTTACAGCTTGAAACATTTCATTACCCTCCCAGGGGAGCAATTCTTTCCCACTCCTGCTTTTCTTTTATGCTGCAAGACTCACTAAGAGATGGACCAATAGCAGTGTGTGTGTGTGTGTGTGTGTGTGTGTGTGTGTGTGTGGATTTCCACAATACTGTTTTAGATGCCTGCTGATAACGTTTCTGTTTCAGCAAGCCTATCCAGACATGTGGGGTTGTACCTAGTGCTTGTCTGGAGCAGACCCACTGAAATTAATTGGCCTAGCTTAGCCATGTCTCTTAAGTTCAATGGGCCTACCCTGAGTAGGACTAGCATTGGATGCAACCCATGATTTAGCTACATTTGTTTTAAATGTGCTATTGATTTTACTTTTGTTTTCAGTGATGGCTCTACATATATTTGTTTTTAATTGGTTTGCACATTTTATATATTTTATATATGTCTGAATCTGTTTTCATAGAATCATAGTTGGCAGGGACACCAAGGTCAACCCCCCCCCCCCCCCCCGAATCTGTAACTCTGCTTTGTACAGATGGAGATGATAGATAGATATAGGCAGCCTTGTTTAGGGAAGCTTTTAATGTGTGATATTTTAATGTATTTGATTTTTGTTGGAAGCCGCCCAGAGTGCTGGGGAAATCCAGCCAGATGGGTGGGGTACAAATAATAATAATAATAATAATAATAATAATAATAATAATAATAATAATTGTTAAACTAGAAGATGATAGATAGATAAATATAGTGTGAGAGAGAATGCAAGCAGTTTAGACATTTCTATATATAAAAAAAGATAAAACAATTGCCAAGTGGCATTTCTCAGAGACATACACATCTGTTGCATACTGTTGATTTCAGCCTCCACGTTAAAAATATTTGCAAGCTGTATCAGAATATTTGTGTGTGTGTGTGTGTGTGTGTGTGTGTGTGTGTTAACAGTGCACAATTAAGCAGTCAATCCATTTCCAGAAGAGTTATGAAGCAAAACACCTAATTTAAGTGAAACTATATTAGACAATTAGAAAATAATATTTGGATTAAATTACAATATATTCCAGGCTGGGAAGAGGAAATCAAACATGCCAAAATATTCCAGTGGCAAACATCCCTTGTTTTTTTTTTTTAAACACACAAGAAATTACACCATTCAAACATCCACATCTATGAATGGGCAATGTCCTGTCACAATACTATTGCATTTGAGACCTAACGCTTTCACATTTGCTTCCTAAAGTCACACAATCTTATATGAAGGCTTTACTCCTTCACTGCAATGGAATATGGCACTTCTATTAGTGATGCTTACTTTAGGTTTGTTCACACACTACACTAAACACAGGTACAAACTGTCTCTATACAGTACATGTACAAGAGCTTGTGTGAATGGGTGTACACTTGTTGATTTCTCCTGCTCACTTATTTGTGGATGCAGGCACACCAGTCGTATACTTGTTAAAATGTAATGTGTAAACACTCTCATAGTGAAGGCACTTTCACATATGAAGAATTCAAATGATAAATATGACATGTGAACAGAACTAAGTTTATCTAAATTTGGTAAACCCACAGAGAGTGTCCCGTGAATGTCCTTCTGTAACTCCAGAATTCATAGATATTCCAGTTGTTTTGATGTTCCATTTAATACACAATATCAGCACACAGCAGTCAATATTCAGAAACAGCTGTTTAGAAATTCAATATGCTATATCAGAGCATAATTTATTTAACACTATATGTTGATTACATGGAGTGATGGGAAGGAGAAACGGGATTGTGCCCAGGGAGACAAACTATCTAACAGCAGCTTGGGGTGGTGAGGTGGAGAGACTTGGTAAATATGTTTGGGAGTCCCTAATGTAATCAGTAAATAATTTGCTCTGGCTTTAAGTCAGAAGCTAAGTGGTCTCCACCATACCTTCTGAGAGCCTGGAGAACAGCAGTTGATTGAATCACTATGGAAAGTGAATGAGACAGTGGGTTGGATCCAGATAGTGCTTTTTTCTGGGGGATGCAGGGGTACGCATACCCCTAAATATTTTGTGAATCTAATGGAAGAAGAAACTAATTATTATTTTTAAGTTTCTTCTCTAGCATGATGAATCATCAGTTCCATTGCTACCCCCGATGGCGGCCTCATTTCCTATCATGGTGTTTCCTGAGTCTCAGACGGAAGCGAGCATTTAATGTGTGAAGCAGTGTGGAATATGGATGTGTGGTGTTTTACTGATGAAAGTTTCACCTCATTGAGGGGCAGTATTTCAATATGAGCAGAATGTGTATTCATGGTTTTTGAAAGGACAACATCAGGCGATGGACACTAACAGCAAGCAGAGGAATCGGGAAGATGCTAGTGCACACAACCTCATGCCAATGTGGAAGTTACTGTGAGCTGTCAGCTGTGTAATATGAGGTGACGCATGTTCTTTGTACTTTTGTCCATTTACTGTATTTATTTCCCCCGATTTGAACTATAAAATGGTGATTTTCTTAAGTCAAAATGAGAGTACCCCTTAACTTTTTAAGAAAGAAAAAAAGCACTAGATCCAGACCTCCCATAATTGAAGTTTCACTCCTACTGGGGCACTCCTACTGGAAGCAATGGGGAGGGTGTCTTCTCTAGTTTCTCCTTCACACAGTATCTCATGAGAAGCTGCTCCAGGGGTTGTGGGACCACTCCTGGAACAAGGGGAAGGGGGATTGGTAAAAATGACTTCCTTCCTCCACTGGAAGTGGAACCATGAATCCAAGCCAGTATTTTTTTTTTCTGAACGGGCTATTTTTTCAAAAGGCAACATGTGAACACTTTCAGTAAGTGAAAGGTCAACAGCAGTTGGAGTTAGGCTAGAAACAGAAATCTGGAGGGGAAAGCTATTTCTTCAGCAAGGCACCATGGAATCCTCAGCTTAAATTTGTATTAAAAAAAACAAACAACATTTTCCATAGGAGCAAGAGGAAGCTGGGGCAGCAGAAACTTTTTTTTTTAGGTTAGGAAATGAGCCCTTTAGCTGAATTCCAACTCCCATCAATCACAGCCAGCATTGCCAATGGTCACAAATAGGGACTCGGCTACATTGTTGTTTTTTTAAGTGTGTTCTTAATGCGTTATAACACTGTGACACCGGATGTCGCTGTAGAGTTCGATCCTTCAACAATGTGATTTTGCATTATGAGCTTTACAATGTGTTCTCCTGTAATGTTTTTTTTTATGTGTCTAGATCCGGCCTAGCACAATAAATATTAATGGTGACAAACACAATGTTGCAAAATATCAGAAATGAGAATGAAAGAGAAAAGTAAAAGTCCACATTTAAATCAGCATAATTGCAAAATGGAATATGATTTTAAACAGCAGAAAGCATCACAAGTAATAATAATAATAATAATAATAATAATAATAATAATAATAATAATAATCAATTACACATCTCCAGCCCTGCCCTAGAAGGCACATAGTCCTCCAAGGTCCTGTTCATCAGTGGTGGTTGTTCCCATTTGGACTCGTAAGTCAGAAGACAGGGAGACCAACACTAGGTGGAGCCAGAGGAATGACAGGGACAGTCAACTAATGCTAGTTTTATCCTGTCTGTCAAGTTCCACAAGGTCAACACTGAGGCTGAGAAGAAGGAAGCTGACAGGCAGTGTTATACCCTGAAATAGTGGTAAGTAAGAAGGCAGACAGGTGCAGACTGACTGAGGGCAGAGGTTGGTGAGTCCGTGCCTTATTCAACCTAGCGGAGCAGCCTTTGGTGGTTAACATGAACATCTGAGGCAGGCCATCACTGGCAACTCTCTTTGCAATGTCAATGCACAATTGGGGATTACAACTTGTGAAGGAGATTTAGAGGGTTTCTGTTGTCATTTGCAACAGGGAGATTCACCCTTTGTGAGTGAGAGTCATTCTAGACTTAGAGGCCAGATAGGAGATCTTGGTGGGCTCATCCCTACTATAAAGTTTATCTAACAAGTGTGGGATTTAAATGGATTTAAATCATTTCCTTAGCTAAGGCGAAAGAAAGAAAGAAAGAAAGAAAGAAAGAAAGAAAGAAAGAAAGAAAGGTAGGTTAAGGTCTAGGAGAAGCTAATGTATTGCCATTGCTGTTGAAGGGAGCCACTTAACACTCATTTAAAATTAATTATAAAAAATAAATGCTTCTCACTCCGGGTCTCAAAACTAATTAAAAATATTGTACCCAAAAGATATATGGTCTAATATACATGGAGAGGTAGAGACCTTCCTTGCATTAATCTTGAGCATACCAATTCTGCTTCCTCACTACTCAGTAAAATACAATTAGATACTTTTACTTCTCTCTCTTATTTCATCAAAATGCTAATGAACTGGTTTCGTTCACAGTTTACAGGAAATTGAGCTTAACACTTTGCAGGAAATTGAGTTGTTTTAGCTTGATACAATACAGAGTTGGAGGTACATTTCTTGCATTTTAAAGTTCACCCTCGTTGCTCGCAGATTTAAAAGGAAACAAAGCAGCGTGCCATTTGGATTTGCCTGACATTTTGTTTTAAAAAGTAAAAGTGGTATGGAATTCTATGAAACACCACGGTTGCTCTTTATTTCTTTGTAGGTGTGATTTGAATGCAAACGCCAGACCTGTTAAGACTTCACACATCGCTCCAGGAGAGCTGCCATGCCTTTGCTGTAGAAGGTGTGCTCTTACAGAAAGTTTAATTAATGTCACTTTCTTTGTAATCTTGATGATGATTCAAATGGGAGGGTGGAGAAGATGGGTGGTGGTGGGGAAGCAATTAAAAAAAATTACTTATGGAAAAAAAATAATGCCAACAGAAAAATGACCAGTGGTGATAAATATCATTTATTGTCATTTATATTGTTCTAATAGGCTAGGCTAGCCTGTACAAACCTCTGAAGTGGAAGCAGCCTGAGATCCACGCTAAGAGATATATATGGATATCTGTCACCATACAATAATTTGATATATTGGCATAGGATTGATGAAATGCTTGTTCATCCTGCTTGGGATGTACTTCATAGAATCTTAGAGTTGGAAGGGGTCATCTAGTCCAATCCCCTGCAATGCAGGTATCTGAGCTAAAGCATCCATGACAGATGGCCATCCAACCAACTGAGAGCCAGTGTGGTGGTGTGGTTAAGAGTGGCAGACTCGTAATCTGGGGAACCGGGTTCGCGTCTCCACTCCTCCACATGCAGATGCTGGGTGACCTTGGGCTAGTCACACTTCTCTGAAGTCTCTCAGCCCCACTCACCTCACAGAGTGTTTGTTGTGGGGGAGGAAGGGAAAGGAGAATGTTAGCTGCTTTGAGACTCCTTCGGGTAGTGATAAAGCGGGATATCAAATCCAAACTCTTCAACCTCTGCTTAGAACCTCCAAGGAAGGAGAGTCCACCACCTCTTGTGAGTGTCTGTTCCACTGCCGAACAGCTCTGTCAGAAAATTCCCCTCCCCCCCAATGTTTAGTCGCAATCTCCTTTCTTGTAACTTGAAGCCATTGCCTCAAGTCCTACTCTCAAGAGCAGGAGAAAACAAGGATGCTCCCTCTTCCATATGACAACCCTTAAGATATTTGAAGATGGCTATCATATCTCCTCTCAGTCTCCTCTTTTCCAGGCTAAACATACCCAGTTCCTTCAAACGCTCTTCGTAAAGCTTAGTTTCCAGACCTTTGGTCACCTTGGTTGCCCTCTTCTGCACACATTCCAGCTTGCCAACATCCTTCTTAAATTGTGGTACTCAGAATTGGACACAGTATTCCAGGTGTTGTCTGACCAAGGCAGAATAGAGTGGGACTATTACTTCCCTTGATCTGGACACTATACTTCTGTTGATGCAGCCTAGAATGGCATTAGTTTTTGTTTGTTTGTTTGTTTTTTCTGCTGTTGATTTCATTTGTATTTTCACATCTTCATTCATAATTAATGATCGCTATCTTCAGGACACTTCTCACAGTGAGGGAACCACCAGAAGACCCTCAGAAGAGGGCCTCAGTGTCTGCTCATGTATACTGGGCCGAGGTACCACCCCTGTGGGAAATGATTCCTCACCCCTCTGGCTGCAATGTACTGGTCACTAGATCTACTAGCAGTTTTTTTTTTTAAATATCTTTTGGTTGCGAACATCTGATTAAAGAGGTCAGGCTTCCTTCTGTGTGCTTCTGAAGTCAACTCTAAAGGAGGGGAAATCCATGCTCTTATCTAGGCTCAGGAAGAGAAGAGATTCTCCCTGGCACTACACTGAAGCTCAAAATACTACTAGAAGCACTGCAGTTTTGCTTGTCTCTCTGAAGTCAGCATGCTTCTGGGAGGCTTCATGTCCTTCTCTAGGCTCAGAAGAAGGACTGGGTCTCTCCCTGTTGCTACCCTCTCATCAGCACAAAAGATGCCTTTGCATATCGGAGTAGCATACACCTAGGTTTTCTAAGTTACTTCCCAGCGTTCAAAAATGTGCAGGATGGACATAAACAAAAAGCTACCCATTTCATCCTTTTACTTGTAGAGGGGGACTTAAATGGTCACAGGGATGGGCAGGGCCAGATTTAGGTTTGATGAGGCCCTAAGCTACTGAAGGTAATGGAGCCCTTTATATGTCCAGCTGTCCTTTGTCAACAACAAATTGTTGATGTTTTTTGTATTGAATATTTCCTATATGGTAAACGTCCACACACAACACAAAACACTGTTGCTGTATGTAGGTTTTATTTTATTTGTTTTTTATCTTATATTGTGGAAATGTACATGCAGATTCCCCCCCCTCTAATTTTTTGGGGGGGGCCCCCAAGAGAGTGGGGCCCTAAGCTATAGCTTGTTTAGCTTATACGTAAATCCGGCACTGGGGTTGGAGCCAGTGAACTCATATCAGCCATCTTCCTAAGGTTTATTTAAACCTTATTTTATTTGTAAAACAAAAACATGAGATGCTGCTACTCATATCTTGAGTACCAGCAAGATCAATCAAGCAAACGTGATGGTACTGCTATCCGGGGGGTGGGTGGGGTGGGTGTGGGGTGGGGAGAGCTATGCTTAACCGAATTCAGAACACTTGAAGATGGCTTTGCCGTCTTTTGTCTGTGTCCTCAGTACACATTCTAAAATGAATTGCCCATTTTGCTAATATAAGATGTAGCTTCTTTCAGTGCGATAAATGTACATGGCTTCTGAGTGGCTTTTCTGTTTCCAGTGTTGGTCGCACCACTGATTGTTTGTCACAGCAGGCGCTGGTGAAATCTGAGATCTTCATGCAAGCCACGGTTCCTGCTTCAAATCTCATTAGGTCTGCAAGGATTTCCTCCGCTGCCGTTTTAAGACTGAAACAATCCGCAGAGAAGTGCTCAACATCATGCCAGCTTAAACAACGTCCATCCACTCTGTGTCATTATTTATTTTGTAAGACAGAGAGAGAGAGAGAGAGAGAGAGAGAGAGAGAGGAGAACATCAAACTTAAGAAAGATTTGTTTGGGGGGGGGGGGGTCAACCTCAAACGTATATGTTCAGTGAGCTCCTTGGAGAAAAGGTGGGATGCAAGTACCATAAATGAACCAGGGTTGTTGTTGTTGTTTTTTTAAGAAAAATCACAGTGACAACACAAAAGCTCAAATGGAAAAACCAGACTAGTGGGGGAATAGCCCTAAGAACAGCAGTGCTGGATATTACTAAGCACCACAGATTTGTCCTTGTGAGCTTTGAGACTAGAATTCTAGAAGACAGACTGGAAAGGCAGAATCTAGTTTTCTCCCACTGAATTCAGTAGGACTAAGGAAGAGTTCTCACATTCCTCTCCATCACTCAATAACCATAAGAATGTACTGTACATGCATGAAACAGCTGGCTCAGGCTGTGCCACAGCATACATTTAAAGCATGCTACCCTCCTGCAAAAGAGATAGATAGATAGATAGATAGATAGATAGAGATACTCCTGGGAACTATAATTTGTTAAGGGTGCTGGGGCTGTTAGCGATGTCAGGGTAAACTGCGGTTCCCACAATTTTTTGGGGATGCGTGTGTGAATGTTGTTTAAATGTATGGTTCTCCCAACAGAGGAGGCTTTTAAAGTTTTGACACTTTGGAAGGAAACCTTGGCAAGGAGCTGAGAGGGTTGCTTGAAGGATGGAGAGAAATGACAGGGCGACTCCGGGAAAAGGATTCGTTTTTGGGGGTGGCAGCCCCAAGACGACGACAAGATTGTTATCCATGTTGGATGTTAATTCAAGGTTCATTATTGTTCCACAGGGATATCTCTTTAAGAGAATGAAAGAAGTAAATTGACCTAGTTTTCCAGCTGTGGGACAGTGCAGCAGGTGATGCTGAGTTGTCTTGATTTGGGCGTGACAGTAATCGGGTACGATATATAAGGAGGTCTGCGTACCTTCCTCTGTGCCCTGGGTGGTGGGTCACTGTATGGGTCATGTTTATGTAATGTAATGTTAGCTGATGTAATTTCTGTTATTTTTGCTTTTCATTAAACCACTCCTAGTTTTGCTCTACAGTCTCCTCAACCTTCTTGTGTGCAGCTGCTCTGCTCAGCTTAATATGCCAACATCTGGTATGGGCCCAGCCATTGAGTTGATGACTGTATAGTTTTGGAGTTGGAGAATAGCTTAAGAAAGGTTTTTTCTTTTTGCTGCTGCCGTTGCGGTCCTGTGCGTTTGAGAAGCAGATGGTGGACCGGGTTTCTGAAGTTGAGAAGGCTTTGACATTTCCACAACTTACTGATGAAAATTATAGTTTGTGGTCATTTCGGGTGGAGGCGCTCCTGACTTCACGAGATGTTTGGAAGTATGTAACTGAAAGCCCTCCTGACCCTATGACTGATGCCTGGTCGAAAGGAGATGCAAAAGCCAGAGCATTAATTAACTTGGCTGTGAGTGACCAGCAGGTAGTCTATATAAGAAGCAAGAAAACTGCTAAGGAGATGTGGAACAGCCTTGCAGCAGTTCATGTCAGAAAGGAGTCAGCGTCTGCCTTAACATTCTTTAAGCAGCTGTACCAGACAAGTTGCAGCCTGGTGGTGATTTGGCAGCACACTTGAGGCGTCTGGAGGCGATACGTGGCGAATTAATCCAAAGAGACATGGTAATACCTGACATCAATATGTGTTTATTATTCTCTGTTCGCTTAACAAAGACTTTGATGCTATAGCTAGCCAGGATCTGCCGTTCCACCAGCACAACTAACTGTGGAAGGGGTAACGCAAGATTAATGGGCGAGCTGGACAGAAGGGAGGCTTGTGAGATAAGCACTCCTATTTCTGGAGATAATGAGGAACGCCGTAAGCAAGTTTGTGGAGATTCAGCTGCGGTTTAACGCTGGCAAGCGTTGCTGGGTCTGCAATAAACATGGCCATGTTGCCAAGGACTGCAGATCTAAAAGGCAGCAAAATGCTCCCAGGACTGTTTCAGGTCGTAATTCACAGGCAACGCCCCAGCAGTCAGCAGCTTATCGTAAAGATGGACACGAGCCCCAAGCCTTTCATGCTCGGACTACAGGTCATAGGAGAGTTAAAGGGGCCACGTGGAATTCTTTTGTTATCGACTCGGGAGCGACGACCCATCTCTGTAATGACCGGAGCCTGTTTGTGTCTTTTGAAGAGGAGATTGGCAAGATACATTTAGCTAACTCTGACGTTATGCAGTCGTTTGGCAGAGGTACTGTGAAACTTGACTCTCTAAACATTACCATAGCAAATTGCACTTACTGCCCTTCAGTGGACAATTTATTATCAGTAAGTTGCTTTGCTCGACAAGGCATAACTGTGCGTTTCACTAAGAAATATGTGAGTTTTTCAAAGGAAATGAACGTGTGTTATATGCCCGGGAGTCCTGGGGGTTTATATAGACTCTATTTCCAAAAGTATTCACAACCACCTGTAAATTGCAAGGTAATACAGCCAAAACAGGGGTTGAAAAATGTAAAACCACATTCTGGATGTATTCATGAAGCGCACAGACTTCTAGGACATTTGAACTTTACTGATGTGCTTAAGACAAAAGATATTGTTGATGGACTAAATTTGAAGCCATGTAAATACTATATGCAATGTATATCCTGCTGTAAGAACAAGATAAAAGTTGCACGCAAGGGTAAATACTCAGACAGAAAAGTAACGGACGTTTTTGAGCGTTTGCATGCTGATTTGGTCGGGCCACTCCCTAAATCATTGGGATCTTCACGATACTGGCTCACTTTGATTGACCAATTAGGAAATATGTTTGGATTTTACAATTGCTGAAAAATCCCAAGCATTTGAGAAGTACAAAGTTTTTTTGCAACTGGGTAAAAACCCACTTTAACAAACCTATAAAAAACCTATTTTCTGACCGAGGAGGGGAATTTATTTCTGAGGATTTTGAGGAATTTCCTGAAGCGCAGGGGACTACTCATGAGTTATCCTGTCCCCGAAGTCCCTGGCAAAATGGGCTTGTTGAAGTAGCACAGCGTGATTTGCAGGCAGGTGTTAAAACTTACCTGCATGATGCTAATTTGCCTAAAGAATTTTGGGCTGAGCACTCCATGCATATACTTATGTCAGAATCGCTCTTATCATGTCTGGTCTAAATGTCACTCCCTATGAAATGTTGTTAAAAGCGCCCTAATCTAAATATCTACGAATTTGGGGTTCAGATGTAATTATGCACTATCCTGCTAAGCACAAACTGGATGAGCGAAGTGTTCAAGGAAATTATGGGCTACCAGCAGGGGGCGTACAGAGTTTATATACCAGCAACTGGCAAGTTTCATATAACCAGAAGCATGATACAAACTGTAAAATGGAATAGAGTTTGCTGTTTTTCAAGATGATGATGGTAGAGATGATACTGAGGAGGAAGCAGCAGATGACGAAATAGAACCTGCAGCAGGGGATAGTGGTGAACCTGAAGATGAAATGCCTACTGGGTCTAGTGATTTATTTGAAAATTTTAAAGTCACAGACACCTGAGGAAAGGCTAAGCTCTTTTGAATTTCCTGGTAGTAAGCAAAGTCCACAGGAGCTTTCTCAGTCTGACAATAATAATTTAAAGTCAGAAAGCTAGAAGCCCAATTAGTTCCACTGATTCTGAAGGGTCTAGCTCTTCTTCAGGACTGAGACGTTCCCATAGAAAAAGACAGGAGCCAAAACGGTTTTCAAAAGAACAGTTTAACACTGTGTATGCCAATAAGGCAATTTTTGAACCTAAAGCTACAATGATGTTCAGAAGTTACCTAAGCATGAAGCTGTAAATTGGCACAAAGCTATGGATTCTCTGAGATAGCTTCTTAAAAGAGCATAACACTTGGTCTCTTGTACCACAAACCCCAGAGATGAGAGTCATTGATTCTAAATGGGTTATAAAGTGAAAATGAATGACAAGAATGAAGTTGTAAGGTACAGGCTAGATTAGTAGCCAGAGGTTTTCAGCAAGTTCCAGGCGAAGATTATGATTTGTGTTATTCACCAAGTGTAAAGTATGAAACTGTTAAGCTTTTGTTGAAAGATGCTCCAAGGTGGACATTCTGTTTATCATTTAGATATAAAACTGCCTATTTGTTTGCAGATTTAAAGGAACAGATCTTTATGCGTGTCCCTGATGGTGTATTGGCTACTGAAGGATTAGTATGCAAACTGAATAAGTCCCTCTACGGTTTGCGGCAGAGTGGTGATGTACCTTAAACATACCAACATTATAGGTTGGAGATTACACCATCTATTGAGAAAGGTTTAGAAATATATTGTGATGCATCTCATGCAGTAGAACAAAATAGTTACAGAGGTGTATCTGGTATAATTATGTGTTATAATGGATGCCCTTTTGAATGGAAGTCACAGAACCAAACAATTGTTTGTCTCTCCACAACAGAGAGTGAGTTGTGCGCATGCACTCAGGCCATTCGTGATGTAGAATGGTATCTACAATATTTGCAGATTTGCAAATGCAAGTCACACTCCCAGTAAAAGTTTTCCTTGATTCCCAGAGTGGACTTGCTATTCTGTGTTCAGAGACTAATACACAACGTACTAGAGTCTTAAGATTACGTTTACAGTTTGTAAAAGATTTGATTGCTGATAAAACAATTGAGTTTCAGTATGTTCCAGGTGACCATCAAATTGCGGACATTTTTACTAAGGCACTCCCGAAGGTCACGCATGAAAGACATGTACGAAATATATTGAATGTTTGTGTTTCACACTAATGAACCGCAGGGGATATGTTGGATGTTAATTCAAGGTTCATTATTGTTCCACAGGGATATCTCTTTAAGAGAATGAAAGAAGTAAATTGACCTAGTTTTCCAGCTGTGGGACAGTGCAGCAGGTGATGCTGAGTTTGTCTTGATTTGGGTGTGACAGTAATCGGGTATGATATAAGGAGGTCTGCATACCTTCCTCTGTGCCCTGGGTGGTGGGTCACTGTATGGGTCATGTTTATGTAATGTAATGTTAGCTGATGTAATTTCTGTTATTTTTGCTTTTCATTAAACCACTCCTAGTTTTGCTCTACAGTCTCCTCAACCTTCTTGTTGTGCAGCTGCTCTGCTCAGCTTAATATGCCAACATCCCAGACCCCGAGGTGTGAGCTCGGGGGCAAGGGACAAAGAATTAAGATATTTACAAGAAGAGAGAAGAATGGTTTAAAGAAACGGAGCAGCCGAAAGAAGATGAGTTGGATACCCTGAAGCTCGTTGCAAGGAGTGTTCTGAACTGTGCCTGGATCTGTGGTTATTTGGGAAAAGACGGTAATTGGGAATCTGGCACTGGGGTCACTAGGAGAAAGACAATGGACAGAGGGGGAGTGGGATGAAGTATCAAGTAAAATTTAAAATGGTTTGTTATGGTATTCTGAAATCAGAGGGTGAAGACCGTTAGTTCTATTTAGCTTTTTGTTTTTAAATAAGAAAGGAGATATTTAAAGTTTTATGTTACCAGCAGCAGGTTAAAGGATAGAGGAGTAAGTATAGAACTTGATAAGAATAATTCATGAAGATTTATGATGATGTATTATTATGATGATGTATTATTAGCAAAACTAGTATAAGATGAAATATAGACTAAGATGAGTAAGATGATTGCTGTATTTTATATATATAACTGTGTTTAACTTTTAGAAGAAGTGGTTAAAAAATAGATCAAGGATATAAATCCGAAGGTGAAAAGGCAGGGGAAGTCAATGGTCAAGATTTAGAAATAGAAATTTTTTATAGGAAAGATTTAAATAAGAAAACTTGGCAATGTTTGTATTTGTTTTATGAGTGTATTTGTTTTGTATTTGTATAAATGTAGGTGTGGGGTGGGTATATGTTGTTATAAGAAAAAACGTCAATAAATTCTTAATAAAAAAATAAAAATAAATGTATGGTTCTCAGGCAGCATCGCATCCCAATCCAAGCTGCCATCTTATCTCAACTTAGAGATGACTGAGGGATTCTCTCTTTGCAAATTCCAGTATGAACCTCATACAGCGCAAATGGCAAACTTGTGTTTTTAACTATCCAGGATAGCGGTCTCAGAGTAACTAGCCACGTAAGATTGGAGTTTTAAGCTATAGATCAGTATAGTGTGACAAAAGAGCAGATTTCTCTTTTGGATTTCACACTTCACAGAATTTTTTGGTGCACTTTTAAGCTTAAAAAAAGTACAAAATGCATTAAAAAGCATATTTTAGGACAAACTATATTTATGAATGTGTGCTTTGAGATAAAACATATTTCTCAGATTTATGAGGAAAGACGTATTTAAATATATTTAAGCATGATTTTTGGCCCATTTTTTAATCATAAAAAAAATATCACGGACAGATGCAAAATGGAACAGAAAGGACTTTCAAATGAACAAATGTTAGACTGACAAAGGCTATGAAATCATTTATTTATTCATTTCCCTTAATGAGTCATCTGTGAAACATCACAAAGCAATTTAACTGGGGGGTTGGAATCAACACTAAAAACATAGATAAAACAAAACGCACACTTTAAAACATTTAAAACCATTTCAGATATGAAATCAATTTCCAGTTTCAATCTTATCTGTAAGCCTTGACTCCCATCAGGGAAAAAGTGGGGTGTATATAAATATATGATAGCAATAATAAATACAGTACATAAGTAAACTGGAATAAAATAATTCTCCACTTGGGAGGAGCCCAGAAAGGAAGTGATGAACACCCTGAAGCTCGATGCTAGGTTTGTTGTGAATGCCTGGATCTGTGGACACTCAGAAGAAGATAATTGGAGATCCGGTTCTGGTGAAAGACAGAAAAAGACAATGGACAGAGGGGGAGTGGGTTGAAGTATTAAATGTATAATCCAAATGGTCTGTCATGGTATCCGAAATCGGAGTGTGAAGTCTGTTAATTATAAGTTTATTTTAAATAAGTAAGGAGATATTGAATCTTAAGTCAAAAGCAGCATGATAAAGGATAGAAGAAATAAGTTTAGTTATGAGAATATATGGTTAAGATCTAGGTTATAATAAAAAGATCAAGATAATTGTGTTATTTTAAGTAAAGTTAAATTTTTTTATAGAAAAGTTGTTAAGGAAATAGTATATTGATTTAAAACCGAAGGTGAGAAGGCGGGGGAAGTCAAACGTCAAGATTCAGAAGTAGAATTTTTTTTTTTGTAAGATATACAAATAAGAAGAAGAATCCTGACATTATGTGTATTTGTATTTGTTTTTGTATTTGTAGGTGTGGGGTTGGGTTTGTGTTTATTACGAAAATGCTAATAAATTCTGTTAAAAAAAATAATAATTCTCCACTTGTTGGGAAAAAAGAAAGATCTTTAAACAGGCCAAAACAACAAATAGAGATGAACATAGATTGATGTGTCCATCTCTGCCATATGCAATGTTTTTCAATAGTGGCAGTTTTAGATGACAGATTTAGCTGCCAGTCAGCCAGTGATGCTTGCTGGGGGAGCCTTGTGAATGTATAAATCTTAAATTGTCTTAACTTAAATTGTCTTAAGTTCAAGCATGCCAGGTGATGCGCCACAAGCTTATCCCCAAGACCCAACAACTCTCCATCACTAAATAAGGCATGATTGTGTTCCCTTGCTTTACCTCACATGGGATATTCTTGAGATAAATCAAAAACTGTGAAGCAATCTGAGACGTAATAAGATAAATAATACCCTTTCGATATATTGATGGCTATTCCATTCTACTCCAACTTAGTTGAGATGAGGGGGGGCGAGGGAAGCAATTGGTCTAATGTTCGCAAAGTAGCTTATGGCTCCAGGCTATCTCTGGCATTCCAAGTTCAGCCACCAGTGATATAATAAAGTAGAACAAAAGAGGGTGTGTGTGTGAGAGAGAGAAAAAACACCAGCTCATTTCTCTGAAAAGCTTTCTGGTACTCACGGGGATGCTGGATGGGCAGCACCAAATCAGAAATAAATACAATGCACTCAATTGTTTTCCTGAGCAACAAATGCACTCAAAATTCTCCTCTCTCCTCCCAAAAGGATCACACTAACTTTGTTGTGATGCACGAATACTGTAATGCTGCAAAACGAATAGAGAGATACCTAAATGGTTATTTTCTTTTTTCTGCAATGATGTGATAAATGTAGCCGTGTGTGTGTGTGTGTGTGTGTGTGTGTGTGTGTTTTGCTGGTATCTGGGGATGCTACCCCAAGTGGTAACATAGTTTCTAGTACCAGCCCTGGGAACAATTCTATTATTATTTATTTTATGTAGGGGAAAGTGTCTAACCTCCCCACAACCCATGGAATGTTTGTACAGCTATGTGACTCGCATAAAACTAGCGCTTGCGTTTGAGCTTCTGGTCTTAGAGGCAAATCTCATCACGCTCTCCTAGCATGAATTCAAATCTGCTTTGGGATTTCTCAGGAAACAGAAAGGTTCTCTTAGCATGCTTCCCAATAGCACTGCAAGGAAAGGAGCACAATATTACATTGAAGCAGATCTATGTAAGAGAGTTCATCTGGGCAAGGTGATGGTCCCAATATGCTGAGTGGCCAGTACGCCAGGCCTAGGGCTGGTGCAGCCATTGCTACCCTAATCCTCAGCCTGCTGCTGGTGGGACAACAGCAAAGCAAAATTGGTAATGAAAAAGAATGAGCAACGGCAGGCACACTGGAGACTCCACCACTTTCTGCTACAGTCTACCACTCTACTGGGCATCCAAAGTCATTTTTTGAAGGGAGGGAAAAATAATACAAATAAAACACATAACTAGCATTAGTGGAGGTTGCTGCATTAGAGTGAATGGGTCATTGCCACACCAACCTCCATCTGACCTCAGCCAGCTCCCACCTGCCTGCCTTCTTGGCTATATCTACCCCAGGGATGGCGCTGCCTTTCAGCTTCCTCCTCCTCAGTCTCCATGTTTCCCCTTGTAGAACTCAGCAGGAAAAAGGAAGGGAATTAAACATGCTGCCTCAGACTCCACTTCTGTTGGCCCTGTCTTTTGCCCTACCCATCCCAATGGGTACGGGCCACCACTGACTAGCCTAAAAAAACTTGTTTACCATTTGTGGTTGATCTAGTGATTGTGTGGTGGGAAGCCCTGGGTAGACTTGGCCTTGAGAAACTTGCATTCCAGGTCTAACCTCAGTTGGTTCCCAGTCATGATCCAATTAGGAGTGGACACGGCATCTATACTACAGGCTTCCACTTTTCGCTGAAGCCCTCAGTTCTTTTCCGGAGTCACTTCATCTCTCCAACTGCTACAATCAACCTCACAGTACACTCTATACTGCAGGCATGGCCAAACTTGGCCCTCCAGCTGTTTTGGGACTACAACTCCCATCATCCCTAGCTATAGGACCAGTGATCAGGATGCTGGGAATTGTAGTCCCAAAACAGCTGGAGGGCCATGTTTGGCCATGCCTGCTCTACTGCAATTTCCTGCATTTTCTATAGGACAGTGATCACTTCTCCACAACAATAGACCAGCAGGAGAAGGCATGAAACAAACATCCTTTACATATCAGGAAGCACCAGTGAAAGGAAGTGTTGTTTTGTATAATGCAAAGCCAAAGATGGAGCTGCTTTAGAATTTGGCACTAAAGCATAACAAATTCTGCAGTCAACAATATAACATTTATTTGTTTATTAAAAACAACTGCACTATGCCATTTCAATGGGATCGTTTTATTGCACATTTTAATTACTGTATGGATGTCTTTATTATGGGTGTTTTAATTATGCATAATTATGGATATTTTAAAGTTTTAATGGGATTGTTTTATTGTGTACTTCAATTGTGCATTTTAATTATGGATGCTTATGTTTTAATGCTTGTGTAATCGGTTTTTGTACTTGTAAACCACTTAGAAGTCTTTTTGGCACTCAGCTGCATATACATTAACAAACAGCAAAATAAAAACCGTGATGATAAAGTCTCCTTGCTTCAACACTGGTGATCTTTGCTTCACCCAGTGCACTGATATTCTGTATTCCCAAGTGATATGTAAGATTTTTCGGAAACAGAGACCATGTTAATATTATAATAAAGAATGCACTCTTTTTTACAGTGCCAGAAAAAGTCAACTGAAATGAATGAGCCCAACAAAATATCCTTACAGCACATAGAGAAGTGTGCTGCAATCTCAGTGGGAAGGACACCCAACGGCATCAGGACTAAAACCAAGAAGGTCTGATCTATGCCAAAACTGTTGTTATTTCTTCTACGGCTGGCATGACACAACATTTAGAACAGGTCCTGACTCACAGAACTAGTTTGCAAAGGGGGGGGGGGCTCATAGGGGCCGAAATGTAGGATCTAGGCTGTGAAAACATTTGGCCAGAGTGAGAATCTAGAGTTTTACTAATAGATAAATAGAAGATACTGTACTCACCTTGATGGTTAATTACATTTTTAGAAGACTGGCCGAAGAGCACCAACTCATAAATAAGTTTAAGTCAATATTCACACACACACACGCACATAAACACACACACACACACACACACTGATTTTGGACTATTCCAAAAACTCTTAATCACATTACTTTGTTCTCCAGCTAGCTTTAGTCCAAGATAACATTGTGAAATCAGATGATTCCACCAAAATATTCCCATTTATTTATTTAGCTGACATTTTCACACAGTCCTTCATCAAAACTGATTCCAGGGCAGTTCACAGAGTGAAGAATTGCAAATACAAATGCATAAAACCACAAATCCTGTTTTGGCGGAATATAAGCTGCACCTGAATATAAGCCATACCTTTAAAATTGGAGGGGGGGGGAGAGAAAAAAAATACCTGAACATAAGCGCTCCATTCTTGCTGCTCCTGGCTGCATGCTGGGGGGGGGGGGAGAGCCACACTGCGTTGCCGGCAACCTTTTCCCTTCCTTGCTCTCTCCTTTCCCAGCCTTGGGGGAGAAAACAGGGGACAGCACTGCTTCGCTACACTCCTGGCTGTTTGGCTGCATACTGTAAGGTTGCGAATAAGCCGCACTTTAACTTTTCACGGTCAGAATTTGGGCAGAAAGTTAGACATATATTCAGGCCAATACGGTAACAGTGAAGCCATCAGACAGAACAAGAACAATGTATAAAAACCCCTCTGAAGCTTATTTTGGCATTAAACAGAATAAAAAATAACAGTAAGGCACTGGAGTGTAAAATATGTTCCATCCCTGGATTTCCCCAAAGCTGAAGCTTTTGGATGATCTAAAAGGAATAAATTATGGGCTTTAGGTGAATTTAAATTGATCTATCTGATATGGTCAATTTACTTTGGCTTCAAATTGTGATGTGTAATTATTATAACATGCAGGTTGTATCCAATGCTTCCGTTGCACTCATGCAACAAACTTCCAGTGTGGTGTAGTGGTTAAGAGCAGTAGACTCGTAATCTGGTGAACCGTGTTCGCGTCTCTGCTCCTCCACATGCAGCTGCTAGGTGACTTTGGGCTAGTCACACTTCTCTGAAGTCTCTCAGCCCCACTCACCTCACAGAGTGTTTGTTGTGGGGGAGGAAGGGAAAGGAGAATGTTAGCCGCTTTGAGACTCCTTCAGGTAGTGATAAAGCAGGATATCAATTCCAAACACTCCTCCTCCCTTCCTCCTCCTCCTCCTCCTCCTCTCCTCTTCTCTCTTCTCTTCTCTTCTTCTTCTTCAGTGGTACTTCCCCTTCCTCTCCTTCCTCTCCTCTGCAGCCCTATGCACACCTTCAAAATCTACTCCAGAGGTTTGGGGGATGTCTGGATCAGATTGTGTGGTGATACTAGAGAAAGGGGAAGTCCTGTTGGATATAACCAGTGTTGGATACAATATTGCATATGCATGTGTGTATACACTCACACATGCATATGTTCCAATTCATTTTGTCCACTGTCACCCATGTTCCTAGTTTCTATTTATCCAATCATACCTGCATATAGTTCCACATTTTCTTTCTAGCCCTTAACTACCAATGAGGAGTGATAGCTCTCCTCCAAGTACAACTTAGTTGAATATCACCAAAGGGATAGCACCATGTTTTTCTTTTTTTTAAAGATATAAAAGTCAAAAGTATAGATTTATGTGGCAGCTTTAAATATGTATTTAAAGCTATTGCTCTGCCCTCTTGAGTCATGATGCTAATGACATAGATGCTCGACAACTGTAATTCTAGACAAGCCATGAAAAATACAATCAAATTGATTTTTCAGTAATCAAGACCCCATAATGTGAAGTTTAACATTTGCCATCGTATTAATCAAACCATAATATACAATAAACTTTAAAAACTTGAATATTTGGAACCAGTTTGAAAAGAGTGCTGCCCAGGGCTTTTTTTTCAGCTGGAACTCACCAGAACTCAGTTCCGGCACCTCTCAGATGAGCGCCTTTATAAGAGAACAAGGGAGGCGTTCATGGTGACTTCTGGCACCTCTTTTCTAGAAAAATAGCACTGGTTCTGCCATATACATTTGAAAGCTGTTCTGACCTTGCTAGTGATACAACTGCTTCAGTTCCTGAATACCCCGCCATGCTGACCTGTTCCCTTGACAGTAGCAATGATTCCTTGCTCCTGACCTAGGTGTGTGGTTGCTTCATCTAGTCAATTGCTCCCAGCACATCACAAATAGCACAGTTGGAAAAGGCTCATGGCCAAACAAGCAAGCTAGTCCAGGCTATGGAGGAGTGGATCTGTCAATTTTGGTTTCTCTCTGTTTCTAATTTGTCCAATATTCAGTTATCAACATTTCTGCATCATCTTGCTTGCTTTTTTTTTTTAACAAAGTCCTCCTGAAAATTCAACCGCAAATCTATGCATGTGTTCATATGTAAATCTGCCAAATGTGCCCAACTTTGCAAAGCAATTTCCCCCAAGATGATGCATTTTAAAGGTATTTTCACCAATAATGTGCATTTTATGCACAGCTTGGCCTAGTACAAGCATTTGCATGCACAGTATTTGGCTGGACAACTGTACTGCAGAATTGAGAGAAGTGCAAATTTTGAAGGACAGCTGCAGTTCAGTTTGTGTATGTTTTGAATACTGCCATTTTGTGCCAAATTTCATTCACATCCGACCTGTTGCGACACTTTATGTGCATGTGTGCTTCTGTTCCCCCACAATTCCCCAATGAAAATATTGGGAAATAACTATATGCCAGAATACCACCCCAAATTTCATGGCATGATCCATGAAATAGCAGGAAAAATATGGTGCAAAACTCCTGTTATTTTCCGAGTTATTTGGGGTGGCAAACAGATTTTATTTTTCCTGGAAGAAATTAACATGGACATTGGTGCTTAGCTTCCAATAGATTTCTTTAGTTTTCCAGAAGTGGCTTTTATGTCATATGAAAGAGCTCATAAAATGGGTAGATTATCAGGAAACCTTAGGGAAATTGAATGGAATTTTGCCTGAATGTAGCTTAAGTGCTGACAAACTCCGCCCTTGATGTTATAGCTACCAATATTTTGATTCCTAGGATCCTCCCTTGAGATAAAAGTCTCAGAAGACCTGTCACCCTTGTTTTCTGAAGCCAATAACAAATCCTTGCTGTCTGCAGCACAACTGGAACTTAATTCTTCTTTACACAGCTATGAATTTGCAACACTGGGGATTAGGCATCAGGTTTAGACACCCACATTTCTAATGGAAGGCTTCCTCTTTCTACTGGATGTGGTCAGGGATTTACAAAGCCAAGAAAAGCATTTTCTCCCAAAGAAATTAATTTTTAAAGAGCTGTTCTAAGTTATTTTTATGCCCTTGTGGGATTGACCATTTCTAATTAGGTTTCCATAGCCTTCAGCTAAATTACGAGAATAATCTCTCTGCTCCTTTTCTATGCAAGGAAAAATATAGGATAGTCAGCACTACACGGAAAACTATCTTTACTAAAACATAGTCCATTCCATCTTTGATGGGAAAGTATATGTCCTGTTAACAAAGCACTTGCCTACACAAACCGTTCTTCCTTAAATTAAGAAGGCTCCTTGTTATATTCTTACACAAGCCTCACTTGATAAAACCAAGCAGCTTCTCTGACTTTATCTATATAGGCCAGTGGTTTCCAACCAGTGTGCAATGGCACCCTGAGGTGCCTTGAATGATGGTCAGGGGTGCTGTGGGCAACACTGGCCTCTGTCCTTTCCTTTCCTTTCCTTTCCTTTCCTTTCCTTCCTTCCTTTCCCTTCCTTTCCTTCCTTCCCTTCCCTTCCCTTCCCTTCCCTTCCCTTCCCTTCCCTCCCTCCTCTGTTGCCTTCTTGTGTCTCTGCCTCCCAAAGGCTTGCACAGCTATTTATTGCAGCAGCCCTGGCTATAAACTCCACAGGCGAATGGTGCCTCTGGGGGACACCTCTTTTGCAGCAGGATCAGCTCAGAGACCAGGGATGGCGGCAGCAGGTGCCCAGAGGGCTCCCAAGGAGAGGGGAGAGGAGAGGACCTTGAGGGAACACAAGCAAAGGTTTTCGAAAAAGGGTGAGAGGCTGCGAGCTTTGCAGGCAACGGGTGACATAACTAGGCTCCTGAGCCCACAGGGGTGCACCGAAGGAATGCAGTTGATTAAAGGAGCCATGGACTCAAAAGGTTGAAAACCTCTGATAGAGGCATTAATTATCAACACTATATTTACTTGAGTCTAATGTGCCATCAAATCTCATGTGCACCTCGATTTTCAGAACCTTGAAACCACAAAAAGGTTCAGGTAGTTATACTGGGGAGGAGGGGAGGGGGGAGACCCATGCATGAACGGAACACTGCTTGTGCATCTGTTTGTGAATCTCCTCAAAATTGTGGAGTGACTCTATTCTTTTCATGACATTATGAAATGATACTGTACTTTATTAAACATTGTGACCTAGGATATTTGTACTTTCCCTCATTGTTAACAAAGGCCTATAACTGCACATCCACCCACTTTTTTCACCAGCTGATATTGTACAAGTTGTTCCTTGAGCAAAGCACTTTATGAGCATGTTGCTGTCCGTGGTGCTGGACTCCTGCTCCTAATGATGTAGTGCAGTGGGTCGGCTGGTGTCTCTTTCTCAGTCAAACAATCATGGCCAACACTACACAAGAAAAGTCATTCCCAAATCTGAAGAAGGTGGGTGCTCAAAAGATTTTATAAGAAATTAATATCAATGCTTTATTATCACTGTAATTATATAACTTTAGTGACTGACTGCATCCTTCCAGGATCCAGAGCAAACTTGTCTGAAGTGCTGTTTGGGGTGTGTGTGTGTGTGTGCGGCACCGCACACACACACACACACACACACACTCTAACGCATGCTGTCCTGCTCTGTCATTAGGCACCCCCTTTAAACACCATGAAAACCACATGATGTGGGAGATGCTGAGTTTGTAGCAAACTGTTTTCCCTAGATGTTCAGACATACAATCTCTTAACCTCATCTTTTTGCCTGGCACGACATCTTTCTGCATGATGGTCACTTCCATTTGTGTTTTGAAATGAAAAGGGACTTCCATTGAAGATTTCCCTCCCCCAACTTGATATGAGAATAACCTCCACCACCCAAAGGAGATTGTTTAGTTCCACTGAGAAGGCTGCTATCATCCCCCCCCCCACTTTCCTGGATAGATAAAAGTTTTCTCCTTCAATTATAGCATAAGAATGATCAGTCTGTAGAGTTAATTTACAGTAGATTCAGAACAGACAAAAGTAAGTGTGTCCTCTAACCATTCATAACTTATTTATGGAATTCAGGACTACAGGATTTGGTTATTGCCTGGTTTAGATATTGAAAGGGATCAGCCAGATTGAAGGCTGGCCCTGCTATCTGGCAGCATGAGACAGTTGCTTCAGGTCATTTGGAAAGGGCAACACATGTGCTCTTTAAGTTGTGCTGATTGTATTTTTACTCGAAGGGGAGGCACTTTGTGGGATTTTATGTCCCAGGAGTGCCAATAACTTGGTGCCATGCCCCTTCACTAGGGCAAGGGCAACATTTGCTGTTTTGCCTCAGGCAGCAAAATGTCTTTAGCTGTCCCTGAACAAATGATTTATGGATAAGTTCTTAGGTATGGTAGGTGGCTGAGCAAAAATGCTCCCCACCTTTCAAGATCCCATTTGCGCATCAGACACACACACACACACAAAGCAAATAGACATTTCAGCATATGTTCTAAGATGGTGCAGCAAATTTTGAATGCAGAAGTGTGAGAAACACCAGCACTTTTCCAATCTCTTCTCTGCTGCTGGCCACCATTTTCCCTCTTCTGAGTACAGCAGAACCAGGTTACAACATGACTTAGGATAGTTCTGATGGGCATTATGGGAGGAAATTGTGGTACCCACAATTTGGCCAATTGCAGTGTGAGGAGCAGGGGAAATGCCAGTGACCTCCAAATCAGCCCCTCCAAAAACACAAAAGAGGGGAGGCAAGAATCTCTAAAATTGTAGGGCAAAGGTTATATTTTGAGAGCTTTCAGCCTAGTACTATGATTCAGACAAAGACATGACATACATACTAGGTACTGAAGATAAAGAAGAGGTGAGCATCACCTTTGTATTCCCTATTGAACTTGGGCTACTGATTCTAGCTTTACACAGGTGTTGTTAACAGACTTATTAACTGGGTTATATACAGCTTCCTGGCAGGGCTCTAAAACACGGGCTTGTGGCATTGTCTCTGTAACTCCATGGGGCTGGGCTGCCCTTAAGGGAACACTTAGTACAGTTAGTTCACAACAAGCTTACATGGACTGCTTGTGACCTCCCTGAACATCTGTTAGGAATGCACTGCTAGAAAAAGAATCCTAGTCTACTTGGGTCTTTGCTCGGATCCAACAGGGCAATCTATGAGTTCTTACATTTTTTTATGAAGGTTACCAGCTTTTATTTCATTTCCCCTATCATTCTCTGAACCAACACTTAAAAGGCACAGGAAGGAAAAAAAAATCCATGTCGTCTCCTACACTTCACATGTTAAAATTGAGATGTTTAAACCATAAATCTCTCCATCCTAATTCATGCAGTTATATTATATGACAAACAGATTTATCTTTAACTGGATCTCAGTGATGTACTTGGTTTTGTCCTACATGCCCTTGCTCAGCAATATGTCACTGGGATCTCATTTTGTCAGAAGAAGTTATTTAAAACTCTCTCTCTATCTCTCTATATATATCTATATATATATATATATATATATATTGGTGTGCCTGTAAGCAATTCTAGCCTTCAGATTGCTAAGGACTTGGAGCTGCCTTCTACTGAGACAAATGACCTTTTAACCTCCCTACACTCTATATTTACACCAATAGATCCTATTTTCTGACATCTGTGCCAAGCCAAACTCAGTTCCTATTTTGTCTCCATTTTACCCTCATTCAGATATTGGGGATGCCTTCTTAAAAATGTGTTAGTGTGCTGACACCTGCCATAGAGTTCATCAGGTTTGAGCCCAATGGCTCAAGCTCCAAATATCAGAATGTAATAGGAATCTAGTGCATATGGGAACAACCCTAGCTCAGTGGCACAGCTTGTTTTGCAGGCAGAAGGTCCTGGTTCTGTAAGAATAGAAGGAACGCCCTCCTGGATCAGGCCAAAGGCCTATCTAGTCCCACATCCAGTTCTCACAGTGGTCAACCAGATGCCTATGAGAATCTCACAAGCAAGACGTGAATGCAACAGCACTCTCCCCTCCTCAGCTTCCAGCAACTGGCATACTCCCTCCTACCATTTCCAGTTAAAAAGAAGAGATAGCAGACCCTCTCTCCACGAGATCCTGGAAAGCTGCTGATGGACCAGAAAACAGTAGTCTAGGGCAGCTGCATGGTTTAATGGATTTATCAAACTGATTAATCTAATAAAAACTGTCAATCAATTTATATTATGCAGAGGTCATAGTCTTATGAATGGCTGATTGTACTTAATGTGTGGGCATCAAGGGGCGGAGACAGCAGTGACTTGAAGAGGGTGAACATGGCAGCAGACACACATCCCACCCCCCACCCCCACCAACATATTTAGTACACATGGAAATTTCTTACTATGGCTGTTCTCTTACTCAGATGCAAGTGTACGCAAATTGAACCAATTGGTACTTTGAAACTCCTACCACTAATCTGTTAATACAATATCTTAAATGGGGAGCATGTTTAATATTCTGCATGGTGTTAGTGATACGGTATGGATTTTACCTATTTGAAGGATTAGCAATAAGGATTCTCACATGCATTGAAAAGCCAGGCCTATGATTCTATGATTCTTCAATGTCAATATCACACTGAACAAGATGTCTTGTTCCACAGACCCTCCAGGGATAAACAAAACAGCCTCCACATCCTCCTATCATTCTGGATCTTCTCTTCTTCTTTTCCTCCATCTCCGAGAGGAATGGAGGACAGTAACTTACAATAACGCCATCTGAATTATTACAAGCATAGGGTGAAAAGGTGAAACAAACACTCCCTGGCGTAAGCAAGAGTCCAGGTAATTTCAGGAATATAGAGCAGCTTGGCAAGCAGATGAAAGCCGTGCTCTGTGAGAGCCATTGCTAAGAGAGAGAAAAGGAGCTGACCCATAAAAAAGGAGTCAGAGTTAAAAATGTCACCTTCAAGAAGTGGAATTGCACTTGCTATTGTTCAAAGTATTTCAAAACACCATCTTCCCCTCAACTGCTTGTAAACTTTAGCAATGAGAAATCAACTGTCTCTAGACTGTCATTAAAAGCAGCATTATTCCACTTTAACAGTCATGGCATCTCCCAAAGAATTCTGGGAGATGCAGTCTCTTAAGGGTGCAGAGAGTTTTAAGGCAACCCTTATCTCCCTCACAGAGCTACGATTCCCAAGTGGTGTTTTTTAAAATAATAATAATAATAATAATAATAATAATAATAATATAATAATCCATCCTTCTTCCCAGGCAATGCTTGGAATTGTAGCTCTGGGAGAGGAATTGAAGTCCCCGACAACTCTCAGAACCCTTAACTGAGATAAATATGGGGCTATGAGATATTGCCTTATGTCGTTATAAAAGGGACAACTCAGTAGAATGTGTTCTGTGGATTCTACTCTCCCAAAGCACAATGGCACGTTCTCTGATCATATGGAACTCCTCTAAATCTTCCCCTCAAAACCGCTGAGTCAAGAACGTTCAGTCTGGCCGTAGTGAGTAGTCTGCGGTATTCCACATAGTGATATCCGCCAGGTAATGGGGCTGGTGGAGCCCGATACACCTGCTCCCCCAAAAACATCCCAGGTTTCATGCGGGCTATGTCCTCATGTCTGGCATATCCCCCAATCTCTGAGCATCACCGCTTTAGCATGGCTATACGTCATGGACTCTCTAATAAAGGGAGGACAGTCCGCACTTCTGCACTTCCTCTACCACCTCCCCTTCCCATGGTGATTTAAAATTATCCCTCAGTATCAGAGGGGGTATTTCTTATCCACCCTTTGTGTCACAGAGCAGGTTACATCACTGTAAAATATTTGTATCACTTAGTTATCACAATATTAAAATCACTTAAACAACTTACAAGCAGAGGATTATTATTATTATTATTTATTAGATTTATATACTGCCGTTCATCAAAGGATATCAGGGCGATTTACAAGATAAAATAGAATGGGTCCTAAAAAATATATCTCTTAGGTGTCAAAGACTAGGTTACAGCATATAATGAAAGATATACAACAAAGGTACCAGGTACATCTCTGTGGGTTGTTCATGTTTAAACGTTGATCTCAGCACCTTGGAACCACTGAAGTGAATGGAGTAAAGTGAGGAGCTTGAAATGTCATTTTTCTATTTATGGAAGTCATGACGGTCATTACCACCCATGGTGCAGTCCTAGAATAGAAAGCTTCTGTCTTTAAAGGGGCTTTGGGTATAAATTAAACACTGTTCAGGAAAATACAGAAAGAAACAGAAAAGCCAATTCAAGTTTCCACTGCAGCGGTGCAAAAACTTCTTCAACCACACTTGTTGAAATGTCTAGGATGACTTTGAGGAATAAAGAGTGCTTCAGAGGAAGCTCAGTGGGCTGGAAGATATAGCACTCTCATTTTCTATCATCTGTGGGAGTCACATGCCAGCATCCCACACAGATCTTTGAAGATAAATTCTTCAGAGTCACCCCATGTTAATTAGTTTGTCATTAATTTAGATTAGTCAGATTAGATAATATGTTTGGATGTTGCTGGAGCATAATCTAATTATGTAAAGCATAATCTATGTGCTGAGTAATATTATGCCATTGGTTGGTGGTATTATTATATCTGCCCACTTTAGCTAAATGCCTCACTTGTTGTCTGCAGCAAATCTGGTGGGGAAATGGCTGAGCGTGGAATGAGCATAACAGCATTGAAATGGAAGGGGAGAAATTATCAGGAAAAGGTTTTCTACATGATGGCTGTTGGACCATCTATAAAATTAGATAGAGCTTTAAGGATGAAGGAATAGAAACAGTGAGACAGCTTGTTCTTTCACAAATGTTCCAAATTGTGCCTGTTGATTCAAGGCTGAAGCCTTTAAATGACTGCTAGTATGCAGACCACTGAACTTCATTACTAGAAACAGCCAATTTAAGAACCGTTTCTTGGATTTGGCGATTGCCTGCAAGTGCAATGGCTCTGATGAACATAGGGAATTTCCCCACTTGCAAGCTTCCTGTTATGTACTAAGCTTGGATCCCAGAACAATAGGCAGGTAGGATCCTAGAAGGCAACACAGGAGAAGACCAATCAGGTTCCAGGAGGAAGTTAATCAGCCTATTAGGCTGGTGGGATCCTAGAAGGCAACAGCAGGAGAAGACCAGTCAGGCTCCAGGAGGAAGTTAATCAGCCTATTAGGCTGGTAGGATCGTAGAATGCAACAATTGATTGGCCTGCAGGAAAAGACCAATCAGGCTCCAGGAGGGAAGCAGAATTAGCCAATCAGATGGGAATCATTGTATAAATAATGTATATAAAAGCCTGAGGCTTGGGGGCAATTCAATCACTGTTTTACAAGCTGCAATAAAGAGCATGAAATCACTGCAGGACTCCGAGTATATTTCACTCCCCTGCCCATTCCAGGATAATGGATGTAATAGCAAAGTAAGGCAGAAAGAAGTGAATGGAAATGAATGGAGAAGCCGTTCACAAGATAACTCCCTGTCTGCATCAAAGACAGAGCACACACAAGGCTCCTCATTTGTAGTTCTGAGTCCAGAGGTCAGGCATGCCTGTGTCCGTTGAAGTAAGCAAATTCCCTGACCACCGGCCATGTTGGCTGGGCCTGATGGGCATTGGCATCCAACAACCTCTGGTGGGTCACAGGTCCCAGGCTCTCAGGCTTCCAAGAAGGATAGACACAGCTTCCCACAAACAACCTTTAAACTGTTTGTTTCACCATGTGACACAACTGAGGGCTCTAGCCTCTAGCAAGCCGAATAAACAGTATAAACACAACAAGGTTCCCCCTCCTCTTCCCACACTGCCTCTTGATGGCAGATGCTTCCTCCTACAGTGGTCAAGTATTCATTGCCATCGTGAATTTATTTATATACCACATTCCCCACAAATAAATCTGTACCAAAAGCAGTTCACGCAAAAAACAAAGTCTAAACACCTACAATATCACTGCAGCACAACATGCACACAA
This sequence comes from Lacerta agilis, assembly GCF_009819535.1. Classification (NCBI taxonomy): domain Eukaryota; kingdom Metazoa; phylum Chordata; class Lepidosauria; order Squamata; family Lacertidae; genus Lacerta; species Lacerta agilis. Next base: position 28,567,014 of record NC_046314.1, on the reverse strand, counting down.
AGATAACCCACAGTCCATTTAATTTACATAAACATTAAAGTAAGCATTCATAGATGATGTCAAAATATCCATTAAGCAACTCCATGGTGAAGGTTGCTAGGGCTGGAACATGGGTCAAGGCAGGTGGGGAAACCCAATACACTTTACCACAACTGTGAACTGTTTCCGGAACAACTATTTGGCAATGTTGATGAGGCTTATCTTTGCTGTCAGTCACAACTGTCCTGAGCCTTGAGGTTTCTGTTTTTTTAACATTATTGGTGTTAAACCTCAGGTGGAAGTGGACTGTGTAATAAGTTTTCCATTATTTAATTAAATTAAAACAATTTATATGCCACTTAGCCACAATAGTCTCTAATGCATTTACAAAGATACCGTACATAAAATAAAAAATGAGTTAAAACTACTTCAGATGTCTGTTTCACTTCCACTTCTAATGTCATGTAGTAAACTGGGGGATCACTCACATGGAGGTCATGCCAAAGAAGAAGGTAATTTCATATTCTATTGCAGGGATAGGCATCCTAAGGCCCATGGGCCACAAGCGGCCCAAGGGGGTTGTTTAACCGGCGCACGAGCCATCCCCAAACCAAGCCACCTGCTTGGTGAGTCCCCCGCGCTGCGCTAAACTGGCGCAGCGTGGTGCGGGGACTTGCTTCCATGGTGCCAGAAATTGCGTCTGTGCAGACTCTGGAAATCATGTGTGCACGCACTCATGCACGCGTACAATCCGGCCCACAGAGGGATCTCCGCTGGAGTGAACCGGCCCAGGCGAGGTAAACCTTCTCAACCCCTTTTCTATTGCCTAATATAAGAACAACTTTGGATGAAGCCTCTCTCTGTCTGCTCTCAATAGGCCCCTTTCTTCCAGGGATCATCTTTCATCTCCCATTCCTATGTTCCATGTAAGGAAGTGTCTCTGAATTACAATGATGACTACAGGGTAGTATTGCTATCACATTTCTCACTAGTAGTCATCCCTGGAACTGTGATGGAATAGAAATAAGCCTCCGTTAAATAATTTCCAAAGCAACAGGAAATGAAAGAAAAGCCTCTTAATTTTTTATTGTCTTTGTTTTTGATGTGGGGAGGGTCACCCTTGCTTTGATTTGGGAGGTGGAGTCATTTTCATCAAACAATGAAGAACAGCAGCTGTTGGACTGAGAAACATGGCTTTTCTCACCTGCTAGCTGCACCTAGGAGGGGGTCACATTACACATAAATAACGTAATTGAATCAATCAGCTTTTGTAATTGACTATGCACAGTCTTCAAAACTTACAATAAATATATTCTCAGAGGTTTGCACCGGGTTATTATTGCTTGTTGTGTGGAAATAGGCACAGGGATCAATGTGTATTTTAAACAGGAATAATACGTAATAAACAATAAATAATGCATCTCTAAAATTGCAGACCTTTTCATCCCTTCCCCACCCCCTTTTGCACAAAATCAATGTTAATGACAACTGTTCTAACCTTCATATAAACATGCTCAGGATGCTAAGGCTGTAATCCCAAACACATTTCTGAATAGAGTAGATGCAGTATAAGAAGGACGGTATATCATACTTGGGAGTTTGCTATGTGATCTGAAGGGGCTTCCAGATGCATTGAAGTTAGGATGTGCTGAGGAGGTAGCAGTAGATTATGGAAGAACCCAAACCAAACCCCCCTTTGCACGAGGATGGGGGTGGTGGTGGATAGGACTGAGGTAACTCTCTGCCCGCCCTGCTGGTTTCTGTTGGTTTCCCACTGGCCACCTCCTGAAGAGGGATGCCAGTATCACCCAATTGGTGCAGAGCTCCCTCTAATGATTACCAAATGATTGGGTGGGAGGCAGCCAGTGGAAAGCCATGAAATGACTGAAGGGGGTGGGACTGAGCTTGCCCCGGCACAGGATATGATCCAGATCCTGGCATATGGTGTATGAGGTGGGGTGAGGAGTTCAGATTGTTCCCTTCATTAGAATATGAGTTGAACACATAGTAAAGTCTCTACATCAGGGGGTCAGCAAGGTTTATCTTGCCAGGGCTGGATCAGTCCTGCGGAGATCCCTCGTGGGCCAGATCACGCACTTGCCTGTGGTTTTCGGCATCTGCGCATGCACAGATGTGATTTTTGGTGCTGCAGAAGCGAGTTCCCGCACCACGCTGCACCAGTTTACTGCAGCACAAGAGCAGGCAGCTCAGCTCAGGGGTGGCTCGTGGGCCGATCAAACCATGTCCGCGGGCTGCTTCCGGACCATGGGCCTTAGGTTGCTGACCCCTGCTCTACATCCTTCTCTCTCCTAGCCAGCTCACGGGCCCAGTTCTTGCTGCTGTTGCTCCTCTTTTTCTTGGGTGGAAAACTAAGGGTTTTGCAGCCAGGCATGTAAGATGAAAGTAGCAAAAAGGTTTTTTTAAAAGGTAAAGGACCCCTGGACAGTTATGTCCAGGCAACTATGGCGTTGCGGCGCTCATCTCACTTTCAGGCTGAGGGAGCTGGCGTTTGTCCACAGACAAGCTTTTCCGGGTCATGTGGCCAGCATGACTAAACTGCTTCTGGCGCAATGGAACACCGTGATGGAAACCAGAGAGTACGGAAATGCCGTTTACCTTCCCGCTGCAGCAGTACTTGCACTGGCATGCTTTCAAACAGCTAGGTTGGCAGAAGCTGGGACACAACAACAGGAATTTGAACTGCTGACCTTCCAATCAGCAAGCCCAAGAGGCTCAGTGGTTTAGACCACAGCACCACCCACATCCAGCTGTGAGGGGTGCTTTGCTTCCAGATGAACTATACAGAAGAACTATACAGTTCCCGCTGCCTTAAAAAGTAAACAATATTTTACAGGATCCATCTCATCCGGGATACAGTCTTTTTGCACCACTGCCTTCGGGCAAGAGATATAGAACAATTAAAGCAAGAACAAATAGATTAAAAAATAGTTTCTACCCCAGAGCTATAACCATCTTAAATGCTGTAACCAGATAATATGACCTTGGAGAGTTGTGATGGGTATGAAAATGTGTTTTTTTGTCTTGTTTTTATGGGATGGCATTCAATTTTGTTGCACTTGTACAACGTTGTACTTGTACTTGTACAATGACAATAAAGAAATCTTATCTTATCTTATCTTATCAAGGAGGCAGCAGCACAACAACTGGGCAGGCCAATGAGCAGTGAAGGACGATACACTAGTACTGAAAGGGCATCCTTCATCAGCTGACATTATAGACAGATGCTAATAGTACTCACTCTGAGCACCTCTACTTTGGAGGAGGATAAAGTGGGGCTCCCAAATTCATAAGGATAAATGAATTCAGAGCAACCATGCACACCTTTTAAAATATGTGGCATCTGTCTTCAGCTTAAATTCCAGCGTCGCCATCAGATTCTTTGGTGCATGGATGTATAGGAAGAAGTATGGGGTAGTTTACTAGAATGAATCCTGGAATTCGATAAGGTAAGAGAAAGTTTCTCGGTCAAAAGTTGATGGGCTATTGACAAGCCTCATAAAACCTCAAACATTTCAGCATTTCTGCGAAGCCGTAGTGAACTCATCCCACGTCTCTGTCCTCCGAATGTCATGCTGTCACCATGGATTAACTAAAAATGACTGCCGTGACTTTTGATAGAAAGTAATAGCACATTGTCAGCACACACAGTCATGGCAGAAAAGACGGCGTCTCTGTTGGCAAGACCTGCGGCTATGATGATTGCCTGTGCGCCTGGCAGGTTTCCGTGCTGTTATGGAGCAAGGAAAACATTCAAACTGGAGGGGAAAGAGCTGAAATGAACCAGAGAGCTTACACACCCACCCATTCCCTCCCAATCAGACTCTTCTCTGCTCAGGATTGTAAACCTTTTCCCAAGAAGAATGCAAGTTCCCATACTCTTCTTTGCTCTCAAACTTCTGGGATGCTGTGGGGATAGCCAGCAGATGGGACGACCAGTAATCCCGGAGTTCCTGCTCCCACTGCGTCATGAAAGGGTCCGCTGGCTATGATCTGAAGGTAGTTGTCGTGAGTTCTGAAGGTTGCTGAGGGTTTCCGAAGGTTTTCTGCAGGTATTGGAGGTTCCAAAGATTCCAGAGGTCTCCGGAGAAGAAGATAGGCTAAGCTAGGTAGCGGCCAAAACTTAGAAGGCCAAATAAAAGCTTTTTAAATAAAATAAAATGAAATAAAAACTAAGAGACTGCAGTCAATGGTGAAGAAGCTCTCAACTGCTCTGTGCGGCTGGTTTTACTTTCGGTTTCTCTCTGGCTTGTCTCGCACTGATGTTCTCTCTGGCTTGTCTCGCGTGTTCTCCACACACGCTACAGAGAACGGAGGCTATTTATTAAGGAATCAAACATCGTCATAACATTTACATGAACCAATCACAATCTTGTCTCTATGCTAGTTTCAGGGCGGGAAACCATCTATAGACCGTTACATTGGCTAAATTGCCGCGCTTTTCCTAAACGCGGAGGGATCCATGCAGCAAACTCCCCGCTGGATCCTTTGCCCTTCCTTTCTAATGTGGAAGGTTACCTAAAGTAAACACAAACAACCAGGTGCAGTAGCACCTTAAAAACATATTCCTACAGGATGCTCAGACGTTCAGGGTGAGAGTCTGTTCCTTACTAGTGCTTGGTTCAAAGGTGCAGCATTTGTAGAGTTTGGTCTGTATTTCCTTCCACATACATATGGAGGAATATGCTTTAAGGAATAAAAACTTCCTACAAGAATTCTATAGGCGATGCTTATACTTGATCTTAGTCTAAATACAGATGACTAGCACAACCTCAGGTCATATATAGGAATATAGGGGTATAGGTGCAATAATGGGGTGTGTGTGTAGAAAAATGCATTCCCCAAATTTGTGGCATGAGTTCTAAAAAATGCAACCTCTGTTCAACAGGGGGAGTAAAAATGTGTGGAAAGATTAAGTTCTGACTAAGTCCAACCAGATTTCACATAGGTTCATATCAGCCCAATGCTGCACGAAGCAGGCAGTTCTTCCCTGTTTTCGACTTCCCAGCATCTGTAAATGAGGCATAATTTATATGCCTTCCGCAATTCTCTGGGTGCAAGTAAGCACAAAGTAGTTCTTTCCCCACCTCTAATTATGAGACAATCATGTAATGGGCATATATCTGTCAAAGAGGGCAAGAGAGCTCAAGGTTTCACAGTAAAGGGTACCTCTAAATTTGGCTATTAAAAATTGGTGTCAGCACTAGCTTATGATCGGAGGTGCTACAGTTATTTTACAGTAATTGCTTTTGCTATATTCACATTACGTGACCACAATAAATATAATGGCTAATAAAATATGTCAGGCCCATAATGAAACAATGGAGTCCAAATAAGGGAAACTATAAATATTGCTAAATCCATGGGGGCGGGGGGAAAGGATAGTGGGACTCGATCCAAGGAAGTCACGAATGAGAGTTTGGATTGCCTGCTGTTGGGGAGACTATAAAGATTGAAGCAGTGTTTGCCTAACTCTTTCACACGCATGAACATTGGAAGCTGCCTAACACTATTTGCCATCTAGGTCAGTGTTACCTGCTTTGGCTGGCAATAGCTCTTGAGGGTGTTTGGCAAAGGTCTTTATCACCATCTACTACCTGATCCATTTAACTGGTAGATAGGAACCCAGGGCACTGTCTTTTACCAAGCCTCGAAACTATTAGCTATGATACGACAATGTATGGTAGCTTGCCGATCGGAAGGTTGACGGTTTGAATCCCCGCGACGGAGTGAGCTCCCGTTGCTCGGTCCCTGCTCCTGCCAACCTAGCAGTTCGAAAGCACATCAAAGTGCAAGTAGAATGTGGCGGGAAGGTAAACAGCATTTCTGTGCGCTCTGGCTTCCGTCACGGTGTCCTGTTGGGTCAGAAGCGGTTTAGTCATGCTGGCCACATGGCCTGGAAAGCTGTCTGTGGATGAACGCCGGCTGCCTTGGCCTGAAATGTGAGATGAGCACTGCAACCCCATAGTTGCCTTTGACTGGGCTTAACCATCCAGGGGTCCGTTACCAGTTGTTGTTGTTTACCTTTTATGGTATCTATATACTAATGATAATCTGTTAAACCATTTGCAAGTATATTTCAGGTCCATCTAGCTCAGCACTGGCAGAGCCTTACCATGGTTTCAGATGAGGAACATTCCCAATCCTGCCTGGGGATGCTGAGGATTGAACCTGGGGCCTTTCTTGAGAAAAGCAGGTGCTCTGTCACTGAGCCTGGTAATCCCAGGGACTGAAACAAGGACCTTTCGCATGCAGTTTCTTCCGTTCCTAAGTGTGTTCAGAAGGGCTGCACAGTTGAGAATTTCCTTCTTGTATGACAAACTAACATGGGTCAGCCATAGTGCGGCCTGAGTTCTGAGGAAACCTCAACATATCTGAAGGAATAGGGATTTAACGTGACTGGGCAAAGAATTGCAATCAAACGGCTGTTGAGCAGATGAAACCAGAGCGTTGTTTTTCACTTCAGCAAGTCTCGCTTCTCTTCCTACATTCAGATGTAGGCTATATGAACTCCCCCTCCAAAGTCAGCTTGAAGGAAGAAGGCCCATAAAAACTTTTTTTTTTTAACTCAAGGGTAATCTATTAAAGAGGCTGTTTCTCCAAACAGCTGTCTGCTGGGAGCATGCTTCAGCATGGTGTACATCATTCCTGTGGAGCCTGAAGCAAGTCCTGGTTAGGAGCATGTGAAGGCTGCATCCTCTGTCTCTTTGCCTCAAAGCATCTTGTTTCTCTCAAGCTTCAGGGATGGTGTGCTTTCTTTTTCTTTTTCTCTAGTCATCAAGAGTGCCTCCATCCATACTTTAGGCTGCTGCTGATTCACCTCCAACCATGCACTGCAAAGAACAAAAGGCTTTGCTGAAAGTTTCAGCTGCGTATTGTTCAAAGTTTCCCCAAATTCCACGATAATGGATCATCGTGTTAAAGATATGGTGCAGATTTCTAGCACAGGAACCCTTGTTAGCTTATGGAGGCAGCTATTACTGGAGAAGTAAGAAATAATCATCCAAACAGCCTGGAAAACATCCCAGATATTTAGGCTGAAGTCCAAAGAACTGTAAAAAAAACAAAAACCAAAACCTAGTTTCTTGCATCCTAGAGAGGGAGGAGTTCAGGGGGAGAAAATCTTTGTCCTGTCCCCACCCCAATCCATGGCATATATTTTCACATTCTGCTCCATTTGATTTTTGCATTGATAAGTAAATGTTGCTGTTGCTATTGTTGTATTTTTTCATTTATTCTACCTGTGAAGAATATTGAAGCAATTTCACAGTACAATCAAAACATACGTCAAAGAATTGCATGCTTAAAAACAGTTAAAACAATTGTATAATTAAAAACAATTTAAACAATTGCGCGTGCACGTGCACGCACACACACACACACACACACAAAATTTCAAATCCAATACAGATACAGAGTGGTATCCAGATGCACTCAGAATATTAATTTAAATGTATTATTTTATCTCAAACAATGTACTTATATGTGTTTCTCTCTCTCAGAACACACCTTTAAATAAACATATTGATATATTTAAAGTTCTTAGAACAAGGGTAGTCAATGTAGTGCTCTCCACATGTTGGACTCAAAGGGTAGAATTGACTGACTGACTGACTGACTGATTGATTACATTTTTCCTCTAAGCACTTCAAGATGCTATATGTGTTTCTCCCCTTCCTTGTTTATTTCTACCTGTGAGGTAGGTTGGGTTAAGAGGCAGTGACTGGCCCAAGGTCACCCAGTGGCCAAGTGGGGGTTTGAACCCTACATTGATACTCTAACCCATAGGTAGGCAAACTAAGGCCCGTGAGCCGGATCCAGTCCAATCACCTTCTAAATCCGGCCCACGGACGATCAACGTGTTTTTACATGAGTAGAATGTGTCCTTTTATTTATTTAAAATGCATCTCTGGGTTATTTGTGGGGCATAGGAATTCATTCATTCCCCCCCTTCAAAATATAGTTCAGCCCCCCCCAAGGTCTGAGGGACAGTGGACCGGCCCCCTGCTGAAAAAGTTTGCTGACCCCTGCGCACTATGCCACACAGGCTTTAAGTGGGGAGTGCATGCAGGGAACAAGGTCTGCTCATGCAACAAGACTTTCTTTCGCCCACACACGTGCCTCCTAAACCCGTTTGGGGGGTGTAGGAGGAGGGGGAAGGTCTCAATGCATCAGCGGACCCCATTCCATGCACACAACAACTTGGTTGGATTCCGCTCCAACTCCATCAATCTAATCAGCACAGCCAGTGGTCAGGGATGATGGGAGTTGTAGTTCAGCAATATGTGGAAGGCACCACATTGGCTACCCCTTATTGAAATGAAGTACATTGCAATATTTTGAGAAGTGTGGAATCCAGTGGGTAGGTAAGTTCAAGAGGATCAAATTCCTCAAATATTCCCACATGGAGCAATTCCTCCACGTCCCATAAGTTTAAAACTGAAGGGACTTTCCAAAACAGTTTGAGAAATCTGTTGTTCAAGGAAAACAGAAAAACTTTCTGGCCCAAAGCAGCTGCATTTTGGATATTGGCCTTAATTCAACTGATATTTGAAGTTACATAGCAGGGGAACATGTCATTTCACACTGCAGAGAGATTTGTGAAATATCAATTGGTTCATTAAAGCTTTTAAATAAATACAATTTCACCAAGGTGGCAAAGCATATATATATGCAACAAAGTAAAAAAAAAAAAAAAAAAAAAAAAGGTAAAGGTAAATGATTCCTGGATGGTTAAGTCCAGTCAGAGGTGACTATGGGCTGCAGCGCTAATCTTGCTAATCTTGCTTTCAGACTGAGGGAGCCAATGTTTGTCCACAAACAGCTTTCCGGGGCATGTGGCTGGCATGACTAAACTGCTTGTGGCGCAATGGGACACCGTGATGGAAGCCAGAGTGCACAGAAATGCCGTTTGCCTCTCCGCCACAGCGGTACCTGTTTATCTGGTTCCACTGGTGTGCTTTTGAACTGCTAGGTTGGCAGGAGCTGGGATAGAGCAACGGGAGCTCACTCCGTCACAGGGATTCAAACCGCCAACCTTCTGTTTGGCAAGCCCAAGAGGCTCGGTGGTTTAGACCACAACGCCACCCGCATCCTTACAACAAAGAGAATAGTTATAACTGGGTTTTGGTTGTTCCACAATAAGATGGGGGGGGGGAATGATTTCCCAGGTATCTAAGAAGCTTACATTTGGAAAGAAAATATGGTTTGCGGTGTTGTACTGTGAACAGATTTCCTCGCACTCACTAATGGACTTTGCCTGCCAGTAGCGGAAGTTCAGTTTCATTTATCACTGTATTCTCTTTAGAAATTAATTGTGGTAGTGTTAGTTTCCTCAGTGACAGGGCCACAGATGTCAATAGTTGCTGTTAGTCTCCATCCAAGTGAGCAAGGCTGCCATAATCAGGTCATTAGTGTGCAGATTAGATTTCCCCATGACTAATAAAAAATAGTGCACTACAAATCATATTTCTTCTAATCTTCAACGCCTAAACAGGAATTTGCTGTAACCCTACCAGGGGATGATGTGTGACTTCACCGTTATTAGATTAATGTAACACATTCATGTTCAATATAATAGCATTTCCCAGAGCTTTCCTGATGACTCTTTAATGTACAAGTATCATCAACAAGTAATGAATCAAGGCATCTGAGATTGTTTCTTAAAAACCATCAATTTGCATGCCTTAAACTCAAGGACAAGAATGACAAATAAAACAGGAAACACAGAGACTCCTTAGACTGTAAGTATGTGATGAATGTACAGTGCACTAGCAATGGTTTGTTCAGAGTAGGAAAACCACATTTTCCTTTACAAAGCAAAAAAACACCAAATCCGCATATCCTTTAAAACTGTTTGCTTTTAAACTGGAGGTCGCTGTGGTCAATATCCCATGGAGGAGCATAAAGTCTTCTTGGAACAATACACAATAGTCTGGTGCACACATAATGCTAAACCATGGTTTGGCACTACATACACAAACTGGAATGGGACCCAGTGAGTCATTGGATTCACACGCTCCTTGCTGCTCTCTCTTTCCATGTGGCCCGGAGAAGGACTTTATTATTATTATTATTGGAGTCACCACAGTTTCTACTGGTTTTACATCAACAAGGAGAATTCCATGTTGTTCCAATACACCTAGGAGCCAGAATTTTAAGTGGCTTGAGCAGTGAGCAGCATCTCACTGGAAAAGCAAAGTTACAGGGACCGAAGCAGAGGACCTTCTTAGTAGCGGTGCCCTCCCTGTGGAACACCATCCCTTCAGATGTCAAGGAAATAAAACAACTACCTGACTTTTAGAAGACATCTGAAGGCAGCCCTGTTTAGGGAAGTTTTTAATGTTTGATGTTTTATCTTGTTTTTACTATTCTGCTGGGAGCCGCCCAGAGTGGCTGGGGAAACCCAGCCAGATGGGCGGGGTATAAATTATTGTTGTTGTTGTTGTTATGATTATTATTGTTATTAGTATTACTATACATAAACTGGGACATGGGTGGCGCTGTGGGTTAAACCACAGAGCCTAGGGCTTGCCGATCAGAAGGTCGGCGGTTCGAATCCCTGTGACGGGGTGAGCTCACATTGCTAGGTCCTTGCTCCTGCCAACCTAGCAGTTCAAAAGCATGTCAAAGTGCAAGTAGATAAATAGGTACCGCTCCGGCAGGAAGGTAAACGGCGTTTCCATGTGCTGCTCTGGTTCGCCAGAAGCGGCTTAGTCATGCTGGCCACATGACCCGGAAGCTGTATGCCAGCTCACTCAGCCAGTAAAGCGAGATGAGTGCTGCAACCCCAGAATCGCCCGCACCTGGATCTAATGGTCAGGGGTCCCTTTACCTTTACCTATACATAAACTATGAACCTGCAAATATAAAGGCTTTCATTTCGCTATCCATTAGGAGACTTCGCCCTGCCTTTCTCATAATACTCAACATGAAGAGGAAACCTGATCACTTACACAGAAAGTGGTAAATATTCAGAGAAAGTTTAGAGGTTCACCTGAGTCACATACGAGCTTTTTGTTGGGTTGAAAAACAAAATCCAGATCCTGAAAACATCATGTACAACAAATCACCGTGAGAAATACTATGTGTTCTTTTAAGCCAGGTAAAAATTATTGCAGAAATGAAAAGCTAAGTGCAGACCATTTTGCAGGCTGAATTTAGTTTCATGGGACAAGGATAACATGATAGATGGGGAGAAACTGATAGCACAGGGAACCCAATGCATGTTTCCCAAGCTGATCTTTGATTTGATGCAGCCTAAAATTAGGAGTATGGAAGGGGTGTGGAAAATGCTAAGGAAGCCACAAACACGTTTCTTCCAAGCAACCATTACCAACACGAAAAACTAGCTCTTTCATTGATACAAAAGCTGCCCCATTGACTCTGGCAGTACATAGAAGTGGTACCTGTAGGCATAGCTGTCAACTTTTCCCTTTTTTGCAAGGAATCCTATTCAGAATAAGGGAATTTCCCTTTAAAAAAAAGGAAAAAGTTGACAGCTATGCCTGTAGGCCAGCAGTCAGGATATCCTACATTGCCATGGAGGAACTCCTAATAAATCACACAGAAAGCCTGGATTCATAAGAACACATTTTAGAAATCACTGAGCTATATGTGCATACCCTTTTTTAAACAACAACAAGAAAAAAACCCCAAGGGCTTCATAAATATCTTCACGTTTCTTTGCACCCATTTATAAACGTATGGAGTCTCTCATAAACATTCATCAATAAATAGCAAGAGAGTTCCCTGGAGTTCTCTGTTCCTGCATTGACTTCGAGAATAAAGACAAGTATTCAATATGTGTTTTAAGAATGCCTGTTTCCCTGGGCTGCAAGTAAACACCTGGCAGTCTTAATCGTTCTGGCAAGTCACTGACAGCACTGACTCTTTCAAAAGCTGTGAAAGTTGCTGTCAACGCATGACTGTCCTTCATGAGACAGAACAATCTTGCAAAGCACTCTGCCCATTCCTCAGAGCAGTGGGAAGTTCTAAGGGCAGTGCTATAGTGTGTCTGGATTCCTTTTGAAGGAGAGGAAATGTGGGACACTTAAGATGTCTGCAATATTTGTTATACGTGCAAATGTGCAACTAAACTATATTGGAAGCAAGGACTCATTCCCTGAACAGGTAACAGAGACAACAAGCCAGCATCAGATTTCCAGACTCTGCCCCAGGATGCTTCACCAGTCAAGTCACACACACACACCTCTCCTCTCTGAAAACCAATAACAAATCTGGCTAAGAACTGCTTCTAACTGGTAGAATGCCACCTTCCCAAACTCTGAAGGGTATTACATTCCAATGCATGAGAAAGATTCCTACCTAGGTGTAAACAATATTTCTTAAATACAGCTGATGAATTCAGTCAGGGTAGAAGGGGGTCCACTTCCGCTTAGCGGGGGGAGGGGTCCCTATGCTCTTGCTCTTGCCTTCTGAGTAATATCTTCAGAGGCAGACACAGTTGGTTCAGCACTGTTTGCTTTGCTACTCATCCATAGTGATCAAGACATCAAACTCACAATACCACTCACACAAGGTGTCCTCTCTGCTGGTCAGTACCATTCTTCAGCACTTCAGAGCAATACAGCACATTTTTGGAATCATCTCATGTGCTTTTACAGATTTGAGAAAGGGCCAAGAGAAAACATGAGCTAACTGGGTCATTTCATAAAGGAAAGAGGGGTTTGCCATAGGGTGCAGATGCTTAGATCTATTTGATAAGTGTTTGTATGTGGTCTAAAAATATGCCGCTGCTCTTTTGTTCATTTTTACAAGATCCTTAAAGAAGCACTTGGGTCCTGAAGAGTTGCAACTTGCTTTCACATACCTTGCTGGTTTCATAGTGCAACTCTTGTATGCTCATTCTATGCTATTCCTGCAGATTTGCTTATTAGGCTGTGGCTACAGAGTCTTGCAACATCTGTGCATCCAAACAGTTTGTTGCAAATTCAACGCTTGTTGGGCAAGCGTCTCCCTCATCAGATGCCAAGAAGTGGACAGCGACAGTACTGAATTGAATGTCACTTATACACATGGGAGCCAAAGGTTTAAATGAACAGACTGTGAAGCCAGAAAAGACATGCATGAACCAATCAGCTGAAGTCAACATATTCAGTTAGGTATGCCTTTAATCTGACAATAATATCATGACATATTATCACCAGGTATAGTTCAAAAGGCTGTGTAAGAAAACTTGCATGCCAGTGATAACTATCTGTCGGCATCCAGGGGTCAAACGGCCAGCTGGCTAGCCCCCAGCCTGATTGTCTCCTTCCAGCCGCCATGCTACGAAGATTCCTCAACCTCTGGTGTGACATAAATCAGTGACCCAAGTCTACTGACATGGGCACACTCTATTTAGCAGAGCAGACTGTGCAACACAAAGAGGCTGGAGGCTTGTGAAGACATACTAGGAACTGCGGATTTATTAAACATAAATCAGGAACAAAGAAACATGTTGTCTCTCTCCTTCCATCTCTTCTGAGGGAGAGAGAAAAGCAAAAGCAATATAGTGGAAGTTCCGCTTGTTCCAGCAAGCAGTGCTGGAATGTAAACAGAAATGTGACACGCAAGAATCCAATGTCTGCAACTAAAGGTGGAATGGAATTTTCCAACACTATCTTCAATTCAGTATGAAAAAAGCTAAAATTCATATTTGTTTTGAATGTTTGACATGCCATAAAACTGTGGAACAACTGTAAACACCTGACTTTTACCCTAGGAAATAAGAGTCAAAGGCAGCAATTATCAGGCCTTGGACCTGGAATGGAGTCAATTTTAGTCACCTAACCGAGCTTGGAGAAACACTAAGTAAAAACAAAAGTGGCAGTGCGTCTGAGAATGTGTCTCGTGCCTTTCTGCCAACACTAACCATCCACAGCCATCTCTTCTTATTGCAGTCTACAGTTCAGGACTTCCAGTTTAAATAATAAAATTATTATTAAATAATAATAAAGATGGAGTTACAGGTAGGTAGCCGTGTTGGTCTGCTGTAGTCAAAACAAAAAAAAACATTAAAAATTCCTTCCAGTAGCACCTTAGAGACCAACTAAGTATTGGTATGAGCTTTCATGTGCATGCACACTTCTTCAGATACACTGAAACAGAAGTCACCAAACCCTTATAATGTTAGAGGGTATGATAGGACGTTCCTGTTTTCATTGTAGGGCATGGAATTATGCGACCCTGGAGCCAAAGGAGATACGTAACTACCGTATTTTCCGGTGTATAAGACGACTGGGCATATAAGACGACCCCCAACTTTTCCAGTTAAAATATAGAGTTTGAGATATACTCGACCACAGATTCTCCACCTGGCGTATAAGACGACCCCCGACTTTTGAGAAGATTTTCCTGGATTAAAAAGTAGTCTTATATGCCAGAATATACAGTATACAACCTTTTGAAGACATCTGAAGACATCCCGATTTTGGGAGGTTTTTAATGTTTGATGTTTTACAGTGGTGCCCCGCTGGACGAAAATAATTCGTCCTGCGAAAATTTTCGTCTAGCGGGTTTTTCGTCTAGCGAAGCGGCAATGCAAGCCGCGCTTTCGCTAGACAGGGAAAAAAAGACGAAACATTTTCGTCTTGCGAGGCAGCCCCATAGACTTTTTCGTCTTGCGGGGCTGCCTTCCGCTAGACGAATGCCTTCGTCTAGCGAGTTTTTCGTCTAGCGAGGCATTCGTCTAGCGGGGCACCACTGTATTATTTTTATGTGTTGGAAGCTGCCCAGAGTGAGCAGGCCATAAATAATAAAATTAATATTCTTATTATTAAAGGTGTGGGTCTTTTTGGAAGACATAAGTGCTGGTACTCTTGAGTTTGGAAACAGAGGATTCCCATTTTTAATTTATTTTATCGGGGTGCTAGTATTTAAAATCTGACAGTTAGGATGAACTGCCCTCTCTTTTCCCAAGCTGAGCAAGAAAGTCTTAGGACTGGGATAGATGGCACAAAATCAGCAGCTAAAGCTGACAAGAACAGATGTTTGCTAGAATCAGGAAAGTGTGTGACAGATGTTAGAGCAACCGTAAATGCATTTGCAGAGATTATAGGAACTGTATCCATTTCCTTATCTCTCTGGCAAGCAAAACAAAAAACAACAAAAAAGTGTCAGCATTTAATTCCCCTTGCTCAGTCAGATTCTTTCACATTAGATCAGAAGCAGTAAGATGGGGCTAAGAGCTTATGACAAAGTAAGACTAACAAAAACTTCTCACTGGCACTGAGTCTGACATTCCACAGTGCTGTGCAAACATTAATTAAGTGAGCAAAGATTGCACACCACACACAAAAGCTACTTCTAATCTATTGCTAAAGAGTTTTAAGTTCATGGTGGAGCCTGCGGTGAGCATTGCCGTTTTCTTTACTTTTTTTTGAAGGTGAATTACAAAAGTTGCGATCTTTTAAAGAGGTTCAGACAAATTTATGCAGGCTACTAGTGTAGGGGAAGAGTAGTGCCTCTCATGGGGGACACGTCATGCTCCTTCTGGGGTAAGCTTGTCCATTACAGGTCCTTCTGAATATTGAAGTCTTGCCCGATCGAGAACAAAACTGAACCCAAGTATGCAGCCACGAAAATGTAAGCAGACAATAAGAAGAGGAGGAACAGGAAGAGCAAGTAGTAGTATCAGAGGAGCATAAAATAAAATTTTTTAAAAAAAACTTTAAATACGTCAGCAGTAGGAAGCCCACAAGGGAGGCAGCAGGACTGTCAGACCACAAAGTCATGAGATTTGGTAAAGGAGGATAATGAGACTGAAGAAACACCAAGAACCTGTTCTATGGTTACTTCATTATTTAGGGATGCAGCTAGCCAGCACAAACCCATTCCCGTCTCACGTTTTCTCTAAATGTACATGAGACTAAACATACATTTAAATGGGACTAAAAACTTCAGGACTATGTCACTGAAGTTGAACTGGAGGTCATGAGGGCCGAGTGGTGAAACTGACACAAGACTGCTATTTTTGCTGGAACCTCTGCATTGTTTGTAATGTGTAGCTTCATCCTTAAGATGGTAGTTTTTCTTGTTTGTTTCAGTAATGTCTTGCGGATTTTAAAACTGCACGGTGGCTTTTACCTATGGTAGCTCAAACAGTGGGCGAAAACTTGCATTGTGCACAGTGCTGTCCTCCTCTCTGCAGTCCATCTCTTCTGGAGGGTCATTTCACCCTCTAGATTTTGGGGTATTTGGGGGCTGGCAGGTGGAGGAGAGGAAGGGGGTCTTATCGTATGAGCAGAAATCCACTCCATTCATGCACAGAGACTATTGAGTGGTTCCTGTTCTGAAACTGGGAGATGTCTACTTGCTGCAACAAACAGATTATAATTATAACCAGTCATAATTATATAATCGAATAGATGGGGCGGTGCATTATTACCACTTTTCAAAAATTTATTTATGCCCACTGAGCTTCCAGCACTCATTCTGATAATCTCTGAATAGCTAGAGTTATTTTGGACTTCATTATTAAGCTGACCAGATGCACAGGAGGACAGAGGCAACGATCTCTGGTCCCTTTTATAGTTCTGTAGAATAAGGATTTCAACCTCTTGGAGCTTGTCATATCACAGTGTTGAAGGGATGCAAAAGAAGCCCCTTCTCTCAACTTTCCCTTGTTCTGAAATTCTGAGGGGATTTTGCTCAGTCATTTGACTTCTTTCTGTAAACCAGGTTTTAGTCTTCAATAAAGGTAAAGGTAAAGGACCCCTGACAGTTAAGTCCAGTCGCGAACGACTCTGGGGTTGCGGTGTTTATCTTGCTTTACTGGCTGAGGAAGCCGACAGTTTTGTCTGCAGACAGTTTTTCTGCATCATGTCGCCAGCATGACTGCTTCTGGTGAAACCAGAGCAGCACACGGAAACGCCTTTTACCTTCCCACCAGAGTGGTACCTATTTATCTAGTTGCACTTTTACGTGCTTTTGAACTGCTAGGTGGGCAGGAGCTGGGACCGAACAACGGGATCTCACCCCATCGTGGGGATTCGAACCACCGACCTTCTGATTGGCAAGCTCCAGGCTCAGTGGTTTAGACCACAGCGCCACCCAGTCTTCAGTAACAATATGTTTAATGGATAAAATCCATGAAAGCACCTTACATTCCCAGTATAATAAAAGTCCTCACAACTGATAACTACTGTATCTTGCACTATCACAGAAAAGAGTCATAATCACTGATTTCCCGTAAACCTGCTCTTTCAGGGGAGTTCCATCCTGTCCAGAACTTAGGAACAGAAGAAGATGAGTGAGACTATTGGTCCATCTGTTTCAGTATTGTCTACACTTGATCTGGACATCGCAAGGATTGAACTTTATCATGGAACCACGTCCCATCCCTGCATGGAAGTTCTAATAGTTGATATATTATTAAATTTTATTATACAGGCATGCTGTCAGAGACCATAAATTCCAAACAGGCTATGAGTCCCATTTCTTTAATCCTATGTGCTTCCTGAAAAAGGAAAAGAAAATGTTCTGTAGGAAGAGTCACAAAACAAGCGGCAGAGGAGAATCATCTCCCAAGGCTAAGAGCGAGGAAGTTCACTCACTAGTCTCTAATAAAGCAGACAGGCTCTTCCCCCCCACTCTTTCTCTGCACTTATATATTGACTTCCATCCTGCCATTAACATCAGCACCTGAAAACAGAGGTTCGTTTCAATACATCATCCTCACTCAGGAACTTCAACCATTCTCTTCAGCTATTTGTACCATGTTTACAAGGACATCTGATATTGTCTCGTTGCTCACTACCCTCAAACCAGTTGTGATAAATATTTTATTTCCCCCTTTCCGCAGTTTCTCCCACATTGGCATGAAAGCAGCCGCACTCTACTTTTAGTTACAACATGAACCAGACGATGCCAGGGAGCACACAGTCATTCCTACTCCTCACTCAGTTTATGAAGGACGATACAGAGTTTCATATACCCTTTCCTTTTCTACTTTTCCAGCTCTGCATCGCCTCGACAAAAACAACAGCAACAAATGTTAGCATAATGAGCGTTCCCCACATAAAATGGGGTGCGCATGTTGCGAGGTCGCGAGGAGACCCATTGGATCACAGTGGCAGCTCCTGGTAGTTGGTCTGGCTTGCCTTCCCCAGGTTGGGATACCTGTGGACTCCACCTACTTTAGCAGCCGCCCAATCCCAGCTGGGGAGGTGTTGCCAGGGGGATTGGCCAGGTAGAAGGAGGGATTATGCGGTACACACAATAGAGATTGAGTCATACCTGGGAAGCGACCGTTTGGATTCAGAGCTTCCCCACCCTCCACTCCCTCAACTGATGCTTACTTTGCAGGTTTAACCACCTTTTCCCACAGCCACACAGCCACGCAGGCGCTGCTATGACAAGGTCGCTGTTGAAGGGCCAGAAAGGAATTTCCCTGCATTGGCAGGTTTTGCCTTTCCCGTAGCAATTCGTCACAACTTTGGCGGTTGCAGGCCTTGGGCGGAATCCTTTAGTCATTTACAGGATTTGGGGGGGGGGCGAGGGGCGGTGACCCCCGCCCCCATTGCGGTGGTGATAACAGGGTTCCCGTTAAAGGGGTCTCAAATGCCCAGGGTCGTCCAAACGCCCAGGGTCGTCACTGCCCTCCCCTTCCAGCGGCAGCGAACATAGGGGGGTGGGCTATCTGCTTGAACATATGTTCTCCAGACTAGCCCACTTCCCAATCATGCTGGATAACCCTGAAGTTACCCAGAACCCCAGCTGGGGGGCTGGGAAGGATAAACGCCCAATGCCTGAGCCAAGGTCATCCTACATCTGAAATATTAATAAATTTGTGGCCAATTTAATCCCATACAACGTTGTCATGAGTTGTTATTTCCCTCAGGGGCTGCCCCAGGGTTCGGGGGGACTTCGCCTGGCCGCGCAATGTTATGCTCAGTGCTATTTTTCTGGAAAAAGAGGAGCTGGAACTCACCATGAACACCCCCCTCATTCTCTTAGAATGGCAATGGCACCCACCTGAAAGGTGCCGGAACTGAGTTCCTGTGAGTTCTCCCTGGAAAAGAAGCCCTGGCTATGTTAGAGATGCCACCCCTGTATTCCTCTATTACCACCATACGCCATCACAAAATTCACCATATTTTACTTGCCAGGGAAATAGAACATTTGAGATGGTGTCAGTGTCTAGGGCACTCTTTTTCATTCCTTTCATATAGCTATGTATATCTCTAGATCTCTATTGTGCTGCTCTGGAAGAAGAAGTTCTATGTGATACTGTAAATAAGCTTCACTTGACAAATCTTTTAGAAGTGAAGCAATATCTGCTCCATTGAGCTCCAGCTGACAAGATTACAGACTCTCCAAGTGTTCTTATGTTCCAGGGATGTCTCCGATTTAGAGAAGTCATCCTGGTTTATGATTTTATCCCAGAATGTCCTACTTTTCCTTGTTGTTGTCTTTGTCCATGGAGTTTTCTTGACAGGGATACTGGAGTGGCTTGCCAGTTCCTCCTCCAGGTGGATCACGTTTAGTCCAAACTCTCCACTATGACCTGTCCATCTTGACCTGTCCATAGCTTCCCTGAGTAATTCAAGCCCCTTCGCCACGACACGGCAGTGATCCACGAAGGGGACTTTTCCTTAGGATTTCCTAATTTTCACTGGAGAAATGTTGGAGGGTATGGAGTTATCTGACCCCCAAGCCATCTGAAGGCAATCCTGTATAGGGAAGTTTTTTTTAAAAAAAAATGTTTAATGTTTCATTATGTTTTATATATGTTGGAGGCTGCCCAGAGTGGCTGGGGCAACCTAGTAAGATGTATAAATAGTAAAATGGGAATGGGACATCCCTATTTTCATTGGGAAAATGGTGGAGACTATGAGATTATTGGTCTCTGGTCATAGGAAGCAGGAGAAAATTTAGGCCCCCCCACAAGCCCTATCCCCAGATGAGGCACTTTCAATAATGACTGTCATTCACTGAAAGGGGGAAACAATGAGCTCTTCACTTGAGGATATATCACTGAAGTAGAGGGAACATCTGTTAACCCTCATCCCTGACACGGGCAGCTTCCGCTGAGCAGTGAAGCATATGATGGCACAAAATGTGTCTCTCCGTGCACAGAAAGTGACAGGCACACGTTGCACCTGTGACGGGAGTCTGTGCAGTTCATAGGCTCTCCCTCAGCAGAATGACAGGTGCTTTGCTCATTCGTAATATAACAAAAAAAGAAGCACACTGGAATGACTTCCTATCAAAGTGCACACTTAAGTTTAATGATGGCACTCAAATTAAAGCACTTCCTCTTACCCTTTGCTATCTTTGAATTATCCAGTTATCTGTTTAATTATCTTGTCTTGCTGACATTCCAGCTCTCTGTCGTTCCATTTTTACCGCGGGTCTTTTTTTATTTACTTTTCTAATTCCACCTTTCCAAGCTTGCATTGTTTCTGCCCATATTTTTTCCCCAGAGCTCAAGCACAACATCTTGCCATGTCTCTCTCAAAACACAAAGATCTACCTTGCATCTTTAGATTCTCTAATTCAGGAGGAGATGAGGCAGCCATAACTCCTCTTACCCATTGCACCTACATTTCTCATTTCTACCCATTTCCCTGGCCTGCGATGCAGCGTACTTGGAATACTGGAGGAGGAAGGGGAGGGGCAAAGCCAGAAGATTAGGATGTGTGGAACATTGTGCACTGTTCTGGTCTCCTCTACTCAATATGTTTCAGGGAAGGGCAAGCAGAATGATCAATGGGATGAAGCAGTCTTTCTCAGCCTTGGGTCTCCAGATGTTAGACTGCAACTCCCATCATTCATAGCCAGCTTGGCCGGAGCTCAGGGGTGGGAGTTGCAGTTCAAGGACATCTTGGGACCCAAGGCTGAGAAAGCTTAGGATGGAGCAACTCCTCCGTGAGGACAGGTTACAAGCATCTGGGACTTTTTCATTTGGAGTGAAGGCGACTAAGAAGTAACACGATAGAAGTTTCCTCCTCATTGTTCTTTGGCCTTTGCATCTGAAGGTGACATTGATTCCCTTGTTGTCTGTTTTTACCCATCTATTAAGTAGAGAGGAATACCACCATTAAACATGGAGGCTACCATAGTTAAGAAAGTTACCATCCATCTAAACTAGAGGCCATCACTCAATCTTTGGAAAGTTAATTTCCAAAAGTGAATTACTGTACGCATTTCCTGAATTTATGGCAAATCAGCTAGTAACTTCACTGCCTAGCTCTGAATTCTAGAGATGGAGAAACAGAAAAACGTTCAACTTTCATCCAAAAAACTCAATGCAACCAACCTTACTGTGGGCTCTCCAACCTCTCACCCACCACAAAAACAAACAAACAAACAGATAAATAAATAAATAAGCTATCCTCGCAATGCTGACACAAAAACTCTGCACATACACTAAGCAAAAGAATGAAAGATCACTCCTCCTTCTTTCTACCCCCATTCTCTCTGATTCTCCCCTCCCTCAATACCCCTCCCCCATACACAATGTGTATGACAGCTGTATCTCACCCCAAATGTAACTGACCTATGGAAAGGACTCTGTGAATTGAGACATTATACGTAACGTACTCTTGTTAACTATGACAATCCTTTAATAAAAAACAACTTTTTTTTAAAAAAAGAAGAAGAGGTGAACCTCAAAAGTTGCTATAAAACTTCCACCTTTCCCGCCCCATCCACAATTATTAATGAAGCATTCTAGAGAATTTGCTATTCCTGGTGCGTTTGGAATCTAAGCTATATCCCCTCATCAAGGGCAATAGTCATTCCTATCTCCTATATTATTTCATGCTTGTTTTTCCCGGAGACAGTCAACGCCTGTTTATTTGTGGCATTCATTTAGTAAGAATGAACTGCAGCACAAAAACAGATTTGTCACCAGCGCTTGCAGAGATCATCGCATGTGAAATTATTTCCTGCCAGGGTGCTGCATTTTCAAATCAGACAGCAACTGATCAAAAGTCTTTGAGAGTCCTAAGCTGGCCATGTAGATTTCATGGTGGGTGTTTGTTAGCATGGCTTCCTCTAGGGTAAAATCGGGGTGATGGCGGTCGGCGAATGTTAACATAGAAGCATTTGATCTATTACATTGACAGTGCTGATGTCTAATAAGAAAGCAATAAGTCTCCCTGACCTTTGCTTTTAAATCTCACTTCCCATTAGAGATATTTCTACAAATTCTAACTGCATTTCAGTCTATTAAGTAAGAATTTTTAGACTGGGGTTGGTAGGGGGAAGCTTTCAAGTTCCACACATTGTGCCTTGGCTTAGAATTGATTTTCCTTCCCTGTATATGTATTCATCAGTTCCTCGGCAGCTCGTGCTGATTGCCTCTGCCCAGTATTCACATTTAAACAAGAGCTTCATCCATTCGCATCCTATCTTTCCTTTTAATTGGTGCCAAGGAGGAGACATAATGGTAAACCTCCAACACATAATAATTTCCTTGGCAATAAACAACTGTGATCAGGCTATAGAGAGATGAATGGAAGGACAGACGAACGGACAAACAGATGGACAAACAGACGGACAGGCTCTTTTTGTGGTCTGAATGAACATAGTTAAGGACTGCATTTTGTGGGATTTAAAACCCCCCGTCATGTCTCATTAGAAACATTCTTGGTTGTTTTCATAACCATCGTTATAAGAAGTATTTCCCCATTTGGAGTATGATTTTGGCATGCTGCCTTTCTGCCTGTGGAGAGCAGGTCAGCTCCTCCCAGATCCAGTCGAGGAAAGGATCCCTTTGTCAAACCACAGGTTTCATTAGGACTGTGCAGCTAGTGAGTGAAGGATTCAATCCTGTGGTGCTTTGCAACCTTCCTGCCTGGCACTTAGCCACGAGCCCAGGTTCAGACAGCATCCGAAACTGGGCTTAAATCAGCACAGCTCAGGAGAAAAGAAAGACGGGGTGGAGCAAATCATTTGCGAACTCCTCTCTGCTGCCCTACTAAGCCATAGTTGTGTTTACCTATAAGGCTAGGCCAAGGTAAGAGCCATCCACAGGGAATTAGGCACCAAGTGGAAACAAACAATGACTGCTCCCCACATTAAATGGGGGGTGCATTTTGCATGGTCGCGCACAGCCCCCCAGATCCCAGTGCAGCTCCCGGTAGTATGGGCTGGCTTCGCCCTCTCCAGGCTGGATAAATGGAGGTCTCCGCCTACCCCAGCCAATTGCCCAATCCCGCCTGGGGAGGTGTTGTCAGGGGATCGGCCAGGTAAGGGGAGGGACTGCCCTGCCCACACAACAGAAGGTGAATCTTACCTGCAGGCGCTGCTACATCATGGTCGCTGTTGAAGGGCCGGAAAGGAATTTTCCTGCATTGGCAGGTTTTGCCTTCTCCGTAGCAAAACATCACAACTTTGGCGGTTTCAGGCCTTGGCTGGAATCCTTTAGTCTATCTTCCTAAATGGGGGGGGGGGAGCGGTGACCCACGCCCCCTTTGCAGCGATGATACCAGGATTCCCCGTTAAAGGAGTCTTGGGGAGAGGCATTGGCCATACGCCGAGATGTTGTCATTGCTCTCCCCTGTGACGGCGGCGAAACGGGGGGGGGGGAGGCGGGCTCTCTGTTTGAACGTATGTTCTCCAGAGCCGACCCAATTCCCACACATTCTGGATAACCCTGATGTCTCCCAGATCCCTGGCTGGGGACTGGGAAGGATAAACACTCAATGCCTGAGCCAAGTTCTCCCTACATCTGAAACTTAATAAAGTTGTGGCTAATTTTAACCCCATAGCATGTTGTCTTGAGTCATTATTCCGCTCGGGGGTCGCCTGGGGTTGGGGGGACTCCGCCACGCCAGTCCACGCAAATATAAAATGCAACATAGCATTTTCTCAGGACACTACGGCACAGGAGAAGTGGAGATGCAGACACATTCCCCTCTTGTCAAAGGATCCAATAAAAGCCATAGAAAGCCACACAACTTATTTCCTTGCTTTGTTTTGCAGGAAAAAACAACTATTGCACATTCCCATTCTGAAATGCCTAGGCATTTCATAAACCAGAAAGTATGCAGATAATAACTTAGGCTGCAATCCGATACCTACCTTGATCTAGGTCCACTAGAACTCAGTCAGGCTAACTTCTGAGTAGACATGCTTAGAATATTTGTGTGTTTGTGTGTGTGTGTGTGTGCGCGCATGTGTGTTGCAGCTTCTTCTTACTGACTTCTAGGAAGTAAGAGATTCAGGAAAAAAAAGTACAACAAAATGTCATAGGGCAAGTGATACATGCGGCCATAAACTGAACTCCAAAAATAGTAAAAATCCTAATGCTTTAGATGTGTTTATCTCTCCCCCCCCCCCCCGCCGCCCAGCCCCTGCCGCCCATTTCCTTCTTCAGGCAAGCATAGATTATTTGGTTCACTGTTTTAGTAAATTCCAATTACCCTTCCATGGACTGTTTCCTCTCTAGTATAGCAATAAACATTATTGTTATGAGAGTAATTGCAATATGTTGCCAATCTCACTAAAAGTACTCTACCTTAAAAACACATTTTGCAGATCCCACGGTGAAAGCCGGAGCACAGAGGTCCAGGCAAACAAGAGTCAAAGGAGACGTGATGTAACGTTTCACGTCTGTTTTACTTGATGATTAGTGTTTATTCCTGTTTACTGAAAAACAGGTTTGGAAAGCAGAAGGGGGCAGGGGCTTAGATGCTTAACTCTTTCTCTTCCTGATCTTTGCCTGCTCAAAATTGCCTGCTCCAGTTGTTTTCATATGAATAGGCATCTGGTTGGCCACTGAAAACAAGGATGCTGTACCAAATGGGGCTTTGACCTGATTCAGCAGGTACCCTTTATATCAGGGGTTGGCAAACTTACCAGGCTGGTTCCTCCAGCAGTGACCACGAGGCGGGCCGGAGGGTGAGGGAGTGCGCGCCCATACGTGTGCACACACGCTATTTTTGGCACACTTCCAGGTCGGCGGAGCACCGGAAATAGCTCGTGCGCATGTGCAAGGGCCTCCTCAGACCTGGAAGTGTGCCAGAAATAGTGGGCAGCCGTGCCACGCCAGTAAGAGCGGGCGGCGGCAGTGGGCGGCAGAGGTTGCCGTGGGCTGGATAATTGAGTCCCTCGGGCCGTATCCAGCCTGTGGACCTTAGTTTGGAGATGTCTGCTTTATATCTTTAAATGGGGGGGAAATGATAGCCTATTACCTTCCAGGTGTTTTGGACTCCATCTCTATCAGTTCTAGCAAGCGTGGTCCTTTCTCAGGGCTGTTGGGCGGTGTAGTCCAAAACAAAGCAGCTGTTGGGCACCATGTTGAGGAAGGATGACTTAGTCAACATCTGCACTTTACATTTAAAGTAGTATCTTAGCCATGGCTTCCCACAAAGAATTCTGGGAAGTGAAATTTGTTAAGGGAGTCAAAAGCTGTTGAGAGACCCCTGATCCCCTCAGAGAATTACAGTTCCCAGACTTCCCTGGGAAGAGTGATTGGTTGTTAAACCAGTCTGGGAACTGTAGCTCTCTGGAGGTCTCCTAGCTACTCTCAGCACCCTTAGCAGATGATTATTTTAGTAATAAATAATTTATTTATTATTAAATAAATAAAAGACCAAAGCTCCCAGGATTATTTGGAGGGGGAACCTGTTTAAGGTGGTATGATACTGCTTTAAATGTATAGTGCATATGGGTCTCTACTCCTTCATAGAAAGAAGAGTAGCTTGGGAATGATTTTGAGTAGGTAAGTGACATGAAGAGAAAGGATAAAATAGTCCCCTTTCCAGTCTGCCATGCCTCCTAGGAAACTTGCATACAGCTGCTTTTCATTGAAAAAAAACGCAAACGAATGCCAATCTATCAGGGCGAAGAGCCACACAAGTGTGTGTTGCATCTAGTTTGTTCCATACATTTGCCAAAAACTGGTATATCTGCAACTGTGCTCTATGGGAGTGGGTGAACTGGTGCTTCTGTAAATAATTTCCAGCACTTTTCCCCTTTGCACAAGGCAGAGTCACAGCTCACAAATTTCATTACTTCCCTACCATAAAATATTAAGGGAACAAAATACATCCATCTGTTGCAATGTAGATTACACAGAGTGTTATTGATGATGGGCTCTTCTATTGAAATGGGCTCATTTATCAGTTCTGAAATCAGGTTCTAGCGCATGGGCTCAAAAGGATGTCACCGAACAGCGCAAATGTGCATCAGTATATTGAAATATTAGACTCAAACAAGGCTAAATCCATTGTCTAGAATGGAGCTATAAAACATAAAATGACTTTGGATGTTAAGGACAATCAGCTGCATCAAGTTTCTAAGGATGCAGCTACAGGTCATCCTCATCTCCCTTTGTAACCTCTGCTCTGTAATGTAAGAAGAGTGTACTGGATCAGGCTAGTAGTCCATCCAGTGCAGCATCCTGGTCTCAAAGTTGTCAACCAGTTACCTGTGGGAAGCCTGCAGTCAGGGCCTGAGCACAAGGGAACACTCCCCTCCTGTGGCTTCCCATCACTGGTATTCAAAAGCATTCTCCTCCCATGTAGAAAGAGCATAGCCATATCATAGCTAGTAGTCTTTGATAGCCTTATCATCCATGAATTTGTCCAATTATTTTTAAAGCTGTCCAAGTCCAAACAGTCAGGAGTCCAGGTTCCCAACCTGATAACACAGTAAGCGTAGTTAATTAAAAAGGATGATTTATTGTCAAAACAAACAGATAGCTCTGGACGGACAGCTCTAACACAGCCTCCAACATCATCAATTAAGATGACCCTTCTGAAGACACCTTCCGGTTTCTACAGAAGATGGATAACATTTGACTCTTATGTCCCTTGCTTTGTTTCCCATCTAACAGCCCTCCCCTTAGCCGACTCTGAGGAGGGATTGGATCACCTCCCCCCTCCCTTTCTGACAAAGTACTTCCATCTCTGTTCGCGCCTGTTTGAACTTCCCGAGAGCTTCGGCTGGGTTCCAGCCTGCTCTCAGCCATTCCCCTTATCACCCGACATTCCAATGGGTGGGGGAGTTTGTACTAACTGCTATTCATCCTGCATGAAAGTTAACACTCTCTGTTCCTGGCTGCTTTCTTCTGTTGGCTGTAAACCTTCACTGGGAGCTGGCTCATTCCTGGCATTCACATTACAATAGAGACGAGGCAACTTAGCACAAAGATTATGTGTTCACCGGCATCTCCATGTTAAATATAACAGGCATGTCCATCCTTCTTCACCTATGCTGGAAGTACTGAAAAGACAACGCACAACCTATTTCTGCACCCAGAGCTCCTGCATTCATTGCAGGTCTAACTTGCCTTACCAAAATATTTGTTCTGCGTGCATTCACAGTCAACACGGGATATCGGCAAATCTCTTTTGTTCAAACATTCCTTCTCTTTCATCTGTCCCAAGGTTCAGAGCGTTAGCCAACAATTGGCCTCAGGACTGAAATAACGTTAAGAAATCTGTATACATGGGGGAGAACTAACACAGAAAGTCAACAGCAGCAAAGAGATTGCTCAGAATTCTCCATTCGGTACTTAAGTTATGACACTGGATCAGCGGCCTCAATTTCCAAAGTAAATAATAAATAATGAAATGAAGCCTCCCCTTTCGAAAGATTTCCTTCCTGTCTCCTTCCCACCCTCCACAGTAGAGTACAGTATGAAGGAGCTGGTTTTACCAGAGTGAACATCTGAGCAAGTATCAAGGTGAGGAACCAATTTCAGTCATGCCCATGGCAGGTGTGGCCAGAGATGGAAATGGATGGGGGAACACATGTGACTTTTAACATTTTTGCAGTAGACTTCGCTCCAGCCATGCAAAACTCATGTGTATTATACATGCCTCCTTCCAGGCAAGGAAAAAGCTTATCACAGTTCCAAGTCATATTCTAGATGGGCAAAAGGAGACTGTAGAGCAGTGACAATGAAAAGAGTGGCCTGAGGGAGGGGTGTGGCCTGAGTCAGAAGTTGAGGCGGCCAGAAGCCCACACTGGGTGCCCAGTTCTGAGGTTCCCAACCTCAGCTCTATAGTATTCTCCAGAAGAGGGTGGTACTGGCAAAATCAGAAGAATTCCCAATTTTGCTGATTTTTTAAAAAAGAAAAGGTCCCTAGGGTTGAGCGGTGGAGAGACTTAAAAACAGCCCACTGAGCAGTGAGAGGGCCTTGATGGAAACCTAAATCGCTCCCTTCTAGATAGAATCATAGAATCATAGAGTTGGAAGAGACCACAAGGGCCATCCAGTCCAACCCCCTGCCAAGCAGGAAAGATAGTGTGAAATGCCAAGCAGGAAAGATAGTGTGAAATGGAGTGAGGAATAAGACCCTCGGGTATAGGGCGGTATAAAACAACAAACAACAACAACAACAACAACAACAACAACAACAACAATGGAACACTTAGCGTAAAAGGGGGACAAACTAACAAACTGCACCAACAACCCATTTAATTATATATTGTGACTGATACGCTGGGCTGCGCATACTCTGCAATTAAAACAATTTCATACCACAGCTGCACCCAGTTCTGCAACTCATATTAGGCTGTTATGAGAAAATGTTTTTTATTATGCTTTTTATCACTGATGTTCCGTAATGTGGTTTTAATGTTGTACACCGCACTGGGATCTTTTGATAAAGGGCAGTATATAAATTGAAATAATAATGAGAAGAAGAAGAGGAGGAGGAAGAAGAAGAAGAAGATACTTAGGTTTTGAATGTCCTGCGAATATCAGTACTTCCAAAGAACATATAAATGAAAATCTGTACTTCACTCAAAGGTAAGAACCAGACAAAGAGCCGTCTCAGTAGTCGCACCTGCCCTGTGGAACAATCTCCCATCAGAAGTCAAGGAAATAAGCAACTATCTGACTTTTAGAAGACATCTGAAGGCAGCCGTGTTTAGGGAAGTTTTGGAAGAAATGGGGTTGTCATTTTTGCAAAAGTCAGCTAGGTGTTATATAGGCCTTACTGTTTGATATTTTATTGTGTTTTTAATATTCTGTTGGGAGCCACCCACGTCAGATGGGCAACATACAAATAAATTATTATTATTATTATTATTATTATTATTATATTATTATTATTATTATTATTATTAGTATTATTATTTAGGCCATATCTGCAGCAGGCCAGAAGCTAGGTCCCAAGGTCAGTGGCCATTCCATGACCTTCTGTATAGTGAATAAACCTCTACAAGATTTCACTCAACCGACGGTTGAGAAGATGTGGAATAAAGGGATGGTGGAATTTGCTTCTAGACAAAGAAATCATATATTCTCCCCCTGGAGCTTTCCCTTTTCATGGTAATTGGCAACCCCCAGTAATTTTATATATGTTTTGAAGTCAGAGTCATTGGCAGGTACTGTTAGGACCTGCTGAGAGGCTGCTTCCATAAGCAATTATTATGTTTCACTGACGAGAGATAGGGAGCACTTTCCAAGTCCTCCTCGTCAGCTCTCTGAGAGGGAGAACCGGCCCTGCATTTCCGTGAAAGTTTTCAGCAAACATGGAATGCATGACTAAGAACAACGGAGAAAGGAAAGATGGGGAGCCTTTTGCTAGGAAGGCTAGACAGGTTCCAAAGCTTGCATGAGATTTAAAAATTCACCACCAGAGCCTAGTGACTAGAAAGCTGTCAAGGAGATATGGTGGGCAATGCAATTCATAAGGACGGGTGAGGAATTTGTGCTATGTGGTGGAATCGGATCAAAGGAAAATGTGTGGCTTGGTCTTCCATCAAACAGGTATACCATTTTACAATAAGGTGCGCTAAAAAAAACCCCCACAATAAAAGCTTTGATATTTTTGTGTGCGCCATAAATAGAGCATTGTGACAAAAGATGAAATATTGTTCATTTATATATCCCAAGCAGTGAACGTTATCTACGTAAATTCATTACAAAGCTGTCCGTGTGAATTGCACTCCTACTTCGCATTGTTACATGTGCAAGATAATCGATATGGGGCTATCTGTTTAGCCCCATTCCATTGTGGGTTAGTTTTCCTTTTTTTCTTCAAAGTTCCTTCAGAGGTTTTTAATTCTGTACAAATGTATTTTTTCTGACTGACGGTTGAATAAAAGAATGTATGTATGTATGTGCAAGATAATGAGCCATTCCCGTTGCATGACGACTGTGGCTTTTGAGATTATCACCATTAATTCTCCTGGAGATGGTTGGTGTGTTGGAAGCTAGAGTTTTGTCAAGTTAAGTTTGTTATGTATACATAGGTAAGAGAGTCTAGGTATATATAGGTATGTATAAGTAAGTGGATGTATGGACTATCTAATTATATGCCTGGCTGAATTTTTTTCCCCTTTTTCCATTTTTTTTTTCCTTTTAGTTTTCTCTTAAGATATAAACAATAAGACATGCTGGTTTTTTTTAAATCAATCAATCAATCAATCATGAAGCCACAAAGAACTATCATCCAGGGAATTGGAGCATGCTCTCATCAATATACTGATGACACCCAGCTCTATCTTTCCATGCCATCTGAATCAGGTGAGGTGCTAAACTAATGTTTGGAGGCCGTAATGGGCTGGATGACCAATAAACTGAGAATGAATCCTGAAAAGATGGAAGCACTGTTAATGGGTGGGTCCTACTTTCAGGAATTGGGAAGAATATGTGATCTAGAGGGACTTGCACTCCACCTGAAGGAGCAGGCTTTGTCTAGGAATAACAACAACAGCAGTTTATTACCCATTTCAATATTTAAAAACATTT
This sequence comes from Lacerta agilis, assembly GCF_009819535.1. NCBI lineage: Eukaryota > Metazoa > Chordata > Lepidosauria > Squamata > Lacertidae > Lacerta > Lacerta agilis. The sequence continues at coordinate 28,536,350 of NC_046314.1, read as the reverse complement.
AAGAGAAATGCCCCAGAATTCTATGGGATGAAGGGTAGTTTATAAATTAGAGGGAGTCAATGTATAACAGATATGGACTGTAATGTGTCCTGTCAGCGCAAGGATTTACACTTGTGAACAGAACTACCCTCCCTCTTCTCCCCCCACAATAAATAAAAAGCTCAGTGAATAACTTTGTGCAAAGGCAGATCAAAATGGGATGCTCAGCAAACAAGCTGTCTGGAAGTAACCTTCCCCCAAATTCCTCTTCAAGCAGCCCATACTAACATCAAGGACAACGGTAGTTAACCTAATCTTTAGGATGAGCAGGAATCAGACTTACGAACTAACACAATGGATTTTGCATAATAGACCACTGTATTTATGAGTACACCATTGTGTGTAGGGTTTTTATTAAGACACAGAAGCACCACCACAAGGCTTGGTGTGTTGCCAGGTGAAACACCATCAATAATGCTACTGAACTTATTTTCTTGATGAATTCCCCTCAGCTATCTCCATGACAGAATCTAATCACTTATTTCATTTGGACAAGATATCAAGGTGCATTTGAGTTTTCTGTCAACTCAATAAAGTTTGTAGGGGTGGGGGGAGAGAAGCAATTTTGACCGGATAGAGCAGGGGTCAGCAAACATTTGCAGCAGGGGGCGGGTCCACTGTCCCTCAGACCTTGGGGGGGGGGCGGGTGGACTATACTTTGAAGGGAAAAAAAGAACGGATTCCTATGCCCATTTACGTTCTACTCATGTAAAAACACCAGGGCGGCCCCACAAATAACCCAGAGATGCATTCTAAATAAAAGGACACATTCTACTCTTGTAAAAACACACTGATTCCCGGACCATCTACGGTTTGCCTACCCATGGGATAGAGGCACAATATTCTACTCAGAGGACTCTACAGGAAAACATGTTAACATTTCTGATATTATTTGTTGAGTTGTTGTTGTTGTTGTTGTTTTTTAAATGAACACTCCAATGAATTATCCCTGGGGAAGCCAGAGCCCTCTCTATAAAACATCAGTAGGACAACAAATTAAGATCTCTTCCATAAATCTCCTCAGAGTAAATTCCAATATCTCATGCATCGCTTAATCTCTCAAGTAATTGTTGTTTTCTCTCAGTGCCATACAGAAGGAGCCATTTTTAAATGTCTCTCTGTCCTTGCAATTTCTATACCCTCCCCAGAAATGATGCTACATTTTTTGTGTTGTAGCTGTTTCAGACAGGAATGAATGGCTACCCCTCAGGCAGAAAGAATCTGTAAATTTAGCTTTGCATTCCCTCCCCAAATCCAATTATTACAACAGCCCTCCTAGGCAATGCTATAGTTAAATGTCTGTCAGTATTTCCATTAAAAACCCCTTCCTGCAGGAGTTTATAACTTAGGCACAGAAATTCACTCCAGGCTAGAACTTGTCATAGATGGTTTCAGCCCAAACATATCTTCTTCTTCTTCTTTTTCCAGACACTGACTTTTCAAAACATCTTCTGGACTATTTTTTTTTTTAATTCTCAGAGGTGAAAGCATAGCAACCAAGACAATATTATCTTTTTCCCTACTCAAGTCAAAGTCAAAAGTCCTCCTAAGTTTAATGTCAGCTTTTGTAAATCTGATGACATACACGTATTTCCTTCCCTGTGTTAGTTTGTATTGATGCTTCTGTGGGTTTGTTTGTTTTTTAAACCCACATATTACAATAAAATATTGCTGAACCCAGTACCACTTCAGGGAACTATTCACAGTGAGCGGGTATAACTCAGTGGGCTACAGAAGGTTGTGTTGTGTGTGTTTTTAAACTACTGTTTGTAAAGGTGTTAATTTGCTTCATAAGTATGTATTAGACTGACATAATCTTTCCTCATTGTATGCATTTAGGCCATGATCCAATCAGGGAAGAACTGTGTTTGAAACAGAATTGAATTTTCTACTAAAGTTTTTTCAGCTGCTGAAGAAGCAAGCCACCTTTTAAACTGCTTGCCTCTTCAGCAGTATGACTAGCTGCACTGGAAATCTGGAAATTGGACAGGTTGGCCCATCTGGATATTCTTACAGCATAAATATAATTTATATCATTTATCCTGTTAAAGTGCTACCTTTTCATGATAGATCTGATAACACTTGCCTTTCAAATACAGTGTGCACCATATACAAACCCAATCCTTGTAGTCCCCCGCTCTATCATTTGAAGAGTTAACATACAAAGGATCAATTTAAGAAATATCACTGCTGGGATGGGTGACTGTGTGTTGGTGATGTGGCTAAATAGGTCCTTTCCTCTTCTTCTTTTCTCAATTTTTTATCAAGCTATTGGTTCTTAATATATACTACAGCGTGAAACCACCTCAGTACTGCACCCCTCAAGTGCTGACATCTGCCCTGGAAGCAAGAAGCACAATTGTCACAAATAACACATTGCTGTCAGGCAAAAGCAGTAGGAAATAGTCACAACAATGCTGTTAGGACAATCCTTTTTCAAGGGCATTATGGGAAGTTTAAATGGCCACCATAAAGTGTTCCTAAGGTCAGGGAGGATATAGCAGCAGACCCCACCATGGGGTAGTTTGCAAAAGCCTTCTTCAAATCTGCAGCTGACCCTATCAGTAATACCTAGCTGGGCAATTGTAATAAGTCAGTTCTGGGAATGCAGAGATTCCATCTGAGCGTTTTTGTGTGGACGGAAAGGAAGTAAAGAAGAAATGGGAAGCCACTGAATTGCAATTGTCAGTTTACAGACCACGGAACTTTCTTGCACTGTCAAGTTTAACTTTTTGAAAGACTCCTACTGAAAGACAAGGTCAGAATGCAATTTCAGGAAGAGAATAGGTTTTTCTGAACTCTGTCATCACTTCATTTTTGCTTCTATGCAAAGAAAATTGTATCTTATGTTGCGAGTCACACTACATTTATTCTCGGATAGTTTTTGCGCTGCAGTCGCCACCAAGCCCTTTCCTGTCAAAATGTTTACATCAGCTATGAATCCGTTACACAAACTAACTACAGTTCCAAGGCTGGGAAGAAACAGATTTTCATCTCTGATGTTGGCACATCTCTCTCTCTCTCTCTCTCTCTGGCTACATAGCTCTGAAGCAAATAATAATAAAGAACACAAATTCAAATAAGCTCCTGAATTTTAAATGAACCACAGTGTATGATCAATACTGTGCACATAAAACCACAGAATGCCTGCTGTTTGAAAGAGAGGCCTCCTTTCATGGTTTGGCCTTTGGTCATGTTGCTCTGAGGTTTTGAAAATCTAAGCTTTCTAACTGGACCTCAGAACTGGAATAGTCAATAGTCCCCGTCTAGTGCTTCTGTTATCGCCCGACTTTTTTCAGATGGAGAACTCAGCTGGTTAAGATTTTCTTCCTTTGAACTGCCCACATTACCTTTAAATCACTTTGATCTAGACATTAAAGGCACATGAAGCCTCCTGGCTCACTGTCTTGTGCCCACTAAGAGTCCTTCCCTTTGACCCCCTAAAAAGAACTGCCCCAGGGATTAGTAATCACACTCTGTTAGTACAGGAATGCTTCATTTGGAAGGAACGCCTCCCTGCTATAGCTTGCAGGGCTTAGATAATTTATCCATACTATGTAAATAAGACAGCTATGTGCCTTCCTTTACAGTGGCCAGTAGGTCTATCATATGTCTGGTGCTTTGTCCTGGATCTTAGGGTTTTCCTGAAAAATAGTTCAACAACTTTTGGTGAGGTGTCCAGCTTTTTATTTTTCCCTAGTGGTCAGCCCTCTTTTTTAAAGACATCCTCTGTTTGAAGGGCTGTCTGCTCCAAATCCAGTTTAAAGATAAAAGACCATAAGAAGAGAGAGCAGGGACCTTGAAGTTGCCCATCCATACCAAGCACCTGAGCAGCAGACCAAACAGATACACAGTTCATCTGGTTGCAGTCCTCTCTACTGTGATAAAGCCTCTCCTCCTCCGGGAGGGGAGGGGTTGTGGTCGGGAGCCGGCTCCTGCATCATCGTGGGGGTGTCTCGCCCCCACCCTCACCTGCCTTACCTTTCCGGCTGCCACGCTGCGCCCCTAGCAGTCAGCCAATAGGGCTGGCGCAGGGGCGGGGTTTTAGCTGACATGTACTGCATTTCTATTTAAATTGGAGAGCCAGTGTGGTGTAGTGGTTAAGAGCGGTAGACTCGTAATCTGGTGAACCGGGTTCGCGTCTCCACTCCTCCACATGCAGCTGCTGGGTGACCTTGGGCTAGTCTCACTTCTTTGAAGTCTCCCAGTCCCACTCACCTCACAGAGTGTTTGTTGTGGGGGAGGAAGGGAAAGGAGAATGTTAGCCGCTTTGAGACTCCTTCGGGTAGTGATAAAGCAGGATATCAAATCCAAACTCTTCTTCTCTTCTTCTTCTAAATTATACTAAATAGGCACCTACATCTCCACATACAATTAGCATATGGAAATCAGTATCCTCTTTCTTTGTTGATGCCAAGGCTCTTTCAAACCCAACCCGACTTGGTTGTCCTGATATGGCTGCTTGTGGGCCTTAGTAGCTTGCCCCTACCAAAGAAAGAAGATGAACAGAACAGTCATCTACTCACTTCTCTTTCAGATCATGAATATTCTCCCTTAGTTTTTCTCCCTCAAGCCAGCTTACTCGCGATTCTTTTGAACCAATAAATGAGTCTATATACATTAAAGATGCCTGCCCAAAACACAAACTGTTAAAAAACAAGTTCACCTGTGCTGATAACATTGTTATAAATAATTTGAGGTATGTATCTTTTTAAAAAAAGAAGTAACCACAGCAAGGGTTTTCGACATGTCCTAGTTTTATTTCATTTTTCATTTTCCAAAATTAAATATTAGATATTAGAGAAGTGTCATGAAAACCTTGGTAATCCCCATCTCAAATCTGAAATGGCAATCCTGACCCTTGGTCCACATATGTTTTCATGTCTATTCATAAGTAAGTTGTCTTTTCTACAATTGATTGGGCTTAAGGTAAGGTCAAGGTAAAGGACCACTGGACGGTTAAGTCCAGTCAAAGGCGACTATGAGGTTGCGGTGCTCATCGCGCTTTCAGGACGAAGGAGCCGCCATTTGTCCACAGACAGTATTCCAGGTCATGTGGCCAGCATGACTAAACCGCTTGCACTGGCATGCTTTCAAACTGCTAGGTTGGCAGGAGCTGGGACAGAGCAACGGGACATCACCCCGTTGCGGGGATTTGAACCGCCAACCTTCCGATCAGCAAGCCCAAGAGACTCAGTGGTTTAGTTTACCTGTCTTTGCTACAATTGATGGGGCTTACTCTTGCATAAGTGTGTGTAGGATTGTAGCTGGGCAGCATAATCCTTTCTTTGGCAGCATGTTTAATCATTTACAACAGGGCTTGCCTTCCGGTAAATGTGCATTGTAGCATTCATCATATTTTATAAATTTTTATTTGATTTTCAAAAATTTAAACATACAACAAAACCAATTCTGAATCCAAATGTCGAGATTGAGCTGAATCTCCTAACTTCCCTCCATCCCATCCATGGACCCTATTAATCCTATTTTCAACTGCATATTACTCCTTCTCCATTTTTTTCAATCTTTCTAACTTATCCATACATATAACCCTGTCAATGTTTTAACCTGCTTACAATAATCTTGTATATACCGTACTGTATACATTATAAACTTTTCCCATTCTTTTTTTTTAAAAAAAAAAAAAATCTTGTCTTCTTGATTCCTGAGCTTCCCAGTTAATTTTGCCATTTCGGCATAGTCCATCACCTTGGTTTGCCTCATTGTAGCTTTCATCAAATCATCATTTTTATTGCAATCTCAAATGTTCAGTGTTCTTCACAAATATTGTATTGCAATCCAGGAGTGGAGAACCCCAGGCCTGGGTGGACAAATGCAACCCTCCAGACCTCTTTATCTACCTCAGGCACCCCCAAACTCGGCCCTCCAGTTGTTTTGGGACTACAACTCCCATCATCCCTGACCACTGGTCCTGTTCGCTAGGGATAATGGGAGTTGTAGTCCCAAAAAAGCTGGAGGGCCGAGTTTGGGGATGCCTGATCTACCCCATGGGACTCTATCTAAGCCCCACCCACTACCCAAAAGTACTTGCTCTTCTCAGGCTACACCCCTTCCTGACCACATCATTCTTGGAATGATGCTATACCTTTTGAGTGCCTTAACAGAGCTAGTCCCAACCGTCTACCAGGATCACAAAATAAGCCGAGCTGAGAGCTGAATGCTGTGAGTAACAAAGTGACTTTTGCTGGGATACTTCCTCCTTTAGAGTGACTTGAATGTTTTTGACTTCACCATTGTGAAGATCTTGAAGGCTTTCACTCAGGACTGACATCTATTGCTTTTCCTGACTTTCACTTGCATCTTTAGAGATGAGAGATTGGCTAGAGGTGACATTCATTTCTCAGCTATTCCCCACGAAGCTAATCTAAATCTTCATGATGCTTGAAAGACCACCTCTATTTTCTTTATTTGTGTGTGTGTGTCTGTGTGCAGAAGGCAATTTATAAGAGTGATCATAGGCATTCTATATAAAAAATATATTAAACCATGACAGCGTCATATATAAATTCAAACATCTTTTCCAAATCCAGTATTTTCACCTTGCAAAAAGTATGCTTTCCAGCCTCTGTTTCACAACATTAGGCAGTTGTGACGAGAGGGGGCTGGTGGTTAATGTTTCACTCGGCCCATAAAACTGGTAAAGATTACATCAGCAGAAAGAGAACTATAGTCTGCCCAGGAAATGCACTGAATAAACATATCTCAAATCCTTTATCTTCACCTATTATGAATTTTATGGAGATGACGGGAAATATTTCTCCCTCTAACCCTTATCGCTCAACCTGTAGAAGTAGATGTAATGAACCACAATGTTCTCCTATTCAAAAGCTCCCCTCCCTTTAGGCATAGTTTGGTCACTCAGCGTGACTGACTGCTAAGTTAATGTGCAGCCAGTTCAGCAGATCACCTTAGACATTTGAATGGTCAGCTCATGCCCACCTGCAGGATGCAAGGAGGCTGTGAAACTGGTTTGGATCTGTCAGGGCGAACTCCAGTTTGGAGGCACCCATGGTTTGGTGCCCTCCGTGGGTCCCTCCTAAATTGCCCCACCCACCCAATGATGATGGCAGCTAGCTGTGAATCAGCAGGGAAACGTCTTGTAAATCTCCCATAGTCTCGTAATGCCACCCCATTGCTCCAGAGCATCGTGAGGAATCTAGAATAGGAGCTCATAGACAACCGTCACACAGCACAGGTTCCCTAGGTAGCAGAAAGTGGAATGCATTGTGGGTTGGCAATGCTAACCTGACTTCCAGTTGTTCACATTGTTGCTGCCTATCGGGAGGCAGAGGAGGAGGGGAGGAGGCAGTAGCATGGTCAGAGCTGTGCTCCTCTCTACCTCTTGGTAAGCAGTGGCAATGTGAGTGACCAGAGGTTAAGTGAGCAGTGCCACCCCACCAGGCCAACTGCTGCTGTAGAGCAGTCATCGGCGCCAGTTACCAAGGGTCTCCTGCAGATGCCAAGTATGGGTGCTAGCTCTAGCACCAGTGATGGCTAACTTCTGTTCAGCTAAATTTGGATTATGCTTTATTAAGAAAGATCACATAGTGATTAAAATGCTTCCATTTCAATAAAATGTGTGTTTTATTTATATATATATATATGAAATCCAAACATTACAATTTAATCCTGCAGTTTCGTCCATCTGTGGAAGCTGTGCTGCATGCATGAAGCTTTCTTTACTTAAAAGAGCTTTGCCATTCATTTCAGTAGAGCAGAAAGACGTCTGTATCACATTCCTTTGTGCGTATGTGCTCCTTCGTTGGATTGAATGAGCAACTCCATGTATGTACTGAAATGCTGCTAGATCTCATGGGTGGAGTGGTAACATCAACAGAATCAGATGACTGATTCTGCAAAAGCAAAGACATCTTCACTCAAAGTGAAGGAAATAAGGGAAAGGAAAGTTAAAGGAGAGAACGTTTTAGGAGAAAAGGGGAAGAAAAGATAATAACAGTAGGAAGCTCAGAGGAATTAAGAAAGAGGGGGAATTAAGATGGAGGATTCTGGTTAAGCTGTGTCATACAGAGGTACTCTCTTCCTGCTTCTTCACGGAAGTTAGGATAAGCATAACGACACCCAGAAGAGCCTCCTGAACTGTTTTGCTGTGACACCTACTGGACGAAGGGGGATTCACCTCATAGGAAGATCTAACGCATACTTTGGAAATAGAGGCTTTAATACCCTGTCTGTAGCAAGTATCCCCAGATTGTGACTTTTCTCCAAAGCATTTATAAATCAAGGCTGATGCTCCAGTGAATATACACAGAAGGGAGCTCCCACAAATAAGAGGAAGGTGCAGTGGAAGGCTGAAATCCCAGCAACGGTCTGATTAATCAGATTTGGACTGTGTTAAATAAAATAAGATGGCTAAAAGAGCACAAACACAAGCAACAGCAGCAAGAAGACAATCAATATGTAATGACAATGATGCCTTAGCTGATATCAAAGAATTAATAACTGAAATGAATAAATCTTTAAATGAGAAGCTGGACTCGGTGGAGGCCAAGATTGAAAGTAATTCGAAAGTAATTTTGGAAATGACGGGACAGATAAAGGAGCTGTATGGCAAGAACAAAGAGTTGGATAAATCAATAAAAGATTTGAGTTCTAAAGTGCTTAAACAAGAAGACCATATTAAAAGATTATCGATGGATAACAAGGAGGCAAAAAGAATACAAGAAAAGGAAGAGGAGGAGAGACAGGACATTAGGAGAATGCAAGAAGAGCTGGCGGACCAACTAGCTTTGCTGGAGATGAAACAGAAATCGCTGACGCTGCGCTTGAGAGGCGTTCCAGAAGCGGCAAATGAGCATTTGGAGACAAAGATATCGAAGGAGTTGGCCAGCTGGCTAAAGGTCAATGAGGATGAATTGCTGCTGGATATTGATAAGATATACAGAATAAGGACTGAGAGAACAAAGAATTTCAAAGGACTAGGAGACTGTATGATCTTTCTAAATTCAAGATTGCTCAGAGACAAGATCTTGCAGAGGAAAAAGCAGGAAAATTTGATGATAGAAGGAAGAACTATTGCCATTTTTAAAGAGGTCCCGAAAAGGTTGTTGCTGAAGAGACGGAATTATATGATGTTAGTGGATGCACTGAGAAAGAAAGGGATTTGGTTTACTTGGGAGTTCCCAGAAGGACTTTCATTTATTTTTAAAGGGAAGAAGAAGACCATAAGATCTACAGAAGAGGCGGAAAAATTCAGCAAAAAATTTAAGAAAGAACTGTTTGGGGAAGAGGAAGAAACCAAGGGAGACCGGGGACAACTGGTAGAGTAAAAGGTGGACAAATGCATAAGAAGTTGACATACTAGAGATTCTTGTACCCTTTTTCTAGCTTCTCTTTTACGTTGTGTTCGTTCTCCCTTTTTGTTTATTACTGGCTTGATTTTGATCGGGACAAACCCGAGGGTGATTTTGAGAGATTAAAGATAAAGTAATAAAATAAAGTAATGGATCTTAAGACCATTTCGTGGAACATTAATGGGTTAAATAATAAAATTAAAAGAAATAAGATTGAACATATATTGAAAAAAGATGCCTGGGATATAATCTGCCTCCAGGAGACGCATGTTCCACAGAAACATGAAAGAGTATTAATCAATAAAAGATTGGGCAATGAATTCATATCAGCAGATAAGAGAAAGAAGAGGGGAGTAGTTACATATGTTAAACCTAATATTAAAGCAGATAAAATATTTCAAGATGAAGAAGGGAGGGTAGTAGGAGTACGAATATCTCTACCAAGAGGCGATATAGTGGTGATAAATGTTTACGCCCCAAATGGATGTAAGGTAAAAAATTTTAAGAAGTTGGGGGAATTAATTGGTGAACATGTGAATGAGGAAGAAATTATTTTATTAGGCGATTTCAATGGGGTAACGAAACCAGAACTAGATCGGTCAAGCGAAGGGAAAAAAGGTAGAGGGAAGTTACCAGAAACTTTCTTCCAGATAGTCAAAAATTATGAATTAAAGGATGTTTGGAGGGTAAGGAATCTGGAGGAGAGAAAATATACACACTACTCATGGGCTAAGAAATCTGCTGCAAGAATTGATCATATATGGCTGTCAACAAAATTGTTGCCAAAGACAACAAAATGTGAAATTCTGGTACGATCTTTAACAGACCACAATCCAATTATGGTCAGAGTAAAAGAGTATTCGGGGCAGAGTAGAAGATGGCGCCTAGATGAAAGAATCTTCAATGATGAATTATTTATAGTAAAGGTTAAAGAATTATTGAAAGAGTTTTTTGACAATAACGCTTCAGAGGAAGTAGACTTAACAACAGTTTGGGATTCAAGTAAAGCTTTCATCAGAGGTATATATATTCAGCAAAGAAGTAGAGTAAGGAAGGAAAGGGAAAGAAAGGTTGAAAAGATTAAAAAAGAAATAGAGGAGAAGGAGAGAGATTTAGCAAAAAATCTAAAGGACACAAAATTAGCAATGCAACTAAAAATTTTGCAAAAGGAATTAAATATTCTGGTGAGTCAGGAAATGGAAAACAAAATTAAATGGGCAAAACAAAGGACCTTTGAATCTGGAAGTAAGGTAGGGAAATATTTGGCATGGCAATTAAGGAAAAGACAAAGTGAAATGACAATTATGAGTATTAAAGAGGGGGGGGAAGTTGGACAAACCTGGAAGATATACAAAAATGTTTTGTTAAATTCTATAAGAAATTATATAAAGGTAGGAAATTAAATGAGGTTAACTTAGAGAATTATTTCAAGAATCATAAGATAAGCCAGATCAATGATGAGGAAAGAGAATTATTAAATAAACCAGTGTCTAAACAAGAAATATATACAGCCATAGCCAAATTGAAACTAGGGAAGTCCCCAGGTACAGATGGCCTGTCAAGCCAGCATTATAAATTATTCAAGGAGGAACTAGTAGGAGTGTACCAACAACTGGTGAATAAAATTATGGAGGAAGGAATATACCCCAAAACATGGCAGGAGGCATTTATAATTTTAATCCCAAAAGGGAAAGCAGAGAATGATCAAGTGGAAAATTTCAGACCAATCTCCCTGCTGAATGTAGATTATAAAATCTTCGCTGAAATATTAGCTAATAGATTAAAAGGGGTCTTGAATAGGATTATAGGACAAGACCAACAGGGATTCTTGCCAAAAAGGAAAATGTCCAGGAATATAAGAATCCTCTTAGATTTGTTTGAATATTTGGATTGGCACCCGAGTGAAAAGGCGGTATTCATCTTTTTAGACGCCGAGAAGGCATTTGACAATCTACTTTGGGGGTTTATGAAAAAAGCTCTGGAAAAAATAGGAGCAGTGGGGAAATTTCTGAAGGGAGTGAATGCAATCTATAGTAAACAAACAGCCAAATTAATTATAAATGGAGAAATAACAGAGGGATTTGAAATATCAAAAGGAACCCGACAAGGATGCCCGCTATCCCCTTTATTATTCATCTTATCGATAGAGTTCCTATTGAGAGAGATTAAGGAGGATGGAAATATTAAAGGAATAAGAGTAGGAAAAAATATTTATAAATATAAGGCCTTTGCAGACGATATTATCTTAATGTTAGAGGAACCAAGGGTATCAATAGATAATTTGAAAACTAAATTACAAGAGTATGGTGAATTGGCGGGATTTAAAGTAAATGGGAAGAAAACCAAAATACTTATTAAAAATATAAGGAAAAATGAATTGGAAAAACTTAAGTTAGATTTGGAATGGGAGATAGTTAATAAGATTAAATATTTGGGGATTTGGGTTACCCCAAGTAATATAAATTTGTTTGAAAACAATTATTCTAAATTATGGAAGGAAATTAAGGAAGAATTGGAAAGATGGAAGAGGTTAAATCTGACTTTATCAGGGAGAATAGCGGCATTAAAAATGGCTGTATTACCGAGAATCCTGTTCCTATTTCAAATGTTGCCAATTATGGTGAAAAAAGAAACATTTGAGTTGTGGAGAAGGGATTTTAGTAATTTCATTTGGATGGGGAAAAAGCCGAGAATCCAATATAAAGTGTTAATGGATGTAAAGGAAAGGGGCAGTTGGGGAGTTCCAAACCTTAAATTATATCATGCTGCCGCCTGTCTATGCTGGCTGAAAGACTGGATCCTATTAGAAGATCAAGAATTACTAGAAGTAGAAGGTTTTAGGAATGTAGGAGGATGGCATTCATATCTATTAGAGGAAAAGAAAGGAAATAGTAAGAATTTTAGAGATCATATATTTAAAAAATCATTATTTAATATTTGGGTGGAGTATAAAAATTTACTGGAGACCAAATTTCCGTGGTGGGCATCGCCAATAGAAATGACATCAATTAACAGCAGGAGTAAGGAAGGAAGATGGCTAACATACAGAGATTTGCTAATGAAAGAGAATGATCAATTTGTATTAAAACCATACCATCTAATTAAATGCAATTGTGATAGCTGGTTGCAATATTATAAAATTCAAAGTCTATTTCGGAAGCACAAGGAACTAGGAATTACAGAAGAGAAGTCTAAATTACAAGAGTTATTGATTGAGAATTCTAATAAGATATTAGGAAAAATCTATAAATTTTTATTAGAATGGGATTTAAAAGAGGAAGAGGTTAAAAGTGTTTGGATAAAATGGGCACAGGATTTTGGAAGAACAATTTATAGAATCCAGTGGGATAGGTTGTGGAAGGTAAACATGAAATTCACTGCCTGCATGGGAATTAGAGAAAATATGATGAAGCTAGTATACAGGTGGCATCTGACACCAGAAAAACTAGCAAAAATCTATAAAAACAATTCGGATAAATGTTGGAAATGTCAGGAGAAGGTAGGTAGTTATTTCCACTGTTGGTGGAAATGTATTAAGGTTGCTAAATTCTGGAGCGAGGTGTATGACAAAATGAAAAAAATGTTGAAGGTGACGTTTGAGAAAAAGCCAGAAGCCTTCCTTTTAAGCTTGATCCCTGAGAATATCCCAGAAGATAGGAGAAATGTATTTCTATATGCATGTGCAGCGGCGAGGATGTTGATTGCTCAAAATTGGAAAGGGGAGAAGATCCCAACAATTGAGGATTGGCAGATTAAATTAGTAGAATATATGAATTTAGCAAAGATAACAGCAGCAATTAGAAATGTCCCAAAACAAAAAATCAAAAGTGAGTGGAAATATGTGGAGGATTACTTGATTAAAGAAGGTATGAAAACAGAATTGGTGATTTGTCTAGAATGAGACACATAAGGGAATATATAGATGGATTGTATATTATATGACAGATTGATGCATTTGCTAGATGGTGGTATTGTATTGTATGGTGAGGAAAAGTAAGAAATGTTACAACGTAGAGGGAAACGATATACAAATGACGGGGAGTCATTGTTTTTAATTTTCTTTTCATTGTTTTTTCGTTTTTTTGGGGGGGGGGTTATTGGTTATCTTTTTTGTGATTGTGTTTGTATTGTATGATTTGCATTTTCTTTGTTGTATATTTGTGTGTGAATGTATTCTTTTAAAATATTTTGAAATAAAGATTATTAAATAAAATAAAATAAAAAGAATCAGATGACTGAAGTTACCCCAGGTAAGCCTATCTTTCAACTGTAGGTGAAAACACAATGAGGTTAGTAATACAATAACTGTCAGTATGCTGTCAGCGGCCCCCGGCTGGTTGCCCAGGAAAGTATAAAGACAAGGAAAAGTTCCATTTTTATTTCAAACTTTACACAGAGAGGCTGTAGAACCTGACCTCTTGGATAATGGCTGTCCTGAGTGCATCTCCACCCCGCTTCTCTCCCACTTCCTCATTCATCATCATATGGGTGCTGCTAAGTCCCCTCTGTCTTCGAGCTCTTTGCTCTCCTACTTTTAAGGTTTTCCGGGTTCTGGGAGACGGTGGGTCTGGAATGCTTTCTATTGACAATGTGTCAGCCAGCTGCTGCTCTGGCTCTGCCTGCTCCTCCTCTCCCATTATTTCCCAACTTTTCCCCTCTGAGCTATGACCTCCCGCAAACCCCTGCTGTAAATCTATACTGTCTTCCTCTTCTTCCTCCCTGGAAGGGTCAAGATAGGGAGGCAGTCTCCACCACTCCTCCTCTGCCCAGTCCCTCACAATAACATTTATTTTTCAATGTCCATCAGATGTTTTTGGACAGCATCACTGTCCTTGAAAAAGGATTGCACCCCACCTCTGCATACCGTTGCCTTTCATTTCAAGGTGGTTTTGCGTGTGGATTGTGTCTAGTATAGTTGCAGTTTCATAGTAAAATAATGTCTTTATTTATGAAAAGATGATATGTGCCGGAGAACTTGCTGTGGAGGCTAATCAATGAGTACCCTTAATGTGCACATAAAACATTATTTATGTTGCTTATTGCCTCCATGGATTTTGCATTGTGCTTCTATTTCAAGGGCTCAGAATTTATTTTAGATCATATTTAATGTGTTGTGAATATGTGTTTGTGCAGGGTTAGAATAATTTGCTTCATATGTTATCGGATTTACATAAGTTTTCAGTGTCCTTTCTTTCTTGATGTTCCTAAAAAGGAGCTTTTTGTTCCCTAGCTCTTTCTGTTCGCCAACATCTTCTTGAGGGCAGGACTGGCCTTTTCTTGCAACTATGGGCGACAATAGATACCTCAGCATCACTTGAGACTCTTGCTCTCATTTTGAAAATAAAATAATATTTTTTTGCAAATAAAATAATATTTTGATACTATACTATACTGCACTGAAATGTTTAAATGTTTCTGATTGTCCTTTACCACCACACTTGCCATCCTTTCTTGCAACACCATTGTGGTGTGCCACACCCTTTGAGAACCACTGCCTTAGTGGAATTAAAATGAATGATATTTATTCATTAATTATGGTATAATCAACATCCCTTTCCTCCAAGGAACTCAAGATGGTATGCATGGTTCTCTCACAACAAAAGATGGCGACTGGCCCAAGGTCACTCAGTGAGTTTCATGACTGCATGAGAATTTTAACTTTGATCTCACAGGTCCTAGTATGGTATTCTAACTACTACACCACACTGGTGATGAGATGAGATGTGTAGGCATACTTTCTCTTCAACATTTTTACAGTGCTTTTTTCTGGGGGGACGCAGGGGTACACATACCCCTAAACATTTTGTGTATCTAAAGGGAGAAGTAACTATTTTATTTTTTAAAAAATACTTTCTTCTCTAACACGGTGAATCGTCAGTTCCATTGCTACCCCCGATGGCGGCCTTATTTCCTGTCATGGTGTTTCCTGAGTCTCAGTCAGAAGCGAGCATTTAATGTGTGAAGTAGGAGTGGGTATCTAGCATGGTGATTGGTCACTTTCGTTGTTACCACCTCCATTGGCGGCTTCATTTCCTTTTCCGGTGTTTCCTGAGTCTTAGACGGAAGTGAGCATTTAATGTGTGAAGCAGTGTGGAATGTGGATGTGTGGTGTTTTACTGATGAAAGTTTGGCCTCATTGAGGGGCAGTATTTTAATATGAGTAGGAAGATGTTAGTACACACAACCTCATGCTAATGTGGAAGTTACTTTCAGCAGTCAGCTGCGTAATATGGGGTAATGCATGTTCTTTGTACTTTTGTCCATTTACTGTATTTATTTCCCCCAGTTTGAATTATAAAATGGTATTTTCTTGAGTCAAAATGAGAGTACCCCTAAACATTGTTTTTTAGAAAAAAGCACTGCATTTTTATCCTTTATCTCCTTTAAGGAGCTCATGGTGAAAAATCTGCTTTACAGCACAATCCTATGCATGTCTAGCCTACTCAAAATTCAATCCCAGTGGGCTTTATCCAATGCAGTTCTACTCTGAGTTGGGCACCCACTGAAATTTAATGATCTAAGCTAAGTCCTGTCCATTAATGTTAATAGGTATGTCTAAAGCTGGAGACAACAGAAGGAATTCGGTGGCACTTACTCTCAGTTCAGTGCCGTAGTACTGAAGCCTACCTGACTCAGAGAATAAGTTATGCACAAGTCCCCAGACAGGCCCCCTTTTATCTGCTTCTGACAATTACGTGCCTTTTGAATGCAGAAGTACTGCAGAGACACACATTTTGTATGTCTGCATGACATTATTAAAAAGAAGCACAAACAGTATTTCAATATTAAATCTATTCATTAATAATACAGCAACAACAAAGTGCTCCAGGATAGTAAGCACACGCTGATTAATGGACTTCCTGGGTGTCTCTGTCTCACTCCATGGCTCAGCACACACCCAAGGTGTGTGTATTAATCAACAGTGCCGCAGAGGCTGACCTATTTTGTCGAACACAGTTGGGCGGTGTGCATCCCTCCTGCAAGCCTTCTTGTTTCCTCCTGCAAAATCAATATTAAATAGCTTTTATTTGACATTTTCACAGCGTTTTGAGTGAAGGTTCTTTTTTAAATTTCAATTATTATTTTAATCGTAGCTCCCTGCCCGCCCGCCCGCCTCCACAGAGGAAAGCATTGAGAAGTTCAGATTTCGAACCAGAAATTGCATTCACTTCAGAGATGACCCCAGGAAGACCATCAGACAAAGCCAGCATAGCCAGCAGACAGAGATGATGGGAGTTGCAGTTCAACAACCTCTGGAAGACATGGGCTAACCCTTGTATGCGATAATGGCCTAAATGTATATGCCTATGTGCAAAAATCGGCAGGCAGGTATCAGTAAAAAAAAAGGGTTTGGTCCTGTCAGCTTTGGCTATGCTCACTGAAGTATGCCAAGCTCCAGAAAGAAAATTTGGAAGAGACTTCAGCTCCTCCCTCCCCTCTCCTCAGAACTTTTCACCACTGCAGGAACCATGCCTCCAACCTTGCTGGCCCAGTAAATGAAGTCAAGGAGCTGGAAAAGTAGGTTGGAGGGAAGGAGTTTGTGAGCCAGGAACGGAACTAGGGCAATGTGAGTGGTGTCCGAACAACAGGTGCATGATATTGAGAGTGTGATCATAGTCTAAAATTGGAATAATAGAATCGTGAAGCTGGAAGGGACCCCAAGGGTCATTGAGTAAACCTCCTGCAATGCAGGAATCCCAGCTAAAGCCTCCGTGACAGATGGCCATCCAACCTCTGCTTAAAAACTTCTAAGGAAAGAGAGTACACCACCTCCCAAGGGAGACCGTTCCACTGCCGAACAGCTCTTACTTTGTACTTAATTGTTCAAATAGCAAACATTTCACGTATTCCTATGAATGCATGAAATGTTTGCTTTTGGACAATTAAGGACAAAGGAAGAGCTGTTCGACAGTGGAACAATGGAATATTCTGTTTTATTTAGCTTTCAGAAATCAATAATGATTTTATTCATTGCACCCGGAATATATTTTTTATTGTTTTGATTTGGGGAAATGGGGTGTTTATCGGGGTCTCGGTTTAATTAGACCGAAACAACTCCTCTTCATAAAACAATACTTGGAAATTATAACATTTCTTGTATAATTATAATTCTAAACCTTTGGTTCTAATTTAAATAGGCATTGATAGATAGAAATATGGTGGCGTTTTGTGTGTGTGTGTGTGTGTGTGTGTGTGCACGTGAGTAAGAGACAATATATGGTTCACACCAGGTACATTTATAGTTAGTTATAGCACTGTTGTGAGTTCATGAGGGCTGTGGTTCCCACACCATATCTATTTTGGTCCCAATAATAACCGTGTATTGGGCATATCCAACCAATTTGTTCTATCAGTGCAAGGGTTTCTGTTTGTGCAATGGAACTCTCCCCCCCCACACACACACACCGGAGCATATTTTGGCATGGAAAGAGGGGAAATGCCATTGTGCAAGTAGAGATCCTTACACTGATGGATCGAGTTAGTTGGATGCCATTTCTATACAGCACTTCACATGAAATTCACTGGTTTTGCCTTTTATGAGTATTTATTAAGTTCAGCTCTATACTGCTCTTAATTTTAAAATAAATAAATAAATCAAAATCACCATGACAGCAAAACAAATTAAACCAAAACTATACTTAGGTCCAATTACACCTTTTTTAAAATATAAAATAGCGATGGAGCAAATATTCAACATGAATAACACCCCCTAAAGTTAGTAATCTCCCTGAGGAATATTGGAAACAAACTCTGACTTTTTTCTGACTAGGTAACAAAGTTGTCTGGAAATACATTCTATACAGTACATACATCCAGAGCTGTTAAGATCCTCTCCAACATCAATAAACTTTTGAGCAGCTATTTCCTGAACTAAGGCTGTTGAAATAGTTTTCTAAATATTTTATATATTGAGGTGGATGCTTAATTTAGAAATCTACACAGAAAAGGCCCTTAAGCTAATCAAAGGTGAATTGCATAAACGTGTTGTCCATCTTATCTTGTTTTTCTTACAAACTGAATTTTCATTTGCCAATTTCTTTCAGACTATAAATAGGTGCAATCAAACATCCACATGCTGTCATTAGGCCCTGAAAAGGCATTTTTACCAAGATTTATCTTCTGCCCTCTGAAAGTGCAACTTTTTGTAAAACACAATAATGAGGAATCAAATCACTAAGCCATACAATAAAAACTGTGAGTACATTGGGGCTTGCTTCTCTCATTTGATACATTATGCACGCTTGCACATTTGTTTTATACACAAAATCCACATTTGTTCTACTTCAGTACATATTTCCTCAGTGCTAGGAACAGTCCAATACTAAAAAAAACAAAAAACAAAAATCATTGCCATACAACTACATAAACAAACACTATTCCTTTTTTATTTGCTCATTTCCTCCCATAAATAGCTGGCTATAGCTATGCAAATACCTTAAGCATCTTGTCAACAACTCTTTATTTGTCTTTGTGTGCTGGAGTAATCTCTGTTTGCCCTTTATTACCATAATGTTTGTCACCCGTCTTCAGCCACAGGGTTATGGCTTAATTTTTGAGATTGCTGGAGTCAAGGGTAAAACCACACAGAACTAAAACAGGCTAGATCACCAAACTACACAACAAAAACCACACACACACACACACACACACACACACACACAAAGAACTGTGCACAAGATAGCCATTGGGGACCTTTGCCTAGCTAAGCCATTTATAGTTTGTTACAGAACACAGGATCAATTTATCAATAAATGAAAGGCTTGATAGATTCCACCCCTCCCTTCCAGTAAATAATTTAAAGGGCTTTGGCCAAATATCATTATTTTACTCGTCTAAAATAGGGATGTGGGTGGCGCTGTGGTCTAAACCACGGGCTTGCCGATCAGAAGGTCAGTGGTTTGAATCCCCGCGACGGGGTGAGCTCCCGTTGTTCGGTCCCCGCTCCTGCCAACCTAGCAGTTTGAAAGCACATCAAAGTGCAAGTAGATAAATAGGTACCGCTCCAGCAGGAAGGTAAACAGTGTTTCCATGTGCTGCTCTGGTTTCACCAGAAGCAGCTTAGTCATGCTGGCCACATGACCTGGAAAAACTGTCTGCGGACAAACGCCAGCTCCTTCGGCCAGTAAAGCGAGATGAGCGCTGCAACCCCAGAGTCGTTTGCAACTGGACTTAACTGCCAGGGGTCCTTTACTTTTTTTTTTTTTTTACTCATCTGAAATATTTCCAACTTTTTATTTAAAGAATACTGGACCCACAGTCAAAGCTAGGGGGTTGCAAGGACCATAGAGCCACAGCAAGGTACAAGATGAATCTGGCAAACAGAGAGTAGGACACGACACAGAGTGAGGCATAGTGGTTAGAAGGTTGGCCCATGACCTTGAAGACTAGGCTCAGTCATGAAACTTTCTGTGTGGCCTTGGGCTAGCCACAGTCTCTCAGCCTGACCTATTCTTTATTATGTATTTTGTGTTTGTGTTTTGTGTGTTTTGATGTTGTAACCACCCTGAGACCTGTGGTGTGTGCACTGTGTCATGTGACTGATTATATGGGGTGGGGCTTACTGGGCCCCCCACAATATTTTATTCAAGCTGTCACCCCTGGAAGACAATACTACTCAGCTATGAGTGAGCACCAAAGAAATGCCAGCCAAGTCCTGATATCCAAGGCAAAGCCATCACTTTCAGCCGAGTTCGGCCCCTTCCTGCCTGCCAGCACCTTTTGGTTCAGAAAGATAAACAGCAGATATGGAAGAATTCAGCAATGAAGACAGCAAGAGCAGCCCGCTCAGGTAAGAGAGGGGGAGAGATGTGATGGGTTCTATGTGCATTCGTGGCATTCTGGCAGACCAAGAAGAAGAGAAAGTATTTTTACTATTCCATGTTTTGTTTCTTTGGCCATATCATGCGTGTGACTCGAAATGCAGCCATGACTCTGGTCACTTTCCTGTCTCCTCTCCATATGCTTTCTTGGCCATGAAATCATTTCATTTGAGTAAGCCTAATTTCAGCTTCAGAGCTTCCCATCTGCAAAATGTTTCCTTGTGTTGCTTAATAACTGACCATGCAATGCATATCCATGACTTGATTTGTGGTGTGTGACTTGGCTCACTTTCTATCTGTTCTGCGTCTAAGTCATTGGCTCCCCTCTTGTGACATCTGGAGGATGTTGTGATCTGTAAGAGATTGATTTCATTTGCGGATAATGTTGTTTAAAGGCAGTACACATGCAATCGCATGCGATAACTATATGCCTTAGGTGTATACTGTTCTTGGAGGGCTCTGCACAGACACTACCTGAAAACCCAGATACAGGATTTTATAAAAAAAAATCCCACTGGTTGGAAACCTTATTTGAGGACATGGTGCCTGTTACAGCATTACAGTGGTACCTGGGTTCTCAAACTTAATCCATTCCGGAAGTCCGTTCCATAACCAAAGCGTTCCAAAACCAAGGTGTGCTTTCCCATAGAAAGTAATGCAAAATGAATTAATCCGTTCCAGACTTTTAACAACAACCCCTAAAACAGCAATTTAACAATTTTACTATCTAATGAGACCATTGATCCATAAAATGAAAGCAATAAACAATGTAATGCAGTCACACAATCAATCCATCAGTAGCTCAACTAGGTTCCACACAGTCACACACAAAAAAGAGCCACAAAAATGCTAAATAAATAGCAAAAACAGACAGACCTCAGCGTAACACTCAAAATGGAAGTGTGGCACTCAAAACAGAAGTGTTACACTCAAATTGTCAGCGTAACACTCAAAACAGAACACGTTTGGCTTCCTTAAAAAGTTCGCAAACCAGAACACTTACTTCTGGGTTTGCAGTGTTTGGGTTTGCAAACATTGGGTTTGCAGTGTTTGTTTGAGTACCAAGGTGTCGTGGACACCAGCTCATAATGTTACTATACATAATGCCATGTTATTTTGCACTGGGGTTGCAATGTTAAAAATAAGAATCAATATGCACATCTGACATTGTCTATATGTGCATCAAAATGTAGCATTTTACCCCATGAGTTTGACCTTTCTCTTTCCACGTTCCAGGGAAAAGGAGTCATGTCTCATGGTTTATGAACTAGATTGGTGTGGCCCACGCAGTGCAATTTGTTTCCTAATTAGCTGAAGTATTCTTGTTTGCTGTTGGGTAATTGTAGTTGCTGTCAGACTCTGCCCACTCAGTCCTTTGTGTCTCAGCCTCAAGGACCAGGGCAACACACAAAGCTGCCCTTGGAGTCATCATTGAAAGCAGCCTTAAATTGCCAATTCAATTTGCCAGAAGAGCCCAAAAGTCAAGAATGTTTTTGTTCTGTTAGCAGACACGATGTGGTTGTCAAAGTCAGAAGAGTTTGAAGAACACAAGTGCTGGATGACTCCTTGATGAATGCTTGCTGCCCTTAAAAAAGTCATTGGTTTTAAAGAAACCCAAGAAAATGGCCCTCAAAGCCACCCTTCTCGACCCCTAACCACACCTCAGTGGTTATTAGCCGTCTTCAGGAAAACATCAATATGTCAGAAGCTGAAACTTGGATTTGTCAACAAAATTGCAGCTCCATTCTTCAAGTGCGGAAAACATCTAGCAGAACAGAAAAAGGCAGTGTTTAAGTCACTCCAGGAGGCTTTGAATTGCTGTGTGCTTTAAGAAGAAAATGTTAGAATTCCTTAAAATATCTGCAGGAGTTAACATTGTAGTGGGACTCAGGCCAGGGTGTCCTTAGGGTGTAATTATTTCAACTCTAGTTGTAGCTTATGACTGCACGCATTGCTTGTGGAAGCAAGACTGACCAAGGTAGGTTAATGGTCCATAGACACCTTCCTACTATCTCGGTTCCATGGTATTCCTGTCCAGGTATTTCTTCACTGATTACAAACCACCTAAATTATTTTGGCTCACAGCTCAGTTGACTGCTGTTGAGCATAGGTGAATTGTGAGTTGTGTAGTCAGGTTTCATTTTGACTAACAGTGTTCAAAAGTCACAGCTTGGTAACAATTTTTACAAGTCAAAATTATGGGATTAGAGATACCTAAAGAATATAAAAGTTTATTTATGTATGCAACCATGGCAGCTCATATTATATTTGACCAGAGATGGAAAGAAGACAACCTCCCAACCAAAGAAGAATGGCAACAAAAACTATTGGAATATGCAGAAATGGCGAAACTTACCGGAATAATAAGAAATCAAGATGACAAAGTATGTAATACAGAGTGGAAATCATTTATTGTATATTTTCAAAATCATTGTAAACAGATTAAATCATCACCAGGGTTGATGTAAAGATGTGCAGTGACATTAAAAATATTGAATCATATAAGATATATAATAATTAGGCTTGACTTGGAAATGCAGTAGAAGTATTATAAATATAAGCAACCACAGAAAGAGGGGGAAGGAGGCTGAGATAAGCTACTGGAATTTAATGTAGAAAATGTTATGTTTGTTTGTTATAAAATGGAAAACTATAAATAAATAATATTAAAAATAAAAAAATACAAGCCAAAATTTCACAATTTCACAGAAGAAAGCTTCTGAGTTCTGCAGAACTCTTCAGGAGGCTGGATGTTAGGCAAAACAGTGGGGGTGGGAGAATTGCTAGGTACCCTGTTACTGTCCCAATTTATAACAATCTTAAGATGATGCTTAGGAAGAGTTATGCAGACACAATGAGATGAGCCTCACTTAAGTGCAAGGTTAAGATCTCAGGATGTACCCAAAGTACAAAATATAAAATCTAGTAGTCAATTGATGAGTCCCTTTGCCATATCTACAGTTAGCATGCAGGTCCCAATGGAGGCAAAGAGAGGGAAGAAGAGAAAGATGGCAGTTTTATATTAGCAAAAATGAAGGTTTTGTTTAGTTGATCTATTAAGTAGAAAGTTTTACGGTGGGGTGGCAGAATGAACACGTCCTACATTAATTAATAAATGGCAGTAGCTGGGGATGGGGTGGGGATGAACTGATGTAGCTACCAATATGGAGGCTGAGGAGAGGAGACTTGATTAGCTGAGCCTATTATTAGCAGAGCCTATTATTAATTAAAGTAATTAATTTACATTAAAAACGGATTCTGTCACACCAGAGCAGACTCAGAACACCGAGATATTTAAAATCTCAAAGCTTGTTCTAGAATATACCATCACATTGTCAAAACAATGTGCTAGACACTGTAGAAAGGCGTATAGAAAGATGTTGGCACCCAAATGCCCTATTTGAAAACCCCTTTGGAATCTTTCCATTCATATGAATAGGCGGTAGGGAGAGCATTTGGTTCCGTTCATATTTTAATGTGATCCTACCAAACTTGCGGGACGTGGGTGGCGCTTTGGGTTAAACCACAGAGCCTAGGGCTTGCTGATCAGAAGGTCGGCGGTTCGAATCCCCGCCATGGGGTGAGCTCCCGTTGCTCGGTTCCTGCTCCTGCCAACCTAGCAGTTCGAAAGCACGGCAAAGTGCAAGTAGATAAATAGGTACTGCTCCAGCGGGAAGGTAAATGGCATTTCTGTGTGCTGCTCTGGTTCGCCAGAAGTGGCTTAGTCATGCTGGCCACATGACCCGGAAGCTGTACACTGGCTCCCTCGGCCAGTAACGCGAGATGAGTGCCGCAACCCCAGAGTCGGACATGACTGGACCTAATGGTCAGGGGTTCCTTTACTTTTACCTGTATCAGCAAAAGTAACTTGCAAAAGTGCAGTATTTTACAGGGCGAAATAGCTGGCAAAAATGTCTATATTTTAAGCATTTAGGCAGATTTTCAGGTCATGGATTTCTCTCCCCCCCCCCACCCCAACCTTGAATTTATTTATTTATTTAAATCAAACAAATCTTTTTACATCTCTGACTTTTTGTAGAATTCCTTTGCCACATGACACTGTGGTGGTTTCTTACATGTGATAATTGTTCCTATTGTTTTAATTTCTCTTGATTTAATTCCCTTTTTTAGTGATTGGGAAAGCTGCTCAGGCTTTGTACACAAGTCAAATTCAGGTTTTAGTTGCCCAACCAATGCTTGCTTTGACCTACTCTGATTTTGAATACTTGGTGATTTCCTTCCATCAGTCTGGGAGCCTGGAGGCGGCACAGAGAAAGGCACAATCTCTGCAGCAGCCAGGAGAGAAACAAATTTAGTATTCACATTTCCCTTCAAGCACTGGTGCAGAGTTGAGGTCAACCAGGGATAAAGGCACAACTAGTAATTCATTGCTTGCTTGCTTTTCTTGAGAACAACACGTTACACAAAGACAGCAAGTCCCTGTAAGTTTCACAATTAGGTAGGAAAAACAGTTCTCAGCCTGGTGAACATTCAAGAACATAGATGGCGTCTCATGGAGCCAGATCCTGAGCAAGTTTACCTAGAAGTAAGCCCTGCTTTACAGCCTCTTACTTTCAAGTAAGTGTGCGCAAGAGTTCAGCCCTGCAGTCCAATCTTAGGCATGCATGTTTTTCTCAGAAGCAAGCCCCACTGTTTCCAATGGGGCTTGCTCTGTGATAAGTGCGCATAGAATTGCAACCCCAGGAGCAATATAGATATGGCATTCAGTGAAATTAACAGTGAATGTTTCTAAGGTGCACTTTTTAAAATGTAACTTGCAGCTGCTGGAGCCTCATAGCAGTTTAACTCAGTAATAATGCCCCATCAAATGGAATAGAAGTCTCTTGCAAGCGAATACAGATAGGGGATTGCAGTGCATTAACGTGCCTGGAACCAAACCAGAATTGTACAGTTTGGGGAAAATATTTCAGAACAAAAAAAGACAACTATGAAAACTTTGGGTCCATAAAATAAGATGATGTTAATAATGTACTTTTATTGTTGCTTCATAATTATTTACATTTGTGTGTGTGTGTGTGTGTTTGTGTGTGTACCTTATGTCTGCTAATAAAAATGACTTCTTTGGTAAAATGGTAAAATAAGACAGGGCTAGGCAGCCTGATGCAGCCCAATCGCCTTCTCAATCCAGCCGACGGACAGTCCGGAAATCAGCGTGTTTTTACATGAGTAGAATGTGCCCTTTTATTTTGAATGCATCTCTTGGTTATTTGTGGGGCCTGCCTGGTGTTTTTAAACGAGTAGAATGTGTCCTTTTATTTAAAATGCATCTCTGGGTTATTTGTGGGGCATAGGAATTCGTTCATTTTCCCCCCTTCAAAATATAGTCCAGCCCCCTACATGGTCTGAGGGATGGTGGACTGGCCCACAGCTGAAAAAGTTGCTGACCCCTGGTATAAAATGTAGTGGCTGCGTTAGTAAATTCTTGCTCTAGTAACACCCCCACCTAAGTTTAACAAACTGCCATGTTGCCAAGTGCTTTATATCAAGACTTTATTTGGTTTCTCCTCTCCCCAATAGATGATGATATGTTATACCACGGATTAGCAATGAATGTTGTTGCTGAGGTTTTTGTTTCCCTGAACATACCTTGACCACAGATTCCACGCAGTGGGCATCATATCACAGGTTAACTCTTATTGGTCAATTCTCGCCACCCTCTCATCTCCTGGACAGAGCATAATTTTACACTCCCGTTCCTAGATGTCACTTCCCTTGCTTCATTAACAGCCTGGATTCCTCCACTAAAAGGAGAAGATGCAGTTATGATCGGCCCATCCATAGAATGGGTTGTCATGGAAACCCTTCCTGGCTCGATTGCATGTGCAGTGGCCCTGTCTGGTGCAGAAATGAGCAAGGAATAATATACCGCTGAGAAGGTTAAAGCCTGATTCGATGGTGGTGTCATGAAAAGGGTGGTGGTGGGTGATTTGCTCCTGCTGAAGCCCACCTCCATACTGCAGAACCGAGGGTGGGGTTTAAGCTATGGAACATCAAGATTTTAAATACTGTAAGCCTTGGAGATGAATGTCAGGATGTGTGCCAGGGTTGTCAACTGACCAGAGAAACAACAACAATGTGGCTTGCTCTTGGGCCTTTAATCGGAGTGTGACATGCAATATTTAGGAAGCGGAGCATGGAAAATGAACATTTTCGCCCACTAATGTCCACATATAAAATTACAGTTCAAAGCAAAGTGCAGTGGCTCCTGCATCCAGCTGACTTTTAGTAAACATCATCTTAAATCTATGTGGATGTGATAAATTAGCCATATCAAATATCTAAGTAGCTTCATTGTTCAAAAATGGCAATTTACAGCACAAACTCCATAATGTTAATTAATGCTTTTACATTGCAGCTTGTGCATCTTTATAGGCAAAGATTCAAGTGAACAGATGTTCCACCCCCTGATTTATTTATTTTTTGTTAAAAACAATTACATACTATATATTTTTTGTTAAAGCAGGAATGGGGAACCTTTGACTCTTTGGATGTAGCGGGAGTCCAAATTCCATCATCTTCAGTCAGCATGGCCAATGGTCAGGGATGATGGGAGTTGTAGTCCAACAATTTCTGGAGGGGTGCAACTTTGAATCTTGTGTTAAAGTTTCTGCATATAACTTAAAAAAGCCTCCCCAATATATATCTGCATAGACAGAACTATGACATTGACTGAACCCCCCCCCCCTTTTTTGCATTGGAAGATTAAGCCTTGGGGAACATTCTGGAAGATTCAGTCCCCTGCCCTAATATTTTGAATAGAAAAACAAAGCAGTGATTTAGATACATTCTTTGCCTGGTTTCTGCAGAACTTCTGATAAGTTTTGACCAGCACTCTCACCCAGCTGAAAACCCTCCCATCCAACAGGAGTCTCAGACTCTGGTTTCACCTCAGATCGTATAAATCTTTCGCCTTTTACTAAAGAGAATTAATTAAGCCACCTTTGAGCATCAGAGCCAAGGTACCGCATGATGCCGCCTGTCTGGTGACTTATTGTCATACCACCAGGCAGCATTGCAGCATCCTATTGTCCATTTCAACCACTGGGGAAGGTATGCCCATTGTTGTGGACTCGGCATTTCTCTCCTCTCCTCCTCAACAGCTGCTTTGTATGCGGCGTATAGTAAGGTTCATGTTCTGTATCAAAACTGGTATTCAATAAGGTCTTGATGTATGCAGTTGATTTCTTATTGCAAGCTGTCAGATTTTTACAGGGAGAACAACAGAACTGCTGAAGATGATAAACATGTCAAGGTCAGTAAAGGATTATCATCCAGTTTGAATATTACAGTGTTGCAGGCAACAATGGTACAGCGAGGACTGTGTCAGCGTTTTCATTATAAGCTTCTTTTCTCAAAGATTATTACAGCACACTGTGGCACAAACATTCCACACGGAAAATTTACAGTACAGAATATCTTTGTTGGGTTGTAGTCTAATGTTTTTCTGTCGTTGAATATTTCATCACAGTCCGACCATTGGATTTCACTTGGGCGGTGGGGAAATGAATCAGCATTGTTCATTCTAAGATGGTTTTAAAGAGAAACTACTTTGAACTATTTCAGTAACTGAAACACTAACAATGTCTACTCGGAAGCAAGTCCCATTGAGTCCAGCAGGACCACCATTTTTGCTTCTCCTCTCCACATAGCTATTTTGTGAGTAATCCAAACTGAGGATGTTGTTGTTGTTGATGATGAATTATATATATATATATATATATATATATATATATATATATATTCATCATCATTACCAAAAAAGTAGCTATGGTGTGCCAGAAATTTCACCCCCAGTTTAACTCCCTCTCCCTGCTTGGGTTTTCCAAATGCTGAATTTGGTCAAACAATTATGAAAGCTCTGGTAGGCCCAGCTTTGCATCTTCATGTGAACCTTCTCCCTTCAATAAAACATAACAGCCTCTCTTTGCATCAACCAGTTCTCTCCATGTACCTATAAAGCTTCAGGATAGATGGGTTTTCCCTATTTCTGGTCTGCAGGGCCTGCGCGCCATTAAGGCGAACTAGGCAATTGCCTAGGGCGCCAAAATGGAGGGGGCGCTGGCCAGGCTTGGGCGGGATGGGCGGGAAGGGCTAGCAACGGCTTTTCCACTGTAGCGGAGAGGTGCTGCTTGCCCCCTACACCACCCCCTGGCTCCCGCTAAAGCAGGCTTTGGTGGGGGCGGGGGGCAGGACGGGCAAGCAGCAGCTTCTCCGTACAGCGGAGAAACTACTACTTGCCTCTCCACCACCCCCCACCTCCCACTAAAGCAGGCTTGGGGGGGGCGGGCGGTGGGACGGGCAAGCAGCAGCTTCTCTGCTACAGCGGAGAAACTGCTGCTTGCCTCTCCACCACCCCCCGGCTCCCGGTAAAGCAGGCTTGGGGGGGCGCCAGAAGGTGGTCTCGCCTAGGGCGCAAGAAGCCCTAGCACTGGTCCTGCTGATCTGAGCCTGGTCCACTGACTGGAAGAGGCTCTCTAGTATTTCAGACACAGACCTCTTCCAACCCTGCCTTGAAATGTCACCGGAGACCGACACTGGGACCTTCTGCATGCAAAACAGATGAGCTACAGCGCTTCTCCAAATATATCTCTAAATATATTTTACCCTGCAACACACTCATTTTTGCATACGTTGGTAAATTTCTTTTGAGCTGAGTACTGCATTGCAAAGGTGTGAAATCCAAGGGATAATTCTCATCCATGCTTCAGTCTGGAAGGTGCAAATTAGGTTAGTTCCCTTAAAAATGCAGACTGAATAAACCCTCTGTCCCTAATAAAGCACCAAAGTATCTTTCAGGAACAGCTTCCTCCTCTTTTCTTTTCTTTTCTTTTCCTAACAAGGAGCAAGCTACTCACGGAGGAAAACATTGGGACTCGCAATCTGCTCCTTCATTTACATTCACCTTATTTTAACAAGATTTAACACTTTTAATGTACAAGGATTACATCAAACGATTAGTAGGACCAGGGGACAGAAGAGCGAGGCCGGAACATAAGATAAGCACGAGAATGACCTTCTCAATAGGAAGAGATGGGAAGTTGGAGGGATATCAAGCAACCAAATGACCACATGCCTTTCCAGTGCAAACTACATTCCAAACCCCAGGTGAGATATGTGGGTTACCTTTTTGCAATCTGCTGCTTCAGTGGGCAGTACTGTGCAGGGCATCTCTAACGAGCAAATTGTCCGCAAACCATACATTCTAGCCAATATTCATGACATTGACATAAATGTTGCCGTAATGCAGGTGAGTGAGATGGAGAGACAATATCTGTAGGGACAGATTAACAGTCCTGGCAGAGGATTTCAGAGCACTCAGAAGAACTGCAGGTGTTTCAAATAAATAAAACACACTTAGCACATACCTGTGAAGAATGCAAAAAAAAAAAAGGTAATCGAGGAAGGAAAGCAGGCGGTGAATAAAATATAGTGCAATCCACACAATACTTACATACCTATATGCTTGCGCACACAAACACAATATAGCTGTGCTATATTATATTCCTTAGCAAGCCGTAAGGACTCAGACACAAATGTGCACACATTTATGGCTCTCAGGGACATTCCTTGTACAGTGCTGGATCCGAGGGTTTGGTAAGCATTCCGAACAGCATCACAAAGACACGAAGCACCTATTTCATGGCAACTATAAAGTACAGCTATTAAAACTGACTGGTGAATATTTTCCTTGTCTGCAGTGGTTTATGGCCCATCCCTTTGAGCCGCTGCACTGAGTGGAAACTCGAAGCAGTTGGCTGGCTCTGACCTGCTTCCGAAGCAGATAGGCTCTCATTTCAGAGAAAGCAGATTCGGAGGAACAGGTTGCTTACAACACCTGAGAAGTAAAGCAACCACTGGAAAATCCTAAGGGCTGGACCAGATTCATAAGCAATCCCACTCGGTGAAGACCTCTTTCAATTATTTCAGCAAGCATTTTAAGTACGTTTTCTGATTTTGTGGTTAATTTTAAAGGACTGTCTTTCATGGCTTTTGCAGCATACAAGACTTGGAGACTACAGTGTCGAAATGGTGTATTGTTGAAATAAAATAAGCAGGTGTCTGATTAGGGTCCCTCCTTGTGTGTAGGAGTTCTCCACACATACATCTGGATATAGGCAGAGCTAGTGGGTAAAGCTAGGGTGGCCCGATTTCAAGAGGTAAAAACCCAGACACAAAAGTTGTTGATTTTTTTTTAGGGCAATCGGCCGATAGCCCCTCCACCACCAGCCAGCCTGAGCCACCCGTGCCAGAGCTAAGTTCGTCCACGCCAGAGCAAGAACTTGAATCAGAGCCGCCTGCATGCACACACACAAAAATTAAAACACCACATCCAGGATATTTGCTTTAAAATGTAAAATTCCCCCTGGATGGGCCTGTAGGACCCCCAAAAGAGGACATGTCCTGAAATTCCTGGATGTATGGCAATCCTAGTAGAGTGCTTTCTGATCAACACAAAACATATGTTCATGAGTTATTGGATCAATTCAATTTATGGAGAGAGTTGTTTGTTACTTCCCCTCCTACTGAGTCTGACTGCTAGTCCATCCAGCCCAAGGTTGTTTATTCTGATGAGCAGTGCCTCCCCAAAATCTTAGAGAGAGCTCTTTCCTACCTTTGATAGCTGAGTATATTGATTTCTTGAACATTTTGGAACTGAATTGGAATCTCTCTGCAGCCTGAACACAAGCAATGTGCTCTAGAACTGAGCTATGGTGTTTCCACAGGGCAGCAATATTTCTAGGGGTTGCAGTGATGTAGCCTATGATCTCAGAAGGAGCCACAGGATCCTTGGTAATGTCGTAGAGTATGTAGGATGCTACTTTTGCGCCACGCGGTGGTACACAAGCAATCAAGACTTTGTGCTCCAGGAGTCACCACGCCACTGCAGAAGATTTGGAACATGAAATTTAACCTCTTGGAGAATGTCGTGGGATTTTAAAGATTTAGCAGCAATATTTATTCATTAGGAAACTCTTGCTGCAAAAGGCGTTTGAGATTAAAACCAAACACATGAAGGCTAGCAACAATTTCACTGTCATTTAAGGAAGACAAAATTAAACAGAACCCATGAGTAATTTGGAATAGTTTCAACACTTGCAAGGTTCAAATATTTGCTCAAAACCTTCACAGCCAAGGCTAAAAGCATTCTGGATGCCTGAATATTTAGGGCATACACAGGAACAGCCAGTGGAGAAAAGGTTATCTTTTGGCTGAAGGTGGGCAATTTTAAAACTAGGGTGGTTATTTAAAGATTATACTATGAAATCACCAAGTCATGTGTGCCAGAGACTGAGAAGAGGCTGGGATGCACTTGGAATTTTTGGGCTGCACAGGAACTACATTGTAGTTGCGAGATTCTGGAGAACCCTGTCCTGGTGATCATTCTAAGCATCCTAATCTGGTCATGGAATTCCAAAAGCTTCTAGAACAGGCTTCCTCAATGTCAGCCCTCCAGATGTTTTGAGACTACAATTCCCAGCATCCCTGACCACTGGTCCTGCTAGCTAGGGATCATAGGAGTTGTAGGCCAAAAACATCTGGAGGGCTGAGGTTGAGGAAGCCCGTTCTAGAATGTGGCTTAGTGATTCTGCAATGCCTCTAAAGGCCTTCCTACTGGGGTTCTGTGAACTTTCTCAGGAAACAATTTTCTGACAAATCAGAAAATCAAACAGCTTTCCAGATTCCCCGTGGCCAGCGAGGACACTTCGGAGCGAATGTGTCAATGGCTCACTCCGTCTCATCATTGCACAGAGAGAATAGGGCCTCGGCAGTTCACACCACATTTTGAATTAGGTGAAACAATACACATTATCATCTAAATATGATATCCTACCTGCACACACCCCTTGCCAAAAAAACAAACAAAAACAATTTACTTCAGGCTCAGACATTACCTAACTGCAGTATTGGACAAATTGTTTAGTAGACAAGCTGGCTATGTACGCTGGTAATGAATTTAATTTTGCAATGAATAATTCAACTTATTAAAACCCATATTTAAATGGCGACTAATCTGAATTAATTTTCCACTTGAAATACTTAGCCTTAACATGTGACAGTTATATTACTGGGTAAAGCCCTAAGGTCTTTTTTTGCATTTCATAAATCTGAAGTTAAATAAAAGGCTGGTGTTAAATGTAATTAGAGTTTAATAAGCATTTTAAGACATAAGACACATTTTAGGCCATCTGTGAATTCCACTACAATTGCTCCTTACCTCTTCCTTCTCCACTATCACTAGAAACAGACAATAGTAATTAAGATTGCATCTGAACTTCACTTGACGTGAAGGAAGCCCCACTGATTTCAATTGGACTTGCTTCTGAGTAGATATAGTTAGTGCTGTAGTTTAAGTTGGGGGAAATGAGGGCAGGGGGGCTTCTTTCCATATCTTGGGGAGTGAGGGGAGGGGAGATCTTCCTCATATCTTGTGAATTCTGTTTGTAGGAAAGTTCATTCAAAGCAATGGCATCAATAAGCACATTGTTATGTATATCAAGCGAACGATATTCGGAGCTAGAAGTGATGATTTACAGACTGGCTCTGTGAGATCCTTTCAAAGGTAGGCTTAGACATTGCGTGCATCATTAAAATCAGGGCTTTTTTCAGGGGGAAGTCGCTGGTATTCAGTTCTGGCACCTCTTGGGTGGGTTACGGAACCTCTCTGGTGGGCACCATTGCCATTATAAGAGAATGAGTGAGGTGTTCGTGGTGAGTTCCGGCACCACTTTTTCTAGAAAAACAGCACAGATTAAAATGTTTTAAAAATAATACCGCATTGGCCCAAATATAAGTTGCACCCTTAAAATTGGGTTACAGGTGGGAAATCGCTGCGGTTGGTAGAATTGCAACTCTGAGCCGATTTAAGCCTTTGATCTTGCAAGCCTGCAAAAGTTACCGTACAATCGATAAAATCGCAACTCGCTATTCAAAATGCTACCATTGCAAATTGGCAAGAAAACATTTTTTTTTTGTTCCGTCTTACCATATGTCTGTTTCAGCAGTGATATCATAAAAGCCAATTTTTGTAAGGCCGCGGATTTAAGCCGCACTTTTAACTTTAACAGTGTGGTGTAGTGGTTAAGAGCGGTAGACTCGTTATCTGGTGAACCGGGTTCGCGTCTCCGCTCCTCCACATGCAGCTGCTGGGTGACCTTGGGCTAGTCATACTTCTTGAAGTCTATCAGCCCCACTCACCTCACAGAGTGTTTGTTGTGGGGGAGGAAGGGAAAGGAGAATGTTAGCTGCTTTGAGACTCCTTCGGGTAGTGAAAAGTGGGATATCAAATCCAAACTCTTCTTCTTCTTCTTTTCACGGTCGGAATTTTGGGGGGAAGTACAGCTTATATTTGGGCCAATACGGTATGTGACAGAATTCACTGTAAGCTTAATAGCCAGACAGGGGCGTCGTTGGGGAGGGGCGGTAGGGGCGGTACGCCCCCAGTGACAGGGTGATAAGCGGCGGGTGGGGGTGAGAAGCGGCGGCCCCTCCCACGCGCCGCTGCTCCCTCCGTCACCCCGGGAGCAGCAGCGCTGCACGGACGGGGTGCTCGCTCAGCCAAGCACCCCGTCTGTGCAGCGCTGCTGCTCCCGGGGTGACCGGTGGTGCGTGGGGAGTGGCAGGAGGGGCCGCCGCTTCTCACCCCCACGCACCGCCGCTCGCTCCGTCGCCGTGGGAGAAGCAGCTGCTGCTGCTCCTGGGGCGACAGAACGAACGGCGGCCGAAAGAGAAAGCGGGCAGGGAAGCAAAGCCGGCGCTTAAAGCGCCGCTTTGCTTCCTTTTTTCCTCCCCTTTCGGCACTGAAAGGGAAGGGGGGGGAAGCAAAGCCGGCGCTTAAAGCGCCGCTTTGCTTCCTTTTTTCCTCCCCTTTCGGCACTGAAAGGGAAGGGGGGGGAGCAAAGCCGGCGCTTAAAGCGCCGCTTTGCTTCCTTTTTTCCTCCCCTTTCGGCACTGAAAGGGAAGGGGGGGGGAAGCAAAGCCGGCGCTTAAAGCGCCGCTTTGCTTCCTTTTTTCCTCCCCTTTCGGCACTGAAAGGGAAGGGGGGGGGAGCAAAGCCGGCGCTTAAAGCGCCGCTTTGCTTCCTTTTTTCCTCCCCTTTCGGCACTGAAAGGGAAGGGGGGGGGAGCAAAGCCGGCGCTTAAAGCGCCGCTTTGCTTCCTTTTTTCCTCCCCTTTCGGCACTGAAAGGGAAGGGGGGGGAGCAAAGCCGGCGCTTAAAGCGCCGCTTTGCTTCCTTTTTTCCTCCCCTTTCGGCACTGAAAGGGAAGGGGGGGGGAAGCAAAGCCGGCGCTTAAAGCGCCGCTTTGCTTCCTTTTTTCCTCCCCTTTCGGCACTGAAAGGGAAGGGGGGGGGGAAGCAAAGCCGGCGCTTAAAGCGCCGCTTTGCTTCCTTTTTTCCTCCCCTTTCGGCACTGAAAGGGAAGGGGGGGGGAAGCAAAGCCGGCGCTTAAAGCGCCGCTTTGCTTCCTTTTTTCCTCCCCTTTCGGCACTGAAAGGGAAGGGGGGGGGAAGCA
This sequence comes from Lacerta agilis, assembly GCF_009819535.1. Lineage (NCBI taxonomy): Eukaryota > Metazoa > Chordata > Lepidosauria > Squamata > Lacertidae > Lacerta > Lacerta agilis. The sequence continues at coordinate 28,501,627 of NC_046314.1, read as the reverse complement.
AAGCCGGCGCTTAAAGCGCCGCTTTGCTTCCTTTTTTCCTCCCCTTTCGGCACTGAAAGGGAAGGGGGGGGAGCAAAGCCGGCGCTTAAACGCGCCGCTTTGCTTCCTTTTTTCCTTCCCTTTTCGGCTTCTTTCAGCGCCGAAAGGGGAGGAAAAAAGGAAGCAAAGCGGCGCGTTTAAGCGCTGGCTTCGCTTCCTTTTTTCCTCCCCTTTCGGCGCTGAAAGAAGCCGAAAGGGAAGGGGGGAGCAAAGCGGGCGCTCTCAAGCACCTGCTATTTCCCTTTTTCCCCCCCGGGGGCGTGGCATCGCGCTGTGAACGTGCGTCATGACGTCATGACGCACGCACGCGTCACGATGCCCCGCCCCCAGGGGTGCCTCTTGGCTTCCCGCCCCGGGCGGCCAAGGGGCTAGGAACGCCCCTGTAGCCAGAAATGAATAAAGCTGGTTTATATTTTAATAGCATCTGTCCCAGCTGCAACGAAACATGTCTCTCCTGCATTGGTCTCTACAGCCACAGCAAGTGCTGCAACCTTCCAACAGATTGACCTCACCCCGAAAGGCACACTTCTCCATTGTCTCCCGAGACATAGGGTTGCCAGCATTACCACATCCAGCAAATACCGGAAGGAGTTTTAGATGACATGTATTGTTAGGAACGTCCCTTCCCAGAGCGACAGCGAGGACTCTGAAAGGGAGGGGTGGTAGGCTGGGGAAAACAGAGGCTTGCTTCCTTCCCATACTGAGGGTGATGCAATCCCCTCCCATCCTGGAATGCAGGCTGTAAATTCCCAAGATAGCATAGGCCAGACAGAGGCAGGTTCAGAGGAACTGCAGCCTTTAGACATCGCTCCGAGGGGGCGGACAAACTGCCCCCAAGTCCCCACGGACGCAACAAAGGAGTAGGGTTCAGGCTTGGCGTCAGTCCAACAGGAAGAGGGGAGGCCGATGGAGGATATCCTGTTGGCGGAGGACCCTCCCTTTAGTGAGCTCAACGTCGTCTTTGGCAGATGATTGAGCTGTGAGCTCAGACTGAAACTACTGTGTAAATACTAATAAATCTAAGTGCAATTAAACCGCCAGCTTGCCACGTTCTTGGTGTGAGAGGGACATCTGTAATCCCGACATGTATGCAGGTAGAACTCCTCTGTGTTTGGACAGGGGCCCTCCACTCCTGGAGAGGCACTCTGCTGCATACCTGTACATCTCTGCACATGTGTAGAACTGCATCTGATCGAGATTGATATTGATTGCTATTGTTGATAGGATGCCAGAGCAATGGTGAACACATAGATGTTGAGTGGGAGTGGGTGAGGTTTGCCTGCATGGCAACAGTGTTGGGCAAGGCTTGGCGAGATGGTCCTGCAGCCATCTCCACATGCTGTTTGGACTCCAGTTCATAACAGGTAGTAACCAATAGTAATCTTAATAATCCAGTGCTAGCAAGAAACAGTTTCAAGGCTGTGTCTTATAAACAGAACTACTCTACAAAGAACGTCGTAACGCTTCCACTACATCTTCTCCACAAATGCAATATATTAAATTAAACAATGTATTATATTAAATTTATGTGACCATGTTAGGCTATAGGGGGCATTTTGGGGGGAATCGTAAAGGGAATAGAGCTCTCCTAATGCAACGCTAACAGTACAATTGTATACATGTCTCCTTAGAATTAAATCTCATTATTTCCAATGCCAGGTAAATGTGTGTAAGATTGCTGCCTTAAGGTGGGATAGTCGTGATTACATTTCATTACATAATGCCAAAGGGTGACTTGATCTTAGAGAACACAGAATAATCCATTTGCTCCATCAGTGATTAATTTGCATTACCAGACATCCCCAGATGTGCATTTGTAATGTGAACATTCTCCTGCTCGACTCTGACTCTTTGCTAGCCCAGCGCTAACCTCTGGCATATCTCTTCTTTGGGGCCACAGCCAAAGGATATGCAGATCATGTGCAGATGAGCTACAAAGCCTAATTACTTCCATTTGCCTTGAGGTTTAGGAAGCAAGGCCTGTTTGGCTTAATATCTATTGCTTCTTCACACTTGTACAACTGGAATTTGTTTCAGTGGTTTTTGCAGAGAAGTGCTGGGCACTAATCATCTCACTTTTAACTTCAGAATACTTTTCTTCCAGACAAAACATGACAGCAACTGATCTAAACTCAGATACTAAGCCTAACCACGTGCCATCGAAATAATCACATTTTGCTTTCCCTGGACCTCTGCATCCACCTCTCTTCCTTTCCTCTGTTTCCCTGCTATTAAACTTTAGATTGTGAGCTCTTTGGGGGCAGGAACCTATTCTCATAGACACTGTAAAGAACCATGAACAGTGATGGTGCTAAATAAATAATGTTGCACATGATAATGGTTCAGTATTATTGATACCAGCCATTGGCTGCTGAAAATACAGACTTACACAGAAAAATATGTACAAAATAGTCACTCTACATTGGCTCAGGTTAAGGAGGCAGAACCATCCAATGTTAGGGAAGCCTATTCTCCGTCAAAGAGGGCAAACCTCCATAGCACAGATTGAGCTGTCCATAAAGAGAAAAACCATTCATCCAGGCATCTCAGAAGTGCATGAAGAGGCAAAATCAGGTCCAGCCCCTTGGCTTCTGACCAGGAGCCCTTGGTGGGTCAGGCATTCTCACAGAAACTTGGACATTTCCCAACTAGTTGAAAAGCATGATAAGTTTTTGTTGGAACAGCTTCAGATTCCTGTGCAATCGCAGCTCACAGCTTATGCTCCTGGAATCCTGACCCCTTGTCCTTGTCCCTCAGCTGTGTTTAGGGAACCTCAAAACTCCTCTCTTAAGTTGGCTTGTGTAAGCCTCTCACTATTGGGTTCCTAGTATGTTCCCTTATATCCCTCTTAAAAGAATAAACACGCCACAATCTTGTTTAAAGTATATAAAAGAAGTTTACTCACATCATCAGTTCACAGTTGGATTCCTGAAGGCAGACTTAGTTACAAATTATACACATGTGGATCTATCCCATATGGGGATAGTCCCAGTGTCCTGTGAAAGCCAACAGAGCATTTCTAGCTAAAAAGCTGCTCTAATGACGGAGGATGCCAAAAAGAGAGAGTGTGGCAGCATGCCTTGTCCTTTTGTTACCTGGACAGGTAAGGTCATGCCCACCTCTAGTCACATGCAAAGGAAGTATGCCCCAGCCAGGAGGAAACAGGAAGTTTTCGACTGGCTGGACCAAACATTCCCCCACATGTCCACTCTAGAAAAACAAGGAATGTTGTACTTGACTGCTATTTATGTATCACATCCCACAATTAAAGCCTAAGGCTGCCTGGACTAACTCCTGCTCTTCTCCTGTTGTGGAGTTTGCACTGTCTGTCTGTTACAATAAAGCATGGCATCCTTAGTCACAAGAAAGTGCCCCTGCTGCTGCTCTCGGGCGGGTGTCAGAACAACTGGTCTCATTTACGTAGACGTCTCCTAGGTTTCTCCACTTAAATCCATTTGCATCATGAATGTTTCTGATGATACATTCATACTGCAATACATCACAAAGAAAGAAGCTGTCAAGTTGAAAGGATAGGCATTCCCATTTAACTGGTAGCTTGTGACAGATACATATCTATATGGAAGACCTTATGCACATAGACTACAAGAAAATTAGGCTCTGCTTCCGTGATCCATCAAAGCAAATTTGGCTATAATGAAAGGAACTCATTTGTCCAAAACCTCCCAATGTCTCATGTGTGCAATGTGGGTTTCTCTCTCTCTCCCCCCCTCTCAAATAATGCAAGCAGTTCTTTCATTTTTATTCAGTCAAACTGCCTAGCCTTCCAAAGTTCAGAAACTCTGAATCAATGCAAGTGACAAGAAAATTGGGCTCCATTTATTTAAATTATAAACTATGGCCAAAAACATGGTATCACATTTTTTTTGTAGTGCTTATTAGTTCTTATTAAACATGGCATCTATGGCAGAATGTAATGGGATGAAGTATACTTCTATTTCAGGAAGGCATAATCATTTCTATTTTATTTATTTTGCTACAATAATATTCTGTATTTCTTCCATGATGGAATCCAAAAGGACATGTTGGGTCTCTCATCCAAGCACTGACCAGATGCAGACCCACTGAGCTTCAGCAAAGAGGTGGACTCATGTGCTGATATCTCACTGGTCACCTGCAAGAATAAATGCCATCAAACACAAATGGAAATGCTCAAATGGGAAGTAAAGCTTGTTAGAAGTAAATGATTGTTTGCTAGAAGTGGTGGTGGGGGGAGTTAAAGAAGGGAAACTTTTGTTTGCCAAGGGCAAAGTCCAAAAAAAAAGGACAGAAAAAGTTAGGTGAACCTCACTCTCTCTTGGAAATCAATGACACTTACATTTGCAATTAAGTGCCTGAATCTCATTGATTTCAATTGGAATTAAGCAAGCTTAACTCTCTCTGTGTTGTATTCAGCTTGTGCTGAGCTGTATAAATGAAGCATTTGGTTTCCAGTTTAGAAAAAGAAAAAGAAACCGAAGACACAGGACAGAAGTATTTTGAGCAAAGGATTTTGTAAATGGAATCACCGGTACATTGATCCATATCTCATATACTGCTGCAATTCAAAATTCCCACACTGCATTGGTTCCATTAAAGCATAATGTGGGAATCTTATAGGAATCTTATATGAATCTAGAGCATCCTACTCAAGCAAAGCTTGGAATTTACAGAACCTTCTTGAGCAGGTGCGGGCAACGATTGGCCCTCCAGTTGCTGCTGAACTACAACTCCCATCATCCTCAGCAAGCATGGCCAATATCCAGGGAAGATGGGAACAGTATGTGGTTCAACAACATCTAGAGGATAAAAGGTTTCCCACATCGGCTCTTGAGAAATGTTGCTAGTCTTATCAAAACTTCATATGCTTCCCTCAACATGCCTTGGATGTTTGCTCATACAGGAATCTCCAAATTTGCTTTGAAAATTCACTCTGGGCAAAACGCAATGGCAATTCTAGATAAAACATCGCTTGGAATTTTGCCGAAGCATGGGGAAAAAAATACACATGCTTATCAACCTTTGTCAGAAAAATGACAAATAACCATGGGGGGTGGGGTGACCATAGGTGAACGGTCCAGCAAATGTTTTCAATGAAGAATGTTCCAGACTTGATTCATGCCGTCACTAGTTAAAAGGCTCAGGTAGCAAGTTGAGACCCCAGAGAACCACAGGAATGGATCAATATTCTAACCTGGTATACAGCAGTTTGTTAGGTTCTGATAAACCAGATTTAACAATAGCATTGCTAAGTATGAACACAGCTTATTATAACTTATATATTTATTTTGGTGTAACATTTATTTATTAATATATCACAATACACACAAATCTTAATTTACATACCAGTAATACAAGTCTTCTGAATCTGATACTTCCAAAATTTGCATTACAGCAGTTCAGGAAACATGCAAATTTTGTATCGCCCTGCCTCCCAGCATTCCTTGTGAATTCTTTCTGAGGAGAAGTACAGAAACACTCAGCCCACATGTCATTTTGGTAAGCATGCTGGCCACCCAAATGCAAGCAGACAGGTCAATTTCACATCTAAATCTCTGACAAAATGTTTGGCAATTCCCTCTTCTGCTCAAACCGATCACGGAGGACTCCCAAGTTTCACAGATTTAAAGTCTTCTTAGAAGATTCTGCTTGTGTGGAAAACAAGTGATGTTTTTGACAGCTTTTGTTAATAAGGGGATGAAGCAGGAAGTTGTGCTGGTGAAGTTCTATTTTCCAGCAAGAAGTTGGTTTCCACGGCTTGTGAATGCTTGAAACAGCTTTGGAAAAAATCACTACCATGATTTTAAGAATAAAATAAAGTTAAAAATGAAATAATATTCCACATATAAGAGAATGCTGAGTTTTATTTCAGGGGACTGCAGTTTCAAAGAAGAAGACAACGCCAAGGAGGCACATACAGAAGATCACACATCATGACTGTTACTTTTTGTCTGGCAGTGTTTTTACTATGTGCATTCTAGTAATGCAGAGCAGGGGGAAAGCCATGAATGAGGAAGGGAAAGCTGTGAAAAACACAAAACTTATATAAATAAAAGACAGCAGAGCAAAGAATTCCTAAGGCACACTTCAGAATCAAGACCAGATAATTTGGAAACTCCAAAAGCCTGGGAAATAGTCAGAATTTAGAAAGCATTTTTGACTCCATATTCCACAGTCTTTCCCATGCCTCCACTGAAGTTAATGATCACAGCTAATACAACCCCATACTTTAGAATCCCAGTGATGGAAGCCTGTGTGTTTCCTTCTGGTCAAGAAGGAGGATGCCAGAAGGCAATACTGTATTGGAGGCCGCTAATAATAAAAGTCAAATAAATTGTTGGCAGGATCTTATATAGAATCAATAACCCATTTCACCTCGCCTAAGTAATGCCTGTTCAAACCTCTGCTCTTGCAACGCGAGTTTATTTTGCAATCATGTTGCTAACCATAAAATGTGTTCAGACCATAACAAAGATGTCATTTGCAGTAGGGACGAATCCTTAATGGCAGTGAACAACTTGTGTTGTGTTGCATCCCTATCGAAAACCACGGAGAGCAAAATTGCAGCTGTTGTACGAGGGACAGGTCAGCTCTGTGTTTAGATGCCAGTGTTCTCCCGATAGAGACATCATAAGGGAGACAGACTGGATGGGAAAGAGCTTTTGACTAGTCACAAGTTTGATAATAGGCCACAAAGAAACAGATTAAGCTCTTCCAAGTCTAAACAAAACCATGATGCATCTCTTCTTGGCACATTTTGACTCCCTAAAAGGTAGGCCCTAAACCAATATGTCAAAGCGATGTGACATTTTCTTGTCATGTGTGAGGCACATGACACAAAGTAAGCAATACACTATAGACTGAGCATAAGAAAATGAGAGTTGTGGGCCTTTCGGGAAATGCTGTAGCTCAGTGGCAGAGCATATGTTTGGCATGCAGAAGGTCACATGTTCAGCCCCTGGCATCTCCAGCACCTGCATATTATTAAACTACCAGTTCTCATCTGTTGCTATACTTCAACTACTGCATACATTTTAGCATAACCATTTTTTTTTCAAATATTCCACAAAATATTTCCATTCTTCAATAATTTCCCCCCTCATTTTGTTCTTTAGTCTAGCCATGTCAGCATCTCAACAGTCACAATCCCTGATTGTCTGGGAACCCCCCATATTACTGATCTAGAGGCACAATTCCCTAATTCACGAATATCTGAATTTGCTCTCAATGATGTTATCAAGTAGACAAATCTAGCTGGCTATCTGGTTGTGACATTATTCTGTTCAGAGCGTATTGCAATAGCTCGTAAGATTAGCCCAAGAAGTAGGAAGAAACAGTAACAAGAAAGAAAACAAAGGAAAGTGCAGCAGCAACAGGTAGATGAAACGATGACAGCAAACTGGATTGAAAGAAAGGACATTGTCATAATTCAATTTTCCCCCAGGAAACATTTTACCTCTCCCCCCCCCCCCATTTTCAGCCCAAATATAAAAATGGGGGGGGGGATATTCAATACAGATCTAAATTGACCTGATCAGTACAACTGTCAGAATGATTTGATCTGCCTGGTTTTAATCTGCTATTCAATTTCAGATAGCAACACGGATTTCTAGAATTATTTTAGCTACCTCAGGACAATATAATAAAATGGTAGTAAAACGTGGAATTAAAGACTTATCTTTGAATGATCCTTTACAATTGTGACAGGGAAGTATTATCTCCTTTCTCAAGTGGGAGTGATTGTTAGAGATATTAAGAACCCGCCTGTTTTCACTTTCACAAAGGGAGCAGCGGAAAGAATGAACCTGAATATAGTTGGGCCTGCTGTTAGACTCTTCCCAGTTCTCCAAGCAGCAGCGAGTTGCTGGCTACCACTGCCAGATTTAGCTTCCTTTGTAAGTGAGAGCACACTGGAAATGTTGGGAGCCTTTGTAATATTCTATTTTAAAAAGTGCAAGCAGAGAATAAGTGGAAGCAAGCAAACACTCATGCCCCAAGCATCTTCTGCAGCAGCTCCCTCAATTCCAGCTAACTCCATCTAGAAACACCCTGCTTCTTTTTCCTTCCCTGCTCCTCCTGTGAAAATGCTCCAACAAGTATACCAGAACACACAGACAAGGAAGGTGTTGGCTGTCTTTGCCCTTGCTGCAGGTACATTCTTTGGCACATCAACAAGGACATGCCCTCCAACATTCCACTGATGAATTCCCCCATCAGGGTCTTTTGGTGCCACGCTCCCAAAGATGTGCATCTTAATTTTCAGATAGTATTTGACTCCTTCACCTCAGCCCTGGCCAGCTCAAGCCCCTACACCACAGGTTGTAGCAGCAGCAGCTTCTGGTGTTCCCACTGAGGTGGCAGGAGGCAGTGAAAGGCACGGCACCAGACCTAACGTGGCCTCTCCTGCAAACAGATGGAAGCATAGTTGTTGTCAGGGTCTGGGCAGAGGAGGAATGGCGGAGACCAACTCCCCACCCTGACCCTTCCCGGGAGGAGGAAGAGGAAGACAGTTTAGATTTACAACAGAGGTTTGCGGGAGGCTCACAGCTAAGAGGCAGATGAGGGGGGAAGTTGGGAGATAATGGGAGAGGAAGAGGAGGAGGAGGAGGAGAAGGAGGAGGAGGAGGAAGCAGCAGACGGGCGACAGCTGATGGACACAATGTCTTTATAAAGCATTCCAGACCTCCTCTCCTCTCCCAGAACCCGGCGAGCCTTGAAAGTAGGAGAGCAAATAGTTCAAAGACAGAGGGCATGTATCAGCACCCGTAGAAGTGACAAATGAGGAAGTGGGAGAGACGGGGAGGGGGTGGAGATTCACTGGGTACAACGCCATGATCCAAGAGGCTGGGTTCTATAGCCTCTCTCTGTAATTACCCTAATTTAGAGGAAACGCATTTGGCTCATAATGTGCTGATAGCTGTTCTCAGAAACAACCCCCAGGATATTTAATGAGGGCCAATTCAGTAGAGATAAGTATAACTGCTAGGTTTCAGTCTGGAATTAGATTGGGAATAACCAGATTTTCTCTCTGGATTCTACCATCCAGAATTCATTCCAGATTTGAGAATTATTGTTCCATGCTCTGAAACCGAAATCAAATAGCTGCAATCAGCACAGCATGTGCTGTAAGCCCTGATTATGACCTTATGTGGGGCTCTCTAATGGTGATTTTGTTTTTGTTTTTTACGCCCTTCCTTTTACTGTAAAAAGAATTCACTTTAAAACAACAGTTGACTGGCACATACACAGCAGGTGGTTTCTTCCCCTTCCTATGCTTACAGGAAAGTCCAGCTGAGAACATCATGTTGTTCTAAGGAAACATGGATGTCCTGGGAAGGCTGCAGAATGGAGGCCACCAGAGTGTTGGTTTGCAGAATGGAAGAAAGGACACACACACACACACACTTCAACCACCTTGAAACCAAGGTAAGCACAACAAAATGCCATATCCCACCCATGAGAACGTCACCCAAAATTTATTTCCCCTTTCAAAATTTTCTAATGCTACTTCTTTTCCTATAAACTGATGGCAAATGTGGAGGGAAGCAAGATTTTTTTTTTAAAAAAAAAACCATTAGCTTAGACATTCCTTACTTGGCCCCCTGTCCTATTTTCTAGGGGATTTTCATGAGAGATTGGCAAATCCACCACTGGAGTCCAGCTTCTTTCAGAGTTAGGTGGCATCTCTGCAATTGGACAGTTACCTAACCAAGAGCTGAAAAGACAAAGTTAATCTTTGTTCTACTTGTTCTTCTATGAAGGCTAAATTCCCCATTCCGTACGCCACAGGATTCACATTTTCTCCCTCATTTGCAGCTAATGTTCCATGTATCATTGTAGCGATCATCGTATCAAAAGCAGGCAAGGAATAGATATAGTTTGGAATTCCTTTAGGGTGCTGGTAAATTATGGAATAGTTAAAAATCAATAATCACTATACTGAGCTGCCACAGCACTAAAAATGACAAAGCCACAGCACTAAAAATGACATTATTGTGTCCTTGCAACAAAGTCATTTTTGTTCTTTGCAAACATATCGTTTCAGATGACTACTTATTCAATTCAGATGATCATCCAAACTATGGCTTGACAGATTATGATGTGAACGCATCACAGACTCACATGCACACTGTCTCTTAAACTCGCCTCCAGTTTGCACTAACTATAGTTTGCCATGACATTCAAATTAGCAAACTGTACTGTAGTTAGTGATTCACAGCGAAATGAAATAAAAAACCAACACTGAACCATGACTTCTTTTTCCGTTTGGCAGCTGCACACTACCCATACAGTAGTTTCTTGGTTCAGATGTCACCACAAACAATGGTTAGTACGAGACCAGTAGTCAAAAGGGACAGGTTGCAGAGAGAAGAGATTGCACAAGACTTCAACTTGTTTCTGATCTTCCAAACCATGGAGAACATTGTAAATGAGCTTGTAGTTTCCTGTTTGTTTGTTTGTTTTTAACAAAGTTTTCTCCTTTTTAATAAGATGGGAAGGAAGTAGACTGTAATAAAATCTGAAGCCGATTCAGACATAAAATACAAATACAGTACTTCTAAACTATCTTGAATGTACACCTACCAAAGTCTGAACACAGTAGTTTGTCTATGAAGTCACCTAGTGTGAACTCCCAGTCTGATGACCAGGCAGCAGATGGATTCCATTTAAAGTTAAGTTAAATAGCTTAACTTTCTCATTAATTGCAAAAAGATAGATGGTAAAATAAAAGAGGAAAGGAGTAATTATTTCCCCTGAAACCTTTCTAAAAGGAGATTCCTTTATTGAAACAAGGACAAACTCAATTTAAGGGATGTGACAGCAAAATCTTCCTCCAAACCATAAACCCTTTCACTTTCTGTAACCTTGAGGTCGGTTTTGAAATGCCCCCTGCCTTTATGAAGGTGGTAGGGAGGAGTTTTCCACAGCAATTCTGTATCTATTAAAAAATAAAAGCATGAAAGTAGGGTACAACCATCCCCTATCTGGTACCCTCCAGGTGTTTTATACGACAACCCCCACTTTCCTTGACCACTGTCTGGGGCCAATGGGATTTGCAGTCTAAAACACATGGAGGGCATGGAGTTGGGAAAGGCTGATATAGTTCCTATGAACTTCTAAACTGGAGGCTGTTTCCAAATTTAGGTATGGGCCTGTTTACAGTCACTCCATAACACTACAGTGGTACCTCGGGTTAAGAACTTAATTTGTGCTGGAGGTCCATTCTTAACCTGAAACTGTTCTTAACCTGAGGTACCACTTTAGCTAACGGGGCCTCCCACTGCTGCCGCGCCACCACCATGCGATTTCTTTCTCATCCTGAAGCAAAGTTCTTAACCCGAGGTACTATTTCTGGGTTAGCGGAGTCTATAACCTGAAGTGTCTGTAACCTGAAGTGTCTGTAACCCGAGGTACCACTGTGGTGACATGGGGGAGATAGTTCAGAAGTGACACTCTCCTGGCAGCAGTTCCTGTGTGCTCACCAGGCGACAGCAAGGAAGTTCTGTTGGGAAGCCTGGAGAGCAACAATGTCCTGCCTGCACTGCCTCACTACTGCTGATGGGAAAAGAGATGGTTGTCATTCTAGAGGCCAGTGGATGAATTGGAGCAGGTGCAGGGAATGATTGGACCTCTCTAGGCACTGCTGAACTAAAACTCCCATCCACCCCAGTAAGCATGGCCAAAGGCCAGGGATTACTAGGGCTGTAGCTGAACAACATCTAGAGGTCCTGATGTTCCCTACACCTGAACTAGAGATCCTAAACCCCACCTCCTTACTTATAATAGCCTAGGATTCCTGAAAGTGTGGCACTGTAGTCAGCCCACAGCAGCCTTCAGAGATGTGTCAGTGGGTTGGCTGGAACAGATTGGTTTGTTGAGACTGATCAGCAGCAGTCCCTACTGGTTTCTGTGTCACTTCAGAGTGCCACTTAAGCAGTCGAGGCCAGGCTGAATTGTTCAGAGCCTGGGTGTTCTCCAGTGATATCAGCACATGTGTGTTGACTTCATCTGCTTTCTGGTCTTCATGCCCTACCATGGGTTGCTTAAGAGGCTGAGTATGTGCTGTGTTCCATCTGATGGCTCTTCATTTCTCTTCTCTGATGGACTGAGTATCACAGGCCAGCACTGCCTTCAGACTGGTTTGCACATACTTTGAATATCCATCAAGCCATTTGATAAATTTTGTAAAATGCATCATTCATGGAAGCAGAAGACTGGTCCCATATGGCTTCCATTCTTAAGCAGCTACACTCATTCCCTGTTGTCTTCTGGGTGTCCTGGTACATATGATGCACTGCAAAAACAGCTGGGAATGTACTGTAATCACAGTCCTGCATTCACACCCAGGGACAGCACAAGAACCAAGGTCAAAAGTCTGTTCAAAGAAAAGGAAAACAACAACATGATGGTCCAGTAATCATCCAGGTATACACACATCAGAGAACAGGTGCAGAGGGCTTTAAAACTATGTCATTCAATGTCCTAGGTCAGGGGTCTGCAACCTTTAAGACCAAAAGAGCCACTTGGACCCGTTTCCGAAGAAAAAAACAACTGGGAGCCGCAAAACCATTGCGACATTTAAAACAAATATAACACTGCATTTTTTAAAAAAAAATCTGATTTAAATTTTAAAAAATCCGATTTAAATAAAAAAAATCTGATTTAAATAAAAAATCTGATTTAAATAAAAACAATCCATTTAAAAAAAAAAAAAACCATTCATTTTTATCCACCCTGGGGACCACTACCAGGTCACAGCCTGATCCAAGGTGGGTTGCAACAGCATACAAATATTTGATTTGTTGTTGTTTTTTTTTTTTTTTTTAAATGAGTCCTCAACTGCACACTTGTGTTAAATGTTTGTCCCATGTCTAATTGAAGACTGCTGGCTTTTACAATAATCTTAGTGTCTTTTACCCTTAATATTCCAGACCAGAGGCTATGTTCACCTCTTCCAACCTCCTCTCTTGCTAAATAAAGCACAGAATTGCACCAGAGAAGCCTGTGATGTTTGTGCTGACTTACATACAGGTGGCTGTAGTAGTTCGTAGTGTTCAAACCTTTTTAGGGGAGTTCCCTGCCCCCTTAATGACAATGGCGATAGATTTTGCACATGAACACAGATCCAAGTTAGGACTCCTCTCTTCCACGCCAACAGGTGCTTTGTCAAGGCTCCCCTAACACACACTCAGGACAGAGGAAAAACTGCAAAACGTCCCAGCCTTGCTCCGGGGCGGAGAGAGACGCGCGCCCGCGAGAGCGCGGTCTGAGGCTGCGAGCGGAACCAGGAGCGAAGGAGGCAGCGGCAGGGAAACAGGCGCCGCTTCCTCAACCATTTTTAAAAAGAGGGCTTTCCCCCTCGCCCTCGCCCACCACCCTCCGCCCCTGGCCCAGCCCGCAGCTGCCTACCCCGTCATCGCCTCGATGCAGCAGCCAGCAGCCTTCCAAGAGGAACTGCGGCCAGCCCGCCCCCATGGTCCCACAACCCAGCCGAGGAGTCCTGGCCTCCAGTGCCCGTGCGGGCACGCGTCTGAAGGCCACCTTCCTGCCCCCATCCCGTCCCGCCTCCCAGCTGCCTCTGGATGCTGCGGGGTCCCACATAGCTGCCGACCCCGGAGCTCCCCTGTCCACCCCGAGGCCGCCTCCCACGCTAGGAAGACTCCCGGAGGTGGGCAGGGTTGGTCCCGCCAGGCAGGCTCGGGGGGCGGCCTCTCCCATGGGCGCCTGCTTCGGAGGCGGAGGCGGGGTCTTCAAAGTTCCCCCTCCCACTCGCCCAGCTCCATCTCTTCCCGAAGGAGCGCGCGCGCCTCAGGGGTGCTCCCCGCCAGAGCCGTCTGACCTCGGCTGAGCTGCGCCGCCTCTACTGTGTCCCCACTGCCTCCGAGCCCAGCTGCCCCGCTGTTCAAGGCCAGGTGATCCTGGGTACGCCCCTGAGCAGCGCCCTCAGCCTCCGGAGGGTGGGCCGCCGGCCAGCTGGAGGGCAGTCGCTGCCGCTGGCCAGCTGGAGAAGTGGGCGGGCGTATCCGCCCCGCAGCCCCGGAGCCGCGGCAGCCGTGTAAAAGAGCCGCATGCGGCTCCGGAGCCGCGGGTTGCTGACCCCCGTCCTAGGTCATGCAGGTTGGTCTACTCCTGAGGAGTAGCTTATTCAGCAGTACCACTTTGCTGTTGAGGACTCTTTGAGGTGGACATTTTGGCATCTGGTGGATGACTGACCCTGCACCTTTGGGTGACTGTGCTTCTTAGAATTTGGTTGCCTCTTGGCTTCTGCCTCTGATTCTGTGAAGGGGATGTCTTGAGGGGGAGGAGGTTGGGTTGCCATGTCCTCTAAGGGTCCCAGATCTCCCTGTCCCTCTGTGGCTGCTCCTCTTGTGATGTTTGCCTTGTTTCATCCATCAAAGAGAATGCCTCTAGAAGGAACAGAACACTGGACCCAATTGAAAGTTGACATTCAGAGCTTCGGGCCACACATGCAGCACCTCCTCCTGTATGTTCATTAACAGGTGAGGGCCTGTGAAAAAGACTTGCCAGTGGTGACTCCATGGCTGTGGAATGACCTCCCCTCTGGTATACCTCTTGCCACTACACAGTGTCAGTTTTGGTGACAGGTTTTTTAAGATGTGATGGGTGATGTCAATTCTAAGTATAATGCTGCTGCAATATTATTTTCATAGAAATTTCATGTAAATTTATTTTAATCTGTATTATATTTCATTGCATTGTATTTTCTTGTACACCACTCAGTGACTTTTGCAGTGAATGGCAGTTGTCAGGGATTTGCCTTCTCCTCGTAAGGAGAGCCCGGGAGGAGGTCCTACTCATGAGGAGAGCCAGGGCGGGAGTACTCCTCGTGAGGAGAGAGGGGAAAGAGATCCTCTGAGGGGGGAGGATCAGGGCAGGGAACTTCCTCGAGAGCAGGTCTTGCTCAGGTACAGGGATCCCCAGCCACTGCTGTCATCTCACTCATCTCACAGCCCGTCTCCAGAGCTTTCTCCCATGGAAGAGGAGGAGGAGCTGACAGTCAGGGATGCGAGGGAGAGACCCAGCACCACCAGCCAGTTGTGATCAGAGGGAGAGTTACAGCTTCCGGCACAGATGCAGCGTCGGGGGGCTAGGAGACCCAGAAGACATCATTTCAGGGTGCTGAGGCTTTGGTGCTGGGCGGGAAACCGGAGAGGAGCACTTTCGGATTCTCTAAGTGACTGAACAGTCATGTTTTTAGCTACCATAGTTCTGCACTGTAAATAAGTATGCACAATAAAGTAGTCTTTAGAGTAAGAGGACTCTGTCGTTACTTGTGAGCAACACCCTGGGGGTATCCAGACAGCAGTATCAAAATAAGTTTATAAACATAATAGGAAAGGGCATCAGATTCCAGCACTGTATATGTTATAATAGATACAATGCAAACAAATATGTTTATGTTTAAAATATACAGTGCTGGGATCTGATGCCATTTTCTGTTACTGATGCATACAAAGCAGTTAGTCCCTGGTGATAAATTAACCTATTCATATATTAAGATATTGCTCAATTATAAATATTACAGAATCAGACAAAAAAGAGAGAGAGAGAATCAATACATCTTTAGCCTGTTGACCATTGTTGTAAAAGTTCATTATAACAGCTCATTGGGCTCTGCTTGGCTGTTGACCCAATAAATAATAGCAGCTCCTTGGGATTCGTAACAGCAGTTTGTCATGTCAATGAGTGCTTAGGGACTCTGATAGGCAAATTATTGGCATGTTGCATTGCAAGACCTCTCAAAGATGCTATTATGGTCTACTGTGTCAGTTTAGATGAAATTGCTTCTCAAAATGAGAAAGGATGAAAAGGTTTACAGTTCACCCATAAGCATTTAATTAATGTCTTTGCAGCATCTGTAAAGCAAGATGAATTGAGGGCGGGGGGGGGAGGCTGATGAATTATGTTGAGGAAAGGATGCCATGAGCAAGAATCCAAAGGTCCCTGTTTCTATTTCCGCCTCTGCTCCATCATTTTGCTGCTTGCCAAAATGGATAAAAATATATTAGAATTTCTACTATTTGTTAAAATGGTTGTAGGGAATATTATAGACGCATCAATTATATCAAGCTATCCTTTCTGTTACTGGATCTAGAGATGAAGAAGAAGAGTTTGGATTTGATATCCCGCTTTTCACTACCCAAAGGAGTCTCAAAGCGGCTAACATTCTCCTTTCCCTTCACCCCCCACAACAAACACTCTGTGAGGTGAGTGGGGCTGAGAGACTTCAGAGAAGTGTGACTAGCCCAAGGTCACCCAGCAGCTGCATGTGGAGGAGCGGAGACGCGAACCCGGTTCCCGAGATTACGAGTCTACCGCTCTTAACCACTACACCACACTGGCTCTCCTATATGTCTATAGATGAGCTATAGACATAGATGGTGTTTTCATACTGGCCCAGTTCACAAGCACAGGGAAACTGTGGCTTTCCCACTGTGTGACAAGTAACACTGGGTCTTTGGCCTGTGCAACACCTCCCCCCAACTGACCATGCTTCTCTAACTTGCCAAAGGCCTGGAGTCAAGGTGCGTGTGGGGAGAAAAATGTTCTGCATTACTCTTACTGCCCTGGCACAGAAAGATGCCTCACCAAACAAACCCCACTCCCACAACTATGTAGCGCCAGCCCAGGAAAAAGATTGGGATGCAAGAATGACCTAAGTGTTGGGTGGTTGTTAGAGCTGAGCATCTTTTGCATGTGTGTGCCATCGGATGGTGGGGCGGTGGGAGAGAAGGCATCAGAGAAGCCTAATAAGCAAGGTGCTAGAGAAGAAGGCAGTAGACTCTACTGATCTAATGGGAAGTCCTCAGATGCATGTTGCTTTCCGTCCCGTGGTGGAGTTGGATTTGTATTAAAAATGCACCTCCAAGAATCGGCCACCCAGCAACAGCAACCTACTCCTCTTGCATCCGGGCACTGATTGACACAAGCAGAAACTTCTCTCCCCCCTTTCCACGCGCACAAACCCCAAAGGAATGCCTTGCTTGAAGAAGTGTTTCCACCCCCATCGTTCAGCCTGGACACTGAGATCCAGCGCCAAGGGCCTTCTGGTGGTTCCCTCCCTGTGAGAAGCGAAGTTACAGGGAACCAGGCAGAGGGCCTTCTTGGTAGTGACACCCGCCCTGTGGAACGCCCTCCCATCAGATGTCAAAGAAATAAACAACTATGTGACATTTAGAAGACATCTGAAGGCAGCCCTATTTAGGGAAGTTTTTAATGACTTATGTTTTAATGTATTTTTAATCTTTTGTTGGAAGCTGCCCAATAATAATAAATAATAATAATTTATTATTTATACCCCGCCCATCTGGCTGGGTTTCCCCAGCCACTCTGGTCGGCTTCCAATAGAATTTTAAAAACATGAAAAAAACATCAAACATTAAAAAACTTCTCTAAACAAGGTTGACTTCAGATGTCTTCTAAAAGTCAGGTAGTTGTTTATTTCCTTGACATCTGATGGGAGGGTGTTCCATAGGGAGGGCGCCACTACCGAGAAGGCCTCTGCCTGGTTCCCTGTAACCTCACTTCTTGCAGAAGGCCCTTGGCGCTGGACCTCAGTGTCTGGGCTGAATGATGGGGGTGGAGACTGTCGTGTGACAGCCCCAAAGGTTTTGAGGTTGGAAATCAACTTGATTATGGGTGTGCCATATGATACCCTCCCAATATCACCAAGAGCACAAATAATCCTGAATGCATATTGAAAGAGCCGTGTGGAGATGCCTTCACCTTACCAGATGGAATAATACTGTTCAGAGGGCTCTCCTGACGCCACCCCCAATTTCAGAGGGGTGGTTGCAATTTAGGAGGAAAGGGAGACACTCCATTGTGCAAGTGTGAGGTCTTGTGTGGGTTTCTATTGATAGGGCTCATTAGGCGAATCCCACCCACCCCTTTTGTGCATGTGGGCTTTTGCAGTCACCCACAGTAGAAGAAGTGAACCCATATGAACACCCCTCCCATTGAAGTGAATGTGGAAGTCCCAAGAAGAGCTCTACTCACACATTTCAAGGAAGATCCGAATTAGAGCTCTGACGGCATGATTATGCAAGGTACAACCCCTCAAATACCAAAGGATTTTGATTGTAATCATGGATACAATTGGAACCGCTCGCTCATTACACTTGGAAAGGTGGCTTTAATATTCATTTATGTATCACTTCAGCTCCATGTTAGATCACTTCAATCAAAACTTCCAATTCTTTACAACCTGCTAATAAATTAGTTAATTAAACGGCTCCAGCAAATTGGAGTACACACAACCATCTTTGAGCAAGTAAATACGCTGAAGTTTTGAGTTTATTATCTTCAGTTGCTTGTTCAGTAATTGGATCAGTTTGTACTTCTCAATTATTTCTAATTGCTTTCAGTTTTACACAATGTGGGCAACACTTCTCTGCACAGAGGACCAAACTGCCTAATTAAGAGTCCCGTGCACGTTTCATTTGCATAGCCTGGCCAAAAAGCAAATATTCAAATTACTGAAGCGCTAGGCAGCATATTTTGTGTGCACATAGAATAAGTGCAGTGATATAGTAACTGGTCCATGTTCACCCGATAAGCTTTATAGTCGAATACAGTCCTCTGCATGTAAATAATTACACTACACTGTCTACCCCACTGTAGTCTGCACACGTAGTTATTACTTCATTACTTTATAGCTATTACTATCATTACTACAGAGCTATTACTTCATTTCCTCATCTATACAGTCACTATAGTGTGGTGTAGGGCTTACAGTATCAGATTAGGGCCAGTGAGATCTCTATTCAAGTTTTCACTCAGCCATGAAACACATTGGGTAGTTTGTGGCCAGCCACAACATTTCAGCTTAACTTTCTCCGCAGGGCCGCTGTGAAAATAAAATTGGGAAAGGAGATAAATGTAATAAATAGCATAATGCAGGACATAGAGTAGAATTTCTCAGAGAATTAATTGGGCAGCAGCAAGGCAAGTAATTTTACTAAATCTTATTTATTTATTTATTCTTCAAATGGGCATGTTACTCATGAGTGTTGAAATAATTAGAGCTGGGAGATGCAACGCTTAAAAGCTGAAATTTTCCCATGCAGAAACCCTTATGGCCAGCTCTCCATCAGGCAATTTAAAGAGGCCCACCTATTTCTCCCGGGTAGAAAAGATACTGCAGATTCAAAAATGCAGGCAGGAAGCTGTACACCAAGGTATAGCAGATGTATGTTGGTGCTACTCCAAGGTCACTCCAAGGAGAAAAGCACATTCAAAGAAATAACTGCTGAACTGGAAAATGATTTGGGGGGGGGGGCGGTTTAATTGAGAATGTTGTCTGGGTCCCAAGACATCTGCTATTCATATACCACTGGGCTGATTGAAAAAATAGCTTTATTAATTTTTAACCTTTTTTAAAAAAAACAACAACAACAACTGGAGAGTTATGCTACTTGGTTTCATCTTAGCAACTATCCAACCAGGCAACCAGCAAATATCTTACCCAAGTGGTAGGAAACATCCTCCAAGAAGTTGTTGGATTACAACTCCCATCATTCTTGACCGTTGGCCACACTGGTTGGGGCTGATGTAATTTGAAGTCCAATGAAGATCTGGAACCGCCCAACTTATCCAGCCTGGTCAATAGGCTAGTTGGTAATGCGCAACCAGATGCACAGCCACTTCAGCGGTGCACAGAAGACTGTCTACACACATGGAACACCCCTTTGTAGATCTCATTTGCCAAATTCAGAAGAGTTTGTTAGTATTACTTATACTATCAGTCAACCTCATACACCAGGCATAGGCAAACTCCGGCCCTCCAGATGTTTAGTACTACAATTCCCACCATCCCTAGCTAACAGGAGCAGTGGTCAGGGATGATGGGAATTGTAGTCCCAAACATCTGGAGGGCCGGAGTTTGCCTATGCCTGCCATGCACAATGGAATTACTGCTTCCTCCACTGCAATCACTGATTGCAAGCAACACTACACAGCTGTCTCTCCTCTTGTACATGATCAACACATGCACTCCTGCTGACATGCATACTGAAAGGGGGTGGGGCAGAATGGGGCAGGGCTGGGGCAGAATGGAGGAATCCCAAGTTGTGTGCAGAATGGAACCACCATGGAAGTGGGGATTCCCCCTGTACAGCATGACTTCAGGAGACAAACAGAAACAGGAAGTTAGATGAGAAGTTGCTTAAATTAGACAGGGGGAAAGAAGCCAGCAAGCCGTAGTCGACTAAGGTACATTACAGCACCATCTACAGTCTGAGCAATTACACCTTCAATAGAGAACACGTATAGATTTAACCAGAGCTACAATGAAACTGAGTTCCAGAAAAACATCTACTTCTGCTTCATTGACTACACAAAAGCCTTTGAGTGTGTCAACCACAGCAAACTATGACGAGTTCTTAAAGAAATGGGAGTGCCTGATCACCTCATCTATCTCCTGAGAAATCTCTATGTGGGACAAGAAGCTACAGTTAGAACTGGATATGGAACAACTGATTGGTTCAAAATCGGGAAAGGCTGTATATTATCTCCCTGCTTATTTAACTTATATGCAGAATTCATCATGTGAAAGGCTGGACTGGATGAATCCCAAACCGGAATTAGGATTGCCAGAAGAAATATCAACAACCTCAGATATGCTGATGACACAACTTTGATGGCAGAAAGGGAGAAGGAATTAAAGAACCTCTTAATGAGGGTGAAAGAGGAGAGCGCAAAATATGGTCTGAAGCTCAACATCAACTAAGATCATGGCCACTGGTCCCATCACCTCCTGGCAAATAGAAGAGGAAGAAATGGAGGCAGTGAGAGATTTCACTTTCTTGGGTTCCATGATCACTGCAGATGGTGACAGCAGTCACGAAATTAAAAGACGCCTGCTTCTTGGGAGAAAAGCAATGACAAACCTAGACAGCATCTTAAAAAGCAGAGACATCACCTTGCCGACAAAGGTCTGTATAGTTAAAGCTATGGTTTTCCCAGCGGTGATGTATGGAAGTGAGAGTTGGACCATAAAGAAGGCTGATCGCCAAAGAATTGATGCTTTTGAATTATGGTGCTGGAGGAGACTCTTGAGAGTCCTATGGACTGCAAGAAGATCAAACCTATCCATTCTTAAGGAAATCAGCCCTGAGAGCTCACTGGAAGGACAGATCCTGAACTTGACGCTCCAGTACTTTGGCCACCTCATGAGAAGAGAAGACTCCCTGGAAAAGACCCTGATGTTGGGAAAGATGGAGGGCACAAGGAGAAGGGGTCGACAAAGGACGAGATGGTTGGACAGTGTTCTCGAAGCTACCAACATGAGTTTGACCAAACTGTGGAAGTGGAAGACAGGAGTGCCTGGCGTGGTCTGGTCCATGGGGTCACAAAGAGTCGGACATGACTAAATGACTAAACAACAACAACACAAAGAAACTGCAGCATATCCGAAAAAGGAAATATTAAACATGATATTTCCGCCTCTTCTTGGCCCAAAATTCAGCAGCTCTATGCACATACACAAGGCTTCACATGTACGTACTCTACTTGAAACACATACTGGACAAGTCCCATGAATATGCATGGCATAGTTCCCATCATAGCCTCCTAATAGCTGAGATCCTAAAATATTTACATTTTCAGAACCTCAGGAAAGCCACTGCCAGCACAATTCCTTTAAGGACAAAACCTCCATATGCAAATTCACAGCTATTACTTAAGGGAGTTGACGCACAACAGAGGCAGATGGGTGTTATATACTTCCAGGCAAATGTTCTTGCAAATTATTTTTCAGATCA
The DNA here is from genome assembly GCF_009819535.1 of Lacerta agilis. Taxonomy (NCBI): domain Eukaryota; kingdom Metazoa; phylum Chordata; class Lepidosauria; order Squamata; family Lacertidae; genus Lacerta; species Lacerta agilis. The sequence goes on along the minus strand of NC_046314.1, from coordinate 28,479,806 downwards.
CCAGGGTGGAAAAACCATTTCACACTTTATATGCTTCTTTGGAGAGAATGTATACATTCACTGTTTTCGGTTTTTCCGTGATTTCTCTCTTTGCGGGGGTTCAGAAAATATATTGCTCACGGATCAGAGGGTGATATTGAAATGCCCCAAACGTTCTTCAGTTGGTCAACTTGGTCTTTTCTTTTCTCCTTCTCTACCTGAGTTTGTACAGCAGTCTTTGTCAACCTGGTGCCCTTTAGATGCTTGAGGTTACAGCTCCAGTTGACACCAGCCAGCACAGGATGTAGTAGCTGGAGCTGATGGAGGAGGAAGAAGAAGAGTTTGGATTTGATATCCCACTTTATCACTACCCGAAGGAGTCTCAAAGCAGCTAACATTCTCCTTTTCCCTTCCTCCCCCACAACAAACACTCCGTGAGGTAAGTGGGGCTGAGAGACTTCAAAGAAGTATGACTAGCCCAAGGTCACCCAGCAGTTGCATGTGGAGGAGCGGGGACGCGAACCCAGTTCACCAGATTACGAGTCCACTGCTCTTAATCACTACACCACACTGGAGGGCAGCAGGTTGTCAAAGTCTGATGTAAAAATTGGTCAGTGCTTATGCTCCAGATGTCTCTGAATGCAGCCTGTAAGATCGGATCACTGTCAGGTGTTAAACAGCACCGTGGATGGGTATGCCTCCCCTTTGATGTCAAAGCCTCCTTGTGAGGCAAAGACTTCAAAAAAGGGACCATCATCAATTAACCATGAGACAAAGTCTTCCAAGGAAATCTAATGTGCATTCCCCCCTCTTTTAAAAAAATGAGGTATAGAGCTGCCACTCCCACATATAAGATGAATTAATCTGACAAGACACTTCTGAAGTGTGAAATGCTCTACAGTCCTAGAACAGCACACAACAAATTTGAACCTGTTCCTCCCCTCCCTGCAAACTGTCAGATTTCCCAAGCTTGGTGTTGTACTTTGTACTCATTACCGGTTAGGTTAGGTTAGGTTAGGTTAGGTTTCATTAAATTTATGCATTACTTTCTGTGACAAAAAGCCCCAAAGCAAATTAAAACAAAATGAAAAATGCAATAATAAAAACGCATAAAGCTATTAGAAGCATGGAATTAAAAACAGCCAGTCATTGGTGCTACCCAAATGCCCAGGAAAATGGAAGCATATTTGCCTGGTGCCAAAGTAAAATAAAGTTGGTGCCAGGTAGGTCTCTCTAGGGTAAGCATTCCATAGACCTGAAGGAGTGTCTCTACCCCCATCGTTTAGCCCAGACACTGAGGTCCAGCTCCAAGGGCCTTCTGGCTGCAAGAATCCAAGTTACAGGGAACCAGGAAGAGGGCCTTCTTGGTGGTGGCGCCCACCCTGTGGAACACCCTTCCATCAGATTTCAAGGAAATAAACAACCACCTGACTTTTAGAAGACATCTGGAGGCAGCCCTGTTTAGGGAAGTTTTTAATGTTTGATGTTTTATCGTGTTTTTAATATTCTGTTGGAAGCCGACCAGAGTGGCTGGGGAAACACAGCCAGATGGGTGGGGTATAAATATCAAATTGTTATTATTATTAGTAGTAGTGGTGGTAACCTGTGCTTGCCCATAGCTTCTTGCTGAAATCCCATAACTTTTCATACCATTAATGTGGTATAAATTTATTATTATTATTATTATTATTATTATTATTATTATTATTAAGCTGTCATCACCCTCTGGACCCCCCCTCAGACAATGAGCTATAGGTTCAAAAAAGTTCATATGTCAGAAAGAGGTCCTGTATATATCTCACAAATGCCACTCGATGCAAAGATCTTCCCTGCTAAATTGAAGGTTGTTAGATACGGATGGGAATCTTTGGCCACTCCAGATATTGTCAGACTCCAACTCCCATCATCTCCAGACAACATAGCCAATCACAGAATCAGAATTGTAAAGTTGGAAGGGACTCTGAGGGTCACCAAGCCCAACCCTGGGCAATGCAGGAATCTCAACTAAAGAATTCATGACAGATGGTCTTCAAACGCTGCTTATACCTCTCCAAAGAAGGAGAGGCCACAACCTCACAAGGGAGTCTAACAGCTCTTGCTGTCAGAAGGTTCTTTCGGATGTTTAATCGGAATCTCTTTTCTTGTAACAATGAGGTCAGGGATGATTGGAATTGTAGTACAATATCCAGAAGGCCACAGTCTCCCTGTCCTTAGAATAAGTTTTTGAATTCCTCCAAACAACACAGAACCCCCTGAGATGATGGATGCAGAAACTTCACCATATATTTCACCAGAACCAGTGTGGTGTAGTGGTTAAAAGCAGTAGACTCGTAATCTGGTGAACCGGGTTCGCGTCTCCGCTCCTCCACACGCAGCTGCTGGGTGACCTTGGGCTAGTCACACTTCTTGAAGTCTCTCAGCCCCACTCACCTCACAGAGTGTTTGTTGTGGGGGAGGAAGGGAAAGGAGAATGTTAGCCGCTTTGAGACTCCTTTGGGTAGTGAAAAGCGGGATATCAAATCTAAACTCTTCTACTCTTCTTCTTCTTCTTTCGTTTGAACAGTATTCAACCAGTCGAATAATAGTATCACAGAGCATTTGAGAACTCGTTTATGTACATAAACGATGTATGTTTGTTGAACTGGGACCCAGTTGTATACTTTTTGTGAAAGAACAGCAATGTTGCTGTTAGTGAGTCAAAGGAAGGGGCTATTTGGATTACTAGCCAGAAATAAAGAAATATTCAGCATGAAGTGTGGCAGTTGAACTGCCTCTAAGGAGCTCCTAGGCCTGCTTTAATTTGCATTGGTCAATAACAGTGCTTCTGGGGATGTTTTGAAATAACGTTTCCAGGGTTAAATAAATATGAATGGAAAGAAATCGGCAACAATCAGCATACCCATGAAATGGATGGTCAAACCTGAGGGGAGTATTGCGATTTTTAAAAGTGAAATAAAACCTGGTTCTACCCAAAGAAAACATTTACACTAATGCCAGTGATGTTTAGTTTAAATATGTCCCTGGTTATTATACTATGTATGGTATTGTACAGTGTATTTTATTGCACGGAAACAATTTTTATTCACGTTATACTGGTGTACCAGTACACTTCTTAAATGCGCTCTGAATGTGGGCCTGTCAATAGATATACACACAGTTATATTTATCACAAAAGCCTCAGGGCCCATATGTCTGCAAATTGTCAGGTTTCCTAACCGGAGGTGCCTTTCTCAGGTCCGCATTTCGCCCCTCCCAGACCAATTGCTTACAAAAAAAACACATAGGGGAAAATTCAGTAATTCCTATTAACCCACCCTCAAACTGTAATAATTGTCCTTGCAAGATAACTGCTGCAGATATCCTTCTGAAATTTGGCAGGATTTGTGCCTTCAGAATGGACAATCTTGACTGCAAAATTCATCCAATCCTTCCGGAAGTAAAACAAACAATAAAAAAACCTATGGACATTTCCTTTTAAAAACATAATAAATCAAATAAGAAAATTTGAATGTATTTAGCTTAAAATGTGCTGGGCCTATTTATCTGTAATCTGGCAGACTGAATCCACTCTGGAGAAGCTGTTATACCTGAAACATTTACCAACTTTGGTCAAAAGGGGGGAAAGTTACAGAAATGTTTTGATTTGCCGAGAGTGAATGGGGTGGGAGTGGGAGGATGAAGGAGACTGATTGTGATCTGATGGCCTATGAAGTGCCTTTGACCAAGGCAGGGACCAAATCAGGACCCAATCCAATCTTGTAGTTGGTATACACTCCAAATATAGACGTAAGCACATAGATCACTTCTGAAGGTAAAAGTGTAATGTTTATTGAAAAGCACCTCCTGAGAATCCCCCATATATGGGGCAGAGAGGGCTCTAGAGGTGTGATTTGTTGCAGACATGCACATCCATGTGGGTGCATTTCAGATGAAGCAAATGTCCAGCTGGGACGCGGGTGGCGCTGTGGGTTAAACCACAAAGCCTAGCGCTTGCTGATCAGAAGGTCGGTGGTTTGAATCCCCGCGACGGGGTGAGCTCCCGTTGCTCGGTCCCTGCTCCTGCCAACCTAGCAGTTCGAAAGCACGTTAAAGTGCAAGTAGATAAATAGGTACCGCTCCGGCGGGAAGGTAAACTGCATTTTCGTGAACTACTCTGGTTCGCCAGAAGCAGCTTAGTCATGCTGGCCACATGACCCGGAAGCTGTACGCCAGCTCCCTCGGCCAATAAAGCGAGATGAGCGCCGCAACCCCAGGGTCGTCCGCAACTGGACCTAATGGTCAGGGGTCCCTTTACCTTTACCTTTACCTTTAAATGCCCAGCTATTTTCTAGGAAAATGGTATAAAAGCATTTGAAATGCACCTGCTCTTTCGAATTCTGTTTGCATGTAGAGCTCATTGCACAGTTCATTTGCAACTGTTCTGCTTGGGGGCAAAAGTAATGTTCAGAAACTTGAAAGATTTCCAGTTTTTGAGAGAAAAAAATACTATTACTGTCTGTGGTGTGTCCATTCACCAGAATTTGATATGAAACTCCACAGAGGAAATAATAAGAAAGAGATAATATTTGTAACTTCAGACATCTCTCAATACCATCCTTTCATCCTTTCCCTTATCAGTGTATAAAATTTGTGCTGTCTCTTAAATATATTTATTATATTCCAGAGAAGCACAATTGCTGGCACAGCTATAAAAAGTCAGACAATCAACTATGTATACTCATTGCAGCTTACATCATTAATGACATAATTGGAGGTCTAGAATTACATCTACAGCTGCCAAATTGGCTTTCCCAGTTAATGAAATACAGAAATGTTGACATCTCCCCAACATGATCAAGTGAGAGGAGTTAACAATAAAATTCAGCCAGTTGGCAGACATGGCCATGAATGAGAGGAAATAAGCAAATAAAACTGTTGCACAGTATTGCTACCAGCATTTGAGTAAAGTTAAATTCAAGGCATATTTGGAATATTTTGCTCAGGTGCCTTGTCCTGGATCTTAAAGGTAAAGGTAACCCTGACAGTTAAGTCCAGTCGCAAACGACTCAGGGGTTGCGGCGCTCATCTCGCTTTACTGGCCGAGGAAGCCGACGTTTGTCCGCAGACAGTTTTCCTGGGTCATGTGGCCAGCATGACTAAGCCACTTCTGGCGAACCAGAGCAGCGCATGGAAATGCCGTTTACCTTCCCAGTTTACCTATTTATCTACTTGCACTTTTGGGCTTTCGAACTGCTAGGTTTGCAGGAGTCCTGGATCTTAGGCAACTGAAAAATTGCGCTCAATAATTTTGGGGTTTTTCTTTTAAAAAGCTCAGCAATTTTGGATGTCCTGGTTTTTATTTTTTGAAATATGGCAGAATCCAGTAAGAACTAAGCAAGTAATGTTGACTGATTCATGAGTAATGGGGGTGGGATAGAAAAATGGAAGTAAAGGGGGAATGGAATGGCATTATTGGAATCCTGAGCAGGGAGTGCTTCAAACTCAACATTTTTATTGCAGATTTCACTTGTTAAATTCGATTACTTAACATCAGCAGTGAATTCCCAGCCTCCTTTTGTAGATAAGCATAAATCTGTTGGTAGCCAGTTCTTTATTAAATCTTTAATAAATGTTATTATAGTTTATTTCTGAAAACTGGGATCAATACATTGCTGCATGGATAACATCATTCCTGACCTTTTTGTTTCATATCACTTTTATTAAATTTAAAGACCTCAACAGCTCTTCACTCCAAATCTAAGCATCATCTTGGGAGAGGAAGATCTGTAGCTTTTTCATCACAGGGGAAATGCAACAGTCCCAGCACACAGCTCTTAATTTATAGCAAGTCTTCTCTCAAGTAACGATAGCAGCCTAATGATGGCAAGCGAGTCCCTAACCCTATTAATGATTGCTAGGAAAGCACTGCTCAAACCTGTTTTGGATACACACTCAAACATGCCAGCAACCACAAGACAAGGAAGTTGCTTCTCAATGGTGTGAGCCACCATGATGATCCCTGTGAGTTTGAGAATGGGAGTTGCTAGTTTAGGCCTTCATCTTCTGATCTGAAGGAGGGAGTGTGGTTAGAATATTCCCAAACAGCAACGAATCACACCTTAGGGAAGCAACTCCCAAACTTTAGGAATGGTGGAGTGAGTGAAAGAAGACCTAATATTCTTCTTTCAGAATTTAGAAAGCGGGTTCTCCCTCATAGAGAGCACATGTTGCGGTGGGGGCCAGCAAGCCACCTCCATTGCTGTGGGCGGAATAGTATAGATGGCCACAGCTCTGATTGGGCTTGGGGGTATTGTTACGGAGATTCACATGTATCGATTGGTGATGGCAGCCTATATAAGTGATTGGCAGCCTATATAAGTGTCAGCCTTGTGACTGACCGCCCTCTTGGCTGCATGCTACGGATCACCCGCCCTTCCCCTCCTGTGTTTAGGCCTCTATGTTGACCTTGCTATGCCTATCATGGGGTCATCTGCTTTTGGGGCAGGGGCCTGGTAGGAATTTTGCCAGTTGGCTGTTTGGCTGTTGCCATCTGGTTTTTGCCTACTGCTTAGCAACTAGTCACAACTTGTAAGGTTGGCAGTTAGGCATTGGTCATTATGTGTGATTGGAGGGGTGGTAGTCCCTCCAAATGGTGATGGTGTGCTGGGAATTCCGTTAAAGGAATCAAGGGGCTCATATGCTAGTCCGAAACCCCGGTAGGGGTCAGGGCCCATGCGAGAGCCCCTGGGACCCACTGGGGAGGGGGGGTTCTGCATACCAACCCCCAGATCTCTCCCCAGATGGGATTTCCCACTGCTGACACGTGGTCAGCTCTGTCCCATTGGGCAGCTAGTCTGGACCAATGCCTACGCAACCACTCACATTGATTTGTAATTTAAGAAAGTTGTGGCCTAAATTCTGCCAAAAACCCAAACAAAAAATGATGTCTCATGTCTGAATTATTTGGGGGTGGCATTGGGGACCTCCACACGCAATGTTAGCTGGGGACAGCAAGGCCTTTTCAGTAGTTGTTCCAAAACTTTGGAATGATCGTCCAGAAGTAGAGAAGCATTCTTCTTTGCAGAGCTTCCTGACATTAAAATAAACATAAAGACTCCCTGCTTTTTATTTTTTGTTGTATTAATTTTTTTTTTAACAACCCACCTGAAATTAAACAAAGGGACTCAGCCACTGGGTTTGTCCATCATTGATACTGAAGTAATCAGTGGCTTGTCCTCCACTCCTTTTTACTTATTTGGATTGGCACTTGGTTCAAGCAATTGTATTACTGTCTTTAGTTTGTGATGTCCCTTTGTAAGCTGGCTAAAACGACTGGGGAAGCAACGTTTTAAATAAATAAACTAGGTGATCTAAGCAACTGATGTCGAAATAGCGAGGCAGTAAATTGATTTAGGGGTGCTGTTTTCCTTGTGCTTCTTGCAAGCCCTCTTGAACAGCTGTGGGGATTGCAGGAATCGTCAAGGTCTGAAATGAGGCAGGGGTGGACCTTGGCAATATGGCACCCTGAGTGAGGACAAAATTTTGTGCCCCTCCCCTAAATATTTCTTATTTTCACAATAATTCATTCTGGTACAGTTGATACTTTATGGTTCTTCTCAGTAGGTACCTGTATAAATATAGATGGTATTACTACTACTATGGGACTGCCTCTCCTGGTATGCCCCACAGAGGACCTCAGCCCACACCACCCTGAGTGTGGATATACCATCATAAACCTCTTGATGCATTATCCACATGAAGGAATTTATCTGTAGTTCCACTGACCTCAGAGGGAGAGAGCTTTCTCTGTGGCTGCCCCTAAGTTATGAAATTCTCTCCCCAGTGAGGTGAATCCGGTCCTTGACAGTACTATCCACCTGTTCTTCTACACACACACACACACACACACACACAGAGAGAGAGAGAGAGAGAGAGAGAGAGAGAGAGAGAGAGAGACCCATTCTCTGTTCTTTTATTTGTTTCAAACTGATTTTAATATTGCATTTTAAATTGTTGTAACCTGACCTGGCAAGAGATCAAAGAAACAAAGGAGCCGACGACAGCAACATAACCTGGAACTTTGCATGTCTCTCCATGTCATTTTTTTCCCTCCAAGATGTCCAATAGATGGGCTTTCGGCCATCCCCCATTGACTTTCACAAGAACCGCTGGGCAGGATAGATAGAGCAACAACACCGTGACACAGTGAGTTGCCCAGCTTGATGCTGAACTCTTAAGAAAGCTTACTTAAAAATAAGACACAGTTCCATCAATGAGATTAAATTCCAGAAAATTGTCTAGGTCTGGGGTGCCAAGCATGGGATTTCAATTAATGTCGAGATACATTTTGGAAACCCCTTTGCTTTATGTTGAGTACAAATGGCTATAGTCCAGCACCAGAATTTTGGGCCTGCTGAAGCCCCTTAACTTCTGTGGGCTTAAGTGTGCTCAAGTCTGTGCTGGATTGTGTCCAGTGTCTTTGGCCATAATCTTGAGCAGACTTAAGCTTCTTATCCTATTTAATTGACTTCAACAGGAATAAAGCATCCTTTGTCAGGAGTGTCTCTCATATCTCTGCTATCCATTAGCGTTTTAGGACCTGAAGTAAAGATGGGATTAATGAAAAGAAAATGTATTTCATATTCTGATGCCTTTAGAAACAGCCCACAATTTCTTGACAACTAATCATATGATTTATAGATTCTGCTTTGGTCACCTAATTTCATTTATGATGCTTTGTGAGTTCAGAATAATGCAAACTGTTCTAGTTTCAGGGCTTTCCCCACCAGCTGGAACCCTCCAGAAGTCAGTTCTGGCACCTCTCAGGTGGGTGCCATTGCCATTCTAAGAGAACGAGGGAGGTGTTCATTGTGAGTCCCAGCACCTCTTTTTCTAGAAAAATAGCACTGTCTAGTTTTGCCCAGTGCTGCCTCTCCAGGATTTGAGAGAAGAATGCTCATATGTCTAACAGTGTGGTCCTACACATAGCTACTCTGAAGTAAGCCCCATAGAACTCAGTGGAACTTACTCCCAAGTTTGCATGTATAGGATTTTCACTCTTAATGACTGTGGCTCAGCAATAGTAAATAGAGTACCCTCTAGGTGTGGTTGGACTCTTAACTTCCATTAGCCCCTGGCAGCATCACTAGTGCTCTGGGAAGATGACAGTTTTAGTCCAGCAATTGCTGGAGGGCAGTATGTTGCCTGTTCCTCCAATAGATGGTCCCCGAATGGCCAGTTCACATGCAAGGATGGATTCTGAGGTGAATGCTGGACAGATTCTGAGCAAAGCAGCAGCAATATCAGCAGTGTGAATGAGAGATAGATAGATAGATAGATAGATAGATAGATAGATAGATAGATAAGTACTGGATCAGAGCAAGTTGTTTATTATCTAAAGGGATATATTGTTCTCTCACACATATGATAAAGGGGAATGCAGGGATATTGTACTTTCAGTGTAATTTCTGTATATGTTCTAATTACAACTTGAAAGTGGTAGGTTTTTCAATAAAAGTATGGAGGTATTTTTTTTTTTCAAATGCTGTAGGTATACCAAAATGATGGTGGTTAAAAAAAAAAGACAGCAAGCTAATCCTTCTCCTACAAACTAGGTATTTTAATATATTTTTTGTAGCATAATTAACCCCATTTAAAATACCAGTATACATTATCTGTCCCCTTGCCACATTATTCCATTAGTAATGGCTCATTTTTGATAAAATCTAATTGTTGCATTTAATAGTAAATTAAAAGTGTTTCATACTTAGAATTTATAGGGGGCGGAAATAATGAGACAGAGAAAGTTGTCATCCTATGTATTAGAAGATGGTAAAAGCATTTATATTTCTGTTCCACATTATTACATTAACGAGTGTAAATTTGTTTTCTTTTTTGATGGACTGACTGATAAATCTGGGAAGTGACATACATGCGCATAGTATGTGGATGTGGGTGAACAACAGCCAGAACTTAAAAAATAAAATAAATAAATGGGGGGAGAGGAGGAAGTGTTGCAACAGCAATTGCTATGTGGCTGAAGATACAAGCTGCTACTAAACTGTAACTGTGGCTCGGCTTTTCACTTCTGTAAAGTACTGCAGTGTTTTTCAACCACTGTTCCGCGGCACACTAGTGTGCCGCGAGATGTTGCCTGGTGTGCCGTGGGAAAAACGTCCCGGCCGTTGTTGTTGCCTTCCTTCAGCCAATCAGGGTCAGCCCGCGTTTGTACACAGAGCCGAAAACAGACACCCGCCTTGCCCCAGCAGCGCCGAGGCTACACTGCACTGCACGGCCCTGGACGCGGCAGCCGCGCCGGCCGCCTCAAAAGCACCTCCCTCCCTCCTTCGCCCTCCCGCCGGCCAATCATCAGCGCCCTCCGGCCTGCCGGAGTTCCCCGCCTCCTCAGCCGTCGGCGTGGCCCTGAAGGGGTCCTGCGCGCCATGCGCGCCTTGTCGCAAGTGGGGTTCCGAGGCCAATGTAGGCGCGCGCATCTTAGAAGCGGGAGGGGGGGTGGAAAGAGCGGGCCGCAAGCCGCCGCCACGGTTCGTCAGCCCGTCTCCGACTACAGCTCCCGGGGTGCACCGTGGCCAGACCTGCTCTGCCCCCTCCGCGGACAAAACACCGTCGCTTGGAAGAGCGGGGGGGGGGACTTCAAGTCCCAACAAGCAGCACGGCCAAGCGCGCGACCCGTGAATCGGCGTATTCTGGAAAAGCGGGCTGAAAACATTCCACCTTCCTTCCGCCACCTGTTCCCGCATAGCCTGCTGGGATTTGTAGTTCTGTGGGGGGGGAAAGAGATATTGTGCTGCTTCAGGAACAGGTGCGAGAAAAGACTTGCTGCGTTTCCAAGGCTTGCTTAATGCGGTGGTGTTTAATCAAGGGAAGCAGATCCGGCTTTAAAGTTCGCGCGGCTGGCGGCTGTGCCTTAAGTTCCCTTGTCCGCTGGGGAATGCCAGGAAAAGTGTCGCGTCTCCATGTTTTCCTGCCTACCAATCAACTGCCGCCCCCGCAAAAAAAAAACCAACCAAACAAGCCAATCCTCGTGATATTTACTTAAAAGTTTACTTAAAAGTTTCCCGACTGCAATTCTAAATGCACTTACCTTGGCGCGAGTTCCATTGTAGGCAAGTACAGGATGGCACTGTGATGCTTGGTTTTTTGTTTTTGTTTTAAACTACCTAGGTTCGTTTTAAGCCCACCCCTTTAAAAAATAAATAAACCAAGAAGCTAGAAAACAAATGGATTTGTTTAATAGTGGTGCCCGCTCATCGGTTTCACGAAAACTGAAAAGTCCCTTTGCAGCCTGAGTTTCATTTGGATGAGAGAGCAGAGTACTGTACTGAAGATGTCTGGTGCTTTTGTAGTATTTTCTGTATTGGAGCCTAATAATAATAATAATAATAATAAATTCTATATTATTATTATTATGATGATGATGATGATGTATACGCCGCCCATCTGCCTGGGTTTTCCCAGCCACTCTGGGCGGTTCCCAACAAAATATTAAAAACATGCTAAAATGTCAAACATTAAAAACTTCCTTAAATAGGGCTGCCTTCAGATGTCTTCTAAAAGTCAGATACCGGTAGTTGTTTATTTCCTTGACATCTGATGGGAGAGCGTTCCACAGGGTGGAAGCCACTGCCGAGAAGGCCCTCTGCCTATATCATGTCAGGATGTCTCAGGAGCTTCTCCACTCATGTCTTTGTCACAAAAAGTCACTCAGGTACAAGACTAGAGTCCCTTAGACCTTACTTGGGGCTGGACTATATTTTGAAAAAAATATGAACAAATTCCTATGCCCCACAAATAACCCAGAGATGCATTTTAAATAAAAGGACAGGTTCCAATTCTGTAAAAACACGCTGATTCCTGGACCATCCGCGGGCAGCATTTAGAAGGTGATTGGGCCACATCCGGCCCCCGGGTCTTAGTTTGGGGACCCCTGCTCTTAAGTCCAAGATTATAAAATACTTTCTTTGTGTTTCTATTCAAGAGAATTACTTTATATATAGTCAATATAGGCACAAAGTTAATTTTTTTAACATTTTCTAATGGTGGTGTGCCTCGTGATTTTTTTCATGAAACAAGTGTGCCTTTGCCCAAAAAAGGTTGAAAAACACTGAAGTACTGTACCAAAGTCATACCTCTTGCCTTTTGTCCACTTCACATTTAACTTCAATGCACCCTAGCTAGGATGTGCAATATATAGAACGGACTCAGAAGTAGGTTATTTTGAGCATCTTGTTCCTTTGATCCTTGTATCTTGGAGACATATACTAAGGGTGGGGGAATAGCCTGCTTAGATCTGTGACTCACCCACTGAAAATAATGTCCACACTGTTGTTTTGAAGCTAGTTGAACTTGCATGACGTTGCAAGAAAAGCATTCTGTTGCCATTTTCAGGGTTTTCTGGGAACAAGGAAAATTGAAATCAAAGTACAGTTAAATTCTGTAGTTAAATATGCTCTGAGGCAGTGTTTTTCAACCACTGTTCCGCGGCACACTAGTGTGCCGCGAGATGTTGCCTGGTGTGCCGTGGGAAAATTACTTTATATATAGTCAATGTAGGCACAGAGTTAATTTTTTAAAAACATTTTCTAATGGTGGTGTGCCTCGTGATTTTTTTCCGTGAAATAGTCAATATAGGCACAGAGTTAATTTTTTTTAAACATTTTCTAATGGTGGTGTGCCTCGTGATTTTTTCCGTGAAACAAGTGTGCCTTTGCCCAAAAAAGGTCGAAAAACACTGCTCTGAGGAACACTTCGCCTGTGGAAGGAAACGGGCACTTTAGCAACCTTGGCTTGTGCTGTTTGTTAAGAAATGTATAGTTTTGATCTTATCTTCCAAAGCAATCCAGCACAGCATTAAAATCATGCCAAATTGCATCTACTTCTGCCTGGTGTCTCAGCAGAAGTAAAAATAAATAAATAAAATAAGACTGCACTTATAATTATATTGTATGGTCAAAAAGCCCTCTGCAACCAGGTTGCAAAGTTGGCACAGTAGCACAATTCAAACAAATAGGCAGAATTCAGATTGCAGAGAAATGCCACGAGAAATGATTGTTTCTGTTTTTGAGTGACGAAAGTAAATTCTGTGATCTCTGGTGTCAGAATGCTACTATGCTACTAAGTGGTAGCTGCTTGGGGGCAAGTTCTGAAAGTGGAGAGAGAGAGAGAGATGGAGAGAGATATCTGTTAGCAGCCTTTCTTAAACTGAGGCTTCTATATTTTGCTAGACTAAAACTCCCATCATCCCTGACCACTGGAAAAGCCAGAGGAATGTTCATGTAAGACATGGGATTTCTTAGGCTTCTGTCTGTTCCGTGTGTGTCAACATTAGATAAAAAGTGTGGGACAGTGGTACCTCGGGTTAAGAACTTAATTCGTTCTGGAGGTCCGTTCTTAACCTGAAACTGTTCTTAACCTGAGGTACCACTTTAGCTAATGGGGCCTCCTGCTGCTGCACAATTTCTGTTTTCATCCTGAAGCAAAGTTCTTAACCCGAGGTACGATTTCTGGGTTAGCGTAGTCTGTAACCTGAAGCGTCTGTAACCCGAGGTACCACTGAATTCATGAAATTGCTGCAGATTTAATGAGGATTTAATATATTTAAAATGCAATGTTTTATTTCTTCTCAATGTTAAATTCAAACTTCCCTCCCTGTCATCTCCCACTCACAACAAAAAATTAACCCTCTCACTACCACAGGTGTCAAACTCTATTTTGTTAAGTGAACCCAACCTAGGAAACAATAGAACAAGAAATGTGTATATTCAGAGTTCATGATTTAGAGATATTCTAGTACCTGGAAGACTAGTGTTAATGAAATAGTAATTTGACAAAATGTCTTAAATCTACTAGGAAATGTTATATTAGAGGAAGCCTTGAAATGGTTGTGCTAGGTGCTTAGAGTAATCTGAATCACTCTTTAGATTGAAACTGCATTTTATTCTGATCTTTATTCCATGGGATCTACATCAATGGATAAAGACATTTCAGGGCGAAAACAGTAAGAACTGGAGATTGCAAAGGTGTGGATGGTAAGTATTAGCAATCTTTTTAAGGGGTTTGTTTATGCTATTCTACTGGTGTATTTACTTCATGAATCGCAGAAAACCTGCATGAATACTGCATGAATCACAGAAAAGCACCGTTTCATTTGTAGATACTCTGCAAAGATACAAATTTGTGGTTCAGAATAACTACATACTGTATACTGCGAAACACACACACACACACACACAAACACAAACACACACAAACAAACAAACACACACACACACGTGTGGCTGTACAACACTTTCATGGGTGCTGTTGTAATAAATCCAGGTGAACTGGCCACTTATAAGATGGGCAGTTTTTAATATAAGGTGAATTAAAATGCTATATGCAAAAGAGTCAAAAAGCTATGGCTTCAGCCTTCTTTTAAAATATATAATTTCATTTCATTTCATTTTTTTATTTGTATGCCGCTTTCCCACAGTTAAAAGAACAATGCTCTAGGGGGCGGCTTACAGCATGAGAAGATTTACATAATTACAAAAGTCATAAACAATAAATAAACCACATAAAAACACACACAACCAAATGGAAAACAATTTCCACATAAATCAAAATCTAAAACTAAAAATACAGCATTAATATCAGTTTAAAATGACATAGGTAAAAAATAACAGCAATTTTAAACAAAAAAACAAAACAAAACGGAGCCCTCTCTGCCCAGCAGCAGCAGTGGCAGCAGTCCTTTATAGAGCCCATCAGGCCCCGCCCTTGGCCAGGTGGTGAGTGGCAGGACTGGGGCCCCCAGGCGCCAAGCAAGGGAGTCCTAATTAACACTCTCTAAAGGCAAGATTCTCATTTCAGAAACCATGCACTGTAATAACTCAAGATATAGTTTGCTGCCATTTTGCAGTGAGCCCACATTGTGTTCCTGGCATGGGGTGGGAATGGGAGCAGTTCCAGCTGCCTATATGGATGTCATCACCATGTTGCAGTTTGTGTTGGTCCCAGTGGCGGAGGAAGCGACATGCCCAGGGAAGGAGCGAGCCACCCATAGGGGTGGGGCACACTGCGGGGGCCTCTGGAATCTGCCTGCCTCCTCCCACTCAGCTGCCCTACAGTTGGGGGGGGCAGTGGGTGGACTGTTTGGGCAGGGCAGAGCCTGCGCAGGCTCTAGCCACCACATCTCTCCCAGGAGAGACGTGTGGCTCAGATGTGCTTCAGGCCCTGCGGTGAGTGTCGCCCAGCAGTGTCACACCTCCTCCAGTGGTGACACCCGGGGCAGACCGCACCCACCGCACCCCCCCTTCCTCTACCCTGGCTCGCCCCACCCATGGCTGCCAATCAGCAGCCACAGTTAGCTACTGGGGGTGGGAGTAGAGTGGCAGACAGTGCCATTTTTCTAGAAGAGGGGGTGCCGGAACTCACCATGAACGCCTCCCTTGTTCTCTTATAATGGCAATGCCACCCACCTGAGAGGTGCCAGAATTCAGGCTCAGTGAGTTGCTGGCAGGTGACTTACTGAGGTCCGCAAAGTTCCTTTTTTTGGTTAATAAACATTATATATATTTTAGTGACGAAATGCCTCCTTGTCGGGGTGCTCTCTAGGAATTACCGGTATAAAGTATTTATCAAGACTTTGCTATATGCATTATGCTTTCAGCTTCTACAGCCTCAGAAAGATAAGGATCTAGAAACTGCTCTATAAAAAACAAAAACAATTGCCATTTTAATGCATTTTGCTCTGAAGCTCCATTTTGAGAATTAGGGTGCCCATTTCTGTTATCTACTAACCATTTCCCAAGAGATAGTGAAGAGCTGTATCAGGCCAAATGACAACTATTGATTTCTTTCTCACCAAGGACTGTGGAGCTCACTGAAAGACTGGAACGGGATTATCATAACTGTAACTGTATTTATTATAGTTGCAGGCCTGAAAATAATCTTGGGGGGGAAATGAATCTTCTGCCTAATTCACAGGGTGTTTTAGAATTCCTTGATTATTTTATTGAGTGCTATGTTGAGCTTACTTTATTGTTGCAAGATGGTTGAGAATGGCGTGTGTTTCACCTTCCAATAAAAATTTACCCAGAGGTGACTTTTAGGCACCTCCTTGTCCTATTTTTAGACATACATTAACAGAAGGGTTCTAGGAGTATGGATAAGTCAGGAAGAGTTTATGAGGCCACTCTTCTGTTGTCATTATACTCACAATTAGGGACGCGGGTGGCACTATGGTCTAAACCACTGAGCCTCTTGGGCTTGCAGATCAGAAGGTCGGCAGTTCAAATCTGCGTGATGGGATGAGCTCCTGTTTCTGTGTCTCAGCTTCTGCCAGTGTAGCAGTTTGGAAGAGCTGCAGATCCACCTATTCCAAACTCTGCTCATCCCAGTGGATTTTGGATTTCTCCCTAAAAGCCCAAATCCGGTGCATATTTACTTGGTCTTTCCAGTGTGGCTTCCTCTCTAACATGTTCATTTATTCAACAAAAGAAAAGCAAGAGGCAGAGCTCAATACTCTGCATTTTTCTGCAGCTCTGTGATTGATGCCCAAAGTACTATTTGCCAATAGTTATTTAAAGCAATTACATTACATTAATATTGCACGTCTTGTGTTTTTTTTTATTAACCATTATTTCCCGGTTTTGTTTGTAGCTATGTTTATGTGTAGCTCATTGCCTATTTCATTGTTTCAAATATTTTCCTTCGGATATCTGTTATTAGGAAAAATGTCATCTGAATTTGTAAACTCAGTGATTTAGAAGTCATTAATGCGCACAACCAAGCTTAATAGCTTTCCATGAATAATTTATTCCAGCTAATACTCTTTAAAAAAAAAAACTGAAAGAACATCTGTGGCCAGACTATAATTTCCTCTCGTTCATTCATTATTTCAAGGGCTTTCAATAAATTTTGTTGGGGATAATTTTAACTCACTAGATCAATGTATGCAATATAGAGGGGGGAAAGGGGGTGATTATGTATGGAAAGAAAACTGCAGTGAAGGATAGAACATGTCTTCTACCAGTTCTCAGGAAAAGGAGTAAAAAATACAAAGTGCAATTACAAAGTGCAAAAATACAAAGTGCCATAAATGTTCAATATAATGATGAAGATGGTATAGCAAATGTCTATCAGATGCGAAAGTCCATCCTCACAATGTTGGGGAAGGTTATTCAGAATCCCTCCAACATGTGTCCATCCCCAACATTGTGAGGATGGACTTTCACGTCTGATGGCACTTTGTATTTTTGCACTTTGTAATTGCACTTTGTATTAGCACTTTGATGATTCAAAGCATATATAGGTTTGCCTTTGATGGAATATTTATAAACTCCCTTTGCATTATGATATTTTCAGTTTAGTTTTCATATTTATTCAATTCCTCCAGTGATTTACACGGTTTTGTATATTTTTTTGAGGTACAGATACCGTGACTGTCTGTTGTTGTTTCTACCCAGCAAAATTTATGCTGGCTTAAGTTAAAATACAGCTCAGGTCTCTGCTCAGGTGAGGAAGTTGTGTCAGCATATCTCCAGCTGAGTTGGGATGTGGAGCTTGCACCAGTGTAGCCCACCTGCACCAGGAACTGGCTGGCTCAGCCAGAGATCTGCAGTATCCCAGCTTACTGGTATATTTGGGTTCATCTGAACCCAGTGCACACCGCTAGCAAATACCAGCTTCAGAGGAAATGGTTTCCTCAGGACCACAGTAGGGTGTGGGGAGGATTACATTCCTCCTCCACATCTTGTGCAGTCTCAATGATGATCAGTCCTATTCCCATGGGTATTAATTGCATTTTTAAATTGAAAGATGCATTTAATGTTTAGCCATCAGACTGCTCGTTCCCATTTACACACCTGTCTACATGACTATCTCTTAGTGCCTACTTGCCTCTAGGTCTCCTAGCATACCCAGCCTACTGCATTTATTCTGACTTTTCAGAAACAGTAGAACCTGGGACATTTTTTTTAAAAGCACAGAGCATTTCAAAATCCAGGAGATCTAGCTGCAGATTTTTTTCAAAGCTCTAGTGACCAGATGCTAACTAAATTAAAGTAGCAAGGGTAAACTCCAATTGGAAATTGCTGGCAACTTTCCCTCAAGATTTATTTGTTAGTAGAGTTATATAAGCAAAGCTAACAACAAACTGTGGGGAAAGGTATACCGGTAGATAGGTAAACAGGCTGTGCCTCTGAAGATCACATTCAAGAGTTTTTGCTTTCATTCTCAGAAGAGGGAAAGTCAAAGAAAGAAAAGGTGTGGATTGGAACTTCGAAACAGCAAACAATACTCCCAACTCATTCTTTAATCCCTAGCATTGTCTTCAGAGGATATCCCTTCAATAAGAAGTGCAGCCCTGAGAATTAACGGAAAAGAGAGAATAAAAAATATGGAACTTTCCCTCTACCCTTGCTTTCTGCCTTCTCTTCAAGATCCTGCACTAATAAAAAGAAAGAAAATATCATCTGCAGCTTCTTCTGAACAAGTTACGAATGCAATTTCATCCTGTTTGAAGATTATTATTCTGGTTGGGGGAAAAACAATATTACTTCCTCCTTACTGTTAGCATTGCATTATCCCTGCTGCAATATTTGGTTTATTACATTTATATCCTTCTCTCGGTCCTGCACAGGCATGCTTACTGGGGGATGCAGGACCTTGTTGGTGGCTGCTCCAAGACTTGGAAAAATCTTGAGGAATGCCTGCAGTTAACTTCCCGAGAAGCCTATAAACCAGCCTTCCTCAAAACTGCACCCTTTCTAGACGTTTTGGAGTACAGCCCCCATGAACCCTGGCCAGGATGGCTATGGCTGATGGGAGTTGTAGTCTGACCATCTTGAGGACATGAAGGTGGGGAAGGCTGCTAGAAGCTGTAGCCCTTTGGATTCCATCTTCTAAATTCACTGCTATGCTGGGAAGCATGAAAGCAAATCGTGTAACTCCGTTGTGTCTTCAAAAACTAGAAACAAGTGAGAAAGAAGAGCAAGTTTCAAAATCAACAGGCATGGGGTCTGCATTATACATATTCACCGCCTGCTTTGTTACCTTCACAGCAATTATATTTGAAATGTGGGAATGAAAAAAGCTATTGTTTACAAAGTAGAAAGTAATGTATTGGCCACTGTCTCTGCCCTTTTCCAGGTTGTCAGCAAAATGTGTAAACACAACTCATTGTTCAAAATTCAATTACACTTTCCATTCCTCTGGAATCTGCAGATATGTTGAGCCTGAGTGGCATGCTGGTGAATTCAATTCGTTGCCCATTAACCTGAAAGTACTGCAGGTAGTGAAGAAATTCTCCGTTCGGTGGGAATAGGGAACTCTATTCAGTTCCAAGATGACATTTAGGCTGCATGGTGAATTTTATTCTTTTATAAATCTTTTAGCATTAGCATAACTTGCTTTTTACTAAGAAATTAGGTGATTAATAATAAACCTTAACATTTGCATAGCACTTTCAAGTGTTCAAAGTGCTTCACATGCATTATCCAGTTGTAATCCTTAGAGCAGTCCTGTAAGTATCTGTATCCCCCATATCACAGATAGGGGGACTAAGGCTGAGAGTGACTTGCCGGAGGCCGTGTGGTGAGTTCATGGTGAATGAAAGATTCAAAACAGGGACTTCCTGATTTGTGGCTCATAGCCGCTATGCTACACCAGATCTCAAGCTCTTATTACTCATTGACATAACTAGTAGGAGTAGATAATAAAGGTTATATATCAGCCCTAAGATTCAGCTTGTATCTGTTTCTACATTCTGGCTTGTTACTGAGTCACTGTGAACTCTCCATTTCAATCTGTGTACTGGCTTCCAAGACACAACTTTCCTCCATATGCCATATTAAGCTAACTAAAACTCCCAAATTCACATCAGTTCCATATTTTTCTCTAGTTATTTCTCATCTTTTTTTAAAAAAGGAGGTGGTAGCGTGTTGTGTGTTCCTACTTATATGTTTGAAAACCTCCCCAGTGGTTGTTTGTGTCCTCTGAGACAGGCCTCCAAGTCTCCAATAAAGGTTGGAGGTAACTAGAATTCTACCTCTAGGGTTCTGAAGACCCATGCTTCTTGTTTTTGTTAAAACAGAGGAACATAGGGTTTATAAAACCCATTGAAGCTTTTTTTTTAACTCTTCCCAAAAAATTGAACTTCCCTGAGCGGTTATTCTACACAAGAGCTTTCCAAACTGTGTGTCATGACATGTTAGTGTGTCGGCTGCAGTGTGTAGGCATGTCATGCAAATACCCCCCACGCTCCTCCCGGGGCTGGAAAGGGGTTAGTTTAACCTCCAGTTTGCTAGTAAAACTGAACTACTGTGTTGTGAAATGATGCAAAACTGAATTACTGTGTCGCAAAATGATGCCTGTCTAAAAGTTGCGTCACCAATATGAAAAGTTTGGAAAGCTCCGTTCTACATGAACCGATGCTCAGCTTTTAATAGGGGACCCCTGCTATCAGGAAGAATGAAGGAGGTGCATCAGTTGGCAAATGCTGGGGCAGGGAGGTGCATGAGAACAGAGCTGTTCGCACAGCTTGCTCTGCACCCAGTAAGGTAGCCTGCTACCAGGGGCATCTTAGCCATAGAGGCTAGTGGCACAGGGAACCATGGCGCCAAGTTCTGGAGGGCACCTCCGCCATGCTGTGCCCGGAGCCTCCTCTCTGCTGGAGGAGCCACCCCCCAGCCCCACCTCTTCTTGGGCTGCGGGCACCATTGCGGGGAACCCGGCGGAGAGCCTCCCGTCAGCACGGCAGCCAGGGCTCCCTGGACGGCAGCGCTGCACAGCCGCTTCGGCTGAGCAGGCGGAGGCGGAGCACAGCTGGCAGCGTCCCCGCCCATCAGGCCACCCCCTCGGGCTGCTCGCCGCACCTTGCCCTGCCTGGCAGAGTGCGAGTCTGATGTCGCCATCGTCAGTCCTGCCCATGGCGGGCGAGAAGCAGAACGTGAAGCCTGAAATCTGCTGTCACCCTGGGTATAATTAGAGGGGAGAGAGGATCTGGGAAGCACAGTTAAAACAGCCAGGAGGAGGCGGGGGGGGGCTCTTGCCCACTGCTGCTGCCACCCTGCCACCCCACGTCTTAATTGCCTTTTAATTTCAAAAGAGCTGCAGCAAGCATGGCTCCGAGCGATGTACAACAGAGCAGTAGGGAGGTGGACCCTTGGAGCTGCATGTTAACAGTGATGCTCACACAAAGCAAGGCTGCCTTGAGGGTGAAGGGTGAGGGGCTGGGGTTGTGGCGTTGTAGAGGGGGCTACGCCAAAAGCGGGGAAGGAGGAGAGCGCTCCACCTTCCAGCCACTGCCCACCTCCTCCAGCCCCTCCAGCAGCGCTGTCCTCCCTAAAAAAAACTCTGGGAAACGGGGGGCAGGGGGTGGGGTGGAGGGAGCTTTGCACCACAGCGCTGGATATGCTTAAGACGGCCCTGCCTGCTACCTTCAATTGAGGTACTACTGCAAGTGCTGAAGGAAAAATCAATTGCCAGTCCAGCCAGTTTCCAAACAAACCCCTGTGTTGCAAAATGTGCATCAGCAATATTGAAAGCAACACGATGACTGGAGACAAATACAATATGAAAAACGTTATGGAATGATTCAAAACATCAAAACTAACAAACTGAAGTCTCTGAAAGTCCTTAAATGAATCACGATGCCAGACTTTACCCGGCGGAGAACAAGCTGTGAAGCTTTGCATAATCATCAAATGTCCAATTCTGATGTCCAAATCTGAACAGTGTTTCCGGACAACGACTACTGTTTCGTTGAATTCTTTATCAGCGGATTAGTTCAACACTCGTTAGTAGAAAGATATGTAATTTCTTCATTAAATGAAAATAAAATTTTCAAACGATGACCTGCATCTTGTTCTCTGCTGGGTAAAGTATGGCATTGTGATTAATTTAAGGACTTTCAGAAACTTCAGTTTGTTAGTTTTGATGAATCATTCCATATAGTTTTTCATGTTGTATTTGTTTCTGGTCATCGTGTTGCTTTTGACATTGCCAACCAGTTTCCAGGCATGGGATCATAAGATGTTGTTGCCTGGCTAACATATCTGACATGTCACCTGCTGACTTCTCTTCCATGTGAGCACTGTAGTCTTTAAAGTGGGTTTCTTGAGTGAGAAAGATTTTGGAATGTAGATAGCTGCCTTAGGCTCCTGGAGCATCAAGCTCAGCATGCAGGGCCTTTCCAGGGTTTCAGATAGAGATGAGTGAATATGACTATTTTGGTTTCTTCCCATTTCTCATTTTTCCAGTCTCAAGTTCAGTTATTCAGTTATTCACATTTCTACAACCAGATGTGATTTTCCATATATCTATGTGTGTGTGTGTGTGTGTGTGTGTGTGTATCCTCATGAAAAGTCATCAACATTTTAGTGCTAATTTCTCCTAATGCATGCATTTTCATAGGCAATTTTGCTTAAGATGCACGTTTTCTTGCAAAGTGATCTCCTCTAACACAATGCATTTTTTTGGCGTGTTATTTTCAGCAATATATGCATTTATGGGCACACTTTACCCTAGTATATGCACTTTTTGTACACATTGCTTGGCTGTGGAACTGCACTGCAAAACTTGGGTGGGCGGCAAATTTTGAATGAGGGCTGCATTTCAGTCTTTGGAAAGAGCATGTTAGGCAGGTTTACCTTTATACGCAAACCGAGGCAATTTTCTCCGATCCTAGTTTCAGATGGGAGTGTTTTTCCCTCGTCCCTCCCTGGAGACGTCAGGGATTGAACATGGTACCTTGTGCGCTCCAAGCAGGTGTTTTACCACCGAGCTATGGCCCAGCCCTCGGAGTGCAATAGATTTTAAAGATGTGATTACCTTTGAGATTCAGAGCTTGGGCTATCAGTTTGTGTTTGCTGAGTTGCCGTAATGACTGCCTTGAGACAAGTGGGAGGGAATCAGTCCCCTGGGAGTACGGGTGAGAAAGTGCTGAGTCATAATTTCAAATAATCAATGCAACCGTAAGGAGTGGTAGCACAGCTGAGGCTTCTTTTGTCAGGTAAAATGTGCCCCCCTATGGACATGATGAAGCAATCTGAAGAGAGCCATTTTTTCCTTTTTAACCACCTCACGCAGCCACATGAGCCTGTCAAAGACTGGCTTTTATCTCTTAAATTATAATTAAGGCATTAAATTATATTGTTGAAAAGCTTCTACTTAAGAATGAACCATGAATCTGAATAAAGAAAGGGTTAGTGTGTTGGGGGTGGGAGAGAGAGAAGGGGGGTGGGGGTAATCAGAAATTAACCAGCTGAAAAATAATCAGAGATGCCATTATTTCACCCAGAAGCAGGCGCTGAGCAAAGAGAGACACATTTATTTAAAAGTGCACAAAAAAATACATCAGCCTGCAGTTATCAGCTCACCATGACAGTCACAGAATCAAAGTTTAATTTGGATAAATAGATTGGAAAAGAAATGTTGTTTTCTGCTGTCAGGTAAGCCTGTTTTCAGTTCAGATAAATTGTTCCACCAAATAACTTATATTGACAGGCTTATGAGGAAAGCAAATATGATTGTGAGCTAAGGGCACAAGTGGGAATAGTGTGAGAGAGTGTGTGCATGTGTGTAATTTATTTATTTCATATCAGCCGGGAATGCAGTGGATTCTGAAGCTGCATTTTGCTCCAAGTTACAACCTAGGCTATGCAGCACGCCTGAGTTTGCCTGACAGAGAGGGTTTTCTTCTTCTCTTTTCCCCCTTTCCCCTCTCTCTTATTTTTTTTTTTAAATGGCTTTAGGATGAATAATAGAAAATAAGTTATTCCCTTTTAAAGTGCAAAGGAAAGCAAAGATCGAGATTCTAGCAAGTGTATCTTGCGAGCATCATTTCTAAAGGCAAGAAAACATAACAGTCCGTAGAGCAAATATACATGATGTGGCTTATGTCCTCCGGTGTTAATTGCTGGTCGAAAATTGCTGGCATCAGGAATGCCAACTTAAATAAAATATTAAGGAGGGGCAGGTAAGCCCCACCCCACATAACTGATGACATGATGTGGTGCACGCACAACATTTGAATGGCAATGCCCATCAACTTGGGGGCGGTGACCACCTAAAATATTTTACTGGAGGAGCCAAAGGGACCTTGGCGCCAAGGAGTTGGCTCCTATTGCTATCTTTGATTGCCACCAGATCCATACTGTCCAACACTTCATTGATGAAATTGCTGTTGGTTTTCAAGCCAAAGCTCGATGCAGGATTATTTTCATCTCCTATTGTGCATTCCTACAGGCTCTCTCCTCCCCCCTTCCCCAGCCTTTCATGCACTCAGGTACCTATGGTCCTCCAGATGTTGTGGCACTACAACTTCCATCATTCCAGGCCATTGGCCATGTTGTCTGTGAATGATAGGAGTTAGAGCTCAACAAGGCCTGGTCTCCTCATTTCTGTTTTATGAATTTGTTCTGCAATAATCTGTTTTGCCCAGGCTGGCAAATGGACTGACAAATGTGTCTATTTCAGATCTTTGTCTATGAGTTCATTCCATACCATTTCTGCCTTCTGTGGGTCCTTTAAAAAAAAAAGACTTAAAAATTTTATATTTCTACAGATGTTTAATCTCAACATATAAATTCCTTTCAGTGCAATTCTATGCATGTCTAACTTGAGTTCAAAGGCCCTTCTTCCTAGGTAACTGTTTTTAGGAGTGCAGCCTAATATAAAGGACCCCTGAACAGTTAAGTCCAGTCAAAGGCAACTATGGGATTACGGCGCTCATCTCACTTTCAGGCCGAGGGAGCTGGTGTTTGTCCACAGACAACTTTCCAGGTCATGTGGCCAGCATGACTTAACTGCTTCTGGCACAACAGAACACCGTGACAGAAACCAGAGTGCACAGAAAAACAGTTTACCGTCCCTCTGCAGCAGTACCTATTTATCTACTTGCACTGGTGTGCTTTCGAACTGCTAGATTGGCAGGAGCTGGGGCAGAGCAACGGGAGCTCACCATGTCACAGAGATTCGAACCGCCACCCGGCAAGCCCAAGAGGCTCAGAGGCCTTTGTTAAAATTTCCCCACCCCATGCCGACAAATACAATATCTGATGGATAGACACATTGCAATCCTCACATTGGTGCTAGAGGTGTAGATTAGAGCAGTTCATATCAGGATTCACAAAGCTCTAATTCCTCAGATATATAAGCCTTGCTCTGTAACAAACTATTCTGCACAGGCGTCTGAAACAGGCATTCATATGAAGAAATTTTCTTATTACTAGTTCAAGCCGTTGGTCTATCTGTTCAGTATTGCCCAATGTATTTTTCCTACTCTAATCTAAGATCCTTTTTTAAAATAGACACGCCAAGGGTTGAACCTGGAACATTCAGTCATCTTCCACTGAGCTACGACTCCTGCCCTGAGGCTTATCATGGTAAGGTACTGTCTAGCACCCCACCTACATGTGGATTTATGGCAGAGACTAGAGAAATGCTAAATGGGGGGTGGGTGGGAATTGTGGGGTGGAAGCAGGCTAGGCATCTTATGTGCCTGTGAAAAAATCACCAGGGGGATATTTTCATGGCCTGGAGCTACATACCTTCACCTACTGAAGAGACAGAGGTAGGGGCTACTTCAAAGGGATTGATAAAGGTATAAAGAAGTCAAACAAGATTTAATCAGGATAAAATTGGAAAATAGAGGCAAGTAATTAAGAAAACAAAGAACCCATATCAAGGAAGTCAGAAGTTGATGGTACATTTTTGTGAATTTGTGATGTATTGTTCTGTTGTGTATTGTTTGTAAGAGATGTATTGTGCTTTTTCCATTTCATTTTCGTTTTTTCGTTTTTCAAGCTTTTGTTGTGTTGATTTTAAACCAATAAGGATTAATAATAAAAAAAGCCAATGACCCTAACATACACAGAAACCAAGTGTATGTTGTAAGAAAGGGGTTTATGGACCAAGTTTTGGCATAAGAACAATATGGGCGCGGGGCACAAAAAGGACAAAGTATACTTCGGATGGAGGCA
This sequence comes from Lacerta agilis, assembly GCF_009819535.1. Lineage (NCBI taxonomy): Eukaryota > Metazoa > Chordata > Lepidosauria > Squamata > Lacertidae > Lacerta > Lacerta agilis. Next base: position 28,453,863 of record NC_046314.1, on the reverse strand, counting down.
ACCTTGTCTTGGGATGTGGGAAGGCATTGCTTTCCATTCCGACCTGCGTTCACATGTAGCAATGTTTTTGTTCACTGCAGTTTGGTTTCTTATCAAAACGGCGTTATTCGCCTCACTGTCTGATGTGGTAGAATTTTATGTAATTAATTATGTTGTTATGGTATCATTATATTATTTCAATGCAAGTGAAACACAGTGCTCACAACAACGACAACAGCAAATATCAATCGCATTCGCAGGGATTGATTTTTGTTCAGAGGTGGGACAAACAAATGAGGCACAGCAATTTCTGCTCCTGTTTCCATTGAAATTCTCTGACATCCCTAACTCTGTCCCCTGTGCTTCAGATTTCTGAAAGAGAAATAACAGAATATTTCACATTAATGCTCCCATCCAACATATGTTTTGTCTCTGAGGTAAATCCCATTGATTTTGATGGAGTTCACTTTCAGACAAGCATGCTAGGGATTACTGTTTTGTTTTAATTTCCAGTGTATGATTCAGTTATAATTTTGTATGTGAAAAGTGCCTTTCCTTCAAGGAACCACAGGGGTCCAGCAATGATGGGGGAACGCTTCATCAAAATTTAATCTATTTTTCTCCTTATAAAGGAGAAAGAACTGTGCAAAAAGAAACTCACCACCCAAGGCTGACTTTTAAGCATTAGCTACCCTGCTCATACCGGGACGTGGGTGGCACTGTTGTCTAAACCACAGAGCCTAGGGCTTGCTGCTCAAAAGGTCGGCGGTTTGAATCCCCATGATGGGGTGAGTGTTAGGGTGCCAACAAGTTGGCGTGCTGAAGTGCAGCAGTCAGTCAGATAAGCCAAGGTCAACAGTCCGGGTCAGAAGCCAGCTGAAGTCAGATATCAGTATGGGGTCAGGAGAAGCCGAAGTCAGAACAGTCCAAGTCAGGAACCAGCCAAGTCAGTCAGGGAAAAGCCAGGAGCCAGGAACAAGCCAAGGGTCAGGAACAAGCCAGGAGTCAGGAACAAGCCGAGGGTCAGGAACAAGCCAGGAGTCAGGAACAGAACGAGCAAGAGCAACCACGCACTCAGCATAGCAGTTGCAGGTGCTAGCGAAGGGAGCAGAGAGCCTTCTTAAGTAGCTGGCCTGTAACCACGTCTCTTACGAGTTGCAGCTGCCTCTAATTGTTCCCTGCGTCTCTCAGCTCTACGCTCTACAGCTGAGAAGGGAGGAGGGGATGGGCCCTGCCTGTTTCTCTCCTCACAAGAGCCTGATTCTGGCTCGACTTCCTCCTCCTCCTGTTCTGGTCTTTCCCCCTCTCCATCTGACTCTTCCTCTTCCGAGGAGTGCCGCCACCAGTCTTCTCCAGGTACAAACTCCTCCATTTCCCCAGGTTCTTCCGTGGGTGCAGCCTCGCCGGGGGGGGGGGGCTTGCCACCACTCCTCCTCATCTGGCTCAACCCTGACAGTGAGCTCCTGTTGCTCAGTCCCTGCTCCTGCCAACCTAACAGTTCAAGTGCAAGTAGATAAATAGGTACCGCTCCGGCGGGAAGGTAAACGGTGTTTCCGTGCGCTGCTTTGGTTTGCCAGAAGCGGCTTAGTCATGCTGGCCACATGACCCGGAAGCTGTATGCCAGCTCCCTCGACCAGTAAAGCGAGATGAGCGCCGCAACCCCAGAGTCGTCCGCGACTGGACCTAATGGTCAGGGGTCCCTTTACCTTTACCTTTACCCTGCTCATAGGCAGTGGATCCTTTGGGAAGGCATTCCCACAGTTTCCCCCCCCCCAAAGGTTCATGGAGTGGGTGGGCTTTGTTTCTGTCCCTGCCCCCCACCTTAACTCCAGAAGTTATAGCTACCTCAGGTAGCAGTGCAGTTTGTCATGAGCCCCATGGAGATATCTTGGCAGCGTTGGTCAGAGGGGAAGAAGGAATGGTAAAAGAGTACAGAACTGGATCCTGGTAAGGGGCCCAGCATTTTGCGAAGTGCCAATCTAGATGCTGAGAAAGGGTTGAGTGAGTTGTCAGAGGAGAGGTCAGTCTCAGTGACATCGGTTACCCAGGCCACTGTGGTAGAGTTGCCTCATTTGCCACACACCCCGTCAGGGAAGTGCTGCCCACCTCCAAGAAAGTTTCTCAGGCTACCAACAGTGAACCAGCTGCATCAACTCCATCTCCATCTCTGAGGGTGCATCAACATGAGAGATATCAGCCGGTCCAGCCTACTCATGGGAATGTCCACTTACTTTCCCAGTCCCATAGTTTTGTGACATGGACGCATGAATGAATGTGCCTACTCTGCTCTTCAAAAGGAGAGCCCTGGGGAAACATCAAGTGTTGAGACAATGCCTTATCTTACACCTAGCTGTATAAGGTGTAAGGAGCAGGGGTGGCCAACTTCCAAGAGACTGTGAGCTACTCACAAAGTTAAAAACTCGCAGTGATCTACCCCCTTTTGGGGGGTTCAGGTCAAAGTTGTTGAGCCTTTTTTAGGAAGGAAAGCCCTGTTTTGGGGGGTTCATGTAAAGGTTGTTGAGTTTCTTTAGGGAAGAGGAAAGCAACGCTGAGCTTTTTTTTTTTTAGGAAGGAAAGCCCTATTTTTGGTGGTTCATGTCATTTTAGGGGTGTAGGGCAAAGATGTTGAGCTTTTTTAAGGGGAGCCAAAGTGTTTTAGCTTCTTTGGAGGGAGCCACTGATCTACCACAGACGTCCAGTGATCTACCGGTAGATCACGATCTACCTATTGGATATGCCTGACTTAGAGCTCTACTCTGCCTTCTGGACTGTAGAGCCTGTGACCTGATCTATGTTTGGCACTGTAGTGAACTCTGGAACAAAACCATAATGACCAAACCAAGTGTCCAAGTGCTGAGTCCAAAAGTGGAAGTCAGGACACAGCTCTTCTTAGGAGCTGTCAGCCACTCTGTTGAGTGATGGCCAACATTTTCCGCCCACCTCAGAATGATACTGTGTTTCGGACATTTTGATAAGAAGGAAAGGATGACTCTTAGCTATTCTTTACAGATGGCTGAAGAAAAATAAAAGGTTGGTGCCACCTTCTTCAAATGATATGCCCCACTTCACCTCAGCATTCTCCTATGATTGTTTACATTTTTAAAATTTTCCCTTAAGAGCCTCCTGCTATTTTTAAGGCACTGTGGAACTCTCCCAGAGTTAGCCAACATGATGCCCACTAGCTGTTGCGGGACTGCAGCTCCCATAATCCCTGCCCATTGACCATGTTGGCTGGGACTGATGAGAGTTGTGTTCCAACAACATCTAGAGGTCCGTGCCTACCCCCGACATATGCAGGCTTTCAACTAGCCCACAGAGCTGAGTACAGGAAAGCCCTCAACTTTATACCATTCTTGTGAAGAGTGCTGAGCTAATATATATTCAGTGCTTTCAGCACTGATGACGAATGCTAAGCATTGTTGCTATTAATGACCAATGTTTTGAGCACTTGATGATTTCAAATGACCATTTCTGGCATGCTGTATGTGCCATCTCTAAGTGCCTGGAGAGCCACTCCATCTGTAGCTTATATCTATGTGCTGATATGGCAGTACCATCAGCACTCTGTTCCTCTGGATTACTGAGCTGTTAAAGCAGTCACGCGGTGAATTTTAAGTAGCCACTAGAATGCAAATGGTTCTCTAAAACTTGGAACCCATCAGTATATATGGGCAGTTAAGATGATTTGCTTCAATCTGCATTGCTTCTCCGCCTCTCACTCACTCTTCTATTGCCCAGTGTGGAGTTAGCCTTCTGGAGCCCTGTACTACAGTAATTCTGCATTTTACTACCCTGATTATGTTTGCTACAATCTGCAGATTTGATTTGCTCAATACGTCCTCCTCGTTTTTATATTATTCATGGATAACAGGTACTACCAGGGCAATCCATTTCTTGTCATCAGTTTCAGTTCTCTAGCTGTTTAAAATGAACACACTTAGTGTTTCCAAAGTAGTTTATTGGTGTGTTGACATTACACTGTGCAACCCTTAGGGGGGGGAACCAAGGGATTCTCTGCCTGCCCTGAAATCTGTACTTGGCTTTCTTAGGTTGAAGACTGTATGTTCATTGCCTGTTCAGACACTGTCTTGCTGTTATCCTTGCAATCAACAAGTGAGACCTGCAACAAAATATCCTGTTCCCATCCTAACAAGAGTGCTCTTATTCAGAGTTACCTTCGCAAAACTCAAGGTTTCCTCAAGCCTGATGCCTGTTCTCAGTGGCCCTCTTTTGGCTCCATTTCCATTGGCACTTACCACCCATGTCCCCCATTAAAGGGAAACAAGGAACACGTTCTTCAGATTTCTTGGTGTGAAGAAACCACAGCAGCAATCCAGTCTAATCAAGCAAACAAAGGTAAATTGCGTATTCTCTTCTTTACTTCCCAAAGTTGTCTTACTGCGAGACAAGATTACTTTGTAAAATGTATGCCAGGGTGCTAATTATATAGAAAGCTGCTGCACAGAAGGTTTTAAGCAAAAGTTCACGACAGGGATGAAAGCATCCCCGCGAAGCTGCGGCACGTTGGAAAACTCTTAAGTGGCTGCTTGTTCTTGAAATGCATACAAAATTTAATGAGTTTTGGAACCTGAACTGATTGAACAAATTAATGAGGTTCCGTCACCTTTGTACTCCCTCAAGATCCCCGAAGAATTCGAAAGTATCTGCCTTTCCCTGAAGACTCATTTCATTTCATCTCCTTAGGTTCCCCCCTTCCCCACTCCATTTCATTTCCAGCCATCCAGGATTTGCAAAACCTAGAAGTATTCTCGATCCAATATGAAACATTTGGCAATTACAAAGTGACTGTGCTTGATGTCCAACTAACAATTGCTAAAGTAGCAATTTCTCCTTGTGGGGCACAATTTTATACTGTAATGCTGACCCCACTTCTGGGTGCTGAGAGGTTCCATGGGTGCTGTGCTTGCCAGGTTTTAGTTTCCTTTGGACGGTGGTCACTGGAGACATACGGCATTCTGTAATATTTTGGTTTATTTACAACAAATAAATGAATTGAGCTGAGAGATGAGCACCACTCAGACATTCCCAGCAAACTGCCAAAGACCACTGCAACTACACTAAGAGTCTGGGGAGAAGGAAGAAGAAGAAGAAGAAGAGTTTGGATTTGATATCCCGCTTTTTACTACCCGAAGGAGTCTCAAAGCGGCTAACAATCTCCTTTCCCTTCCTCCCCCACAACAAACACTCTGTGAGGTGAGTGGGGCTGAGAGACTTCAGAGAAGTGTGACTAGCCCAAGGTCACCCAGCAGCTGCATGTGGAGGAGTGGAGACACGAACCCGGTTCCCCAGATAACGAGTCTACCGCTCTTAACCACTACACCAAACTGGCTCTCAGTCTTAGGCAGGACTCTAAGATGCTCCCAGAGACTAAGTACAGCTGTCTGCATCTCTCTGTCCTTCTTCATGTCTACCAAACTGCAGCTGTGGATGCAAGAAGTCATTGTTTTCTATTCCATTCTGCATTCATTTCATGCAGCACTGCTTCCATTCCACTGCAGTCGGTGTATGACATTATTTAACTTGCCATCTATTGTGGCAAAATTACATAACTTTACATAAGCAACTGTGGCACAATGTTTCATATACACACAGGTCCCACCTACCAAACACAATGTGTTCCCTGGAAATCATTTGATTGCCATGGATTGCTATGTGAAAAATTCTAATGCATTCCTGGTGATGGAATTTTGACCCCCCCAAAGGCCAAAATAACCCAGGGAAACCCAGGGGGGAAAATGTTCTCTGGTTTGTCTGATCACACCTCTTCCTTCCTTCCATTCCTCAGACAACCAGCAAAAAGCAAACAAGGAAGTAAAAATTACTCTGTGTTTGGATATCTGACTCTGCAGTGTACATAGCTAATTTTGGGTACTAATTCCCCATGTTTGGATAAGTGAATTTTCGCAGAGCAAACATTTGTAAACCAGGACGTGTGTGTGTGTACTGTGTATGTGTGTATACTGTGTGTGTGTGTGTGTGTGTGTGTGTGTGCATGAACTCAGCCTTACAGATTCTCAATGCTGAAGTACATGAAAATTTTGTAGGTTCCAGAGTATGCAACAATACAAAATCTTAGTTCAACTTTCACTATAGTACACAAAAAGACTTCTTTTAAAAAGCTTGATCATGAAATAATTGTGGTGTAGCAATGCTAGTCAAAGCAGAAATGACTCATTATGAACTTCTGTTCCTAGACAAAGTTTTATCCAGAAATACATACAAGTCACTTGTCTCAGCACGATTATTGTTTCCAGAGTACAATATAATAGAAAAGGCTCATCGTGCTCAGAAGTAAGAAACAATTTACTGCTTATTCTGCTATTATAAATTTAGCTTGATATGCTGTGCACAATAGCTTAGCACGCTAATACTTTATATGCTTTGTTGCCGCAAATCAACATGAAACGGCAAATGCTGAGGGGAGGGGAGAGAGGGAATGACTTCAGTCTTTTGTTTGCGAAAAACCATTGTGGGGAATTTTAAAATTCTCATTGTTTTAAATGTATGTGCCCTTAATCAGGATATTATACCAGAAAACCATATCTAACAAAGGCCAATCCAGTGTGTCCTTGTGAAATGCTGAGAAAAGAATTTTCACAACCTCCCTAAGCCACGTTGTGTTTTTTATTTACTTGATTTGTATTGTGATCTTTGATCCAGAAAGGTTCCTAAAGTGACCAACATGAAATAATACACCAGGGCTGTTACAACTGACTTTGTTGGAGCATTTAAGCTCCTGGGACATCCAAAGGATTGTGATATACAGTGGTACTTCTGGATACGCACACCTCTGGTTGCGTAACCTTCAGGATGAGAACACGACAAACCCAGATCCCATCCGCAACCGGAGGTACCACTGCACTGCCATTAAGATCTTTATCATATTCAGGCTTGGTATCAAGAGGCAGTGGGGCACGGGTGGCGCTGTGGTGTAAACCACTGATCCTCTTGGGCTCGCCGACTGGAAGGTTGGCGGTTGAAATCCCCATGGCAGGGTGAGCTCCCATTGTTTGGTCCCAGCTCCTGCCAACCTAGCAGTTCAAAGGCACGTCATAGTGCAAGTAGATAAATAGGTACCGTTCTGGCGGGAAGGTAAACAGTGTTACCGTGCGCTGTTGTGGTTTCACCAGAAGCGGCTTAGTCATGCTGGCCACATGACCCGGAAAAACTGTCTGCAGACAAACACCGGCTCCCTCAGCCAGTAAAGCAAGATGAGCGCCACAACCCCAGAGTCGTTGGCGACTGGACTTAACTGTTAGGGGTCCTTTACCTTTTTATCAAGAGGCAGTAGAATATTTTCTGCATGACAAGTGCATGTATGCACTTCCGCACATGCTTAAACTCCCTTATATGCTACATAAATCACATCCTTGGGAGCGTAACTGATCCTTCCCTTTCTCAAAACCAGAAATGGGAAACTTCAGAATGAAAGGTGGGGTGGGGAAAGCTGAATATATTACTTCCGATAGAACAGTAGATTGTAGTATTGGAAACTTTGGACCGGAATAACCATTATAGCAATAAGACGGGCTATTCACATAATTGTTCTGAATCAGCTTGACAATAAGCTGCAAACTTATGTCATCACCAAAACAATTTTTTTACTTGATTGCAGTTTCATCATAAATAGCAACCAAACTATGCTTGCATACTCAGAAGTCAGTCCTTATTCTAAAGTAAGTGCACACTCCATATCACTCCCGAAAAGTTATAAAATATAAAAAAGGAATTGCTCTTACAAAAATGAAAATTCAATGCTTAGTGTTCCTCCCCTAGATATTTATTCACTGATGCATGTGATGCTGCCCGATTTTTGCTGAACCCCTTCCTTAAATTTTCACAGTTGCTACCATGCCTATTCCGTAGAAGACAAGCATCAAGATATATATATTAAAAAACAATCTTGACAAGCTGGAACAATGAGCCCAAAACAACAAGATGAAATTCAGCAGAGATAAATGTCAAGTCCTGCACAAAATATAGGAGGGGATGGAAACCCACCTTGACAGCAGAATACTTGAAAAAGATCTAGGGGTCTTAGCTGATCAGATGCTGGACATAGTACAATGTGACTGCTTAAAGCAAGTGGGATTTTCAGCTGCATGAACAACATCATAGTGTCCGGATCATGGGAATGAATAAAGCAACAACAAAGCATCTTTGGACATTCACTTGAGCACACAAATGTCCAGAGTGATAGAGGTCACCCCTTCTCAGTACCCAAGCTTCCATGCGTTGCACTGGAAAGGTCTGCAGGAGTCTTCTACTCATAGTCACTTGAACATGAGCAGAACCAACCTTATGATCAGAGAACCCTGATAAAGGTGGTTGGGGTGAGGCTGTGGATGGAGGGCTGGGGCTGTCTGGAGCTCCTACACACGAGTAGGAATCCGACAGAGACTGGCATGTTCTCTCCCTCCTGGTCGGTCGGGAGCTTCAAAAGCTTTCTCCAGCCCAAACATCACAGCGACTGATGCCTTGCAGGCATCAGCACACTTCAGGATCTGCAGAGTATTTGCAGTCAGCGCAACAGACTCAGTAGCGCAGCATTTTGGCTAAACTACTTTATTGACATATAATACACTCGGAGCATTCTAACTCGGCTCCTTCCTCATCAGCATCAAACAGCAAAAAGTGAAAGAAAACAAAGGACAAAAATCCTACAACACAGAAACACAGTAATAAAAACATCCTGTCTCCGTCACTTCCCACAATGTGGAATTAAAACACACACTGTCATGTGATAAAACCAATCCTATGACTGCAACACTGGGAAAGAATCCTAACAGGGGCCACTGCGAGTGGGGTTTCATGCATTCTGTTTGGTTCCATGAAGGTTTAGACTTTCACTTTATTCTGCACTGGTCATGCCACACCTGGGGTATTGATGTGTCCAGGTAAGGGTGCCACATTTTAAGAAGGACATTGACAAAGTGGAATGTGTAGAGAAGGGCAACCAGACTGATAAAGGAATGGGCAAACGAGCCACATGAAAAGCTGTTGAAGAGTTGTGCTTGTTTAGCTTCGACAAGAGAAGATATGAGGGGGCTTCAAATATCTGAAGGACAGCCATGCAGGAGAAAGAACAATGTGAAAAGGGGAACCTCATTGAAACCTGGGCTTGGCTTCTGAGATAAGTTAGCATAAAGAAGGTAATGGAAAGGAAGTTTTCCATTTCCCCATTCCTGCAATTCCTCCCTGCCCCAACTGCTCCCAAATCAAATTCAACACTGTTCAGAAGGCACACGGGATCTCCAGTAGGGATGGGTGAATGTGTCAGTTTCCCTTTTCTGGGTTGCAACCCAGCAGCTCTCTCCTCTGACTCTCAAAAACATCTATGGCAAATGAGAGCACCAAGTGGCCACGTTGTAAATGTATCTTTCAAAACTTCATTCCGGTTTGTTGAGGGTACTCAAAATGTGTGCTGATTCAAACTGACGTATCTTGTTTTACCATTTTTCCACTAAATACCACAGCTCTCTTTACTCATTGCTTGTACAAAAGGGCAATATAGATAGAAAAGTTTTTAAATTTGTGCAGATTTTCCTTCAGCACAAACATCTACAAAGTTCCATTTTTAAAATAGATGGAATAAAAGGAATGTCTATGAACAGTCTAGTTTCAAGTTTAAGATAGCTCTGTGAGATAGTGTGTAAGATGCTAGAAGCCATGAATTTTGTAGCGAGGACATGAAAGCATGCCCAATGCCTTTTTGTGGGTAATCAAGGTCAAAAAGTTGACCTTGTGAGACTGGAATTTGAATTCCCAAGTATTTCTCTCCATGTACATTTCATCATTTTCTCCTCAAGAAAAGACTCCTACTGTTTTTGGTGTGGCCTGTCTAAGGCTCCATGAAATTATATATGCAAGTTCATCAGCAACTGATAGAATGACATGTCACCCCCATGTTTTTTGTATGTAACATGAAAATTCATGCACCAATTACAAAATTGCAGAACAAACTCTCCCTTTCTAAGGCAATGTTTTTTGTTTAACCACCAGCCATGTCTTCCATTAGCTTTTAATGATTGGTGTTGTCAATGTTTAATATATCTTCCTCCCTCTAATATATAAAATTATTGTGATGAAATATTCATTGCTGGTTGACTCATGTCTTTTATATCTCTCTAATGCAATTACAGTTGAAATTAAGCCAGCTTGGTGACACATATACATTATCTTAAGTCAGAGATGGGAAACTTGTGGCTGTAGAGAAGTTGCTGGACTTCAACCAACCACTGTTGAGGCTGGCTGAGGCTGATGGGAACTGGAGCCTGGCAACATTTGGGGGGGGGTCCCCATCATTCTTCCAGGCTGTGGTTTGCTGTGGATCTGCTGTGCAAATTGAGTTAAGTCTAGTTAACTTTTTTTGTTTACTGTCTAGTTAGTGTCAATGTGCTTCATTCAAATGTTTAGGCAGGGGTAATGCCTAGTGGTGAAAATTCTCTTCCACCCTTCGGCATTTTGGCAGGAAATTGCAGCAGGATTTGGGCATAATCGCCATTGTTTACAAGGCTCCTTGAAACAATCAGGTGTTTGCATCCAGAAGATTTTGCTAATTATTATTTTCTTCCATTGGTCCTTTAACATCAAAAAGGGTAAGGGAAGGAGAGGGGTGATAGTCACACATTTTTAAAATCAGAAATGAATAAAAAGAAGAAGGGGAGAAACTATGATAATGATGTTGACATTTTTATAACGTGAGCAGAGGGAGATGGATGAGGTCACATACATAAGGTGGCTTCTTTTTCATCTGGCTAGGAAATGACTGACAGCTCCAGGTGAGCTGCAGACACCGCACGTTAGATGATCAGACATCAAAGTGAATCATAACTGAGTTTTGAATGGAAAACAAGAGGCACTCCTTTTTCAGGTGCACTTTTATCAACCTTGGTTGCTCAGTGCAATTCCATGGTTCTTTAAGTGTCACTCAGAGAGGCTTGATTTACATTTCCAAGTATAGTATGAACATTCAAGGTAAAAGAGAGAGAGAGAGAGAGAGAGAGAGAAACTCCAACGTGTGTGTGTGTGTGTGTTTGATTTCTATACTTTATGTGCTTGGCATTTAGCACATCATGTTTCCGGTGCCACACAGTACATGACTGGCAGGCTGACCCCCCTCTATTTTTCTTTCTGAGGTGGTGCAGCAAATCCCCACCCCTAGTCAAGTAGCCAAATAATAATATCCCAGGCCAGGCAAGTTATTTTGGCCCCCAAAACAGACAATTCCCCAAGAGCCTGTCCCATTCCATTGCAATAAAAATAACATCACTAATGCCTGAAATCATTATCAGTGTGTTCTTTTTCATTAGAAAAGGCTCCTCATTCTGCCTAATGACCCTCACAGGAATATTATTGAGGGTTACAATTCACCATAGGTTTAGGCACACTTAAACCCACTGGTTTAATTAGGAATCAGAGTCTCACACAGCTGAAAACTCACAGAAAAAGAACCCCACAATATATGTCATTGTCTGGCAACAACAGTAAATCCTTTTATTTTCTTTCAAGGTTTAGTAATGGTGTTTGTGTATAGAACAGATGCTCAGGAAAATATTCTTCCCTTCCAACCCTCCCCCCACAAAAACCAAAAAAAACCTTTCAACAAGAATTGTTTTCTTTCTGCATAGTAGTTGTGTTGAGGGATCAAAAATAGCCTTAATATTTTGAATATTTTATTTATTGATATTCTGATTTTATCCCTCTCTGTGCTTAATATTTCTTTAGATATTGGTCCAATAGTTCAACATTTCTCCACAGATCCAATTCACTTTTTTGACATGGATGTTTTGAGACGTGCAATAACTTAGTCTCACTCTGTGAAGCTCTGTGTGGGGCAACTTTGCCTGGAGGTGTGAGGGCTCTGGGTCCAGTCGGGAGGCAGGGCTTCATCTCCCCAAGGTGCTCTCAGGAGCTTTCACAGAAATGAGATCATCCGGTGGGATCTTTGAGGGTGGCAAGAGACCAGGACCTTTAAAGTGTCTTGGCCATGACGGTTCAGCACCATTTTGCCCAGTGAGCTTCCCACCCTCCCTTGGTGTTAGAGCTTCACTGTGACAAGGGTCGCTTGTTGATGAGGCTGTAAAGGAATTGGTCGTTGGTTGTTGCTGTTGCTTTGTAACTTTCCCTCAGTGAAATGCTTCTTTGTGTTAGGCAATTAAGAAGGTATCCCCCCTCCACAATTTTAGTTATAAATGGCATTGGACAACATCAGGATATTAAAGGAATCCTGGGGGGAGGCCTGGGTAGGGCACCTGACTGACTGGAATCTCTCCCTCTCTCTAGTTGCCCAGGCAGATCCTAGATGTTTGGCTTGCACCATTCCAGAACTCAGGGCTGGTTGAGGGATTGAGTGCTTCCCAACCCTAGACACAATGCCATTCCCTCAGCAAGGAGCTAAGTGGAATAGGCACTGATCTTCATCCTACTGCTGTGCCAACCCTGCTTGCCTGCCCAATAAATTTGTGGTCTGATGATGATGATTTCACCCAACTCTAGCATCCAGTCTGAGTTATTTTGCTTACGTATTTTGTGTTTTTATAATGCAATTTTATTTTGTGAACCGCTCTGAGACCAGTGGGTATAGGGGAGTATACAAATATTATACGCGGGTGGTGCTGTGGTCTAAACCACTGAGCCTCTTGGGCTTGCCGATCGGAAGGTCAGCTGTTCGAATCCCCATAACGGCGTGAGCTACCATTGCTCTGTCCCAGCTCCTGCCAACCTAGAAGTTCGAAAGCACGCCAGTGCGAGTAGATAAATAGGTACCACTGTGGCAGGAAGGTAAACAGCGTTTCCGTGCGCTCTGGTTTTTGTCACGGTGTTCCGTTGCGCCAGAAGCAGTTTAGTCATGCTGGCCACATAACCTGGAAAGCTGTCTGTGGACAAACGCCAGCTTCCTCGGCCTGAAAGCAAGATGAGCGCTGCAACCCCATAGTCACCTTTGACTGGACTTAACCATCCAGGGATCATTTGCCTTTATTATTATTATAATCAACCAATCAATCAATCAATCAATCAATGAAATTTCTATACCACCCAATACCTGCACGTCTCTGGGCGGTTCACAACATAAAATCACAATATAAAAACACAAAATACATAACCAAAACAACCCCCACCCCACCCCAACACATTTTAAAAGGGCATTGGATGACAATCAGCCAAAGGCCTGGTTAAAGAGGCACGTTTTTGCCTGATGCCTAAAGGTATATAATGAAGGCTCCAGTCTAAACTTCCTGGGGAGAGCATTCCACAAATGGGGAGCCACTGCAGAAAAGGCCTAACAACCACAGCAGCAGCAACAGCAACAGTAATTCCACTGCATTCACAAGCTACAAACATGTACCTGCCTGGGTAATACAGCAAGGTTCTAGGAGTTTGATCCCATAATGGCTTAAAGCAACATTAATTTGCTTTTGGAAAATGTATCCTTCGGCAAGATAAGGTGAGCTCCGTTGTGAAACATGGATGTATGCTATGATCTGGAACTGACAGCAAACTGCATAATCTATTCCACCAGGGACATTGTGTTTTATGATCTGAAATAGCAGAGCCGGGAGAAACCTTGCAGAATGGTGGAAATAGCCTATATATGATCCTACAAGGATTGTGTCGCACAGCACAATCCTATGCCTGTCTAATTAGAAATATGCCCCGCAGAGTTCAATAGGCCTTACCATCAAAGATTGCAACCTTCAGCATTTGATTGAGTGTCTCTGTAAAGAAGAACTCCATCAAGCAGTATGCATGAATAGGGTGAGTGTAGCAATTCAGTTTTACATCCGCTTTATGAAGCATTATGTGATTGCGCCTTGTCTAGTTTGCATTCCGCCCTGCATTATACAGCACCGTGCAATGTCATGTTAAATGAAAATATGCAAATTTAACAAATGGATTTTGGCAGTGCTTGCAGATGCATGTTTCAGGTAGATTAAATTACCTGTTGGTAATCTGAGGACTTTGGATATTGGAATACAATATATAAATGATTAGTTTAACCCGGAGAACCTCATTAATAAAATACAGCAAGGAGTTCTCCAGTTCTGATGACTCTATGAAACTTTTCAAGAGTTGCAGGAATAGTAATTTCAAACATGGTTAAACTTTCTAAATAGCTCCAAGAAGCCAAATCAGTGATATAGGAAGAACATCTCACCTAGGCTCATGGAAATAACAAATATGAAATATGCACATATCTGACAATTAATTCATCTGAGTGTCAAAATAATGACTGGATCAGCACATCACTCTTCACTAAGAGGGACCTAAATGAATATTTTAAAGCCTCAGCAGGGATGGTTTTTAGGTACCTTGCTGAGCAAATCACTTTCATTTCACTTAGAGCTTGTAGTGGTGAAATAGTTCTTAGGAAAGGCATCATTGGGCTCAGAATGAAAATGAAAACCAATTCCGACCTTTTCCCAAATGTCTAAATTGAAGGGAACTTTAAAAATTCAAAAATCATTCTACACATTGGGAACGATCCGGCCAGACTAACCATTTTAGAATCCCATTGATTTCAATGAAATCATTAAAAATGTGTGCTTATAACAGTGCAATTCTATGCATGCTAACTCAGAAGGAAGGCCGGAGCTCAGTGTTACACTCCCATTATAGTGTTTTGCCTTTTTGCATGATTTGCGTCTTTGCAATGCAAATCATGCAAATGTTGAGCCTCCAGCTTTCCATATCAGGAATTCTGTGATGGTCTGGTGTACCATTTTACTTGTGTGCTAGAGTGTATATTTACAATAGGTTAACAGAGGATGCACCTGGGGAGGAAGTGGTTTTTTGTTTTTTGTTTTTTGTTTTTTTTTTTTTACAAAACCCCACAATAGAATTGTTAATCATTGCCCTACTGCAACATGTACTTAGATCTTTAATTGGAGGCCATTTGTGCCTGTGAAATGGGGATTCTCCTTTTTCTCCTTCTCCATCCATATAATCTATTTTCTCTTACAAAGCAGGAGTAAATTTGTCACCAAGAGCCTGACCTGTTCCACACACCCATGAGTGCACAGAAGCCTCTAATGTGCACAGGTTTTCTCACATGGAAAAATTAACACCAGAGATGAGTAGTAAATGTGGGAATCCCATGGACACAGAAGAACTTATGGAAGGCTGTGTAAAGCAGGAAACTAGATTGTTGCCCAAGCTGTGTATGCAACAAAGTGGCAGCAAATATTTGTAAAAAAAAAAATGTGGGGGAATATAGCACCTCATCAATTTGTTGTGCTAGAGATGTTATAACAAGCGATGTGCTGAGTTTTCATGTGAAAATCACCTCAGCATAATAGACTTGGTAGTAGGTTTTTTTTAAAGTTCTCTATTCACCCAAATTCTTTCTGCGCACCTATTCACAGACTGATCTGATTTGTCTCCCACTTTTTACCTTAATCACAGATACGCCATGTTATTTGAAAGCTCATAATTCACCAATTCCAGGGGGGGGGGAATATGCCACAGCCCAAGGCAGCCCACCCACCTTCCCCTGTAGCTGTTGAGGATTTGCAGTATGTAGTACCAATGGATATGATCTCTTGGGGGGGGGACTTAATAGAGTAAGGGACATGGGAAATGGAGACAGTAATAATCATTGCAAGACTAGAAGGCGACAGGAGTTTAAAAGTTAAATTATCCTACAGAAAATCCATAGCAGGAAACTAAGCAAGAGAGGCAGAAGGTCTAAAAAAATGTGGCACCTGACAGGTTGTCAATAAGGCCATAAGTATCTCAAGGTCAGACTGCTGAGTATTTACTTATGCCAGACTTTAAAATATTTAGCATTTCCAGAGGCTGCAGAAGATAAGATATGACACCATTGACATCTCTAATGGACACCCAGGGTTATGCAACACTACAATGTATCTTGTTTTTTGGACTGGAATGACTCCATAAATAGTGGGGGGAGGCTTTCATCCACACTTCTGTCCCCTCTCACCCCATACAAAGGGGGTAACTGAATCACATGCTTAGTGACATTCAGACAGGGAGAACTGTTATACTGTATGCAGCTGTTGCTGATACCCTAGTCAAGGTAGGTCAAGGTTAGGAGACACTACTAAACTAGTCTTTTGGTAACATGGGACGGTGCAAAATTTGGCATGCATTGAAACAGCATGGAATTGCCAAAGGAACTAAGAGGCAAAAGCTGTGAACTCATCCAGCAAAAAAAAAAAAAAAGGTACCAGATCAGGAAAATGGTGAGGTGTGTTTGCGTGTCACGCGGCTTGAAGAAGAAACACTAACAGAGGCGAACGTAGGCAGCAAGTGCCAAATTTGCCACTCACCGATATGTGTATGGGTCCCGAGGCAAAGAAAGAAAGAAAACTCTATCAAAGGAGTTGAGCAATTAGTATGCCAGGGTGCTAATGCATATTTAGTAGTGCTTAAGCAGCCGATCATGCTGATCACTTCAATGCTGTGTTCAATATGGAAACCAATGAGACATGTCTGCTCTATGCAAACAGAATTGTAGCACTAGAGAAGCCAAACGCTGTTCTCTGGGCGGCCTGGAACGAGATAGAGCAAGAGAGGTTTTCTTTTATTCAGGTCCTGTAATTTTTCCCAGGGATCATTCTGCCTTACATTCTGATAGACGGAGCACAACAGTGAGGAAAGGTGATACAGATTTTAAAATACAATGGAATTGGGAGGCATATATATATACACGTTTCCTTACTCTTATCAGTGCTATTTTTCTAGGGGGAAAAAGAGATGCCAGAACTCACCAGGAACACCTCCCTCGTTCTCTTAGAATGGCAATGGCGCTCACCTGAGCGGTGCCAGAACTGAGTTTCCGGCAAATTCCAGCTATAAAAAACTCCCAAACAAAAACACAGCCAATTGCCCTCAGACTGGTTGAGACTGCTCATCTAATGATAAGTCCAAGAGCACCCACATTTTCCCAGCTCATAGATCCTTACCCACTTGTTATTCATAGAATAGTTGTTCAGTCTTTGTCACGTACATTAGAGTGATAACAAAAATGCTAAGTAGATTTTTGCTGGCAACCCAGTGGCATTTAAGATACCAGCCATGTTACTTTATTAAAAAAAAAAGAATCACACATGACGCGGCTAATGAAAATTATAGAGTAGGGGACTTTTCCTTTAAAAGTATTTTAAACTGTCAAGCTGCTGTCACACTCCAGTGCCGAAAAGTGCATCAGATGCTAAACACAATTAATTATTCAATAAAAGCAGAACTCTGACAAAAGGTTACGTTTTTAAAAGGCAACCAAAATGGGTAATAAATAAGGGTTATATGGCACTTCTGATCTTTAAAGATTGCACAAACAAAAACTAATTAAGACTAAGCAGGATTTAAATGTTGCTGTGCCCTGATGGCATGATCTGCTGTGGCACAGTAAGTGGACGTAAGAAACTCCCTCAGCTTGGCCAGGGATTTTCCTGCTGGCAAGTCAGTATATCTAAGCTGGGGGGGGGGGAGGGAGGAAGTATCAGTCCAAAGACCATATTCCTTCCTGGACAACCTTCCTAGAGCCACACAATTTGTTAGTTCCTGAGTGACAACTCTTGGGGTTCCTTTCCTCTGTCCCAGCAGAGTTCCTCAGAAAGTCTTCCTGCGTCTTCACAGCAACAGCAGTCCGGCCCTCTCTTGGTGAATTCCCGTGACATGAATAACCACCTCACCTATCCAGATCTTCTCTTATAGTCTTTATTATTTACATTACAGGTTGTATAACACTGTTAGCGTACATATAAAATACGAAACAGAACTATATACGGATCTCTGTTCCCTTCAGCTGCCCGGCAAGAGAGACAGGCTCTCAAATATTCTCCCACATATTCTCGTAGCCACACTGACTGCCTCACTCTCCACTACATGCCACGGTAAAGACACCTGTGGCCGGGGAGAAATCTTGTTGCCAAGTGGACATTTTAAGTGTGCTTCAAGGATGTGCTTGTTTCAAGTTTTTTGTTTGTTTGTTTTTGTTTTGACAATACACCAAAACACCTGTGGTAGGTGGGATGAGAGGCAAAAATGGATGAAGCAACACATGGGACTCTTTACCTTTGCATTGGTAACATGGTTATATTCAAGGAGGACATATTGAAGGAGGACATTTTTATACACAGTGAGTCTTCTCTGTGCTCTTCCCAGGCAAGCGAGAGGCAATATCACACCTCAAAGGCACATTCCAGCTAGACAAAAGCTTTCAGTGAGGGTGTGGCATGTGGGAATGGAAGTTGTGTGGCCTGGGAGAGTCCCAGAGGCCAAATAGGTCTGGATTTTTGACCCTCAGGCCTGAGGTTCCCCACCCCCCCTGACCTTAGCCTTTGAAGACAGTAATGCATTTAGCGTGGCAGTCAGTCTAGCCTTGAGTTTTCAAGCTCAAATGGTTGTGAAATGCCAGGAGAGGAAGAAACTTGGTGGAACCGAAAGGCTTGGAAAGGGAACTCAAAAGACTAGCTGGGCCGCTTCAGGCATGGGAAAAAATGAGGCGAATATAGCAAAGTCTCTCACGGTGATGGCATCAGAAAATAAATGGGCAGGGAACAGAAGGGGGAAAGTATATTTTTAGGTGGGCAAGTTGTGTCCCACATGTTAAGATGTCTGAATGAAAAATAACAGTATATGTTAATAACAGAAGTCCAGCAATGAGGGGGGTCGGGGGGGGAGTTGAGCTCCTTGTTTGGGGAGAATGTGCCCCCTATCCCTCTCTGGCACCTCCCATGGTCTCTCAGCTTCATGTTTACTTAGCATGTCTTTCAGACTCATTTGAATACCTTTCAACACTGACAGAAAAGACCTGCTGGGCGCACATTTGGAAATGCAAGAGCACTTTCTCATCACATGTGAAAGGCCCCTGAGATGAACAACAATCCATAAGCACTACCAAAGGACAGGAGGAAATGATAAAAGGAGTGAGAGACCTTGAGAGAAGGAGGTGAAAGCAAACATCAATTATGATTTATGGTACTTTTGACTGTACCGAAGATATGGCATGTATATGAGTACATTTTCATTGTGAGCTGGAATTCTTCAGTTCAAAGTGTATGTTCTAATTTCATTTAAGTCATTAAGTCACTGCATTTGCCATCTTTTTCCCATTTGTAAACAGGTAAGAAGAACATGTGTTGTCTTTTTCATTCAACCTCTCTTCTTTGAAAAGTTTTGCTTAACAACAGTGCACCATTCCCATTAAACAGATGCCAGGGACATGTGAAAGAAACTGCTGAGAGAAATTGCTGTTCGCCATGAAATCCTTACTGCTGCTCACAGGCTAGAATCTCCAAATTGGCCTTCACATTTTGCTTTACTGAATTTTGGCGGCAACTCCAGTCCCTGACCTTGTGATTTTTGCTCAGTGTGTGGAGAGTTGCATCACCAGCCGTGGACTCCAAATGGGTTATCCTGTCATGGTGAGAAGCAACACACAGCACACTTTGTTTGAGAATCTGTATCAGTGTTTGTGACTGCTTTCACGGACATCCCATCCTCCCCCCCCCCACCTGGAAGAATATTTACGAATTTTGTCAAAACGGGTTCCCCCCTCCCCTTAACATTCCTTCAGTGCCTCATCCAGAGAGGAGCCCCCAAACATGGCCGGTGTTAGGTTTAGCACATCTCTCACACGACACAGCAAGCTGGCAGTTTAATTCCTGTAGCTTTATTTGGTAATTACAAGCTTACAGCAAACAGAGACACCCACAGCTCATTCTTCACTATCAGAGTCAGTTGACTTGACTGGCTTCCGGCCCCTTCCAAGGCCAGATATATGCCGAGCCCACCCCCGCTTCAAGGTGGTCTTCCTTTGCTGTAATCGCTTGCTCTTCCTCCTACTTCTGGGAGACTCAGGTGCAGCCAATTCCTCCTCCTCGGGAGTAGAATCCAACCCCCTACTACCACCTGCCTCCTGTTCCTGCATCTCAGTGTTGCTTTGAGAAGTGACGGGTAGCCTTCTGTTTTCCTCTGCCTCTTCCTCCCCTTGTGCTGATTCCTCTCTGTGGGCCATGTCTCTGACACCCGGAGAATTAAATTTATGTGATATTTAGGTGTCAACCCTAGTAGAAATAATTATACTTTCTGTGTACAGTCAGCCAATCAGCTTCGTAGCTGAGCAAGGATCTCAACCACAATTGGCACAAATGAGTTTTAACAGAGCTACACCACATTGGCTGACAGCACACCATTAGTGCAAATTGGAGCCTCCTCCCTTATGCAAATAGTAGCAGGGATTAGGAAAGTAAATCACATATCTAAGTCCAATAACTCTTGCAAGGTTGTTGTAAGGGGGGGAAATGCTTATTTGAGCTGTTGGTAGGAAGCACAGAATATGAATGTAACAATAGCACAACAGCTATGGCCATTCCTGGACCAGGAAAGCTTAGCCACAGCAGTTTGTACATTTATTATTTTAAGAATGGATTGCCACAAGGCACTGAACTCCTGCATTTCAAAATGTACCACCACTGGGGGAGAAGAGGAACAAGCTTCCCTTCATTCACATATATGTTGCTGGGCCCTACTGCTTTCTGCTTGTTGGAGAAGTGTGACGTAGGAGTTGGCTCTATGCATGCGAGCTCCACTCATGATTTAGAACCCGGATGGTGCAGATCTTCTCCTTCAGTGCATGGTGCGCACCAGGGGCAATGGAGGGGGCGGTGCAAGCAGGACAGGTGCCCTCCCCACCATGTGATTCTATTCATGTGAGGGACTGAACATATGAAGGGCTTTGATCAACAGTCCATGCCGAAAGGTAGGAAGGGATGCTCTCCAACCGCCACTGCTCCACTTCAAGAACTTGTATTGGTCTTACTGCAAAAGGTTTCTTCAACATTCCTCATTTCTGAAGTTCTTGAATTTCACTTTGGGACAAATCTGATGCCACCTCCACACCTGCACTTGGATCAGGCACATGCATGTTGTCCCCGTAGGTGAAACGCTGCCGTTTCTCCCTGGTGAGTCTGACAGAAGGAGTCTAGATGAAAACACCAAAAAGGAAGACTTTGATCTTAAGCTTTTGTTCTGTTCTTGGTGGTTCCTGCAAATCTATATTTACAACTTCAGAGACATCTAAGCAGGCAAACATCTGTTTAGCAATTAACATGCTCACCTCCAAGATTCCATCATTTACATTTCAATACATGGAAGGTTGTGAAAAGAGGATCCAAGGCAAGTTATAATAAGCTGGAATCCAAAGTGTTCACTGTGATGGCTTTGGACTGTGCATTGTGGGATGTAATCCACTGGGAGCAGTCAAATACAACATTCCTTGTTTTGCTAGAGTAGAGATGCAAGGGAATGTTTGGTCCAGCCAGTCGAAACTTCCTGTTCCTCCTGACCTGGAGCATCCTTCCTTGCATGTGACTAGTGGGTGGGTGTGACCTTTCCAGACCTGGTAAAAGGACAAGGCGTGCTGCCACTCTCTCTTTTCCATCTCCTTTTCATCCCGCAAACTTCCTGGAATGAATGGCTGGCTCCCAGCCAAGCAGTCCCTCAGGTCATCTCCCTTATGGGGTGAACTTGTTAGTACAGTATAAGTTTTTAACTTTAAGCCCTAAGCCTGCCTTCAGGGATCACACTGTGCTCTGCCTGATCGTGCATAAACTTTCTTATTATTGCTTATGAATAAGACTGTGGTGACTTTATTATTTTAGGAGGGATTCAGGGGGTCTTACCAGGAAAATATTAGAACACATTTCAATCTGGACAAGCCAGATGGAATTGGGTATTGTCTTAAGAAACTCACACGAGTTTGCAACTAGCTTTCTGCTTTGTAAAGGGGAATGCATTCTTGCTAAGTAAAAGGAACTTGCTAGTGCAAGTTAGAAAGGATATTCATAAACAATATATCCTCTCCTGCCACCCTGAACATTCCCACATGCATAGACTATGAAATGTAGGCCACATTCACATTTGAAGTACTAGGATACCGCTCTAAACAGCCATGGCTTTCCCCAAAGAATTGTGTGAGTGGTAGTTTGTTGAGGGTGCTGAGAGTTGTTCCCCTCACATTGCTACAACTCCCAGAGTTTTCTGTGCAGAGGGATTGATTGTTAAGCCACTCAGGGAATTGTAACTCTGGGAGGGGAATAGGGATCTGCTAACAAATCTCAGCACCCTTAGCAAACCACAGCTCCCAGCATTCTTTGGGGGAAGCCATGACTGTACAAAGTTGTATCACCGTGCTTTTAATATATGGTGTGAAGGTGACCTTGAGAAGGTTGGGCTCCTAAGTTACTCCTCAGCTACTCACCCATCCTCCAATTTCAGCCGCAAACCCACATCATATCCCACACATTCCCCACAGGTTCCCCGTCCCAGGAGCAGCTAATGGGGAGTGGGGTCACTGACTGATGGGAAAGGCTCATTCCATGAATGTACCTCTCTGTTCCTAGAAAGAAAGTTAGAATGCAAGCCATTTTGCTCCATTGGATTGAGGACCGAAGCCTGTAGCACTTCCGTCTCCAAGATTTAACATGGCATAAAGAATCTCATCCATCAGCACAAGCGCAAACTGCTACAACTAATTCATCAATAATAGGATGTTACAGTTGTTCAGCTGTTAAATTATGATCCTTTTTGAATAGTTCTAAAAGCCTGTGGGATTCAGGCACACAGTTTCCTCTGGTGTTTATTTTTTAATTCCTAATGCACACGAAGGAAATGAGTTATAGTGATGAATTTCTGTTTTGTGATTATTAGTTTTTTAGATTAAACTTTTTATCTTGCCGGCTGGAGCGAAATAAATGTAATTTGCATGCAGAGCACTTTCCCTTTTCTCATTAAATGCATACAGTTGAGAATTTTCAATCCAACCTCAACTCCAGTGGCCAGAGAGAGAGAGAGAGAGAGAGAGAGAGAGAGAGAGAGAGAGAGACAGAAAATGCCATCTAATGATCAAGTACTGTGGAGCAATTAATAGCACGCATCCTGCCTTTCAAGCCCAGCAGCAGGGAAAGAATCCCTGTTGCTGTCATCATTCCTGTTTCACATATATTTGCAACAATATCCAAAACAAAGGATAAACACGAAGTTCACATTTAGCAGATTTTGTAAATGCCCGTTTGAATTGTCCCCACAATGAGGGCAACACTGGGCATTATTGAGTAGTTTCTGTAGGAGGCTCTCTCTATTTGACTCAATTTCATTGAGAAATGGGTGAGCCACTTGATCAGATTAAGCATAAGAACCTAAGAAGGCCCAGCAAGATCACGTGCCAATGGCCCATCTAATCTACTCTCCTGTTCTCACAGTGGCCAACCAGTTGCCTGTAAGCAGGACCTGAGCACAAGAGCCCTCTTGCCTCCAGTGGCTTCCAGCAACTGGTATTCAGAAGCATTACTGCCCCCAGTTGTGAAGACACAGCATAGCCATCATGACTAGTAGCCATTTCTAGCCTTCTCCTCTTGTGAATTTGTCCAACTCTCTTTTAAAGCCATCCAAATGAGTGGGTGTACATGTGGCACATCTGTACAAATGTGAGGCGGTGTTCGGGGAAATCAAAGCAATAATGGGGGAAAATGTTGTTTAAATGTCTGGAGTTGTCATTACTTAAACTTTATTTGGGATGTAATACAGACCAGCACTTATAAACACCTTAATGGACAACGATGGCTAGCAGCAGGACTAGAGATAGCCTGATACTGGGAACTTTTGGAGGGTGCCATGCTGACTTCATGGCACAAGAAAGCCTTGTGTGACTAGTGTTAACAGATAACAGAGAAGATAGTCAATAAAATAAAAACAGCAAAGGGAATGAAGACAAAATATACATTTTTCGTAGACTGGTACCTCTTTATTATGTACACAGCAGCATGGGAGAGGGTGGGACCCCTTCATATTATAGTTTTTTAACAAACAAACAAACAAACCCAAAACATTTTTTTAAAGGGAAATAGTATTTTTTGGATCAAACCTTCCAAAAATCCTTCCCTTCCTCTCTTGATTGCTTTCTTAAGCAGCTCATCTAAATTCAGATGCGAAACAAAGGTTTGAGACCAAATTGAGGCTTTCTGAAACAAAACCACCACACATCCTTTATAGTGGCATGATATATAATCATTTCCGCACCCCCAGCATTACGTGACCACACGACACTGTTCTTCTTTATTTTTAGGAGATCCATGAGATCAGAACTAATTCACATTTTCCATTCTTCAGAATAATTCTTTTTCAGTCCAGGCTTCATCCGAATACCATGCAGAGCTAAGTAATGAGAAACTGTCTCAGATCTCACAGCTATATTATTTTTAAAGAGCAAATTCTAGGAAAATGTAAAACTGGGAACAGCAGATGCAAAACTGATGCAGGTGGGGGGGTGTTTCCTCCATTCCCAGGTAAACATGGGTGAATTGGGATGTCTACCTTCTCCCCTGTTCCCTGCTGAAATTGTACTGACACATTAGACAGTTTAGTATTAACTTCTGCAGAGAGCCACCTCGCTGCTTAACTTTTCTCCTAGCCGCTTATTGCCCTTCAATGGTGCAATAATCAAATTTATTTCTTTACAGATGCTGGAAGGTTCTCATGCACGGGGGAAGCACACTGCAGGTGTGGGCACAAATCTCAACATCTCTGCTCTGTTTCAAAATCCGCAGGTACATAGGGAATCTATTTTTTCTCGTTGGGTGGGATTGCTAGCTCAGTTTCCGTTGGGAAGTATTTCAGCCATGAAACCACAGCTGTGGTTTGTTTAATAGCCACTTCTAAAAAGAGAGCTTTGCACATTTTGCTCAAAAACATTTGTCGATAACTTAATGGTCCTTCCACCCTTAAACAATTTTTGCTCACAGCAGTGCTGATGGGCAGATGTACAAATGTATCTGATGAAGCATTTTTTTTTTTTACTGCTTTTGCTGGGGAATTTCATCATTCTCCTATCCTGCATCCTGCATTCTGCATGCAGAATCCTCTTCTGTCTTTCTGCTGTTAAAAATGCATGTATTCATTGGGGCGGGAGACCTCATTGCACACTGAAATGTTTCCTCCTAACTCAGCCCCTGATATTTGCCCGTAGATACAGCTAAAGGTGGTGTGTGAAAGCCAGTTCAGTGTAGTGGTTAAAGTGTTGGACTAAGACCTCGGAGAAGGGACGCGGGTGGTGCTGTGGGTTAAACCACTGAGCCTAGGGCTTGCTGATCAGAAGATCGGTGGTTCGAATCCCCACGACGGGGTGAGCTCCCATTGTTCGGTCCCTGCTCCTGCCAACCTAGCAGTTCGAAAGCACATCAAAGTGCAAGTAGATAAATAGGGACTGCTCCAGCAGGAAGGTAAATGGCGTTTCTGTGCACTGCTCTGTTTCGCCAGAAGCGGCTTAGTCATGCTAGCCACATGACCCAGAAGCTGTCTGCAGACAAACGCCAGCTCCCTCAGCCTATAGAGTGAGATGAGCACCACAACCCTGAGTTGTCCGCAACTGGACCTAACAGTCAGGGGTACCTTTACCTTTACCTTCACCTTTAAGACCTTGGAGAGACCAGGGTTCAAATCCCTACTGTGCCATGGAACTCACTGGGTGATCTTGGGGCACTTAACTTTTCCTTTGCCTTTCATTGAGAGGCTCAGGGATTAAATGAGGCAGAACCAAGTATACCACCTTGAGCTCATTGGAGAAAAAGGATATAAATGCAATAAATAAATACAGTGTAATAGAATGAATGTGTGCAGAAACTGCCTTTCTAATGCACTGTATATTCCTGCCTGGATGCAGAACTACAGATCTAGGTGCTGCTTCTAAAGTTCTCCTTTCAGATCCAGCAGATCAGATCCTGGATCTAAAGCTCTATTTTGAATGCTGAGATTTGGGAAATCAGCTATTTGGGTAGACAAACAGAGGTTGGGGTCACTTTCCCCATCTCCCCAAACCACACCATTGGATTGGGGTGTGTTTGTTCAATCTGAGGGTAGCTAACATGGTGCCTGCAGATTTTGCTGGACTCCAGTTCCCATCATCTCAAGCCAGCCTGACCAATGATCGCTGGTTCGCCAGCTGCTCTTCTGCAGATCCTAGAACACTCAAGACCTCTGAGAAGTGGAGATGGGAAGCCATCCTGTCTTCGAAAGAGATGGTGCAACAGTGCGATGGTGGGGACCCCTGGCTTTGTATTTGGTTCGCTGTGTTGGCTCTCTATGCCTCGCCTCTGCGGAATAGTGATATGCCAAACTAGACAAGCCGGACATGCAATCAAGCAGGACTCATCTGACAGTAGATAATATCCCCTTATCTTGTAAGGCGGCGTGTGCATGCACACGGGAGACGGATTGCTTCCTTTCTACTCTAGATTCCTTTGATCATATATCTTCTATCTGAATTGTGCATCTTTAGTCATTTATTTCAATACTTGCCTAGTGACAAGCGAGTGTAATGGGATTTATGGGAAGCTGCTACTTAACCACCCTGTTTGTGTAAATCCCATTAATCGACATGCCAACCAGGATAACCAGTGGGTCAGATGATTGCTTGTAACCCTGCAATTATCTTCATCACTGCATGCGTAAGGATGCTATAAATATTAATATGTGGGCATTTCCATCATGCATGCATAAACATCCCCTTTTCCCATAAAACCTTTGATGAGCATCTCCGCAGTCAAGGTGTTGTTTTTTCCCGACATGCCGCAGCAACACAGACACTGCTTTGTGGCAGGAGCGGTTGATGAAGCGGAGGCGATAGAAGTTATAGACTTAGCTTCTTCTTTTTTAAAAAGAATTTAGAGGAAAAAGTGACTGGCTCTGACATTTAAAGTAGCAACAATTTCTGCATTATCTTTGCGTAGTACAACATGCTTCTTTGATGTAGGAATACGTGAACTGAACTTTAAAGAGAGAACTAAGGCTTGAGAGGAGCCAACTAAAGCCAAGTTGCAGGTGCCCAGGTTCCCCCCCCCCACCAATTAAAAATTATCCTTAGTAGGGATGGGGGAGAAATCTGATTCTGTTGGCATTTAAAGGAGAACTACCTGATTCCACTTTCCAAAACAATGTGAGAATGAGAATACAGCCATTATATCAAATCTGCACTTCTCCAAATTCTGCAGCATAGTTCTAATGCGTGCAAAATGCATATAAGGGTTTAAAATGTACTAAAAAAAAATGTATATAGAAAATGGCATTTAAATACAGTTTTGGCTCTAGAATAACTCTTGTATGGTTTAGAAATGGTATAGTAAGGAAATGAAGTAAAAAAATTAAAGGAATGGGAGGGGGAGAAAGAAAAGGTAATCGAGGTCAGTGTCATACTTTTATGTGTTTCTTATTTAATTATCAAATATTTACTAGAATTTAATGAAGAGATGGATTAGGGAAGTCAAAGAATAAAATTATCTAATAATTTAGCCTTACCGTTATGAACGGATGGCTAAAAAGTATGAATATATGGATTAAAATTGATTATTGTTATAATGTGATATTTGTCAAAAATGAATATGGAAGATATGGATGTAAGTATATTGTATGTGTATCGTTTTCTTTCTTTCTTTTTGTATTTGTATTGTTGGTCGGTATGTTTGTATGTACCGTATGTTGGCTTGTATGTGTCTATTTTTGTATAATAAAAAAGAAAAAAAGGGAAAAAGGGAAAAAAAGAAAATGGCATTTAAAAATGCATAGCTTCAGCAAAAAAAAAAAAACCTCTTTGCAAATATATGTATATTAGGAGAAACTGCAGAAAAGCATGATCCTACTAAGAGAAATAAGCATTTTCTTTAAAAAAAAAATCTCAAACTTAAGACCTGAAACCTTAGGGTGAAGGGCAAGTAATAGATAAAAACAGCAGCAGCACCAGCAGCAACAACATCTCCCCTGCCACTACTGCCAATTTTGCCACCTGAAACAGGTCGCTTCACCTTTGCTTTGTGGCAGGCTCTGCCAAAAAGCAACCTTCAGTGGGCACAGTAATTATCAGCACAATTCCAGGTTCCGGCGGAATTACAACAGAGGATTCTGCCTCAGGCAATACTTTTCTCTCTAGTGCTTCAGTCAGTTTCAGAACATAAATCACCTTGCTGGATCAATGTGTAAAGTCGTGTACATTGAAGGAGATTTGGGGTGGGGGGGAGGAGAGCTTTACATATATGTCTTTGGGGCCTGAATTGGCTGTGATGATCCAGGAAACAGAATCCAGAGGTAACTCAATGAAAATGTCAATTCAGTGTGCAGCAGCCATGAAAAATGCCAAATGGCAGGCTAAGGGGTTATTAACAGTGCTGTCAAGTATCCCATTTTCCCCGGGATTTTCCCTTATTTCAAGCAGTTTCCTGCTGCTCTCCCTTATTTTTTATTTCCCTTAAATTTTCCGTTTTTAATGGAAGCAGCTCCTCCCCTGCTGGCCAGGGACTGGGTGGGAAGACCTCGCCTACTTGGAGAGAAAAGCCTCAGCCCTCAAAGCAAGTGGGAGCCGTTTCCCGTGCTTACAGGGGGGTGTATTCCTCCCCCTGCATCAGCCCCTATCCGTTGCCGCTGAGCCCCTCAGCCGGCCAATAGGGTTAGCTGGCGGGTGGAGCCTGGCTGCCTTTGAGCAGCTGCTGCTTCCTGTCCTGTTTTGATGGGATCAGACAAGAAGACAATGGGGCTCCATCGCGCAGAGAACATGGCTGCCCTCCTCTTTGCTCCACTCCGAGCCCGAGCCCGCTTGGAGTTTACATTGCTGCTCCGCCCACTTTTGCTTCTGGCTCCACCCACCACTGACATGTGACTGTCCCCGGGATAGGTGAGACTGCTGATCCCTTATTTTCAAAACCGAAACTTGACAGCTATGGTTATTAAGGGGGCTGAAGCTAAAAGGGGGAGCATTTGCAATTCCTTTATATAAATTCTGGGGTGCTGCTGTATTTGGAAGACTGTGGACAATTCTGGTTTCCCGCTTCTCAAAGAGGATATCCTAGGTTTGGAAAAGGTACCAAAAAAAGAAAAGAAAAATAAAATGATCAAAGGATTGTCACCCCTTATCTCTGAGGAAAGATTAAAGTATTTGGCTCTTTAATTTAGCAAAAGACAAAGATGGCTAAAGACATCATTATGGACCATAAAATTGTTAATGGTGCAGAGATAGTGGAGAAATATGTTCCCTGTCTCTCATCTTTAAAACTACTGATTGGTAGCAGGTTCAGAGACGATGCATGTCTCCATCACAACACATCAATTGCAATTTACGGGATTCGTGACTGCATGGACTGTTGATGATGCCTATAAGAACAGAAAAAGAGCCTGCCGGATCAGGCCAATGGCCATTCTAGTCCAGCATCTTGTTCTCACAATGGCCAGTCAGATGTCTGTGGGAAACCTGCAAGCAGGACCTGAGCACAAGGGAACTCTCCTCTCCTGTGGTTTTGCAGCCTTCTTGCAGACCTTTCCGTTAACCTTGGGTTCGCGTTACGCCAAAGGGAGGGATCAGAGGAGTCAAAAAGACACTTCGAGGGGATTGCTTCAGAGAAAGAGTTTATTCTGCATGCAGAAGGTAAATGCACACAAGCAAGTACAAAAGCTAGTCAATTTTCAGACAGTTCTTATAGAGGTCTTTGCTCATCTCCCCATCCCAGGAATCTACCCCTTGTACATATAAGGAACGTTTCCTGTTTTACATTTCCTTGTACATATAAGGATAAAGGACATTTAGCCCTGAGTTGGTTCCTGTGCTAGCATGCGCACTTCAGCAAGGCCATCTTATCTTGTCTCTGACCTAGACAATTCCTTCCTGCACAAGGTTGACCTTCCATCGTTATCTTCAGACACTTAGTCACAGCTTATACAGTAATATGTCAGAAAGAAGTGCAAAGCAGATCAAAGTTCACAGCTTACAGAGAGGTTTCATACAGAAAAGCTTCTACTTAAAAGAGTCTCTAACAGTACATTCGGGTAAATATATACAGGTTAGCTAATTAACCCCTTCAGTTTCAATCTACTGGTATTCAGAAGCATCTGACCTTGTAGGCCGAGCATAGACATAATGGCTAGTAGCCATTCATAGCCTTATGCATCATGAATTTGTCTAATCCTCTTGTAAAGCTGTTCAGGTTGGTGCTCATCGCTCCCTCCTGTGGAAATGAGTTCCATGGTTTAACCACTGGTGGAGGAAGGGGGTGCGGTGGGGGCAGACCTCCATGGGTGCCATCAATGAGGGGGTGTGTGTGACAAAATGCAACTTGACACTGCCTGTGGAACCAAGCAGGGATGAATTGCGTCCCCTTCCCAGCGATCGACCAGGCTCTCCCTGCCTGTCCTGTCCATGTCCTGCCCTTAGGGGGACCCTGCCTTGCCTCGTGAGCAGCAGCATAGCTTCAAGCACGGCCACGCACGCACACACACTGAGGGGGGTGAGTTTGGCATGCTGCCCCTCCGCGACACCCAAGCCTACCCCAAGCCGTTGGGGGGGGGAGGCGGGGAGCTGCACCGCTTTGCCAGTGGCCTTCCCCCCTTCCCCCTTCATTTTGATAGCTCAGGGGAGGCTTGGGAGTTGCGGGCGGGTGGCGCGCCATTGCCCCCCCCCGAGCCCCCAGGCTGCTGGAGGAGGGCAGGACACGGCTTTCTTTGACGGGGGGTGGAGTGAGGAAGGGGGAGAAGGTGGGATCTACACCAGATAACTGCCTGCATGGTTGTTGTTTCTATGACGGGGTGGAGGGAGGGAGGGGGAATTTCAATGTGTGTGTGGGGGGTGACAAATTTTTTTTGCACCAGGTACCACCTGACCTTGCTACGCCACTGGGTTTAAGTATGAGCTATGGATGTCTCAACCTATGTGTGGAACTTCTGGTTTATGCAGTGCTCTATATAAATGCTTATGGTGAACAAGCTCATTGTTTCCAATGACCATCTTGGCTATGAGTCCTGGAATACCTGCTCCCTGCCTTGCAGGCATTTCCCCACCTGGCCTGGGACGGAAATGCTGCTGAACGGACCCGTTAAGTTGTGGGGTATTGTCTAGGGGAGTTTGTTGTGGGGAGGGGGGGTTGTTGTTGCTGCTGCTGCTAATTTTATGTGAAAATAGCTTGTTTAATTATAAATTAACAAATTGAATGTTCCAACAGATAGGAATTTTGATCTTTCGGTGCAAAAAGAGCTGGAGAGCATGGCAGCATGTGTCCTGGATAAATGGGAAAGGGCTGCAGATTCTGGCAGGGTTGCAAACAATTTTGGAACAACACTTGTCAAAATATATATTTTGACATTATTTCTGCTTTTTTATGAACTGTGGCAGCAAATGAATTTTGTATGAATACGGATTACCGGTCAGGGGAATCATTATAGTAATACTGCTCAGTTACATTGTGAGATTGATTGTTATGTGTTCACTCTGCTCTTCATTCGTAGATGTTGTCTCCAATTCCTCCAGGCTGTTACTGGATAGCTCCCATTGTCAAGTCGCATATACTTTACCTCCGTTCTTGTCATTAGCCCTGAATATATCTCCCTGTGTCTTCTGTGCTTTCTAGAGGATTGTTGTTCGGATGATGGCATTTCTCATCCATGTGCCACTTACCATTTTGCAAGCCAGGAATTCAAGATATTTTCTATCTGCGCTTCTAACACATTTTGGGTTCCTATTCTGTTCGCACTTAACATGGCATTAGAACAACACATCGCACAACTTGGAAGAACCCATTTCTCTGCTGCACTTGTTGGCAAACATTTCAATCTGGAAAAAAGACCTCTAGTGGAAGAAGTTTAAAAATGACAGCAGCGGCCTATCATTCTGTCTATGGAAATCCCTTTGAGTTGGCCAATGGTTAAGAAAGTGGCAAAGCACAAATATTGGCGAGAGTGCCCTGACAAGTGACTGACATTGTTGAGACCACAAAGAAACAGCTGGCACATCTGTAGCGTTGCTGAAGCAGTGATCAAAAGCTTAAGGCTAAGAACAAAAAGAAGGGTGTTCTGTCGAGACAGAAACTAGTTTCCCATTACTTTGCCACTCTGTCTTCTTGTACTTCCCCAGACAGATCAACTGACATCCAGCTATTTGCCTTCCATATGTCTGTGATTTTAATTATAATCAAAAGTGTCAGGGTGGCATCTTAAATCACAAGGGCTTGTCAGTGTCTGCTGGCTCAGGCATGGAAATTTTCAGTGTTAATCTTTTCTCTGACTTCAAATTTATATTAATGGCCATCGTTCCGCAGGCTCCCTTTTGCAGAAGTGGTGGGACTTGTGATTGAAAGAGAAATAAACTATATATTGCCCCCAGCCATCAACAGCTGGTGTTTTTAATGGCCAGAATGCAAACTTAAGATGTACAATTCCAGCTTTCGATGACAAGAGTTTTTATGGCTCTGTCTCCCCACAGCATGTCGCTTGTCCAACTTAAACTGTAAGAACTGACATGAAGAGATTACTGTAAGGCTAAACTGTGTTAAGGTGGAAGCTGTTATTACAGGGAAGGGTGCCAATAGGAGAAGAAAAGAAGAACGAGAAGATGGAAAGCTGTCCAAGTTCAGAGAAACATAGTACAATTATTTGTTCAGGCAAACAATGGCATCCCGGGCATGAATATTTCCTCTCCCTAAAATGGATATGATGCACTGGGATATTTTAATATTTATGCCAGTGCATCATATTTCAATAAGGCAAAACACCAGCTCTGGGTTGCCTAAATAGAGGATAGAGGTGGGCGGGGGGGGGGAGAATAATAAGAATAAGAATACTGCTACTAATAGTGTTTTACATTTCTATTCCTTGACCTTTAGAGGATAAATCATTTCCCGTACTCCCTTTAAATTTTGTTACACAAATTTATAGAGCCTTAGTAAGAAATTTGGATGTTCTATATACTTCTCCACATCAGACAACCACAAAAAACAGGTCTCTGCAAGAGTTGGCCTTTCCTTATATTGCATTTATATTGCATTTCCATTGCATTGCATTTTCTGTTGCATTTCAGGGGGCTGGACTAGATGACCCTTGGCTCCCTTCCAACTCTAAGATTCTATGATTCTGCAATCTTAACAATGGGTGGGTGTAGTTGTTGCCCTGGGATCCCCAATCGTTCTCACCGTAAACAAAAACTAATAAATGAATAGATAAAGAACTTACCCATGTGACGCTGACACAAAAAACATCACTCATGCACTATGTAAAAGTGGGAAAGTTTACTTTCCCCCTTTCTCTCTCCCCACCTCTCTTCTCCCCCAACCTTACACTGTCTATAACAATAGTGTCCCACATGGAATGTACCGTAACTGATCTGCAGAAAGGAACTGAAAGCAGTACTTTCGTTGCCCAAGAAAATCTGGGTTCTTTTAGCTAAGCACAGTCTTCTGTGCTAGAGAAAGGTGACTAAAAGGGGCAATACTTCAGTGGAAGAGCATCACCTCTGCACTCCGAAAGACTCAGGTTCAACCCCCAGCATCTCCAGGTAGAGATAGGAGAGATCCCCATCTAAAATCCTGGAGTCAATATTGACCTAGGTGAACCAATGACTTGACTCAGTATATGGCAGCTTCATTCAGAAATGAACTTAATGAGGCTATAAATAAGCTACCTTTGGCATCCTCCCTCCCACCATTGGTACATATTATAGCACCATTCAGAATCCCCTCCCCCTCCCAGCAGTCCTTAAGGGAATTGAGAGCTACACTCCTGGGAGGTCTGTATGAAACATATGCATGTTGGTGGGTGGGATGTGGGATGATATGACTAGTAATGAATGAGCCCTGAATGAACAGTAATGGGGCAATTGCAGGATGTTGCATTTATAGAGACAGCATCACATGTACCTGACATTTAGTGATAGCTCCTGTTTTATTCATTCTGTTCTAATACGAAGAAAAATGCTTGCAAGGAGAGGAAATTGTTTCTGGTTATGGAAAAGTAACCTAAATCTGTAGACATTGTTTTCTTTTTCCTCCATTTTTTTAAAAAACACCTTCAGATGCCAAAGTCATTTTATAGTGCAATCCAAACCCGATATCTGCTGAGGTGAGAGTGTGTAGATTAAGCAGCTCTTGGGAGCCAGCATGGTGTAGTGGTTAAGAGAGGTGGACTCCTTATCTGGTGAACATAGTTCGCATCCCCGCTCCTCCACATGCAGCTGCTTAGTGACCTTGGGCTAGTCACACTTCTCTGAAGTCTCTCAGCCTCACTCACCTCACAGAGTGTTTGTTGTGGGGGAGGAAGGGAAAGGAGAATGTTAGCCGCTTTGAGACTCCTCCGGGTAGTGAAAAGCGGGATATCAAATCCAAACTCCTCCTCCTCCACCACCTCCTCCTCCTCCTCCTCCTCCTCTTTCATTGCTGAGCCAGCGCTAGACTGGCACAGGTCCTTTCTTTCAGCTCAGCTGGAGATCCATCGGCATAACACCTTCACCCTGGTTCAGCCAGGTGGAACTTACACCAGTATATTTTGGGTGTGTGCTGAGGGGTGGGATGGGGTCACGGCTTACACCTATTCCAAACTCCATTCAGCTTGGTGATGTGACACTGGGCCCAATCCTCAAAACTCCAGCCCACCCTCACTTGCTGGCTTGCCTGGTAGTAGTCCCTCTCAGAAAATCTTGGATTTGGGGTATATTATACCAGTCTGGTATAATTAAGCCAGTGTGGTGTAGTGTGGTGTAGTGGTTAAGAGCGGTAGACTCGTTATCTGGGGAACCGGGTTCGCGTCCCCGCTCCTCCACATGCAGCTGCTGGGTGACCTTGGGCTAGTCACACTTCTCTGAAGTCTCTCAGCCCCACTCACCTCACAGAGTGTTTGTTGTGGGGGAGGAAGGGAAAGGAGAATGTTAGCCGCTTTGAGACTCCTCCGGGTAGTGAAAAGCGGGATATCAAATCCAAACTCTTCTTCCATAATTAAGATTGTTCTATTAGCCTTTCAGAATAAGGTGTGCAAGGAAGGACATCCCATTTCATCCAAGCACACACACAAAGATAATGTCCCACATTTATTCATGCCTGTCAAATCGCCACATCCCATCTGTTCCACACAACTGGGCAGATGTGCAACTGATACCACTGTTTTGTGCAGCACAACTCATTCATCATCATCAAGCTACACATTTGTCATGACATGATGTCATGTGCCTGGAATGAGGAGCATATTATTATACAGAAGACAGGTAGTCCCACCACATCCACCACTAGAGGTGAGTGTGGTAGACATCGTTTCTAAGAGAAAACTTGAAAATTCAACCCCTCCTATGAAAAAAGGCATGCACTAGGTGATTTCCATCTCCTATACTCAGCCATATTATTCCACCACTTACAGTTTATTGTTATTTTAAGCCCAGCTTCAGCTCTGTATACCTGAAGGAGAGACTCCATTGTACAGCCCAGACACTAAAGTCTAGCTCCAAAGGCCTTCTGGTGGTTCCCTCATTACAAGAAGTGAGGTTACAGGGAATGAGGCAGAGGGCCTTCTTGGTAGTCACACCTGGCCTGTAGAATGCCCTTCCATTAGATGTCAAAGAGATAAATAATTATACGACCTTCCATAGACATCTGAAAGCAGCCCTGTATCAGGAAGCTTTTAATATTTGATGCTCTGTTGTGCTTTTGTACATTCTGTTGCAAGCTGCCCAGAGTGACTGGGGCAACACCAGTCAGATGGGTGGGGTACAAAGAATTTGTTGTTTGTTTGTTTGTTTGTTTGTTGTTTGTTTGCTTCCCACCCTGCTAAAACAAAAAGCCAAATGCAGCCCATCAATTGTGGCTAAAACCATAATTGGAGGCAAATTTGGAAGGTCCTCTTCAGGAGGAAAACCTGTGTGAATTTTAAGGGAACTTAAAAAGAAACTTTGATGAGGTTGGGTCTAGGAATTGATGGATCTGTCAGTTCCATTTTCTCTCTGTTTCTCATTTTTCCAAATGTAGGATAAGTATTCCACATATTGGCATCCATTTGCATTTTTAAAAAATCCTAATGAAAATTCATAAACATTTTAATGTGCAGTTCAACTTTTCGTATGCAATTTTGCCTCATACACACATTTTGACAAGCACTTTCCCATAATAAAATGCATTTTGTTTGTTGTTTTTGATACAATATATGCGTTTTTATGCACACTTCGTCCTAATACATTCATTTATTGTATTCATTGTTTGGTTGGAGAATTGCACCACAAAATTTGGAGATGTGCACATTTCAAAGGGTGTCTGCATCTCTGTCTACATATTGTTTCAGGAAGTGTGAATAAGGTAGGGTTTTGTTGTGGGTTTTTTTTTTTTTTTTTGGATTAAATTGCAAAGCAGGCCAAATTTCTCCGCCATCCCAAGGCGAGTCACGTTAAGTTGCTACCAAGTTTTACCAAAAGCAACATTCTCTGCTCAAGGCTATAGAAATTATACTGAAAGAAAATTGATCGAAATTTGTGAAATTTCTCAAGAGATTTTAGGCCTCTCAGTCAGGATTTAGAATACAGGAATGTACAAAGCAGCCTGCTGAGTGAGGCTAGAGGCCTATCTAGTCATGCCTCCTTTTCTCACCATGCCTAACCAGATGTTAGTTCGAAGCCCACAAGCAAGATCTGAGCACAACAGTATTCTACTCACCTGTGATTCCTAGTATATTGCCTCCAACAGTGGTGGTCACATTTGTTAATCTGAATTTTCATAAACTCCAACATTTCTCTGATGAAAATAGGGACATCCTATCCCATGACAATGATGATGATTTTATTATTTATACACCGCCAGCTTCCGACAAATATAAAAACATAATAAAACATTAAACATTTAAAAAACTTCCCTCTACAGGACTGCCTTCAGATTTCTTCTAAAGGTTGCCTAGTTACTCATGTCCTTGGCTCAGGGGTTACACAACTCCATACCCTCAAATATTTCTCTGATGAAAATAGGGACTTCCAAGGGAAAAGTGGGACATTCCAGGATCAAATCAGAAACAGGGATGGCTTCTGTGAATCCGGGACTGTCCCTGGAAAATAGGGATACTTGGAGGGTCTGAACTTCTGCTTGTCTGAATGAGAAGCGTTCATTATTTCTAGTGGGACTTGTTTCCACACACATGCAAAATCTGCATTCACAGGAGGCCAAACATTTCACAGTTTCCAGAATTACAGTCACCAATATTACCAGCCTTGATGCTTAACTAACTTTTATTGCAACTTATTCCTCTGAGCACTGTCTCTTTTAAAGCAGTTACAGAGAGATAGTACCTATTCCTTTGACAAAGCAGGGCACCTAATCGTCCCTAGCAATGAAAGAACTTTGTAAATGTCACTGCACTTTGTCACATCTACCCTGCTGCTGCTACAACAGTCACAAGTTCGCTTGAGTGCTAAAATTCTTTTGCCTGACCTCTGTCATTCCATACACAACTTCTATCAGAAACCGAAAGCTGCCACTCTTGCCTGCTTTAACCCCCAAGCGTCCCACTTTTTTTTGTTTGTGTTAAAGACAGTAATTATATCAGATGAATCATCAGTGCAGTTTCAGGGAACACGAAGAGGGTCGATTAAGGGTTGATTTGCAAGCTAGGCTGAACGGAGTCGCTCATTTGCAAGTTCCATAGGGTGAATTACCAAGCGGTAAAACTATGGCAGGCATCCGTCCATCTGCAGAGATATGTTTGAAGTTCTTTGCTGCCTTACGTGCCCCACAAAGTGGTGTTGTGGAAGATGAATGCAGAGGAATACAGCTCCAGGTTGTCGTTTTTCAGGGCAGGAACTGTGAGGTCATCTGCCAGGACCCTCTTTGCTCTGGTAAGTGAACAAGGCGATAATGAGGCTTTTGAGTTTGGCAGATTAGCAGAAAGCAGGTCAAAGAATGAACAAATAGAAACAATAAAACTCAGGCTGGGTACTACTTTCCTGGGTTCTATCTCCCGCTGCATGAACACACACACTTCTCCCTGTGACCATGGAGTGGAAACTGGAGCCAAGTTGGAAACTATTTGCCAGAGACTGCAAATGTTCCCACCTCTAATTATAACTACAGTTGGTTTGTTTCTGAAAGTTTCCTACTGAGGTCTAAAGAGGTGAGCTTGCCCCTTTCAACAGATTCTTGTCTCTACTTATGCTTTTAGCAAGTCCCGTCATAACACGAGGATTTTAAGCGGGCTGAAGAGGTGCACTAATGTTGTGCTGACCTCCTGCACCAAGGTAAAAAAAGGTATTGATTTTTTATTATTATTTGTTTTGTTCAGCCAGTGGTTGTTGAAATACTGCAACAAAATCTCAAGGCATTTGGAAGCAAGAAAGCATTGCAAATCTCACAAGAGCCTGTTCTTGCAAGATTAGCAGCTCCGGGGGGGGGGGGGGTTGGGTGGGCAGAATCAAATAAGAGTCAGCCCCCCTAATCTAATCAGAAACTTCACAGCACAATCATGGCAGAATGACAGCTCTGGTGCAAAAGGGAGGTACAGACATCTCATATCCTTGGCACAGAGATGGAAGCATGTCTCTATCTCCTACATATCTCTGCTACACCTTGAACAAACTGAGCAGGGTTACCTAAATGCACAGCACTTTGAAATGGATATTGAAACGCTCCGTAAGAGCTTATACTTCCCTCACCCACCTTATGGTTCCTCAAGTACTGAAACCAAACACAGGGCAGCAAAACATGTATAGTAGGCCCTGGGGTCATGCAACATCACTGTCACCAATGTGACATACCCACCCTGCCTCCTCCACTTCTGACTTTGGCATGTTCCGCTTAGTGCTGTGCAGTTGTGGCTGGTGGTGCAGGTGTGGTTGATAGCTGACCTGGCTTTCTAATGCCACTCACAGCTGCCAGTGACTGATAGGGGCAAAGTTACTGCTAAGGGCAATGCAGCGCAGTGCAGAAGCAGAAGCAGATTGGTTCTGCCATTGCACCTGCACCGTGCCTAACTCTCTGATACCAGTACTTTGCTCCCCGCCTTCTCGGTAACTGGCAGCGGTTAGCCTGCTCTGCAAAGCAGCTCCTCCTGTGTCGCTCCACTGACCAACATATGACTTCCAGTTCCCTCCCCCACCACAAAAAGTGGCTCGTAGTCTGGAGTCATCCAGTCCCGAAGCAACTTTGCCTTCCCATAGGCTTGTGAGAACCAGGCCTGCGCTGCACTTCTGTGCTGTTAGAGAGAAGGAATAGTCGGGTGACACCAGTGATATTTATAGGCCATCTGACTTATAAGCCCATTACCTGAGCCAAGAACACTTCTGTTCACTAGAGATCACACCAATGAAGAAATCAGATTTACAAATCCATGTGGTTAGCGTGCAATTAGTACTTTTCAGTCTCGGGGTTTTCCCTTTTAGCTAGCCAAAACTCTCGTCTCTAAACATTTGTGATGGCTTCATCATTACATTCTAGGATTGCCATTTTGTTTCTTGGAAGGGCTCTGGTGCCATGAAGAGCTGCATGACAGCAAAAGATCAGCAGGTGATGCTTTCCCCTCCACTGCATGCCCTGGACCTGTTGAACGTCTGCCTGCCATGCAGCAAAGGCATATGAAGCCTGTCAGGGAAAAGATGGCAACCCCATTGCACTGACACTTGAGCACTTTCAGACTCAGGAAATTACTGAAATATAGTTTTGTGGGTTCCCACCTCCCTGTGCAAATAAAGCCTGCAACCTTTGTGCTTTCTTTAGAACACTGACTTTGCTGAAGTAATTAATCATTCACAGTGTTTTTGCTTCGAGCCTGCCTAAGGCACCTTGTCTCTCTGTGGGGCTTTCTTTGAGGCCCCAATCCTCCCTCTGGAGCAGAGTACACAGGCATTCTCCTGTGTACCGAATGGTAATCAGCAGCTTATGCTTTCAAACAGGGGAGGTGTCTTCATTGATTCCAGCCCTTCTTCCTTTCTCAGGTCGGCTGACCTTAACATGCACACTTCTTCTTTCTTAATGATCTAGTTCTGCTGGAGGTCGATAAATATTTTGACGCCCACACTGTAGCACAGTCACTACATTTCAAAACCTCACTTGCTGCTCCATGCATTGAAATTACTCACAGAAGCTTCCAAAGTGTCGCCAGCTGTTTATGTGAAATGAAACTGATTTCCTATGTGACAGATTATCTGCCTTATATCTGTTTACCTTCTATTTCAGAAGATACTGCATGACGCAACTGGTTCCCTTGTCAAAAACTGCAGGTTTGCAGTGTGGTTTATTACGCATTTCTTTGCGATGGAAGGTTCTAGCTTCTGCCTGCCCCTCCGGTAAATGGAGTATCCCATTAAAGGGATCCACGGGGGAGGCTTCTGTCTGGATTCCCAGGCACAATCCAGAGAGGGAACTTCCTCACTTCCGGTTGACTCCAAATTAAGTACTTCTGGCAGGTAGACCAGAAGGGGTGTGGTCTACCCAATGCCTATGCCAAACCTCTTACACCTGTAGTCAATAAAGCTGTGGCCTTATTTCACCCAAAATAAGAACTTCTTTGTGTCTCATTATTTATTGTTTAAGATGGGGACACCTGGGCACGCAACATAGACAGACCATTGGTCTACCCTGGCTGTTGGGTTTCCGAGAGAGAGCCTTCCTAACCTATCCTGCAAGGACCAAGGATTGAACC
Organism: Lacerta agilis; assembly: GCF_009819535.1. Taxonomy (NCBI): domain Eukaryota; kingdom Metazoa; phylum Chordata; class Lepidosauria; order Squamata; family Lacertidae; genus Lacerta; species Lacerta agilis. The sequence goes on along the minus strand of NC_046314.1, from coordinate 28,413,447 downwards.
TGAGACCTTCTCCATGTCAACCAGACATGCTGAGATACAGTGCTTCTGATCAACAGTGGTTGTCAGGGCAGCATTGCTCACCTGACCTGTTCACCATACAAGGCACCAGGGAGCTCAGTGCAGTGCAGGCTCAGTGGCAGAACCAATCTGATGGCCTTACACCTGCAACTGCACCTGCCAAACTCCCTGCTGCCTTGCCCCTCCACCTCTCAGCATCAGGCAGCAACACACACCATTAGGAAGTCAGGTTACCCTGACTATATATTCAAATATATATTTAATAGCCTGGCCCAAAAAAAACCAACCTACCCCTCCCTCCCTCTGCTGCTTAGATGCCAACTGTTTAACATTTCCATTACATCTCCCAGGTAGAGGTGGTTCCAGGTACCTTCCAGAATGGTTTTTTTTTGGGGGGGGGGGTCAGGAGCTAGTTTCATTAAAATTATATGCCTCATAATCACACCAGAAGGAAATGATGTTTCATCGCCAGGCAAGGAGTTCAAGTTATCTCCTATCTTCATATTCCTATTATTTATTTCATTCAGGGCTTTTTTTTCCAGCCTGAACATGCCAGAACTCAGTTCTGACACCTCTCAGGTGGGCTCCATTGCCATGAGGGAGGTGTTCATGGTGAGTTCCAGCACCGCTTTTTCTAGAAAAATAGCACTGATTACATTTATATCCCATTTTTCCATCCAAGGAGCTCAAGGTGGCATACACAGTTCTTCATCTTCTCGTATTATCCTTACAAGAACCCTGTGAGGTAGGCTAGTTTGAGAGACAATGATTGTCCCGAGGTCACCCAGTGAACGTCGTGGCTGAGTAGGGACTAGAACTCTGGTTTCCCAGGTTTTTAGTCCAGCACACTAACTACTACACCACACTGCCAGTATTGCATCCTATTCCTCCCCTATGGTAAGGTCTTTGGCTTGGAGAAGTTCAAGAACAGGTTGGAAAGGGAAGAGTTAGGAGACAGAATACAATGTACATTTTGATTCCACTTCAGCTTGAAAGGGGCTGGAGCTGATGCTGAATGGGACCATATACATGAGCAACGGGGAAGTTCATATTAAACATTTCCCACATTTGAAGTCATGCACCATCCCAACACCTGATCTGCCATCAGTGGCCCATCTGTTGATCCCAGAGACAGCCTTGGCCCATCAGGGAAACATAGTGCATGGAAATATGAAAGCTGGTCAGAATTATCACTATTCAAACATCAGCTAGCTGCTCCCTGGAAGCAAAATCTCCGAGATCTTTTCCTGCTTATAAAGCTCATTATTTCTCACAACTACTCTCCTTAATAGCGCCATCCGTGAGTCATTAGGCAGCCAGAGAGAAAGAATATAAATGCATTAATAAAAAAAGACAACATACTACAAGAATGCAAGAATGGCATTCACCAACACAGTTTTAGACAAGATGTATGTTTTTGTTTTGTTTTTCTAATGTAGCTGGTTGGCCTCTCTGCTCCCTTGGTTGTTCCTACATGATGAAGGGTTGGTTAAGGCATTTTCTTGAGCAGTTACATTATTTTCTGTGATGGAGGAGAAAACATGTCCCTTCACCTCTACCAAAAAGATAATGGGAAAAATTCAATATTTCTACTTGCCAGACAGAAGGATCTCCCCTCATGCACTGTTCTGAGGGTTCTCCTGACCCACTCAGAGATGATTTGGGGGGTTCAGGGCAAAGAGAGGAGCAAATCCCCATTGCAGTGGCAGGACTTGTTATGCTGGCTTCTTCTGGTGCAACTATCTAGTTCGGGGGTCTGCAACCCACGGCTCCGGAGCCACATGCGGCTCTTTCACACCTTTACTGCGGCTCCCACAGCTGCGCCCGTGCCCTCCTCTTCTTCTCCAGCTGGCTGGCGGCGGCCCACCCTCCAGCTGGCCAGCGGCCCGCCCCCAAGGCTGAGGCTCATGCGCCGTGCCTCGTTTATGCCAGCGCAGGCGCAGCAGCAGACAGCAGCAGCTTCCCTCCTTGGCGCCTGTCCCAGAGGTGTGGCTGCTGCTGCTGTCAAGGAGCTACTGCTGCTGGCGTGGAGCTGCTGCTGGCTCGAGGCGACGACGACGAGGTAGGCAGCTGCGGGCTTGGCCGCGGGCGACAGGCGAGGAGGAACAAGCCCTCTTTTAAAAAATTGTAGAGGAAGCGGGGCCTGCCTGGATGTGTGTGTGTGTTGGGGGGGGATGAAGTGGAAAATCAGAGTAAAGCCAGCAAATGGTCTGGAGGAGAGGTGTACGTGTGTGTGTGTGTGTGTTGGGAGCCGGTCGTTGTCTTTGGTGAGCTCTTCGGGATTAAGGGCAACAGGCGTCCCCCCCCCTCAACTTCGTTTATTCCATAATCATTGGGGAGAAGTGCGCGTGGAGGAGGCCCCAAATAAATCTGTAGCGATGAAACAAAAAGCAAGCCTGCGCTCCTCTGAATTTGGGAGTCAGTTCCATTTATCAGCGGCTCTTACTCCTGAGTAGACGCACCTAGCATTTTTCACTTCCGAGGGTGTTGCATCTTGAAGTTGTCTACTCAGAAGTAAGTCCCATTGCGCTCCATGGGACTTACTTCCGGGTAAGTTTGCAGCCACATGTCTGAGGCAGACAGGTCTCACACCATCACAAAATTACCAAATGTTTACCAAATGGGTCTCTGCAGGGAAGGAGGGGTGAGGGATTTAATTGTTCCAGGAATTAAAGAAGATTACCATCTCAAAGGAATGGCCAGGCTACTGAGAAGAGGCATCAGATAAGGCCTTTTCTGGGTGATGAGCTTGGGTTACACCTCTTCTGTGATTGATGTTTCTGGGGGTGGGCTAGACTCCAGGAGGGATTTTAAAATGTCTTTATAAGAGCATGCTTGCTTTGCTTCTCAATCTTCTCTGGTTGGCCTCTGTTTTTTACTCCTACCAATGGAGAACCTGCAAAGGACTTTGCAAGGGCTCTTGTATACCCCATAAAATAAGGGAATAAGGGCAGATTTTTCTTACAACAGCAGCATAACCGATTATGCAACCTGCAAAGGACTAAGGGCGTGTGTTGTTACTATTGAATATAGAATAAATCTTCATTGTCATTGTCCCCTTGCGTGAAACAACGAAATTGCTCTATTAAGCGCCATAGTGGGATTTGATGGTGTGTTGTTGTTGTTGTTTTTAAGGGGGCATGCACTGGCCTTGAGTGAAAAATGCACTCACCCTTTTGCTTATATTGTTAGAATCATAGAACTGTGGAGTTGGAAGGGACACCCAAGGGTCCTCTAGCCAACCCCCGGCAATACAAGTATCTCAACACGTGCTCTCCCATCCAGTTTGAAACCATACTGGGCCCTGCTTAGTTATTTAACTTAGTAGTTGCCTAACATGGGGGTTGGGGTGGGAGTCTCTGGGCAATTTGCCATCAAGCAAAAATTTTGCTGGTCCTCTTCCTTATATTATCACCGTTCTTAATGCTATTTATTAGTTGCCTAACACAGGGGAGTCTCCAGAAGCAAAAGGTTCGTTGAGACCTCTTACTTGTATTACTATTATTGGTAACATTAATATTGTTATTGTTATTTCATTTGTTGGTTGCTTGGGGGAGCCTTTGTGTGACTCAAGCAGCATCTGCATTGGGGTATACTGCATTTGGGAGGGACTGTGTTGTTTGCTAGTGTTGTTTGTGTTGTTTGCTAGGGCTTTCAAAAAGGTGTTGAACTGCCTTATTTGCACATGGTTATGCATACTAGAAACAATATATGCAGTGTTATATTTGTTTTAAATGTCGCAATGGTTTTGTGGCTCCCAGTTTTTTTCTTTTCTTCGGAAACGGGTCCAAGTGGCTCTTTTTGTCTTAAAGGTTGCAGACCCCTGATCTAGTTGAATCTGGCTCACTGTTGTGAATTATGTGAGCCCTGCATCTGAACAACAGATCGTGTTGATGCTAAATCAGTGTCAAATCACTCCATCTACATAGCCATCAAGAAACTTTATAGTGTGAGGTTTGTTTGTTTGTTTGTTTGTTTGTTGCTGTTGGTGAGGTCTGACATCCATTTTCAGAGAGTCGTCATGGTGTAACTAGAATGGAAAAATCTGGATGGGAAGTTGGGGGACACAGGTTGGATTTTTTGCTTAACTTTGAAATTCACTAGGTAGCTTGGGGTAGGATGCCAGCCCTCAACCAAATGTAGCTCACAGGGGATGTTATGTGGATAAAATGGGATGATCCCAAGCATGCCACACTCATGCCATTTGAAGGGAGAATGAGAAGCAGAAGGACATAAGAGCCTTGTTAGATCAGACCAGTGACCCATTCAGTCCAGTGTCCTGTTCTTACAGTGGCCAACCAGAAAACTTTGGGAAACACTGAGAAAAATAATTAGATGGTACCCATATCCACTATTTTTTGTCCCTAGCCCACTCTACTAGCATTCAAGCAGCATCAACCAAACAATTTGCTATAATGATTGTGGACCTTTATAAACAAATCAGCTATTTTAACCAGGCTGACTCAACCAGGATTATCCCTGAGGTTAATGTTACTCAATGTTTTGATCCTCTACTGAAAGCACTTCCTTCCTGGACGTCATCAACTATTGTAGTTAGAATTGCCTTGAGGGCTCTGGTTCCATCAAGAAGCAGATACACTCTTTCCATTACAAATGCTGATGCAATGCCTAGCTGGGGTCAGGACTACATTTGACATAATTGCCCAAGGCAGATTTTCATCTCTGAAAGCTGCCAGACCCCATAAGGATCAGGCATAAGCCAAGATCAAAACAAGCTTATCAACTAATCTCCTTCACTTTCATTTAAAAAGTGTACACTTTGGCATCTGGGTCAACAACTTCTGGTCTCTTGTATTCACTGCATGTAGGAATTCAGGAATGATTCCAACATCCAACATCTCCCAAAAGGCTGACTAACAGCACTGTTGATTTTCTACCAGGGCAGCCCAAGCAGCTGTATTGGGGCAGCACCCATGTTTCAGAGGTCATTACAGTTTGGGGTGACCATCTGTCCTACTTTAGAGAGGACAGTTCTCTGTTTGAAATAAGTGTCTGGTTGAAATCAATTGGAAAGACAAAAAAAGTGTTAAAAGGGAGAGCAGGTACCTTGAAGCTGTCCATCAAAAGTTAGCACTTGGACAGCATATTGACATCATACAGGTCATCTGGGCACAGTTTTCCTCGCTATGATGAGATGTATTTATTTTTCAGTAATAGTAATTATTTCTAAATTTGTGTCTTTATGTATAGTATAGGCACATTTTACAAAAATCTACATCTTATCCCCTGTCCCCATATTGGGAGATGCAGAAGTAGCCCCTCTATTAGATTTCCATCTAAGGGCAAAATACTATCCCTTGATCTGCTGGTATGAGCAAGTTGGGATGTGGTTGGTTCCTGGATCAGCTGCCTTATGCCAGTCTCAGCCAAAGATATGCTGACATGCTGTAATTCCCCCATCAAGGCTCAGCTGTGACCCAGCTGGCTGAGCTGAGCCACCAGAACATACGCCAGGATAAGGCCTGGACACATGGAAGGGAGGGGGCGGACTGGAAGGGTGGGAGAGGGCTTACTCTGGATCCTAACTCTGTTTAGCTCAGTCATGTGACCCAGGATCCTGTGGGCAGAGTCACATGTTTTAAATGTGTGCTGGGTGTGCTTTATATGTATGGTGTGGATCTGCTGGAGCAATGCAAAATACATAAAATGCGCACACAGGGTCAGCAGCCAGAGTCAGGGACAGGTCAGCAATAAAACACCTGGAGTCAGTGAAGTTAACTCTTTATTCAAAGGACCCAGAACAATGCAGGTCTAGTGATCACAGCAACTCTTCCCAGTAGGCCTTGCCCCAATGAGGCAGTTGTGAGCACTGAAGGTCCCACAACTCTCTAAGGTTCCTCCCCTGGTTCCTTCCACAGCAGCCTAAGGCTTTATCATCTTGTCTCTCTTTGCTCTGCCCTCTTCATTCTTCTTTGTGTTATGGAAGATCAGAGGGGAGGGAAGTTAGTCACAACAGGAGGGCGAGATCCCCTGGCTTCTTCACCAGCTTGTCTCCACTCTGCTTCTTGACCCACTTCTGCTTCTGCCTCTGATTCTGGACTGCTCTCTGCCCCAGCCTCTTCCTGCTCACTAAACCCTGTTACCTCTTCAGCTTCTGACACCTCCTCCTCCCAGTCTGCTCTCTCTTCTCCCTCTGATCACTCATTGTCATCCCACCACCATTCCCAGGCTCTGAACCTTCTTCCCTTGGAGGTTTCCCAGGCAGGGCCTCCTGCCATTCCTTCGCCAGTCCATGACACCCAGTAACATACTAGGAACAAGTCCTACCCATCACACTTAAAGATGTGTAGCACATGCACCCCTGATCTCACCACCGTATCACCCCAGCACTGTTGAGACAAATTGCAGTGCCAGGATAGCTCTGTTGCTCTTGCCCACCACATGGGCCACTATTGGAGAAGGAGGAATCTATGACTATCACCTCCCACTTTTCTACTAGCAGGATCCTCAACTGGTTCAAATAAATTTTTGTGAACGGAAAGGGGTGCTTTAGTTTCAGACCCAAGTTAGTGTCTTTCTGCAAAAACTCTCATTGTACCAAACAGTTGTTAAAGCATGTTGTAAACTTTTGTGATAACTCGGGGGGAATTCAGTTCCATGACCTTCTCCTTATTGGGTGATTTGACAGAATTAACTTGGAATGTGTAGATCCAATAAACGACATCAACACTTAGCCCAATAAAGGCTCAGTTTTATGCCTTGAGGATCAGGTTGTAAAATATAATAAACTTGTTATATATTCAGTTTTAAATATGTTTGTTAAATGTTTCTAACCAGCATAATTGCAATGGAACCTGCAGGCAAAGATAACAAATAAAACTGCCCAACTTTTTATTTTTCAAATTGCCCATTAAATTTTATTTTTTTATGAGCATCTTTTTAAAAAGACGTTCTGAGTTGCCAATGCTAAAGCGCATAGCCTTCACTGTGCATAATTATTCCGCCCCCTTGATTCAATTGGCAGCAATGGCCAGGGTTGCTTATATGCACTGATTCTGTGAGAGTGGAGGAAAAAAAAACAGAATTTGGCTTTGAAAACATAATTCCCATGGCCACTTCCCTCTGACACCCCCCCCCCCAGCAAAAGCCCCTGATTTTTAAAAAATATATATTTATTGGTTTTTATAAAACAAAAATAACTACAACACAATCAAACATAAACACAACGATACAATCAAACCTACACTAAAACATACCTACAATAAAAACAAACCTAAAACAACAACCACAATACAAAACAAAAAACCTCATTTGTTGTTGTTGTTCAGTCGTTCAGTCGTGTCCGACTCTTCGTGACCCCATGGACCAGAGCATGCCAGGCACGCCTATCCTTCACTGCCTCCCGCAGTTTGGCCAAACTCATGTTAGTAGCTTCGAGAATACTGTCCAACCATCTCATCCTCTGTCGTCCCCTTCTCCTTGTGCCCTCAATCTTTCCCAACATCAGGGTCTTTTCTAAGGAGTCTTCTCTTCTCATGAGGTGGCCAAAGTACTGGAGCCTCAACTTCAGGATCTGTCCTTCTAGTGAGCACTCAGGGCCGATTTCCTTGAGAATGGATAGGTTTGATCTTCTTGCAGTCCATGGGACTCTCAAGAGTCTCCTCCAGCACCATAATTCAAAAGCATCAATTCTTCGGCGATCAGCCTTCTTGATGGTCCAGCTCTCACTTCCGTACATTACTACTGGAAAAACCATAGCTTTAACTATACGGACCTTTGTCGGCAAGGTGATGTCTTTGCTTTTTAAGATGCTGTCTAGGTTTGTCATTCCACAAAACCTCATTAATTATAACTAATAACTGTCCTTAACATTGTATATTGACTTCCTCCTATCTCCTCTTCCTGCGTTCTTTGTCTATCATCTTTAGTAACTTCTAAACATCTTACATAACCTTATTTACTATAAAACTTACCTAGTTATTTAATCTTAACTATTTTTCTTAACTCATATTCATCTATCTTAAACCCTTAACCTTACTCTAAATCTACAGTTTAGCCTTTCTTCCTAGTTATATCTAATTATCAATCATACAATAATTTTTTTAATACAATTTGGATTTCTTCCAATCTTCTTCCACCGCGTCGTCCCTCTGGTCACGAAGTTTCCCGGTCATCTCAGCGAGCTCCATATAGTCCATCAAAGCCCTTGATTTTTTAAACAAGGTGGTTTGTGAGTAGTCACAGCACAGAAGAATTGGGTCACTATAAGCTCCACATGTACTTCTTCATCCAGCTAACAGAGTAATCTTATGTATAGGAAGCCAGTGGAACTTAATACCGGTAATAGCTGAACTTAAGCTGGTGTAAATTACCCATTATAAACTTTGTTCAGCAGGGGAGCTACTATAGGCTGAGCTCACTGAAGCCTGGAAGAGAGAAAACAAGCTTTCAAAATAATTTGATTTGAACCACCTTTTGCCAGGTTTTGCTGGGTTACCAGGTCATGTGACTGAGCTGAGCAGAGTTTGGATGTAGGATAAGTCTCCCCACCCCATCCATTCTTGAAACTGCCATTCCCCCATTTTTCAGAGTTTACACCAGCATAAGATCTGCCAATCTCAGCTCAGGTGGCTGACTCAGGATTTATGCCATCACATCTCTCGTTGAGCGAGGATGAGGGGATTATGTTGGTGTAGTCTGTCTGTGCCAGGAACCAGTCAGCTGAGCCCAGTGGTGTAGCATGGGTTGACAGCACCCAGGGCTTCACAGAAGGGGGAGAGGGGGGGAATGGATATCACAGCTGCAGAGATAAGAAAAGAAGAGTCCTTCTGTTGTCTGGAGAGCTTACTTCCTGGTTCGCATGGAGAAGCCATTTTCAACGGATCCCAGCGACGGAAGCACGCAGCTGTACTGAGACAGCACCAGGTGTTGAAATTTTTTGCCCTGTAACAATTTTGCACCCGGGGCAACCACCCCGTGCTCCCCCCACACTATACTGAGCCCGAGATCCACTAGATCCTAATTTGTTCATCCCAGTGGCTCTTGAGTTTGGCTAAGTTGGAATATCCCCCTCAATTCACCATCCTATTTGCAGGCAGAAAAAAATGAAGAGAAGCTCTGCTGCTATCACAAGCAGCAGAAGAAAGAGAGAATCAGATCACCCTGGCTTGTCACTTTGGGGGAAAGGCGGTAGGTCACTGCTAGATTGTTTCCTTTGCACGCAGAGGGTCCCTGGTACAACCCAAGTAGGGCAGGCAGGGAAAGATCCCTGTCTGATACTCCGGTGAGTTGCTGTGTCAGTATAGATGATTCTGTGCTGATAATAATTATAATTATGAATCCATATTCATAATGACTTGACATGTCCAATGAGGTGCATTGCAATCGAGGAAGGCTCCTTGACCTAATGAGGCCTTTCCTCAGTGGAACTGAAGGCTGGTTTTCTGATTCATCCTTTCCGTTACTCTTCCAAAATTTATACTGGAGGGCTGGGTGATCCTTTCAAGCAGCATGAGAAGTGACATGGAGGGCAGCAGAGAGAGGAGGAAATCCATAAAATTTGCCTCCCTTCCCATCCTGCTGATGGGAGGCTCTGCTGGATCAAAGAGCTTTCCATCAGTGTAAGAGGCACAATTGCATACACTTAAGAACACATAATAATACATAACTTCGGTTGTCTTGATAGAAGAAAAGCACTTTAAAAAGTTGCAGCGAAGAAATTGAGCTTAGCAACAGAGAAGTTGAGGGGAACTGAGACCAAATGCAGCAGCTGAAAAGACAATTATTAATAACTTTAGAAAAAGACTCAATTTTAAGAAAACATTTCATGGGTTTTCTTAAATATAAAAAGCAGCATTTACAAATATAAATGAAGACATTAAAAAAATGAGGAAGACACCAGTGACCCAAAAAATTAATACAAGTAGAAAGACATTTCGTATGACGGCAGTGTTGAATTGTTGAAAGAGAAATTCAGAGAAATTCATTCGGCGGTTTGTCGCCCAGCAGTATGAGAGGTACAGATATGAAGCTTGAATCAAAAAGGTCATTTTCCATTAACTGAAGCAAAGAATGAGTGCTATATACCTAACTGTGAGTGAAAAATAAATGAGAAGTGTGGAACCACAGGAGCAAAGTTGGAAGAATTATAGTGAGAGGGGAGAACGGAAACACCAAAACATGATTAAATAAACAAAACACTGTTGGATTAGCAACTAGCATCCAACATAAACCTTTGGCTTAAATTCACTTTATTTTATCTTTACTGGAGTTTAATACTTCCCAATGTCTCAACAACAAAAAACTGATTTGTAAAAACGTTATATGAAAAAATACGAGAGAGACATTGCACTACCTTTGTAAATCAAGAAAATCTTTAATAAAAATAAAAAACACAATAAAACAACAAACATTTTTTTTTTTAAAAAAATACTGTCCTACATGATCTGAATACGACTCAAACAGATTTATGAAGAGGCTGAGAGAATACACCACAAATAAAGGTTGGTGTGAACAATTACACCCCCCCCCCACAAGATCTAAGCAGAAAGTTTACAAATGGGCAATCCGAACCTAAGATCCACTGAGCTGAGCGAGTTAGCATTTGGCAGGTCTATGGCTCAGCTGATCAGTTCACAGCACAGCCAGGCTATGCCAGTGTAAGTCACTCAACCTGGCTCAGCTGGGGCTCACACTGTGAAAAACGGGTAAGCCCTGAAAAATGGGTGCTCTGGGGAAGTGGTGGAGGAGAGACAGGGCAGGAGGACTTACTCTGGATCTTAATTGCATTTAGCTCAGTCATGTGACTTGACAACTCAGCTTCAATTACACTGGCAGAAAGAGGGGTCTTGTTTTCCCTCTGCCAGACTTAGGCTGGCTCAGGTGGCAGTAACCCCTCACCTGAAAGGAGTTTGGAATAGGGTTAGTTTGTTGTTGTTGTTTAGTTGTTTAGTCGTGTCTGACTCTTCATGACCCCATGGCCCAAAGCACGCCAGGCACTCTTGTCTTCCACTGCCTTCCACAGTTTGGTCAGACTCATGTTGGTAGCTTCGAGAACACTGTCCAACCATCTTGTCCTCTGTCGTTCCCTTCTGCTTGTGCCCTCCATCTTTCCCAACATCAGGGTCTTTTCCAGGGAGTCTTCTCTTCTCATGAGGTGGCCAAAAGTATTGGAGCCTCAGCTTCAGGATCTGTCCTTCCAGTGAGCACACAGGGCTGATTTCCTTAAGAATGGATAGGTTTGATCTTCTTGCAGTCCATGGGACTCTCAAGAGTCTCCTCCAGTACCATAATTCAAAAGCATCAATTCTTCTTAGTTTACACCCACTTAATTTAAGACTGCATTAAGTTCCACCATCTTCTTTTGCTTAGAATTGATCTGCCTTTGTTTACCCCAATGCAGGAGAAAGAAAGCAACAAGTGAGGGATTCACCTTTCTATTTGTACAGCTCTGCTGTGGTGGCAATGAGACCAAAGAAGCCCTTTCCAACTAAACGTATGAGGGATACCGTAGGCATTTACAGGTAGGTAGCTGTGTTGGTCTGCCATAGTCAAAACAAAATAAAATAAAAATTCATTCCAGTAGCACCTTAGAGACCAAGTAACTTTCTTCTTGGTATGAGCTTTTGTGTTCATGCACACTTCTTCAGATAGGCAGTTTATGTTTGTATATAGTGTCTTTATATTTCGTGATGGCACACCCTCCTTTACCTGAAGAGGTGTGGAATCTGTGGCTGTTTGGATGTTGCTGGACTCTAAACTCCAATCATCCATGACCATTAGTCATGCTGGCTTGAGCTCTCACCAGCTCTGCTACTCTGCATATCTTAAGCTCTCCTCTCCCACTCGAGTGACATCTTCTTCATGCAACTTTCTTTTCCTTACTGTGGTTTCCTTAATGCTACAGAAAAATCTTGGCTCTCAACTCAAAGAGTCTAATAAGTGCCAAGGGCTTGCTAAGAGGTTTTTAACTCAAGGGCCTCTATTGCTCTCTATTCCCATCAATTTCCCATATGTGTACAAACAAATCTATGTGTTTCAATGGTCTCAGTTTTGGGGGGGGGTATACAATACACATTGAATTTAGTCATTATAGCACTGAACTATAAGTCACTTTCACTGGTGGAGGAAAGGCGGGGCACAGGGGGCGGGGCACCCCAGGCAGCGGGATCCCAACAAGGTTCCATCTCGGCGTGCCCCGTCCCCAGAACGCGCGCCAGCCCTGCCCCTGCCTGCTTCCCACCCCTGATGCCGGACCATGAAGCTCCGCCACTGTTCACTTTTCTTATTCACTTTTCTTATTCTCTAGAATTGAAATTGTATATCTCCTGTACATGTTTCTAACAACATGCAACGAAATATGTAGATAGTTTATCTGGTTTTTCTTCAGTCTCTATGGTACCCTAAGGGACCCAGGTGGTGCTGTGGGTTAAACCACAGAGTCTAGGGCTTGCTGATCAGAAGGTCAGCAGTTCGAATCCCTGCCACGGGGTGAGCTCCCGTTGCTTGGTCCCAGCTCCTGCCCACCTAGCAGTTTGAAAGCACGTCAAAGTGCAAGTAGATAAATAGGGACCGCTCCAGCGGGAAGGTAAACGGCGTTTCCGTGCGCTGCTCTGGTTCGCCAGAAGCGGCTTAGTCATGCTGGCCACATGACCTGGAAGCTGTCTGCGGACAAACGCCGGCTCCCTCGGCCTATAGAGCGAGATGAGCGCCGCAACCCCAGAGTCGGACACAACTGGACCTGATGGTCAGGGGTCCCTTTACCTTTACCTTTATGGTACTCTGATAAATTTGTCTGAATTTTCTGCAGTTTTTCAGTAATGTCAACAGACATCTGTAGGCTGGGTGACAGATGCAAACGTTCTGTTATTACCATTCTCCTGCTAACCTCCTGCAACCAGGTCTCAATGTTTCAGTGGGACTCTTCTTGCCCACAGTATTCAACTGCCCCTTTCTTCAAACATCTGTTTGGTCTTTACGTCTGATGCCATGGGGTTCACCCCCATAAAGTTCAAGTCAAATAAGTTAATATAATGGTTTATTGCTAAAGAGTTATAGGTAGGAACAACATCTGTTGGGGCTCCTCTCTAAATTATATCTTAACTCCGCTTCCTATGTCCCTTGTAAGGAAGTGTCTCTAAATTACAGCACTCATTGCAATATTGTAAATAGGGACTGCTAGAAACATATGACATATACAAGGCACACGTGGATGGCTCCCATATTATGTAATAACCATGGGCATTCATTTTCTGGGAGCCAGCAAAGGAGAGAAAATGCTTTAGGAGATCATCTCCTGCAGATGGAGTTGCAAGCATGGGATGACAGATTCTATGCAATGTTTCTTTCTGTCAAACCAACAATCACAAATGCTCCCTTCCCCAAAAAATAAGATTGTGGTAGACCCAGCTTAATCAGCAAGAATCAAATCTCTAATACAGGAGTGGACATACTTTGGCCCTCCACATGCTCTTAGGCCACAACTCCCATCATTCCTGGTGAGGATAACTGGAGAGGAGGGGAATTGGCCACAGGATCCCTACCCCTTCTCTAATTCTGCTCCTAAGAGATGCAAAATGAAGATGGGCTGGGCTGGAGTCTGAGTGATGATCCTGCCAAGAGTAAACAAATCAATTACACTCCTGAAAACAGAGCAAACTTTTATGTTCAAGCAGAGTATATTATAGCTGCCATTCAAGATCCAACGACAGATTTGTCCCCAAAATTACAACTAATGACAAACAGCATGAATGCAGTCACACACCCAGTCAATAGATTGCATCATTACAGGTTGCCCTGCTCTGTCAAGTATTGATTACCTTGTGAGACATAACCAGGTAGCAAGAATTATCCATTGTAAATGGGCCAAGAATAGCAGTTTTTAACGTAGAATACCCAAACTCATTTGGATAAGTGATTTATTATACACTCCTTCCTGGGGCAAATGAACGATTATGACAAGCCAATAAATTGCAAGGTGCTGGCCTTGTTCTCTCTAGATCTTTTGCTGCTGCTGCTGTTGTTCTTTTAAGACAAAGAAACGCACAGCAGTTCTACTGGGTGACAGACAAAAGCCAAAACTGGAAAATAAATTCAGTGAAAGCCAATGTGGTATGTAGAGGACTAAGATCTGGAGACCAGGATTCAAATCCCCACCCAGCCATGCAGCTCATTACCAGTCATAGTCGCTCAGCCTAGCCTACCACTCACAGGATTGATATTAGCACAACATGGTAAGAACCATTTATGCCAGCTTGAACTTCTTGGAGGAAAAGTGGGTTATAGTTTTAAATAAATAAGGATAAAAATGTGCACCCCACCACCAATACCGTTCCATTGTAACTACCCAAGCTCCCAGAACTTCAACACCTCTTGAGGTGGTTTGACCCCTTTCTGTTTTAACAGTGCAAATTCTACAAACACCCTCCATATCTTCTCAAAACCATTTCTCCTGCATATTCCCCATCTTACCTTAATGACACATGTTAATTTACCATTAATAGCTATATCCCACACCTCTTTATACCATTCTTCCATTTTATATTCTGCTTGCCCCTTCCACTTCCTAGCTATCATAATTCGTGCAGCTGTCAATAAATTTGTGAGCAAGTCCTGTGAACCTTCCACCCCATTGTAAATTGATAATAATGCTACCTCTGGACTTTTGGTCAGTTTTAACCAAAGTTTATCTCCTTAAACACCCTTTGCCAAAAAAAATTAAAAAAATTATACATATGGTGTTTTTTTAAAAAAAGGAAAGCAATGCAAATTCAGCTGTCACAATCCAAAAGAACCAAGAATGTACTCAAATGTACATTGTTATTGTACTGTCTGCAGAACCCTGATCACTCATTCAGGCTTCACACAGATGCTGGTAATGCAATAATTATATTAAACAGGGGAGCACACTAGGGCTGTACATGGGATTTGGATGAATCCCAAACGGAGGCAGGATGCCTCAGAGGAACCTTGGGTTCATTTGAGGTGAGGGAGAATCTCTATAGAGATGAGCAACCCAATGCAGGGCCACCTGAAGTGATTCATAGTGTCTGAGCAACCCAGACATTTTAAAAAATGCTGCAGACAAATGTCAACTAAAAGCATAACTATCTCTAAGCTCACCATCTCAAGCAGGTTTGCAGAATCAAAACTTATGTCTCTAGCTTAAAGAAAACTCCAGGATCAGAAAGCGGGAGCGGGGAGCTGCTGTGTGACTGACGGGTCTAGTTTATAATCAGAGGTAATGATTTTAGTAGCAGTCTCCAATGCTTTAGAGGGGGAGCAGCTTTGCAAGAGCGAAAATGTCTCTAAGCTTAAGAAAGATTACAGGATGTAGAGGGGAGAAGGTAGAGGGACATCTTCATTTTAACTGACAGGTTAATCTTGAAATCGGATGGAATGACTTTACATAGAAAGTAAATCACTTTGAATTCCCCACCCCACCACACACACACAGACAAAAAAGATTAAAAAATACTTATCACAAAAAAGTCAGACTATTTGTTTGCAATTTGGCACTGTGTGTGTGTTTTGTTTCTAAACCCACCCAGACACCTTTTCATGTCTACAGTTTTGAAACTAATTGCTCACAAAATATTAGAAGAGATTAAGCAATTCCTTAAAACAAACAAACAAACAAAACAAACACAACCCACCATCCATCACCCAATTGCAATGGCTGCCCTTGTAGGAAAACCACTACAGCAATCCTGAAATTTGGCAGGCAAATTTCATCCACTTCTTTCAAAAGTTAAATGAAAGTTATAGCATAAAAAAAAAAATCAATAGTGAAGCTGACCTGGACAGACCCCAAGTTGGTCTGCACTGAATTTTGTGATTGGTGCACATGCCAGCAGTTTTCTTAATGCAGGCATTTTTCTACATCACAAAGCAGAAGTGGGCATGCACTGTCTCACTTTTCTACATAATAAATATGGAGGGCTAGAAAGCTAGAGAGTACATTTCCTGAGGCCACCCATGGAGCTCCATAAGCAAACTGGAATTTTGACACAAGTCTTCATATCAAAACCAGCTCAACCATTGAAACTGGAAAAGAACCTTATACGTTCTGATTGTGAATTGTGGAGTTCAGCAACTCAGCATCAAAAGAGCCAGTGTGGTGTAGTGGTTAAGAGTGGTAGACTCGTAATCTGGGGAACCGGGTTCGCGTCTCCACTCCTCCACATGCAGCTGCTGGGTGACCTTGGGCTAGTCACACTTCTCTGAAGTCTCTCAGCCCCACTCACCTCACAGAGTGTTTGTTGTGGGGGAGGAAGGGAAAGGAGAATGTTCAGCAACATCTGTAGGGCCACCAGATAGTTTACTGGACACTGTTTAGTGTCTTTCCATCTGCTGAATGTTTCCACTACCTGTACACCTTTTGTGAAGAAAACAAATGCCAAAATCACACTGCAGTTATTATTGCCACCTGTAAATCGTTGAAAAAGAATGTTCTAAGAAATATTTTTATAGCTAGGTGGTTGAATTGTGCACAGTTTCCCCAACGATTGAATGTGTTTCTGACTTATGCATGGCTTGTAACCATTTTCTTTCTCTAACTATTGATTTATAATCTTAGGTCATAATATATTTTTCATCCACATCTTCTGTTCTGTTTCGTTGAGTGAAGTTTTCTTTTCTTTAATCCTTAAAAAAAAAAAAAAAACCACACACACTTTTCCACAACAGCTTGCAATTCACTTCTGTGCTACCCAGTGTAAGATGTGGCTGCTGGATTGTGGGTTGAATTCAGGTGCATGTATTTTGTTCTGTCTTCTTGTACTGTAAATAATATATTTCATTTTCACAGTGCATTTGTTCACTGTTACCAAGAAATGACTTAGTAGGGATGCCTCTATAGTTCGTTAATACGGACTTGTCATCAATATGTGTGTCATTGGGTAAGCATTTTATGTATTCTGGGTTAGCATTTTTGTATTTTGCATTTTTTTTCAGGTTTTAAATTTGTTGCATTTACCTTGTTAAGTCTGTCTGAGACTTTTGCCCAAAGTGACTAACTAATAACAGTAAGAAAAAGAATAGTCTGAACATCTAATTCATAGCTCTAATTGAGGATCGGTTACAATTTTCCAGAGAAAATAATGAAAAAAGTCCTAAAACAATTTAAGCCAGTGTAAGTGGCTGATAACATTTCATGCCTAGCCTAATAATGATAGTTTTCTGAAAGAGGATGCTGAGAAAATTGGAGGGAGGAATCAAACAGGAATGTTCAATGAAATATTTGATTGTTTTGTTTCATATTTGTTCACGTTCACGTTCACAACTTGAGAGCCATTTATTTGATAATTGCTGAATGTTGTGCTTTGCATATGAAGAAAGGACAAAAAGTAACGACGTGATGTTCATCTCCTGTGTTTCCGAAAGAGTCTTTCCCCCTTCTATTTCTCTTACATTGGTCTAGAAGAAGAGGCAAAAGCAACAGCATCCAGCAGCTGTTGTAAGAATTTTAAGGTCTTTCATATATATAATAATTGTTATTAATGTACCAAACAAATAAGGCCACATGTCTGAAAACAGCGCAGAAAGACAGGTCTCACTCCTAGCTGGCCAAGTGTTTTCATCTGCAGGGAGGGGGTGAGAAGTCTCTGCTTGAGGATGGGCCATTTCCCTCACAAAGGACAGCCATTAGCCCTACCGGCCAGGGCAAGAAACCTTTTGTTTTGCAGAAATGTGTGTCTGGGGGGGGGGGGGGTCAAGGAGAGATGGCACAGGTGTGGAAAATTCCCAAGTTACCTCCTCTGACCCTCCCATTTTGTGATGTAGCTCTGATGTATCTGGGGGGATTGTGGTCTTGGGTTACACCTCTTCTGTGATTGGATGATGTTTCTGGGGGTGGGCTAGACTCCAGGAGGGATTTTGAAACGTCTTTATAAAAGCATGCATGCATTGTTCTGGGTCTTTTCCCCCTGAAAAACACCATTGTTGCAACAGCTTCAATAAAGATCAAGCTTACTAGCTGCTTTGCTTCTCAATCTTCTCTGGTTGGCCTCTGTTTTTTACTCCTACCAATGGAGAACCTGCAAAGGACTTTGCAAGGGCTCTTGTGTACCCCATAAGGGAATAAGGGCAGAATTTTTGCTTATTACACAGCAAAGAGCACATTAGAGTGGAGCATCTTCAGAAGCAGCAGAATGACAGATGACCACAGTGAGGCCGAATTAATGAAGCAGGGGAAGCAGATAGGTATAAGTGAGCAAGGCCCATCAAATGGAAAGTCAATTAAATAAGAATTCCTCTCTGGTATTTAAAAGCCTTACACTTCGCCCTTGGCACAGTCATATGAAATATGTCAGGAGATGGATAGCTTCTGGGTGTTTGCAATAGGTTGCCTTTGAAAGACTCGTAGGCTGTGCACTGCTTGGGCATGTTACTTTGATGAGCAAATAAAACTTTTAAAGCTCTCAACTTTCCCAAAGTGGGCCTGCCTGCGCTGGATAATATCATTTTCCTTCCACCAGAATTGAATCCAGACATCCAATTTAAATCTTGGCAGGCTTACAGGAACATTAAAAGAAAATTAAATCTATTTTGGTAGGCTGAGCACCTATCTTTTAAATTTTTATTTTTAGATAAATGTTTAAAACGCTGGGCTGTTTGGAATCCCTCCCTCTCTGAGGACAAAACCCCAACAGTTCTAACCCTTTACCTGACCTTTCTTCTGTTCATGGAAATGTATTCAAAGGATGGGTTTTTTTAGTTTTAGCAAAGAGATTTTTGTGTCTGTTAGTAGCATCCTGATGGGCAGCGTGATCTATATTCTTTTGGGGCTTTTCTTTTTTGTTAAGCTTTCGCAGGTAAATGTTTCTGGCGGTTTGTTATGAGACTTTAGTGGTTAGGGAGAGAGAGAATCAGAGGCAGGCAGTGTGATGCGTTGGCCATAACAATAATGGAAGAATAAAACAAATGGAGAAACAAATGGAGAAAGGGGGGAAATATGGTGATGATTGCCTAGGCAGCAGCATTACAGAATATCTTTAGAAAAGAGAGAAAAGGTGGGTGGGGAGTATAAACAACAACAACAACAACAACAACAACAAATTGGAACTTTAACTGTAGTTCAAAGCTCTGCTTTGAAGGATTTTGTAAATTAACTCAAGTAGAACTTTTTCTCTTTGTAAACTAACTCCCATTTAGAAATTAATTTCTCCAGGACCCCAAAAATGGTTCAAAAAGCTTTACTAGCAGAACTTAACTCCAAACATTACAAAAAAACCCCAATGAAAATATGTTGCATCAGGTATTCATGCATCAGGTATACAGTAAAGACATGACTTTGTTATTCAACTTTTGAGCTAAAAATCAAACCTCCTTCTCTCCCCCATTTCCAGCCTATCTGCCTCAGGTTGTTTTTTCCAGGGAGAAAGCATGTCTGTTCTTCTCAGCAATTGAGAACAAAAACCAATGTGGTCTAAGATTGTGGACTTTCTTCATTAACATATGCAAACATCTTGTAACCCTATCCAAGCATTGTGACTGCATGTGACTGGGCTGTAAAGAGTTAGATCACTCCACCTCTGTAATGGAAATTTACAGCAGGTCTCCATCTCAAGCGCAGGGCTTTTTTCCAGCTGAAACTTACTAGAACACAGTTCTGGCACCTCTCAGGTGAGCACCATTGCCATTGCAAGAGAACAATGGAGGCGTTCATGATGAGTTCCGACAACTCTTTTTCTAGAAAAATATCACTGCTCAAGCCCCATGGGAAAAATACAGGCATGCTTTTCCAGCAACTTCAATACCATAAAATCACTTGAGACACGCTGATTATAGCCCAATAGCTCTCAGATACACTGATCTGGATTTCCACTTCTCCAAAAGACACTAAAGTCCTATAGTTTGTATCCAGCTGTTCTACTCATTTCTGGGCCTAAGTTAGTTATGCCCATAATTTTCAATCGGTCTATTCTGGGTGGGTTTGACATTAAATGAAACCTATAACACACTTTCGGGGGAGCAAATACCATTGAATTCTGTGGGACTTCTGAGTAAACACAAATCAGAAGTGCTGCTCTTCTTCTTCAACTGTTTTCCTGGCTATGGAGAAGGGAAAATTAACAATACAACAGTGTATATATAGTGTAATCTGTAGTTCCTATTAGCAGGAGAACATGGAGAGTTATAATGGGTGGCTAATTGCCTATTAAAATGACTATAAAGTGTGAATGGTAAATGCTGTACTTTTTATCGTGGAAATAGAAGACTGTATGTTTTCTAGAAAACTGACATAATTTTATTAATAAGCATGAAAATGTTCCAATGTCCTATTATTAGCACACAGTCAACTAATAACAGAGGTTGTACAGTAACTCTTGTGGGTTTTTTTTTCTTTTCTTCAAAACTTCTTGTAACGAAAGCATGAAAGACAGATAGGACTGAAGATCTGGATTCATTCCAACTGAGCTGGTTGCTAGACAACATTATAAAAGTTATGTAAGAGAAATTATAAGTCAAATTCAGCTCTGAGAAGGCTTGTGTGTATTTAACTTCACAACACTACTCAAATTATTTCCGCAACACGAATCTGCGCAAATTACAAAATGGAAGGATTAGGAAAAATAAGCCAAGGTAAACTGGATATAGAAGAGAATTCATATCTTTTCATTACTGAAAGGGACACCAGCAAATGAGTGTGGCGGATTAAGGATACAGACCCACTTAAAACAAAAAGCAGAGAGCTCTGCTCAAAGATTGCTATTTAACATGTTAAGATTTGGTTATCCATGCTGAGCAACTATAATTTAGGTATTTGGGCTGCAATCCTATGTATATTGACCTTGGAGTAACTCCAACTGAACACAGTGGGACTTCTGCCTAGACATGGGTCTGCATCTCAGTCACACCTGGAAGCCAGTTCATGACCAAGCTAGGTTCAAGGTGCTGGTTTTGGTGTATAAAGCCCTTACACAGCTTGGGAACAGGATGCAGGAAATTGCATACACACCAACAATCCCCAGATAGGACATTTCTCATTCCCTGCACTCTGCCTACCCCTCAAAGCCTCTGTGTCATGGGGCTGGGCATCAGCAATGGCAGCCTCTCCTCCCGTGAAAGCCACTGTGGTGTAGTGGTTAAGAGCGGTGGACTCGTAATCTGGTGAACCGAGTTCACGTCTCCGCTCCTCCACAGGCAGCTGCTGGGTGACCTTGGGCTAGTCACACTTCTCTGAAGTCTCTCAGCCTCACTCATCTCACAGAGTGTTTGTTGTGGGGGACGAAGGGAAATGAGAATGTTAGCCACTTTGAGACTCCTTAAGGGGAGTGATAAAGCGGGATATCAAATCCAAACTCTTCTTCTTCCTTCCTTCCTTCCTTCCTTCCTTCCTTCCTTTCTTTCTTTCTTTCTTTCTTTCTTTCTTTCTTTCTTTCTTTCTTTCTTTCTTTCTTTCTTCTTCTTCTTCTTCTTCTTCTTCCTCCTCCTCCTCCCTGTCCACTCTGCAGCTGCTGCTATAAACTGCCCAAGGCCAGCAGCAGTGGCCATGGAGAGGCAACCGGATGCTCCCTCGCAGCTGCCACCCTCACTTGGGACAAGTTCCAGCCTCCTCCCTGAGCTTGGCTGCAATGGCAGCATTGGCAGAGGAAACAGGGACATTCCGGGATCAAATCAGAAGTCGGGGAAGCTTTTGTAATTCCGGGAATGTCCCTGGAAAATTGGGACACTTGGAGGGTATGAAATTGTGTCCTCTGCAGGTGAAGGCCTCCTGCGAATGACATCTTACCAGGAAGTCCGTTCTGCAGGATATAAGAATTGTGCCTTTAGTATTGTGGCATCCACCCTGTGGAATTCCCTTCTTTTAGATATTAGACAAGTGCTGTCCCTGTTGTCTTTTCAGTACCTACTGGAGACCTTCCTCTTCCAACAAACCCTTTAAGTAGAGTTATTTCCCAGCCTGCACCTATAATGGCACTATTGCTTGAGTTGATAGCCCAGGGCTGCTTTAGAAGGAAGGGCAGTATATACACAGAGAAAATAAAAATGAAAATAATAGTTGGCACATGGGGGTATTGAAAACTGACTATTGGTTTCAGTTAATCAATGGGTTTAAATGAGGCTGCTCAGAGTATTACTAAGGGCTTATCCATGCTCCCTCTTGTCTCACTGCTTTCCCCTGGGGAAAACTGCTCTTTGGCTCTCAATCAGAGCAAACAGCAATTCGAGTTTTCTCGGGATTAATGTTTGCTCTGACATAGCACTAAAGATTGGATTTTCCCTTTGGAAAGAGTGGGGCAAGAGGAAAACCACTCACACCCATGCCTAGAACAGTTCTAGTAGAACACCCATGCCTAGAAAGTGTGGGTCAAGTGGAAAACTGCTCAGAGCCAGGCTTTCGAGGCATGACACAAGCAGAAGTGCGGACAAGCTCTTAGGGAAGCACCAACCTATATGATCCTATACCCACTTACCTGAAGGTGATTCTATTATCTGGAAATGATTCTACCAATAGACTTGTTTAGACTTATTCTGTTAATTTGAAAGCTGCTGAGAGCTATAGTGTTCATTAATATTTAGATGTTGGCTTCTTTTCCATGTGTGTGGTGGGGGGAACTCATATGAAAATTTACAATGATCCTATTTTGAACAAGTTTGAAGATGCTTGCCCTACAACTTTGCATTTTTGCAGAGTCAGGCGGCGAGTTACATCAATACATTTATGAAGCCATACTTTCAACCTTCAGCCCTTAATTGGATTTGTGTAAACTGCTGCTCATTATGAGTTATGCTAGGTGCTTGCTTAGTGCCCTGAGAAAAAAAGGGACTCAATTGCTGCTTAGCAGAAACAACCTGGTCATCTTGGCTCAAGTAAAAAATGGAGAGTTGTGGTATTTGGCTTCAGAGGTCCCCAGTTCAGTCCTGAGTGTGCGAGCTAAGTTTGTCACTGACATCTAATTGGGAGTTTGACACCCTCCCCAAATAAGTGAGTTATTCTAGGATACAAGATATAAAATAAATAAAGCTGGATGACATGTAATCCATTCATTTGCACTCTGTAGTATCTCTGTCTGTCCACCTCTCTCTCTCTCTCTCTCTCTCTCTCTCTCTCTCTCTCTCTCTCTCTCTCTCTCACAGACACACACACACACCATTCAATACAGATAAACAATTCTCCACAAAGCTAAGCTTCATATGGTTGCTCTGACAGACATGCCCATGCTTATTAAACACATGCTGACTGTATTATATCATCATCATCACATCTGGCATATTACAATGTAAAAAATATTTCTCAGTGTAGTACTGTACATGGTAATTATCTCTTGGCCCAAAGAAGGTCCCCTGTGACTTTATCAGAGTGAGTCAGAAAGAGGTCCCAACAACTTTTCTTGTCACAATAACGGTCTCTCGCCCTTCTCAGGTAGGTGGTAGTTATGTACCTTCACCCCATGTGCCATTCCCAATGGCAGAAGCCCATGTCGGAAAGTCAAGTTAAAATGAGCCAATCAGAGGCCCAGCCCTAACTGCCAGAACATCTCTGCCATTCAGGATTGCAGCATCTTTTACTGCTGTATGTTGGTTATCCATGATGTGGGGAACTATTTATTCCATCTGGTTCAAAACTAGTTTCATGGCTGATTATAATATGATTGGTGTTCAAGTAATAGGCAGCCATCTATAAAAAAAGACCAAACGACACCACCAGAAACCGTTGATGTAGGCAAAATTGTTTACAATCCTCAACCATCCATAAATTGTAGATTGGTAATAACAGCCAGGTACAAGGAAGGGACAGTTTGTGTGTCGAGGTCCCCAATCCACCCCTCAAGTAAAACACACTTCACACCAGATATAAGTTTAAGGTTTTTGGCATTAATTTGGCCACAACTTTATTGAATACAAAATAAGTGAGTGATTGCTTAGGCATTGGTTAAGACTATCTGTCCCGCTGGGGACAGAACTGACATCCACCCACCTGTGGAGTCAGTATAGGGGAAAACGCTTTGGGGAGAGAATGTGTGCCCACTCTCCCCAAATGCTCCCAGGGGCTCTTGCGTGGGCCCTGTCCCCCGACCGGGGGAAACGGACAAGCATGGTGAGCCCCTGGATTCCTTTAACGGAATTCCCCTCGCCGCCGCAGCCTTGAAGGGGCAACCACAGCAAACCTGCCCCTTCGCAGCATAGGAGGGGCAACCACAGCCAACTCTGCCCCTCCTAAACCAATTTATAACCAATGCCTAACCGCCAACCTTACAAGTTGTGACTAATTGCTACGCAGTAGGCGAAAACCAAATGGCACCAGCCAATCAGCCAAGTGGAAAAAATCCTACCAGGCCCCTGCTACAACGCAGACGACCCCATGACAGGCATAGCAAGGTCAACACAGAGGCCTAATAACAGGGAGGGAGGGCGGGCAATCCGATGCACGAAGCCAGGAGGGCTCCGACGCTGAGTGCAGGGTCATTTATAGGCTCTGGACTGTCCATCAACAAGTTGCAACATATGAATCTCCCCAATGACAGCCAGAGCCCAATCACAGTAGTGGCCATCCATACAAACCCGCCCAGCAGCAGAGGGGTGACTTGCTAGCCCCCACCGCAACACGTGCTCTCCATGAAGGAGAACACGCTTTTACAGAATGTTACATAGAAAGGCAAAATTGGACTATCCTAAGAACTCCTGATCTTTCAGCTCCATCTGCATGCATATTGACAAACTATTTGCAAGGTGGTTTGTCAATATGCTAATAATAACATACCTCATAAAAGCATTCCAGTATACACAGATACACTGGAGTGCCAAACAGACAATAAAATCATGGCATACGTGGAATAAAATGTTTTGCAGAAACAGAATGACTAAAAATGGAGTGGTACAGACTAAAACTTCCTGCCTGAGAAGAAACAACTGAAATGCTACAATGAGAGCCAAGCCACATTGTTCTTCAACTCTCAAGAAGCATGGGAATCATTTAACAAATGTACACATTCAAATTGCCATAATGTTGTGCCATTAGTCAGCAAAAGAGCTATTTTCCAACACTTTCAGAACCAGAAGCAAATCATTATTAATCCTTTTGATATTTACCGTTTTAATATTAAGCAAGATAAATTTGTTTGGTATTTGTAATGCGCCTTCTGACTTTACTTTAATAGACATTTCATTCTGATTCATTTATTATTCAGCATCCTGAAGATAATCTTAGGAAAGATGGCTAGAAACAGTGCCATCTAGTGGAATATATTACCTGTCATATACACATTTCAGACTGGGTTGAGTATTGTTACTATGCTTCTAGTGCCAGAAAATACCCTTGCTCTCCAAGAAGGATTTCTTCCATACAACGTTCAGTATAGAAGTTTACACAGGCAGATATTTCTTTTTGATTCTTGTAGGAGTAATTTTGCTTTTAATGAAGATATAAATAAAGAGACAAATGACAAATAAACCATTCTTAACATCCAAAGATAAGCAACATCAACAGAATGTTCCTGTTTTCATGAGGAATGTTGGAATGCAAAAAAAAAAAAAAAATCTGTTCAGCTGCAAGGCAAACATGTGGCTTGAAAATATTTTATCAGATAAAAAAGATACTAATGAATTCTTTATTTCTGTTTCAGAGCATATTGGTTTGTCTTTTGAAGGTACTAGATTATGTTGCTCAAAATGGGTTTACGCAGAGAATCATGAGCTAAAGGCTGGCACATTTTTACAGGTGGAGGGGGCTAAGTTGCTTGCAAAATAGTGACTATTAGCTACACCTAAAGACCCAGCCAACTCACAGGGAGCCATGCCTAAAAGTAATGACATCTATATGTGGATATGCCTAGCAAAACATCGCATGATTTTCTGATTCTTCCCATCCCTGCTTCGATTCAGCCGGTTAGATGAAGAAGATTGCAAGTCAGTGCTATTTTTCTAGAAAAAGAGGTGCCGGAACTCTCTGTGAACTTCTCCCTCGTGTTCTCTTATAATGGCGCCTACCTGAGGGGTTGCCGGAACTGAGTTCCGGTGAGTTCCAGCTGGGGGGGAAATGCCCTGTGGCAAGTAATGTCGGAACAGAATGATGTCAAAACACTTGCCGATGATGTGGATAGTGAAAGAAGAAGCAGATGTGGGGCAGATGTTTTCCTCAAATGTTTCACTCCACCTTATCCAGCAGGAGTGGATCACCTGTGGTTTTCCAGGTATCAATGCACTATAAAACCCATCAGCCCCTGACTGTATTTTTGTTTGTTTAATGCAGGGGTCCCCAAACTAAGGTCTGCAGGCCGGATACAGCCCAAGGGACTCAGATATCCGGTCCGCTGCAACCCCCGCTGCCACCGCCAGCTCTTACTGGAGCGGAGCGGCTGCCCACTTCTGGGTCGGCGGAGAACTGGAAATAGCTTGTGCGCATGCGCAAGCATCATTTCCGGTGCACTTCCGGGTCTGAGGAGGTCTGTGCACACGCACACAAGCTATTTCCGGTGCTCCGCCGACGCTGAAGTGCGCCGGAAATAGCGTGTGCGCACATGTATAGGCACACACTCCCCTGCCCTCCGGCCCGCCGCGTGATCAGTGCTGCAGGAACCAGCCCGAGGCCTGGTAAGTTTGCTGACCCCTGGTTTAATGAATTCCACATACCATATTTTTCCATGTATAACATGCCCCCATGTATAAGACGCCCCCAAATTTTGGCAACCCAAAATTTTGGGGACTCCACATTAAGAAAATGGGGTGAAATTGCCCAGAGTTGTTGAGCTTTTTTGGGGGGGGATTTCCCAGAGTTGCTCAGCTTTTTTGGGGGGGGGGATTGCCAAAAACCGCTCACCCACCTGACCGACACTGACAATAGTGTGCGTCGCATAAACCACCAATAGTCTGCTCACTCACCACCAACAGCCACCAATCGCACACACAGTTGGAGCAGCGGCAACCAATGGACAGCTGCCCTTACCACAGCCACCAATCACCCGCCCAAACACTGCTGACAATCTCCTGCTTGCCACTGCAACCAATCACACGTCCCCCCTCTGCACTATCCGTGTATAAGACGATGGCCTGTCATCTTCTGTGGTCCAACTTCCTTCAGAGGGTCACATGTTAGCCACCCCTACTGTGAAGCATGCTTGAAGAGTAAGGATGCACAGACAAAAATCTCCAATGGCTTTCCTTGTCCCCTCTCTTTGGCTTAATCAGCATAACAAAGAGATAGAGAGAGAGCACAATGTGCCGTCATATATAAATAACAACAATAAAAGTAGCCAGATTTTACTTCACAGAGCACTCTCCAGGTGCAGTTTGCTACATACTCTCCACCATTTCTCTGATGAAAATAGGGACATCCTATTCCGTACTCTCCAATATTTCTCCAATGAAAATAGTGACATCTTGCCATTTCCTCCAACATTTCTCCAGTGAAAATAGGGACGTTCTGAGGAAAAGCGGGACATTCCGGGATCAAATCAGAAACCAGGGTGGCTTCTGTAAATCTGGGGTTGTCCCTGGAAAATAGAGACACTTGGAGAGTCTGTTGCTATAGATTTGTGTCTCTTCAGTACGTTGTTTCCTACACTAGCTGAAGTTGCTCTCCTATGAGGAAAGGTTACAATGCTTAGCAAGTCTTTGTTTAGAAAATAAGGTGTAAGGCTTTATGAAAACCATTCATGGTGTGGAGAAACTGGATTCCCCTCCCTCCGTCTCTCATATACTAGAACCCAGAGTTGTTTGAGGATACTGAATGATCGGAGATTCAGGACAAAAGGAAGTATTTTTTTTCTACAGAACACATTAAGTTACGGAATTTACTGCCACAAAATACAGTGATGGCTGCCAACTTAGATGACATTAAAAGGGGATTAGAAAAAATTGATGGAGCATACAGGCTATCAGTTGCTGCTAGCCATGATGACTTCAGCTCTAGGATGAGACACAGTCAGCCTCTAAATAACAGATGCTGGAGAACAATAGTGAATGAGGGTTGTTGCCCTCATTTCCTTCCTGTAGGTATCTGGTTGGTGACTGTGGAAAGAAAATGCTGGTCTAGATAGGGTTCTGTTCTGACCCAGCAGGGCTCTTTTTACATTCTTATATGCACTGCTGATGTGCATGTATGAAGTGATAAATAAATGGGGACAGGGGTAAATTCCATCAAGATGCAGTAATATGTACACTTTTGGGGTTTGGATTCAAACTTTGTCTCTTTTATATTGTTGTCCTCACCTACCCAGTGACCTTATATGAAGAGAGGATTGGATAGATAGGTAAAAGGTAAAGGCGTTTTTCCACAGACAGCTTTCTGGGTCATGTTGCCGGCATGACTAAACCGCTTCTGGCGCAATGGGACACCGTGACAGAAACCAGAGTGCACGGAAACGGCGTTTACCTTCCTGCCACAGCAGTACCTATTTATCTGCTTGCACTGACATGCTATCAGACTGCTAGGATGGCAGGAACTGGGACAGAGCAATGGGAGCTCACCACCATAAAGCAGTTTTGAATCACCGACCTTCTGATTGGCAAGTCCAAGTTGCTCAGTGGTTTAGACCACAGCGCCACCTGCATCCCATATGGTTGGCTAGATGATAGATAGATAGATAGATAGATGATATAGATGATATTTTTGTGATTGACATAACAAGCCTTAGTCTTGGTTGCGGGGGAGATTGTAGATTCTGCCTGCCCTTCCTTGGTTAAGGGTATCCTGTTAGAGGGATCCCTGAGTAGTTGCTTCTGTCTGACGTCCAGACGGGGGCTAGGACCATAGAACCCCTATTCCATGTCGGTCATAAGGCCCCCACCCCCATGGTATGGTTTACCCTTAGATACTGTACACTCCCAGCAGACAGACTGGAGATAAATAAATGGTTTCACCCAATGCCTATGCCCAAACCTCACATCTGTAACCAATAAAGTTGTGGTCTATTTGAAGCACAAAACTCTATACGCTGTTGTCTAGCCTGGTTATTTCACTATGTAGTGAGCAACAGGGTCATGGGGCCTTGGCAAGCAAACCAGTGTATGGGAACATACTGTAAGTGTGCATCAGTGAAATTGTACAAGAAGGTTCTTGATGAAATCATACACGTTTTCATGTCAAGATTGGCTTTTGGGGCAGTGTTCTATCAATACATGCACAAAAGTGGAGAACTGAACTTAAGAATGAAAAAAAAAATGAAAAATTGTTGGTTTCTCTGATTGGCAGATTTGCCAAACCCTAATGCTGAGTTACTGTGGCTGGGAGTTCCATGGTGTCCAAAATATAAGCATTAAAGAAGTAAAAATATGTAAACTTCTCTTTACATAAAGTGGGAGCAAGGGATCCATTTCCCTATATACCTATACTTCCTTCCAAAGTATTGAGAGCCATGGCACAGTCAAAGAGTAACACTTTGATTTCGATCGGAGTGAATTAACTGCTTAAGTTGCCCCCTGAAATCAGCGAAACAGAAAAGTGCTGCCATTTTGATGGGATGGTGCCCTCGGATTTAACAAAACTCGAGTACTTGATGTTCTTTTCTACAAAGATATACCAACCCAGAAAGATATGCATGGGGTTATGGCAATGCCAGTCAAGTTGACGTTAAATTCGAACATCTCTTACTTTTTGCATGGCATTCAACAGCTCCAAATGTCATTCTAATTATACAGACATTGTTAACAGGCCTCAGGGAAACATGGGGCAAAAAAACAAAAGAAAAACTTTTCTAGAAACGATACGTTCCCACAGGGCTGTCTTAAGGGGATCGGGCGCCCTGGTGCGACAATCCCTTGGTGCCCCCGGCGGGCCGCCTCTCCGCCCACCTCCCTCCCACGCTGGCCGCCCCTCGGGAGGGGGGGGTGGGCGAGCGGGGGATGAGGGGCGTGGCGCTGGAGTGGCGCGGGGCTTTGCGCACCCTTCCCAGCGCTCCACCTGGGGCTCCGGAGGGCAGCCGGCTTGTAACTCGCCCGCCGTCGCGTGAGCGCCCGCCCACCCGCCCACGGGGGCGTGTTGGGGAGGGGGCGGCCGGTATGCCGGCGGGCTCGCGGGGGCGCCCCTGGGGAGCCTGGCGCCCTGGTGCACCGCGCCACCCAGCTCCTATGACAAGACGGCCCTGTGTTCCCATTAACTTGTTAGAACACGCTTCAAGTTGTAACTTTGGATCATAGATGAGCATTTGGCATTTTGATTTTCATCATGCATGGTTATGGTTCTCCTGCTAAAGAGGTGAGTAAGAGACCCAGAGAAAAGCATATTTACTACAGCTCTTAAATATGGATATATATCTCCTCCCTTGGAGAGATGAAGAATAAAGCTGCACTGGAAAAAGTGACCACAGGACACAGTTCAATATGTAATTTACAACTTTCAATAATTTTTGCTTCCCCCAAAGCAGTACAAATAAAGATCAAATATTAGGCATTGGAAAAATCCACATTATACTGCCTAAGGTAATTTTGATTTTCCATATACTGCATTTTGAATTAATGGTGTTTTTACTTTCAATTCATTTTAGTCCTGTACAAGGCAGTTGGGCATGTCTTTTTTGTTATATGTTTATTTTTCTCCTAGAAATATAGCCCACATTTCAGTGAAAAAGACAGTCAAAGCATGTCCCCAAAACATTATACATTATACATGACAACAATATTACAACAAAAATATATAACCAGGAATAAAATAAGTGAGCAGTCAGATCATAGACCTATAAAATTAAGCATTTTAATTAGAGCTGAGCCAAAACAATTCATAGTTTTTACAAATGTTTTCAGTGGTGCCCCCTCCCCAATCTTCAGTTTCTTGGTTAATCCTCTCTCTCTCTCTCTCTCTCTCTCTGTGAAAATGTTTGTTCACTCGTTTGCATTGCCATCAGTTGCCATCACTCTTTCCCTTAAGTAAGTCACCATGCAACCAAACCTCATTGGCTTTGTAGCCCTGTGATGTCTCACTGTTTCATTGCATGCTTCCTGGTTGGGAGAGTTCACCTGTATGGCTAAATCTGGAAGAAGAAGCAACCTGTTGGGAGGGAGGGAAACCCTGAACTGATCGGATGAAGGAAAGATTACAGTTTGTGCAGGCTTGAGTGCCGTTGTTGTCATTTTTGCAGGGGCAATTTCTATCTATATTCTGAAATTGCTGGTGTCTGCTAGAAAACAAAACTGCCAAAACGTTTGCCACGACTTTCGTTTCAAAAACAAATGTCCTAGGGCCTCACTAGAAAGTGGAGAATGCAGCCGAACTGTGGACAGACTGAGGAAGTGCCATTCACCTTGGTGCCTGCCCCCCCCCCAAAAGCAAAGCCTGACATGGGACATTAAAGCAGCTGGAGGAGGAGGAAACAGCAGAGGGTGAAGAAGGAGCTGTGAGTGAGTGAAAGGCCCCCCTCTTCCCATCCTTTGGAGCCCCTGGGAAACTCAACAAACCTGCTCTGTCTGGAACTGGGTGCGGAGAGCGAGGCTGAATGGGAAACAGCTGTGGGCAGCCTGAGGAACTTCCATCCACTCTGGGCCTGCCCATAAAAAGCTAGTCTAGAGTGAGAGACTAAGGTGGTGTCCAATGCTTCCAGGGTGTCTTCTCTTTGCATACTTTTGTGGGTGAGCTGAGAGTTTGTTTGGACCCTGTGTGAGAGCCCGCAGTCTGAGAGGGAGGGTATGCCAGGAGGCAAATGAATATATATATGTAAATCAGCCCTGAGTGCTCACTGGAAGGACTGATCCTGAAGCTGAGGCTCCAATACTTTGGCCACCTCATGAGAGGAGAAGACACCCTGGAAAAGACCCTGATGTTGGGAAAGATGGGGGGCACAAGGAGAAGGGGACGACAGAGGACGAGATGGTTGGACAGTGTTCTCGAAGCTACCAACATGAGCCTGACCAAAATGCGGGAGGCAGTGGAAGACAGGCGTGCCTGGGGTGGTGTGGTCCATGGGGTCACGAAGAGTCGGACACGACTGAACGACTGAACAACCACTATATATATATATATATATATATATATATATATATATATATATATATATATATATATATGTCTGTTTTCTATTTTCTCCTTCTATTTTCTCAGAAATATTTTTTTTAATATATTAAGCAGTATAGAAATCGTGTAAACACTAAAATACATGCAAATAATAGAAAAGGGGTTCCACATATCACAAGGAGAGGAGAGACACATACAGATGTGTCCCAGTAGCAGTCTTGAAACAATTCATTATTACCACCTTTTTAGATGTGTGAATTTGTACCAACGTATCTGTTATTTCATGAACTTATTTCAGATGTGTAGAATATGGCACTTGCAGAATCCAGCATCTTGGAAAATCTAATTGTTTTTATGTGTTTTAGAAGAAGTTTCTAATCTTAAAGAGTGTAATGACAGGCTTATGACTGGTGAATTCTCAGAAGCTGGAGGAAGGAGATTTGTGAATCTCAAGTGGTCATTGTGTCTGTCCCTTACAGTTCAGACTAGATAGTGCAGACCAATGCTTCTTTGCCATAGTGTCCCACTGAGTTCAAATGGACTTCCAGGAAAGTGTTACACCTTACCTTTAAAGCACTATGATGTGACTTCAAACAGCCATGGCTTCCTCCCAAAGAATTCTGGGAACTTAGGTATGTATGTTAAGATTGCTGAGAGTTGTTAGGGGACCGCTATGTCCCTCACAAAACTATGATTCTCAGTGCATTAAAGGTTGTCATATGTCCTCTTTTTCCAGGACATGTCCTCTTTTTCATGGGTAGAGTCGTCAAAGCGACCCATAGTTAAAAGCTGAAGTCAGCAAATGTGTCCTCTTTTATTTGTTCTTCAGAATATGGCAACCCTAGTTAACAATCAATCCCCCTACCACAGAGAATTCTAGGAATTGTAGACCTGGTGTCATGCTTCAGGGAATTGGTTCCCCCCCCCCCCCGGCAGTAGATAAGCAGAACAAAGAGAAAGGAGTCTCTTTCCAGTCAGAAACTTTTAATGATCACAGCAAGAGAACAAAGAATCCATTCCTAGGAATGAAGGTGCTCCCAATTAAGGGTTCCACCCACTTCCTCCCTAGTCACCCACGTCACTACCGCGTCTTGTAACCTGATCTCGCAACCACTGTGCTTTCTGTGCTGCCACCTTATCTGCTCTTCTTGACCTTGGGCTGAGCGGATGAACACTTTCAATCAACAGTTCTCCTCTCTCTCTCTTTCTCTCTCTCTCTCTCCCAGTTACAGGTGGGTAGCCGTGTTGGTCTGCCATAGTTGAAACAAAATAGAAAATTCTTTCCAGTAGCACCTTAGAGACCAACTGAGTTTGTCCTAGGCTCATACCTAGAACAAACTCAGTTGTTCTCTAAGGTGCTACTGGAAAGAATTTTCTATTTTGTTTCTCTCTCTCCCAGTTCTTCTCCTCCTAGCTGTTCCCCACACAGTACTTCCCAGCTTCTGCCTTCTGAACTTTGTCCCTCTGCAACCACTGTCCACATCTATACTGTCCTTCTGCTCCTGGGAAGATTCGGGATCTGGAGCAGGGGAGGCTCCTCAGTACAGCCCTCCTCAGCACAATCCCTGACACCTGGGAGCAGAAGTAGAGCCTCCTAACAACCCTCAGTACCCTTAACAATCTACAGTTCCCAGGATTATTTAGGAGAATTCTTTGCTTAATGTGGTATCCTAGTGTTTTAAATGTGTGGTCTTAGCGTAACTGTTAATGCTGCCCTTTTCTAACCACCACAAATTAGGTGGTTCAGATGTGAAGGATTCTGAAGTACTTAATGCCATTTTGACAGGCGCACTCCTGCTTGAGATTCTTTCCCCTTACATGCAAAGGAAAATTTAAAACTCGGGATTTCCCTCCACAGGAGTCTCGGTTACTGATAAGGCTGCTCCACAGAGATTTTACAGACTGGAAATCTCGAGTCAGGAATTGCAAGATAAGCAACTAAATATTTCAAAATAGTATCTGTTGTACAATAAAAAGAATCTCTGCAGTTTATGCATGCTACCCCAGAATGAAGCACTGACGGCACAAGCTTTCATTTAATTATGAAATGTTTCACTGGAAGGCTGAAGAGGCAAGTGCCTGAAAAATAGGCCTTCCCCACAGAGCAATGTATTCTGTAATTTGCATGTTATATGCTTGCTTAATTTCTGTAACCCAACACAGCTATATTTTTCACTTGGAAAGGTATAACTATATATTTTCATGCAAAAGAAACAGAGAACTTGGGGGAGGAGGGAGAGAGAAACACACACAAAAATGAAGAATCTGAGGATAATTTGATGGGAGAGGATAGTATAGATCTCTGCACTGTACTGGAGACTATTTCTTTCCGTTTAGCTCCCTAGATGATGGTGGGTGATCAGCTAGCTGATCTGCAGTCCTTTAGAATTAAATGTTAATTTAAGGAGTCAGGCATTGGCAAGTTTGGGTTTTAAATAGGATGTCCGTATAGCTGATTTGCAGAGGTTCAAGAAAATGTTAATTAAGGCTCCAGTACCACTGGAGAGGTTTTATAGCTTCCCCGGGCGGCAGTGATGTAGTGTAAAGAAACAGAAAACAGTAACTGCAAACAAAACGTGATGATTTGCAACATTTAAAGAGAGATGTTTTAATTCCATGGCAGCAGCTCCAAAGCAGTTAGCACCTAGCGGTTGTGAATCAATCCCTAGGCTTCCTATCCTGTAATCACTAGCCGACCCGCTCCATGGAATCCTGGAATGATAATATGCACTTCTGTTTAATTAAAATAGTTTCTGAAGAACTTCTTGCAAATGTGATGGAACGCCTCAAAGCAATTTTCTGAAAAAGCGTGTTACGCTCAATTTCTCTTTCTCGAGACCCCATTCTTTAGATTAACAATAGAATGTGGGGAAGGGGAGGGGGGGAGATGAATGAGGAAATGATATCTAGTTCAAAGTACCACTTGAAGATTATGATTATGCAGCTTTCATGAGCCTCACTGCTAAATGTATGTAGAAGTGCATCTGAGCTCAGACCTGCACCAGTAACATCTCTAGGTGTGTGATGGATCGGTCTGCTTCTGCTTCCTGACAGTTACGCATGTGTGCATTCACACATAAATTCTGCCCCATTTCCTCATTCATCTGCAATTGTCACTAGTCCTCATGAGAATTCGTAAGAGTTCTGCTGAGTCAGACAAAAGGCCAATGCGGTTGAGGCTCCTGTTCTTACCGTGGCTAACCAGATGTCTATGGAAAGCGTAGAAGCAGGAGATGAGCGCAACAGTGTTAGGCATAGCAATTTCATCCACTGAAATCGTGAACACTTGTATGCATTATTACGTGTTTACATTTCATTGGTTGGTAACTGAATTCTAGAGAGTTCTCTAGTAGTTCTTGTGTAATTGGCTTACATTGATCACATGGGAGGTATCTAGTGAAGGAGAGATTCCTTTTTATGTGAAGCAAGATGGCTGCGTTTTAGAATCCACTATGAACCCTGCTAAGTGGAATAGAGTGTTGGAGTGCTTCTTCTCATCTTGAAGGAAAGAGAGCAAAGCTGCAAGAGAAGGTAAAAGTGGGAAGACTCTCATAGGGGCTGCATTAATTGAGATACAGAAGGCTGAGTGCTGAGCTCTGGAAAGAGAGGTAAATGCGGTGGTTTGGAAGTTAGAAGAAAAGAAGCATGTAATTGTAAATATAATGTAATTCATCTAAAACTAAAAGTTTCTGCAAGTAAAATTTTTGAATCTTAAAGTGTGGACATTGATTTAATTTCCAAAGAAGTGTGCCAGTCATGTATATGATTTGAGCTTCTTAGCTGCGATTTCGCTACTCTTATTTCAACAAACAGCACTCTTTTCACTTCTTGTGTTTCCTGAAACTGCTTTTCAGTGGCAGGCTGTCTCAGGTTCTGGAGGTAACATACAGCCATCATGACCAGTAGACCACTGATAGTCTTATCCTCCATAAATTTGTCTAATCCCCTTTTATAAAGCCACCTGAGTCGCTGGCCATCACCACATCTTACAGCAGTGATTTCTATAGCTTTAACTGTTCACAGTGTGAAATATTTCTTTTTCTCTGTCCTCAGTCTTTTAACATGCAACTTCATTTGATGACGCCACCCCCACCCCCAGTTCTAGTGTGATGAGAGATGGGGAAAAATGGTGTTCCTTACGTGAGGTGGAGAAAGTCGATAGAAAAAAGCCGAGCCTTCGATGATGGATTTTGTCCAAAGCTTTTTTTGGAAGTCGAACAACACTGGGTGGAATTGAACACCACACTATTGCAAACATTGCATTACCAAAGAATGAACCAATGCCTAACCGCCAACCTTACAAAGTTGTGACGATTTGCTACATGGTAGGCAAAAACCAAATGGCACCAGCCAATCAGCCAAGTGGCAAAATTCCTACCGGGCCCCTGCTACAAAACAGACGACCCCTAGACAGGCATAGCAAGGTCAAAAACACAACCTTAAATTATAGGGAGGGAGGGAGGGAGATCCGCTGCAGGATGCGAAAGAGAAAGTACTTCACCTCGTGCAGCCCCTTAAATTAGCCCCTTAGTTGCCAATCGAACCCCAACCAACAGGAAATTTCCCCCAGCAGCAAAGGGGCAACCAATGAGGTGAGGAGGTCATCCAAACGGACCCTTCCCAGCAACAAAAAGGCAGTTTGGTCATCTCACCACAACACGCGGCTCTCCATGATTTGGAGGACACAATTTTTATATTGCCCTATACCCGGAGGTCTCAGGGCAGTTCACAGAATAAAATCAAAATACTGGTATACAACTACAAAATACATAATCAAAATAAAAACAACAACTCAATATCCCCCCTCCAAAAACTCCATATTTTAAAAGGGCATAGGATTTAGCCACCTAAATTTTGCTTCCAGCACCACATGAATACATGTCTTCCTTTCACTGTTGCTAATAACCAACAAATATTCACTGACTCCTCCCCAGCGCTAACAGGCTATGTAGATGAACTGGTAGGTTGCAACCCATCACCATGTCATGGTTTATCTAACATGGTTTGTGACAGCAGCACTACCACCAAATAAATATGGGGTGGGGTGGGGATGAATGAATGAGTCCCTAAATTCATTTTTAGGTTAAAAGTAGGTCCCAGGTATGAAAAAAACTGAAAACTACTGCTCTAGACAGTGTGTGACATCAGCAACCTTTGTAAATCGCCATGTGGTCTACACAACCCTGTTGAAAACACCAGCTGCCTGTATTTCTAATGATGCAATCACCAAGAATAATCCCCTGCACGGCACAGGCTCCCTCCCTGTGTCATGAACTGCTCCCGAAATTGAATAATAGGCTGGTGGGGGAGAGAGGAAAGGTTAAGGACCAAAATGAATAAAAATTAATCACCAGGTTCTGTACCTAAATCCTGTTTCATAAAAGTATACTCTGGCCAAAACCCAGGTTTTCCAAGGTGTAAACACGAAAGGGAAATAATTATTCAATAAAGGCCAAAAGCCCTGTTGCTTTATTCATGTAAGTGGACCTATTGACTATGTATGAGTCAAGCAAGCAGGATATGCAGCTCCCATAATAAAAGGAATTATAACTAGGACTAATGGGATTAAATTTTAAAAAAGAGTTTTGGAAATGCATATTTTTTTGGCATATATATCCAGTAACAAATGATCTTTTGTCTCGGCAATGCAAACTCACAAACATCCACCCCTAGGGCAAATATGAACTATTTTTTCATATTTCACAAATAGGCTCTGATTTCAGAATA
This sequence comes from Lacerta agilis, assembly GCF_009819535.1. Classification (NCBI taxonomy): domain Eukaryota; kingdom Metazoa; phylum Chordata; class Lepidosauria; order Squamata; family Lacertidae; genus Lacerta; species Lacerta agilis. The sequence continues at coordinate 28,375,856 of NC_046314.1, read as the reverse complement.
AAAACAAAACAAAACAAAACCTTGGTATTGAACAACAGTTTAGCATGCTACTCATCCCAAACCCTTGTTATAAGAGGGGATCGATACATACCTCGATGTGTTTGTAGAGTTGCATTTATTTCATTCTAGGAAGAGCTGTTAACAGATTTTAACATTACTTATACGAATGATTACATGTATGCCCTTTTGTATTGTTTTTTTTAAATTTGTTTCTTGGGTCCAATATTTCTTTGATACGTCTTGAATAATGAGTTTCTTGGCGCTACTTTAAACCTGCTCTATTTAAGGCACATGTGAAACAAAACAATATTTATCACATATGAATGCCTGGGTATGTTCAAAATACTTTCTAGCGTCTGCTTCTTACATCTTCCACATACCCTTAGCTGCATGCCATTCTTTTCCTGTTCCATCCCCATCACTTACAACCCTGCACATAAAAGCAAGGAATCTGCACAACAGTGGGGCTAGGTACCTCAAATCACCTGAGTTATGTGGTACCTTTCATCTCCTGTAGACACCAAGAGGGTGTTTGGTGATTGGAGGAGAGATGAATAAATTTAAGGGGGGGGAGTCGTCTTTCTTTTAAATATGGGATGGTCAACAGTTCATTTTCCTTCCTCCCTTCCTTCCTTCCTAAAACAAAACAGGTAGCAACTTGGCTGTCCTCAGCTGCCTGGACCTGTTCCAAGGCAAAGGACAATCCGCCTCGAGGCCCCAAGCCACCCCCAAATAAATAACTTCACACTGACACGTAATTTTGGTTTAAAGTTATTGGGCCAATTTTAGGCCACAACTTTATTGATTACAGCAAAGTGAGTGGTATTGGCTTAGGCATTGGCAATAGACTATAACTGACTCCTGCCTCTCTGGCAGAAAGTCTGGAAGGGTAAACACCAAACGAGGGAGCAACATCGATGTAGATCAACCAAAGCTCACCCCAGGGCCTGTGGTCCTGGCATGGCTCTAGCCCCTCAAGTGGACTTCGGACGAGATCCAGGACCACCAGATTCCTTTTAACAGAATACCCTTATTCATGGAGGGGCAGGTGATGGCCGCACCTCCCCTCCCACACAGCTCCCCAGGCCAATGCCTAACCACCAAACCTTACAAAGTTGTGACGATTGCTAAGGGGGTAGGCAAAACCAAGTGGCCAGTGCCAATCTGCCAAATGGAAAAATTCCTACCTGGTCCCTGTTCCAAAACAGGCGACCACACCATGTCCGAAGCAAGGCCGAAGGAAAAAAATCCACCCATAGGGATGGGAGGGTGGACGTTCGGGAGCGCGAAGCAAGAGCCATTGGCCACATCACGCTGCCGCTTTTATAGCCCCACAATCACGCCTTTGTAACCGGATTGGCACAAGCAGCCTGGCGTGACTGTGGGGCTGTACTGTACAAGCTTGTCCCCACCCCAGGACCCTACCAATAAATTGGGGGGTGTCCCAAGGCCCGCACGCAACCAGGACCCTCTCTGAGGAGGATCCCATTTATGAACACACACACAATTCATGTACAGTTGGATCTTGCTTCAACTATGGCAATGGAACAGCATCCTTCAGTGCATCAGAGGCAGCGAGCAAGTTGAAGATGAGCAGAGAAGTTCTATGACACTCATAGCTCTGGTTTCCTACAGAGGGCAATGGGCAGGGAACTCGGTAGGAATGGCTGAAGTGCTTCCTCTACTACCTCGCCCCACAACCTGTAAACATGAGGCAAACGTCTCAATCTGCCTAATGGTAGAGCTGGCCTTGATTCCATGACACAATGCCCCTTGGGAACAGTGCAATGTTATGCTGTTGTGTCATTTCCATGGGGTTTTCTGGGAGTGGTGAAGGGGAGTGGCAGCCCCCAAAGAGGAAAGGGAGAATCAAACCCCTCATCCTGCTACTCCTTCCTAGGGCTGCCCTACGTCCATGTGTCTGGATTTTGTGTCCAGGTTTTCACTTTTTGAAATATGGCAACCCTGCTCCTGCCACTACCAGTTACCAGACAAGGAAAGGAAAGGAAAAAGGAGTGTGTGTTTGGGGGAGAAATTGTTAAGGGTTGCTTTTCAGGATGGGAGGCATTTTTCTGAGCCTCAGATTGACTTGAACATAAGGATGTATTTATATTGTTATGGGAATTCAACTGGGCGTCTAGAATGAATGGGTTGTTTCCAGCTAATTGGGACAACTTTACTGGCTATAAACCCAGTTTATATCCAGTTGAAACACAGTTTAACATTATTATATAGAATTGTATACAGTTATTTATACCCACCCCTTTTCCCTGACAGGGAGTCAAGGCAGCTGACTGATAAAAATAACAACAGCTAAACACATGAGGAAAAGCAATAATTAGATTTGTACTCTTGTGTTTGCTAGAAATCATTCTAGGAATGTCAATGTCTGTTCTAAGAACTACTTCTAAGACATGGATTGGTTTTTAGTAGGCAAAAGCCTGGAGCAAGCATAAATTCTTTAACTGACCTTATATAGAACATTGCCATAACAATATAAATTGAAATTTCCCATTGGAAACAGAGGAGGCAAAAAGGAAGGAGCTTGGAACAATAAAGTCTCTAGACTTAACACAAATGGATTTGTAGAGTCAGATTCAAAGATGTGTAATTAACACTTTCTGAAAACCACTACATAATCTATCCTAATTTGAATGACAGTTATAATGCCATCCAGATGACAAGGACTATGAAAATTTAGCCAGAATCCCAAAAAAAGGTCAAAGGGATATTGAATGTCTTTATTTTTATTTTTATTTTTTGGTCTAAAAGCCCTGAAAAGTAAGCATCCCAGACACTGCTTCCAGCAGTTATGTAATTACTGAATTGTCAGTAATTGTTTATTATGCTATTTGCTCTTTTCTACATTGTTTCTGCAATTTACATTTTATCATCAAGCCACAGTCAGTAGGAATCAGATGCTGTCTGTTTGGGAACTGCCTCGAAACCTACATTAACATTCATGTCTCTTGACAACCCCCTCAAGTTCCGTCCATGTAACAAAATTCGCCCTTGTTCAAAAGGCCACGTCATTCTTATTTGTGGATTTGGTATTTGCAGGAGGGCGGTGGGGAGAGATTTCATTATGCATTGTACCCAATACCCAGACCAATGCAAAGCAGCCATTGTGCAGTCATTAGAGGAAGTGGGAGACTTAAAAGTGTCAATGTGCAGCTTGGGTAATGAATGTTTGGACAACTGAGAATCCCATTGGTTTTTCAGACAGAACTAGTTGTGCATTGTAACAGAAAATGAAGCGCTAACAAACAAACAAAATCCCTACACAATATCATAATATCTGTAATGGCTTGGGTCTCTCCCACAGAAGCGAGGCAACTCCGGCAGTACTTATCTCAGATTTATTGCTTAAACACATAAATCACTGTGTAGCTCAGTCCTCCGCATCTTCTCCTAAGTTTGTTGTTGTCGAGTCTGAGCTCCGCCTCTTCCTCCCCAGCAACGAAACTCCCCACTTTCATTTTCTTTCTTGTTCCTCTTGCATATTCTCGTGAGCCTATGCGTTTTTGGATAGGCTATTTCCGGTGCCCCTACTTCTGAGCCCAAACTTGAGCTGACGGTTTGTGTTTCCCCCCCTTGGACTCCTGCTCTTTGTACTCAGAATTGAGGTTTCTACTGCAGATCGGCTGCCCTTCCCCATTTCACATTCCAGGCTTATCTCGTCTCCTTGGCTCTCAGCCTCTGCTAGCTGTGCATTGTCTCTGACAATGTCTCATCAACTTCCATATATTTTATGCACACCAAGCCCTAAGGCTGAGTCTGTACTGTACATGACACTCAACCATCGTTTCCCATTGTCTGCAGGCCACCTGCACTCTGTTGCCAACTAATAAAGTAAAACCAGTTTTGCACATCCCAACTCAGTTCTCATTGGAATGTTGTTGTGTTTGTCCTTTTGCTCTTTTTAAAGCAAAGCAAAGCAAAGCAAAAACAAACACCTGTTTTGTATATCTGCGTATCTTGGATACCTCCCTAGCATACTGATACCCAGGGCTTTTTTTTCAGTCAGAACTCACTGCAACTCATCCAGCTTGAGTAATTGGAGGGACTGATAATAGGTATGCAAACCAACCATTCTCCTAAACCAAGCAGAAAAAGGGGGAGGAATAGAAGGGCACACCAACCAGCAGGAATAATCAAAGATAGAAGGGGATTTCAGGGGTGGCATAAATTAAATTTGATCCAGCATACTATGGAAATATAGACATGTGGACATAGTGATAAGAATTTAGTCACAACTAGCATTCTTAACCAATGGTTTTTTAACCATACACTATGGAAGGAGGGAGAGAGACTGTTTTTCTTGTGATTACATTATTCACCCCAAGCATAAATCATTGCTTCTACACATACATTTGTTCAGCCTAACAGTAATTCAGGGAATAAAGACTGATTCAAGGGGAATGATCCAAAAATAGGAACTTAAGCTGTTCGTTGCCTTCTCACACTATGCCCAAAGAAACAAAGGCAGGAAATGATCCAGCACATCTCTATTTTATAAGCACTTAGATCGGGAATAAAATATTGCAACTCTAAGTTTTTGGTCTTCTTATAACTGCCTCCAAACTTACAGAAGTAGCATAAGAATGAGACACTTGCGAACACGGTCCCAAACAATTTACCGGTACATCTCACATGTCTCAGCCTGCTTGTTGCTTACTTGATATATTCTTGTGTGTGTGTGTGTGATCCCCATAAAACTGAGTGACATTTATCTCATGCCAGGAAATATTATCCAGATACAATTTGGACATTTGTACGGATTAGAAGCTCTATAGAAGGAAACGATTATGGATGTATGTATATATAACTTGTAAGAATTTCTTTTTCATGAGATAAATCAGAACTTTTAGGACAGGATAATTAGTGAAGGAAAAGCTGTGAAGAGCTTGGTGATAGCCTGCATTTCTCAACAGTAATTGAAAATGCATTGATGGGCAGCAGTAGTATTCATATGTACGATCACGGTCCAATCTTATGGTTGCTGGAGATACTTGTACAAGCCAAGATTAGATCTTATCTGCTCTCACCAACAACTCAGGGCACTGCAAATGTGTCCAAGAAGAGTTCATAGAAACTGAACCGTTTCCTTGCACAACTGAGTTTGTATTCTTTTTGCTGTCTGGTACTGAAAATTTGAGAATAACTTTCAGAAAAAAAGTGGTCTGTGCTCCAGTGGCTCCATGGAAGATCTGTGGTGAAAGAGTTGTATAAGAAAGATATGGCCCAGGAAATAATCACAATGTAGTAAAAGATTTAAGCCAGAAGGACAGGATGGCAGCAGCTAATACCACACCCTTGAACATGTTCCCTACCCTATATGTTTATTTATTTGTGCTGGCAGCCAAGAAATTAAGAGGCAAATTAGTTCCTCAATCTTGAACGTTCTTTCTGTTCTGCTATAGTTGATAGCTAAAGAAATGAAATGATTGCCTACCTACACAGATCGGGTCCTCCCTGAAAGAGAGCACGTGTTGCGGTGCGACCTGGCAACCAGACCCTGTGTTATGGGAGGGGTTGTTTGGATAGCCACAACACCCTATTGGTGGGTCCCTCGATGCTGGGAGTAATGTGACCAACGGGACGCAGGAAAAGGGACATGGAGGGACCTATTTAAGCCCATGCATGTGATCCTGAGCTTCCTCTTTGGGCCAGTGCATCGGAACACCCGCCCACCTCTCCCTATATTTAGGGCTTGCGCTTGACCTTGCTATGCTGTCGTGTGTCGCCTGTCGTCACAACTTGTAAGATTGTGGATAGGCTCTGATTCAAGTGATAGGGGCGGCAGAAGGGTCTCGCCATCCCTATGCAAAGGGTATTCCGGTAAAGGAATCCAAGGACTCAATGATTTGGTCAACCCTGAGAGGGGTTGTGCTCGTGCCCGAGTCGAGGGGAACATCCGGATGGTGGACTGGCAGAGTTCCCACCTTCCGTTGTCCCTGGTGTTCACCCTAGACTGACCTATGATAGAGCTCTGGGTCAGCGGTGCCTGCAAGGGTGCAGGGAGCTAGTCGAACCAGAGCCTATGCAACCGCTCACTTGATTGTAATCAATAAAGTTGTGGCCTAAATTCTGCCAAAAACCAAACCAAAATTTGAGTCCTGTCTGAATTTATTTCTAGGGCTGGTTAAAAGGTCTAAACACGCAACTACGCCACATGACACCACACCACACACAACACTGAATGTTGTCACCTTCCCTAGCAACTAGGCACACACAAATGAGAATTACCAATCAAGAGGGGCAAGATGCCAAAGAGGAGGAGGACCGGGAGGAAGAAGCTCACTTGACCCTGCCACACTTATTTAAGCACACAAGTAGTAATGGCAAAGTGGTTTAGCAGTCAATCCTTCTTCCCAGGGAACTCTGGGAATTGTAGCTCTGTGAGGGGAATAGGCTTCTCTTTACAACTCTCAGCAGCCTTCACAAACTACAGAATTCTTTGGGGAAAGCCATGGCTGCTTAAAATGGCATCAGAGTGCTTTAAATGCATTGTGTGAGTGGGGCCAAAAACAGTTCATGAAAGACATATGGTGCTGGTAGTCTTCAAAAGATAAGCTAGGAATACACTATATTGGCCCAAACAAAGACTGAAAAAGCACAATGACTTCTGGCAGAGAGCACTGCCAGAAAATAGGGGTTGTCCCCAGGAAATGGAGACAGCTGGATAGTGCATTATCCTTCGGCAATGTTACTCAGTGTTTTTCAACCTTTTTTGGGCAAAGGCACACTTGTTTCATGAAAAAAATCACGAGGCACACCACCATTAGAAAATGTTAAAAAAAATTAACTCTGTGCCTATATTGACTATATATAAAGTAATTTTTCTATTTTTCCCACGGCACACCAGGCAACATCTCGCGGCACACTAGTGTGCCACGGAACAGTGGTTGAAAAACACTGATGTTACTGATCGTGCAATGAAACCCTCCTTGAAAATGATCATCTGCTATGAAAACCCCAGATCTGCCATTTAATTTAATGAAAACCTGGGTTTTTTGTGTTGTTGTGTTTTTTTTTACTATATTTGAAACCCTGAGCATTCAGTGCAAAGATGCTAGTTAGATGCAACTGGGAGTTACATCATATTGATTTGATTTTCCACCTGATTGAACATGTCAGCATGAAAACTAAAATTCACTAAATATTTTGCTTTAAACACATTAAAAATGGGTCATGGGGATGTCCAAGGGAAAGGAATGCAAAATGCCTGGAATAGGTTTTAAATTGGTTTATTTAAAGATACAATATATATATATATTCTTTTTTAAAAGAACAATAATCTCTGAATACAAAAAAGCACTTTTAGCCTAGTGGTGGCCTATAAACTGAGTTCTCCTCAGGCTATTTTACTCTAAATGTCCCACAAGCCCATACATAATATACTACGAATGATAATCAATGAGCTTCTTCTCTCTCTCTCATTAATGAGTGTACTGGCATTTGTTGACTATATTTTCCACTTTGTGAAAAAATGAGGGAGATATTTCATGCAGGGAGGAGGGAGCCCTTCACACAGTAGAGGTTTTAAGCACCCTTTCATGTCTTCGAAACAAGGATTGATAGCTTAAACTGGGGAGGGGGAAGGTGTGCATATGTCAGGAATGCCTGCTCCATGGACAGTGGAAGAATGGCAGATGAATGATGGACTTTATGGAACTTGCTGAACTGACCGCGAGACTCCGAGACCAGAGGGGGGGGTGCAACAAGATTGGAAGAAATTTAAGGACTATTTAAAAAATCGTGAGAAGCTAGATATTTGAAGCAGAATCAGTTTGTTTAAATGGCTTTAGCTAGATGATGTCAGATAATATAGTACATAAGAAGTAATGTTATAAATGGCTTAGGAATGTTTAGAAATGTTTTAAGGTTAGACTGTTCAAGATTAAGTAAGGAATTATATATGACTAGCCAGGATGTTAAAGAATAATAAGAATAATAGTGAATGTTAAGAAAATAGTTAAGAAGTTACCAAAGTATATTAGTATTGAATGCAGCCGTGAGAACGGGGGAAGTCCCCCCAAAGAAGATTTAAAACTAGAAGTAAACAATGACTCATTTATGTTCCTGTTTAGGTATGTATTTTTTTCCCCGTTTTTTCTCTTATGTTGTTTTAATGTGTTGATGTGTTTTGCTGTTTTGTTGTTTGTTAATTGTTTTTCTTTTTATTGGTTGTTATATTTGTTGGTTATTGTAGAAAATAATAAAATCTTTTTTTAAAAAAAGGAATGCCTGCTCCATTTCCCTCCATCCTTCCCACATTGAATTGGAATTATTATTATTATTATTATTATTATTATTATTATTATTATTATTATTTATTCCCCAGCTACTCTGGGCGGCTTCCAAAAGAATGTTAAAATACAATAATCTATTAAACATTAAAAGCTTCCCTAAACAAGGCTGCTTTCAGATGTCTCCTAAAAGTCTGGTAGTTGGTTTTCTCTTTGACATCTGGTGAGAGTGCGTTCCACAGGGCGGGTGCCACTACCGAGAAGGCCCTCTGCCTGGTTCCCTGTAACTTGGCTTCTCGCAGCGAGGGAACCGCCAGAAGGCCCTCAGCACTGGACCTCAGTGTCCAGGCAGAACGATGGCTGAACATACCTACAAGTGAGTCAGGAAGCTTGCATTACCAGGGGCAAGATTCTTATTATGTGTTCAGCCAAATGTGCCAGCAAGCCCTCTTGCAGACCTTCCAGGTGTCCCTATTTTCCGAGGACACTGCCAGATTTACAAAGCTGTCCCGGTTTCTGATTTGATCCTGGAATGTACCACTTTTCCTTAGGACGTCCCTATTTTCATCAAAAAAGTGTTGGAGGATGGAGGTATGCGGTTCTCAAGCCAAGGAGATAAGTAACTATACAACCTTTAGGAGACATCTGAAGGCAGCCCTGTATAGGGAAGCTTTTTAAATGTTTAATGTTTTATTATGTTTTTATATACCGTATGTTGAAGCCGGCCAGAGTGGCTGGGGCAAGCCAGTCAGATGGGTGGGGTATTATTATTATTATTATTAAGGACACCCTCATTTTCAACAGAGAAATATTGGAGGGTTATGCCCTTGCGTTTCAGCTGTAATTCCACGACACACTTATCTAGAGCTCAGTGGGCCTTACTTCTGAGTATACATGTATAGGATTGCACCGTCAACATTGCCTATATTGAAACTGGGCTGCCCAAAGATTGAGGTGCAAATCATTCTAATTAGAGGTGACATAATCCTTGGAATTGTTTCTTTCTTGAAAGAGGTTGGCGCTAGTGCATAGAATGTTACCAGCCCAGCACAAATCCATTAAGGTTTCCTAACGGTGTAATTTAAGGGTTGAAATGCAGTCTGCTACTGGTGCTGTTTTCGTCCCTTACTCATTGAACAAAATGTGCTTGTGGGTGGGGAGGGGGAGCATTTTTGCTGCCCTGTTAATTGCTTGTGTTGGTGGCTCTTGCTTATGGCAATGCACCTTAATGCACAGAAATTACCAGTCTTCACAAAAGCAGCACCGATCAAACAAATAACAGGTATTTTTTCTTCCTTCTCTCTCCCCCCCCACTCTATCGTTATTTTTTCCGCTTTGACATAAGTAAATTCTTTTATATATTTCCTAAGGCATTGCTATCCATTATTGCTGATTATCTTCTTAAAAAGCTGAAAGTAGTCAACACTTCCCTTTTACTTTGCCTTCAAACTAAAGTCAATTTATTGCTTTATGCATTTGTACTGGAAAAATAAAAGGCATGTCTAATTGTACATGCAGAAATGTGAATAGTCTGAAAAGGAAATGAACCCAAACAATTAGCTAATCCTTGCAAACGAAGCCCATTTCCTTTTGTTCTTGGAAATGTTAATTATTCCTTACAGCTATACTTTCAAGCTGGTGTGTAGGAGTTGATTTGTTTGGAGTCCATTGTATAGTCTTTCTCTCCCCACACCCTTTATCCTTCCTAGATTAGCAATGGTAGGCTTTTCTATTTTAAATAATCAACCTCAATTAATGTACTCTTGATTTACGGATGCACTTGCTTAATAACGTGCACACACACAAAGATATTAGGATAAGGGGGGGGGGGAATCGTGAACATATTTAGCCACAGCCCTGAGGTGATAAATTTTGCGTGTAGGATGTGTAACAGAACACATTCCATTTTAGAACTATGGCACGGGAAAAGGGAATGATTATTGACTTAATTGCTAATTTCTCTCCTTGGGTTAACCAAGGGGCAAGCTACTAGATGTTACACACAGTTGCATGTAATATTCTCCTGCTGTTGAAATGAAAAAACAGCCTGGGGAACTTTTGCTGTGAAGGGAAAACAGCAGGAGGTGCTTAACCCTTTGGTCACCTCCCATTTTTCTTCTCAAAAATCACCCATCTCCATCAGTTTTTAATGCCCACAGCAGGAAAAAAAAAGATAAATGGCAGTTACTGTTTCTCTACCATCTTTTTCTTTACTAGAAGTGTAGACATCTATGGGCCTGAACTGGCCCCTCATGACACAGCAACCCGACTTGTCAAAACACTCTGTTTCACAGAGACAAGTAGTTCCATAGTCTCAGCCATTCACATAAGAATTCCGTGTAGTAAACAAAGATGTCTAAGTGGTGGGCTTGGAAGCTGGATGCAACTGGGCATGGTAAAAATGTTTGCCCACAACATATGGAGGTCACCACATTTGCTACCCCTGCAATGGGACTTACCGGTGCTTCCAAGTGGGCTTGCATGAGTTTACACCACAAGAGATCCTTCTTGCTGCTGCACATTAATCTCTCTCCCAAACCTGTAATTTACCCTTAAAATGTGCCACAGAAAGAAAAATAAGAGCCTCTAAATAAAATACTCTTTTCCTCACTACAACTTGCACGGGAGCCAACCCCTAGGAGCCGAGGGGCCTTCGTCCCCATCTCACACCCCATCATATATTTGAGGGAACTGGGTCCCACCCCCCCAAAGTTTATGGGCATTGCCATGGTGTATATACACATGTGATTGATTATGCGAGGCATGACTTACTTGCCCTGCCCATATTTTATTCAAGTTGGCACCCCTGACTACTTCAGTTTCCCCCCCCCCAAATGGCTTCTAGCCACAATGGCTATGTTCTGTCCCCACTGTCAGAGGCAAAATGCCTCTGGAAAACAATCACTGGAAATCACTAGTGGAGAGAGCCAGGGCTTTCTTTCAGCCGGAACTCGCCGGAACTCAATTGCCATTATAAGAGAACAGGGGAGGTGTCCCAGCACCTCTTTTTCCCCCTAGAAAAATAGCACTGGTGAGAGCATTCTTCTTGTGAGCTTCCCATAGTTATCTGGTTCGCCACTATGAGAATAGGATGCTGAACTAGGTGGGCCTTTGGCCTGATCCAACAAGGCTTTTATTAAGTAGTGGGTGGACATAGCAGACGACGCAGAGATTTCTCCAAGTAGCTCTTTATAAGTAAGCTGGAACTGGACTACAAACAGCTCAGCCAGCCTGCTTTTATAGGCAGCCGGCTGGCAACATTGTAACAACAACAGCCCAGGGTTTTCCGCCTAAATTAACTGACGTGGACCTGAGTGAAAACTATATATACACAATACCCCTGGTGGCCAGGGTGAGAACTTCAATACATAACAGCTTTTCTTATTTAATTCCAGCATCAAAGACCAGGCACCTAAGTTCTTTATTTTGCTTCCAGGAAGCTTTGAGCTTCCTGGGTAAATTTTAGACATGACATTAGCAACTGGACCATTAAATGTATCCCTGGAAGAACAAGTGCTTTTTGATGCTACTCCTTCATTATGTCATACAGTTCACTAAGCTGGGTTGGTGTGCTGGCCCCAAGGGTTTGTCCATGAAGCAAGGTCCAAGTCCAGTCCTGGGTCTAGGGGTCCAAAGGAGGTCAATCCGGCAGGGAGCAAGGCAGGGAGCAGATCAAGGTCCAAGGCAGGTTCAGGCACAAGGTTGCAGGTTGAGCACACGCTTGCAACTAAGTTGCTCACGCAACTTGGGCTGGGTCTGGCTGGCTTTTATCTGGCCCTATGCTTAGGGCGGTCCCGATCCTCCGGAGACTCGCCTCTCCTCCGGGCCTGGAGGCGAGCACTCCTCCTGCAGACACTTAACTCCCTTCGCCTCTCTGCCCTGAGCCTCTGTAGCTCAGGAGAGGATGGTGGGTTACTGGACCCAGGGGATGCCTCAGCTTCCTCTGAAGAGGCTGGGAGTGGAGCACCTGCAGGCAATGGGTCCTCCCTCCCATCAGGAGCCAGAGCAGACTCTGCTGATGCCTGCACCTGGGGATCCAGCACAGGTGGGGATCCTTCAGGCTCAAGCCCTGGCCCCGGCTCAGCTGGTTCTGGAGGCGGGGAATCCCGTGCAGGCTGGGAACCCTCAGGTTCAGCATCAGAGTCTGACTCCCAGGCCATCACACCATCCCCCCTCCCAGGCCCCCCCCCTCAACCGAGGGGCCGGACCAGGCTTGCTGGGGTAAGCTGCATGGAAATCACGGAGGCAGGCAGGTGCGTGGACGTTTTCCGCTGGTTCCCATGAACGATCCTCAGGCCCATACCCCTTCCAGTCGATGAGGTATTGGAGCTTCCCCCTGCGGTATCGTGAGTCGAGAATGCGCTCCACCTCGTACTCAGGCTCCCCCTCAACCAAAACTGGCTGCGGTCGTGGATTGTCTGGGTGGAACTCGTCGGGCGGGGCGACTGGACTAAGTAGGGACCGGTGGAACACTGGGTGAACCTTGAGCGATGGAGGTAACTGGAGGCGAAACGCCACCGGCGACACCTGAGCAGTGATGGTGAATGGGCCGGCAAACCGTGCATCCAGCTTTCGTGAGGGCCGAGAAGGATGCAGGTGACGGGTAGAGAGCCACACCCGATCGCCAACATGGAGTTCTGGCCCCTCCTGACGATGTCGGTCAGCCTGGGCCTTGTATGCGTCCTTGGCCTGGCGCAGTTGCTCCATCAATAATTGTTGCTGGGACTGAAGCTCCTGAAGCCAGTCTGTCACTGCGGGGACTGCGGAAGCTGGCAGCACGTCCGGGAACAAACGAGGATGGTAGCCGTAGGAGGCCTGGAACGGGGTCTGCTGGGTGGAGGCGTTCACTGCATTGTTGTAGGCGAACTCCGCCAATGGCAAGTGATCGACCCAGTCATCCTGCTGGAAACTGCAGTAACACCGGAGGTACTGCTCCAGCACCGCATTTGCCCGTTCCGTCTGGCCCTCGGTCTGCGGGTGGGGGCCGAAGATAGACAGACCTCCGTCCCAAGGGTCTGGTGCAGGGCTCGCCAGAAGTGGGATGTGAACTGGACGCCGCGGTCAGAAACCACACGCTCGGGCAGGCCATGCAGGCGGAAGATGTGCTGCAAGTACAGTTGAGCCGTTTCCTTAGCTGTGGGTATGGACGGGCAGGGGGCACAGTGCACCATCTTAGTGAAATGGTCCGTGAAAACCAGAAGGCAGGTACAGTGACGAGATGGGGGCAAGTCCACCACAAAGTCCAGCGAGACCGTGTGCCAGGGACGCGGTGGGACTGGTAATGGCTGGAGCAGACCGGGGGGTCGCCCGGTAGGACCCTTGGCCCGCCGGCAGACATCGCAACCAGCAACATAGCGTGCCACATCAGCCTTCAGGCGGGGCCACCAGAACTCCCGGCTTACCAGATGGGTGGTCCGGTACCGCCCAAAGTGCCCTGCTGCTGGGGCATCATGGGATCTGGAGAACCTCAGCCCGCAATGGTCCTGGTGGGATGTATAGACGACCCTGGTGCAGCAGTAGGCCCTGGTGCAGGGCCAGCCCCGGATATCGAGGGCATGACCCGTCAGACAGTTCCCGGAGCCGTTCCTGTGCCCAAGCGTTGACCCGTTGCTGTTCTCGCACCCGAGCCTGCAGCGGTTTGGCCTCCTGAGTGGCCAGGAATGTGGCTGGTGGTAAGATAGTCGTCGGTACTGCCTGCTGTACAGTGTCTGCGACGTCCTCGGGTTTCCGGGACAGGGCATCCGCTTTCCGGTTTTGGGAGCTAGGGATGTAGCGGATCCGGAACTGGAACCGGGAGAAAAACAGCGCCCACCGGATCTGCCTTTGGTTCAACTTGCGGGTGGTCTGGAGGTACTCCAGATTTCCGGTGGTCCGTTCTCACTTCCACCGGGTGTCGTGCCCCCTCAAGATGATGGCGCCAGACCTCACAGGCCACCTTGATGGCCAGTAGTTCCCGCTCCCACACGGTATAGTTACGCCTCCGCCGGAAGGAGCTGCCGGGAGTAGTAAGCGCAGGGTAAACAGTGGCGCATCGAGTCCTGGTACACAGCAGGGAAGCGTTGACAAAGCATGACCCATGGGGCAGCTGCTACTAACTCGGACTGAGCATGGGAACCCGGGTCTGGGAAGCGTACAGTCCGATTGACCCAGTCGATCTGAACATTGTGCGACTCCAGCCAGTCCATCCCCAAGCACCAGGGGAAACCGGGGCATGGTGGCAATGTCCAGGGTTCGCACCTCCCGGTGCTGCTGGTAGCACAGGACCAAGGGCTGGGTCTCCCGAGTAACAGCGCCCGAGCGTAGGAGCCGTCCGTCAATGCCTCCACCTGTACTGGTTCGGCTTGTTCTGAAGCGGCACCTGATTGCTGAGTGGCGAAGGCAGAGTCCCTATAGGAGCGGGTTGCCCCCGAATCCACCAGAGCGGGGTGAGAATCCAGGGCCCACCGGGGGGGTATAGACGCACCGGTATCATGAGGTGTTGCAATTCCACTGGTGAGGGCCCATCATGCGATGCTTGGGACCCCAGGTAGCCTGGGCCATCAACTACTGGGGTTGGCCGTTTTCCCTGCGGCTGGCGTTTCTCAGGGCAGGTTCGGGCATAGTGTCCACTCCCACCGCAGTAGAGACACAGGTTCCCCTCCCGACGCCGAGTCTTTTTCCGAGGGGGAGAGGCGAGGCCGCGCTGCCCCGAGCTGCATCGGCTCCTCCAATGACTCAGCTCTGGCCACGGAACTGCAGGGAAAGCACGGCGCGGGAGGCCGGAGTGCCGGCGGCCCCGGGCCTGGCGACGGTCCTCCAACCGATCGTCTATCTGCAGACTCCGTTGGATGAGGGATCCAGTGTGGCAGGGCGATCCAACGTGGCCAGCTGATCCAGTATCTCGTCTGAAAGTCCCTCGAGATACTGGTCCCGCAGGGCAGAGTCGTTCCAGGTCAAGTCCTGCGCCAGCAGCCGAAATTCCGTGGCATAGGTGGCCACTGTGGACTGCCCTGTTTCAACCGCCGAATTGCCCGATTGGCTTGACTCCCCTTCTGAGGGTTGGCGAACGTGGTTTCCAGATGATTGCAAAACCCCGTATAGTCTGTCAGCAAGGGGGAGTCTTGCCGGAGCAGCGGCAACGCCCACTTGGCCGCCTGGTCCTTCAGCAAGCTGATCAGGAAGTGCACCTTAGTGCGATCGTCAGGGAAATCCCGAGCTCGCCCCTGAATATACAGCTTGGCCTGGGCGAGAAACATGGGAAAGCTGGCTGGGGACCCATCAAATTTCTCTGGCAGGGCCACTGGGTACTTGCCGGGAGCTGGGGCGGCGGCCCCAGGAGCCAGTAAGGCATCCAAACGCTGCTGAAGCGGCCGTAACCACATGCTAGCTGCTGCACGGTGTGAGTCAAGGCCTGGTTCTCCTGGGCCAATGCCACCAGCGCAGCCGCCTGGTCAGCCATGGCTACTAGTTCCTCCGAAGCACCCCCAGCGAAGGGGGAGTGCGGGTTGTGGCGTGAGCAAAACTGTGCTGGCCCCAAGGGTTTGTCCATGAAGCAAGGTCCAAGTCCAGTCCTGGGTCTAGGGGTCCAAAGGAGGTCAATCCGGCAGGGAGCAAGGCAGGGAGCAGATCAAGGTCCAAGGCAGGTTCAGGCACAAGGTTGCAGGTTGAGCACACGCTTGCAACTAAGTTGCTCACGCAACTTGGGCTGGGTCTGGCTGGCTTTTATCTGGCCCTATGCTTAGGGCGGGTCCCGATCCTCCGGAGACTCGCCTCTCCTCCGGGCCTGGAGGCGAGCACTCCTCCTGCAGACACTTAACTCCCTTCGCCTCTCTGCCCTGAGCCTCTGTAGCCTCAGGAGAGGATGGTGGGTTACTGGACCCAGGGGATGCCTCAGCTTCCTCTGAAGAGGCTGGGAGTGGAGCACCTGCAGGCAATGGGTCCTCCCTCCCATCAGGAGCCAGAGCAGACTCTGCTGATGCCTGCACCTGGGGATCCAGCACAGGTGGGGATCCTTCAGGCTCAAGCCCTGGCCCCGGCCTCAGCTGGTTCTGGATGGCGGGGAATCCCGTGCAGGCTGGGAACCCTCAGGTTCAGCATCAGAGTCTGACTCCCAGGCCATCACAGTTGGGCTATTTGGTTGGTGGTTCGTTTCATTTCTTAGTAACATTAGGCATTTATTCGTTCCATTTTTTTGTTGTCCCAAAAGTGGGCTCCTAAGCAAAAAGCTCTACAACTAAAACAATCACAAGTGTTTACGCAAAAAAAAAAAGCAAAGGTGATTATTGCCCAGCCTTGACATATAAGGAAGCTAGAAACTCGAGAAGGAAGATTCATCACCGACACGTTATCTAACCACTGTACAATGTTCTGTACTATGGAAATGGGATTTGTGCCTGGCCTCAAAGGCTACCAGTCACTTGCTAGACTTGATTGCAGCGTCTTGAAAGAAGCATAAATGTGTGGCAAGGCGTAGCATAATGTGATGCTGAGGTAAAAGCTGCATGATTTATGATCTCCCAAGGATTACAGAACTTGTTTCTGTCCCTGCTTGAAAAACTGCTTGACACATGAGTGAGGCAAAGATATTTGTTCCTGTTCTTCAGCCTGGAAAAAAGCAACACTATGCTCTTTTTTAAATACTTTTAAGAATTTGTCAGATGGTGTTTGCAACATCTCACTCACATCCCCTTCAACTGGATTACGTATTAGGTTAGGTAGACATCCATTTTTGAGGGAGGTCAAAAGTTAAAATCGTCACTGTCTGAGAGATGGAGTGTATATTAAATGTGCCATATAAACAATTCAAAACATTATGGATTGATAACCTATATATATCACACACACACACACACACGCACATGAATGTATATGTAAGGAACAAATTTAAATGGTACTGTTGTTGCCAAGTGTGTTGTTTTTCTAGGCATGACAGTGGATTACAGCTATACCCAGAGAGCAATATGAAAAAGTGCATGTTGATTCTGAATTGAGCTGGGGGCAGGGATTATGGCCACACAGAGAAAACCAGCACTTTAGGGAGGCAACTATGACGTAATGCCGTACCACAAATCTCTCTCAGGTTTTGTTGCACCATTCTCCATTGATTCATGGGAAAACAAACTGCATTCAACATTATGAAAGGTAAGGTAAAATTTCACTGAAATGGGTGTTGTTTTGCCATGCTTGCCTTATTTTCAAGGGGTGTTTGTAGAGTGTTCTTTCATTCTGCAAATCCAGTGGTCTGTACTCTGCAGACTTCCTCAGTGCCTGTGCTTCAATTAAAGCTGAGAGGAAGACATCATGAGGTAACTCCTTCCGTGGAGCTGTCTTCAGAGCAGGAAGTGTGGGCAGCCAGGGGGGATGCAGAGCGCTGAAGAATGTTTACTCGCACAACACCCTCAGCCATCTCACAATTGTAAGGTAAGCCCCAAACTCCACATCCACTGGAATTCTATAGTGCCCAGAGAAATGGAGGCAGAAAAATGGAAGGCACTTTTGCTGGGGGTGTGTGCGTGTCAAAACGTTTGATGTCAGGTTTCGGTGCGACACCTATAAACATGCTTTTCTGTGGCATGGAAGTTCGGATGTAGTACATTTGTGGAGAAAGTTTGGTCCTCCAAATGTTGCTGTATTACAGCTTCCATCATCCCTGACCACTGCTGGGAGTTGATGGGAGCTGTGGTTGACCAAAGGTTGACATCTGGTTGGCCAAAGGTTCCTCACACAGTTCCAGTTACAGGTAGGTAGCTGTGTTGGTCTGCCATAGTCAAAACAAAATAAAAAATAAAGTGTGCATGCACACGAAAGCTCATACCAAGAACAAACTTAGTTGGTCTCTAAGGTGCTACTGGAAGGATTTTTTTTATTTTGTATTTTGTTCCTCACACAGTTCACCATTCATCTTTCCACCTGAAAGTCCTAGAATCCAAATCCTATGTGACCTCCTCTCCTAAAGTGGCATAGGAGAACAATAACTTTACAATGTGCCAGATGTAAAGAGCAAGACAAAGAAGAATTAGTAGTCACTTTTGGATGATGTCCCAATTAGTACTGTGTTACATACAAATTAATGCTAATTGCTCTTACAGTTCAAGCATGAAATGCTTATGTGAGCATACTGAACAAGAATATTGTCAATGAGAGAACACATTAACCACTGAGCAATGAAGTAAAAAAAAAAAAAATTAGAAATCCTGTTTTGGTTACATTTTTCAGAAGCTGCAATTCATGTCACTTGTGTTTGCTCAGCCAATTTAACACCAAAGTTGAACATAATGTGTGAAGACATTATTGAATCCCTCCTGACTACTTTTTATTCAGGGTGCAGGTGAGAAGGTAGAGGAGAAACAGTAGAATAATTAGATGAGCATTTTTTCTTCCATTTATTCTGTGTCCTGCTGACATATATACACATATAAATTTATCTGTATGTCACCTTTCCAGATTTCAAACTATGCTCAAGGAAGCTTACAACATGGGGGGGGGGGGATAACCACAACATAACAAAAGTAGTTATAAACAAAACGTTTAAAAATACACAACCAAACTGAACAATTTCCCCATGAATCAAAATAAGATCTAAAATAAAGTTACAAAAAACCAACAGCAACTATTCCTGCAACAACCCTGCGCCAACAATGTGTTTCTCTATTGCAAGCCTTGCTCAAGGCGGTTTACAACATCAGAATATTTTAGCATATTAAAATGTAACGTTTCAAGAAGATCCACTAGTAATTATAGCCAAGGGCCTCATTTTCTCATGGGCAGTCTTCCAAGTGGCACAGCACTCAGCAGTGGCCAGTGGTAAAAGTGGATGGAACAACAGATGTGATCCTTACCTTTGCACGACATGGTGCATTCTGATCACACAAAAGCCAGAGGTTTCCTCACATAGCTCCACTATCCAGGTGAGAAGGAGGCATTATCACACAGTTCAAGGTCACATCCCAGCTAAGCAAAAGCACAGAGCAGACCAGTGAGGTACATGGTCTAGGAAAGAGCCCCAAAGGTCAGGAGGGCTCCACCTGGACCCCAGGCCTGAGGTTCCCCAATCCTGAACTCCATAATGTTGTGAAAAATCTAAATCAATATACAAATATTGGGGCTAATCAGAACATCTAAGATTAATAAATCTATTAATAAGTATTTACAAAAATACAAATACCTAAAGTCAGTAGCTGCAAAAATATCCCTAAGGAAAACTCCAATCTGATAGTCTCCAGCAGTAACTTCAAGAGGAGCGGGGGCTTTTATAGCTGGAACCAGTCAGGGCCTTCCCCTTCCAGGTTGTCTTGGACTGGTTGGGTGCAGAAGATTGGTGAGAGGAACCAGCTGGGGAACCACCAAGGGAAGAAGACTCAAAGCTGGCAACGATGAGTGGTCAGAGGGAGAAGAGGGAGCAGGTGTCAGAAGCTGAAGAGGGAACAGGGTTTAGTGAGCTGGGTGAGTCTGTGGCAGAGAGAAGGTCAGAGAAGAAGCAGAAGCTGAAGCAGGAGGATGGGAGGAGAGAGGCCAAGAGACAGAGATGAGTCAGGCTGGCGAAGGGTCACAGTGTCTTCCTGCTGGTCTTCCAGAACCAGAAGAGCCATGAAGTGGAAGGAGCAAAAACAGGCATGCAGGCACCATCTCTGATTGCTTGGGAAAAACCCTGGAAAGGAGGGGACTTAGATGTGGGGAGGCGGGGAACTTTGGTCTCAGCAACTGCTTCTTGGGGGGATGGCAAGAACTACCATGAAGCAGTTGCTAACACTGAAGGCCCCTCCCCTCCCCCACAGCTACCCAAGTCCCATCCTCACACTTTTTAGAACCAATATTTTATACACTGGTAGACTGGGCAAGGGATGTGGGACATAATATCATGTTAGAGGACTGGGAAAGACTGTGGAAGGAAGGTATCAAATTTACAGCTTGTAATAATTTAAGAGAAAGGGATAATGTTTCAAACAGCAAGGTTGTTTCTTAGCTACGAAGATGGGGAGTAATAACTTTTTGAACAGGGGTCAGCTGAAAAGCTATTTCCCCATCTTGCTCATTTATTTTTGCTGCACGAAAAGGATGCAAAACACAAACTTCAGAGGCAGCATCCAAATTACGGTTTGCGCCATTCCAGAAATCATCAAAACCTATTTGGCCTTTATTCAGATAATCTCAGACAGCATTCGCTTCATCCCACAGCACCATCTTTCAGACTGTTCTAACCTTTTCAACCTAGAGATTCTGCTGTTATTTGATTTAGTCAGCCATTCTTTCTTTATTCTTTGTTTGTTACAGTTTCTGTCTGCTCCTTTTATATATATATATATATATATATATATATATATATATATATATATATATACATACATACTTCTGAGGTCCTCTATAGCCATTATAAACCATCCTTCAAAATCATGCTGATTTCTTTAAGGAAAATAGCAGTTATCATACGTCTGCATCTTTTCAGCAATCAGAACGGGAAGAAAAAATACCAGTTATTATAAAACTTTGACAGATACATATTATACAGAACTAGATAGAATCTGGGGGGGGATGCACACACCCTAAGAACACTGCAAGGAACATCCGCCGTCAAGGCAGCAGTACCAGCAGCACATTGATACATAAATAACAATAATTAATTATATACATGCTACTACAAATGTGGCAAGAAACATGAGGCTCTGGTGATTTTTTTTCTTCTTTGTCGGATCTGAATGTTTTACTGTCTTCTACCTTTCCCAGCTCTAGCATATAGTATAATGCAGCAGCTTAAAGAATGCATTTAGACAGAGGACAATGATGCCTGTCACTGAGATCAGATTTGATGGGGAAGTCCTTTGCTTAATTCTTGAAGTAACGAAGCTGGAGGGAGCATTACTCCAGCATCATTTTGTGCATCTCTTCACATGAACTTTGCTTCAAAGGGCTTCATTTTGTCTGGAAAGGTGAGCCGGCGAGGATCGTTCAGCAAGCATTTTGTGCTTAGCAAGTACCAGGCAGAGGGCCTTCTTGGTAGTGGCACCCACCCTATGGAACACCGCCCCATCAGATGTCAAGGAGATTAAGAACTACAAAACTTTTAGAAGACCTCTGAAGGCAGCCTTATATTGGGAAGTTTTAAATGTTTGATGTTTTATTATGTTTTGATATGTTTTGGAAGCCACCCAGAGTGGCTGGGGCAACCCAGCCATATGAGCGGGGTATAAATAATAAGATTATTATCATTATTATTAAGTTCCTACTGGCAAGCAAACAGGCAAAAGATGGGAAAGCACAGGCCTAGGAGGAGGGCAGATATGGTCCTCCAGGCTTCTTTATTCCACTCTGCACGTTCCCCAGATCACACACGCCTCCCAGAAGCCACACCATCCTTGAATGCTTTCGATTGGCTAGAATGCGCCCTTGAACTGTGATAACACATCTTGCTTGCCTTGAAGGAGGATGGAAGGTCTGAAAGGTTTGTGCATAGTAAGTAACCACTGACTATTTCAAGGCTGGAATGTAACCTGTTCTGCAAAGGTAAATGCCACATCCATTGCTCTGTCCACTTCTTCACCTAGTCCCACCCACCATTTGTATCCAGCCCCAGGGAAGTGATGGGATGTGGTACTCAGGAGATGTGAAACTCAGGCAAAATAAGGTCTTATACACCTGCTCTCTACTGGACTTTGAGGAAGAAAAGCCTTCATTGTCCACAGACCTCTTCACATGGAGGCTTCTGGAATCCCGATCCTTAGAACCAGGGTACCTTAACCACACCAGGGACTATGCAGGTAGGACATCCATACAAACATATGAGCATGGGGTCCTGATTTGGAGGAGCTGTACAAACCTACAAACAGAGCCACAGAACCCCTTCATAAAAGTTTTACCTCTTCATGCAAATAATATCCGTTTCCTATGGAGAGCACTGAGAGTTTGAATGACCCGTACTTTAAACTTCATGAAGCAGGAATAAGACTAATGTCCATGCTCCTCTTTTGTCATTCAAACTGGTAACTGGTTTTGGATCCGTGAGTTCAGAGAGCTGCCTGAGCTCTCCATGAGCCTCCTGAATCTTCAAGTGTGTCTTTTTCCTCTGCCTAATTACATTTTGGAGATCTCAGCTGGCCGCCTGTACTTGTACCTCTGTACCTACAGACTTATTCTTGTGATGCAAGGAAACGAAGCTATAAACCAGCCTCTACAGTTAAAGTTAGGTTTTGGTTGCAAATTTGCCTCTTTCTCCTGGAAAGAAACCTGTGGCAAGGATACAGCAGATGAGTAAAAGGTTATTTGGAGACTTCCAAAATCATTTTGACCTTTAAAGTCTTTCATCAACCAATGTTCCCCATCTTAAAGTGGGCTTGGCAGCTAACCTGCCTCATCCATTTGAGGGAAGTCACTAGCTTGCTTTGGAACTGATTACAAACCCACTAGTACTTTTTTCATCCTGCGCTGATTTCATCCTTCAGCTAAGATCAGAGGCAAAGGCTGAAGCAGAACAGAAAATGAGCAGAGCCACCTATGGAGTCCACCCATAAGGGGATCCAGAGTAATGCTGTGTGGGTTTTTGTTTTAGCACTTCGATGTTTCTTTCCCAGTTTAGACCAAGTAAAGGTAAAGGTAAAGGGACCCCTGACCACCAGGTCCAGTTGTGTCCGACTCTGGGGTTGCGGTGCTCATCTCGCTCTATAGGTTTGTCCACAGACAGCTTCCGGGTCATGTGGTCAGCATGACAAAGCTGCTTCTGGCGAACCAGAGCAGCTCATGGAAACGCCGTTTACCTTTCTGCTGGAGCGGTCCCTATTTATCTACTTGCACTTTGATGTGCTTTCGAACTGCTAGGTGGGCAGGAGCAGGGACCGAGCAACGGGAGCTCACCCCGTGGCAGGGATTCGAACCGCCGACCTTCTGATCAGCAAGCCCTAGACTCTGTGGTTTAACCCACAGCACCACCTGGGTCCCACTTACCTGCAAATGTCACTTGGATGTCAGGCATGTGGAGATAGCATGTAGCTAATGTGTACTAGGAACGTTATTTATTATTAAAGGATGGAAGCAAGTAAGCCTCATAACCAATGAAACTGATACAATGCCACAGCACAAACAAATCAGAGTTGCAGCATAAAATGGAGAGTCAGCACACACACACACAGAGAGAGAGAGAGAGAGAGAGAGAGAGAGAGAGAGAGAGAGAGAGGGAGAGTGGCGGAAGTACAGAAGGAAGTGAATTGCAGGTGAGAGCATGTGAAAATGGTCCTTTCTTCAAGGAACACCCCCCCCCCCAGTACATCACATGTACTGCATGCAAAGGCCCCAGGTGTAGGGTTCGGAAGGACTTCTGCCTGAAAGCCCTGGACAGCTGCTGCCAGCCAGTGCTGGCAATATTGAGGTAGATGGACAAATTGTCTGCTTTGGCAAAAGGCAGCATCCTTTCTTCCTGTGTCCAGCGATAGAGATGAGGAGTGCTCGCTTCTCCTATCCCACCACTGGTACTCAGTTGTGCTGGGCTTCACATCACATTTTTTCTTCCTTCCACCTACTGGGTCCACTCCTGCATACGCATCCCCATTTTACACGGAGTTGCATACGGCTTTGAATCGAGTAAGGATGAAGCTGTTCACCCCCACAGGCTTTGAGAACATGTGCCCTTTTGAGTCCGTGGGTTTGCATTCCTTGCTACCCTCTTTCTGTTCTCTAGTCCTTCTTCTTCCCCTCTCCGATCCCCTTGATGCACAGTGCCTCAGGCCAAGCTCACATGAACAATCCAGAGATACAAATCATGTCCTGAATAAGATTTCAGCACACTGGGTGCTCTGCTCGCTGCTATCTCATGTTTCAACAGCTTCGGTGGCTGTTCCGCTTGAAGTAGTTTGAATTTCCCACTGGCTCAGTGGTGTGATTTTTGCAGAGGCAGGAGGGGAGAATTTCAGGCTGACTCCTTGCTGGCCTCATTCAAATGCGCATTGGAAGGTGAAGCAGGTGAATGTCACAGCAGCGACACAAGAAAGGCTTTGCGAACTTTCCCAAAGTGCATGCAGCGTCTATAAATATATTGCCCCCTTCTTATAGGTCTCGCTGGCTTATGTATATCACACACACACACACACACACACACACACACACACACACACACTACAGTGGTACCTTGGGTTAAGAACTTAATTTGTTCTGGAGGTCTGTTCTTAACCTGAAACTGTTCTTAACCTGAAACACCACTTTAGCTAATGGGGCCTCCCGCTGCCACTGCGCCGCCAGAGCACAATTTCTGTTCTTATCCTGAAGCAAAGTTCTTAACCTAAAGCGTTATTTCTGGGTTAGCGGAGCCCATAACCTGTACAGCTTAATGGGTTTAACACTTATTTTCTCACTATGTGCACCAGTGTCTGTGATATACTGGATTTGTCGCTGATTACTGGAGTTTGCCTGCCAAGCGTATCAATTTGGCTGCCTCAACGCTACTTGTCCTCATGGATCAGAGTGCACAATTTATCTATTTTTTGAAATTCTCAGTGGTTCACTGTGAAATGTTGCAGGACAACAAAAAGGTGTAAATGCTTGACACTTAAATGGGTGCATTGTAGGAGAATACATGTTTTAAAGGGATAGATTCCAAGTTCCTGAGAGAAGCACTCCGCTCATGAGGTGCTCCCATTGGGGAGGGAGGCACAATGTGCTGATACCCCTTAACTATGCAGCCCTCTGTGCCTCCTGCAAATCTGTTCCGCGTGGCTGGGGGAGCCTCTCAGAACGTGAAGTGGAGCTGGGGGCTTCGGGGTTAAGGTGGGATCTGGAAAATTTGCCTCCCCACTTGTTTCAGCTGAAGCCCCAGCTGGAACAGAGACCCTACTGTGAAGGGAATGGGTGAAAGCAAAAGGGATTAAGGTTGGCAGGAGAGGCCCTCCTTGTGATTCTACTATCGAGGGAAGTTTGTTGGGTGGCAGCCTTCTCTGTGGTGGCACCCCATCTCCATATTACCCTTCCCTTAAAGGTGCATCTGTCACCCACGTTATTGATCTTCGGATGACAGGTGAAGATGCAATTCTTTGCCCAGGCTTTAGGGAGGGCTGTCAGGATTGTGATGACCTGCTCAGTTATGATCATATCCATTCATTTAGCAAGATTTATGTACCACTTAATCAAAAAGAAAACGTCTCTAAGCAGCTTACATAAAATGATATAAAACGCCCTTTCAAGATTAGCAATACACAGACTTTGACATATTATCAGAATGTAGATGAAATCAACGTATTTTTTTTAGAACAAATGTAGATAATAAAACTATGTCATTTTAGTGCCTGTTTCTCTATTGTATTTGATACTGGGTATGTTAATGGTGATTTTAGCATAGTAATGTGTGGGTGGGTAGTTAGGGGAAGGGTAGTACCTCTGGTGAGGGACACATCATGCTCCTTCTGGGTTAGTTTGTCCACCTTTGGTCCCCACCCTGCACTCAGCTCTCACCTGTGGCTTATAGAAGCTGTCAGCATGGGACAGCAGCCACACCCTGGGAACAGATTTGACTGGTCAGCTACACCAGGTGAGGGTAGTCGATCGGTTTAAATTCCTCAGCAAGTTGAGACTTCCTCTGCAGGTGAAGACAGACTCCAGCGGTTTGAGAGGATGAGACCAATATTGGGTCCAATGGTCAAGGGGGAAGTGAGAAGCTCATGGGGTGTGACAACTTGAGAAGCTAGCCCACCTTGGAGAAGGAAAACTCTGACCTTGAACCTCCACTGCCTTGCGGGACACCTTCAGAAGAAAAAAGGGCTAAGAAGTAAACCTTACACCAGGCTTCCTCAAACTCGGCCCTCCAGATGTTTCTGGCCTACAACTCCCATGATCCCTAGCTAGCAGGACCAGTGGTCAGGGATGATGGGAACTGTAGTCTCAAAACATCTGGAGGGCCGAGTTTGAGGAAGCCTGCCTTACAACAAGTGGAGTCCGTAAAATGGTTGAATAGCACCTTGTGCGTATATATTGCTCTGCTGTCCTTTGGACCACATCGGTGAGGCCAAGAAAGGGTCTTGTTGTCTGGACAGCCCAGGACCTCCATACACACTGCCTAGGCTTGCGTCCCAGAGAAGCCACTTGGGTGCTGCTCATGGATTTCGGATTGCTGAGGATTTCTGCCTAAATGGTTAATTTTATCTGCTCCAAAACTGAGAAAGAAAACTCTGCTTCTGACATGAAACTTCCCACCATTACACCTTGGAAAGCTAGATGCAGCTGTGATAAATAAACATAAATACATTCGGAATCCATGAACATTTGGCTGACTCACTTTCAGTGTAACAGGGGAAACAGAAGAAGAATTCAATTTGTTCTACCCCAGTTATCAAGGTGGTTGAAGACACTTAGAAGGAACAGACAAAGGAAAGAGAAAATGTTCTATTCCTCTTTTATTAATAATGTATGTTTACTCTGACAAAATGAAATCAGAATTGGTAAGACCTGACAGAGACAAAATAAGAGATTATAGTGGGTAGCAAAAACAGCATGTCTGGGCATTAGCTAGGTCAGGGTTTTCTGACCTTTGGTTGGTTCAGTGCCCAAACATAGTTCTGAAATGTCATAATTTTGCATGTGAATTTGAATTTATACCCTTTGCATTTAACTAAGAAAAATGAGACAAAATTCAGTATGTGTGTGGGGGGGGGGGTACCTACCAATAATATGCATTCTGAACAAATGTATTATAATTGTCCTGCCAAAGAAGGACAAATGTATTTTTGATAGGGATGCTTGAGGAATTTGATCTTTTTTCCATTCCAGAAGAAATGGACCTGACCCACACTTCCCAGACTAATACTAATTGGAACTTAATTATCCACCAGCTTTAGAACTTCCAAAACGTTCCAAAGCTGTTCTCAGTTCAAGCAACATATTAAAATGCATTTAAAATCTGAATACGGATGCATTTTAAAAGGCAAACGTGCAAGCTTTTTTATACTCTCAGATGAATGCATAAATGTGACAGAACAGATATATGGGTGAAAAAAATAAAGCGGCAAGGACCTGAAAGACAATTAACCTGTCACCCCCCCCCCCCATTTCCTGTAAACCTGGCTAAATTATTCTTGCATTTCCTATTATTAATCAGCAAGTATTTTAATGTGAAACTCTTTTTCACTAAGCGTATCTACCGTAACACTAAGGCACACTTAGTTGTGAGCTAGCAAGCAAGCAAGAGAGGGATACCCCTGTGTTTGGGCCATGCCTGTACAAGAGATATGTGGTCAGTCTCTCTAACACTGAATTAAAAACAAGTGTTGTGGAAGATTAACTCTTATGATGCGAGCCTTAAATAGCAGACTGTAAATGGTTTAATATTTGTTTAGTTTTTAAGGTTTGATGTTTTACTATGTTTTTATATATGCTGTAAGCAGCCCAGACTGGCTGAGGAACCCAGCAAGATGGGCAGGGTAATAATAATAATAATAATAATAATAATAATAATAATAATAATAATAATTGGGGTTACATCAGCCGAGATATGGGGATTGACTTCCTGGATTAGTCTAGTGGATCTCTAGTATAGGGCACCATATGCAAAAGTGACAAGTCAGGGCAGGTCACAACTAGGGAGTAATGGCCTTCCTTTGATGTTTGTCCTCAGCATCTGACAATCAGAAGTATACCATTTCTAACTAAGGAGGTTTCATTTTAATTATCATAGTGCCACATCTTCCTCCATAAATCTCCACAATCATATTTATATTAAACGATGCATTATCATCATCATCACATCAGTTTCAAATTCGTAGTAGCAGAGCTCAAGTATAGTCACATTTCACCACTGCTTAGACTTGCCATGTGTAGACCTCAAAGCCAAATATACTATTAATATTTTGAACATTTTCCATGTGATTCTCCTAATATGCCAAAAGAGGCTTAACTTTCATTAGTAAAGCCTGGCATGCGATTTATAATGCTGCCTTGGAATTGCTACAGAACTTGCTGTATAATGAGAAGAGAGCTGCACTTTCTAACTGTATGTAGATTTATTTAAATTGAATAAAAGTATTAACTAACCACTTTATTAAAGGCAGGTAATTACTCAACACACACACACACACACACACACACACATATATATATATATATATATATATATATATATATATATATATCAGTTGACAGTCCTAGTTTTTACTCAGATCTTTCCATATGTTTGCTTATCATTCGTGCCCCCCAAATTTCTTCCTTGGGTAAATTCATTCGGCCCAGGGAGATGGCAAGGTTTCTCCGTTCCTACCATATTAAATGAATATTGACCTAGTTGTAAGGACCCCTTCTGTATTTCTCATGGATGTACTTCTAAAGGGCTTTTAATTGGCCCAGCTGCACTATAGTGACACCTAGTGACAGAAAACCAACATTGTGACATAAAATAAAAAAAATCCTTCCAGTAGCACCTTAGAGACCAACTAAGTTTGTTCTTGGTATGAGCTTTCGTGTGCATGCACACTTCTTCAGATACACTTCAGAAGAAGATACACTTCAGTGTATCTGAAGAAGTGTGCATGCACACGAAAGCTCATACCAAG
Organism: Lacerta agilis; assembly: GCF_009819535.1. Classification (NCBI taxonomy): domain Eukaryota; kingdom Metazoa; phylum Chordata; class Lepidosauria; order Squamata; family Lacertidae; genus Lacerta; species Lacerta agilis. The sequence goes on along the minus strand of NC_046314.1, from coordinate 28,347,115 downwards.
AACAAACTTAGTTGGTCTCTAAGGTGCTACTGGAAGGAATTTTTTATTTTGTTTTGTTTTGACTATAGCAGACCAACACGGCTACCTACCTGTAACTGAATCACTGTGGCATGTCTTTGGTATTAGAAACAACTGGAAAACAACCCGGAGAATCTGGAGAAGATGCCCATATAAACAAAGGTTGTACAGTGGGACCTTGGTTCTCAAACTCAATCCGTTCCAGAAGTCCATTCCAAAACCAAAGCGTTCCAAAACCAAGGCACACTTTCCCATAGAAAGTAATGCAAAACGGATTAATCCATTCCAGCCTTTTACAAACAACCCCTAAAACAGCAATTTAACTTGAATTTTACTATCGGCTTCCGAAAAACGTTCGAAAACCGGAACACTTACTTCCGGGTTTTCAGTGTTTGGAAACCAAAGCATTTGAGAACCAAGGTACCACTGTACTTAACTAAGGCAATCAAATATAGAAATACATACAACCGCATTGTTTTTACAGTGGTGCCCAATCATGTGAAAACTCTCATACATCACAGTCATGTGGTGAAAGTCTTCTTTGCCACTGCCTTGTTTACATTATAGGATAATTCCAGGAAGTGGTGAGTTGCTAACACACCACTAACATATCATAACATCCACATGAACGATTGTGGCTCTTTTCACTATCTCAGTCACCATCCTAGCTGTTTGTCAAAATCCACTTTACGACAAAGGCAAATGCATTATTCTGCTTACAGGAAGCATGTTTTTAATGCAATCAAAAGGTAATTTTGGCACCAGCAATGAGTTTTCCAAATCTCCTTGAACAAGCTGGTGGCAAGTCATCAAAAGAAAGTCTCCACCTGTAGTAGGCACTCATCTTTAATAACTCTAAAACCCTTATTAATGAGCAAATCAAGTCAAAGCTACACACACATTTTCCTAAGCTTTCGGCAAAGAACTCTGATTGATTGCCAGCAAACTGAATCCTAAATGACCTGACTTGACAAACTCAATTTGGTTCATATGGTATTTGCATCGCCAACGTATTAAGGTGGCAGATAAGGGGGTGGGAAAGCAGTGTTCACCTGCCCTCCCAACAGCTGAGTCACTGCTGGGAGGAAGAAGGGAAAGTCAATGCACCGCAGAACTAATTTGGTGCTCCTGGTTTTGCTCTTGCACCCTGCCATTGTCCCCACCCCTTCTCAGTAAGCAGCAGCAACAGCAACAGCAACAGCTGCTGGGAGGTCAGGTAAACCCCACTGCCACACCATGCCAGACACTACTTAACAGTGACAATAGCAGACCCACAAAGCTTAAGCAAGCTGAAGTTGCAAGGTGCTCATGGCTACTGACCGACACCCTCCTCCTCTTTCTGAGTCAGTTTAGAGCAGGGCTCAGCAAACTTTTTCAGCAGGGGGCCGATCCACTGTCCCTCAGACCTTGTGGGGGGCCGGACTATATGTTGCCATGATTATGACCCACATTTTTTGGCAAAAACCCTTAGTGGGACCAACCCCAACGTTGCCCAAATGTGGTTTTTTTTTGGGGGGGGGGGTTCCCTCATACACCCACGCTGCTCCCTTTGCATTTTATGCATGGACAGTAATTATTTCTTTCATAAGGCGGGGCGGGGGTGGGGTTGGGGGGCTGAGGTAAGCACGCCATTCCTGTGAGCCCCGGAGAGCATGTGCGCATGCGTGGGCGAAGGGAAAAGCCATTGGCGGCTCAAGCAAAAATGTTCTTCTCCCCATGTGAGGGAAGACGAGGCGGCGGCTATTTACCTTTCCATGGCTCGCACCGTGTAGCTAATGAATGGCCTCCCCAGCAGAGCACAGAACTACTTCAGAGTGCAGCTGCCCAGGCGCTCCCTGCTTCTTCTGGCGGGGAGCACCACCACCACAGACACCAGCGGGCGTCGCTCCTGAGGCACCTCCAAGCCCTTGCCACTGCAACTGCCCTTCCTGAGGTCAGTCGCTGGCAGCTCTATGCTGGATATCCAAACTGTGGCTCCTTTTCCCTCTTCCCCATCCCCCACCCTGGAAGAAAAGATTGCTGCACATGCATGACAGACAGAGAAGGGGCTTGTCTTGAGCAGCCGCCTGCCTCACTTTTGACCCCCAAGCCTGGCTGAGTTGCAAAAACCATCGTGCACACGCGCTATGCTGGCTGCTTGGATTTCCAGGCTGTCCGTGGGCCAGATCTAGAAGGCAATTGGGCCTGATCTGGCCTGCAGGCCTTAGTTTGCCAACCCATGGTTTAGAGGCCAGCAGGGGGAAGGCAATACTACGGAGCTACAACAAGTGCCAGTGACTAACCATCTTCTATTGGTGCCAGCCTCCTGCCAGCTAATAGATTACCCAGGCCAGCCCTTTGACTCATTTGGCCAAAAACTGTCATCATTCCATACCTGGTTTGCCTTCTGAAAGCAAATGGGAATGATATTGGATGACAGTGGTGGGTAGAAGGTAAGGCCCAATCCCAAACCAAAGAGGAACTGAGCTTTGACTGAGTCAAACTGTGACAGCCCTGAATCACCCTGGGTTTGGCCACCCAGAGCTATCTGGTGCTGTCAGGAGGTGGGGCAGCAGTCTGGATGAAGGAGAGACAGCCTCTGCAAGCAGTGTGGTGCTCTTTGCAAAGGGGCTTTCAAATAGCCCTCCACTGTGCTTTGGCTGTGCACACCTGTTCCCAGCATTAGGGAAACTTGGGAGGCACACTGATGGTTGCACAAAGTTTGGCAGATTTTAAGCAATTTATATGCAATGCCAGTAAAGCTAGTAAATTTCACAGGCAACCTCAGGATGTGAAACCATTTTAAACAAAGAAAGGGAGGAAGAGGCAGGGAGGGAGAGATGATGTGGCCTCCGTTGTATTTTCTTCTTCTTCTAGACTAGCCAAGCACTGTACTTCATGTCCTGCTTCCTCAAAGAAGTTTACAAAAAAAAGTATTGTAAAATGTGTCTCCCTTAGTAATATTTTAGCTGTGGCATTTCTTCCAAAGGTCAAAGTAAATTGTTATCGTAGCGTAGGATGGCAATGAGCATGAGAAAACAATGTGTTCTCCTTTCCCTCCCTAATGGTTCTTCTATATTGTTGTTACAGGCAGTATTTTTATTGTACCTTCAAAGGGAAAGGGAAAGAAAGTCAAAAAAACCCTGAAATATTTGGTAAGTGAGGCCATAAAGCTTTTATGCCGCAGTGGGTTTTGAATGGATAAAACTTGTTCCTTCTTCTGAGGCATTTGACAGCATATTTTGAAAGGTTACTCTGGCCTATTTGGTGGGCCCTGATGCTCTACGAAGTGCTCTGATAATGAGGTATCATGTACATGGGCATCGACACCTGGTGACCTTGGGCAGAGGCCAGGGCTCCCGCCTGATGCCGGCACCTAATCTCCTTTAATAAACATGTTGGCCTTGCACTCCAAGCAGTGCCAGGCAACTGGGTCTAGTCACCATTTCAATTAATTCCCCCCCCCCAACCTGTCTGCTTCATAACATGTAATACAATTTAACCAGAGGCAACTCCCATTCTGGAAAACTGGTTCCGGGTTTTGTTGCACGTATACAGGAAGAAGAAGAAGAAGAAGAAGAAGAAGAAGAAGAAGAAGAAGAAGAAGAAGAAGAAGAAGAAGAAGAAGAAGAAGTTCATAACAGGCATTCATGTTTCCACCGCTGACTTTCCCTGGTTGCTGCATAAAAAAAAAAATCAAGATTTTCATGAATTACAAAAGAACGTGCAATCTCTCTCTTTTTGTTCAGATTATAAAGTATTTTGGTTACCGTATATACGCGAGTATAATTCGACCCAAATATAAGCCGAGGCACCTAATTTCCCTACAAAAATGTGGGAAAGCTTATTGACTCAAGTATAAGCCGGTTCACCTTTGCCACTGTGGTAGAGGAGGAACGAGCAGCCCAAAGCAGCCCTTTGGGCTGCTCCTTCCTCTTCCTCCTTTGCTGCTGTGGAGCTCACCCCGTCGCAGGGTTTCGAACCGCCATTCTTCTGATCAGCAAGCCCTAGGGCTCTGTGGTTTAACTCACAGCGCAATGTTCCCTTGTGTTATACAGAGAAGGCTCAGATCCTGTCCTGTTTAAGCAGGAGCCAGGGAAAGTGAGCACCTGTGGGGTTTTAATACTTCCTTAACTGATAGGCTTTCTGCCTTCTGGGGTCTAAAGTTTGCATTTATGTGAGCAGTTCAGGAATGGAACAAGCTGCCTGGGGAGAGTAAAGAACCACCGTTCTTGTACACTTCTTAATGAATGGTTGACTTGAGTATAAGCCGAGGGCAGCTTTCAAAGCACAAAAAGTGTGCTGAAAAACTAGGCTTATACTCAAGTATATACGGTATGTTCAATGTGAGAGAATATGGTATCCAGAGGTAGGGGGAGAGAGTAGAGTGGAGAGAGTGGGTGATAAACTTGCACACTATGCCCGAATCCAATCTTTTTGGACAGTAGTCCAACAGGAAATATATAAAATAACTTAACAGGTATTGGAACCCACCCCAGAACTGACTCGAATGAATATTTTCGAAGACAGTAATGCTCACTCACACTATAAAGAGCTAATAACCCACCTACTCTCAGCAGCCAGAAGCATCATAGCTAGACACTGGAGAGACCTGTCAGGAGTAAACATGGAACAATGGTACCAAATTGATTGCTGCATTTGACTCATTTTATTCCGTCGTCTCTTTTTCCATGGCCACAAACATGCCAGCTAACCACATTCAACAGCTAAACGTGCAGGGTGGAATGGGGGCTTGGAATGCAAATGGTGAAATATTTACTCCTCGTGAGACATGTAGCATGCTACAGCCATGTTGAATGGGGCTCTGAAGAATAAACGATTACCGGTAAATCAAAACTGTGCCCTGCTGTTACAGTGATGCATTCTAATTCCTTGGTTTTCCCCTCGCTTCCTCCTCTTTGCCAAGATATTTAATGCCCGTGCTCTGCAGAGATTCGCAATTTGCTGTTTTGCAAGGCATTAATTTGAGGCTAAATTGCCAAGGATTAAATCATTATATCTGCACAGCTGGCAAATACCATGCTCACAGGAGTCATGATAAAACAGAATATTAGGAGCCAAACATAGGATGCACCAGGTTAGATTTTGATCTATGTCATCCTGCTGGTCAACTCAACCTTGAGATAAAAGGCCACTGTGATCGTGCAGGTTCGGAACCAGCCAGGGCAAAGGAAGTTCTCAGCTGCAGACCTAAGCCCTCAAACTCATGGAGGACTCTGGATGAACCAGTAGAGAGGAGTAGTGATGTACATCTGGCCTCTTCCTGGTGCCAGCATTGCTATGATTTGCTGGATGGGACAGAAGGATGAGCAATGCAGTCGGGAGGTTGGAATGGTGTGGACTTCCCTGTTGCCTCCTGCTCTTGCTCCCAGTAAGCCTCAGTGATGCTGGTGCTGGGAGGCTAGGTGTGTGCCACCAACCCTCCCAACCAAATGATCCTGCTTGCTCTAAATTACGAACAGATGATGTGCCAGAGGGTGTGGGGCAGCTTAGCATTGTTACCCCATCCCCCATGTGATTGCTTACAAGCGAGTGTTATGAATGCTCTCAACAGGGCTACACTTATCACTCCGCTTGTCCTGCTTTTGCACCGATGGAGCAGTCTTGCTCTTTCCCCATGCACATAGCATTCTGTGGGAGACAGAAGCTCCATAGGAAAACCTGGTTCCTGTTTATTGCATCTGCCCTAGAATCACTTGTCAAGGAAGGGGGAGTGGGTTCTAGAGATTCTTAAATAGATGAATGAATAGATGACTTTGTGTGGACCTTGTCCTTCAAAAAGGAGGACACCTCACCAATCAGGCAGATGGACATACTGGGCAGAATTCAATGTTCCACTATTCCAAACATTCCAGCTGTGCTAGCGCTCTCAACTCTTCCTCCTGCATGCTGTTCTGAGACCCCCTTGTGCTAATTCTAGTTTGAGCAGGGCATGCCGGGGTGGGGGTGGGGGGGAAAGAGAGAGGGGGGGAGCCCTTATGCAAGGCTTCCATTGATTTTAAGTATGTCGAGCATGAACTAAGAATGCCAATTAATGTAACTCTATACAGTCGCTTTTGAATTATGGTGCTGGAGGAGACTCTTGAGAGTCCCATGGACTGCAAGAAGATCAAACCTATCCATTCTCAAAGAAATCAGCCCTGAGTGCTCACTAGAAGGACAGATCCTGAAGTTGAGGCTCCAGTACTTTGGCCACCTCATGAGAAGAGAAGACTCCTTAGAAAAGACCCTGATGTTGGGAAAGATGGAGGGCACAAGGAGAAGGGGACGACAGAGGATGAGATGGTTGGACAGTGTTCTCGAAGCTACTAACAAGAGTTTGGCCAAACTGCGAGAGGCAGTGAAGGATAGGCGTGCCTGGCGTGCTCTGGTCCATGGGGTCACGAAGAGTCGGACACGACTGAACGACTGAACAACAACAACAACATACAGTCACTCATTGCAGGACAACCCCAATCTCAGCTGCCTGGATTTGTAGGTGTACACTTAAATCAGGAATGTATGTATGGGTTTTTTAAAATGTTTTTAGACTCCGTATTGATGAGTGCAATGGAATGTTTTAAACATGCTCACAAAAACCATTGCTGTGGATCTGAAGTATTTAAAATGGAAATAATTTATTTAAACAATACTTTTTTTGTTTGTTTCTTAAGCTAGATCTTCTCCCCATTCCTCACTCATGTACATGCATGGCCTTTCACTCTTAAAACTGAATAATCCCCTCATTAGTTTTCTCTTCTTGTTGTTTGCCAGGATGGAGCCAGTCTCCAGTGCCTTCCGGCGTGGCTCAGACATAGGTAATGAGAGAATTTGTTTATTGCACTCTTTTACATTCCTACAGCTCTCTCCAATGTATTAGAGAACTTTCTATGATACTGACATGTAAAAATGTGTGGTATCATTATTCCGTTTACAGAAATAATGTTTACAAGTGGGAGGGAAGAACAGGGCTAGTACTCTTCTACCTGGATTCTAGTTTCCTATGCACAGGACTTTTTATTTTTAAAAAAATATCTTGGGTTGTTCAGGTGTGTGTGTGTGTGTGTGTGTGTGTGTGTGTGTGTAGATGCCTTCAATCATCTGAACTAGGGCTCTGCAACCAATCTGGATGAAACCCAGATTACCAAACTTACTAGCAAGTAATTGCACTTGAGTATCCATGCTTAGGATTATACTGCATATTTTTCCTTGGAATAATAAAATGGTGGGTCTTTGGACTGCAATGAAGAATGTGTGTGAAGAAGGTTTCTGTTCCCTTCTGTTTCAGTGTAAAGTAAAATCACAGCATGAAATAAAATATATTGTCCCTATCCAGAAATCTGCAGCCAAAGTTATCCACCTTCTTCCGTGCTCTGGCTAGGTAACATATCTTCTTCCCTTCGCTTTGTCCATTGTCTTCCTTGCTCCTATTTTTAGACAGTGGGTCCCTCAGGGTAGAAATCTGTCTTCTCACTTTTGTCAAACCACCACATGAAGCTGCCTTAGCCAGAGTCAGACAGTTTGTCCATATAGCACAGTATTGTATACACTGACTGGAAGCATCTCTCCAGGACTTCAGACGCAGTTCCTTCTCAACCCTACATGGAGGTGCCATGAATTTAAACCTGGAACTTTTCGCGTGCAAAGTAGAGACTCTACCAGTGATCAACACCCCTCCTTTCCATGTATACAAAAGTTGTCATCATTATCATCTTTGCTGTTTCTTGAATGGCCTGCAGGACTCGTCCTTATTTCTGTGAAAAGTACTTGTGGATTATAATGCTGGATTTCTCTGCTCTACTTCAAATACTTTTCTGAGTGATATTCTAAAATGAGCCAAGCCATATATCAATGAAATATTTGAGGCATCTTCAGATCATCTCTAAACATATAATGAATACTTCAGATACGAAACAATTCACCTGCACAAACCCCTATTATGCCGCAAAGAGAAAACTGTTTTAAAATATTAATGTAGCAGTGCATTACTTCCGTGGAGCCATGTAAGATTTATAACACTGTGAATTGGAAATGCTGTTTTGTAATATTAACAAAGGTATCCATGACAGAACTGTTCTAGAGCGATGGTTATAAATGTGAAGAAACTTTGGACTTTAGTGAAAACTGCACACTTCAAGCAGTTACAAATAACTCTCTCTCTCTCTCTCTCTCTCTCTCTCTCTCTCTCTCACTCACACACACACACACACAACAAACACACACACACACAAGCAGCAGTTGGGAATGGAAAGTTGGTAGGTGAGGAGAGATCTGTTAATCATTTTTCCACTTGCTGAAAATCACTTCTGAACTGCTTTTCTTCCCATCATGTGAAAAACAGGTATCTGCAAGCAGAAAAGTAGTGGTCTGGGGAGGGTTTTTTTTTGTTTTTTTTTTAACACAATTTTATTAGCATTTTCATAATAAAACACAAACCCAACCCCACACCTACAAATACAAAAACAAATACAAATACCCATAAAGTCAGGATTCTTCTTCTTATTTATATACCTTACAAAAAAAAAAATTTCTAGTTCTGAATCTTGACGTTTGACTTCCCCCGCCTTTTCACCTTCGGTTTTAATTCAATATACTATTTCCTTAACAACTTTTCTCTATAAAAAGATTTAACTTTACTTAAAAAAAGAAAACATACTTATCTCAATCTTTGCATTATAACCTAAATCATAACCAAATATTCTTGTAGCTAAACTTATTTCTTCTGTCCTTTATCATGCTGCTTTTAACTTAAAATTCAATATCACCTTACTTATTTAAAGTAGACTTGTAATTAACAGACTTCACACTCCGATTTCGGATACCATGGCAGACCATTTAGATTATACATTTAATACTTCAACCCACTCCCCCTCTATCCATTGTCTTTTTCTGTCTTTCTCCAAAGCCAAATCTCCAATTGTCTTCCTCTGAGTGTCCACAGATCCAGGCAGCATCCACAACAAACCCAGCATCGAGCCTCAGGGCGTTCCTCATCTCCATTCTGGGCTCCTCCTTTCCTTTTACTCCTTCTTCTTGTAAAAATCTTAATTCCATGTCCCTTGCCCCCGAGCTGCCACCTCGGAGTCTGGATATTGTAAATTTTCCCATTTCAGGTTCCTTTTCCCGGATTTGCCCAGCCATTTCAGACCATCCTCCAAGCGCCCCTTCCAGCTCTTTGCCAAGGCTTGATTCCATTGTGTAGAACTTTTGAAAAGCCTCCTCTGTGGAAAGTGAATCCTTTTTATGAATAATTCCACTCAAGACTTGTAGTTTCCGATTAAGCAATTCCATCTGCAAGACAGTGAGCATTTCCTCATCCTTTAAATAAGAGTTCGATACCAGCGCGAGCGCAAAGTCCAGCATTTTGAGAGAGAGGGTGAGTATCAGATTTCAGTTCCTGTCTCTTCCTTCCTTTGTTTCAATTTTTTCCCACGACAAACCAAGTCGCCGCCATTTCTCCGAAGCCGGAGTATAAAGACCAAAACTTCAAACGGAGATATTTTTTCCCCAGTTAACCCCCAAAGGGAGATCTCAACAGACTCAGTTTTCAAATTCCAAATACTTTCAATTGATTGTTGTAGCAGCAGTCACTTAAAGAGTTAATTTCTTTCACCACCCGAAGGGAGGGAGGCGGGCTGCCTTTCTTCTTTCCCCCCAGATCGTTCCAGGAAAACAAAGAGTCAATCAATTACTTACAGCCTCTGGGTTCTTAACAGCTCCTTAATGACAGGTAGAACTTAGACGCTCATCACAGGCTTTGTCGCCGCATTTACATCCCGGTTGGGGCATGTCCCCTATAGCCCGGCTCCGTCGTCCCTTCACCCCCACTCCCCCTTTACAGGGGGAGCGGGGGAAGGGTTCGGAGCCACAACGGGCACAGCCGGGGAGCCCAGGGTGCGGAACGCTCTTCCCGCACCCCAACCGGAGCCCCGCTATGCGGCTGCAGGGCTCCTAACCCCCGGGATGAACTGGGTGCTTCGCAGCCGAAGCATCCCACGACCACCCATAATGGCGTCCGCCGCCGGAAGTCCTGGGGAGGGTTTTGAATAGCAAGATGGCTGGGAGAGGAGGGGGTTAAGTAGCCTCTTCCTCCCTCTTCTCTGCTCAAATCGGCATCCTCCAGTCTTACAGTTTCTTTTATACATAAGTACAGGGAAAGGGTGAATCAGTTTTCTTCTGGGCCACGTCGTCTTCACATGTGTATCCCAATCCCGTCCAGTTTCTGCTTCAACCAACACATGTTGGTGTAGGTATGTTTTTAGTGCTAAAAACAGCACTGAGATGTGTTGCAATGAAACAGTATTTTAAAACATAGTTTTTCCCCAAGTACACGTTTCAAAATGCATCTTCTTTCAAGAAAATTGCATTTTCAAATATATTTTGATATGGTTTTGAGACAACACCCCCCTCCCCGAAAAAATGTTCTCCCCTAGTTTCCTCATCTCCCCAAAAAACAATGAAGCCAAAATTCAAAAATTTAAACTTTGCTGGGCCTTGGTCTTGCTGGGAAAGGCATTTTAAAACACGTTTAAACCAAGACCTAGTTCTCACTGAGGTAGTAATTTTGCTTTAGACTTCAGGCTAGATTCAAATGACTGAATGTTCCACCAGTAAATAAATAAAACAAATCTAGGATCGAAAACTGGGATGTCAGGTAGAGGGTGGACTAGAACACTCCTCCCTGATATCTATTGTGTATGTGTGTGCATATAATATATACGGAATTTTATTATATGAGGGAGTATTCAGTCACATGCTCCCTCTGACTGCTTTCTGAAGCGCTATAGCCCAGAGACACAAGTTTATCATCTGCATAAGAACTATTTCCAAATCTCCAGCAGTCAGGCAGCCTGTTGCCTTCTCTCTCCGGTAAAATCCCTGTAGGATACAAAACCTGCAATATCCTTCAACACCCCCCCTTTTTTTTTACAGGAAATAAATAAATGAGAGTTTGTGCTTTTTATAGATATTGCTGGCAAGGATCCAAAGACTTGTCAAATGACTGTGTGAGTCTTCGGAGACTTTAACCTTGTTTTCCCTCAAACAGCAGTTTGTTATATGTTTGGGGGGGGGTCCTGCTGTTCAAAGAAACACTCACAGAGAGAGGGGGGGCTAGTGCAACTCCTTGTGTCAACCTGAGCAGCTTTTGACAGCTGACACAAAGTTGTATGATGTCCATGGATTGTAAAGTGTGCCTCACAGCTTGGAAGAAGAAGGGGAGGCACAACTGCTGTGGTTCAGTATGTTACCTGAAGGCTGGTCTGTACACTTTTTTCTTTTAAAAAAAATTCACAAATCTTTCAGTACATCCCATAATCCTTTAGAAATTGGGAATGTCATGCATGTCACCTGAACAAATGGCGAGGCTACCAATGGGCCAAACATACGAAATCATCAGAAGGATAATGCTTCCTGATGTCAGCATTTTATGCTTCAGTGACAAAGCGCTCCAATAATAGTTTTCTGCAGAGATATATTCTTTGGTCCAGTGAGCTTACAGATTCTAAATCACAGACCTGAAAATGAAAGAATGAAGCATCCTGCTTCTTGTCGCTGGTGAATTCGTTAATGGGGTAGAGCTGAGGGAGGGAAGTAGGGGGGATACACTCAATATGCACAATTCAACATTTACTTCATATGCAATTGGTTCCTCTCTTGTGTAAAGATTATGCATCAGCAAAAAAACCTAATAAACTATTTCCTGTAACAGAATATGAGAGAAGGAAAAAGATGGGGAGGGAGCGGAGAGCAACTTCCAATCTGGCTGAACTATTTTTATCTTCCGGTATAAGTGTAAAATGCATTCCTGTCAAGGCTTTTGGATATAAATTGGATATAAAATCAAGTTCTCTTTTCTCGTTTCTTGTTTAACGAATGCAACTCCTGGAAATAATTGCACTGGTATCAAGTATGAATAAGATATTAAGCATGCAATGAAAAAAAAATGCTCACGGCAGCATCTTCCAGGATGAGCTGTTCACATACAGCAGATCAACACATGGATTGGGCTGTGTATCTCTGCAGAGAAAAATAGTCAGGGTCTCCTTCTCCTGATGGTGAGAAGTTGATAGCTGTGTTGGGGGGTTCAGCCACTTCCTCACGGTGTCACCAGAATGGGTTCCTCAGGTGTTTCATTGGTGAGGACAAAATATTCGACTAGATGGGCCTTTGGTCTGATTCATTAGGACTCTTCTTACTGGGTTCATATGTTTTGGAAACAACAATGGTGCTGATTGCAAGGTAACAAAATTGGCTGGCTATGAAAATGGATTAAAACTAGTCAAAGGTTGAGAAGGTGATCAAAGAAGAAGAATGAAGCAGTAACACCAGGAATTTAATGGACATATGCTTGCAACGGGAGTGGGAAACCTACCAGTAATTACTTTTTTGGGGGAAATGTATTAAATTTAAATAATTTGGAAGGATTTGTTAAAATTTGAAAAGTAATAAAAGAGTGTGTGTGTGTGTGTGTGTGTGTGTGTTTAAGGACTCTTCTTACTGGAATGTTCATGGCAGAGCCATCCATTCGTTTATCTGGACCCAGATTTCAGAATGCCGCAAACTACCCCAGGACTTAAAGTAGGCTGTCAAGAGCAGTGTGTGGAAGGAAAACCACTGGTCTACATGTAGCTTTGTGGAGTCAAACCACACATCTACTAAACATAGTCTAAATCCAGCTTATTCTTTCTAACAGTCCCAGCCTTCAGAACACAATACTTACCTTAAGGGTGTTGGCCAAGGTGAAGGATGAAGAAGAAGAAGAAGAAGAAGAAGAAGAAGAAGAAGAAGAAGAAGAAGAAGAGTTTGGATTTGATATCCCGCTTTTCACTACCCGAAGGAGTCTCAAAGCGGCTAACATTCTCCTTTCCCTTCCTCCCCCACAACAAACACTCTGTGAGGTGAGTGGGGCTGAGAGACTTCAGAGAAGTGTGACTAGCCCAAGGTCACCCAGCAGCTGCATGTGGAGGAGCGGAGACGCGAACCCGGTTCCCCAGATTACGAGTCTACCGTTCTTAACCACTACACCACTGAAGGAGTGCTTGGAGCAAAGTACATACCAGCACCTTGGCCAAAACACTGGAAGAGCCCATGGCTAACGCCTGCCATAGGCTCCCTAAAAAATAAAATAAAAAATAGAAATTCAAGGCATTGGTGAATCTGTCAATTTCGGTTTCTCATTTTCCCAGTCTTAAATTCCATTCTCCACATTTCTGCATCAGTTTGCAGTTTTTCTTAAAAAGTGCCAGCAATATAATGCATTTCATATGTTATTCTTACTAATACATGCACATATATTTTTGCATACCTTACTCAAGTGTGAGCATATCCGCACATGATGTTTAGCTGGAGAACTGCATTGCAACATTCAGGGAAATGTGAATTTGAAAGAACAGCTGTATTTTGGTTTGCATACCATTTCAGAAAGTTTTAATTAGGGAGGTCCTCCTTTTAACGCAAACATAATTGAATAGAATTCCTCCTCCCACAAATCCCTAGCTGTGCCAGACATATGGGCATAGACATTTTAAAAAGTAAACATATAATTGCTTCCAGCATAAACTCTGCAGAGAGTAGCAAGCTTCTGCTTACCGAGCACTTGGTGGGTTAGAAACATGGGCATAAATAGGAAGCAATGGGGTGTACCACTGCAGAACAAAAATACTTGCTTCAGAAGAGGGATTTCCCCTAGGACTTTGGCAAGGGAAGAAAGAGTTAAATTCTATGTGTGCTTTGATCGTATTAATTATCAGCATGCACATACACACTCCATCTATTGCAATTTGCATTTCTGAAAATCTTGCACGTTCATTATCTGCAAATGCGCATTTCTCATCACGTAGAGTTTGACCCGATAATCTAACCTGGTATAAGGCGGATTCTTATGTTCTTTCTTACAAATAAAGGAGAAGAAAAACTATTTCTTCCCACAAACTATTTCTTTTCTTGCCCTTTCAAACACTTGCTGAGTCCCTAATTAGCCGGTGAATTAATAGTAAGTGACCAAATATTTATTTTGTAATTCATATGGAACCTTGAAATCAAGGATGGGGAAGATGAAGTTTCACTTATGGGCTCCCTTCGGTAAACGTTATAAGAAAACATGATTGCTCCTTTGAAAGGCTGTTATGATTTACGCTCCTCAGCTTCCTGTTTAGCAGCAAGCACATCACCTTGTGATGAATCTAGTCCGTGCAATGAGCTGCATGAGAGCGAAACATGACATAAAGGAACAAGCTATTGAATTGATACTTCCATGCCAGTGACTTTAATCACTCTCTGTAATTTCGGCATAATCACAGAAGCACCCAAAATGCTTGGGGCGAGAGGTTCACCCCACCAAAAAAATCTATTGATATGTGGTACTTTTGCCATTGTTTTAGATGTTGTTGTTTTTGGTGTGGCTATATTACTTTTCTTTTTGTAAGCCGAGCCCGGAATGTCACTTGGCATCTAGGGAGCAAGGTACACGATTTGGAAATCAATTCATTGATTGATAGGGTTTACAAAAAATAAAATAAAAAATCCTACAAAACCTGCTCAGTGTTTTAGGTCCCGGGGAGAGGCTTTGTGCACCCCCCCAGGCTTCCCTTTTGTAGACATTCCCCTCAAATAATTGCAACTGTATGGTTTTTAATTCTTCTGTTTGATCTCCAGTTTGTGTTTTCTGCAAGCACTCTAAGGTCAACGGTGACTTACAAATACTGGCACACTGCTATAAAAAGCACATGAATTTCTGCAGCACTTTAAACAAAAAAGGAGGTTACCTTAGGGACCATTTGCCTCTCCACATCAGCTTGCTCTCCTTTCCCAGCTCTGAAGCCCCAATTCAATTCAGATCCTCAGATGTGTTTTTAATTAACAAAAAACTTCAAATTACACTCTGCAGCCCCCTACATCTCCACAAACCTGATGTTTAATTTACTGCCATTTTTATGAGAAATGATTGTAATTATAGCTATGATTAGTATCAACTTGGGTGGGTTTGTCCCACGTCATCACCATTGTCAACAAGCACACGGCGTGAGGGGTGGGGACGGATACTACTGTTCAGATTGGCTCAATGCTGTTTTCTCAGAAGTTCTGAAATCCATCCGCTTCAGGAGCAGACTCAGAGAGAAGGGAAGCATCAGCTGAATCAGTACCCTCACACCATTCACCAGACTCCTCTTCCAGCTCAGAGGACATCCACCCTTCCAATTCTTTCCTTGTCCTACCCATATCATAAGAGTCATTCAAACTCAAAATCCATGGTTTGTTCTGTTTGAGAAGTTACTCCAGAGGGTGTTGATGTGGAAAGCAATTTAGCCTGGGATCTTCTGGAAGCCAAACAGGCAGAGAGTCATTGGATATATTAAGCGCTTGGGCAATTAGGCCACATTTGTCTAGGCACTGGTCCAGATGCAACTGTATTGTCTGCTGGGAAGTATCCAAATTACAGAATAAAAACTAATCAGATTCCATTCTAGAGGGAGCCAGAATATCTTGAAAAGTTAAAGTGCTGAGAATTAATAAGGCCTCAATGGTGCAAGCCTAGATATTGAATCTATCTATCATCTATCCCTATCATCTATCTATCTATCAGCTCATGATGATTGGTTCTTGTAATGTTCATTATTTAAAGATCCTGCCCAAGCTGGATAAAATACAAGTTTCATAAATCAAATCTAGACCATTCTGATAACAAGTGTTAGATAGCTAGGTGATAGCTAGCTAGCTAGATGATAGATAGATAGATCATAGATAGAAAGATAGAGATAGATAGATAGATAGATAGATAGATAGATAGATAGATAGATGATAGATAGATAGATAGATGATAGACAGATGATAAGATATAATAGATGCCAACCCATCTCCACAACAGTATGAGATTCCAGAGGTCACAGGCACAGAACGGAATATGGCAGGATTGTCGGGATACATAGAGTGTTGTATAGCTCAGTAAGTCTGCAGGCTTGAGTTTTCATGTAAAGTAAAGGAAGGTGATGCAACAGACCTGCAATCTTACTGTGTCATAGTGACTCAGCAAAAGTGGGCCAACAGATGATTGGCTGTTGTCTTGTATTAAAGGGGAACCTGTTAAGCAGGGCGTGGTGGTGTAGAGTGGAGTCAGAGAGTGTGAGAGTGAGTCCTACTTGTCTTTGTATGAACTGTCTGTATGTATATAGCTCACATTAAAACAATACTGCACTAAAGAACCTGTGGCTTTTGCACTTCTCTGCTACAACGCCGTGGAGCAATCCGCGACAAGGATAGCCAAGGACCATGCTCTACAAGGAGCTGTCTGCAGGAACCAGGCCAATTGGCGGGCCAGTCATCTTTCTCCTGCAATCATTTTTTTATATGAAGTATTTGAAGATGTAAAATCTAACTGTATCTGAGCTTCTTGTGGCCAGATATGTTTGTCTCCATTGTTCACTATCCAAAGTGATCTTGTGAACATGTATACATGCATTGCCACCGTGAAAAATATTTATAACCGTACAGAAAATAACTGTATTAAAGTGCAGGATAAAACGTAGAATAAAATAAAGCAAGCAGAGCCATATTTCACTGCAATATGTCATCTGTTTAATTACAAATGCAGCAAGGACAACCAATCTCAAACACTATTCCCACATGTATCCACTTACTCTGGGAAGTTGAGAAATTAAAATGCATACACAAAATGTTGCATTAGAAGAAGGCTTGACTGTCCAACTCTCTGCTGCTGGCACAGATAAACTGTGATGAAACACACTTTTGTAGCACTTTGGGTTGAATATCAGCATGGAATAGAATATTATTTATTTATTTGTATAGCTGAAGTCATTGAAAAAGATAAAATACATAAAACAGAATAAAATGCATTACACAGTTGAAATAATTATTAAAACCAGGCATTCCGTTTGCTCCCCTGAAAAATTTCTCATCCCCACAAACTTTTCTCATTAAAGTTGTCACTCTAAAGGGAAAACAAGCCACTTTTTCAGACTTGTCCCCTAATAGAAAGTTTATCAAATACCCAACTGATATCCCAACTGGGAAATGTACGTCTTTGAACAAGGTTGAAATATCAGCATATGAGCCAGCTGCCTTAAGATCCACAGTCTCTTCCCAAAGTTCATCATCCCCTCTGAAGATCAATGTGGGCACATTCCTCTCACTTGTCAAACAGCTGGTGATATCAGTGCCATTGTAGTTTGGAGTACTGTGTTTATGTGTGTATGTGTGTGTTGGGGAACAGGTTCATTTTCTTCTTTTTCTGCAGAGAAATGATGAGTGGTTCTGGCACTTTCAGAGCTATCCATCTGTTGAGCTCTGTGTGTCTAGTCTGGTTTAGGCATGCTCAAAGAACTGATTATTGCTAATTCCAGTAGGAACTCAACATATTCCTCATTCAACTGGCTAATGTACAGATCAGAATTTAATCATCTCCTGGATGCTGCAATTCCCAAACTTTCTGATGCAGCTCTTGGCACATACTGTACATACATACATACATACATACATACATGTGTATTTTGAGAGAATGTGTATCTAGAAATATGCATTGAAATATATATTCAAATGCTCAGATGGAACAGAAATTCAAGTGTTCTATGTATGTATTATTTGTGCATATTATTATTATTATTAATTTAATTATTTTTTATTTTTCAAAATTTCTACAAACATACATAGAAAAACGATAAGTTGGTTGTACATTAGATATTCTTAGACTTATGTATCTATTACACTGTGCATAGTAAAATTAGTTGAAAATCTAAGATAACTATATACCGGTAAATACAGGTATATAAAAGAAAGAAAGAAGAAGAAGGAGAGAGAAAACAAAAAAAAAGAAAAGAAAAAAGAACACGACAAAATAGAAAAAGTATTACAAATAAAACATACTTGTGAGACGATCATCAATGTCTCACCAATTCAAACCAGTGCTAAGGTATCTTGTACACAACATGAATTCTTATCAGTTTATTAGTTTGGTGACTTCCGCCTCCCTCTTTGCAGTTTCAATTCAACTATTTTTGTTTTTCATCTGTGTTTAATTGTTTGTCCACCAGCCAAGTGTTATTGTTGGAACTGTATTTTGTCAAATAATTTTTAAAACATTCACATTCTTTTTTGACCTTGTCTACTGATTTGTTTCTTCTTCTTCTTCTTCTTCTTCCTCCTCCTCCTCCTCCTCCTCCTCCTCCTCCTCCTCCTCTTTAATCCCTGCATGCATGTCAGAGTGGAGCAACACTTTTAGCCCCACTCCCAATATTGAATCTTCTTTTCATAACATCATGTATATACAGTTATACCTCAAGTTGCGTTTGCTTCATGTTGCGTTTTTTCAGGTTACGAACGCGGCAAACCCAGAAGTGTTTACTTCTGGGTTTACCACTTCATGCATGTGCAGGAGCGCTCTATCGCGTCACACGCAGAACGGCACCCCGGAACAGATCGCGGCCGTAAGTAGAGGTACCACTGTAGTCATCTGTACTAAAGACTAATGTGCAAATTTCTTCCTCACCTGTAGGGGCACCATGTGATCATGATAGCTGATACCTTTTCTGATCACATGAAGCCCATACGCATGAGGAGGAGCTTCCACGCTGGTCTTCCTATACAGACAATGCACAATTGTTTCTAAAAAGTAATTGACGTTGGGGCAGGACAAAAGGTACGCATGCGCGTTTACTCTGTGCAGGTGTGTCCATAGGCTGATGCACCCATTCACTTTGTCTACTCCCAGCCATGCTAGTCTTTTACATTCATGAGTCCAATTCACCCTTCGCTGGTTCAGGATAGTGATGTTCCCGCATAGTGAAGTGAGAATCTGAAGTGAGATTCTATGACTTGCTTCCTCTGACTGGAACTCTTGAAAAGCCTTTATCGTATTTTGTGGAAGTTCTTATGCCAATTCAATTTAGCATCTCCTAAATGTAAAACATGGGTAAAAATAAATAAATCACTATATAAATAAGATTCAATATGTGTATATTGTGTTACAGATCTCAACCTTAAGGAAATGAATATAGTTACTTGATATACAACAATAAAACATTCATTGCCAAAGTCGTTACTTCCATTATTTTCTGTTTAAATGCATTTTCTGTTTAAAAGTATATTAAGTCCCATAAAATTAATAAAAGAAAGGAGATTCTCTCTCTCCACTGTTGAACAAATTGAGTTTGAGAGAAATCTAGTTGTTGTTCCTCATTTGAGAAAAAAAGTAAATGATTTAGGGTTGGTGATTGAGAGACGAAAATAACTAGCTAATAAAATGGATTATTCAACTTCAACAGAGATGACAAAGTTTAATAATGTTGGCTGACCAAGTGAACACTTAAGGTGCATTGCATTCATCAGAATAATAATAATAAAATGAATAGGCTGATCTTCTAATCTTTGTGCGTAGACAGGGAGAATGATGGAAGGAATGAGAGGCAGCCTAAAGATGACAGACAAACATATTTATTGATGCATCACCACCATATGATTCCGCTTTCACTGTGATGAGGTTTGTAAGAAGAAAAAAGAACAGAACATGATTATTTAAAATGGGAATGGTGCTAAGTCTCGGCAAATGTTTAGGACAGGGGATAGTAAGAATGCACTCTCCCCAAGCCCATTCCAAATAAGATCCCTTCTATAACTTGGACCTAATTTGTAATAGCCTCACCCTTCAATGAGCCCTCTCTACAATCACCCTTGTCTCACAGGCCCTAGTCTATTTAATATCCCTCCACCTTTTTCACATTCTGGAATGAATAGGTTGGGGGAAGGCAAGAATATTTCCCTAGAGATCTGGAAGTTTATGGGAGGCCTTGTTAACGGTCCTGTGTGGCAACTTGGCTAACCAATTCAAGCTGTGATCCTAACTTGGATGAAATATTGTAGGGGCCCAGGTAAGGCCCACCCCACATAATTGATCACATGACATTCAAAATTTGCTATGTGCAATTTTTGTCCATGGATCTTAGATGTCACTGATGCCTTTTTTTATTAAATAACCAGTTTATGAATACATTTAATAATGCTAGTGGCATGGATGTTGTTCGTCGTTAATCTGTATGGCCCATTAATCCTGAAGACATTTGCTCCCCTCCCTCTAATTCCAAATGTCTCCTGCTGCTTAAATGCATATGTTAAGACAAATGAGCCCCTTGTGGAATATGTTTAACCACGCCTTGAGAAATGATGCAACAAAACAAACAAATCAGATTAATGCTTACATCTTAAATAATTCCTTTCAAATGGCAGATGTTCATTCATAAGAAGTTGGATGGAACAATCACCCACCAGAATGATTTGGAGAGGGGCCCCTTTCCCCCCACTACAATGTCCTTTGATTCCCACTTCAACCATTGGATAAGGTTTAACCCCTAGAAGAGCACATGAGGGGAGGAGAGGGAGCATCATTATGTGTGACAGGCTGAAATGGATGTAACTATAGACCTAGCATGATACTGAGTTCCGCCGTCAACATTGTGAATTCTTTCTTTTGTAGCCTGCTTAGCTTTATTTCTGATATGTCAGGAGTCCAGTCCCTGGCTTAATAACACAGTGAGCATAGTTAATGAAAAAGGATGATTTATTGACGAAACAAACAGATAGCTCCGGACAGCTTTAACACAACCTTCACCCTCATCAATCAAGATGACCCTTCTGAAGATCGCTTCCGGCGTGACCAGAAGCAACTGAACTTTCGCTTCATAAGCCTTTTATTTTGCTTCCTATCTTGCAGCCCTCCCATTCATCTAGACCTCAGACTGAGTGGGTCAGCTCCTGCCTCTTCCCCATTCTCTGAGAGGCTGTCTCTTAACTCTGTCCCGCCTGTTTGTGCTTCTGGAAAGCTTTGACTGTGTTCTAGCTTGCTCCCTGGCATTCCCTTATTAGCCAGCATTCCAAAGGGTGGGGGGGGGTTGGCACTAGATGCTCATCCTGCATGGCAGTTAACCCTCTCTGTTCTTGGCTGCTTTCTTCAGTTGGCAGCAACCTTACCCTGGGAGCTGGTGGCAAACCTTCCCTGGGAGCCGGCTCATTCATGACATGATATATGTGTTTGTTTTGTTTTCATCCTGTTCCATATCTGGTTTTTGGGAAATGTCACCAACTGCTATTCTTGTACTGTGACTGCTTAGAGATCTGTATTATGCAAAGTGGTATGAAAGCGCTTTAAATAAACAATTCCTGGTTTTATACACTGCATTCATATTTCTCCTGCTGCAGATACTCAGATGGGGTGTGAGGAAAGCATTAGACTCACCTAAAGCCACCAAGCATGTACATGGCTGAGGTGAGATCCAAATCAATAATTTCCCAGCTCAGACCTCATCCTCTTTGCCATTCCACTGCAGCATCTCTCAAGGGACAGGGAACCTATGACCCTTCAGATATTGCTGGATTCCAATTCCCACCAGCCCTGGCCAATGGTCAAAGATGATAGGAGCTGTAGTCCAACAGCATGCAGAGGGCTAGAGGTCCCCTCACGCCACTGCACATGTTCATACTGGGTAGTGTATTGATGGTGCTGTGCAATCTTAACACTTTCAGAATTCACGCACATTCTTCATACAGCTGTACCTCTCCCTTATCAACAGAGCATTTGCTTTAGGGACCATTTGGCTTATTCGGGGTTGCGTGCGTGCATTCCTTCTCCCCCACCCTTGGCATGAATTGCTCCATCGGGCGAAAGTAACCCACTAAATGAGCCAGAACAAAACCAACTCATCAAACATAATTTTGATAATGAACAGCACCATTTTTACATTCAAATACCTCCCAAAATGGTGGCAATTTATTAACGTCAGATTAAGGAGCTCAGCTCATTATTCCTTTTCAGTAAAGAGGCAGTTAATGAGTGAAGCACACACATGGGCAAACTTCTAATTAAGGCGCCTATATGTGTTGAAAGCGCAGTGCTGAGATACTGAGTGGCTGCCAGTGGATTATTGATATTTTTCCTTCTTTGCCGAGCGTACTTATTTATACAAAGTGTATTGCTAATGTGGTGCTAATTGAGTCTGCCATATCTATTTTTTTAAAAAGCAAAACCTCAGCACAGTGGTATTCGTTGCTGAAACTTTTACACATAGCCACATTTTTAAAAAAACAAACAAAACAAAAACAAAACACAATTCTCCCCAGTCTTAATTGCCTCTAGCATTTTCAGTAGTATTGATTGAAAGGATGTTGGCAACATGGGAGAGAGAGAGAGAGAGACGCTTATTAGATTAATAACTACTATTCCTAATAGGCAAATGGGACTTGATTTGTAAAGGGCACAAAGAATAGTAACCTATGTGTTTATCTGATTTGGCCAGGAGAAAAGACAACAAACCTGAAGGAATTCAGAAGAGTTGGCTGAAACAGTAGCAGGCCCCAAACTGGATGCACATGAAGTTTGAGGAAAGCAGTAATATAGGAATAGCAGAGCAAGAAAGTACAAAGGTTGCACGGAACATTCATCAAGCCCATGTTAGCAGGCGTATGTGCCAGCTTCTAGCCGCCGAGGCAGTTTTGGCTCCCCCAAATGTTTTGGGGTTTTTTGAGGGGGCCAGGCCCCCTCAATGTCCAGAAGATGTTCGGCTCTGCACCCTGCCTCCTCGTGCCAATGTGCGTGTGATGTCCCTCCATCAACTTGAGAAGATGGCACCTCTGTTAGCAGGGCTCTAAAGGCACAACCATTGACAGGGATAGGAAATCCGCAGGTGCTACAACTTCCACAATCCCTGGCATTGGCAATGCTGGATGAGGCTGATAGGATTCGGAGTCCAACAGGATCTGAAAGGTCTATGGTTTCTCATCCTTGGCCCATGAGGACACTCTATGGAGAGCATAAAACATATTTTCTACAGAACTGTGCAATGTACCTATGTGCATTCCAATTTGTATCTCATTTATCACCAAGTCCTATACTTTATGGCATAAGAGAGATAGCAAAGCACAATGTTGTGTACAGGTAAGCCCTTAAAGGTGGCCGAAGAGGAACTTTATTCCTATGTCCCGGGTTAGTGGGATGCTACACTTCCAAGGAAATCAGACCCTGACAAAGCACCCTATCAGATTATTGGACTCGAATGAATGGAGGTCTTTGTCTCTGGCATCATGCAACTTAAACAGTGGACGCTTTCATTGTATGTGGAAAACCTGTTCTGTACATCTTTTCCTAATTTCTCAAAATGCTTCCTCTACATTATTTGAACAATCCAAAGGACAGTTTTATTATCCTTATGGTACATGATGATGGCAGGGTTTAAGAGTTTATGTCTAATGCGTATTAACCAGCTTTTGTCAAATCTATGTTTGATTCTACCTTTCTTCCTCTTGTAATCTTGTCTTTACATTAGTAAAGTATTTTTATTATTTCATTTTCTCATATCTCACTTCCTTTTTTTGCACATTTTTTATTTTATTCTCCATTTATACACTGTTTTACAGAAATGTACAATAAATATTCCAACTACCAATAAAAGTAAAAGCTTTGAAAGAAAACCGTTAACACTTATTGTCATCACTTTGTTTGATTATTGTTCCATTGCTCTCTGTATTGCTTTAAATAATATTTACCATACACAATATATCTTTAGGCCAAACATAGACAAAACATAATAAACTAGTCTAGAAACAAGGACAGAAAGGGGGAAAAAAAAAAAAGTAAAGAAAAAAGAAAAAAGGAGAAAAATTATATGTTCACCCACCATCCCCCACATTAAAAAAAACCCAATACCAACAGACAATCCAAACCCATTCGACTTCCTGTCCGACCCAAACGTATAACTCACTCTTACTTATGAGTGTATGTTGACATGTTTACATATCTTCATAACTATCTTTATTTCACTGCAATATCAACCGGTACCCCGTTTTAACATCATAATCTTCTTTCTGTTTCCAAGACTATTGAAAAGCTGGCATAGCTATCCGTCCCTTAGTATACTTTTGTACATATATTATATATGTAGCCCAATTTTCTTGAAACTTTTGCTTTGATCCCCCTCTCAGATTATTAGTTAACTGGGCCATTTCGGCGAATTCTTGCAGCTTGCTTTGCCATTCTATTATTAAAGGTGGATCTTGGATCTCTCATATCTCGCTTCCTGACTCTGCCTATATGCACACACACACACACACACACACACACACACACACACGCTGCTACTGGTGTGAAAACAATATACTGGTACATAGGAATACTTTAGGATTAAGCTTCTTAATCCTAAAGCATTCCTGGATGGCCCTTTTGGTCTCTTCCAACTCTATGATTCTATGAAATGTAAAAATAATCATTTGAATTTTATATGCAAACTCAGGTTAAGACACCTGCTTGTTAGAAGGGCAAAATGAATGTTAGAAGGACAAAAAAAAGGTCTGGTTTGTGGAATAGCTTGTAAAAAAAGAAACCATGTCTATAGAAACTTTGGGGTACCTCTAACAGATGTCTTTAGATTAGAAATATTGCATGCATGCATTAATTTGCTTTCTTAAAGCATACCCAATTATGGATACTGTTAAATTGTTCCCCCCCCCCCTTAAAGTTGCAAATATATTGAGATAAGAGAGTAAGCCAGAAGGATATTCCTTTTTCTTTTGTTTCAGACAAATAGCAGATCTCTCTTGCTCAGATAATGGGATAAGGAGAAGACAGATATGGGGCTAATCAGCCCTGAGTAACTTTAGCAACAGTTAGAACAGATATCTATTTCAGGCATTTGGAGACTTCTGTGCACATTACTTTACTTACAGAGTATTGCATGAACCAGACCTAATAATTCTTATAACATTCATCTAGATTCAGCACATGCCTTTCCCACTCAGCAGTTATAATAAAGATATGCTGGAGATTGCTCCTCAGACACGCTTCAAGATATCTCGAGGAAGTCCTATCATGGTTAGTGCTTTTAGCATTTGTCTTAGTCCACGTCCCTCAACCTGATGCAATATATAACACTGCAAGGGAAGAAATTGAACTACATATCAGAACTGAGAAGCACATGACATGAATCAACAGAGGGTGGCAAAAATCACAATCAGGCAAGAGACTCCTTTGAGTGCCAGACTCAAGGTCAAGCGTTGCATCAAGGGAAAAATGGAGAATTTAGGGAAGTAAATTAAAGAGCTTCAATGTGGCTATAAAAAATCCTGAAAAATCACTCAGTCAGAAAGGATGGCTAGGTTACTCGGAGGAATGCGAAGGTGTCTGCTATGATGGAAAATCCTATAAAAAGAAAGATATAGAACAGAAACTCACCTGGAGTTGCAAAGTGGAATCCAAAGTTTACATCAAAGATGACATTCTTGACATCCTTAGCAGTCAACCCTGCTTTGGGCCAAAAATAACATTAAAATGTTATTTTCAAGAACATGTTTTTTTTGAGGGGGATTTCCAATTGGGGGAGAGAAAGAGGAGCTAAGCATTTATGCACAAATTAAACAATATGGGGTCATGGACCCTTGTTTCAATGCCCCTTGATGTAAATAGTTCTTATACTTTATATGTATTCAAGGGGGAAACCCTCCACAAATTCAGTTCAAATTCTACCAGCAATATCAGAGCTCAGTATGTGAAACAGCAGTTGTTTATCCATAGATGCTACTGGTCGATGGAGTCAAAGGCAGATGAGAGATCAACACATGTGACATGCAGCTTTTTGGTGGGTCACTAATGTAATTCAGAACATAATCATTCAACAGTGATCAATTGTGCTATATTTGTTGTTAAAACCAGCCTGCACTGGGGACAGAACTGGCTTCTCGGTAAAAGACAGGTATGTATGTCCATCTGTATTAATGGAGCTAAACTGTTGTCCTTCAAATTCAGGAGTTGGTTGGCTCCAACTCCCATCAGTCCCAGGCAGAGTTGTAGACCAGCAATATCTAAAGGGCACCATGTTGACTACCCTTGTTATACTTTGTCAAGCACCAGAATAGTACATAATGCTTTATTTACAAGGAACTTCAGTTATTATACACACACACACACACACACACACCTCCCAGAAATAATACCCCCCTTTCATTAAAAATAAACCCATTATTTTTAACAGTCTCTCAACATTTCCTCGGAATTATGCATGCTTGTTATTTCACTGGCATATAACTTCAGCTGAGAGAATGCAGCAAGAAAGTTCAGATTCTCATCTATGATGTTAGGTGAACTGCTTTGGTGTAAGGAAAAGTGAAACTGTCATGTATAGTTTCATATACTGCTCAATGGAGAGAGCTAATCATTGCTGAGATCATCTGAAAGGTCATCAGTGCCTCCTTAGAAAAAGAGAATAAAAGTGAGGAGGTATTAGTATAACAAAGCTGAATTGAATTGATCAAGGCTTCTAGTTGATAGGAATTAAGACATGTCACCAAATGTATGTATAGCTAAAGAGGAAAAGCTTCTCTTTTTCAGTACTGCCTATAAATTTGAGAACTGTGACTGCCTTGTGGGACATAACGGAGGTAGATAAAAACAGAATTCTTTTCTTTGACTTTTTTTGGAAGGTTTTCAGATGCTGCTAATCAAACTTAAATCCATAGCTTGCCCACATATTGTACTTAGGTCTTTCATACCGAAGCAAAAAGCTGCAAACACCTGTAGTGGCACAAATTGTTCTAAGTGATCTCTATATATAACTGTCACAAATAGGGAAGAACCAGCAAGCAAGAGTTCTGCATGCTGTACTTAGTTACAGGTTAACAGAGCTGACCTGAATTCTGAACTGAATTCATCACAATCAGTACTGTTTCCATTCTGCTGCAGTTTGGTTTCTGCGAAATGCTATGTTATTTATCTCGTTTGCCACTATTTAATATGCATTACTTAAGTAACTTACATGAATCTCATTGGAACGGAAAGGTCAGAATAATCTTTAAAAAGTCATTGATTGCATATCGCTTGCAGACTTAAAGACAACAACAAATGAGTGACACAATACTGTTACGCCTGTATGCCTTGACCCAATAAGACCAGACGAAAATATTTCAGGCAGCAAAGTTTTCAGAAAAAAGTCTCTTTATTGCAATAAGGTGCATTCAGTAAGCAAAAGGCAAAAATGCACACCCCACCTCCTGTGGGGCAAGCTTAAGTACTCTCTATGACATAGTAAAGCTCCTCCTAAATCCCTCCTCCTGGCCTATCAGAACTAATATTATAATACTGCGTTAGCAAATCAGAACATTTCCTTTGTCCGGCTGCCTTTGTCTGTTTCAAGCTGCTTTAGCCGCCAGGAGGTGCTATATGCTATTATTTCAGTGCCTAAATGCCTAGCCGTTGACCCCCAACTGCACCTGGGACCTTATTTTGGCTTCTGCTGATGTTCACAGGAAATGGCTCGGTCATGGGGGTGAGTTGTGGTTAGCTCTTCCCCTGAAACCAGACATAGTGTGGAAAAAGAGGAAGTCTGTGGTCGGCCGTTTACTGGCATTCTGCTGAACTGCTGAACTGCTGAAACTGCTGATATGTCTAAAAAAGCTGCAGTGTTAAGCTTTAGCTAGAGTGAGCAAAACTGCATCTTCTGAAATGGAATCAGAGTGAAGCTGCATCTAAAATGGGGTTCTGTGGCTCTTTCTACCTACCCTCTGGTACCTTGGTGCCTCATTTCCCCCCTTTCAATCGAGAGGAGCAGCTTGTTCTGCTTCCTCTTCAGATTGACCTACTGAGATTTCCTCTATAACTTGATCCATCCAGTGTTCAAACACCTCTATAGGGTCTTCAAAATGTTCATCAGGTTCCCATGTATCATCATCTGGTGAATAACCTTTCCATCGTACTTTGTATAGTATTTTACTATCTGTGGTTTTCATGTCCAGGATCTTCTCCACTTCAAAGACATCCGTATCATATTCGTTGATACCTCTGCCGCTTTCCACCATCCCTTCTCCTCCTGCAGCCACCTTCTCCTCAGCCCCACTCACAACCGCTGCCATGTATGAGGCGAACGTTGTAATGGTGTCCTTCTCCAGTCAGTCCCTTGGACTGTAAGCAGTTGCGTGGCAACCACAGGTATATTTGGTAAGCCTGCGGTTCCTGTACATAAAAGGACTTCCCACCCCCCTTTGGTGACTCTGGGTGGCGTGTCCCCTGGTGTGAAAGCTTCAAATCTCCTTGTGACTACACTGGAGGAAGTCGAATAAGAGCCAGTGCCTCACCCCAAGTTCATTCCTCGAGGACTAAATTCTGGTTTACTGTTACAGCTGAATATGGCCCATATTTCTTATGGAGGGTGATGACATTTACTGGAGGACTGGAAGGGACTAATGAAATTAGTGTGAGAAGAATAGGATCAGTGAATATTTTACCTATTCTGACTTCTTGAGAGCAGTTGCAATGTAGCAAATAGTCAGGAATAACTTTCTAACAGTAAGAACTGTTTGGCTGTAGAATGGACTCCCTATTCTCTTTTCCAGTGAAAATACACCCATAGGTATAAAGGACTAGGCCCTCCCTCTCTGGTTCCCAACTATATACACGCAAGGGAATAGAAAGGGATATTGTTACTTTGACAAAGTCAATTTCAAGGGGTCAACAGGATTTTCCCTTCCAATTTCCCGTCCAATCCCAACAGCCTAGACCAACATTGTTCACACCTCTAACACTCCCAATCTATAGAGTTATGCCCTGTCTAACAACTGGTCGACAAACCACTAATAACAATGTCCTTCCGACCAATTTTTCTGATGTGGTTCTGCTGGAGATGGTCTCCGTTGCATAAACTGGAGGTTTCCGGTGGCCCGTGCGTCGAGTGACAGCGTCCAGTGTGTCACAGCAGGGGCTACTTCAATTCGGTCTCCCGTGCGCTGGGCGTCCTTGCCGGTCAGACGCAGCAGGGGAGACTGGTGCACCGTGCGTTGAGTACCTACTCCTGGCTAGGCACAGCAGGGTGTCGACTCCAGGGGGTCACCTCGGCCTTTCACCGCCGTTGGGGTGGATAGGAGAACCGTGTATGGACCGTGTAAGAAGGTTGCGCTTCCACTCCTTTACCCACAAGCTATAGCCAGGCTGGAACTGATGGACTGGCTCAGCAAAGCTGCACGGTGTTTGCTCAAGGGCCCACCTGCTGAGGGAACGACAACACACAGACACAGAGAGACAGACAGACAGATAGAGAGATTATTTGTTTGTGGAAGGTGATATGCTCTTCCACCTGTCCAGTCCAGCTGGTTTTTCACGAACAAATGGAGGTGGCCTCCCATACAGGACCTCGAATGGTGACAGTTTAAGTCTCTTGGTGGGGGCGCTTCGAATTCGGAACAGAGCTATAGGGAGGACATCTGTCCACTTCAGTCCGGTCTCTTGGGTTAATTTGGCCAATTGGATTTTCAAAGTCCGGTTCATCCTTTCAGTTTTTTCCCGAACTCTGTGGCCTATAGGCAGAGTGCAGTCTCCTCTTTATCTGAAGTTTCTTGCACACTTCCTGCACTACCTAATCGATAAAGGCTGGTCCATTATCACTCCCTATACTCCTGAGCAGTCCGAACCTGGGTATTAGTTCGGTTAGAAGTTTCTTAGTTATTTCCCTGGCTTTTTCAGTCCGTGTTGGGAACGCCTCTACCCATCCGGTCAGCGTACAAACAAACACTAGCAGATATTTGCAAGTCCTTGCAGGTGGCAACTCAGTAAAATCCACAGTCAGATTCTCCATAGGGCTGTATCCCACATGTTGTACACCCGGTGGGGGTTGCCTTCCTTGCTTGGGGTTGTTTTTGGCACAAAGGATACACCTCTGGGAGATAGCAGCAGTTAATTGTGAGAGGTTAGGCACATACAATTTTCTCCCGAGATGTTCCCTAGCAGCAGTGCCACCCAAGTGTGTGGACTCATGATAGTTTCTCACAATTTTGCTGGCCAAGTGTTGGGGCACGAACACTCGGTTGTCTGGGAGGAGTAGCCATCCATCTTGCAGTCGGGCTCCCTCCTGTTGTGCCCATTCTTGCTCTTCAGGAGAATAGTGAGGTTCCAAGTCTTCAGTGGATATTTCTGGGATGAGTGCAGCCACGGTTGAAGGTGGTGATTGCATAGCTGCTTCTCGGGCAGCCTTGTCTGCCTTATGGTTGCCTCTGGTGACCAAATCCTTGCCTCGCCCATGTCCTTTGCAATGCATTACAGCAATCCTCTCAGGGGCCCACACCGCCTCTAATAGACTTTCCACTTCTTGTCCATACTTCAAGGCTTTTCCATGGGCTCCTATCAAACCTCTTTCCTTCCATAGAGCTCCATGCGCATGCAGGGTTAAGAAGGCATACTTTGAATCCGTATATATATTCGCCTTACATCCAGCTGCCAATTGCAGGGCTCTAGTGAGTGCAATTATTTCGGCCTTCTGGGCAGAGGTTCCCGGTTGCAGAGCTTCTGCCTCTACAATCTCATCGTTGGTCACCACAGCATACCTAGCCCTCCTAACGCCATTGGATACAAAGCTGCTCCCATCTGTGTAATATACAACATCAGGCTCTTTCAGGGGTTCATCTTTCAAGTCTGGTCTGCTAGAGTAGACTTCGTCCATCACCTGGAGACAATCATGGTGTTCTATTTCCTCGTCGTCTGGTAGGGGCATCAGGGTGGCGGGGTTAAGGGTATTCACCACTCTTAGGTGCACTCTTGGGTTTTCACACAGCAGGCCCTGGTATTGGGCCATTCGGGGGTTTGTCAGCCAGTAGCTCCCTTTGTACTCCATGAGGGTGAGAACAGCATGGGGTACATTTACATACATTTCTTGGCCAAAGGTGAATTTATCTGCTTCTGTCACCAAGACTGCAGTGGCTGCCACTGATCTCAGACAGGGTGGCCATCCTTTAGCCGTTGGGTCCAGTTGCTTTGAAAGATAAGCTACAGGCCGATTCCAGCTTCTTAGCTTCTGAGTCAAAACTCCAGCTGCCACGCCATTCTGCTCATGCACATACAGTTGGAAGGGCTTCTCTGGGTTTGGCAGCTTCAAGGCCGGAGCCTCCATTAGGCATTTCTTAATAATCTCAAAAGCCTCTTGCTGCTCTGGTCCCCACACAAAAGGGTCTTTCTCCTTTCCCCTGGTACTCTCGTTTAGAGGTTTTGCTATTATGCTGAATCCTGGTATCCAAATTCTACACCATCCTGCTGCTCCTAGAAAACCACGCAACTGTTTTCTAGTCGTGGGCCTCCTTATAAGACATATGGCTTCTTTCCTCTCTGGTCTCAAAGCCCTTTGCTGGTGTGACACATTATAGCCTAGATACTGGACTTCTTCCAAGCACAGTTGTGCTTTTTTCCGGGAGACTTTGTATCCTGCCTCCCATAACAAGTATAACAGTTCTTCTGTAACTTCTTTTCCTTTTCTTCCAAGTTTTGGCCATCTTTACCAATTTTTTTAAAATCCTTGTGGCCAGAATCAAAGGGGTTTGAGTAAGCCAAGATTCAATAATCAGTTCAAGTGTTTCTGGGCTCCTTCTGCCGCCCATCGTGGCAGGAAAGTGAGAGTAGTGTTTTACTGAGACTGGCATTGCCTAGGACCTTACATTAAGAATTATATGCAGGATATTTTTGGCCAACTCTGGGGATTATCTTCAGCCCACACCCCTGGTGGAGCTTGGAGAGTTTCAGGTATTTATTCTGTCACTTTTCCCAAGAGTAAATGGATGGGATTTTGTGATCAGGGCTGCCAAAAGTTCCTAAGAGTATTCTCTAGGCGCCATTAGTGACAATATGCTGGTCACTCGTGAAAATAGCTGCATTTCTGGTCCTTTGGGGACAAAATAATTTGTGCCTGTACCTTGAGGGGACGTCTCTTTCCAGTGAGGGCACTGGGTATTTGGGCATATACAGGAACTGTTGGGTGAGGTGGCATCCTCCAATTTGACATTCCAAATGCCTCCCTGAACAAATCACTTGTGGCTCCCGCAATGTTCACTGATTCTAGGCTTTTGGATTGTACAGGCGTGGTTATAACAGAATACTGGGCTCCCAGCGAAATATCTCTGGTTGGTCCCTCTGGGGTATCTTCCTCCAAGCCCTCTTCCTCTTTGTCCTCTTCCTCTTCCTTCTCCTCTATTCTGGGGCCATTCTCACTTCCAGTGTGTCTCCCTTTTCTACATATGACACACTGCTTCCTTCCTAGCAACTGACCTTTTCACCGGCCTCTTCCTCGGGTCAGACCCCTCTGGCCTCACCCGGGTCACCAGTCCTAGGACGCTTGTTGCTTGGCCTTTCATCCTTACATACTCCTTCAATGCCTCTTCTACTGCTTTCTTCCAAGCGGCTGACCTCTTCACCGGCCTCTATCCCGGGCCTCTGGGCCCCTCTGGCCCTCCCGAGTCGCCGGTTCCCCTTGGGCCAAAGCTGCCGCCATAACTGCCGCCTTCTCCTTCATCCACTTCCTCTTTTCCTTCTTCTCCTCCTCCCCTCTATAGTCATACACTCGCTGGGCAATTGCCATCAATTCACTCCGGGACTTTCCTTGAAACCCATCCTGCTTTTGTATCTTTGTCCTTATATCTTTAGTGGATTGTGCGATAAATGAGCTATTGACCATCGCCGCATACTCGGGGAGGTCGGGGTCAAATGGAGTCCAGATTCTATAGGCTTCCATTAACCGTTCCAGAAAATCTCCAGGGCTCTCATCTGCCTTCTGGGTCACAGCCGAGACCTTGGACAGGTCTGTTGGCTTCCTAGCTGCCCTTCGAATACCTTGTAGGAGAGTTTCCCTATATGCTTTTAGGGCGTTTCGGTCTCCATCATTGTTTGCGTTCCATTTGGGATCAGACGATGGATATCGAGTGGGCCAATCTGTTTCTAACACTCTCTGTTCCTTCAAGTGTTCTAATGCTTGTTGATCTATCCTCCTTCTTTCCTCTGTGGTAAAAAGGGTATTCAGCAACTGCTGGCAATCTGGCCAGGTTGGTTCGTGGGCAGCGAAGATAGATGCCATTAAATCCACCATAGCTTTAGATTTTTCACTAAAGGGTGGTGTGTGTACCTTCCAATTCATCAAATCTGTGGTGGTAAAGGGAACATACTGCATGGTGTACGTCCGAGGTGGGGGCCCACCATCGACTAAAGGTGCATCAGGTGGGGGTGGATTGTCCCATACCACCCGAAGGGGGGCAATTAGGTCTTCTGGTGGTGCTTCCTTGCACCTTTTTGCATAGTCTTTCAGTGCCTGATAACGGGCCCTGCTGTAGGCTGCCGCTGCACTTTTATGCTTAGGATTGGAGGACCTATACCGGCTTATCCTTTCCCTTAATTCTCTGAGGTCTGGGTATATTTCTTCCAGGGTTTGGGTGTTAGGGACCTTCACCCTATTCCCCTGTCCCCCTTCTGCCCCAGCCGGTGGGTCTGCGTTCTGGGGCTGTTGTACTGGGGGCGCATAAGGGGGTGGCCGCGGAACCATAAGCTCCTCTTCTTGACTGTCCAGTACTGGCGGGTGTTTTGCTAACTTCTGTACACTGCAGATCTTAGCCCTTGGTGGCAATTTTCTGCACCCTCGCAGCCAAGGGGGATTATGGTTTACAGCATCCTTCCACGTTGAGATATATGGGATCTGGTCTGGATGATTGTCAATTATAGTCCGCCATAAGGGATTAATGAGATTCTCATCAAAGCTTCCCTCGGAGGGCCAGCCTGTACCCTGTGTTGGCCAGTCTACTTCACACAGGGATCGTAGGCGTTCTTTCCTCAACGGGAATCCCCAATCGTCGCCCTCTGTGGCTTCCTTCCAATGGTCCAGAAAACACTGGAGGGGAGTCCCTTTGCTGGACCCTCCTCCCATCCTGAGCTGCTGAGGTACTCCGCTCCTACCAAGGTACAATCACACACCTTTCTCCACGTCCTGTTAGTGGCCAGGTGAGCTCGCGCTACCTGAAACCGCACCTCGGGACCACACGTCGCTTGGCTAGTGGCACTAACGCCCCGGCCTCTCATGCATACACACAATCACTGGAGTACCTTATTCACACACCACACACATATACCTCCCAAAGTTTTTCCCCTTTTGTCCTTTCTTGCCTACCTACACATATCTATGTATCTACCTGCCCTACCTGCCCTACCTGTCCTACCTCTGCGTATATGGGTTCGCCAGAGGACCCCTTACCTGCTGGCTAATACCATACGCTGGGGAGAGATCAAGTCCCCCTTCCTCTAATTAATATAGAGGGTCAGTACTCACCAAAAGCCGGCTGTCTTCCCTGTCTCCCCGGTTCTTTGTCCGTTGCCACTCCTTGCAGGGCGGAGGGGGGTCAAGATGCCTTCTGATCCCTTCCAACTCTTAAGACTGAGGTGGTGCGCGCAAGGTCACAGGGCTGTTGACCAACACCTGCCGCCCTACCTGGAGGCAAGGGGGCTGCCTCTGGTCGAGGGCTTAAGGCCCGATCCGAGTCTTTGACGGCACCAGAAATGTTACGCCTGTATGCCTTGACCCAATAAGACCAGACGAAAATATTTCAGGCAGCAAAGTTTTCAGAAAAAAGTCTCTTTATTGCAATAAGGTGCATTCAGTAAGCAAAAGGCAAAAATGCACACCCCACCTCCTGTGGGGCAAGCTTAAGTACTCTCTATGACATAGTAAAGCTCCTCCTAAATCCCTCCTCCTGGCCTATCAGAACTAATATTATAATACTGCGTTAGCAAATCAGAACATTTCCTTTGTCCGGCTGCCTTTGTCTGTTTCAAGCTGCTTTAGCCGCCAGGAGGTGCTATATGCTATTATTTCAGTGCCTAAATGCCTAGCCGTTGACCCCCAACTGCACCTGGGACCTTATTTTGGCTTCTGCTGATGTTCACAGGAAATGGCTCGGTCATGGGGGTGAGTTGTGGTTAGCTCTTCCCCTGAAACCAGACATAGTGTGGAAAAAGAGGAAGTCTGTGGTCGGCCGTTTACTGGCATTCTGCTGAACTGCTGAACTGCTGAAACTGCTGATATGTCTAAAAAAGCTGCAGTGTTAAGCTTTAGCTAGAGTGAGCAAAACTGCATCTTCTGAAATGGAATCAGAGTGAAGCTGCATCTAAAATGGGGTTCTGTGGCTCTTTCTACCTACCCTCTGGTACCTTGGTGCCTCATTACCAATGCTATTTGCTTGACTAATGTCCATCCCTGACCATAGCTGAACACATGGACTGCAGTGATTCCCATTTCCTTTTGTCTTTTCATTGGAATTATCCAGCATCCCTAGTTTGGTTAAGATGGAGGGTTTCTTGGCTGGCTAAACTGTCCTCTGCCTGCTATTAACAAAGTAAGGCTATTGGTACAGCATTCACCCTTCCACCTGCCAAACATGTGGGTGGGTGGCCATGCCATTGGTAGGCTACCTTCCAGCAGTAATCTATGGAATTTCCTGAAAGAGGGTGATGGGGGAGGGGGTGGGGAGAGGCTGAACTGGTCTGGTATCTGTTGGACTCTAACATGGCCCCCCTGCTGTTGTGTGGCAACCACATCCTAGAACAGGGATAGTGATTGGGCCCAATCCTTCCACTACACTCCCTGTGAGTGCCTGGGCTGTGGGTGTACCAGTGCCCCTGCCACTCCACCAAGCCACACCCAGTGAGGGGGTGGGGAGGCTAGGGTTGTGTTTTAAGTTACAACGTGGGAACTAGGCGGCTGTGCCAAAGGCTTCACAGACAAAGGTGAAGTTTAGAAAGCGTAGTGTATTTCCACCTTAAATTCTGTCAAATGTAATGCAGCATCCATCCACCTTTTAGAATGCACTTTTAAGCCCCTTTCGTATGTCCAGTGGACACATGAAGGAAGGAAACAGGATCACACTGTTGACATGTTGATCTGGTGGTGTGTACACAGGTACACGTTTAATGTTCTCTTTGCATGAACAGAAACCTGGGAAAATAGAATAGAGGATGCTGATAGTCCCTCTGGGTCAGGTTTTCAGACAGGGGTCCCTCCCAGCCCTGTCAAGAGATGCTGAAGACTGAACATGGGACTTTCTGCTTGCCATGCAGATGTTCTACCACGGGTCTACAGCCCCATCTCCAATCACACATTCGGAGTCGCCCAGAGTGGCTGGGGAAACCCAGCCAGATGGGTGGGGGTATAATTAATAAATTATTATTATTACAGAGCATATATACACATAGGCTATGTTCAAACCTTTAGCTTAACGTATGTTGCATAGAGAATGGAGGCAGAATCAACTGTCACAATCCTGCTCCTCTCTTAAGCATGAATGTTCTCCGAACAGGGCTTTTCTATGTATCACAGGAGACCTCCACTTTTCCTATATGCTCAAATCAACAGACCCCCTAAATATTTTTGCTTGTTCTAACATATTTCCATCAAGTCATCACTTTATAACCTGGGTTACTGCCAAAGACCTTTCTTTATTATCACGAAGAAATGAGTATTTGAAATACTAATTAATACCAATTTGCAAATCTCATTTTTAGATTATTTCTTTCAGAGTGTTGCTGGTGTGTGTGTGTGTGTGCAGGTGGGAAGGTGTTGAGTGATGAAGTTTTGGATCGGTCAAACACGTCTCTCTTTTGAAATCAATAAGGTGCTCAGGACTCCTTGCTGAAAAGTGTCGCGTTGTAATGGCCAATTTCGGAAGCAGGTGTGCTGCTAATGGCACAGCGCTTGTTTGTGAGAGAGAGGAAGAAAGATTATTAATTTGGAAGCCGTGAGCATCTTTCTGACACTCAAGGAAAGTGGCTGAACTTGGGCAGCTGCTTGTGGAATGACAGCGAGGAGGATAGAATCTGGTTTCTTCTACGTAAAGGGAGAGGGGAGGCATCGCACACTCTGTTGGATCTTCCCTTTTATGCTCTCCAGTTTTTGATCTGCCTCCCACATAACATCATTTTGTTTAAAGAGCATTGTACCTTCATTTTTGAAATATCAAGTGACTAACAAGCAGGGCTATTGCACATGCATCCATCAGCAGGTTTATCAAGCCTGAAATTAAAAGCCAACACAGAAGAAATCTGTAGGGCTAGACTTGTATTTGTATACAATTATTTAGGCCTATCTAAGAGTGACACAGGAACATTTCAGTCGGGAGCTAGTTTTCACCCTTTCTATTAATTAAATTAACTGAGAAGTTGTTTTGTCTGTCTTTGCAAAAACGGTCTGCATTTCAAGAACCAGTTGTTGCAATCTCCTTGTCTGTGGCATTGTAACCCTGTACGAACACCTGTCTGTCATCTCATGAGGCAGAGCAGTGATACACTGGGCAAGCCTAGCTCTTTCCAATGCAACACTTTTCACTTTTCCTGATCTTTAGGACCCTCCACAAGATGGAGCCTGGGTGGCTGTTTGAAGTGGGCATCTCATGTACTCATGGAACCTGCTGATAAAATTTAGGATGCTCCAGAAATGCTATTATTTTAAAAATCCACTCAGCCAGCTAAAACATCGCAATTCATAAAATTTTATGAATAGCTTTAAATTGGCATCAAAAAAATATTTTATATACTCCCTCATCCAGCAGAGGAAAACAACTGTGGGGCTCAAAAAGAACCATCGAGTGGGGGGCTGCCACTGCTGCCCCCTCCACGCCCGCACTTTGGTTACCTGAGGAACCTACCTTACTCTGCCTAACAGCGAGGCTAAACCCTGATGGGACCATCGGGAAACAAAACTGTGTGTGTAGCAGAACTCAAGGTCGATGGGGTATGCAAGGCAATGCCAGATTGACTCAGGAGCCTTAAATAAGGGCATGGGTGAGTAATTTATCTACAGCCAAAATATATTATACAAATTAAGGTCCTTTCTTCATCATTGCTGCAGTTGCTGTATCTGCCATCTATGACCTCCCTGCAGTTAGTCCCAACCATTGTCTTCCAGTGTATGGGCTACTAAAGCAATTTGAGCAGAACCAAAACCAGTAAGGATGTCCCTATTAACACTTTTCGTGCCCATCCAAATGCTGCTGTCAAGTGGGATAGCCAGTGACCACCATACAGAACCTCTCTTTATGATCTTCCTCTGGGTTATGCCAAGGAAACAGCTGAGGAAGTCTCTCTCCTCCTTGTATCCAACTAAGTCATTATACCCATGGAATGACAACTGCTTGTGCAATGGAACTTGCCCCTGCACTCCCACCAAATTTGCTCTTTGGTGTTCTTCAAAGTGTCGAAGGAATATTTTGGGGAGAAAGGGAGGGGAGTTCCATTGCAAAAGTGGAAGTGGTGTGCTCCTCCCGCAGCTCACCTTCCAATTCCCAGGTAACCCAAATTTGAGAGAAATTGCTTTGCTTACCCCAGAACAATCCAACTTGAGTTTGGCAGAGCGCACCCATTCATTACCAACATTTTCATAAACCACCTTGGAGAATGGCGGAAGACACACTTCTTCTTTTGATGTGCAAAAAGTGTTACGAATGAACAAGAGTCATCTGGTGGTCTTGCGGGCCTGCAAAACTCATCGAGGCCGATTAGCTCAGGAGATGCCTGCTTTATAAAACCATGAAACATTTCCCTGCGGCCAACATAAAGGATGCTATTGTGCCGTGAATATTCATTTGTAAATAGCAGAGCAATCCATTATAGAAACCAGGAGAAGCCAGCCCCATGCAGTCATGTACTCCAAAGTAATCCGTCTTTATTACTGTCTATCCAGGACTGATTGTTGGCAGCAACTACTGCTAGAAACCATCCAGAAGCTCTTTGTTGTGTATTAATAATCAGGGTTTGAACATGAGCGATACTGGAACCTTTACAGAGAAGATTCCTCATTTTGTAAACAGTAACTCATCAAGGTTAATTCCCCCCCCCCATCCGATACATTACTCAGTGTAATGTGTGCCAAGACATGGTATTAGCTCAAGGAGACTGAATTCCAGCAGTGCATGA
Source organism: Lacerta agilis (assembly GCF_009819535.1). Classification (NCBI taxonomy): domain Eukaryota; kingdom Metazoa; phylum Chordata; class Lepidosauria; order Squamata; family Lacertidae; genus Lacerta; species Lacerta agilis. The sequence goes on along the minus strand of NC_046314.1, from coordinate 28,308,384 downwards.
GCTGCTGTATGATTTGCAAAGATTTTGCACCCGGATTTGGTTTGTAGCAGACTATTGGAACATGTTTTTTGTGGAGACTGCAATGTAATATTATCTAAGACATTGGTACTTACTTCCAAGTAAATATGCTGGGGTATACTTAGTCTATTATTGCTATTGGTATTGTTGGATCTCTCAATTTATATACCTCTTCATAGCCAGAAGCTACCAAGCTGTGTACAATATAAAAAAAAACCAAAAATGTATAAAGCCATTTCTACAATTAGTATTTCATAAAATTATTGGATCACACTCTTTCAAAGCCTTAAAGGAAAAAAAAAAGAATATTTAGTAGCAAGCCACAATTCAATTGTCTAGCCTGCAATCCTATAGCCTTTCACAATGTGGCTTACTTCTGCATAGACATGTATAGGATGTCACTGTTAATTGGTATACTTTTGCTTTTACAGAGCCACTTGGACAGAAGTATGCCAATTTGGGATTTCATTATTCAACAGCATATTTTTTATTTTTTTAAAAAAGTTATTCGATAATAAAAATGGTTTTATTCAAAGCCTTTTATCACAATAGAAATAATAGTGAAAATTATAGATGATTAGGATAAAAGGATGCTTGAGTTATGAAGGAAGTAGAAGAAAAGACACCAAATGAGAAGCTATTATCAGTGGATGAAAAGGTTGAAGGGGGAGATGCTTCCTGGTTGGGAAGGAGAAAGGAAGAGAAAGGAAGTGTTAAAGAAAGCTTCAGTATTAAATAAGTACTTTCCTTCAGTCTCTGTTAGAAATGAAAACAGCAAATGGATGCTCTTTGCTTCAGGGCACAAGGGGGGCGGAAATGAGAGGTCAGATGGCATTAAAATTTGAAGTCACTTCATAGTGTCTAACTATATTTAATCACAGACATTTGCTTAAGTAGCATGAATAATAATAAAAAAAATGGTCTTTAATTGGAAAGTATGTAAAGTTTCTAAAGGGGGGTGGAATTACTACTATGTCCATTTTAAGGCCTGCCTTAAAATTTCCACTTTGGTTTTTAAACTATATGAAACTGCTGTAAGGCATCATCCAGAGTTTTTGAGTGCCATCAGTATGCTGAGGATGCTCGGCTCTATTTCTCCTGGCCTTCTAAATTAGGTGATGCTATGAAAGTGCCTGGAATTGGTAATGGACTGGGGAAGGTCCAACCCAAGGAAGCTGATTGCTGCCAAGATGGAAGTGCTATGGGTGGTTGGTCCTTATGAAGAGGGAGATGGTGCTGAACCTATTCGAGGGGAAGGGGTCTTCACTCTCCACAGCTTGGTGGTACTCCTATAACCAGTCACTAGAAGAGACTACCCAGTGTTTGTGAAAGCAAGTGCCTTTTATCAGCTACAGCTAGTTCTCCAGCTGTGGTCACTTCTCAACAAAGATAGTTTAGCCACATCAGTGATCTATGCTCTGGGTGTGTTATATATATATGGGACAGTCAGGAACTGCGTAGATGAGGAGAAACGGAGAAATGGTGGGAGCTACAGCCCGGCAACCACCAAAGAAGCATTAGAGGAGGAAGGCCAGGAGACTGGTGGTGGGATACAGAAGACAGCTTAGAGGAAGGAGGGGGGGCAGACGGGTTGGAGGCTGAGCAAGCAACAGGTCTGAGTGAGAATGAAGCGGCTGAGGAGGAAGAGGCTGAGGCTATGACAGATCCACAGGAACCCGCCAGTTCCACTGTTTTCCTCTCCCCTCCTACTCTGCCCCCAAGAGGGTGTTACATGTAGCAGAGCAAAAGGCACAGAGAGACCCTCCTTGAAGGAGTTTGTTGGGAAGGAGTTTGCTGTGGAGGAGCGTTAGGAGGAAGTGGGAGGCTCAGATCCTCGGTCTTGGCAACTGCTTCATCAGGCTAGTCCTGCCCGTGAAGTTCTCTGTTTGTAGTTTGTCTCTTTGGATAAATAATCAACCTTGCTGCTCATCTCTGAGTCCCTGTGCTGACCCGCAGCTGAACCAGCCCTGACTGGGACTGCACTTAAAGGTGGCCTGAATGCTTCAGTTAATATGGAACAAAACTGCCAGAATTTTAACTGCCACGGCTTGGTGTGCTCATACGGCACCTCCTTTTTCTAAGAGTATTAATGGCTACCTATTCAGTTCTGGGCCAGATTCAAGGTGCTGTTACATGCCTGCAAAACCTCAAATCGACTGGGACGCAGATACCTAGTAACATATAGGGATGTGGGCAAGATCCGATTCTGTTTGCATTTCAATGTGAATTACCAGTTCTCAAAACAGGGTGCTTCAAAAGGTTTTTTGTTTGTTGTTGTTGTTTTTTCACATTTTTGGCCCAGCTCTTTAAATAAACTGAGTATAAACTAGGTTGGGGCATGGCAGAATTAAGTGTAGCCTTGCAGCAGTGAAGGTGTCGTGCCCCCTCAAAAAAGAAAATCAATGAAAAGTTCACTAATGGCAAACCTAAATTGGAAAGGATAATCAAATGGAGAATGGAGGAACAGTCACTAAGGCAAGGTACCTGAGGGAAGATCTGGGAGTTGTAATGGATGATCAAGTAAATATGAATTGACAATGTGAAGCGGTTGCAAAACTGACTAATGTTTTATTGAGCTGTCCTAGCAGCTGCCTCCTGTGTAAAACAAATGAGGTAATTATTCCATTAATCCTGACAATAGTTTGACCTTATTGAGAAACCCACATTCAGTTTTGGACAGAGCAATTAAAACAAAAAGATAATTGTAGGGAGTTAAATGGAAGGCAAGAGAGAGAGAGAGAGAGAGAGAGAGAGAGAGCAAAGCTTAGAATGAGGAATGCAGACAATTGCCGAGCTGAGCATGGTAAATAAATTAAGAAAACAGGATAGTTGTCTGTGTGTGCTGAAAGAGGGGGTAAGAAAGAATTGTTTGGATTTGTCTGAGACATAAAAGAGGAAAGTAATGAACTTTTGAGCTCTTTGTGGAATTTACAGCATGCAGCACAAAAATCGCTACATAATCCAATATCTGTACAACATAAAAATAAAAACAATTATTGAAATAGTATCGTAATAACAAATTACATAATGAAATGCAGATGTTTGTAACAGCAGCAGCATAAAAAATAAGGAGTAAGGAGAAAATCAGCAGCAAGTGTGCTCAAAGTGCATGCTTCGATGGCTATAGAAACACATAAGGAACTAAGAAGAGCTTGCTAAATCAGGCCAATGGCTCCTCTAGTTACAGGCATAGGCAAACTCGGCCCTCCAGATGTTTTGGGACTACAACTCCCACCATCCTTGACCACTGGTCCTGTTAGCTAGGGATGATGGGAGTTGTAGTCCCAAAACATCTGGAGGGCCGAGTTTGCCTATGCCTGCTCTAGTTTATCATTCTGCTCTCAAAGTAGCTAACCCGATGCCCATGTGAAGCCTGCAAGCAGGACTTGAGTACAATATTATTCTGCCCACTTGTGATTTCCAGGATTTCAACAGTAGACGAAGAGCATAGTCATCATGGCCAGTAGCCATTGATGTCTTTCATGATTTGGACTCACCCTCCTTTAAAGCCATCCAAGCTGGTGGGAGCCATTTCCACAGTTTAACTATATGACAAAGTATTGGGGGCGGGAAGACAGGGACAGATCTTATTGGTGCTGTGCAGAAATAACACAGAAGGCATTTTTTTTCTGAGAAAACACATTTCCCTTCCCCCACAATCCCGTCAATAGAAATACTTCGGATATTTGCTATCGTTTTTGTGTGTGGTGCTTTGTCATCCACCCAGCCACCCACCATGATCCACAATGATGCCAGGTCCAGGGTAATGTGGAGGGTGTAGGGATCAGGTTGCTCTGTGGTCTAAACCACTGAACCTCTACCAATCAGAAGGTTGGTAGTTCGAATCCGCTCAACGGTGGTGAGCTCCCATTCCCCTGTCCCAGCTCCTGCCAACCTAGCAGTTCGAAAGCACACCAGTGCAAGTAGATAAATAGGTACCGACAGGAAGGTAAATGGCGTTTCTTTGCACTGTGGCACTTTTCACGGTGTCCTGTTGCACCAGAAGCAGTTTAGCCATGTTGGTCACATGACCCGGAAAGCTGTATGTAGACAAACGCTGGCTCCCCTGGCCTGAAGCAAGATGAGCACCGCACCCCAAAGTTGCCTTTGACTGGATGTAACCGTCCAGGGGTCCTTTACCTTTACCTTATTGTGGAGGATACAAAATGGTGGCAAGGTAAACAAAACAGAACAGCACCTTAGGGAAAAGGAAAAAAAAAGCTGTTCTATTGCCACTGCTAAATGCAAGTCAGATCCCTGAGAATATGTTGGAGAATTTATCCTCTTCCCTGGAGAAATTTGTTGAAAAGACCCCTTCAGTTTCTCTGTCCATAACTAGGGTAGATAATTTTGAGAAGCTATTTGGACCCTAACCAGAACCTAAATGTGATGCTTTAAATACATAATTTGATTGCTGACCTATAGAAGAAGAAGAAGAAAAGTTTGGATTTGATATCCCGCTTTTCACTACACTAAGGAGTCTCAAAGCGGCTAACATTCTCCTTTCCCTTCCTCCCCCACAACAAACACTCTGTGAGGTGAGTGGGGCTGAGAGACTTCAGAGAAGTGTGACTAGCCCAAGGTCACCCAGCAGCTGCATGTGGAGGAGCAGAGACGCGAACCCCGTTCACCAGATTACAAGTCTGCCGTTCTTAACCACTACACCACACTGGCTATCTAATGCTGCATACTTTGACCACTGCAGCTCCTAACACACAAATTTTCAATGACTTCTCCTGAGGAAGCTGTTTTTTGTTTTGTTTTGTTTTTTTAAGAAAAGAAAGAACGAGGGGGGACGGACAGACAAATAAATAGTTTCCATTTTCTGTCTGCCTTGCTTCATTGGAAAGAGCAGGCTAAAAGGAAGCCAGCTGTGTGAATTTTAGTGGCAGGTGAATCAATGCTCTAGCACTCTGTAGGTCCCTGCCAATTGCTGTGATATTGATTGACTCCTAATCAATTGCTGCTATGTGACTGCTGCATAATCAGTGAGTGTAAACAACATGTGTGTGGAGATATCTGGGACGAGGGAGGCGAGCGCAGCAGGGGGAGAAAGGAGAAATGAACCGAGCCTCACACAGTCTATAATTAAACGCAGCACAGTGCTGGCTAAAACGGGAAAGCACAATGAACATGAGGGTCTCCGGGAAAAAGGTGGGCGGGGAATAAATTATCCAAACAGCACAACTGTGTGCATGTCTACTCAGAAGTAATTTAACAGGGCTCGTGTTATGTATTGAAGTTCTCACCCTAGGCCACTAGGGGTGTGTGTATATAGTTCATTCTGCTGCAGTTCTCACTCAGGTCCGCAGATGCAAATGAGGGATTGAAAGTGACGTTCAGGGATTGGGTAACTACAGAAAGTTGTTACTGTTGCTGTAATGGTTAGCACTTTGGACTCTGTAGCTGAGTTCTATATAAGCAGGCTGCTAAGCCCTTCAGTTCTGTTCTGTTCCAGCCTGAGAATAAACAGAGCTGCTTGGAGAATCACTGTGTCATCTGCTATGTCCACCCACTATTTAATAGCTCGCTCCTAGGTAACTGTCAGAAGAATTGAAGCCTAAAAGCCGCAAGGCATCCTTTGCCATGGCATAATATCAGTTGGGCCTACCTTAGAGTAAACAGTATATGTACTAGCTCCTTTTAAGAGGGGTCTTCTGATACCCCTGTTGTATCCTGATCTGAAATCCTACCACACCTCCAAATTTCAGAATGTGCACATGGATTCATACAAACACACATGTGGCAATGGTCAAAGCAGCGGCTCTTTTAATGAATTAAGGGGTTGTTGTTTTTTGCTGGTGTCTAGATTTAGATTGGCCCATAATCTTTGGACTTCACTGTATGGGTTTTTGTTGGTTGGTTGGTTGGTTTGGGGTGTTTTTTATGTTAGTGAAGAACATAGCTGTCAACTTTTCCCTTTTCTTGCGAGGAATCCTATTCGGAATAAGGGAATTTCCCTTAAAAATGGAAAAGTTGACAGCTATGGTGAAGAAGGGTGTGGTTTGATATGGACTTGTCTTGAAGTTAGTGTGTTCCAGGGATAGGAAATCTTCATTATGTCAAAATTGGCATTCTCTTGGGGGGTGCTCTCTCAGGGACTGGGGATTGACAGGGCTGAAGCCAAATATATTTGAAGTGGAGCTAGCTGTGGGGCAGGGAGGGGGGCAGCCCTTTTCTCTCTGTGTCTCTCCATCTCCTTGGCCCAACTCTTGGAAGCTACAACAAAGTCAACATCAGGGGATCTCAGCTAGGAGCAGTGGTGCAGCATGGGTTGCTGGTGCCCAGGGTGGACAAGCAGCTTATGCCACCAGAATGTTCTACCCCACCCCTAAGCCAAACAGGGCTGAGCTGCGTCACCTGCCTGCCTGTGCAGGTGGGAGCCTGGACAACCGACACGAGCCTTGGAAGATGACCCCCCCGGTGCCCACAGAGAGGATGTCATGCTGGCTTCCCCCCTCCCATACTACACCACTGACTAGGAGACACTTATACAAAGAAAAATATTGGACATGGCTCATACCCCAACTCTCATCCCAGATCCTTAAAACAAACAAACAAACAACAACAACAAAAACCCCACCAAACCTTGCCATTCCCCACTGTCTCCCACCCAGGAAGGGCACAGTTTCATGCTGGATTTCACACTCCAGGGCACGAAAATGCTGCTCCAGACTGCCTTTGGCATCTCACTCTGGAAGTAGCCTAGAGAAAAATATGGCAGCCCCCTCCGCAAGAAAAACAAAACCACACAAAAGTGATGCCCCCCACCCCAGTTATAATCCAAAGATGCAACTCCCTTTGGCGATTACCCTCTGGGGCCAATTCTGGCAGCAATGGCACTCACTATCCTGGGGAGACTTGCCTTATGTCCTCAACTACCCAGCAAAAAATGGAAGACGTACTGGGGAACTTCAGGGACTTAGGCAGATGGAATTCAGCCTCAGTTGGGCTTATTCCTGCTGTTGTAATATCATGAGCTTAATGTTCCTAGGTATTATGCAAAAAAAAAAAAAAAAAAGACCAGCTCCATGGAATATGTATGTAAAGCTTTGCTCTACTTTATTTTTGTGGCTTATACTATAGCAGAAACTCGATTTTGCAGGTGCTGTAATGACAAAAGCCCCAAAACTGCAAGTATACCGGGCAAAAAGAAAACAAAAACTGCCCTCTGTGCAAACAGTATATAAAGTACAATATAAATTCCCCTGCAAAATAAATGGAGTCTGATGTGCAAAACGAAGAAGAAGAAGGGAAATATTCTGATAGCTACAGTTTAAGATTTCAATATTTTTCTCTCCCCCCCCCCCACTTTCTTCTGCACATAAAATCTGGGAACAGTAAGCAAAGAGAGGTTATCTGCCAGAGGCAAACATTCAATTTGCTCTAGTTTGTGAATCATTTCAACTGTAAAGAACTGCTGTTTAGCTATCCCCCCTGCTGAATGCTTTCAGAGACAGATGAAATTGAGCAAACAACTATTTCTGCAGCCGAAGAGGTGCGCCTGTGTCTTACTGCTTTCAGTGGGAGACCTGGCATTTGATGGTCTTTGATCCTTCATGCCGTGACAGCTAACATAAAGAGAAATGTGTGGGTTTGGCAGAAAACAGAACAATGCAGATGTAGGATTAGCTGACAAAACGAAAATTTGGTTCAATGTGCCAGAGCACAGTGAAAAGAAGAACAAAACCAAAGGTGGCCCAATCATCCACTTGTCTCTTCCTCTGGTTGTATGACTCCCGCTTCTGAGATTCAGTCACAGATCTTCCCTACTGGAACTTCTGTTTCAAAAAATATGGACCTGGGACTGACTAGTTTCTAAGTGGAAATGTTTTAGATACTTTTTTTTTTTAGTCTTCCCATGTGGAAAGTTCCTTACCTTGGTAGTTTTCCTTGGCTTCTTTTGCAGCTGGAGGGTTTTACCTGTCATGGTCGCTCTCCCTGCTGTGAATAACAAATTCTTCCCTTCACTTACTTGAATCCTTTTTAGCCAATGTGATAAAACAGCAGGGGATAAAATGGTTGGGGTTTTTTTGGGTTTTTTTTTAGTAAATAACTAAGTAAGATCAGTTTGTCAATTAAGTACAAGAATACTTTGTCCATAGCTCCCAAACTCATGGGCAGATTAGAATGTTGTTATCTTTCAGATTTAATTCTCCTCTGGATTTTGCAATGCTCTTTTTTTCTTTAAAGGAAAGTACAGAAAACGTGTTTATAGATGGAAACTCTGAGGTAACATTTAGTTATAAATGCTTCTTTTGGGACACAGTGTGTTCAGAAATGTGTATATTGAGATAAGATATGCTCAAAATGCAGACTGACATATTTGAATGTGCATTTTTGTGAAGTTTTTTTTAAATAAAAAAAATGCAGATTAATTTGGATAGATGAAGGAAGAAGCCTATGAATAAACACATTTGAAAATGACAGGGATAGGAAATAGTCTGAGTCATTATCCTGACTCATATTTTCCCTCACTAGGCTGAAGTTGAGTGACAAATTGTCGCAGCATATGCATATTATATTTTTCTTCAAACTGCCCCCCAACACTTGATGGTATGAACCCTTTCCCCACATAAATACAGTGGTGCCCCGCTAGACGAAAATAATTCGTTCTGTGAAAATTTTCGTCTAGCGGGTTTTTCGTCTAGCGAAGCGGCAATGACAGCCGCGCTTTCGCTAGATGGAAAAAAAAAAGACGAAAAAATTTCGTCTTGTGAGGCAGCCCCATAGACAAATTCGTCTTGTGGGGCAGCCTTCCGCTAGACGAATGCGTTCGTCTTGCGAGTTTTTCATCTTGCGAGGCATTCGTCTAGCGGGGCACCACTGTATATAAAATGAGCCTGATGGTTTAAACCAATGGCCAGTGAGGTGAGGTTAGTGGACTAGGGGGACTAGGATAGTCACCTAAATGTTCTGGGACAATTAGAGTATTAAAGTATTAAAGCCTAGAGTCAACTCCCCAAAGCCTGGGAAGGTTCTGCCCGGCTTAGGGAGGGAGGTGTGATGCTCCAACTGGCTTTGGGAAGGAGGCAGGAAGTCTCCAGCATTCTCTCAGAGGTCTGGCGCCTCCTTCCCAAGCCTGGGAAGCTTCTGACCAGCTTAGGGAGGGAAGCATGATGCTCATGCATGCAATGTCACAACGTCACGACATCGCCCTTTCCCCCCTCCCCCCCCAACCACCCTTGCAAGCTGGTGCCTCTGGCCCTAACTGTTCTCCTATGAAAAATTCACCGCTCATCACTGCCAATGCCCCACAAAGTCCAGCATCCTGCTAGCTGCAGATAAGTGCAATGGCATCTGTGATTCCCAGCAACTGGTATTCAGAGGCATAATAACTGAATAACTGAGATCCAGAGCCGAGGGCCTTCTGGTGGTTCCCTCACTGAGAGAAGCCAAGTTACAGGGAACCAGGCAGAGGACCTTCTCAGTAGTGGCGCCCGCCCTGTGGAACGCCCTCCCACCAGATGTCAAAGAGATAAACAACTACCTGACGTTTAGAAGACATCTGAAGGCAGCCATGTTTAGGGAAGTTTTTAATGACTGGTATTTTAATGTATTTTTAATCATTGTTGGAAGCATCCCAGAGTGGCTGGGGAAACCCAGCCAGATGGGTGGGATATAAATATATTTATTATTATTATTATTATTATTATTATTATTGTTATTATTATTTGACAGTGGAGGTAGAACCTATCCCTCATGGCTAGTGGTCCTCTGTGCATCATATTCTGCATCTGAGACTTGTCTGAGCCACTCAGGTGGCAGAATGGAAATATCCTTTTAAACTAGGCATGGGGAACCTGTGGCCCTCTGGAAGTAGTATTCCTTACAAACTGGATTAAAATATAACACATAAAATGCAATATAAAACCATCTACTCGGCAGCAATGCCCAAACAAAAAAACGGTCAAAAGAAAAACCATCAGTAAACCGAGCAAAATCCCAGTAGGCAACAGCAGTTTGCATTAGCCACTGAAGACCACAGAGACTCCTAAGTCCATTGAAAGGGATGGAGTCTACCCAATGCCATGCAGCACTGAGCACCACAACCTTGGGGTCATTTCTGGGACAGGTGTTCCCATAGTGTTAAGCTTCTGATTTCCCTTTCAAGCAAGGAAAATATCCTAGCAGCCTCCATGATCAGCATCTCTTGAAGAAAAGAATCCACGTTTCCCTCAACCTGCTGCAGAAGAAGTTATTTCGGGACTTTGGCCTAGATAACGCACTGTTTTATGTCACATATTTCTTCAGTCCATAAAGGAAGAGAGTCGTGAGCACCCTATGCAAGGATTCGTGGCACTCCAACTATTTGTGTCGGAAGGCAATTGTGAGCTGGAACTATCGGTTTCAACTGCCCAAAAGGGAAAGACGTAGTAGGGGGAAAGAGCTTGTTTAGAGTGTTCAGCTAGAACCAGGGACACTCAGCTTCATATTCTTAACTCTGTTGTGAAGTTTATTGGAAAGCAGTTCCAACTAGCCACCATTTCTCAGCCTTACCTACCTGACATAGATGCTGTGGGGATAAAATTGGAGCAAAGGAGAAAGATGTTTGTCCATGTAGATATGAAACAAGAGTGCGAGGGAGCAGCTGGTCTGGTCCCAGTTGTTTTTTTTTTTAAAAAAAATAAACACAGCACAGTCCCAGCTGGCAGAAGATGATTGCTTATTCTGGCCAAAATAGATAAGAGTGCAACTTTTTCGAATGAATAATGCAAAATGTAAAAATCTGCTCAACATGGGAGGACGTCAGTCAGTCTCCCTTTGTACAATTTCAAGTCAAGGGCAAGATGATAACGTTTCCAGTTTCTCTTCTTACCATTTGCAAATGTTAACAGCACTGCTGAATATGGGGAAAGCTTGCTGTGGGTTCCTACCTATTGGTTGGTTTTACCGTGTGTGTGTGTGTGTGTGTGTGTGTGTGTGTGTGTGTATCCCTAACAACACTGTATAACATTTACTGATTGAATAGTAGATAACATATAGGCTGATTGTGTATATGTTGAACCCCATGTTAGGCAAAAGATCCTGCACTGCAGCGGGGCTAGATGACCCTCGTGGTCCCTTCCACCTTTACAACCCTATGATTCTATATTGACTCTACCTGAGCTTATGTCTCAGTTAACTCAATGGGGCTCCCATCTGAGTAGACAAATATAGGACTGCACAGATCTGTAATCTGTGGCGTGCAGTGAGGCTACAGAGATAATTTGCCACCAAGCCTTACCAACTGTTTATCAACAACTAACATTGAAATGTTTAAGCATTAAAGTTATCCTATGAGGGTTTAGGGAAATGGATATGCATGGTGACCTCTGGAGGAGACAGACAGACAGACAGACAGACAGACAGACAGACAGACATATGATTACAGAGAACTTGGCTCTTGAGAGTACTTGGCACTGGCATTAGAAACAGTTTGTGAATTTGACCATTGCTTAGAAATAGGGAACAAAAAATAGGGATGGAGAGAAGTGTGGTTTGCTTTGCTTTTAACATGAACTTACCCAATTTACACTGCCTAAATTCATTTGCGATTCAAAATGCAATTGTCCTTTGCAATTTGCACCTCTCTGAATTCTGCAATGCAGCTCTCCAACCAGAAAAAAGTGTATATTAGGGAAAGTGTGCCTAAAAATGCATGTATTGGTGAAAATGGCACCCCCAAGAAAGTATTGTAATGTGGGAAATTCCTTCAGGAGAAATGTGTGCACTATGCAAGACTGCATACAAAAATGTTTGCATTAGGAGAAATGCACACAAACAGACTGATACATTTATGTGATGACATTTATATATTTAAAAAAAATCAAATTGGTGCTGGAATGTGGCAAACTGAATTTAAGGCTGGAAACATTAGAAGCTGAGAGAAAGTGAAATTGACAGATTCACCCACCCCTAACGAAATGAAAGCATGACAGAAGTATAAATGGTTATAGTTGTGAAAAATATTCTGTGTCAGTCAGAAGCATCAATTAACAGCATAGCCATCAAACAGAATGCAACCCATGACCTATGACCTGTCAGCTACTTGCAACTCCTTCGGTTTTTCAAACGCCAGGGCTTATAGTAAGTTTTTCAAGTCTTTCATACAGGGTTGGCCATCTATGTTTGGCTTGGTGAACAAGTTGTACAGGTCTGCCATATTGCATTTGGGAACATTCACCAACTTATGAAATAGAACCAGACAACCCTTCTCTTTGCATGCATACCTGAGCCGCTGGAATTGGGTATATTAATTCCTTACTTGAGAGTATGGATGAAAGAATCAATCTATTTCCAGACTAGGTTACTTTTGTCTGTGCTCTCAAAACTCCAGTCTTACCTTAAAATAAATGTTTTTTTTGGGGGGGGGGAGATGGTGGCTGCAGCTGGTGAAGGGTAAGCCCCCATTCCTGAAATAATGATGAGTGGGTATGAATAAGATAAAAAAGAAACTTCACTAATCTCCATTCATTATTCATGGATTTTGTTTTGCAGCACATGAAAATTAAACTGAAATACAGCTCACCAGTTGTTTTTAATTTCTTACAAAATGATTGCATGCCACAATCCACACACATCCTCTGACATTTCTCCAATGAACATAGAGATGTCCCATTCCATAGTAATAATTTTACTATTTATACCCCACACATCTGACTGTGAACAACAAGAAATGATAAGTTGGGTTGGTGGTACGTGTGTGTGTGTGTTGCATAAAATGTCTTTGCACTCTTCCAGGGGCTTCTTTTTACAAAGGTTTCTAAAAAGGAAAAGCAAAGGGAACCTACCTATGTCTTCCACATGCAATTGTATGGGCTACACAAACATTTGATGCATTTGCATCACTCTCTTGGTAAAGATGCACCATTTTAATTTTTGCACATTGCAAGAAGTGCTGAAAAGAATTAGGGGAAGTATATTTATGCACCCAATTTTGCTACTTCATGTGAAAACAGATCCACCCCTTTGAACATGCACCTTTCAATGGACTCTTACAACATTTCTCCATTTCATATGGAGAACCCCAAATCATATGGACACCCCAAATCTAGCAAGGCAGTCAGTGTATTAGAATTTCTTGAGGTAGACACCCTTTTCTTCCAGGAAAATCCCTCCCCTCACTCTCCCAAATAAACCTTTCTGTGCACAAAATTGGGCATTTGAGCCCATGGTATTACAATCCATTATTGGCAATTATAGCTCTCCATCACAAAAGACTTGTAGCCCATTGCTGCAGAGAAAAATGAAGCTGACAGTAAAAGTGAGGCAGTGCTGGATAATATCTTTGGTATCTTTTTCTGGCTTCAAGAAAAGTCATTTCCTTGTCTCTGCTTCTGAACAGTGCAACATTACTCTTCAGCACAAGGATATAAACTGCTAAGAAAAGGGCACTATTAGCACCCATTGAATGAATCACAAACTTGCATTTGCCATTGTGCCCGATAAGAGTGATTTCTTCGTCTCGCTTCATGTTCCACAATAGAGTTTCTCTTTAAAACAAAACAAAGCAAAACTGTAGCCATATGTGTGAATAGGTGGAGGGTTGTTGTTGTTGCTGTATTTTTTTTTGGGGGGGGGTAATGGGGTGTCCCCACATCCTGATTAAAAGGGATCTCAATAAGGCTATCTTGCAGCTCATGGGCGGTAATTAATTTGCCCCACTTCCTTCTGGGGGTGTGGCTGCTCACGAGCCAATTATGACTGGCGGTCAGCTTTCTCCTTGTGTTGCTTCCCCCCCCCAGTAGCACTGTTGCCAGGACAGCAGCCTGGCAGCATCTCATAATTGGCTGCAGGGAACATCTCCCCCCCCCACACACACACATTTGTCACCTTGTGAAGATCACTAAAGGTGAGCTGTTTTTGCATGCATTGGCTACAGATTTTGGTAGGTATTGGCAGGTTCATAGTGGATTAGCCAGGAATTGTGCAGGCTTTCCTGCTAAGTATGCTGAGTTATCTTAGTGGTGAAGAAGGGTAGCACCCCTCACATCTGTCTGGCTCATAGCAAGAGAGCTGTCCTTGGGCTCCGGTGTCAACACCCTTTCCAAAGGGGTGGGGGAATGCTGTTACCTGCCTCCTCTGTACACAGGCAAAGGAAAACACAGGTCGGTCAGTAGACTGATCCAAGAATTATCGCTAGGATGCATTCATCCATTTATTTAAAAGGAGACAACAGAACATCTGAGCTTGTGTATTAAGTGTTAGGGAGCCAACACAGTAAGAATGAATTGTTTGAGAGAATTTGCTGCTTGTAGCAGATCCTGCAAGTTATAATAAAAACGTGGCCCTTCATTAAACCCACAAGCTGCCTTGTGTCTTCATTGCAGAGTGTGAGGGCAAACAATTGTTTGAATGACCAGAACATTTGCTATATTTTATTGGACAAAGCCTAGGGCAGATTGACAAAAGCTTACAGTTTAAGCCTGGCACAATGATACACAAGAAAATTACCCATACAACAAACACCACTACTCAAATCCAAATAACATTTTGCATTATCCAACACCTTTTGTTACAGGAAAGCTTTAAAATAAAGGGCCTACACCGTGTACCATATTGCTTCTGCAGGCATTCTTGAGGCTCTTGTCTGACATAACTGCAAAAGACGCGAGCAACAAAATAGTGGCATTCCGTTGAATAGAACTATTGAAGAGAAGTGACTTGCTAACAGAGAGTAAATTACATTTCTTTAAAAGGAATATGAAAAATAACAAAGGAGAGCTGCCACAGAAAAGCAGTTGTTGTTTTTTTTTTTTTTGTTTATGAAGAGAAGGTATGGCATCTGAAATGGGAGCCAGCTAAATGCAACAATGTTGTTGCTGCTGTTTTCTAAATTGAGATCGAAACTTATTGGTGACACTGATGGGGTTCCAACAATGAGCCATATTTTAGAATATAATGTGCTGATAAATGAAAAAAATGGGAAGGACCATAGCTCAGCAGTAGAGCATCTGCTTTGCATGCAGAAGGTCCTAGATTCAATTCCCGACATCTCTAGGTGTGGCTTGGAATGTTTCCTGGCTGAAACCCTGGACAGCTACTTCCAACTAGTCTAGACAATGCTGAATTAGATGGAATACACAAAACCGTGAAAAAATCTGAAATATGAACTATAAAAACATATTATACCAACACATTGACAGAAAATGGCATAACTTAACTGTCAGACATCGCCTGGCTCCTTGCGAGGAGAGGGCGAGGGGAGGTCCTACTCGGGAGGAGAGCCGGGGCAGAAGTATTCCTTGGGAGGAATGAGGGGAGAGAGGTCCTCCTCCCGAGGAGGGCAGGGAAAGAGCAGCCCTTCACAAGAGGAAGTCTCTCTAAGTTACAGGGAATCCCAGCCACTTCTGTCAACAGACTCCTCCTCCTCCAGCATTTCCCCTGAGGTCTCTCCAAGGGAGGAGGAGGTGCAGAGCATTGGAGACACTGGGCAAAGACCCAGCACCACCAGCCAGAGAGGATTTGAAGAAGAGATGCCGCTTCCAGTGCCAGCACAGCATTGGGGGGTCAGGAGGCAACACAGACGTCGTTTTAGGGTGCTGAGACTTTGGTGCTTCCGGATTCTTCAAGTGACTGAGCGGTCATGTTTTGAACTACCTCTACACTGTAAATAGGAATGCACACTAAATAGTTTTAGCAACTGAAGGCTCTGTCGTTACTCATGAGCAACCCTTGGAAGGATCCTGACATTAACACATATCTACAAGTATCTCCTCAAAGGTGTAGCCTATGGCATACTTTCCAAATATAATCAACTCTCAAAGTGCAAAGTTCCATATGCAATACTATGTGCTATAGAGTGATTGTACAATGAATGCTCATAGATATGGTGTGTACAGCAGATGTCAAGGAAATAAACAACTATTTGACTTTTAGAAGACATCTGAAGGCAGCCTCGTTTAGGGAAGTTTTTAGTATTTGATGTTTTATTCTGTTTTTAATCTGTTGGGAGCCACCCAGAGTGGCTGTGGAAACCCAGACGGATGGGTGGGGTATAAATAAATAAATAAATTTATTATTGTTGTTATTAAAATTAAGCAGTAAAGGGGCAAGGTAATAACACATTATGAATGTAAAAAGTTGGATGTCATGTGTCCATGTACATTATCAAAACTGTCCTTTAACCCTTCCTTAATGTTAAAAACCATGAGTGTAGATCTGCCCCAGGATGCTTCTTTCCTGTGCTGGGTGACATTTGCTCTCACTCTGGGGGCAGCCCAGGTTGGCAGTGAGATCAGGTCTGCACAGGCTTATCAGTGGAGCTAATCCAGTGTAACCCCAAGCTCACTCCTGTCATCCCACTGCACTCCATCCTGGTAAGCAGCAGCAATGTTGATGTTGAGAGGGCAGTGGCAGAGCACTCTATCACTACTGTGCAATCCCCATGCACAAGCTGCTTAATGATTCCTTTGTAGAGAAACTCATTATGAGTTCCACCCACCGACCGAAAGACAAGAGAGCATGCTTGGCCACTGGCTAAAGGTCTTGAGGAGTAATTCTAGCAATTTCCTGGGAAACTTGCAACCAGAAACCTGCCGCAGCTTCACAGCTCCACCCCATCTGCATTTCGAGATAACAAAGAGCTCAAACCCAGGAAAGCGGTAGCTTTAAAGGATGGCAATCCCGTTATTTTTGAAAGGAAAGTTAAGGTTTTTCAGTCTCGCTATTCATACAAATGTTCATCTGAATGTTGAAATGGTGCACACTCCTCAGGGGAGAGTCAGAAAGCACGGTATTATTTAATTTCACTCACAAAACTCAATTATTCCCCATCCAACTTTGCTGATAGCTGGAGGTATTAAACAACTGGGTTCAAAGAAGCGAATGCCTGTGCAAGAATATCAATTCATTTTGTATGCTGGTAAGCAGATTTGTTCTTTCTGCCTGTATGTTAATGGGCACAAGAGACCAGCTCCCGGGGCTTAGGGGACATTGCTAATTAATTTGCTAATCAATGCCATGGACTTTTGTGACCTAACATGCAGGAGAGGGGAAAGAAAGTGCACGGCTATGTTTAATATTCATTCCTTTAAAAATAGGCAGATATCACCCCCTTTAGATTGCTAGATATAAACCTCCATTTAAAAAATAATAACGTTAAATACAAGTTTAACTACTGAGGATCTGGCTGGTCACTGTGAGAACAGAGTGTTGGACTAGCTGGACACTGCAGGTAGTTCTTTGCATCACCCATCCTGTTTGCTCCAGTTCTGTTTTCTTTCTGTTTGTCCTTGTCTTGAAAAGTTACCACACTGCTCTTTGCAGAGGAGGGCTCTGATGAACATTTCCCACTTTCAGCTTGAAATGAGACACTTTAGACAGAAAAATGCCTCCTAAACGATGCTACTGGCTATTTTCCTTCTGCTTGGATTCTTTGGCTCCAGCCCTTAATTACTGCCATTTGACTAAACATTTATGTTGAGTTTGGACAACTTCCCCAAAGTGTGTGACAGGGCCCTGCTGAGTGATTTGAAAATTGTATTTTGTTTGTGACATTGTGTCCTCTCTTCCCTTCAGGGGCAGGCCTGCTATCCAAGCACTGTCCAGATTCAGCTCTGCTTAGCTTCAGAAAAGTTAGAGCATGGTGTACCTTAGGACCGCAAAACTGGATCTAAATGGAAAGCTAAAATGTTGCATTTTTCACACAGGAAGGGGACAGTCAGAATAGGAGAGTCCTTGCATGAAAGGCAGGGTAGAAAGGGTCTCCCAGGCTAAGAGATTGGATAAAGAAGTAGGCTCCCAGGTGGGAGATGGGAGGGTCTACTTTTCTGTGTGTGGATAATAATATTTATTTATTTATTTATTTATGCATGCCCCGCCCATTTGGCTGGGTTTCCCCAGCAACTCTGGGTGGCTTCCAACAGAATATTAAAAACACAATAAAAGATCAAAGCTTCCCTAAACAGGGTTGCCTTCAGATGTCTTCTAACAGCTTATTTCTTTGACATCTGATGGAAGGATGTCAGGGAAGGTGCCACTACCGAGAAGGCCCTCTGCCTGGTTCCCTGTAACCTCACTTCTCGCAGTGAGGGAACTGCCAGAAAGCCCCCAGGGCTGGACCTCAAGTGTCTGGGCTGAATGATGGGGGTGGAGAAATGATAAATGTGAGAAAGAGTTATATAGTTATCTTCTCTCTCTTCCTCTCCTTATTTTTGGGTTGTTGTTCTTTTATTAGTCTTGTTTTGTAGACTAGGACTGGATCTACATGGATATAAAAATACGCTAAGAAAAAAGTTATATAGTTCTCAATGCAGTTTTCCATTGACTGCTGTACGGTGCCCACTGGTGTCATGTTTTTATAACACATTTATAATGTTACAACTCACCATTAAAGATAAGTCATAGGTTAATTCTTATTGTGTTTTATGTTGAAAATTTTCAATAAAAATATTATTTTAAAAAATAACATGTTGCATCCCCTTCCCCCATTAAAACACATTTGGGTTGTACCCAATGGTGGCTTTGCCTTGCTTAAATTCACCTGTACAAGTTGGGGACCTGAATCAGTAAGAAAAGCCTTAAGGATCAGGTCATTAGCTCATCTAATCCAGCATCCTATTCTAATTTATTATTTATACCCCACCCATCTGGCTGGGTTTCCCCAGCCACTCTGGGTGGCTTCCAACAAAATATTAAAATACGATAGTCCATTAAACATCAAAAGCTCCCCTAAACAGAGCTGCCTTCAGATGTCTTCTAAAAGTCTCTTTGACATCTGGTGGGAGGGCGTTCCACAGGGCAGGTGCCACTACCAAGAAGGCCCTCTGTCTGGTTCCCATTAACTTGGCTTCTCACAGCAAGGAAACCGGCAGAAGGCCCCCGGCACTGGACCTCAGTGTCTGGGCAGAATGATGGGGGTGGAAACGCTCCTTCATGTATACTGGACCAAGGCCATTTAAGGCTTTAAAGGTCAGCACCAACACTTTGAATTGTGCTCGGAAATGTACTGGGAGCCAATGTAGGTCTTTCAAGACCGGTGTTATGTGGTCTTGGCGGCCGCTCCCAGTCACCAGTCTAGCTGCCGCATTCTGGATTAGTTGTAGTTTCCGGGTCACCTTCAAAGGTAGCCCCACATAGAGTGCATTGCAGTAATCCAAGCGAGAGATAACTAGAGCATGCACCACTCTGGCAAGACAGTCTGCAGGCAGGCAGGGTCTCAGCCTGCGTACCAGATGGAGCTGATAAACAGCTGCCCTGGGTACAGAATTGACCTGCGCTTCCATGGACAACTGTGAGTCCAAAATGACTCCCATGCTGTGCACCTGGTCCTTCAGGGGCACAGTTACCCCATTCAAGGGAGTCCTCCACACCTGCCCGCCTCCTGTCCCCCCAAAACAGTACTGACTTGTCAGGATTCAACCTCAATCTGTTAGCCTCCATCCATCCTCCAATTGCCTCCAGACACTCACACAGGAAAGACCTTCACCGCCTTCACTGGTTCTGATTTGAAAGAGAGGTAGAGCTGGGTAGCATCTGCATACTGATGAACACCCAGCCCAAAACCCCTGATGACATTCCGATGAGAACCTGAGCTCACCAGCAGCTTCCAGCAACAGGTACTCAGAAGTATTACTGCCTGCAACTGTGGAGGCAGAACATAACCATCATGGTTTGATAACTTTGTCCTCCTTGTATTTGTCCAAGTTAGTGGCCGTCTTGTGAGAACAAGTTCCATAGTTTAACTATGCATTGAGTGAAGAAGTCCTTGCTTTTGTCTGTCCTGAATCCTAACTTGGGTGGGTACTCTTTGCCTGTGAAGCTCATGGTGGAAAATATTTCACAGAAATCTGCAGGGGAGAAATAGCAATGGGTGTAATACAGTTGGTATTAAAATTATTGCTGAAAATTATTATTATTATTATTATTAGGAATTCATCTCAAAACTGCAAAGTTGAAATATGGAGTGGGGGATGTTTCAAAGTTGCACCAAACCTGGAGGAAAGTTTGCTTTCACATAAGACATCTGGAATGTCTCCATTTGAGTATAAGCTCTTACATACTGACCAAAGAAACCTTATCAATACAGAAATAGCATCACCACCTTCCAGGTTTTTGAAGCTGAGGTAGTGCAGAAATTAGCATATATTATCACGGGCCTCTTTGATGTGGTTTCAAAGCGGAAACATCTGTAGGCATACATAATAGCTCATCTCGAAGTCAGATATAAGATGGTTAGTAATCAATACTCTCTGTGTATTAAAATGTCAAGTTATTTTTCATGCCTACCATTTAGAGTCTCAATCACACAGAATGCAGCCCTTTTTTTTCCCCAAGCGCTGTGGGCAGAAGATACCTTTTAAGGGGGAAATCCTCGGCTTTATTTTCCTTTTGCTGAACAAACATGAAAAAAGCTTGATATACCTAAGATAAATTAGAGGCTGAGCTCGATGACAGATTTAAATTTGGAGACATACATATTCAAGCTAACCATCATACATTCTCAAAAGTGGCTCTTTTGCAAAATGTGTGACAGATCTTTATTGACAAAAGAAAGACTACAGTAAATTGGTTGTGTCATTCCATCCCCAACTTTCATGTTAAAGACTGTAAAGTCTGGAGGAACCCAGAGTAAAGATGGAGCCACAGCTTCATCTTCAGTCTGCAGATTCTATAGGATATGAGAGAGAGATTTGTCTTGCATGTATCTCTTTACCATTCAGAGACCATCAGGTCTGATCAGTCCTGTATGTATGTGTGTGTGTGCGCGTGCGCACATGCTCTCGCGTGCATGCTCACCTTTAAACCAATCCTGTGTTTCACCACAGGTAGAATCCATATGTCATGAAGGCAGCATGAATTGGATTGATGCAAATGAATCCAGGGTTGCCAAGTTCCTGTCCTGTTTTATGTCTTTGGACACAATGTTGTTGGACTCCAACTCCTATCATTCCAAATCAATGAAGGTACAAACACGTTATCTTCGATATTAATGAGAGACAAATACAGTGGTATTTCTGTATTGGTTCTCAAACGCCTTGGTACTCAAACGTTTGCCTTCGTTCCCAAACATCGAAAACCTGGAAGTAAGTGTTCCGGTTTTCAAACGTTTTTCGGAAGCCGAACATCCAATGCAGCTGTTGGCTATTGTTTCTGGGGCACCTGCACCAATCAGAAGCCGCACCTTGGTTTTCGAACATTTCGGAAGTCAAACAGACTTCCGGAATGGATTAAGTTTGACGCTTTTGTAATTGCTATTTATTTTCCGTTTTTGTTTTTGAGGCTTTTTCGGTTAATTTGTTTTTGTGATTGTGTGGACCCCTGTTCAGCTACTGATTGATTGATTGATTGAGTGAGTGAGTGTGTGACTCCAGAAATGGATAAAAGCCCCCCCCCCTTCCGAACAATGACTATCATCAGTGCAGGTAAGAAAAAAATTAATTTTAATTTTTATCACCTACAATGCTGTCTTATTTATTTTATAGTACAGTACATTGATTATTGCTTTCATTTTATGGATCAATGGTCTCGTTAGATAGTAAAATTCAGGTTAAATTGCTGTTTTAGGGGTTGTTTTTAAAAGTCTGGAACAGATTAATCCATTTTGCATTACTTTCTATGGGAAAGCGCGCCTTGGTTATGGAACGCTTTAGTTTTCAATCGACTTCTGGAATGGATTAAGTTTGAGAACTAAAGTACACTGTAATGTTGTAAATCTTTTCTTTTTTAAAAAACAAACAAACAAACTGAGAGCCTAGTGTGGGAGAAGAGACAGACAGAAGTCATATCTCCAAGTAAAGGTAAAGGCACCCCTGACCATTAGGTCCAGTCGCGGACGACTCTGGGGTTGCGGCATTCATCTTGCTCTATAGGCCAAGGGGGCCGGCGTTTGTCCGCAGACAGCTTCCGGGTCATGTGGCCAGCAGGACTAAGCCACTTCTGGCGAACCAGAGCAGTGCACGGAAACCCCATTTACCTTCCCGCCGGAGCGGTACCTATTTATCTACTTGCACTTTGATGTGCTTTCGAACTGCTAGGTGGGTAGGAGCTGGGAGCAAGCAACAGGAGCTCACCCCATTGTGGGGATTCGAACCGCCAACCCTCTGATTGGCAAGCCCTAGGCTCTGTGGTTTAGACCACAGCACCACCCACGTCCTATATTGCCAAGTATGAGAGTGCAAATCAATTCAGTTTCAGGCTTGGCAATATCCTTAATAGTTGTGTGACTTGAAACGAGCCCTGTGTGTGGCCTTTCCTGTTACAGAACCCAAATTGTGCTATCACCCACTTCAAGTGGTGCAGCTGTCTAAATTCCTCTTGACCTTCAGGATATGTTTAAATCCCACACACTTGAAGAAATGCTGGTTGCCTTTAATCTGGTTTAAGTGGCAGATGGTGAGCTGACCCACACGTACCGTATTTTTCGCTCCATAGGACGCTCCGGACCATAGGGCGCACCTCATTTTTAGAGGAGGAAACAAGGAAAAAAAATATTTTTCTGGATTTCCTCCTCTAAAAGCCCTGTTTTGTTTTGTTTTTTGTTTTGTTTTTGAGGATCAGCTAAAAGTTTTGCAGCTTTTTTTGCAAAGGGAAAAGCCCTGGGGTTTGGGGGGTTTTTTGGGGGGAGGATCAGCTAAAGGTTTTGCTGCTGTTTTTGCAAAGGCAAAAGGCCTTTTTTGAGAATCAGCTAAACGTTTTGCAGCTTTTTTTGCAAAGGGAAAAGCCCTAGGGGTTTTTTTTAATTTTGTTTTTGTTTTGAGGATCAGCTAAAGGTTTTGCAGCTTTTTTTGCAAAGGGGGAAAAGCAAAGCTCCTTTTGCAAAGGGGGAAAAGCAAAGAGGAAAAGCCCCATTTTTATGGGGTTTAACTCACATTTCTGAAAAATCTTAAGGAAAGGGAGCCATTTCTACTGTTTTCAGACAGATAATCTAATCAGCCAGTCACATGTCCTGGGGAAACAAACAACCTCCCTCTGCAGCACATTCAACAAAGGAGGGCGGGGCTGAAAGGGAGCCGGGGACTCTTATCTCTCTCCCGATCTCCTGCTGATCAGCTGCTGAGCGGGGTCTTTTCAACACTCCATTTTCTCTTTGTAAAATAAAAAGCACAATCTGCTTTTGGCCCCTGGGCAATTCAGCTCCAGGGACCACCATTCGCTCCACAAGACGCACAGGTATTTCCCCTTACTTTTTAGGAGGAAAAAAGTGTGTCTTATGGAGCAAAAAATACGGTACATTTTGGCCCACTCTTCCCAGCTTTAACACTCTGTATCCAATCTTTTTTTCTTTTTCTTTTTGCCCCATGCTTTCCCTGCAAAAACCCACTCTCTAAAGCTGAATCGGAGCAAATGTGAATTTGGGTTTTCTGTTGACTGATGTTTTGCTCCAATTGAGCTTTAAAGAGTGGGTTTTCACAGGAAAAGCTCTGAAGCAGATAAAAGGGTGCTAAGACACAGAGTTTTGAACCACAGAACATGCCTGGAAAGAGTAGAGGAAATGGAGGGAGAGAATTCAGGGTGGAGTTAAAAGGAGACAATGGCTTTTGTGAGGATTTCTCTCAGTGATTATTAGTGCTCCCTTCTGGCACTTTTTCACATTGCTTTGAAAGCAAAGTGCTTGGCATGTTCAGGAACTATTGCCCTCCCTCTAAATGTGTCTTGTTGGAATTGCAAGCCACATTTTGCTTCTGGAAACGCAGGGTAGAATGTTTAGCATACAAAATGTGTGATCTGAAAGGAGCCTGCCTTGTTACCTTCTGTCCCAAGTCATCACCATCATCAGTTCCACATTTGGAAGCAATCAAGAAAATATTCAGATTAATGCAATAAGCTGAAGTTGCAATATAAGAGTATACCACAAATCAAATGAGATAATCTTGACTCTGCTTATAGAAAGTTAATGAGAAGCTACCTGGCGTGTGCATATAAATCTAGGTACTTTGTTACAATAAGGTTTGGGAAACTTACAGAGACAGTATGAAAAGATTGATGAAGTGCCTCTGGTCTTATAAGTACTGCATGAGGAGGAGATAGGAAAATCAGATTTATTGCTATTAAAAACATTAAGAAGGGGGTATGATTAACGTGTGTTGCATTTTGCGAAGGGCACAGTGAAGGTGAATATTTCAAGAGGTCTAACAGTGAAGCTGACATTAAAATGGGCCTTGAAATCTACAGGAGGACATGATGAATATACTAAATGGAGAAGAGAATGTGCAAGTTTCTTCCAGGGCAGGGGTGGGAGAATCTCGGGTCCTCCAGGCATCATTGGATGCCAATTCTCATAAACCCCAACCCCCCTGAAAGTTCAGTGATGGTGGGAGTTGCAGCCCCAACAATATTTGGGACCCATGGGCCACAGTGAGAATGGTGATTGGTTGGATATAGGAAGTAGAGAATTCCAGAGAGTCATACAGTTAGTGGAAATTTATGAAGAGGAGTGTGGGTGACAGGAGAAAGACCGGACATAGGCTCTGGGGATTTGGAGGGAGAGGTTTCAGAAACTTAGGAGGGCCAAGCTCTACTAGCCCCAGATGAGGAACCTCTAATGTCTGGAGGGTCACAAGTTCCACATCCATGCTCTAGGATAAGTGTGTGTGTGTGTGTGTGTGAGAGAGAGAGAGAGAGAGAGAGAGAGAGAGAGAACACCAGTGCAGGCAAGACAAGGAGGGAAGGGTCGTAGCTCAGTGGTTGATCATCTGCAGAAGGTCTCAGGTTCAATCCCAGGCATCTCCCTATAGAACAGGGAGAGAGTCCCTGTCTGAAATCCCGGAGAACCACTGCCAATCAGCATAGACAATAATGAGCTTGATCTGACTCTCTATAAGGCAGCTTCCTATGTTCCAGCATCCCAAGTCTCCTGAGCTTTTAGTAAGGTTAAATAAATACAATCCATGGCATTCTGGGAGCAACTCTCCAAAGATCTTAATCTTGCACTGTCATGCAGAATTCAAGCACTCTGCTGGTGGAACAGCTGCGTTTTTGCCTCTCCTTGTTCTTTGGATAAACAAGAACATTTCGTTCTCTGTGACATCCATCTCTTTCTTCCACCTCTTTTAAACACAGTGCCCACAAAAGGTGCTAGATAGATGGCTTTGCAGGTTTCCCCACACAAGCTCATAAATCCCTATTCAGCCTTTCACTACTTTGCTGAGATTGAAACAAGGCACCCATCCTTCAGAAACTGGGCTCGGCGCTAAACTTATTTTACAGAAGCTGTAAAACCAAGCCTGGGAAATGGTAATAACACCGGGCCAATGCTGAGTGGAATGTAATGCTGAGGGGTAGACAAAAGGGAAACAGGTAGCAATTAAACACACATCCCATTCTCCTTCTCAGCATATTTCCCATAGTCTATATCAGTGTTTCCCAAAGTGGACAATACTGCCCCCTGGGGGGGTTGCTGGAACCATCCAGGGGGGCAGTGGTAGCCTCAGGTGCAATTGTGGGGTGTTGTATAAAAATAAGGGAGTGAAGGAGCATAAAGAAGAGAAGAGAAGAGAAGAGAAGAGAAGAGAAGAGAAGAGAAGAGAAGAGAAGAGGATTTTGAACAACCATTTGTACATGCTTCATCTGTTGTGTAATGATACTTAATGCCAGGTTTGGAGCCATTGTGACAATGCCTTCTCTGTCATTGCCTTCCTGGGATCCAGCTGTCATGCTGGAGGTGAGGGGTTTTCCTGGGCTTGGGCGTACCATTTTCGGCTTTACTGGGAAGTGGATTGCAGCTTGCCTACCTATTTGGCCAATGGCAGGAGGGCTGTGGCACTGACCCTGTCCCTGGGGCAGATCGGACTGAGCCAACAGGCTCAGTCCTTGTCCAGTTTTTGAAAAACAAAACAAAACACCGTTCATACATGTTTCATCTGTTGTATAATACCGCTTTCCAATGTGACATAGAGTTAAAGTCGTAGTATTTATTTATTTATTTTACTTATTTATTTAATATGTTGTAGGATGTAGATAGAAATGTAGATACATAAAAGAACACAATTTTTTCACTGCATCTTTCTGTTTGTTCGCTTAAAGAAGGTAGATTTCCGGGGGGGGGGGGGAAGGCTGAGTAACCCCCCCCCCCCCCCAAAGGGGATGGTAGGCCAAATAAGTTTGGGAACCTCTGGTCTATATGTTTGCCTGGGCCTTTGTGATCATGCACTCTTAGCAATAGCTTTGGTATGATATCTTAATCAACATACACATGCATTTATGCTGCTTAGTAACCTGTAAGCAAAACAAGGAAAGAAAAGACCAAACAGACTGCAGACTACGGCGCACAGCATGCGTGCAATTCCAAAATAATTTCTTTTTTTAAAAAAAGCCGGAAAGCAAGTTGCATGGAACATGATATAACTTATGGAGCAACCATGAGATGGAACAAAGGATATTGGCTTGTCCGCAGACGTTGTGGCATCATGTAATACTTACTGCCCCACAATACCGGGTATTGGTTGCTGTGGATCGACGGCAGACTGCTGTGAAATTCAGACATGGTCCTTTATGGAACTCCCTTTCCCTTGATATATTCCCAGCACTGCCATTTTTGTTTCAGTGCTGGTAAAGACACATTTGCATGTTCAGACCCGGAAACCTCCCCCCTAAATAAATTCACATTGACTCAAATTTTAGTTTGGTTTTTGGCAGAATTTAGGCCACAATTTTATTGATTACAGAAAGTGAGTGGTTGCATAGGCTCTGGTTCAACTAGCTCCTGCTCTGCAGGTAGCGCTGACCCAGGGTTCCAGCATAGGTCAGCCAAGGGTGAACACCTGGATAAGCGGAAAGCCATGAACAAACTATCTCCGCCACCCAAATGTCCCCCTGGACTCAGGCACGGGCACAACCCCTCTCAGGGGTTGATCAAACCATTTGAGTCCCTGGATTCCTTTAACGGAATACCCTTCACAAAGGGATGGCTAGAGCGTTCTCCCATCCCTATCACCTGAACCAGAGCCTATCCGCAACTTTACAAGTTGTGACATTTTGCTACACAGCAGGCGAAACCCAAATGGCAACAGCCAATCAGCCAAGTGGGGAAAATTCCTGCCGTGCCCCTGTCCCAACGACAGACAACACACGACGGCATAGCAAGGTCGAGTGCAATAGCCCTAAAAATAGGGAGAGGTGGGCGGGTGTTCCGAATGCAAGCACCGAAAGACGAAGCTCTGGGACACGTGCATGGGTATATATACCTGTAGGTCCCTCGATCCATTTGAATTGCGCCCCATTGGTCCGATTAATCCCAGCATCGAGGGACCTTCCAATTGGGTGTTGTGGCTGACCAATCGTACCCACCCACAACACAAGGTGTCGGTTTCCAGGTCTCACCGCAACACGTGCCCTCTTTGAGGGAGGACCCGATTTATCCACACAGATATTTGGAGTGGGTTGGCCTGAGGTGACCAACTATAAATGGGGGGGTATTTGCTGTAGTGTAGGTGGCCAGCTGCTAACATATCAGAAGATGTGTGTTCCTCTTACCCTTTCTGCCCACTGCAGTCCTTTCTGCCTCTGGGAAATCTGTTTCGGTCGGTTGGGGAACCCTCCAGAATAGTATGGAAAGCATAGGGTGGGGTGGGACTGCAGCAGGAATGAGGAGCAGGAGCAAATTACCTCCCCTCTTCTTTTATTTCTATTGCATACAGATTTGAGAAATCCGATCTAAATTATATTTTTCAATTTTTAATGCCCTTCTGCAAAGATATTTTCAGGTAAAAACAGCAACTTTGCTTCATTTCAAAGCATTTAAAGATTTATGCAAAGTCTTTGTTACAAAACCACTGCTGATGAATAATACTCAGTTTAGCTAGAAAATGCATTTTCTACCACAGAATCATGCTGAGCCTTAAACAGGACATTTTCATTGGTTGGATATTTGGAAAAGAGATAGAGAATAGCCCTGGGATCTAATACATTATGCCTGCGTTCATGCATGCATGCGCACACATGATATCAATATCTACAGAATGATATTTTTTTAAAAAAAAATAGGATTGCCTGAAATGTTGTATTTCTTTATTAAATGAAATATGTTTTATCCTCAGGTAGGGAGATTATGGAGAAATATATAATTCTTGCAATTACACTGTAGTAATATAATTATTGCCAGGGGAGCATGCGAGCCATGAAAAATTCTAACAATTGCATGGTTATTTACGCATTAAAAATGGCATAGAAATTTTATTTGGACTTTAAGCACCACCAAGCTTAAAACAAAGTCAAACATAATGAACTTTTGATTTATGCCAGTATTTGGAATATGCAGGATCTCTTCATTAGATGCACACACACAAACCTACAATAAACTATTTATTTAATTTATAAAAATGTGGGCATATGTTGTAAATAAACTTGTTGCTCCTCAATGCAGAAAAAGCCACGCCACGCCACGCCACCCCAGCCTTGTCTTTCTGCAGGGAAGAAACGGACCTCAAGATCAAGGGCAAGTTCACACTGTGTAAGTGCCAACTTTAGGCTAATCCAGAAGCTAAGCTGAAACGAAGAGTTCATGACCAGCAGACAAAGCTGCAGAATGAAGTTTCCTTTTTGTTCTGTTTGAGTTAAAACTCAGAATGCCACCAGATCAATATTTGATCAGCCTGAGACACATTGCCCCCACTGAGATACACTTCATCAACAGGGAATGGGCTACTAGGCAATGATATTCTAGGAATAAGGAGGACTTGAGGAGGCACAGGCAGTGGTGTGATCCAATATATCAAACACTTTGCCTCAATAGCAATAATAGCTCCTTGAAGAATGCCACCTGCACAGAAAGTAGAAACTTCTGAACGATGAACCTGTTTATTGTTCTTGTAGATTTAAAGGGGGGGGGGGAAAGTGCAGGCATGTAAATGAGTTTCTTTCATGATGCCGCCAGATGTCCAGTATTTTATAGGAGGAATTCAAACACATCCTAGAACTTTGGGTTTGTACATCTAAAATAGATTAAATTATTCTGTGGCCCAAGTGTAACAAATCCACACACACACACACAAACGGAAATGCACTGAAAAATGTGGACAGAAGTAACAAAGAAGGGAAAGATATGAATTTAAGGTGAATGTTGGATGAATGAACGTTCAGTAAAGACCAGGCACAGTCTAACCATCACCACATAAGGAAAATAGGATGAATTTTCAATAAATAGGATGTCTGAAGGCAGGGGCATAGGAAGGGGGTGTGGGGGTGCGGTCCACCCCGGGTGTCATCCCTGAGGGAGGTGACAAAATGGCACACCATGGGGGGAGGCATTTACTGCGGGACCTGGCCTGCAGCATGCCCGAGCCATGCGTCTCTCCTGGGAGTGATGTGGTGGTTCGGGGCCCCGTGCTGCCTGAAATGGCAGCGTGGAGCTTGCGTCCACCAGGCGGACTCTGTGGGCAGCTCACCGTGCTATCCTCATGGGCGGATCGCTGCACTGCTCCCGTGCGTGGATCGCCACACCACCCCCATGGGCGACTCGCCCGGCCCCTGCCACTCCAGGGGCCGGAGCAACTAGCTATGCCCCTGTCTGAAGGACCTTTCACTATCTCATCATATTGCCACTGTTCCTTCTCTAATGCCTTTAATAGCAGGGGAAAACAACGTGGCAGTTGTGGACTAAAACTGCCCATTTCTTTTATCTTTTTTGTTTAAAGCACAGTTTCAATAACAACAGAGAACCAACTCCAGCAAGGTAGAGGAGAAATCATCATATTTAAGGCCTTGCTCATGGCTGAGAGTCAAGGTTCAGCGAGCCTTTGAGGATGAGCTGTGAGTCAGCCCTGCAAAATTATGGAATTAAAATAATGCCCATCCTTCTTAGCATTTGTGTTTGTTTCTCTTCCCACTGACTGCACATGACAGAACCACTGCCAAGCTGCTGGCCACATTCCCAAAGGACAGAAAATTACATTTGCAATAACTAAGAAGCTGTGCTTTATCGCATGTGTTTTAAAGAATGTTTAAGATTGCTGGGTTCACTTTAAACTGTTCTGAAAGTGCTGAAAGTGGAATCCTCCACACACACAAAAAAAACTGGATGGGGGTAGGAGATAAAGTAATGGAAGAAGCTTTGTGCAACAAACTGATGCCAGTTCAAAAGGATACTTTGCATCATAGTTGCAATAGCACGAATCCTTTTACACTTATAGGAGGAATTTGGTCTTTCCTTTAAACTGCCATTTGATCAGGGCTAAGTCCTTAAAAGGTGCAAAGCTTTCTGTACTGGAACAATATCATAGGCCTAATTAACCCTTTGAAAATAACTGCATATCAGTCATACAACTGCTTTCTATACAAAAGATGAGGAACATCTGAAGGCTAAGGCTGCAATCCTAATTCCACTTACCTGGGAATAGGGATGGGGAATAAATTGGATTCAGTTCACATTTTAAAGTTAACCCACCTAATTCACATTTAAAGTGAACCCACCTGATTTTGCAGTTTTCAAAACAATGCACGAACTGAAACCCAGCCATCCTTTGAAATTCTCACTTCTCTGAATTTTGCAGTGAATTTTTCCAGCTAATAAATGTATCCAAAAATGCATATACTTGGGGAAAGTGTGCAAAAAAGCATCTGTCTGAGAAAATAGCATATAAAAATGCATTGTTAGGGAAATTGCTTTGCAAAATGTGTACGTTTGGCAAAATTGCATACAAAAATGTGTACCGGTATATTGGGAGAAAATCACTAATGAATTAACATAAGAACTTTAAAAAATAATAATAATCCCAAACTGAAGTGGAAACAGGGAGAACTGAATTTAAGTTTTGAAAAATGAGAAACTAGGGTGGAGAAATTGACAGATTCATCCCACCCTAGCTGGGAGCCACCCTTGTTGACTTTAATAGGACAGACTTCTTATTAGACACATCCTGAGTTGCGCTGCCGGTTATCAGAGCCGATTGAGAAGAAACTAATAGTGAGGAGCACCGCTAGACCAAAATGTGATGCTTTTAGATTTAATTTTCACTTTCTTCTGTGTATATTGTAATGTTCCCTTGTTGCTATGGTCATTGGCTGAGGCGAATAAAGTTTCTATTCTTATTCTAGACCAAAATGCATTTGCAGGAGCCTGTGAATCAACTCTGCCTCCCAGCATCCATTACACCAAGCTCTACCCTGGGTAACAATGGAGAGGGGAGAGAAGCATTTCTCATTTCAATGCCATTTTGTCTGCTTACTGCTCCTAATAAGTGGAAAGGGAGGGATGGCATTTGGATACTAGGGGGATGAACAAACGGCATTGGGGTGGCAGGAGAGCATTAGGAAAGCACTTTCCAAGGGCTCGGTTTGGTTTGGAACCTTTTCCAGGTTTTCAAGGTATAGGAAGAGGGAGTAAGGTGACAGACAGTGGCACCACAACAGCCCTGGATTTGGATGCAAGTAATAAAGCAGGCAGGGGGCTAGGGCTGGTTGACTAATGCCAGTGGGATAGTGCCCAATTTGCTATCATGGATCGGCCTCCACTATCTAAACCAGGGGTTCCCAAACTTGGGTCTCCACTATTTTTGGACTACAATTCCCATCATCTCTGACCACTGGTCCTGCTAGCTGGGGATGATGGGAGTTGTAGTCCAAAACAGCTGGAGACCCAAGTTTGGGAAACCCTGGTCTAAATCTCAGCAAGTAGAAAGGAGTGCCCAACTTTTCACAGAAGTCAACAGATCTGGCGATGGGAGGTGGACCAAGCATATTTACACCCAGTTGCTCCATGTTTGCAGGATGAGAAACTGTGACTAGAACTGGGTTGTGTACCTGAGAGACTTGCACAATGAATACCTGAAAAGGGCTTCAGGCACACATCTAAATGAGCCCTAATTCTGTGTAGCCTTCATTCCAGTTGTATGGCTTCCAACACTGGTGGATTGCAGGAGGAATGCATTTTCACTAAACCACAATGCAGAAAATGGTCCCTTAACCTTTATTAAACACACACACACACACACACACACACACACACACAGCCACAGTACATTTAGCAGTTCCCCAAATTAAGCCTGTGCTCATCAAAAAGAAGCAATTAGCAAGTGAGATCCCATTATTATTATTTTTTAAGTGTGACCTTAATTAAGTGTGCTACCAGAAGGTATTGGTGATATCATCAGCAGCTCAGTGCATGTTGGAGTGATAAGAAGACACTTACTGTAACAAACAATGGAGAATTTCTTTAAGAAATTGGTAATCTATGCTTTCTTGCATAATAATGAGCAAGGAGATCTGAGAGTTACTACAAATCAATTCCCAGATCCCCCAAGCAATTGTGTGACTACAATGTGTGATGCAAATGCTTTCCAATACAGAATTGGCCCGGCATATATGAGCTTAGAAGCATAAAAAGCAGCCTTATAACAAGTCAAACCATTGGCTCATTGACCTCAGCATTGTCTACAATGACTGGCAGAAGTTCTCTAATATTCCAGGATCTCTCCCAGTGCCACCTAAAGATGTCAGTGATTGGCACCTTTGCATGCAAAACATATGCTCTACCCCAAGCCATTGCTCATCTTTTTCTTGCCTAGCTCATAATGCTAATGCACAGAAGCCGATAGTGTGGCACGTGTCTATCTTAACTGTATTGCACTCTGAGAATTAGAGCTCTGGACATCTGTATTGGCTAAGAACTGCCTGGAAATTCAACCCACTCTCTCTCACACCCTTTCCAAGCACACCTGGGTACAAGATAGGGTTTTAGATCTGCCTGCAAAACAGTCACCGCATCAAACATTTGCAAGAAACAATCAAGGCAATTGACTGAAACAAAGAAAAGATGCTCGCCAAACATAGTCAAGTCTATAGGCTTGAATCTGAGGTTACCTTCCCTTGCATATTTTTATCTTTCTAGAATAAGCTTTTAGATGGTGCTTTGTTTTCTGTGTCCATGTACAAAATATTGTTACTGGATGGCACTAAAGGGGGAAGGCAGTCTAAAAATAGCACTGAAATTTATTACCTTCAGCATTGCCGTCTGGGCATAAGCCACACTCTGGATTTAGCAGCAAATATTACCCCAGTCAGTAGAGAATACAGCTCAGTCTACACTACCCA
This sequence comes from Lacerta agilis, assembly GCF_009819535.1. NCBI lineage: Eukaryota > Metazoa > Chordata > Lepidosauria > Squamata > Lacertidae > Lacerta > Lacerta agilis. Next base: position 28,275,417 of record NC_046314.1, on the reverse strand, counting down.
GATGGTTTTGGGCTGACTCCATATAGGAGTAAGATGTATAGGTGTTTACACTGGTGTCAGCTGGCACAGTTGTATAAACCTGCACCAACTTTAGCCAACTCTCTTTTGCGAGCAAGACTAAGGAGGAGAGCAGGTTATGGCACCCCAAGCATTAAGCCTAGCATGGCCTGCATAGTCTGGTGGCAGCCCCCTCCATCAAAAGAGATGAGCAATTGGGGCCTGGTCAGACAGGGTGTGTGTGCATCAGGGCCTTGTGGCAGCTTTTCTCAGCAGGGGGAGATGCAAAGGGGTTTCAGCTGGCCCAAATTGGCAGGGCCTAGTACTAACTTTTCCCAATAGTGAAATGTGTGTATGGTCTGACTGGTCCAGCAGCAGGCCCAATAGCAACAGTCCTGTCTCATTCCCCCAACAAAGGAAGTGGTTGGCAGGCAGTGTGAGGCAGTGGCAGAAGTTATGAGGGGAGTATTTGAGCAGATATAATAGGGTGCGCACAAACACACATCTAAACATACATATATATTATTAGCGTGCAGCAACTGCAAGATTTGTCCTGTATCTGTAGTATTTTGAAGTTGCCCAGCTTGGTTCAGATCCACTCTGCATCATTCCAATTTAATTCGTCCAAATCCGATCTATTAAATCTGAAGTTCTGCTTAACCCTTCCCACATTGACTATAATGGGGACTCTAAAAATACCATATATTTCATCAAAACATAACCAACAGAAAAGAATAAGCAAGAAAGCAAGATCAACCCATATTATAAGCCAGGCAAAAAAAAAAAAAAAAAGCTATCTTGACATTGCTCATTGGAAAGGGAGACAAGCCAATGGAACCTTCCCCAAGAGAGGGCTTCATAGCCTAGGCATTGCAACCCTGTTCCATGTGTCCTAGTCAATGCACCTCAGAAGACAAAGGAACATGAAGCATAGCCTCCGATGATGAACTTAGTGTTTCCACAAATACAGTTGCAGTGGGTGCTCTAATGGACAGATAATCACATTTCCTCAGATGCAAAATATTGCACTTTGGGGGATTCAGAAAACAAGAAATTTCTACAATGAACATGTGGTGTTGAGAGAAAACCACCTAGGATTGCACAAGAACCTGATTATGTAATACAGCTAAAATACAAAAATTATGTACAGAAGAGCAGATGTGGTAAATAAGAAACTCTACTGTTTTTGTGTGGAAGCATTACATCCATCGCTCTTAATTTTTTTTAAAATGATCATCATTTGGCATTCCCAAAGAACAGCTAAATTCCCTTTCTTTGGCTAAAACTCGAACTTGCATTTCTGACTCTTACCAGGCAGCAGTTACTTGCTTCTCGAGGGCTTCTCGTTAGCTCATAGCATCCCACTCTGCAATCATGTAGACTTGAAAAAAGGATACCCAATTTAAGCAATCATGAGACTTAAGCATTATTGTGCAGAAAGGTCCTCTGTTCTTAGCCTACTGAGATAACGCAAGCAGGACTAGGGCAATCAAGCATAAGTGAAGGGTAATCAAGAAAAAGCTGGAGTTGAAAGCGAGACCCTCAGAATTTTTGTTTGAGGTCAGCTGAAGGCCATGGCGATCATCAAAGTGATCAGAGCTGCATTTTCTCCCAAGTTCTAATGCATTGAAGGGGTGGCACAAGGCAAGAAAACCACCGCTAGCATACAAAGCCGTATAGTCACATTTCAGGGTATTTTTTCTGTTTCCCCCCACATCTATTGCAAAGCTCTTTTCTAATGCTAATGAAGTAGTTCTTCGTGTGTGTTGGTAGGAAGATACATATATTGGAGGCCAAGAAACACAGAAATCTTAAATTAATAGGAAGAAAAGTTAATTGGCTTCTGTTTTGGAGTTTCCTTTTTAAGTAACAGCAGTCGAAACCAGAGAGAGATGCTGAAGACTGACAAATGATTGTCCCTTTGCCTAACAAACAGCTGGAATCATTCAGTATCAAAATTTTAGCATTGTGCATTGTTTTGAATATAGAACAACAAGCAAAGATTCGTGATACCAAACATGCATCACAGCTCTTGGATTATGAGCCAAAGCATTGGGTTGCAGACCCGTTGAAATTAAGTTAGTCATAGCAATTCATTTCATCGGGTCTGCTTGGTGTCGGCCTAGCATTGTCTACAACTCATTGTTCTGAGAGATGAATGACGTGAAATGACATTCTTCCTCCAAGATGTACCCCAATGAGAGATCCAACCAAATTTTATACAACGTGAAACTGGGGCTGAATTTGGGGGTATTGCTCAGGTAATCTATCTGCAAAAGAGGCAGTGTGTCAGTTAGTATGCTGGAGTATCAAGGTACCAACATTCCCCAACTTGATAATCACTGGTGATTTTTCTCAGGTAGGCTCTCACACATCTTAGTCCCTGATGTGCTCTGCTTGCCTACAGCAATAAGCCCTCTGCAGGCATGCTATTTGCATGAAAAAGCAACCTGTGCGAGCAGGGATGAGCATGCTAAGCTCCACCCCACCCCCCTGCTCAAGTTGGAGGGTAAACTTCTGAAGTGCAGCACCTCGTCTCCTTGTGGAGTCTCCCTACACAATCAAGATCCCCGATCTGCCAGTGTTCCAAATCAAAAGTACAGGAGACTCTCCATTTCAGAAGGTCCGCTTACCATTAACGGTCAACAGCATTGCAGCCTGGCCATGGCCAATGAACCATACCTACCTCATCTTGGACTCCATCCTCTGAAACCTTGCATTGATGAAGTAAATAACTTTATAAAGGTTACGCATTTTTCATAGTGCCAGCTCCAGGTTTTGAAGGCCCAGTGAGTAAGATGGTCTCCATGATGAGGCAGGGTGGGCAGAGGAGAAGAGTGGGAAGTGATACCTGCTGATTGTCCTCATTGTCGTATTGTAGGGAGGCTTAGTGATCAGCAGCAGTTGAGCTACCAAGTTGTAGGCCTGGTCAGGAGCCCAGCATGGCCAACCTGTGACACCAGCCCTGACTTTCCATATGGTAGTAGCATAATGGAAGGTATAACCTTATCTGCTCTTTTTATCTCCTCTGAATGTGCCAACCATAAACCAGATCAACTTGGGTCAGAATAATACGTTTCCCTCATGAACTTCTCAAAAATATGATGTGCACTGTATTTTAAGAGTGGAGGGATAGTTGCCATGATAATCCTTTGGGAGAGAGTCTCAAACTGAGATTTACTGAACTGTATCTGCCTGAAATAGGAAAATAAAAAAGCAGGATTTAGTCTGCAAAAAAGCAAGGGAGAGTAATTGGTATGCAAATACTTATTGAAGATTCATGCCCATAAATAAGAGTTATCATAACAAATCAAGCCAACCTTTCAAATCTGAAATCCTCTTATGGACAGTATCCATAGAAAGCAAAGCCCCCCAAATGATTAACAACTATCCTCAAAACTTGAACCCATTTTTTAAAAAATTCACCCTTGAGGACACAGAAAGCAAAGTCAATTTCCTCGACTAAACACCAGCGTCGAATGTGGGAGATTTATTATTGATCTCGACGCAAAAAGACATAGTCCCCTCCACACATTACTCCTGGCAGGCAGCTGCCACTGCCAGCCAATCACATAAAAATGTGGATTAGGTTGTCAATCAACAGCTGCATGCTAAATGCATTTATAAAGGTGGTAATCGCTGCAGCAGTAAAACAGAAGGAAAACAGGCAGCCCAATGCTTCAGCTGTGGTTTCCACTGGAGCAGCTAAAGTGGCATTATTGTACTCATGCTGTTTTGATGCCATGTACCATTTGAAATTCCTTTTAAAAAGCCCCTTTCTTACAAGTCCAGGTTGTGTTAATGGAGAGACCTCCATCCAGAATCACTCATAAGATGACATGGAAGGCACTACTGACAAGGGTGGGTTTATATACTCAGCAGCAGGGCTTTTTTCCGGCAGGAATTCACTGGAACTTAGTTCTGGCACCTCTCAGGCGGGCACCATTGCCATTCTAATAGAACTAGAGAGGTTGCTCGTGGTGAGTTCCGGGATCTCTTTTTCTAGAAAAATGGCACTGCTCAGTAGAATCACATGGTTGAAGCATTTCCTACATTTACACATTTTTTTTTTGGAGTGAGGGTTGATTAAAATTGTCTCTCACCAAGGAGGGAAAAAAGCCAAGTTACTCTCAGTTCATGTTAAACAAACACACACACACACACACACCTTGGCATATCAATTCAACGTGCTGCTTTTGGCCTACACAACCATAGCTACCTAAAGAACCACAGTACCTAAAGAAGGGATGGGGAATATGTCACCCTCCAGGGTCACATATACATTCCATAAAACATTCCCATAAAACATTCCCATAAACATTGTCATAAACATTCCCTAAAAGCTCTCAGAGCGGCTTACAAAAATCAGTATTAAGGAGGTCCCTGGCTTCGGGATCACAATCTAAATAGCAATTGGGAAGGGCCAAGCTGGGCTTCTCTTTGACATGTCAACTACATGTAGGCAGTTTTAGTGTGGTGGAAACACACCACACCCCTTTAACACTCCCCCCCCCAACACAGATCAATTTCTGCAGCTTAAAGTGGGCCAATCCAAGTAAGGGTTTTGTCACATGAATCTGCAGGCTATATTAACTGGTCCTTAGTCACATGCTGTATGGGGGTGTATGGGGTGTCAGGGTAGGGGTAGTACCTCTGATGGGGGACACAACGCGTGCCATCTGGGGTAGTTTGTTCACCTTTGGACGAGACCAATAGTGGGCCCATTGGTCAAGAAGGTGGTTTCTGCACGTGCTGCAAAGGAAAGTGAGGGGCAGATGGGGCTCGTCAACCCAGGAAGGTAGACCATTTAGGAGAAGGAAAACTCTGATCCTTAACCTCCACTGCCTTGGGGGATATCTTTGGGAGAAGAAATGGCTAAGGAGTAAAAATTACACAATTTCAGAGTGGTGTCCCTAGGATGATCTGATTATCTTGTTCTTGGATGCCTCCTTCCGGCAACTCCTGCTGCCAAGCTAGTGCCAAACGAATTGCTCTGCTTTTTCTTGGACCTCATCAGCGAGACTGAAAGGGGAGTCTTTCTGTCTGGGCAGCCCGGGACCTCCATACAGTACATATTGTTCAGTCTTCCACCCCGGGGAAGTCACTGCGTATTTGATCTGGAAGCACACCCAATTGTCTTTCAAGACAGATAGATGCCAACAACAGTCACATGTCTTTTAAGAAAAAGACATACAGGTAACAATCTTAGACTTTAAGGTACTCCTTCTCTCGCATTGGGGGGGGGTGATTTCTGCCAACTTTTCTTCACATCTGCAGCTCCCATATACAACACCATTCTCAATGGTTCCCTCTCCAACTTCCAGAAGCATATTGGCAAGGGGACCGGGGATGGGATGGGGGCAAGGAGATGCAGAAGGAAAGGGGAGACGCTCCATTCTGCAACTTAGATTTTTGCTCATGAAAGGCAAGCTACTTGTCCCTTTGTTGCTCAATAACAAACACGGGAGCTTTGCTAATCCACAAACTATACAAACAGTGATTCGTTCCAGATCTACCTGTTTGGAAAAGAAACACAAGATAAAGCTTATCAAAAATGTAACCGTTGTTAGCCTGCAAAAATAAATTAAAACATGAATACAATTTAAAATGTGCCAAAGTCCTGCTTAATAAAAGCCTCTCCAAAGCTAAACAAGTTTACAAAAGTACCGTCCAATAAATCTGCAGAACTTTTGGTGCAGGCAGAATTTGTTTGAAACTATTACAGTAGCAACCTCTGTAGAGGTAAAATGTAGCATAGAATATATCTTCCACATAGATCTCTTATCCCTTTTGTCAGTTGGGGGAGAAGCAAATATTTTTCTTGAAGAATGACCTATTTATTGTGCAATTGACTGAACACATTTCAGAGAAGAATGAAAAATATAGAAATTGACATCACAACCTAACACTTTTTTATTGTTGGTTTCATCTCAGACCTGATTTCAAGATTTGAAACACAGCATTCTGCCAACATTTTCAGGTTTGCTCTGTTTTGTGGGAGCAGCTCTTCACCCTATCTGTTAAAATGTTCTAGCTAAGAAAAGATATAAAGATATAAAGTCTGCCGTGGTGGCATACAAACCTTACATTTAAAGCACATTTAAATCAAATGGCTTCCTCCAAGCCATCCTAGGAACTGTAGCTTATCCCCACAGAGCTAAAAAAGCAACCCATCATCTTTAGCAATCTACAGTTCCCATGATTCTCTGGGGGAAGTAACATGCTTTAACTATATGGTGGGTTAGCCCGTGTGGGTTAAAACCATATTTTCATTTTGAGAGGGGTGTGTGTGTGTGTGTGTGTGTGTGTGTGTGTGTGTGTGTGTGTAAAAAAACACTGGGCAAATAATGGATATCTATTTATTTTACAGTTTCTGACTTCCTGCAGTTTTTATTGTAATTATTTGTATGTCTTAAACCTATTTTATATATGTATATCATTTTAATTCTTCTTGTTGTTGTTGTTTAGTTGTGTCCGACTCTTCATGACCCCATGGACCAGAGCATTCTATTAATTCTATTAATGTTTACCGGTAATTGTTTTTTAATTATTATTTTTCCAGCAACCCTTGTTTTTATCTGTAAGTGGGGAAGAAGAAGAAGAAGAAGAAGAAGAAGAAGAAGAAGAAGAAGAAGAAGAAGAAGAAGAAGAAGAAGAAGAAGAAGAAATAGGAAATTCTATATTTCACCATTTGGAGGATATCTACTCACGGTGACCCACTCGTAGTATGGACTTCCACTTCCACAAACACTTCGCCTTTCTCCCCTCTCTGCTGCAGCAGTCATATACCCCTCCAAAACAAAGTATCCTACAGAGGGTTGTATGACTTTCCAGAGCAGACTAGGGGGCTGAAGTGGGGAGGGAAGAAAATGGAATCCCATCATGGCCACTGATCCAAAGTTAGATCTCATCCAAAATCTTCAGTTCATCTGGAATTACTTGGATTCCAGCTCAGAAAGACATCCAAATGGCTTATCCTTGAATTAGATATTCTTAAATTCCTTGCTTTCTTAGATGGTAGAGCTGAGAGTTGTTTCTTTCATGCATTTTGATACTTTTGCCATTTACCCCCAGCCATCAGTTTACCAAGCCTACATTCCTGCCACCTTAGGATAGAACCCTCATCAACTCTACCAAGCAACTCTTCAGAATCTTAGTGATGTATCTAAAATTTTGTTTTGTGATGTATTCCTAGCGTCCTCTAAACAAACACCTTATGAGACCTAGTTTTGCTTGTAGGCCTTTGCTGTTATTTGCTTTCTTATCTGCAAGGAGCAAATTTGTTTTATTCCTGGCTTATATTTTCCTCACTGCGTACATTTTTTGTCATGTTTATACAGTAATGCTTTCTTGTAAATACACTGCTAAACACTATTGACTTTGGACATTACATTAGCCAGCTTTTCACTCACTGATAACTACATCGTTGAAGTTTCCCAGCACCTTGCAGTACCCTTCGGTTTGACTCCTAAGAGACTTTGGCTACAATCCTGTATTTACTTACCAAAAGTGTAAGTCCCATTACATTCAGTGGAGCTTACTTCTGAGAAGAATGCATAGGTTTGGACAGCATAGTCCTGGGAGCATTTGCCGCACCCCCAGAGCATCCATGCCTCAGGATGTAGAACCTGTGGTCCTTCAGATGTTCTTGGATTTCAATCCCATAATACTTTGCCATTGGTCATGATGGCTGGAGCTGATGGGAGTTTGGAGGGAGATGGATTACCTGTCCCTGTTTTCCACCATGCAATCACTTCAGCAATAATCACCAGCAATTCTCCTTCATACTGGAGAAACATACTTGGCCAATCTAGTTGGACCTCTTAAACAAACTTCTTGCTGAATTGACCCTCACCACTCAGTTGGAAGGGAATCTAAAGGTCTAATCCCCACTCCCAACAACCCCAGAATTAGAAGGACAGGAGAGGCTCAGCATTGTCTATACTGATTGATACTGACTCCAGACCTGGAATCTTCAGCATGGAAACATGAGCTACCACCCTTCTTCAAGAGCAATTTCGGGGCTATCGTTAAATGGCCATTTACTTAGTTTGTTGTTATAATGTTGGGGTTTAAGCACAGCACCATTTGGGTCTTCTATCTCAGGTACCAGAAAGGTTAGTGTGGCAAGAGGAGGCTCAGCAGATCCCAGAAGTCAGTACTCTTTGGTGTAAATAATGTGCTGGTACCTGGAGTACTGCCATAGGCCAAAATGCTGCCATGCAATTACCAGTCAGGAGACCAAGTTCTAACAACGGACTTCCAGGGCAGGGGTTGGGGGCAGGTGAGCAATAACTCACAAGGTGTCAGTGAAGATAACTTTGTTCAGAGAAACAAAAAAGCTCAGGCTCAGTGAGCACAGCAACTCTTCCCAGTAGATCTTGCCCCAAAGACTAAGCAGGGGTCAGCAAACTATTTCAGCAGGGGGTCGGTCCACTGTTCCTCAGACCTTGTGGGGGGCCGGACTATATTTTGGGTGGGAAATGAACAAATTCCTATGCCCCACAAATAACCCAGAGATGCATTTTAAATAAAAGCACACATTCTACTCATGTAAAAACATGCTGATTCCTAGACCGTCCATGGGCTGGATCCGGCCCCCAGGCCTTAGTTTGCCTACCCATGGACCACAGGTCCCTGCCTTCCCACAGCTCTCTGAATCTCCTCCTTCCCCAGTTCCTTTCCAAGCAGTCCGAGGCTCCTTTTCTGTCTTTGCTATGCCCTCTTCATACCTCTGTGGGTTCAGGAAGACCAGTTGAGAGGGGAGCTGGTCACTGCAGGAGGTGGAGGCTCCTTAGCTTCTTCAGCAGCCTGCCTCATCTCTGCCTTTTGGCTCCACTCCTCTCCAGCCTCCCCTCCTGCTTCTGCATCTGGACTGCTCTCTGCCCCAGCCTCATCCTGCTCATTCAACCCTGTTCCCTCTTCAACTTCCGACACCTCCTCTTCCCATTCTGCTCCCTCTTCTTCCTCTGGCCACCCATCATCATCCCAACACCAATCCCCCGGCTCTGAGCCTTCTTCCCTTGGGAGGTTCCCTAGCTGGTGCCTCTCACCACTCCTCTGCATCCTGTGAGTCTGTGACATCTAGCCGACTTCGGAGCACAGACTCCTGATCTTTTGTGTGTGTGTGTTTTAAAGCATATTTCAGTTTAATGCAGAATGTGGGTGGCATTGTAATAGAGGACGAAAAATAATTCATTCCAAGAAATGCCATGAGTAAGGTGATTAAAACATGATGAGTCCTAGCTCGCCAAATGTCAGGAGGAACTTTGAGCAGAAATTGAGAGGGTAAAAAAGAACAACCCCAAACCACTTTCCTCTATGTAATTAAACAGCCTAGTTATCCCTTCTTGTTACCAACTGGGAGCCAGTGTGGTGTAGTGGTTAAGAGCGGTAGACTTGTAATCTGGTGAACCGGGTTCGCGTCTCCGCTCCACCACATGCAGCTGCTGGGTGACCTTGGCCTAGTCACACTTCTCTGAAGTCTCTCAGCCCCACTCACCCCACAGAGTGTTTGTTGTGGGGTAGGAAGGGAAAGGAGAATGTTAGCCGCTTTGAGACTCCTTCGGGTAGTGATAAAGCGGGATATCAAATCCAAACTACTCCTCCTCCTCCTCTTCCTATGGTTCTAATTTATAAAGGCACACGGCAAGCCTATGGTTTCACCACTAAAAGAAGAAGAAGAAGAGAAGAGAAGAAGAGAAAAGCGGGATATCAAATCCAAACTCTTCTTCTTCTTCTTCTTCTTTCCCTTCCTCCCCCACAACAAACACTCTGTGAGGTGAGTGGGGCTGAGAGACTTCAGAGAAGTGTGACTAGCCCAAGGTCACCCAGCAGCTGCATGTGGAGGAGCGGAGACGCGAACCCGGTTCCCCAGATTACGAGTCTACCGCTCTTAACCACTACACCACACTGAAGCTAACGTTTCAAATGCCAGATACAGAGATCCATCCTAACTTTAATAACAGCCAAACTTTCTGACTGGCCACAGGGGCTCCTTGGAATTAAACCAAGAATGTTTTATTGTGTTTTTAATATTCTGTTGGGAGCTGCCCAGAATGGCCGGGGAGGCCCAGCCAGATGGGCGAGGTATAGATTGTTGTTGTTGTTGTTGTTGTTGTTGTTGTTGTTGACACAGCTGACTTCAGAGACAGGACTTCCAATGTGCTGAACTGAACATAGTCCCCAATGAGGTTAATACACCTTTCTGCTAACAAGAACCAACTTCAGATATCTCTGTAATCAGACCTCTCCATTGTGTTACGCTGTGCCAGTGGAAATTGTTTTGCTCGTGCAGTTACTTAGCTGAAAACTGGTCCAAAAACCAATGTTGTCCAGCGTGCATGGATACTGTCCAAATGTGAAGGAAAATAAAAACATGTTTACCTGGTTAATTCATAATCCCCCTTCTGTTGCTAAGACTATTGTATTGAAGGAGTTAGGGGCATGTATCAGAATGTGTAGGCTATGCGTACAGCTAATATAATAAAATGCCCACTCTGGGAGGGGTTGGTTTTTGAATTAATAATAAACACCAATGGCTGTGATGGCAAGCAAAAAAAAATCTTTTTTGCATGGTCCCTGACAAGGAATAATTATTTAACACATTCTTTCCGAAATCTGAAAGTTATGTGACACATTTGGAAGCTGAGCAAGAAGACAAATGATTAGAGCAGCTATAATCTTGGTTGTGCAGACTTGCAGAGAACAAATCCCAAGTATTGATTTGTGTCGTGCGTGTTTCATGGGTCAAAAATTACAAGGCTTTTCTAGAGCGCATCCTGCAAACAGGTCATGGTATCGGATCCACAATTCCTGTCCGTTGAACATTATTACAACGGCTGCTTTTCACCATTTACTCTCAAAATGTTCAAACTTCTTTAGAAATTAGCAGCATATGTTTGTTTATATTGGAGGGGGAAGGAAGGGGGTTAATGAATCCAGAGTGTATTAAATTAAAGCTTCTGTCTAAAATGTATCTTGAAGCTATTCGGAATAACGTCATTCTTAGCCAAGGGCTAACTACAGGGACCTAATTAAGATGGCCTTCTGGGGAAGAGCATGGAGTTCTCTTTCTCTGTATCATTTTTTATCCTTCTCAGATTGAATGCTGCTCTACTAATGCATCTCCTCCCAACCTTAGGCCTCCCAGATGCTGCTGAACTACAACTCCCAATATCTCTGACTATTGGCTATGCTCTTCCAGGCTGTTGGAAGTTGTAGTCTGAATCATCTGGAAGGCACAAGGCTGGGAAGACTAGGCAAATGAATGACTTGAAAGTGACAGATGCCATGGAAGAAAAACTTGAGCATATGATATTGCATATGCCAGTGTCCCAGAAAAACTGGGACATCCCATTCCTCCCCCATGAGAGCATAAGAGCCATTTTGGGCACTGTGATCTTGCACAATTTACCTCTTTGTCCGTCATTCTTGATAACTGGCAGGTCAATCCTAATTATAAGAAGCTGATGAAATCTATGGAAACTTAAATTAAGCTGGCATAAATTAGCCCTATTGCAAACTCCATTCATGTCTGAGGCTATAGGTGGCTGATCTGGCCTATGTCTGACAGATGAAAAGCAAGCCTTTAAAACAGAATTTGAAATCCACTACCCTTTCTGCCAGTGGGTTGCCAGGTCACATAACTAAGTTGAATGGAATTCGAATCCAGTGTAAGTCCCCTCCTCCTGGTCCAGTCCCTCCACTCCCCTGGAACTTTCAGTTTTCAGGGTTCATACTGACATAGGATCTACCAGTCTTGACTCAATTGGCTGAGGCAGGATGAATGATTTATGTTGGCATAGCCTTGGCTGAGCCAGGGTGTGGGGCTTACATTGATGTAGCCCAGCTGCACCACAAATCAGCTTGCTGAGGTGGAGATCCATTAGATCCTAACCCACTCAACCTAGCAGATCTTGGGTTTGGATTGCTAACTTAGCTCAGTATTCCCTCTAAGGTACCTCAGGATTACTACCCCCATATTTTAGGTAGAGATAGGGGGGGATTACAGTGCCCCTAAGGCTGCTTACTGGGATATAAATTCTGTTGCTCACATATGGCTAAGCCGCCCTATTGTGAAATAATGTAAACATGTCTAGTAATTTCATACTTTATATAATGTTCCATTTCACAAAGGGGGGAAATGATACCGCGGTAAGTTCTAGTATGATGTAACAGTGTCGGGGTTTGGGTGCTGGAGCTCCTTGTGCACGGCCTTGGATTGGTTATGCACGAGGTACCAGTTGCGGGGAAAGTGGCCAGCGTTCCGCGTGCTTTTGAGCACGGTCGCCGGCCAAGCCTCACAGTCTGAAGGATGTTGAGTAAGCCAATTGACGACTCCGAAAGTTTGTGAGTTCCTAGTTGCCTTCTTAGTGAAAAGTTGCCTCGTGAAATAAAATATATACCCTGACTCTGAATAGACGGACCAGTTTAAAGAAATGAAATTTTTTTACTTTACTCCCCCCTTTTAACCCCAAAGGAAGACAGACACCGGTTGTATCTTTAGTGGCTTCGGCAGAACCCGCGTAGGCTCGTCCCCTAAGCTAAGTTCTCCTAAGCTTAAAGACCCTGCGCGCCCAATCTTCCGCGAGGCTAACTAAATAAACTAAAACCGAAATATCTTCCGCAATTCTAGCCCTAGGCTAAACCTAAAGAAAACCTAACTAAGGCTGAACCGAATGATCTTCCGCGATCTAACTCTAACTAAAGAAAAACCCATCCAACCCATCCAGCCCGCTCCTAGTCCCTTAAACTAAACTTGACTTCAACTAAAACCCAACTAAAAGAACATAAACGAACTTCTCCTAAAAGAACGTGCGGTCTCGTGCCTAAGCGGGGTGCCTCTGCCTTTTATTAGGGAACAAACGTGACATCATCATTAGTACTTTAACCAATAAAATCACTGTTGCTGCCCTCCAAAAGGGCGGGAAGCAAGTTTAACGCTCATTAACAACTTTGAACGTGACCGGATCTACAAAATAAAGGCGGATTAATCTTGTAAGTGAATCACACTATTCATTCATGCTTTCACTTTCACTTTTAGGCGCAATTATACTAAAAGTAGACCTTGAAAAACTTATAAAATAACCAAATAAATATGAATCCATGGCGGATCCGTGAAACGTATTCCGACATATCATCTTTCTTTTTTTGTTTTAAATTAAATTAATTTTGATTTAGTTATATAAAAAAAAATAGAGATATCATAAGCATTTATCTGACATAAACATTACCATTTGTTTTGATATAAACTCGACATGAAAGGGCAGAGCATCAACAGTACCAACAGTGTCCACATCAAAACTGTGATATAAACACCAGCAACACTATCAACATCCACCCCCCTCATAAGAGGAAATACTTGTACAATAATGTAGCAATAAAGTCATGAAAATAACAAACCACTAGCCGAACATAAAAGTGATCGATCCGATACACTGTAAACCTTTAAGGCATATATAAATACTTCAATATGTAGTGCAATACAACAAATTACCTTATAAGCATATATACTTTCGCGTGCAGCGTAAAACAACAAATTACTCCCCAAACACAAGAGAGGACCTGATACAGGTCCAAAATTAAAAATAACGGATAACGACTGCCCAAACATAAGAGAGGTCCCGATCCGGGACCCAAAATTAAAGTATAACTAGAGCTGGGGCTACATGGCCTACCCAGACCCCTCCCCCATTTTTTTTAATTTTTATTTGGAAAACTGAGGAAAATGGATAAGGAAACATAAAAGGTGTGTGGCTCTGAGGCTACAGAATCGAGGGAACTTTAGATTCTGGACTTACCACAGCGACCACAGGTAACGGGGAACTAGGGTCCGATTCCAGAGAGGGGATTTAAGCCACCTATGTACAAGTGGTTTTTCGCCACAAGAGGGGATTTAAGCTACCTACATAAAGGTGTCCCAGCCAGGATGAGGATTTAAACCATCTACGCAAGGGTTTCCAGCGAAACGAGATGGGAATTAAACCAACTACATAAAGGTCTCCCATGAACAGCAGGAAACAAGGTGAAGGGAAAAGCTGGGAACCTGGTTTACTGCCAAAGGTAGCATATAGAGGGGTATTCTTCAAAGAAAATAGGGATACCAAAAGGGTAGGACGCCACCAGACTTGACATATATATCTTGAACAAATCCGAGAATGACCAATTCTTTGACCAAAGGAAATATTTCAAATAAAGCATATAAGTGTTACCACATTTTAAACTACAACTTTTGCAAGCACAACGAGGAGATTTAGGATTACTGAAATAAAACATATATGCATGAATATGTCTATGACTAGAACTGCACAAAGGCGATGCTTTGACCTTACATAAACATTTCCATATCATCAAAATTGTGACGCTCTAAATGGAAACCATTGCAGAAAAGCTTTGCATATATAAGCATCCATATCATTAATTACCAAGCTATATGGAAATCACATGTAATATGCGAGGCGGATATTTCAAGAAGCATACAAAGGTAAATATGCAATTTTTACAAGTACAATATAAAGTACAAGACAGGTTTAGAACTGCAAAATGGTGTTGGAGAGGAGGATGAAGACGATGAATGAGTTGCCGGTCGTCTTCTTCTCCGACTACACACGACCATGTAGAAGAAATAGTCCTGGAACTCAGGAAAAGTTCATGGAGCTCAGGAAAGTACTGAAACATCGAGCTCTGAAGAAACAACGATACCTGTAGAAGAAAGGAGGTTAAGCAAGCAAATCAAGGTGATCTGCTAGTGAATGCAGGTATGGGAGTAACTGGAACAAATCTAGGCAGCCAGGAACCAAGGGGCTGCCCAGAGGCAAACAAAAGGCCTAGGCAGTAGGAGGGTAAGGCAAACTGCCCAGAACTCAACTGGTGCTATTTGTTGAGCACTTTCGAAGAGTTGCTGCATTTGACACTGAAAACTGATGCAGTCAAACAACGAGGTGGATATTCTTAACTTGGTTCCTTAGCTCTCCAAGGGCGCACGCACCTGGCAGGCACCCAAACAGCCTTTTCTTCAAGGGCAACTGCAGCATACCCACGACCCCAAGTGATGAGTGGAACTGGTCCTCGCCATTCAATGTCAGGCAAGAGGCGATAAGAGACCAAAGGTCGAGGAAGCTGTTCTTCTTTCTTGAAGTGGAGATCCACTGGGGAATGAGGCTTGTTATGTGGAAAGAGAAGAAAATTTAAGGTGAACAGCACCTTTGCAACTGCCAAAGGGATCTCCGAGGCTGGAAGGTGACGTCCTGCGGTCTGTTTGTGGAGCAGAGTTTTGAAAGTGAGGTGTGTCCTTTCAATGAGAGCTTGGCCTGTCGAATTAAATGGAATCCCGTGGGATAGGGAAATATTCCATTGCACACAAAAGTCATTAAAGGCCTGAGAAGCATAGGCCGGGCCATTATCTGTTTTAATGGCTTGAGGTTTTCCCATAACTGAAAAGGTTCTCATGCAGTGCTGTATGACGTGCCTCGTAGTTTCTCCCTTCAGTGCTGTAGCCCAAATGAAACCTGAAAAGGTGTCCACTGTGACATGCAACTTAGACATTGGAGCAAGGGCTGGGACATGTGTCACATCCATCTGCCACAGCTGATTCGCCTCCGTGCCTCGAGGATTTACAGCGTCAAATGGCAAGCAGATAAGGGGACTTGGAGCACGAAGGGCAGCATGAAATAATGTCCCTTGCTTGTGACATCGGAATGTTGAAGGTCTTGTGTAGAACCTTTGCTGATTGGTGGAAAGTTTCATGGCTTGTCACAGGATTGTCGAACAAGGAGAAAGCTAGAGTCCTGAGGGCAGCGTCTGCTACTGCATTTCCTTCCACCAGGAATCCTGGAAGGTTAGAATGAGAGCGCAAATGTGCAGCAAAAAAGGGAAATGAACGTCTCTGTAGTAGTTCTTGAAGCTGCGCGAACAAATTAAAAAGATTTTCGTCCATGGACGGAGACAGATAAGCAACTGGAAGCGATGATAACAGTCTATATACATACTGAGAATCTACAACGAGGTTGAATGCTTCTGTAGTGAAAGTTTGAAAAGCGAGAATCACTGCTGCCAGTTCCGATCTTTGTGCTGAAAGTTGTTTCTCTGTAAACACAGTTTTCCATTGTCTATCCTCCTTCCATGCAAGGACACCATAGGAAGAGGAGCCATCTGTGAACAGAGTTTTAGCAGTGGGAATGGGTTGAAGCACCAACATAGATGAAAGGTGATAGTTTACTTGTTGCAACAAAGTGAATCTTTTGTCCTTAGGAGGATTATACAAGAATGAACCGACAAAATCTGCAATAGCAATTTGGAAACTATCTGAAAATTGAATCAAAGTTAGTACTTGTTCTTGAGAGAAAGGAAGGTAGATGGAAAGCAGATCATTTCCACTCAGGCGAATTGCACGGCCTCTGCACTTAACAAGGAGATCAGCAACAGCGTCCATACTGGGGTACACATTCCTTTGAGGCGTGTGCGAAAGATGAATCCACTCCACGATTGCCACCTTTGAGGAAGTATCCGGAACGTATAAGGCTGCTGTCGGCAATCTTGGTGTAGTGAAGATAGCACATGAAAGAGCGCAGTTGGCTGTTGGCACACGATCTACAGCTATTTGGTGCAGTTTTGTGTTTACCCCTTGTAAAGCAAGACGCATCTCAGAAGTGCATGGAATAACATCTGAAGGAGATGTATGTCCCTTAAGAGCAGAAAACAATGGCGAGAGTTCAGATGTTGGAACTGCTAGAGACTTTCGAGCCCAGTTTATCTGTCCCAAGAGATGCTGCAATTGTGTTAAAGTAAAGGATTCTGGAATGACTATGCTCGGCATCTCTGGCAGGGCTGTATCTTGAAGCAGTCTGTGACCCAAGTAATGAAATGGAGCAGTGCGCTGTACCTTTTCTGGGGCAATACAAAGCCCAAAAGAGTTCAGGATGCGCGTAAGATGCTCAATATGATGCTCTGAGACCTTTTCTCCATGGATCAAGATGTCATCCATGTAATGACAAACTTCTAAGGCTGGATATTGTGCTCTGAAAGGCTGTAATGCTTTATCCACAAAGTTCTGGCAGAGAGTCGGCGAATTCACCATTCCTTGAGGGAGTACCTTCCAAGAGTATCTGGAAGCTGGTCTGGTGTTATTGAACACCGGTAGAGTGAAAGCGAACTTTTCTTGATCTGCAGGTGCCAGTGGGATGGTAAAGAAACAATCTTTAAGATCGATGATTGCAAGCTGATGGTTTCTAGGAATGAGGTTAGGGTTAGGAAGTCCACATTGAAGGGGACCCATTGGAATAATTCTTTCGTTGATCTTTCTCAGGTCTTGAAGCAAACGCCATTTTCCACTTTTCTTCTTGATGACGAAAATTGGAGTGTTCCAAGGGCTATTAGAGGGTTGCACACGATCCTGGTGTAGTAGCTCTTTGATTAGGGCCTCTGCTGCAGCGAGCTTTTCTGACGTCAGCGCCCATTGGTCGACCCATACAGGGGGTCCTTCCTTCCATGTGAGTGGAAGAGCATGTACTGGCGCTGATGCAAAGGCCCACATCAAAAATGTGTATGGACAACAGTTCTTGCTTTAGACAATAAGTCTCTACCCCAAAGGGTGATAGGTACATCCATAACAAGTGGACGGAGCTGCACCATGGAGCCTGAGTCTGACTGGAAGGTAATCGGATGCACGCTCTGGTGGGCGGGTTCGAAACCTCCGACTCCGAAGACTTCCTGGGTGACAGTCGTTGCCCACTGGTCAGGCCAATCTTTTCTGGCGATCACTGTAACATCTGCGCCTGTATCAAGAAGACCCTTGATCTTTCGTCCACCCATTTCTAAGACGAGATGAGGGCGTTCTTCTGTAATCTTGATTAGCGCCATTGCTGTCTGAGGAGGCAAAGAGTCTACAGGAGCTGTAGGCGTAGAAGTAAGCAAATAGAGTCTGGCAATTTCCAAACCTTTTGTTAGGACACAAGGAACAGTTGAAAATCCTGGAATCAGCAACTGCGATGAATCTGTGATTCGAACTAGGCCTGCAGTCAATGTGACTGTGGCAGGGAGGCGATCCATCCTAGGCAGGATAAGGCAAATTGAAGTGTCTGGGAATGGACCACGAATGGATGTTGGCAATTGCTGAGCAAACCATGGATTTGAAAAGTAACAGTCCTCTGTTAAGAAGAGTGGTATACCTGGGACAGAAGATTCTTCTTGTTCTTCGTTGGCAGTGTTTGAAGATATCTTTTTGGCTTCGGGTTTTTTGCACTGCTGAAGTTGGCAACTCTGGAGCTGCTTGGCGTTGAGTTGGCAAACTTGAGGTTCTTCCGTTGGTAAGAGTTGCTGATGCTGTTGAACCTGCTGGCATTCAGTCAGTTGTGCATCAAACTGACAGGATGGAGCTTCTTCTTTGACACGAGGCAGTTGAAGTTGTTGTTCCTGATAATTGCTTGATTGTGGCGGGCTGAGCTTAAAAGCTGGAGGTGACACAAAGGTGTGGACATTGTTAACTGGAGTGATGTTGAAGCTTTCACAAGAGGGAGCTGGCTCACTCACTTGCATTCTTTGGCCACATGGAAAGTGATCATCAGCTGGGTTGCAACTTGAACACTGCTGTTTCATCAAGGGCAAATGTCCTTCAATGACAGATTGACCTTGACTCAAAGGTGAGTAAAGCTCAGGTGCTGCGAGGTTGACCTCAGTAGGATGTTTTCTCAACGTTGAAGGCAATTCTGCGATCAGAGACTTGACTGTGATTGCTTGCTGTGAAGCAGGATCAACATCAGCAGGAACTGAAGGGCGGTCAGCAGAAGGTGAACTGGATGCTGTGTTCTCTACTGGAACCCTTTGAATAGGTAAGGCAGATGATGAAACCTCTGGAACCTGAATGCTTGATGAGGTCACATCTTTTCTCTGGACATCTGGAGAGTAGATATCTCTTTGGATCACTCTTTTTTCCTGATGACCTGGATAAGGAGTAGCGTTGTTCACCTTTCTGGGACGATTGACCTTCATGATGTTCTTGAACTTGCACCCTATTGTTTTACCGGGGCCGGGGCGCGGCCCGCAGAACCGTTTCCCTGAACTGGAGATGAGGTAGGTGATGTATTTTGTGGATTCAAACGACAATCGTTCGCCCAATGAAATCCTTTCTGACAGATGGGACATCTCTCTGGCGGCTTGGCAGAAGGCCTTGGCGTTGTTGTGCACTGCGACCGGAAATGCCCATCGCCTCCACACCCATAGCACTTCTTGACTGGCGTAGAGCTGTCTTGACGTGGCATCTGTACCGCAGCTGCCAAGAGCTGTGCTTTGTAGGAGTGGGTACCGACATTCTGGCAGACGCGTAGCATCTCAGTCAATGTGGCATCTGGACGAGCTGCAACTGCTGTTAGGGCATTCTTGCAGTCATCATTGGCATTTTCAAAGGCAAGTTGTTTTGTCAGCATGTTTCTGGCATGACGATCTTCTATCTGGCGTTCCACTGCAACAATCAGGCGATCCACGAAGTCCCCATAAGGTTCTTTTAGACCTTGCCTAACTGCAGCGAATCCTGATACTGAGCTAGCATCTGTGCGATTGGGTAGTCTGCGCCAAGCTTTGACCACAATGTCTGCTATGGTGACAAGTGCAGCATCAGGTATGGCTAGCTGTTGATTGAGATTGGAGTAATGTCCTGATCCTGTGAGCATATCTTCTGTGGCAAGTGGCGTTGCACGTCTGGCTGCTACTTCTTTCCACTCTTGCAGGCACAGAAGAGCATCTGTAGGCGACAGAAAGGTGCGAAGTATCAACTTCCAATCAGATGGCAGAAGTCTACTAGTGGACAGTCCTTCAAGTAAACTTCTAGTATAAGGAGCTTGAAGTCCATTTTCGCGTATGGCTTTTCGCAGTTCACGTAGTGTTTCAAAAGGAATGGCTTGATATCTTGCAGGTTGTCCTCCATTAGCACGAATCACTGGAAAGATGTGCATTGGATCAGCACTAAAGTCTATTTGTCCCAAAGCTGCTTCCAAAGCTTGGGTTCTGCAAATGGGCTGCATTGCTGTTGGATCTGTAGGTGGCATCAGTGAGTTTAAATCTTCTTGATGCTTTCCAAATGATGAGCCACTAGATGGTGCTAAAGAGTCTTTGACATCTGGATGCCTTGAAGATGGCTGACTATGAAGACAAGATGGCTGACTTGAAGTTGGATGAAGACAAGATGGCTGACTTGAAGTTGGATGAAGACAAGATGGCTGACTTGGAGTTGGAGCATAAGGTTGTTGGCTCTGTACTGCAAGTCCTGGCATCTGGATCATCATTGTTTGGCTTTGCTCTTGTCTTGGAATCTGCATTGGCATTGGAGGTGCTGAAGGGTTGGTAAATTGCTGTTGTGCTGCTTGCATTGAAGCTTGGATTGCTGTTGATTGGAAATCAGCTTGCTGCAAAACTGGAGCTGCTGGCTTGAGCGCGGCCTGCAGGGCAGCAGGGTTTGCTGGCAAAAAGGCTGCTTGCTGCTGCTGCTGCTGGATCGCTGGCAAAAGCGCGGCTTGCGATGGAGGAAGCGGGACCGTTGCTTGGAGCGAGGTCCGCGGCTGCTGCTGACTTGAAATCGCTGGCTGGTAAAAGGCCTGCGATGACTGCTGAGCGACTGGCGGTGGGGCAGTCCGCGGCGGGGCTTGAAAGGCCGACGGCGTCTGCTGCACCGGCACAGGCGGCAATGAATCTGGCAACGACAAATTGGACAAGGGCGAGTGCGTGTACGACAACGGGGCCTGAACTGGCTGCTGCGAGGGGGCCGAAAATGGCACAACCGCAAGCGGCAGCACAGGGGCACTATTAAAAGCAGTATTTCCTAAATTCACTGTTCCATTAAGCAAAACATTTCTTGGAGCGATTTGTTGAAAGCAGTTTCTTACTTTGCTCCATACTAATTGTACAGGAATTCCGATTTTCGGGTTGGCCATAAATTCTAACCCGATCCTTTCCCATGAGGCTAAATCTTTCGTTCCTTCCTTAGGGACCCAGGGACAAATTTCCCCAATGGTTTTAACTAAAAGCTCTACTTCTGATTCAGAGACAGGGTGACCATTTCTTTTCAAAAGGTACAATAAATCTTCACAAAATTTTACTTGAGCAGTTGAGAGTGAGGAGCCCATTTTTTAAACACTTTTCCAAAACTTTTCCTCCCCCACCCGTAGGCTTCTACTAGGGGACACCGGTTCTACCCGTAGGCTTTGACCGAAAAACCTGGCACCCGTAGGCTTTAGCCAGAAAACCTTTCCCTCCCACCCGTAGGCTTTTTCGGGAGACACCGGCCCTACCCGTAGGCTTTGACCGAAAACCCTGGCACCCGTAGGCTTTTGCCAGACCCTGGCACCCGTAGGCTTTTGCCAGAACCCTTCCCACCCGTAGGCTTAAGGGAAGACCTTACTCTGCCCGTAGGCTTACACTAAACTCCTTGCCGCTCTACCCGGGGACCCCTTGGGGCAAAATACACGCGCGCGACTTCTATTTACACTACTTTGGGCAAGCGGTGGATTCGCGCTACTGCAGCGAAATCCTGGATAAACCGGGCTGTTATACCTCACCTCTCAATGTCTGTTTCCGAGCCACTTCCGATATGTTGCCTTCAACCGGAGTCTTCGTGGAAGCGATTTTTGACTACGCTTTGCCTCAGAGAGGGGCACCACTTGTCGGGGTTTGGGTGCTGGAGCTCCTCGTGCACGGCCTTGGATTGGTTATGCACGAGGTACCAGTTGCGGGGAAAGTGGCCAGCGTTCCGCGTGCTTTTGAGCACGGTCGCCGGCCAAGCCTCACAGTCTGAAGGATGTTGAGTAAGCCAATTGACGACTCCGAAAGTTTGTGAGTTCCTAGTTGCCTTCTTAGTGAAAAGTTGCCTCGTGAAATAAAATATATACCCTGACTCTGAATAGACGGACCAGTTTAAAGAAATGAAAATTTTTTACTTTACTCCCCCCTTTTAACCCCAAAGGAAGACAGACACCGGTTGTATCTTTAGTGGCTTCGGCAGAACCCGCGTAGGCTCGTCCCCTAAGCTAAGTTCTCCTAAGCTTAAAGACCCTGCGCGCCCAATCTTCCGCGAGGCTAACTAAATAAACTAAAACCGAAATATCTTCCGCAATTCTAGCCCTAGGCTAAACCTAAAGAAAACCTAACTAAGGCTGAACCGAATGATCTTCCGCGATCTAACTCTAACTAAAGAAAAACCCATCCAACCCATCCAGCCCGCTCCTAGTCCCTTAAACTAAACTTGACTTCAACTAAAACCCAACTAAAAGAACATAAACGAACTTCTCCTAAAAGAACGTGCGGTCTCGTGCCTAAGCGGGGTGCCTCTGCCTTTTATTAGGGAACAAACGTGACATCATCATTAGTACTTTAACCAATAAAATCACTGTTGCTGCCCTCCAAAAGGGCGGGAAGCAAGTTTAACGCTCATTAACAACTTTGAACGTGACCGGATCTACAAAATAAAGGCGGATTAATCTTGTAAGTGAATCACACTATTCATTCATGCTTTCACTTTCACTTTTAGGCGCAATTATACTAAAAGTAGACCTTGAAAAACT
Organism: Lacerta agilis; assembly: GCF_009819535.1. Lineage (NCBI taxonomy): Eukaryota > Metazoa > Chordata > Lepidosauria > Squamata > Lacertidae > Lacerta > Lacerta agilis. The sequence goes on along the minus strand of NC_046314.1, from coordinate 28,252,873 downwards.
TATAAAATAACCAAATAAATATGAATCCATGGCGGATCCGTGAAACGTATTCCGACATAACAGCACACCGAGAGTGAATTTGAATCAGATAAACCAAGTTTCTCTGACTTCCATGGGAAAGAGGGAAAGGAGCCAAATTATGTCTTGTGATGACTAAAGATGGACCCGTTTGTTTGTTCACCACACAAAACACTGTAAAAATATCCAGCCTCCTTCTGGCAGAAAATAGGCTAAGCTATTCCGTTCACTCTGATTCTCCAGAAATCCTTTGCCTTGACTGCAACCTTTCTAGAAGAAAACAAAATTAAGCATTAAAAAAAACCTTTGATGTGTCTTGCCTATTATCACAGTTTAGCACATGGGGGAAAAGAAAGGCCGATTTATTTAGTTCAATCCCATCTCTGGCGGCATTTTATTTCGCTTCCTCTGTCTAAGCCAGTGTCAAGAGTCAGCGGTGTGATCCCCAAGGAGGGAACATTGTTTATTGTACAGATCTTTAATATGTTGGGGAATAGCAAATAACATCCCTCATACAAAAACCTCTTTTTGGTGTGTATCTCCAGTGTCTTGAAGTAATTTAAAGCGAGCAGCTGGGTATCTCAGTCGGTTAGAACATGGTGCTGATAATGCCAAGGTTGCAGGTTCGATCCCTTTATGGGACAGCTGTATATTCCTGCATTGCAAGGGGTTGGACTGGATGGTCCTCAGGGTCCCTTCCAACTCTACAATCCTATGATTCTTCTTTCTCCAAAAATGGTTTTGTAATCCAGGGGAAAATCCCACTATGAACAGCATTGGTTTGCCCAGTTCTTTCTTGTGCCAAGGTTTCTGTAGCTGGAACTGCTCTACCGCCAAGCCCTAACTGCATGTCATCCCAGTACCTACCTGTTCAAAAGCAACAGGCTGTGTCTCCACCTGTCAGGCTTCGGGGAAGCAGCTTTCTCCCCCCCCCTTTGGCCGTGGATAATCAGAAAAAGTAAAAATAGTCTCTTGCCATTTAAAGAGATTTTAATAACCACAGAGAAAGAACAAAGAGTCCATTCTCAGAGTAAAGGTGCTCCCAATTAAGGTTTACCCCACTTCCCCCCGAGTCACACATGCCACTTCCTTGTCTTGCAACCTGATCTCGTAACCACTGTGCCTTCTGTGCAGTTATTTTATCTAATCTCCTTGACCTTGGACTGATCAGCTGGACACTTTCCAGTGAACCAGAGTCTGTTAACTCTTTCTCTCCCAATTCTTCTTCTCCTAGCTGTTGACCGCCCAATTCTTCCCACCTTTTGTCTTCTGAACTATGTCCCTCTATGAACTATTGTTCCAAATCTATACTGTCCCACTGCTCCTGGGAAGATTCAGGATCCTGATCAGGAGCAGGGGGAGGGGGAGGCTCCCACCATTCCTTATCTGTGCAGCCCTCCTCAGCATGGTCCCTGACACTACCCCCTCTGTCCTGTGCTTCCATTGGCAGGACTTATCCTCATAAGAACCCTGCTTGGATCGAGCCAATGGACCACCAAGGCCAATATCCTGTTGCCACAGTGGCCAACCAGATGCCTATGGGCAGTGGCAGCTGGTGGACTCTGGGCCTGGCAGGGCAACCAGACAAGATGCAGGAGGTTTTATAAGTGGGGCCAGCAGACAGTTAAAAGGTGTGACACAGACCTATGGAAAACAATTATTCCCTTCCTTCGGCTTATGCACTTGTAGGTTCACTTTCTGGAATATGGAACAAAAATGGCAGGATATTTATTAGGATCTGGGAGAATAGAGTTAAAGACACAAGTTGGCCTTCCAAATGTGTCCTTTTGGCCACAAAATGCAACACAGCCATCTTTCAAAATTTACACTTCTCTGAATTTTGCAGAGTAATTCTCCAACCAGGTAATGTGTACAAAAATGCATGAACTCTCAGGTGAACATGTGTATATTAGTAAAAATAACATATGGAAATGCATTCTTTTAAGTTAAAAAATATTGCAAAAATGTGCGTAATCAGATCAATTGCAAACCAAAAGAAATTCACTTTTTTCCCAGATAACTTTAAAAAAAATTCACAAACAGGTTTGGAAATATAGAGAACTGAACTTCAGACTGGATAAAATGAGAGACTGGGGGGGGGGGGATTGACAGGGTTGCCCATTCCTAATGCAGCGTCATTCCATCACTGCCCCACATAAACAAAGAGAGTACTTAGTGCAGTTGCTGCTGTTCATTTGTTGGCTTTTTAAAATAATAATTTTCATTAAATTTTCTGTTTTACAATTTCAAATCAACATTTTACAAACCTTAAAATATCCAATGACTTCCCTTCTTCTCTTTCCATGGTTCATTTTACATGTCATACATCCCTGCATATTTTACTATAACCTTTCAAATCGATTTTACACTTTTACATCCATCAAAAATTATTTACCCTTTTGAATTTATCTTAATGCTGCCAGCGTTTTCAGCTGCATACAGTTATTTTCCATATATTCAATAAATGTTTTCCAATCTCCTTTAAATGTATGTTCTTCTTGCTCTCTTATTTTATATGTTAAATCTGGAAGTTGTGCATATTCTGTCAATTTAATTTGCCAAACCTCTTTAGCTGGGACCTCGCTCACTTTCCATTTTGGGGGGCTAACAAAACACAGGCCGCAGTTGTTGCATATATGAATAACTTTTTTCCGGCACCTGGGAATTTCAGTCTGGTGCTCATTAGTTGGCATTTAATCCTGCCCACAAAGATAACATTTCAAGCGGTCGTTGCTTCAGTCAGAAAATTTGAGTCAATTATCTAAAAGGCTTCATGAGAGATTAGTCCTTGCGTAAACTCATTCTGGACCATAAAAAGGCTGGACCATAAAGAAGGCCGATCGCCGAAGAATGGATGCTTTTGAATTATGGTGCTGGAGGAGACTCTTGAGAGTCCCATGGACTGCAAGAAGATCAAACCTATCCATTCTCAAAGAAATCAGCCCTGAGTGCTCACTAGAAGGACAGATCCTGAAGTTGAGGCTCCAGTACTTTGGCCACCTCATGAGAAGAGAAGACTCCCTAGAAAAGACCCTGATGTTGGTAAAGATGGAGGGCACTAGGAGAAGGGGACGACAGAGGATGAGATGGTTGGACAGTGTTCTCGAAGCTACTAACATGAGTTTGGCTAAACTGCGAGAGGCAGTGAAGGATAGGCGTGCCTGGCATGCTCTGGTCCATGGGGTCACAAAGAGTCGGACACAACTGAACGACTGAACAACAACAACAAAACTCATTCTTTCTGTTAGCAACAGTGATACTTTTTCTGCACTCCAGAACTTCCTGTTTGGATAGTCTGCTCTGTCAAGCCTTCATATATTTACTAAAAAGGGGGCAAATGACACACACACATGCCCAACCACCCTCACCGTATTTGACGGATATCGTATGCAACAGTCAAAATGTCTTTCAGCAGCCCAGTCTGCATGTGTCAGCTGACAATCCGCTGAGCCATTCAGACCGCAAATGTCCATTAGGTAATTAGTGTTTTTTGTCCTACCTTTTCAAATCTGTGTTTATTGAGACAGGCTGTCAAATGAGTTTGCCTGCTAATAAAACGCACCTTGCTGAGCCTGAGTTGAGCTTGTTTGTGGCAATACTGGACAACGCTCTTGGACCTGCTCACAGCACACTGTTCCGCAGAAGCTAAAAAATAAATAAACCTGCAGGTAGAGTGAGCTGGTCAAATTATGGCACCTGCTGTTTGAAAGGGCCATTTAGTAACATTATCAGCTGGGGTGGGGGGAAATGCTTGGCAAGATCCTTTTGTTCTGTTTTGTTTGGGTTGCATTTAGGGTATTCGAGGCTTTTGTTCCCTCCATTTGGGAAGAAGGCTGCAGTGTGCCGCATTTAAAATAATCTTAAACCTGGAGAACCATTATGATAGCAGCTCAAAGAGCCTAATGCTGGGTCCGTTCTTCTACATGTATGGTAATGCTAAATGCTTTTCAGGTAGCCAGTAATAACATGCTCATTTCCTCAAAGATAGCCTAGAGCAGTATTTCCCAGACTTGGGTCTCTGTTCCCATCATCCCTGGCCACTGGTCCTGCTAGCTAGGCTTGATGTGAGTTGCAGTCCAAAAACAGCTGGAGACCCAAGTTTGGGAAACATAGGTCTAAGGTAAGGATGTGGAACTTGTATACCTCCAGATGTTGTTGGACTCCAGCTCCCATTAGCCCTAGGTACGTACCCTCCAACGTGCCAAAGAGGAAAATAAGGATATTTCTCACCCCACCACAACTGACCCTCCTTGACCCTCCATTCCCCACTCCCAGAAGGGCATTTCCACAACCACTATACCAATGGGACACAGCACAAACACCCTCCAGTGTCCTGAGGAAACCCCTTAATCCGAATTTTGTTTTATTTTATTGTTTGGCAGATTTACGGGGGGGGGGGACACACACCAATTAATAAATTTCTGGGTTCACGTCTCTGCTCCTCCACATGCAGCTGCTGGGTGACCTTGGGCTAGTCACACTACTCTGAAGTCTCTCAGCCCCAATCACCTCACAGAGTGTTTGTTGTGGGGGAGGAAGGGAAAGGAGAATGTTAGCCGCTTTGAGACTCCTTCAGGTAGTGATAAAGTGGGATATCAAATCCAAACTCCTTTCCCCGCCACACAAACACAAAACTCATAGCTCACCAAGCTCTTCCATGTTGCTGGAACCATATCCAGAACCCACACCTCCTTCTTCTAAGTCTCTCAGTTTCCCAGCTCAGGCAATTATCAATTTATAATGCTTTCCCTTGAAAATTGCTTTGGACCCTACGATTCTTACACACACACACACACACACACACACACACACACACAAAATTTGCTTCAAGAATAGGCAAATTATCTGTAACCTATCACTGTAATTGGCTTTGAAGACACAGAACGTAACACGCCTGTGACTTGAGGGGTAGGGGATACTGCAAGCACAGGAAACAGACATTTGTTTTCATAGAATTGTAGAGTCGGAAGGGATCTTCAGCTTCCCCTACTCCAACCCCCTGCAATGCCACTGTCCCAAACAGGGACTGAACCTGTGACCTTGGCATTAGCAGCAGCACGCTCTACCCAACTGAGGAGTGGCACTGAGGAGCGGTGCCAGCTGATCAGGCTGATGAGGGAAACTTCTGAGCTCCTGGAGGGGCTCAGGTTCCCACCTCACACACCAAAATCTCTCGAGCTGCTATCCTTCAGTGCCCACATCACAAGCCAGTCAAATACACATGTGCTGCTTTACCTGCCTACCAATGTGAGATCAAAACAAGGTGTTGGGTTCCCTCCACCCCTACCTAGGACTATGGGTGCTGGGCTATCAGAATGTCTGCTGTGATGCCACAGTCCCAGCTACAAAGACTCCTGAGGCCCTTTGTGCAAAAATACATTTTTAGTTCTACACTCCTAAAACATCCATCTAATAAATCTACATTTCATCTAAAAATAATGCTATGGGGCTTAATGGGAAACCTGATCATTTGTGGGGGGTTTTCCTGCCATAATTTGTATTTCCTTCCCAAAGCACCCATTTACTATCCTGGCATCATGCCATTATCTAGTTAACTATTGTCTAGTCCAAGCAAGACAGGGGTTGCCAAACTTTTGGGGCCAATGGGCACATTCAGAATTTTGAGGGAGGAGTTCAGTGCTGTACTAATTCGAAGTCCCATAGCAATGGACAAATTGCAATATAAATTTTCTAACTGTGTTGTATTCACCAGGTACATATAGCAAAAGGAAGCCTAGAAGAAGAAGAAGAAGAAGAAGAAGAAGAAGAAGAAGAAGAAGAAGAAGAAGAAGAAGAAGAAGAGTTTGGATTTGATATCCCACTTTATCACTACCCGAAGCAGTCTCAAAGTGGCTAACAATCTCCTTTCCCTTCCTCCCCCACAACCAACACTCTGTGAGGTGAGTGGGGCTGAGAGACTTCAAAGAAGTGTGACCAGCCCAAGGTCACCCAGCAGCTGCATGTGGAGGAGTGGAGACGCGAACCCGGTTCCCCAGATTACGAGTCTACCGCTCTTAACCACTACACCACACTGGCTCTCTAGAATAATTATGTATATTTTAATTTAGGCAATCTATGTAATAGGCTTATGTTAGAATACGAATATGGATTTTGAATTTGGTGCTTGTACTTTGTTTCTTTTTGGTTTTGAATTTTTTAAAAAAAGCAATGGACAAGTTGCGCTAGCAGAATGGCTTGCACAAAGGAAGGGCAGGAAGCCAGCATGGCTTTCATGGCTGGTTGCACAACTGATTCCTGTAGCCCCACGACTTCATTTTGCACTCCCTCCATCTCTAGCCAGAGCCACCTGCTGCTATTGCTACTGGCTGCTACTTGCTCACTAACCCACCTACTCTGGAATACAGAGATTAATTTATCATTTGTTCCGCATTTCTTTTTCACAACGTTCTATCTTTAGGGTGTGTTTTCCCTTTAACTTTTTCCTTGAAATAACTTCAAAAGTTGTTCATTGTTGTTATACCTAGCCGGCAAGGGCTTTTTCTGCCCCCTCCAGCTGCTTTTTCTCATTCTTCAGACTCCATGATATCTTACACATGAATATTCTTAAGGAAATAAGTAGGCAGCCGTGTTATCTTTCCTTTCCTTAACATTCTTCTTTGTTTTTTCAATGCCTGAAAACTAATGAGGCTGAGGGGGGAAATGCTTTCAGGTGCTTAGTTTTATTTTTGACCCCCCCCCACACACTCATCAAACAAAGTGTATGTCATTCCATGAAATACAAGCCATTATTCTTGCTTGTATTTAATAACTGCATTTAGCGGAAATGTTATACTCGCGCCTACCCATTTGAATGTTTTTCCAACAGAGAACAGACGTTTGTTCTGTCTCCTGTTTATTATTTGAACTTCTTCATTCTGCAGAATTAATTCGGTAGAACCAGTTTAGTGTCGGAAGAATGTTCAGGGCGAGCACCCAAAATGAATTGCCTGTTTACGAGCAGGTCTCATAAAGCTGGTGCAGTTAGCCGCATATCAATTTGTGTTTTTTGTCCAAATGAGATCGCAATTGACAGGGGAAGAATTCTGCTCTATTAAAATCAATAGGAGGGCTTAATCGCTCCATTAGTGTTTGACAACGTACAACTTACTTTACAATTTTTATCTCATTTGTTAATGCAACCGCCTCAGGTTTCCAGGAGGCTCCCTAAATTCATAGAATCATGGAAATGTAGAGTTGGAAAGGACCCCAAGAGTCATCTGGTCCAAGCCATGGAAATGCAGGAATCTCAACTAAAGCTTCCATGACAGGTGCCTCTCCAGAGCTTTTCCCAGCCTCTTCCCTTGGGCAGTTCATAGTGGCTGCAGGAGAGCAGGCGAGGAAGAGGAGAGGCTGCAGCTGCTGAGCCCGAGCCCCGTGTAATATGTCTGCTCTGAGTGGCAAGCAGAGGGCAAGGCCACCCTGGACAGGAAGAAAAGGGGAGCAGAGTGGAGAACAAGGAGTCTTGATTTTTTCAGCTTTTTGGGGGGAAATGCTTTGTCTGGTTGCATGCAATCTTGCCCCTTTCTAAAAATTTATTCATTGGTGTGTGTTTTTCTTTTTGTAAATCTACCAAAGAATAAAATAAAATCAGGTTTAAGTGGTTTTCTCAGGATGGAAGAGGGTGTGTGTGTGTGTGTGTGTGCTGTATCTCGTTGCTGTAGTGGTGGCGGCACTCGCTCTTCTTCTGATAGGAAATCCTCTGCATAGAGGGGGGTGATGGACAAAAATGTGGGAGTCTAGAAGGGTCAGTTGGGGGGGGGGAGAGTGAGAAACGTCCCTATGTTCACCTGAGGAATACTGGGAGGTATGCTGTGGAAAGCCCCAAACATGGTCGGTTGTTTGTGGTTGTGTGAAGCAGACCTGAGAAGGGATTTGCACCTGGGTTACCAACCAGTGAGATGGATACTCCTCCATCTCTACCTCATGGCACTGGGATGTTGTTGTTGTTTTTTCCCAGTGTTTTGCAGTCAGTTTCGTGAGATGTGCTTTTAAAGGGTTATGAACAAGGCTTTTCCTTGGTTATAGGAGTCAGTCAAGTGCCCAAATGGTTTTGCTCCCCCCTCACTAAGCCAAATGAGGTTTAAAACAGCTTAGTCTTTCAAAACGCTATCATGAGTTCATTCCAGTGAATTACAAGTTGCAAGGAATTAATGTCATAGTTCTGGCAGAAATTTCAATATAATCTCAGGGTATAATTAGGTAATGTCACCATGGCACTAGGTTACTAATTAAGCACACCATTAGAAACTATTGCTGTTTTCAAGAACATATATTTTTAAGAGTAATTGTCTTTTAATGACTACCGGAGGGATTTTTTTTTCTGTGAGGAAATTAAGACAAGCATAACCCTTGTTGGACCATAGACTCCTCTTCTGGATAAATACATTGTACACCTGACACAATTTTGCCCATCCTTTTGAAGCATTCATTCTTACATCCAAAACTTAGGCTGTATTCCTAACCCTACTTACCCAGGAGTAAGCCCTGCTGAATGCAACAGGACTAACTTCTGAGCAGACATATTTAAAATTGTGCTGTTACTCATGCTTACTCCCTCTGATTTAAGCTGGCCTACTCTAAGCATGACTTACATCAGGCTCCAATCCAGTGTGGAAATTGCATCCTTCCCTGCATGCAATTTGGTTTCACTTAATGGATCCTGGCAACAGCAAATCATAGGGCAGCCTATGTCTATCATCACTAGTGAAATAAACAGTGCTTCAGTGCTGACATCGTCACATGTAGGTCGTTATCAATTTACAAAATGAGTGGGTGTGTCTTTCAGGATCAATTTCCATTCATTTGTCCTGCAAAGGCAAGTTAGGCTTAAACTCCAATCTAAAAATCCAACTCTGCACAATTAACTCCCAGTCATACTACACCCTTTAAAAAAAACCAAAAAAAACCCCACCCCTCTTTATCTGGCAATATAGGACTGAAAGGAATGAGAGGACTTAGATGGAGCATACAAATGCATATTGTGAAAGGAAATTCATTTAGAAACATGTGCAAATAGTATTTAATATTTATGGGAACTTCTTGCTTTAAAAGGGGGAAGCAGAATGATGTGAAAACAGGGTGAGAGAGGCTTGTGAAGAAACACATGTGAAACTGACATGAACTGGAAACTTGACTGATCCACCCATCCCTAGTTTCTCCCAAGTGTTACCAAGACTTAGATCTGGAACTTCTGTTCAATTATAGGATAACTGATACTAACAGCAGAGATATGAGTGTGTCTAAATGTTTGTAAGGTGTCTTTCCATTTCTGATTGTCCTTCGGTTTTCTCTCTCCTCCTCCTTCCACCCATCTCATTTGGATTGTTTTGCTTGCTGTTCAATAAATATTTGCACTAAAGTGGAAGAACACATTTTAATTGTTTTAGGATGCAATTTCATTTCTTGAGTGGGGGGGGGGGTGTCCAGAGTATGCAACCCTTTGCTTGCAGTGCTCACCAAACCATTTCGAATGCAGTTAATATTCCCACCCCCATTCCCTAATATGCCAGAATGACATCATTGATTACCAAATTCATTATAATTGTAGAAGAATTTCCAGACCATTTAAGCCCATTCATGGGTCAGAGACTTTTCATGTGCTTTGTTTAAGGAGTTGCACATTTTTTTCCTTTGTGGACTACTTTTCATGTTGCATTGTCTGCAGATTCTGAAGCGTATTTATCCAGGGTGAATGTACAGATCTTGTGGCATGACAGTCGCATGACTATTGAGTGCATGCATTGGTAGAAGCACACCCTATTTGTTGGTTTGTTTGTGAATTTGAAATTCCTATACCATCATGGGAATTTGACAGGCTGCTAACAGATCTAAAACCACTTATACACCTTCAACACATAAAAATAATCAGCACCAATTAACAAAGACAGCATTGAAAAGCAGCAGAAGAGAGCAATGGTTGGCTTCCACCTATGACACTAACTGGCTGAAACCCAGCTACTAGGGCTAGCAGCACCATTGGGAGAAACAATGTACACACAAACACCAGGTCAACTTGGGTTGCAGGGAAGAGATACATTTCCATATTCCCTCCTTTAAAAAAAATTAAAACCCTCTCATTTATAGATCAAAGCATCCTTTCCCAGAACCTGGAGACCATGATCAAGTTTGGGAAACAGAACAGGGCCATGTATGGAGACGCAGGCTGTGCCTCATTCTCTACCCCACTGATGACACTCGCCTCATCCATTTCTTCTTCTTCTCCACCACCCCATTTGCTGTTGTAGTAGATGGAGCTAGGGATGGGGGCAAGGTAAACTTCTCCTTGGGTGACCATATACCCTGCTTTGCAGAGGACTGCCCTGTACTGGAAGATCTGCCAGTTACCTGTTGGATGGTGATGGTATTAGAAGGGCTGCCCTGTCCAGGTCCGGTTTTACAATAAAGAACCATAAGAAAAGAGAGTAGGGGGCTTGGGTTTACCCATCAACAGCATTATCTTCACAACAGAGTGAGCATGCACACAGGTCACCCAGCCAACCATCCCCACTAAGGTGGGACTGTTGTGTTTCTATTTCCATTACAGTAATTGTTTCCAAGCGGTTTGAATCCCCGCGATGGGGTGAGCTCCCGTTGCTCGGTCCCTGCTCCTGCCAACCTAGCAATTCGAAAGCACATCAAAGTGCAAGTAGATAAATAGGTACCGCTCCGGCGGGAAGGTAAAAGGTGTTTCTGTGTGCTGCTCTGGTTCGCCAGAAGCAGCTTAATCATGCTGGCCACATGACCCGGAAGTTGTACGCTGGCTCCCTTGGCCTATAGAGCGAGATGAGTGCCGCAACCCCAGAGACGTCCATGACTGGACCTAACGGTCGGGGGTCCCTTTACCTTTACCTTTAATTGTTTCCAAGTTTCCATCTTAAAATATAAAGGACCATATGACAATATCATGCGAATCAGTGCTAACTTTTGCCCTGCATTTCTTCTTTTGGGGTGATGGAGGAGTGCTCACCTTGTCGCCACTGCCACCACCTCCTCTTGTGTGGTGAATGGGTGTTGGGTTTGGGGGAAAGGACCAAACATCTCCATCTCACTTCTCTTCCCCATCTGTCAAACATGATGGGCTATTAGCTAGTACACATATAAACAGAAATCTGTAACCTTACCCAGGTAGCAGCCACAGAAATATATATATATATATAGAGAGAGAGAGAGAGAGCGCTAGCAAACTCACTTCAAGTTATTACACCTTTTGAGGGATAAATCTGCCGCGGTATGAAGTTCTTAAGCAGAGAAAGGCAGCCATAACTCTTAATGTTCTTCAACAATATCATTTTAGGGCCATCGTTGTTCAATCTCTCTTATAAATCATGCAGGGTAATGCAATTCAAATGCTGGCTATTTTCCAAGAAGCACACCAAAGCGGAATGGGACAGACAAATTCGCCAGCAAAAGATCCTGCTTTGTGGAGATGACTGCCTTTCTAGCACAGATAGGTAGAGTCTAGCTGCCATTTGTTAACTCTAGTGGCAGTAAGGCTCTTTAAAGAAATGATCCAGCTGTGCCACCCCCTCATGGCACAATGGAGCGTTGAGTGCCTGTCAATAGAAAACACTTGACAAGCTCTGCTTGAAATGCTGTGCCCCCATCCCTCACTGCCTCCCCCCCCCCCGCTCTAGCTGGTTCTGTCTTATTCTTTTGAATAGGTTCCTACGTCGAGTCAGTTCAACAGAAGACATGTGTGAAGCATTGTGTGGCCAGAGTATGCTGTTGTTTGGCAAGGGTGTGGTCATATCAGCCCTTATCCATCCCCGTGGAAGGAAATAAATAGTTAACTTTGCTGACCACAGGTTTGAGAAGCAACAATTCCAGGTAGTGCTCAGGAAAAGAAGTTTTGGACACTGCAAACTGAGAAATCTCTTCGAGCTTCATGGGAAACTCCAGGAAAATTGTTTGTGGAATTTGGGTAAAATCCTAGTCTTTGCTATCTTCCCTATTGATCTATCTTAAATTCCCTTAAAACTCCTATTCCTTCCTTCTTTCTCACTCCTTCTGATAATAAATGCTGGAAATGTAAAGAAAAAGAAGAAACCTTTCACCACATGTGGTGGACGTGCCCCAAAGTATATGACTTCTGGGAAAAGATTTATAATGACATGGGGAAAAGTGTTGAAATACACTTTTATAAAGAAACCAGAAGCCTTTTTACTGGGAATAATAGGGGAAGAAATTTCCAAGAAGGATATTACTTTCTTTCTGTATGCCGCAACAGCTGTGAGGTTACTATTAGCCAAGAATTGGAAGATTCAAGATATTCCTACTATAGATGAATGGCAAATGAAGATGGTGGACTTTATGGAACTTGCCGAACTGACTGGAAGGCTCCACAATCGGGATGAAGAGACAGTGGAAGAAGACTGGAAGAAATTTAAATTATATTTGAATAAGAATTGTCGTATTTAATATACCCTAGGAAAGTTGTTATAGGTTTTTCGGTGTAGATCTAGATTTTAGGTTAAGTTTTTTCTTTAAAATATTTAGGATTAGAATTAAGCTTGCATTGCTTTTTTATTTAGAAACTGTCAAAGATGATTAGAAATGAAATTCAGATGGGGGGGGGACCGGGGGAAGTAACCCTACGATGTTAAGAAAAGGGTATGATTGGATAAGAGATATTTTCGTTTTGTATGTTGTTTTGTATGTTTGTTTGTTTTCCTATAAAATGAATAAAAAGATTTTTTAAAAGACAGGATATATATATATATCTCTTCCAGTTTACCTTAGATGCAACATTTTCCACTTCTGAATAAAACACCTAACAGCTGGAGGCAGCAAAAAACAACAGACAGCTTACATATTTTCCCCTAGGACCATTTCATTAAATATATATTTTATTTACAGATGTCAAGATCAATGATAACCAGTAGTACATTACCTATAATGCTTCCTGTGGTTTATGGTTATTAAAAGCAGCAAGTCAGAAGAGGACTACAGGGGGGGAAATGTTTATTATAATAGATGATGGTGTTATAATTGCCATGGACTCTCTCGGTAGCTTGAGGCTTAACGTGAGCAAGTGTTCTGCAACCCCCTTGCATTGTATTAATATTGTTGTTGGGTTTAATAAGAAAGCAATTTGCCTGCTGTGCTAGAGGAAGCTCATTGATAAATGTTATTGTTTTACGTTCCAAATGCCCCCCTTGGCAGCTGCTTTCCATGGAAGACCTAACTTAATGATATCAGGAGGGAGAAATGGAGAAGGGCAAGATGTGGATCGCTGTTCCACCTGTTCCTCTAGTCAGAACGATGCCACAGCATGTTTCATGTCTTCCTTTGGCCTTAAAGGTAAAAGGGACCCCTGACCATTAGGTCCAGTCATGTCCAACTCTGGGGTTGTGGCGCTCATCACGCATTACTGGCCGAGGGAGCTGGTGTACAGCTTCCGGGTCATGTGGCCAGCAGGACAAAGCCGCTTCTGGCGAACCAGAGCAGCACAAGGAAATGCTATTTACCTCCCCGCAGGAGCGGTACCTATTTATCTACTTGCACTTTTGATGTGCTTTCTAACTGCTAGGTGGGCAGGAGCAGGGACCGAGCAACAGGAGCTCACCCCGTCAATGGGATTCGAACCGCTGACCTTCTGATCAGCAAGCCCTAGGCTCTGTTTAACCCACAGTGCCACCCATGTCCCTTCCTTTGGCCTTAGACAAACACCAAACAAAGCAGGGGACAGCAAGTAAGGAAGTCACAGCTGATTGAAGCAACTTAGCAAACCTAAGTATAGGAAGCTGGTTAAATTGATGCCACCTTGAGTAAGCCTGTATATCCCTGTCCCAAACTCCATTCAGGAGCGTTAACTACTGCTGGCCTAAGCCTGGCAGAAGGGAAGGACCACCATTTTGGCCAGCATGAGTTCTACTGGGTTGCAAGTCATGTGACTGAGCTGAATAGAGTTAGGGTCCAGCATAAACACCTACCTACCCAATGCCACCCCCTCCTTCAGGATACTCATTTTGCAGGGCTTACGTCCGTGTAAGAGCTGATGGTCTTGGCTCAGCTGAGCCATATCTCTGACTGAGCCAGAATATGGGTCTTACATCAGAGTAGCACATCAAAGAGGTCAGCAAACTGCTGCTCATTGGGTTATGGGGGGGGAACCCCAATGCTTCAGTCAGAATGACTGCACTCAAACACCTCCAGAATTTTAGCACTTGACAGAATTCAGTGGTTTCTTCTTTGAGGAGAGGAGGAAAGGGACCTTTATATAAATTTAGTGTCATTTCCCCTCCTACTCAGTACCTGAAAAGTATGTCTGTTCCTCCTAGAGGAGAGGCAAATGGTTGAAAATCCCTCACCTGTGTGTTATTATTCACCCACACAAATCCATTCCGTACCTACGGATCGTCAATCACAGCTGCAGTCATCTTTTGAGAGCGATACCAGATTGTTACTCATTTAAAAAACACCCCCCCCCAACTTGATCTACCATCAAAACTCAGACTGAGATGATTAGAAGTTCTGAAAAGCATTAGGACTGACTGAACAACTGTTTGTAAACTCAGCATTTTACACACACAGAGAGAGAGAGAGAGAGAGAAAAGACCATCACATCATGCCACAAAGTCTGTAGTAAAAGCTATTAGGAATGAGGGGTTGCACAGGCCTGAGGAAGTGGGTCTCCTGCCTGTTCTTGGCCATTGCAAGGCTAAGTCTCAAGGAACGGAATTTTGACTCATTGTAAGAACTGAGAGGTGAATACTGCTGTCTGTTCTGTTCTTACTATCTGCAATGGGACGTGGGTGGCACTGTGGGTTAAACCACAGAGCCTAGGGCCAACCAGAAGTTCGATGGTTTGAATCCCCGCGATGGGGTGAGCTCCCGTTGCTCAGTCCCAGCTCCTGCCAACCTAGCAGTTCAAAAGCACGTCAAAGTGCAAGTAGATAAATAGGAAGGTAAACGGCATTTGCGTGTTCACTAGAAGCGGCTTAGTCATGCTGGCCACATGACCCGGAAGCTGTACGCCCGCTCACTCAGCCAATAAAGTGAGATGAGCGCCGCAACCCCAGAGTCGTCCGTGACTGGACCTAAAGGTCAGGAGTCCCTTTACCTTTACTATCTGCAAAGGGGCATGGGAACTTCAGCAAATGCTATCAGGCAAGAGGGGAAGTTGCAGCAGTCCGTGGAGGTGGTACTGTTCTTCACAATGACCTGGAAGAATCAACCATCATACTGCTGAGGGAGTTGGGGAAACTCTCAGCATTTCAGCCTATCACAACATTTTTGAGGTAAGATGAGGGGAGAGACTATGCAAAGTCTCGTCACACATCTCCTCACCCTTTTTTCTGCTGGCCAGCCACACAGCCCACCCTCAATGATAAGTGTGCCTGTTACCCTTGGAATCTCCCACCGCTTGGAGATAGGGGTATTGTGTAACAATATATATCCCTCTTGAGGTGCAATAGTAGGCTAAGCAGTCCTTGACACTTCAGGTGTTACATAAACCTGAAACTGCCAGAGATGTACTACGAACAAGGCAATAAGTTTTCTCATGGGTAAATAGAGAGACTTCTCTGTCTTTGCAGCACAAACTCCAAGGAACTGCTTGCTTCCTCCCTGATAGCACTTGCATTTATGCAGGAAATGAGGCTGGGGAAAGGAATTTAAAATATGGATGAAGAGATCTGTGATTCTAAAATGCATTGCTTTAAGTTTTCACTATGGATCTTTCCATACTGCATAACAAATATATTTAAAGAGCCAATTATTTGGCTTAACTGATCTTTATGGCTCTGAAATTATTCTTTTTATTCCCCTTTCCGTTACATAGTTATTGCTCAATATAAGGTCATTTGAAATTATTGCTCCTTATAAAGCCACTAAGTACTGCAGAGGTGATTTTGGGCAAAAAAAAAGCATCTGAACGGCTCTAGTTCATTGGTAGGAACAACAGAAAATTATCCACACTAAAGTCAGTAAGGGGGAAACTAGCCCATATAAACACTGGGGGCAGCCATGTTTGCCTTGTAGAAAGCTCATCGTAAGTGACAGGACATCATCAAGTTCCATCACTCAAAGGTGAGACTAGCTCTTTCTGCATTGAATGCGCACTGCAGCAAGCTCAGATTGTAGGCAGCTGGATTCACAGTTTAAAAGGTAATAATAATAATAATAATAATAATAATAATAATAATAATAATAATAATAATTGGTGAGGCAACATGAAACCTTCAGACCACATGAGTTTTAAAGCAGATAGAGGGAAGTGGGACAGAGGCACCACAATCTTTGGATCACCTTCTAAAGGAAGCCTCCGGACTGCAGATTCTGAAGTCATATCAGTTCAGGTGAGTTGGATTTGGAATCCGAGTAGGACATCCCTACTTGGCATTGCATTACTTCTCAACTTTTGGGGGGGTGTATGTGTGTGAGCCAAGGGCAAGTCTGCATGTTGATACAGCCCTACCGTCATGTCTGATCCTCAAGCCTTGCAAACTACCCACACCCAGGAAGGTGTTATCTAACGCTTTTGCTGAGACTTCCTCTGCCCCTTAGGTCTCCTTCCTCTCTCACCTTATTCTCTGCTGCTTAAAAGTGAAAATGGACCATGCAGCAGAGCCCACAACTTTGTTTTCATATCCTCCAGCAAACCATCTGAGCTCAACTCCAGGTGGTTGGTATGGGCAGGAGGCCAAATGGCATTTTTTTGCTGTCTCTCCTGGATTCATCACACTCCAGTTTTCCTTCTAGGACAGGCCATAGCTCAGTGGTAGAGTCTGCAAAAGGTGTCAGGTTCAACCTCTGCCATCTCCACATGGGGCTATGAAATACTCCTGTATGGAACACTAGACAACTGCTGACAGTCAGTGCTGGTAATACTGAACTGGGTGGTCATTGTCAGCTTTTTATGTTCTTATGCTTTCAGGTTCACAAGAAGCAGAAATCTAAAATATGTGGCTTTCTTCATCACTTCGAGCTTTCCATAGTAACATAACTGATCTATTTTTATACCATGTCTTGTAATATTTAAGCTATTATTATTATTATTATTATTATTATTATTATTATTATTATTATTATTATTATTAAAATTTGAATGTAAATGCTTCATTCTCTACTTTCAAGGACTGCAAGCAGACTTGGGTATTCATTTAGCAAAGGAAACACTGTTCTCAGTTAACACCTAGTTTTCAATAAGACATTGCTCTGCTTATGGGAAAGAATAGAATCCAAAAGCTCACACCCTGACTCCCAACCCAGTTTTAACCCAATAATTTTCCTCTGCAGCCTTTTGAAAGTGCTGGTTTTGACCTATAAACCTTAAATGGCTCAGGACAGCAATACCTCAAGGACCGCCTCATTCCATATGAACCTACCCGGACCCTGAGATTATCTTCTGAGGCCCTCCTTCGTGTGCCTCCTCCTCGAGAGGTTCGGAGGGTGGCAACACAAGAACAGGCCTTCTCTGCAGTGGCTCCCTGTCTATGGGATGCTCTCCCCAGGGATGTTTGCCTGGCGCCTTCATTATACACCTTTAAGCGACAGGCAAAAACGTTCCTTTTTAACCAGGCCTTTGGTTGGTCTTATTGACATCCAAGACCCTTTTAGAATGTGGCTTGGGGGCAGGAGGGTTATTGCAATAACTTCACCCAATGAAAGTAAAATTTTAAAAAACAAACTGGATTTGCTGGTGTGTCGTTTGTAGCACATTTGAGTGCAGTATTCATAGGCACCCATTTTAGAAATATGACATTGCACAAACAGCATCAATAGCCTCTTCTAGACCTTTCAAGAAGGTAACAAGGGGAGTCATCAAGCCATCCATGACATATCCGCTTAGCACATTGGCCAGAAGGACGGGAAAGGGAACTTACACTCATAGTCACCCATTTCAGACTTTTCACCCAACATGCAAAGGTGTGGGAGTGGAGAAAGGGGAGATTTAGTTTACATAATACCCCCTACACACATCCTTGGAATGCATGGAGGATAATTTCTGATGGGGTTTATATGTTGCTGCTAACTATGGGAAAAAACCGTTGAGTAGGTAGGTTGAATATTTGGAACCGATGGCCCTCCAGTTTGCACCAGACCTCAACTCACAGCACCTCCATAGATCCCATAGTGTTGGAGTTCAGCAACAGCTGGAAGACAGCAGGTCCCCAATAAAATGTGTTATAGCCCTTGAGGGTGGCACTTGTTAATGGAACTTGATCTTTGAAACACCTTGAGACCTCAAAGTTCTCTCTCTGCAACCCTGCAAAACAACAACAACAACAACAACAACAACAACAACAACAACAACAACAATCCATTGAGCATTTTCCCATTATTGCCTTTACAGAATCCTGGCTTTCAAATGCCATTTCCATGTTTTTGGCATCCAACTCAGAATGCTTAATTTCTCTGCATAATGACCACAGTACACAAAAGAGGCTTTATTAATAAGATATATGGCAGTACACATTAAAATAATCTCTCTCACACACACACACAAAACAGGACAGCAGCTCAGTTTCCTTTGAATACTTCCAACTTGGCATTTAGAGCAAAATAAATTTAACACAGCACTTAAAATGGTGTAATTAAACTTTATTATATATGACAAATGACTTCATTACTGAGTCAGGGATAAGATTTCTTTCTTTCTTTCTTTCTTTCTTTCTTTCTTTCTTTCTTTCTTTCTTTCTTTCTGAGAGAATATTTAACCGAATCCAAATTCAGAATATCTGTGACAAAGTAGGGGAAGAGCTACAATGTCGAGCTCGGTTGAGTTGGAATGGGTGGATGAAACTGTGAAGAGATAGTTTCCTGATGAGTGTTTCTCTATTTCCTGTGCAGATCTGGCAAAATTCAGTCCTGTCATTCCATTGCTTGATTTTTTATTATTATTATTTTTTGCAAGCTTAACTCAGAGAGCTCAGTTGGGATGACCTCTCAATTTGCCAATGACACTGTTATTACAAACGCTGGTGGAGAAACCTTTGTATTTCATTATTGGGGGGGGGAGGGCTAATGGGATGACTCCCTCCTTTCTGCAACTCTGCAAACTCCCAGTGCGCTTGTGGATGCGTTCATCTGGGGCCTGTCCCTCATTGTGGCATTTGCTGAGGATGGCTTCTCACAAGTTTTGCACTCGGTACAGATTCCCGAGCACAAAGTACACGCCTGCTGCCCTCACTGGGAAATGTGTTTGCATGTATTATTTGCCACTTGCTTTCAATATACATGGAAGTGGGAGCTTGATCTCTTCCCTGTCTCTTTCCTTGGCGTATTTGAAAGGAACTAGTAGTGAATAATGCATGTGCATGTCTTTCCCAGCTGATTCTGATATGCATTGCTTTGTACTTGGTAATCATCTATATCTGAATACAAACTGAAAGCACAATCCTAAGTGCTATGTGAATATTTCCATCCCACTGCTTACTCTGAAGAATCCAATGAATGCCGACCATCCTGGAGAAGGAAAAAGATCACAGGTTCGGCATGCAATAAGCACCTATTAGCAAGCAATACCAAAAGCCAAACAATCACTAGCTGTTTCCTTAGAACCATGACTACTGGAAAGTGTGGCTTCCCCATGGATATTTTGCAATCACAGTACCGTGTGTGTGTATTTTTGTTTTGTATTTTTTTTGTTTTACAAATATTAGTTTATAGCAATCCAAATTACATAACCATATTTTGAGATTTCTCCAAATCTCTGGACTTCCCACCTTCCCCTCCATGGGTCCTATTGCACACCCTCTCATCTGCGTATTATTTCATAATCCATATTTTGTATCTTTCCATATTGTTCATGGTATTTGCTACATTACAAGTGCTGTTAAAATCCTGATGATGTTTTCATCTGCTTGCAATGGTCTCCTAGATAAATTAGAAATCCCCCCCCCATTCTTTATTGAAGTTTTGGTCTTCTTGGTTCCTGAGCCTTCTGGTCAGTTTTGCCATTTTGGCATAGTCCAACAGCTTGGTTTGCCATTCCTCTCTGGTAGGGACTTTGTCTTCTTTCCAATTACATATTTATTTATCCCCTACCTTTTCCCCCTGAGTGGATCTCAAGGCAGCTACACCGTGTACCCTGGGCATACTCATGACACTGCTCAAGTTATTTCAAAGATGCATTTTAATCGCTTTTTAAGGAACCATCAGCAATGACTGCAACAATCCTTCTCATGGGTCTCTATTTCTGCCCTGGAAATGTAGCAACTGAGAGTTCTGAATAAATAACAGTCCAAGTAATCCAAAATGGGTTGGCCAACAATGGAGCTGCCCTTAAAGCTGTTTGTACATTTGGTCCCATGCATCACTTTAAACCGCTAGGTACCAAGAGACAGCATTGATTGTTAAATAAGTAAATAAATAAAACAAGCCTCACAAGCATTCTCACTGGAGTAGTTTAATGTAGTCAGGGATGCAGGATTTAAAAGAGGGTATATCAATGAAAAGCGGTGCCTGAGAGAAATTAAAGATTACAAATGAGGCTGGGATATTCAAGGATATCAAGGGAGCCTTGAAATGAAATGCCAAATCAGTGCAGCTTGCTGGGTTTCTGCTACTTTCTCTTTTTCCAATTAGGAAGAAACATGGAATTTGTATGCATGATGAAACTAGGAATTCATCCAATAGTTTTATCAGGAGCCATTTTCTGGTCCAACAGACTGGTGTGATTAAGGCACAACATAGGCCTGTGGCCTATGGGATATCATTGGGTGACACAACCAGCAAATCTACTCATTTTTTCCACTTCCTGCAGTTAGGGAGCTCGTGACTTCTCTTCAGATTCCTCCTCCTCCTCCTCCTCCTCCTCCTCCTCCTTCTTCTTGTTAGCTACTCATGTAAGGGGATAATGATGTTGGCATTATTATTTTTGCTTGTATGGAATATGCTTTATATCACTGTTTTATGCTTTCAGTGTTTCAATAGAATTTTATTGGGTTATAGCCAATGCTAGGCCTACTCAGAGTAGACCCACTGAAATTAATTGACATGACCAACTTCATCCAATGAATTTCAATAGGCCTACTCTTAGCAGAATATCTTCCCTTTTTAATTGCCATTGTTAGCTGGCATGCATTATTTTTAGAAAGGGGGAGGTACAATTTTTTAAAGAAAAACAAATAATTTTTCGATAAATAAGTATTTCTATCTACTATAAAAGTTCAAATTTGGGGGAGGATAACAGTCAGTTCTTACATATTTATAGGGGCTGGGATATTTTTAGTCTAGTATTCAACAAAGGCTAATGAAGCAGACTGGGGGGGGGGAGACCATTGGAGCCAACTCCTAGGAGCCAAGGGGTCTTTGCCACCTCCATAAAATATTTGAGGGGCCTTCCCCCACAAGCTGATGGGCATTGCCATTCAAATGGTTGTGTGCACTGTGTCACATGGTCGATTGTGTGTGGGGGCCCTACTTGCCCCCCCATTTTTTAAAAAATCATCTTTATTAATTTTCCAATAAAAACAGCCAATTAACATATAATCCAATCACAATCCAATTGAAAACAATGAACTAATTTTTTAAAACCAAATTACAGTCCAAATTATTAATTCCCCCCCCCCCGGGCTCCCCACAGTCTGGACCTCTAAAGTATATCTCCAATCTTCGTTCCTGCTTTCTTCTGTTATTCTCGCATTTTCCACATTCCAATCTTAATGCTTTCAAATTCTCCCCCCAATATTTTATTTAACTTGGCACCCCTGGATCAGCCTACCTCTTCCACATAGAAACAAAGTGTTGGGGACATGCCAAGTCTCTACAAACGAGGAGGAGCATCCGGAATATTGTACTGACTCCCACTCGACGAAGAACTCAAATTCAAACTCAAGTTGCAGTTTCTACCCAAATGCTTTTACGCTGAGTCAATGCAATATATAGGGGAAATGCTATTCAAAGCCACAGCAGGTGTTACACATGGCAGAGACACTGATCCAACGATGACACACCATTTACAACCGCATTGTCACCTCTGTGACCTGGGCAACTGAGGAGGCATGATTGCCTTCTCAGAGGCACGAGGGACAGGTAGGGTAACTATTCCGTCTGGAGAGGAGGGACTAGACATGATTTCTGAGAACTTTGGAGGCAGAGTTGGTGGCACAGTAGGCAAAGTGGATGAGCCGAAACCATAATCTGACAGCTCTGAAAACAGAGGTAGAGCCTGTGCTTCGAGCTGCAGGAACTGGTGAGGTGTTGGGATTCAGGCCATCTGAAGGTACAGTAATTCCTTCAGCCAGCTTCACTTGGACAAATTGAGGGAGAAATTGGACCCAAGTGCTGCTCTTTCCGTTTCTTTGCAGAAACCGATTCTATGATTAACTACAGCACAGGAAGTCTTCAGTTTTTCCAATAAGTTGCATAGGCAGCCGTTGGAGATCCACATCAAACCAATGAGACGATAGATAATGGATTAAGAAAGTGGTGTAAAGTCGGGGGAATAATTCCCTCGCACCAGTTCATCTCCCTCTGACACCTATGGTCTGGAGGACAAAGGAATGTTAAAAACCTCCGAGCCAGGCGCTATTCCTTAGCAGATAAAAGGAGCCAGGAGACTTTGTTACAGACAGCTGGGTTTTTAATCGTGTTCGATTTGTATAGCTTCTCCTCTCTGCCATCCTACTTTTTATCTAGCGTGAGCTGCCAAAGAAGAATTAAAAGGATTAAGAAGTGTGTGGCAACTCTATCGAAAAGTAAGCAATTACTCACTATGAGGATTATTTTAACCAGCACAAGAATAGAAAAGTTTTATCATCTTTGATTAAAATGAAACAGCGTGTCAATTAAGAGTTGGTCGGGGTTTGTGTGAAGAGAGAGAACAATGCACACGGAGAAAATAAATTATTTCCAGGGAGCTTAGTGGAACCAATTCACATGGCATGGCCGTATGTCATGCTGTCTACATCAACTACATTGTTGTTCAACCAGACCACCGAGATAAGGTTAAGTTTATACCCATCAGATACTACTTCACT
The DNA here is from genome assembly GCF_009819535.1 of Lacerta agilis. Classification (NCBI taxonomy): domain Eukaryota; kingdom Metazoa; phylum Chordata; class Lepidosauria; order Squamata; family Lacertidae; genus Lacerta; species Lacerta agilis. The sequence continues at coordinate 28,229,930 of NC_046314.1, read as the reverse complement.
CAAGTCTGAAAGATGGATTGAGCACCTCCAGGATTTTTCAGCCACTTACTGACAGGCTTTGGTTGTTCATAAGTCACTGCCTATAAAACTGATCGATAATTGTGCTACTGTTATTGTTGGTAGTTTTCAAACTTTGTTTAGAGCGGGCATTGAAAACTAGTAAGCCTCTCAGTGTTGCTTGACTCCAGCTCCCATCAACCCCAGTGAGAACTGTAATTCAAGCACATAGGGAACGCCACAGGTTCCCCAACTCTGCTCTGTGGGAAGATCAGCAATAACAGAGTGATGAGTCCTCACCCCCTTGGTAATTGAAAGTAGCACCCAAAACTATCAGCAAGTTCCATTTAACGCATGATTCAAAACCCACATCATATTCCAGGCTGATAGAACTTTATTTATGTATGCCACAACAGCAACTAGAATTTTGTTAGCTAAAAACTGGAAGACAGAAGAAATACCAACGATTGAAGAATGGCAGATGAAAATGATGGACTATATGGAGCTCGCAGAGATGACCGGGAAACTTCATGACTAGAGGGATGACGCAGTGGAAGAAGAATGGAAGAAATTTAAACTGTACTTAAAAAATTATTGTATGATTGATAATTAGATATAATTTGGAAGCAAAGTTAGACTGTAGATGTAGAGTTAGGTTAAGTGTTTAAGATAGCTGAAATATGAATGAAGATAATAGTTAAGATTAAAAAAGTAGGGTTTTTTAAGTAAATAAGGTTTTGCAAGATGTTTAGGAATTATTAATGATGATAGACAAGGAACGCAGGAAGAGGAGATAGGAGGAAGTCAATATTCAATGTGAAGGACAGTTGATAGTGAGAATAAATAAGATTTTTTGTTTTTATTGTAGGTTTGTTTTTTATAGCTTTGTTTGAATGGTTTGTTCTTAATTGTATTGGTGTGTTTGTTTAATTATGTTGTTGTTTTATAAAACTGAATAAAGATATTAATAATAATAATAAAATAATAATAATCCATCACAAGGAGATTTAACTGTTAGAAAGTATTCCTTCCTTGTATTTATTTATTCTTTTTCTACCTTGCCCTGCAGGGCAAGCCTTTCACAAAGCAGTTTAAAATTGGGGGGGGGGATAAAAGCAAAACAACAATGGAAGAAATAGTGTGTAATTAAAAACAGCATAAGATGAAAATCAATAAAAAGCTTGGCAGAGTAAGAAAGCCAAGAGGTAAAGGCAAGCAGAGATCTCTGGGGAGGGAATTCCATGAGCGGGGAAGTATTAATGGAACTTCATAGTAAAGAAGAGCCATGATACATTGCCACTCTAAAATATATCAGAATTATGCAAATAACAATTTCCGGTCTACATCGTCAGGATTTTCAAGCTATCTATGAACAATTCTAAAATGTCAGATTCTCTCCCTGGTCTCTGATGCGGTTAAGATTTGCTTCTGATACCTAATTATTTTTGATTGTCCAGGCTTAATCCTGGGCACATAGCTCATTAATTGATTCAAGGCTGCATTCTTCCATACAGACACTATCATCATCAGTTAGCCCTTGAGACATGTGCTCTGACTTTTGTTTCCACTGCACGGCGTGGCGTCTGTGGGGGGGGGGGGGAGAAGGAGAAGAACCTCTGCGTTTCAGTAGCAACACACAAACACACAAGAGTCTCCCATAATGAATTCTGCATGTGAACAATGTTAGCTGCACAATGACATTTATCTTTGGATTTCAAATATTGGCTTTATCTACCAAAAAGGTCAAATGATTGTGTGTGTATGTTTCCTTCCCATAGTTGCAAGGCCAACGCACCATTGCAGAGTTTGATTGCTTTGGCTTGTCAATCCCTGAAGTAGACAGCTTAGATCAGTAGTTCTCAAAGGCTGTGGTGCACCACACTGGTGTGCCAAGACAGGATGGCAAGTGCGCATAGAATATTCAAGTACAGTGGTACCTTGGTTCTCAAACGCCTTGGTATGCAAACAACTTGGAACCCAAACACTGCAAACCCGGAAGTAAGCATTCTGGTTTGTGAACTTTTTGTGGAAGCCGAACGTACTCCATTTTGAGTGTTACGCTTCCATTTTGAGTGCCACACTTCCATTTTGAGTGTTACACTTCCAATTTGAGTGTTACGCTGAGGTCTGTCTGTTTTTGCAATTTATTTTTTTGTTTTCGCAGGTCTTTTTGTTTTGTTTTTGTGACTGTGTGGAACCCAGTTCAGCTACTGATTGATTGATTGATTGATTGATCCTGTGCCTGCAGTACATTGTTTATTGCTTTCATTTTATGGATCAATGGTCTCGTTAGAGAGTAAAATTCATGTAAAATTGCTGTTTTAGAGGTTGTTTTTAAAAGTCTGGAACGGATTAATCCATTTTGCATTATTTTCTATGGGAAAGCACGCCTTGGTTTTGGAACGCTTTGGTTTTGGAACGGACTGCAGAGACTGATTAAGTTTGAGAACCAAGGTACCTCTGTACAATCAATATAATATTTTGGGAATGATTCTGTTGGGGCATGTGCAGAATGCCCATCCTAAGCCAGCAGTGTGTGCCAAAAGAACAGAGCAACACCAAACAGTTCTAGGAAGAGTCAGGTAAGGTAAGGTAAGGTAAAGGACCGCTGGACAGTTAAGTCCAATCAATGGTGACTATGGGGTGTGGCGCTCATCTCGCTTTACAGAAGATGAAGAAGAAGAAGAAGAAGAAGAAGAAGAAGAAGAAGAAGAAGAAGAAGAAGAAGAAGAAGAAGAGGTGTTTGGATTTGATATCACGCTTTATAACTACCTTAAGGAGCCTCAAAGCGGCTAACATTCTCCTTTCCCTTCCTCCCCCACAACAAACACTCTGTGAGATGAGTGAGGCTGAGAGACTTCAGAGAAGTGTGACTAGCCCAAGGTCACCCAGCAGCTGCATGTGGAGGAGCGGAAACGCGAACCCGGTTCACCAGATTACGAGTCTACCACTGTTAACCACTACACCACACCAACTCTCTGACAGTAATGCAGTTTCAGTTACATACATTTGTGGAAGCAGAGATATCTGCAGAGGTATCTGAATAAGTTTGCATGCACACGAAAGCTCATACCCAGAACAAACTAAGTTGGTCTCTAAGGTGCTACTGAACAATTTATTTTTATTTTTATTTATTTGTAGATGCATTCCTTAATACCAGAATACAGTCTCCTTAGAGCATACAGACAGACTACTGTTCATGCAGCTGATGTGTGATAAAGAAACAGGCTTTTGAGAATGGATTTGAGGAATAGCAAATGATGGATTCTTCAGTGCCAAACATTTTCGAAGGAGAATTATCTATTTACTATCAGATAGTCAACATTTGGGACATGGGTGGTGCTGTGGTCTATACCACTGAGCCTAGGGCTTGTCAATCAGAAGGTTGGCGGTTTGAATCCCCGCAACGGGGTGAGCTCCCCTTGCTCAGTCCCAGCTCCTACCAACCTAGCAGTTTGAAAGCACGTCAAAGTGCAAGTAGATAAATAGGCATGCTCCGGTGGGAAGGTAAACGGCATTTCTGTGCACTGCTCTGGTTTCGCCAGAAGTGGCTTAGTCATGCTGGCTACATGACCTGGAAAAACTGTCTGCAGACAAACGTCGGCTCCCTTGGCCAGTAAAGCGAGATGAGCCCAGAGTCGTTTGTGACTGGACTTAACTGTCAGGGGTCCCTTTACCTTTAGTCAACATTTAAAAGAAAACTACCAGTACTTTGAAGGCACTATTCTCAATGAGAGATGATGAATACCCAGAATAATTAGGATGCTTAAGGAAGTCAGCTTTGTAAATTCTGATATGGATTGGTTTGATTTGACCCTCTGAGGCTAACGTATCTGGATTGAAATGTCTCTGAATGCTCCAAACTGTTAAAATGCATTTTAAAATGTGTATTTTGAGAGAAAATCCATGAAAATAATATTTAATTATGTATTTAAATATAGATTTTCATGCAGACTTTAAAAATGTAGATTATTGCTTGAAAACAGTGGACTGATGTGTGAACACATAAGGAAAAGACATGGACTGGAAATAGAAAAGACAGATTTGTTTGTTGTTATCAGGCTGTACCACAGAATTTCAGGTAACATATGATGCCAAGTCAGACAAAAGTAACAGGGTTAACAAAGGAAGCATACCAAAATTACAGGTAACTCTGTTCCTCCATTAGTCCATTAGGTGGTGGAAGGGAATCCAAAAGCAACAACAGTACAGTAGAAAACTTTTATTTGGAACAACAAAGCATGTTACGTTACCTTTGCTGATGTAAATCAGCATGTCGTACAGAGCAAGTCCTTCTAATGCATTTGGCTGCAGACCACTTCTGATGTACTGCTTTCCTATAATGCAATAGTGTAATACTATTAGCAGCAGCAGCAGCAGAAGGTAAACTCAGCAGTTACAACATCCACAGCAATAACAATTTTTCCTGAAATCATTATTCAAGATTGCGGCGCACACCATGTGCACATTCAGATTTTGTTAACCCCTTGGCAGAAACTATAAAACACACCCACACTTCAGGGCCCCCAATGCAATGTCCGGTGCCTTGCAAAGCACTGGAAGTCACATCTGAGGCCTTGTAAGACCTTGGCGATGCTGCCCGAGGCCTTGAGAGACCTCAGATCCTGTCTTCCGGTATATTAGTTACCTTGAGAAATTAGCAACAACAAGGTGTTTGCTATACCTAAGTGTTTTTACTGAGTTTGGGGGGAGGGAATAAGCACACTCCATCCTGTGACTCAGTATAAATACCTTTTTTCCAAAGGAAAATGCAAATGGAGAAATAAATGACTGAAGCATAATGTAGCAGACGAAGTTTTTGAGAACAAGCTATTCATCCATTTCCCAAAAATCTATCCATCTCCTGAAACTAATTTCTCAGAGGCATGATCTTCTTCTTCCACTCTCTTTTTTAAAAGCAAGTTACAGAGCATATCTCTTATTCTAATACTTATTATTTGAGCATGAGAATAATTTACAGAATAACTATAAATTTTAGAGAGACCATATGCCTGGCTTTTAGAAACATTATATTCCCGAGTATGAAAATAAAGCAGGCATTGGGGCACTTTGAGAAGCATCTCCTCTCAGAAGAGTTGTCATGTTGTTACTGACTTCTAAATTCTCCAAGGTTTTATGAGCATTGCGGGTGACCAGCAAGTTACCAGCAGAAATTGTCTTGGCGCTGCTTATATTGCATCTTGCAAATCAAAATGGAGTCCAGTTTAATAACCCGGTTGACTTTATCCACCAGCAGTGGGAGAGGAAACTAGCTTTCGTTGGAACGGACAATGAGCTTAGCAATTTCTAGTGCAACTGGGAAATGGGCACCGTGACAGAACAGCTAGGTAGAAGAAGGAGTGTAAATGTTAAAGGTTACGATAAATGTCATGTGCACGAAATACTGGAAGAAATCCCTTCTGTCTGCATTGGCTTAGCAATAAAGTTGACTCATTATTCAGAAATGTATTGGAAATGAGTTTTTAGTTATTAAAGGTCCTGTTAAAGGGGCCATGAAATCTTCAGAACAGAGGAAGTTTCTTCCACATGAGAGAGAGGCAACAGTAAGAGTAGCCAACATGGTGTCTTCCAAATGTTGGGCAACTGCCATCACCCATGGCCTTGGATTGATTACCCTTGGCTTTAAAAATTGGGCACACTTAATGTGCCATCCCACACCCTCCCCCCAAAAAAAATTAAGCCATAACTAGTATGGATCACTCTTTCGTCCTCTTATGTTAATGGAAACGTTTTCAGGATTGAGAAACACTTTTTGTAATTATTCAAGAGATATTTAGCTTCACCTTTAAAAGAAAAAATAAAGACAAATCATCAGATACCAAGATGTTACCATGCTACCTCCGATGCCCTCAGCCTCTGCAAATTCATTGAGCATTCCGCCTCTACAGCATGCCACCATGGCATGATTAAGATTCTCGAGGCAAAATCCAATACATTTCAGTAATTCTTAATTCTGTTTTCTAAGCCTCATCATCATTCAAGCATCTCGCTAGATCTCCTTTGTGAAAATTAAATCAATTCCCCTAATCTTTCTCATCATATGAAAAGCTATTAAAATATTTTCACTCCCCTCCCGCCAATCACTCTTCCTCCTCCAGCCCCCTCGCCACCACCCTTGTCATTCTCCAACACTTCTGCTCCGGTCTCCAGCACTTGCTCTTCCATAATTCCTGTTTTTGGACAAGTGAAACATTCAAATTGTCCTTTCCCAATGTAGTTTGCTGTTATCCCAGCAGTTTAAATCTCATTGATATTGACATTTTAAAATGTGAACGGCCTATTAAATTTGACCCAGATGAACAAAAAGAAAAATGCCCCAGCCTTCTCCTAATTCACACATATACTGAAGTGCTTCAAAAAAATAAAATGCTCCATTTTGATTTGCAAACTCCATCCTGCTTTCCACCAGAAGAGGTAGCAGAACAGGCCAATTGGAGAACAGCGGCTGCGGAGAAAGGACAAGGTGATGGGCAAGTAGTCAGAACTTTCATAAAAATGTTCCTCATGCATTTCCAGGCTGTTGTTTGGAAAGATTATGCCAAAGAATCTACGAGAAGGAGATGTGTGAAGATGTATTTCAAGGAAGAGAAAGTTAGCTCCACAAAGAAAAGAAAACAGAAGAGGAACACCCATAACTGATGCGTTATTTAGGTAAGAATGATATGGAATGGAATCCCACCTATGTGTTTAATTCCAGCTTCGCCACTACATCTTAGCTGAATAGATGTCGATGGCAGAGAGGCAGTCCTGAGTCCCAGATTCATCTGTTCACTGAAATAGGCACATGGAGTCTGTGCACCTGAAGCTACCATTCCACGGGAGGAATTCAGCGTTGTGCTAAGGGTCAAGCATTTCAGCTTGCCAGATGGAATAAGCCTCCCTCTCCTTCCACCATGTGTTGTTCCAGGGATTCTCCTAACCAATTTCAGGGGGGAGGGCATGTGGTAGAAGGAGGGAAGCCTCATTGCACAAGCAGAAATCCTTGTGCAGGTCTTTTACTAATGGGACTCATTGGGCGAATCCCAGTCCATATCACAAAAACCCATCAAACAACCAACAACACTGAACAAGCATTCATCTAGGCTCCTCCTGTACATCTCCCATACAGTGCTGGGTTAGCTTTGTGGCCCTGAAACAAAAATCCTAAATGGTAGGTAAATATTTAATCATACTGCAGAGTCAGCAAAAAAGCCGAGGAGGAGTACCTCAGTTTTAAGAGGTTTTTGTGAATTTATGGTGTAGGGAGGATTCAAGCTTTAGACTTTTGGAGGCTACTGAATTTGCATTGCAACTACAAAGAAATGTAGTCAAATGTAACCCATGTGTAAGGATTGGGGTTGGTGCAGAGTACCTACAATACATATTGCAGTTTTAATACATGCCACTGGCCACTTGGTGTTTAAGTTATTAAGGAAGGCAGTGTCTATTTTTTATTTAGTTTATTCATTCAGTTGTTGTTGTTGTTGTTGTTGTTGTTGTTGTTAAAAAAACCAGAACAGTTTACAACAATAGTACATAGAACCATGCAGTAAAAACCATATAGAAAAGTTAACATCAGAAATCTGTGGATTTCAGTGAAAATTTTGTGGGTGCTTACCTTAAAAAGGTATGAGGTAGCTGATGGGGTGTGTGTGTGTGTGTTTTCATCATACAATTACCAAGGGGGTCAGAGGGCAATGATGGATTTGAAAAATGAAAGAGCATATGTATAGACCTCAGCCACCTCATAAGCACCAAACACAAACCTTAACATTTCACAAAATCCTCATACATTCTCCACCAAAAAGGCAGAAAACCGTCAAGATGCTTTTTCAGGGGGGCAAAGAGCATCCCAAAAATGACATGTAGGGGTCAGTACAGCATTTGAATAAACACAATCAACCCCTAAAGCATCTCTGATTATGTTTATTGGCCCATCTGTGCAGGAAACAGAATGGGGAGAGGAATAAAACTCATGTAGAGGTGGACATTAGTAAGGGCAACCCCCCCCCCCCATTTTCCTTAGTTAAGGTTAAGCCTTGAAGGGGAGCTTCATTGGAAAAAATACAATGGTATCATTTCATTCAACAAGGCTGCAAACAAACTCATTAAAATGCTGTGTGAGTAAATGTGAGGAAATAATAAGGCTTTGCGGTTATACACTTGGGAAATGAGCTGATACCAAAGTTCAAGTCGCTGAGCTTTAAAAACACAACATTAGGATCACTGTTATATTCAGAGAAATGAGATGCAGCCATCTTCTATTTTCCACTATAATTGAACTTCTGGCTCTCATCAAGAATACGGTTCTTTAGAAAGTGTGCTTAATATTACATCTCAATTACTAGAAAACCAGAACTGTAAAGATGGATGCCTGAGGGAGAATAGGAATTTGGCACATGACCCTAAGAGATAATCAGGGATTGTCTTAACTATATCAAGAGCATGTCAGCAAGTTTCCAAGTCTTGCCCAACTGAATACAGTCACCTTGGTCATCTTCATTTTCTTTTCTTTTTTAAGGATTTCCCCACATGCTGGATGGTTACAGATTCATCCAATATTGGGTAAAGCCCACTTACGGGTTAGGCAGGGCAGGGGATTAAGTGATAATAATTATTTAAGCTCAATAAATAAATAAATAGCAATGTAAGTTTTAGTTCAGCAGTTAATGGATGTAAAGGGACCCCTGACCATTAGGTCTGGTCATGGACGACTCTTGGGTTGCGGCGTTCATCTCGCTTTATTGGCTGAGGGAGCAGGCATACAGCTTCCGGGTCATGTGGGTAGCATGACTAAGCCGCTTCTGGCGAACCAGAGCAGCGCACGGAAATGCCGTTTACCTTCCCGCCGGAGCGGTACCTATTTATCTACTTGCACTTTGACATGCCTTCTGATCAGCAAGCCCTAGGCTCTGTGGTTTAACCCACAGCGCCACCCGCGTCCTAATGGATGTATTAAATAGCAGCAAATATAAATTTGTATCTTTGTCTATGCCTGAGTTTGAAACAGGAGGTGGCATGTTATAAACAAATTTCCCCATTGTGAACAATGCCCCATGTGGGATAAAATATTTCCCCCATTGTGTAAAAGGCAGCTAGAGGTCAGGAATAACCTTAGTCAAGAGCAATATTAGCTCTAACTGGGCATGAGGTAAAAAGTCCACGATATGAGTAGCAGTAGCCGAAGACACCACAGTAATCAGGTCCCCAGCACGACTTTGGGGCGCTCGTCATGCGCGCATGATGTCACATGTGCAAAAACATGTGTGACATCATGCTTGTTAGGAGCAGGCCGCAAGTTTTCAACAAGGGGAGGCTCAACGGGGGTCCGGAACCTCAAGATTGGGCTAGGGTGGGGCTCAGCTGTCCCATACGGGGGGAGGGGGGCTGAGAGTTGCCGCCTATGTGTGGTGTGGTAGCAAAAAATGCCTTATCTCGTCTGCCACAGCCACACTTTCTTCTTGACTTCACTCGCAATTGGCTTTTTGACACTGTCACTTAGATAACATTGACCGGCTGCACAGCATTGTGAAGCCATCTTCCTCGAAACATGATACCCAAATGTTTGGGATCACAGTGTGACGAAGAAGCAGCTTGGGTGGGAAAACAACAACAAATGGTTCCGAAATGCAATTCCTGTACCCTTCAAATGTTTTGCAAGTTTCTCTGGGTCATCTTTCGAAAAAGAAAACATCACCACCTGCTAACAGTGAACAGGTGCAAAAAAGGTAACATTTCAGGTAACATTTGAGCCCATTTTTTTTTGCACCAAATTATTTAAACCCCCCCCCTGAGAATCAGGACCCCCTGCCTCTTTTTTAGCAGTAGGAGCATCTGCTTCCCTGCTTCTTCTTTTCTTCTTTTTAAAATAATTTTTATTCATTTTGTAAGATTAAAGAATGTAACATAATAAAACATGAAAAACACAAACATTCAAAAAAAGAAAAAAAGAAGAAGAGAAAGAAGAAGAAGAAGAAAGAAGAAAAAAGTAGGATAACAATTCTGCATCCCAACTTTCCCACCATTCTCCTCTGTCCTTGAAAAGCTGCCAGGGAAGCTTTTATGTTATCAGAGAAAGGCACTTTTATCCAGTCTTTGCCCTGAGTTTACCTGTCTGCAGGCTCCTATACTGGATTCAAATCACAAGATATGGTTTTTAAAGGTTTTAAAAAGAAGGATAGTTATCAGTTAGAAGGATAAAATAAAAAAATAAAAATAAAAATCCTTCCAGTCGCACCTTAGAGACCAACTAAGTTTGTTATTGGTATGAACTTTCGTGTGCATGCACACTTCTTCAGATACCTGTAGTTAGGATAGTTGCCAGAACCTCTTGGGGTTGTCGGGCAAACAATTCCAAAAGCTCATTTCCATTTGCAGATTTGTTGTCTAAAAATGTATCAGAATTGTTGTCATACAGCATTTTTTGCTTTTGGACAATGCTCCGCTACTCACTGCTAAGGCAAGGCTAAAAGCAGATATAATAATGCATTCCTGTGTCCTCTTACAGAACAGCAGGGCAAAGAGAGATGAACTTGGGCAAAATTCTGCAGAAAGCTTTAACTCTAATAATAGGGTACAAAGGTTCACTCAGGCTAGTCTCTAATAGGATACATAATTCTATGCTAGGAAGGGAAGAAAGCCAGAGGAAGTGGAAATAAACAGCGAGAAACACAGAGAGACCAAGAACCGAAAAAGATTTCTTTAGATATTTGCGGGAGGTTATAAGCAAAACTCTAGACTCTGCAACCATTTTCAAGGATTAGATAAAGCAGAAGTGGCTAACCTGTGGCCTTCGAGATGCTTTTAGATTCCAGCTCCCATCAACCCGTTAGCATGGTCAAAGGTCAGATATTCCTAATATAAATAGAAGTATGTGAGCTTTCCCCCAGTCTAGTAAGGGAGCTTCCCTGAGCTGAGGATTTTGCTCTGCTACCTATAGCCATATAAGATGCCCTGTGGTTGTCCTCACATACTCCCTTGTGAACAGTACTTTGGGCAGAATTCAACATCAAGCTAGGGTCAATGTTCTGTCTGTGAATGAATTGCAGCTTGCAGGGCAAAACAATCCCACCTCTCCTCTCCCCACCCAACTGTTCTAAAGCTCTCAACCCCTCATAACCCAATTTCAGGGTTTGCATGGGGTGGGGTGGGGAGGAGATTGAGGAAAGCCCCAATGTGCTATTGGAAGTCCTTACGCAGGGCTTCCACAGACAGTGCTCATTAGGCGAATCCCACCCTTTTCAACAAATTTCAAGGATTAGATGTGAAGGAGCAGGGCTTTCAGCCATTTTGGTGGTCTTTGATTTTGAGATGTGGGTTTTTAAAAGGCTGTTTTTTTTGTGTGTTTTTTTGCACAAAAATGTTCTCCTGTACCAAAGGGCCAAAAGCCCAAAGGAAGCTTAAGAGGAGATAGAAAATTAACTAGGCATCTACTCTCCTGATTGGTTAAAAGGTTGGAAATGAAAATATGTCGAGCTGGATAATAGGTAATAGGTGTAAAATTGAAGAGGGGAAGAGTTATGGTGGAGTCAGAAGCTTTAACAGCTAGACTGCAAGAACTGCAAGAGAAGGAAAGGGGTGAAATAAACCTTGGGAGAGATGAAATGCTACAAAGCATTGGAGAGCAATTGGGCCATGCATCAGAAATGAACCAAGAGAAAACCACAGAGGCACCCAGAAATTGAACCGAGGGATGCAAATGGATAAGTGTTGGCTTGGTTAAAGAAAACATCTAAACATCATATAGCAGGACATGTTTAACTCTGTGGGTGTTTGTTTCTAATTGCTCTTATGGGTAACTACTCAAGCTGTACAATTAGCTTTTTTCCAAAGCGATTTCCCCAAAAACAAACAAAACAAAAAAACTAACATGTTGCCTTACTACAATCTATATATAGTAAAAGCTGGTTTGTTTGGAACATCTGGATGAACATGCTCAGTTCTGCTTCCAGATGGGTGTGGAAAAGCCATCTTTCGGATTTGCCAGTGGCAAGTAGAGCAGAACTTGTTTTATGTACAACGCTTAGTTTCTGAAGCTGCTCAAGAAATAAGAAGTCACAATAATACTAATACACAGAACCGTCTGTAAACCTAAGGATCTGCTGCTTGGAGAAAGAGAGGATGTTAAGGAACCTGACAGAAATAACTTTAAACACATTCTTTCCTGATACTGCTTGGGTGAGGAAAAAAAAGACATGCAATTTTTTCAGCATACTTACACTAAGGTTTTCCCACCTCTAGTCTACAAAGGATCATATGTAGTAAAGACTGAGGAATATTTTCAGTATAATAACAGCCACTGATGCATGAACATTCTCTCCACATGCAGATTACAATACTCATCCGCATACAAATACCCTCATTTTTTAACCCAAGGAAGTTGACTATTTTATACATTTTAACATAATAATAATAACAGTAAAGAATATTGTCCTTTTTCTGGTTATGTTATATACTGTAGCTTTATGGGCTTCCAAACAATAGGAGGCAGGAGGATTGTTCTATTAAGAAGCACAGAATCAAGAAACTCATGTCTCACATGAAAATTTGTGAAGCGCAAATTCAAAGAGCATTGCATAAATGCAGCAAATATTTCAGGGGACAAAGGGATGACAAACGGAGGGACACAGAAGCTCAGAAATGAGCAATAAAATGCCAGACGTATAAATCTCCCTTACTCATCCTAACAAATTACAGTGGTCGTTAAATCTCAGTGAGGCTCGGTGGATTGAATTCATTTTCTGAGAAGGGTGGGGGGAAAATGTGTAATTGGGATGAGAGGGCCATATTTATTTAGGGAATGAAATATAAATAGTTTATTTCTAGGCATCAGCAGGAGGAAGAAGAAGTTGACAATGGTCCATCACTGGCAGTGATGTAGTGGAGGGGTGAACACAGAAGGTTTTTCAAGGTAAGAGTGATGACATAATTTGCCAGAATTCCAAGGAAACTGGCAAGTGTTTTACTTATTTTTTCCTTGGCGTATCAAAACATTCAGGGACTATAAGCTCTTTCGGTCATTCAGTGCCATTCTTACCTCCTCCACGCACCCAGTGTCTGTGCATACAATTCAGACTCAAAAGAGACGCTGTTGAGCTTTCTTCTGCAAAATTTCCAAGAAATTCGCCAACAAATCTACACTATTTTCGGTGGACGAATGCATAAACTACTATACCTGTAGGCGTGGATCCCAAACTGCAGAGCACGAATCATACATATGCATGTAGTTTTCTTCAAATGTTTTGCTTGGCATACATGCACAGAGTATGTAGGATCTGAGGGATGTGGAGAGATTGCTGCCATGTTCACAATCCACTTCCTATGCCTAGAAGAAGAATGGTACTGAAGATCTACCTATTGCCTGCACACACTTAGTATGAGAAGAGAGCTCCCCACCCCGCCGCTCAAATAGAGCTTATGTACAACCCTGCAAACATTTATCATTTCTTTGCTTTACTCTGCTCTTTCATAACTCTTCACCTGGGCAGCTCATCTGTTTCTGTCTCATAAGTATTCAAACACCTATTTGTTTTGTAGAAGCATCCCTGCTTTTGTGGTACTTTTAACCTGATGTAAACGTCTAACCTTCATCCTTTATGCTGCCGGAGGAGGAGCAGGAACATGCTCAGCGACATCCTGAAAGAATATGAGTTGCAAGAAGGGACTCATTTCAGTCCATGCATAACTATTGCACGATCAGCATGTTTGTGATAGATGTGTGTCTAGGTAGCTGGCAGATATGCTGCATCTTTTACTCTAAGGCAGGGGTGGGGAACGTTCTCAGCAGGATGGAGCAACCTTCCAGGGACTGCGGACTAGTGGTGATGATCCTGTGCGAGTGCCTGGAGGTGGTTGGAGGATAGATGGCGGCTAACAGATTGAGGATGAACCGTGACAAGACAGAAGTACTGTTTTTGGAAGATAGGGGGTGGGCAGGTGAGGGGGGATTCCCTGGTCCTGAACAGTGGTGGAGCTTCATGCTCTGGCACCGGGAGGCGGAGAGCAGGTGGGGCGGGGCTGGCGTGCATCCCGGGGGCGTGGCACACCCCCCACAGGGGTGTGATGAGCGTCCTGGGGGCGTAGCACACTGCCCGCAGGGACGTGGCACCCGGCGCGGGCAGGGGCAACTGCGATGGCACCCCACTGGGATCGCACTGTCGGGGGCAATGCGCTCCCCCCCACTCCTCTTCCTCTGCCAGTGGTTCTGAATGGGGTAACTGTGCCCCTGAAAGACCAGTGCACAGCCTGGGAGTCATTTTGGACTCACAGCTGTCATTGCAGGCACAGGTCTATTCTGTATCCAGGGCAGCTGTCTACCTGCTCCATCTGGTATGCAGGCTGAGACCCTACCTGCTCACAGACTGTCTCGCCAGTGGTGCATGCTCTAGTTATCTCCCGCTTGGACTGCTGCAACATGCTCTATGTGGGGCTACCTTTGAAGGTGACCCGGAAACTACAACTAATCCAGAATGCGGCAGCTAGACTGGTGACTGGGAGTGGCTGCCGGGACCATATAACACTGGTTCTGAAAGACCTACATTGGCTCCCAGTACATTTCCGAGCACAATTCGAAGTGTTGGTGCTGACCTTTAAAGCCCTAAACAGCCTCGGCCCAATATACCTGAAGGAGCGTCTCCACCCCCATCATTCAGCCTGGACACTGAGGTCTAGCGCCAAGGGCCTCACTGTGAGAAGTGAAGTTACAGGGAACCAGGCAGAGGGCCTTCTCGGTGGTGGTGCCTGCCCTGTGGAATGCCCTCCCATTAGATGTCAAGGAAATAAACAACTACAGTGGTACCTCTGGTTAAGAACTTAATTCATTCTGGAGGTCCGTTCTTAACCTGAAACTGTTCTTAACCTGAAGCACCACTTTAGCTAATGGGACCACCTGCTGCCGCTGCGCCGCCAGAGCACGATTTCTGTTCTTATCCTGAAGCAAAGTTCTTAACCTGAAGCATTATTTCTGGGTTAGCAGAGTCTGTAACCTGAAGCGTATGTAACCTGAAGCGTATGTAACCCGAGGTACCACTGTATCTGCCTTTTAGAAGACATCTGAAGGCAGCCCTGTTTAGGGAAGTTTTTAATGTTTGATGTTTTATTCTGTTTTTAACCTGTTGGAAGCCGCCCAGAGTGGCTGGGGAAACCCAGCTGGATGGGTGGGATATGAATAATAAATTATTATTATTATTATTATTATTATTATTATTATTATTATTATTATTATTATTATTATTTGCAGGGCCAAAGGGAAAGGTAAGTGAAGCCAGATTCTGTTCGACTTCCAAGGTACGACTGTACAATTAAAAAAAATGGGTGGAATATGTTCTTGCCAGTATGGAGTGGAGCGGAAGAGCTTGGAAAGTAGAAATGCAAGTAAGATTGCTGTGAAACTTTGCCAGATATTTCAGCATATATCTAACAGCGCTGTGAACTTCTGCCTCACCTTTAAGCAAAGCTCAGCACGTTAAGCGCTTAACTGCGAAAACAGAACTTGTTCAATAATTCTCCCTCAAGAATAAATCTTAAAGCCATTTTTAATTAACATCTCCTTTGACTTTTGTTTGGGAGACGATACGGTGAATGTCAGCAAGTGCTTATGAAGATTAAATGGAATGAGACTTGAGCAAGTGCAAGGATAGCCTGCTTCTTGCTGCAAGCAATGTTATTAAGAGTAAGCGTGTGTCACAAACTATTTCAGAGATATGTCAAATTACTTACGTTAGATGGAAAGATGAAGGGGGGGAGGGGAAGGTCTCAGTCTGCTCTTTCCCCCGTGCCAAGGCTTCAGAACACGCTTAAGTAGGAAATTAGGTATGTGAAAATTCCTGTTAACTCTGGCCCAGTTCAAACTAAAGATGGGAGAGAAATTGGATTTTGTTTGCATTTTAATGAAAAAGAATCTAATTCACACTCCTTGAACCAATCTGGGAGCCAAAACACAGCCACGCTTTGAAATTTCAATGTTTCCAAATTTTGCAATGCCATTCCAATCCAGTTCTACGGAAATGCATATATTAGGGGGAAGTGTGCATCAAAATGCATATATTTGTGAAAATAGCATGCAGAAATGCAATATAGGTATAGAAATTGCCTGCAAGTTTACGTATATTTATATAAGCAAGGCTTTTTTTCAGCCAGAACAGAACTCAGTTCCAGCACCTCTCAGGTGGGCGCCATTATCATTCTAAGATAACGAGGAAGGTGTTCATGATGAGGTCCGGCGCCTCTTTTTCTAGAAAAATAGCACTGCACATAAGTCAAAACTGCATACAAAAAATGTGTAAGAGAAAGCATCCACTAAAAGGCTGACGAATAACAAATCGCGACAGAAATGTGGCGAGCTGAATTTAAAATGGGGAGAAATGAAAAACAGAGCGCACGAAGTTGGCGGATTATTTTCCATTGTTAGTTCACCCTCATGATGGCACCTAAGTGAGCACCTTGAACTGTTGCTGCCAGGCAGCGCACACGTCCGTCCCATTTGTGAAGTCCATATGGGGGAGCTAAGCATGAAATCTCTTCTCTGCGTGACTGCAAGTTGCGTGGCAATGTCCCTCCCTCCCATGATGAATAACGAAACATGAGACATTGTATCGAATTTAATGGGCGTAAAGGCAACAACTTTATTGGTTACGGATGTTGAGCGGTATTGGCTTAGGCATTGGACCCTAACCACTATATCTGACCCCCAACCCAGGTGTTGGAAGTCCATGAAGGGTTAACCACCAAGGGGAGCCCAACTGATGCTTATCAAGTGGAACTCCCCTTGTGATCACCGTTGGGGCATGCCTTAGGCCCTAACCTCCCTAGGCTTCGGATGGGGCCATGCCCCCGGAATCCTTTAACGGAATACCCTTCCAATGAGGGGCAGGTGATGGCATTACCTCCCCTTTTCACCTCTCTTGATGTTGTCCAATGCCTAACCGCCAAACCAAAAGTTGTGACGAATTGCTACGAGGTAGGTGAAAAAAACCCGATTTGGCTAGCCCAAATGGGAAAAAGTCCTACCAGGCCCCCCCCCCCAGCCAACTGGGGTGACCAACCGAAGTCCATAGCAAGGTCAAAAACTAACCTAAAGGGTGGGTGGGCGGTTGAACCGGTGAAGCTGGGGGGGGGAGAGAAGGAGAGGGGGAAGGATACCTGCCGTCTCCTAGTTAAAGGGCTGCAAGCCCCGCCCCTCTGCCGACTGGATTGGTCAGCCTTCGGGGTTGAATGGCGGGAATCCGGCCAATAGTGCAGGGGGCCCGCAACACCACCTCCTGCTCATGAGCGGAAGTGGGTTAGCTGTATAAGTGCTAGAATAATAGCCCATCTACTTTAGCATCCAGTTCTCACAGTGGCCAACCTGATTCTTCTGGAGAACCTGCAAGCAGGTCCTGCACTCTGCCATCCTGTAGTTTCCAACAATTGGTTCAGAGAAGCATTACTGCCTCCCAGAGCGTAGTTATCATGACAAGTAGCCATCAAAGGTCTTCTCCTCCTCCATGAATTTGTGTACTCCTCTCTGAAAGCCACACAAGTTGGTGGCCACCAACTCAGATCTAAACTATACTAACCTTGTACGGTCCCAATAGGGACCTTTACATTGGTATGCACCAGTCACTTAAAATATAAATTATAAAATAGGAATATATACAAGGTTCTGTCTAACTAGGAAAGGGGAGGGGACCAAGTGATTAGAGAGAAAAGTCTGCTCAGACTGAATGAGGATGGCCCAATAAAAATATAAAAGGAATCAGCACGAAATTTGATTGCAACGTGATGGTTGGGTAGATTAACTATCACAAAGAGAAGTTAAAACATAATGAATTCTGAAATGCAGGAACTTTCTGTGGAAAGTGTATTAAATTTTGCCTGTTCCATCCAAGCGTAAACAGATCTGAGGTTCTTGACCTCCTTCATTTTCTTTTATGGCTGGCATAAAACTCGAGTGTGAGAGCAATTAGGGCTGTACAGGATGGAAAATAATATTAACCCCCCCAAAAAAGTGGGAGGACAGGTTGTCTTAAGAACAAGCACTCAACAGTGAGATGGTCACAAAAAAGCAATTGCCGATTGAGCTGGAAGCTATGTTTTTCAACAGTTGACAAAGAAGTTGAGATAAATGACAACTCCAGTGCTGATCTTCAGATATCTCTAGTCTCTCATTCTCTCCCTTGTGGAAACCTCTTGTAAAATACAGGAAGTCCCAGTCTTTGATTGTGTCCGAGGCAGTGGTGGAAAACCTCCAGCACATAGGCCCCTTTCCTTAAACATCAGGGCCATCAGATGACTTTGAACACTTTGCATTTGATGCGACCATTAAGTATGCGGGTGTATGAGATTTGTTGTTGTTCAGTCGTTCAATCATGTCCGACTCTTCGTGACCCCATGGACCAGAGCACGCCAGGCACGCCTATCCTTCACTGCCTCCCGCAGTTTGGCCAAACTCATGCCAGTCGCTTCGAGAACACTGTCCAACCATCTCATCCTCTGTCGTCACCCTTCTCCTTGTGCCCTCCATCTTTCCCAACACCAGGGTCTTTTCTAGGGAGTCTTCTCTTCTCATGAGGTGGCCAAAGTACTGGAGCCTCAACTTCAGGATCTGTCCTTCTAGTGAGCACTCAGGGCTGATTTCTTTGAGAATGGATAGGTTTGATCTTCTTGCAGTCCATGGGACTCTCAAGAGTCTCCTCCAGCACCATAATTCAAAAGCATCAATTCTTCGGCGATCCGCCTTCTTTATGGTCCAGCTCTCACTTCCATACTTTACTACTGGGAAAACCATAGCTTTAACTATACACGTATACCTGCAGACGGTAACTAGTTTGCACATAACTAGCATACATAGCACCAGCAGTTATATATAAGCAGTGTGCAGGAATAAAATATTTCTTCTGGACCTACACATCCCTAGCTCTGCCCCTTTAACACTGGGCCACATTCCAAGGCCCAACTCGCATGTTTGATTTTTTTACAAAGCTGGTGACTTTGTGATGTCGCTAGGTCTCACCTCTTGTGTCTCAGGCTTTGGGATGCTGCAGACCTGCAAATCCTAATCACGAACAGTGAGGACGTCAATTTTTTTTACTAGAAAACATGGTTGCCACTGGCTCTTGCAGGAATGCATGCCACACTGCTGATGTCTGAATGGCAGAATCACATGAGATAAAGAGAGCATGTGGAGTTACTCTAGGAGTACTAGTAACTCCTAGCAAGGTGCGTTGATATGGAAACTTCCTGTCTGGTCAACCAACCCACATTATAGATGCATTGTGGATGCAGGTGTGAAAAAGTGGCATCTCCACTGCATCAGGAGCGTATATATTGGGCCTTAACACAATGCCAAGTCATGATTCATTCATACAATCATTTGTCAACATATGCAAACGTAGGCTTAAATGTTCAACCCAGAATAAATCCCTATCGATGTCTTTAAATTAGGCTTTAAATTCTACCTTATCAAGGAGCGTTGGGGGCCTGTCTGAGAAAGGAGTAAATCACCTTCATTGGAAGGAAGCTGGCACAGCAGAAATCGATAGAAAATTGCAATTTACAGTTTAATTAACTAAACTATATGCTAATTTGTACTAACTGGTATGGTTGAACCAGAACAATAAGCTACCCCCACATATTTCTCATATGAAACTGTTCTGCTGAATAAGACATGTTACAGTTTATTCATTGGACATAATCGGATATTTAAAAATATATATGAAAATTTATTAGTGCAAATATATATATTTTTTAAAAAACACAGGAGAAAAATAAAAGTAAAAGAAAATAAACACTCTCACTTCTTTAATCTGTTCTTTGTGTGGGTCAACCAGGTATAAAAACAAACTCATACCATCCAACTTTTTCAGACTCAAAACTGGGTCACATGTCTTCCAGGACAAGCTCTAGCAAGTCACATGACCCACGCTTTGCTCTCACCCTGGAAAAAATGCTTTTGCAGGGTGAGATCTCACAAGGCACCCAAAAACACATGTTTGGGGTGTCACACGAGATCACAGTATGACATCCAAAAAATATTGCCATCATTTCAGGACGTTTTTTCAAATCATAGCCTAGCCTTGCCATCATGTTTTTTTCAGTAACGAAATTTAATATACACATTTTTTTTAGGCACTCACTTCTTGGAGGGAGAAAGGCAGCATTTTTAAAATTTATTTTTAGTAAATTAGTTTCATAACATCACTCCTGCTGGAAACCTGATTGTGTGATAAATGACAATTTGATGGCATTGCTTAGCCGCTAGCTATTTTAAAAGCTCCATCATTATACACAATAGGGACTTAGACTTCAATATTTCAAGCAAACTCTTCTTTTCATTTCTTTTATTTTTTTCTCTTTTTTCCCTTTCAACCTCCCAATAAAAATGAAACTTCACAAACTTCAATACAGAGTGACAGTTGGGGAAAAAAAATCTTCCATCAATTTGAACAACTTCATTCCTGAAATCAAGTGACAGCGTGTCAGATCCAGGGTATTTCAGATTCATCAGAGCAGGAAACTGAAAACCAACATATTGAGACAAAGTTTTGAAATTGCATATGTGGGAGAAAACATTTTTTTTTTTTGAATACTTTAGCACATTCAAGCAACAAAGCATCAAGGAGCAGAGTCTATTCTGATTATGTTGAATGATCAAGGACTACATTTTCACCATGTACATCAGTTGGTAAGTTGCTCTGAAGTCAATAGGTCCCACAAGCTCATACATAGATTCAGAACCTTAGCAGCATGTAGAATTATTATCTTGGCCCCATAATATTGCTCCAGGCTAAATGATTCTAAACTGAGTGATTTCTCAGCCCCATCAGCATTCACTTCTTTTATTCAGCAAGTTTGGATAACAGGATTTGATCAAATCTACTTCTTCTTGCTACCCATTCGGAAAATCATTGCTAAGAATTTTTCTGCAGCAAAGATATACAGCAGCAAAGAGTTAGCATATGTAGAGGCTTACTTGAGTATTTCATGTTAGAGTGGTAGCTGTTAGAACTGATGGACAATGCAACATTACCTTATGGACCCTGGAGAATAAAACTTATATCCGCTGGAGATCACCTGGTGTGGGGATTCTTTTGCTGGCGCCTCCCGTGTGCAGGACGAAGTTGACCTCACACGGGATACCAGTTGCGGGGGTGGCCGGCGGTTAAAGAGCACCAGCCATAAGCAGCCTGAAGATGGGACGGCCGGTAATTCCGGAGCCTGCTCACACTGCGCCGTGGACGAAGAGAACCGCTGGCTGCGACCTGAAGGGTTTGAGTTCTGTGAGTTCGTTGAAGAGTGCCTCGTAGATGGTTGTGAGCGTCTGTCTGGTTCCAAAACTCCGAAGAGGAAAATAAAGCTAAAGGTGGCCAAAACTGAACGGCCAAATAAAAGGTTTTAAAACAAAATGAAAATAAAACACTAAGACGACTGCAGTCTGGAGGGTAACAGCTTTAGCTGCCCTGCGTGGATGGTTTCGCTTTTGCTTTGCCTAGGCTTGCCACGCAACGTTCTTCTCACTGGGCTTTTCCGCGCGTTCTCCGCACACCCACACAGGGAGCGGCAGCTTTTATTGAATGAACAACCAACGTCATCATATATACATGAACCAATCAGAACACTGTTGTTGCCCTAATTTGGGCGGGAAAGCAGATTAACTGACCGTTGATTACTTTAAAGTTTGGAGCCATTAAGTCCTGCGGATTGATCCAGACAGTAAAATGCCTGCTGGATCTTGCTTTCACTTTCCCTTCCAGAGCGGAAGGATACAACAAACGTAAGTATAAATAATCTTAAATAAAACATAATTTACAACCTGGAGATCACCTGGGTTAATGTGAATGTGTTGTGCCTACTAGGTAACAGAAGGGTACGATAGAAATCTCAATATAAATAGGATTGGCAGCTGATTCAGGACAGAGAAAGGCCTTCTTTGCACAATTCCTGGGGTTGCTCAGTTCTGGAATAAGGCATTCACCAAGATGTCTCTAATAACTAAAGAAACTCTTGTTCTATCTTTTCACCTAACACTTTTGAACCTGTATATGGAAATAGAACAGGATGCAAAATAACTAATTTATTATCTCTTAACAGCACCTTGGGGCTCCATATAGACAGTCTGAATGATTTTCGCCCTGTGGTGTTGACACCCATCATAATGAAATGTTTTGAAAAACTGGTGCGGAACCGCATCACATCTTGTTTGCCAGTGGGACTCGACCCTTACCAGTTTGCGTACAAGGCAAAGAGATCCACGGAGGATGCTGTGGCAATGGCTCTACATGCTGTCCCGACTCATTTGGAGAAACAAGGGAACTATGCAAGATTTTTTTTTGTAGACTTTAGTTCTGCATTTAAGACTATTCTTCCGAATAGATTGGTGCCCAAACTATTAGACCTGGGACTTCCACTGTGCTTATGCAGGTGGATATTAGATTTTCTATCAAATTGTTCCCAACGGGTCAGGATGGGTTCCCACGTCTCTGCGGATCTCATTATGAATACGGGGACACCACAGGGGTGCATGTTGAGCCCGCTTTTATATATGCTCTATACAGCTGATTGTGCCCCCAAATACCCCAGTAATAAGATCATTAAGTTTGCAGATGATACAACGGTGGTTGGTTTAATCACGGCTATAGAGGGGGAGGCAGCCTATAGGAAGGAAGTTGAGCAGTTGGTGGAATGGTACAGGGAAAACAACTTACTCCTTAACTTAAAGAAAACAAAAGAGATTATTGTGGACTTTAGGAAATGTAAACTGAATATTCAGCCACTTATTATTGAGGGGAACTGTGTGGAACAGGTCTCAGTGTTTCAATTTCTGGGAATGGAGTTGAGAGATGACCTAAACTGGGGAGAAAACAGCAAAGACCTGATGAAGAGAGCACAGCAGAAGTTATATTTTCTGAGAATCCTCTGGAAAAATAATCTCTCAAAGGACCTGTTGATGGCATTTTGCCATTGTACTGTTGAGAGTGTATTAACTTATGGTCTCTGTGTGTGGTCTGGGAGTTGCACGGTCAGGGAAATAACAATGCTGTCCAGGGTTGTAAAGACTGCGGAGAGAATAACTGGGTGCACTCTTCCCACCTTGGATCAAATCTATGCCTCCAGGTGTTATAAGAAAGCTGCAGAGACAGTGCAGGATAGTATGCACCCCGGAAATGATCTCTTTCAGCTTCTGCCTTCTGGAAGAAGGTACAGGGTTACAAAGCCACCTGAGAAACAGTTTCTATCCAAAAGCGATTTTGGTTTTAAACGCAGTGTAAGGCAGTCTCTAAAGGAGTATCTGCATTTAGTTGTGGGGCATCAGAGTTTTTAGGGGGCTTACCAGGTAGGGTATTAAAGTTTAGGAGGTTAATTATGCATAGGCAGGATGGGGAATGAGTCGATAGGCATTTTCAGGATAGTAGGCTTGTCAGTTTTTGCATGTCTGATGTAGATTTTTTGATTTCGTTGTTCTGTATGGGACAATGACAATAAAGATTATCGTATCGTATCGTATCGTATCGTATCGTATCGTATCGTATCATTGCCAAATCCTCAAAAACCTTCCATCTTTGTAATTTGGACTGCTAATACTGTAGGGTTTGGCAATTTGCCCTCCTTGAAAAGATATTTTTAAAAGTATCTAAAGGGCAGAGCTTGAATCACTGTTTGTTTGTTTGTTCTGTTTGTTTGCTTGCTTGCTATGTGACATTGTCTTCTTTCATATATGAATATTGAGGCACATGTCTACTTACTCAGTGTCATCAGTACAGTATATGCAAATATCTGGCTCATCTAAGGCATTATATAACTTTTATTTTCTATAATGATAGAACTCACAGGTGTAACATAATTTCATTTATACATGTGCTTGTTATTTGAGAATTACTGTATGTGTCAATACTTTATTACACTTTTGGAGCAGAGATATACTTTTATCCTTCTAGGCTGTAGTGTGTTTTTTTTTGGTTTACATTTTTTATTCTTTGTTTTTTTCTTTTTGTTATGTTAGCACTTCTTAACTAATCAATAAAAAGAGAAATATAATAAAAAGAAAAGCAGATCCACGGCTCTGAGACAGATAAGTTGAAATGGTGTGGTTAAGTCCAAGCCTTGGGTACTGGTTCCTAAGATTACAGTTAGGAGGCCTACAGCTGAGTCAGAAAATACAGGCTATCCCTGCAGCATCTTGTAGCAATTGGCAGAGCTTTTCAGCGTGGGCCAGGTAGTCAAGATGGAAGTCCTGTACCCTGAATATTCCCACTCCCCAATTAAAGATCCATTGTATTTTTCTGCAGGTGCTGGCTTTTTCTAGGCAGTAGGGTTTCAAAGTGTGGGAATTGCTTTTGTGCAAGCTCCAGGCTCTCCTGTGAGGAGTCTGTGATCCAGTCAATCTTGGTGCCAGAAGTGCTTCCTCGGGATTGGGGGATAAGGTGCAAGCTCTGGTACCAGTGGATCCACATCAGAAGTACCAGGACGTAGATCTGTCTCCTCAGAGCTTCTGTTGTAGGAGGAGCCTGCAATCGAAGTGTGGCAAGGGAATGAAGTGGTCTGGGATCCTGAAAACCCACGGTCTCCCCCCTTGCATGCCCCTTGTTGTTGTTGTTGTTGTTCAGTCGTTCTGTCGTGTCCGACTCTTCGTGACCCCATGGACCAGAGCACGCCAGGCACCCCTATCCTTGCATGCCCCTAGATGCCCCAAAATGTCTCCCTCACCATTACTCCTGCCAAAGTACCACTAGTGGGAACTCTATACTTGATGGGCATACCACACTGGTGTTCCTCCTCCTCCAATAGTGGAGTAGCCTTCAAACACATCTTAGCAGGCTTAGTGGCTAGCTGTAGGGTTGATCTTTTACAAAACTAAGAAGGGAAGCCTTCAAAATAGTTGTGTTGTCTTGCAGTGTTCAGCTGGTAGGTTTTATGTTGGCAGGCCATGTGATCTGAGGCAGTGGATTTCATTGCTTCCCTCCACCCCCCAGCTGACAAAATTAAATACAAATATTTATTTGGCCCCATGCAGAACAGGAATCTACAAATATGCTTGTGCATAAGGATTTATTTTTTAAATGTTTCAAATCTGTGAAAGGGAGTTCAACTTAACATTTTCCAGTTGCATGTTTTTAAAGATTTATGGAGATATGCTGCAACTGAGACCAGTTTCACTGTGATAAAACTGAAGGTGACAGTGTATTCAAGTAACTCTTTGCTCCATGTGTATTAGAAATATTTTATACACCCAACTGTAGATGTACTTACAATTCTCATTATATCTGCATGGCTTGTCATAGGCTATTTTCTCAACAGTCTAATGGCAAAAGACAACCTGATAGCATTACATTATGTAATAAAAGAGAACCTGGTGATGAAACTCTCTGGAAAGAATTTTATCTGCACTAGTTACTAGGTTTCATTCACACACACACACACACACACACACCCACACACACCGTGCATATCTATCATTCCCTGCCTTCCTTTTTAACAAATATAAAAGCATATAATGCTTTTCTGGATCTACTGCATTAAAACAAAGAAGTGAGTATGAGCCAATTTAAATTTACAAGCACCTTCCATTAATCTTTAAGGTGCCCATTTTCACTTCCACTGTTTTACAATTACTAGTGTGAAACATTAATTTTACATTTACGTACCTCTTCAAATGCTACCTACATTTTGCTGTCTGAGAATAAACTGATTTAAAGCAACATCGAGAATTTGAGATGGATACCCCAGCACAGCAGCGATAGGATTTAGTGGAATCCACACTACAGGAAGAGAGTAGAGCTTTAGATACGCCCAAGACAAAAAATTTAAAAACAATAAAATTCAAATGCTATGCTGGTCATATACTCCACTGGCAAATAAATATATTTGCTGGCTGGCTGGTGAAATGGGAAAGTCTCATGGATGGCAACAGATCACACTTCACACCAAATCCTACATTCCTTCAATCTATAGCAGATAGCAGAGCATTTCACCAGACCCAGTAAAGAAGGGAAGGAGAAAAATATCCACCCTTGTGTTGACTATTACCCTACCTACATCACCATGTAATGGGCAACCACTGCTGCATGGATGTTATTGGCCCAGAGAGATGGAAAGAAGATAAAGTCCCTATCAGAGAAGAGTGGCGGATCAAGTTGGTGGACTATGCCAAAATGGCTAAAATGACCGGAAGAGTCAGAAATGAGGAAGACCAAAATTTTAATAAGAAATGGGGGAAATTTATAATCTATCTTAAAAACCATTGTGTATCTGAAGAAGTGTGCATGCACACGAAAGCTCATACCAGGAACAAACTCAGTTGGTCTCTAAGGTGCTACTAGAAAGAATTTTCGATTTTGTTTTGACTATGGCAGACCAACACGGCTACCCACCTGTAACAAAAACCATTGTAAACAGTTAAAATTGTTATTAGGATCGGAATATCACTTGTAGCTTAATGGTGAATTTTGGACATAAAGGAGATGTAAAAGATTTGGAATATCATAAAAGATGTAGGAGGAAATGATTAACAATAGGACCCACAAAAGGGAGGAGGGAAGTCCAAGAGATTCCTTGGAATCTTGTTTTTATGATGTCTGTTTGATATGTATTGTAAATTTTTAATCTGAAAAACCAAATAAATATATTTATTTATTATTTTTTAAGAAAAAAAGAATGGGAAGGAGAAAAATATCCACTCTGGTGTTGACCATTACCCTACCTGCATCACCATGACAGAGTGTAAAGGTAAAGGGACCCCTGGCCATTAGGTCCAGTCGCGGACCACTCTGGGGTTGCAGCACTCATCTCACTTTACTGGCTGAGGGAGCCGGTGTACAGCTTCTGGGTCATGTGGCCAGCATATCTAAGCCGCTTCTGGCGAACTGGAGCAGCACACGGAAACGCCATTTACCTTCCTGTCGGAGGAGGAAATTATAAAATGTGGTTCTGTTATTAATTGCACAAAAGGGCCTGAAAGAGCTAGAACCTTTTGCTTCAGTTCCAGGCGGTTTGCCAGGGAGAACCTAGCACCAGACAACCACCAGTCTTCTAGCACCAGTCAGCTGCCTGTCTTCTAGTCAGCTGATGGAGCCACGTCACCCTTTGTCCACCCCTCACTGGATGTTTGACCTCTCCTTGGCCAGTAGTACTTTTGCACAGTTCCCAGGGCCAGCCCTACAGTTAGGTAAAGTGAAGTGACTGCCTCAGGTGGCAGCTGTCCGGGATGCAGGAAGTGGCAGCAAAGTTTGGATGGCAGAGCTTGGTATGTGCTGTTCTTAGGCATGGTGAAGGGTGCTATTGCATCATCAGCCCTAAAGCAAAATTCAACTGCAAGTTGGAGTGGCTTCTTTAAATGGAATGAGGTAGAGCCATCTGGTTCATTGCCTCAGGCAGAAAAAAAATTAGGTGCCTGGCCTTGACAGCTCCTCTTTATTTCAGTGTGAATTGTGTCCTATGTACCTTTATTAAATTTATGTCCTTCCTTTCCACTAGTATGCTCAAAGCTGGATATAGTTACTATATGGAAGAGTCAATGCACCCATTTTTCTTCTCTATCTTCGTTGACCAGTTTTAGTTCACCCATCAAAGCCCTGTCTACTGCAGCATCAGAAGAAGAAGAAATGTCTTCACATAGGTTTGTTTCCTTTCTCGGTAGCTCTTCAGCAAGTATTTTAGTCAGGGGGGAAGCAGTGAAGGGAGAATTTTCCTCAAGCAAGGCCAAACAACTCATTCTAATCTCATTTTCTCAGTTGGCTAATGCTGTCTTTAAGCTGATCAAATGTAGGTAAACACAGTGGCAACGAATGCAGGATGGCACAAATATGAATGCGGCGTAAAATCAATATGCCCCCATGCTACAATTCACTACCCTTTAATTACAAGATTAACAAAAGTGCATCGCCTCAGCAGAAGCACACACACTCCAGCCCAGAAGGAGAGCAGAGGCACTTCCTGAGCTCTGCAGTTCAGCGGCACAATGAAAACACAGCCAGCATCTTGAGAAGAACACATTCATGCTAATGCTGACTCTTCAAAGCCTTTGGGAAGCTGGTTGGTTCCCAAATGGCTTTCGGGAATTCAGAGCTTACAGGCTTGCAGACTTGTGGCATGACAGTAATATCTTAAGACTGAGCCACAAATGACAAATATGCTGATGGGCCCACAGAGCTCAAAACTCAGATATAGAAATAACACCAGGACTCAAAAAAAGAGAGAGAACTTGCTCCCTAAGGCTCCTTCCTCAGTTCTTTCAATGACAGCATAAGGTTCCTTCAACTTGTCTCTCTTTGCTCTGCCCTCATCATTTATCTGCGTGTTCTGGGAGACCAGGGGGGAGGGGAGCTGGTCACAGCAGGAGGGGGAGATTCCCTGGCTTTTCAGCAGCCTGTCTCAACTCTGCCTCTTGACCCTCCTCTGCTACTGCCTCTGGTTCTGGACTGCTCTCTGCCACAGCCTCTTGCTGCTCACTAAACCCTGTTGCCTCTTTAGCTTTCGACACCTTCTCCTCCCAGTCTGCTCCCTCTTCTCTCTCTGACAACTCATCATTGTCCCACCACCAATCCCCTGGCTCTCAGCCTTCTTTTCTTGGGGGTTCACTCCTTGGGAGGCTCCCCAGCTGGTGCCTCCCACCACTCATCTGCATCCATCCAGTCCATGACACAAATTCACTTACATCTATAATCAATAAAATTGTGGCCTGTTTTGATCCCAGAACGTTGTGGTTAGGAAAGTGATGTTTCCCCTGTGTTTCTTTAATCATATATGCAAAATACCAGGCAGTGGACACACTGCGCCTGAGCACACAAATATAAATGCCACAGATCAAATCAAATGCACAGTCTGAAGCAACTCCTCTAATAACGGGCAACATCTTGTTAGATTAAAAACTGGAAAAAAAGAACTAATGTTGCTTTTATTATTTAAGGTTTTTGTTTTTATATATATAACTAACTGAAGCATTGTTTCAGGAATTAGGAAACACTTATTCTTTTTTAAAACTTCTTTACACACCATTATGATTATTAAATATCTGAAGCGGAGCAGAAAGAATGCAAATGGTAAATTGCTGGTGTGTAGTAATTGATTTCTTTATTAATAAAAAGAGATTTAATGCTCTGTGGGGTGCTTTGATTTAATTCTTCACAAGCAGCTTAAAAGGAAGCATCATATGAAAAAAGAAGAAGGGGGTTGTACTGGAAAATCTGTTTTTCTTACTTATCACAGCCTTATTTGCATGGATTTGCATTGCTGAATGCTTGCATCCACCTATTCTCTGTGGGATTATTATCTTTGGCAGCTCATTTCAAAAACTGGGCCCATAACATTTGCAAAACTGACTGTTTTCTGTAATATGGCAATGCAATAAAGTCTTCACACATGTTATCCTGAGAGAACCTTTCCCACATTGTCTACCAAGGAGTTCCTGTGTCCATGCCACAATACTATGGCACATTGAAGAAGGTTCTGGGAAATGTGTGCTTACAGAACAGGGAATGCTAGTTAGGCCTGTTGGACTTTTTCTCACACTGAATAAACATACCGGTACCCAATTCCCCTCTGCTGCTGTTCCTGAGGAATACTGGAAGCACTGGACAAAGCCGTCTCTTTGAAGAACACCTGATGAGCTTCTGAGAAGCCCAAGGATTTGGAACCAGGAGAATACAGGTGATATGGGGAAGATTATGGGGACAGCTCTAGATGACCTATTTGTTGAGCATGCCTGCTTGCACAAAGCTTAAATCCAGCCTTTATTGAGCATTTGTTCTGAATTGTTTGCAAGGTGTTCATACATCTTCTCAGTCATTTGTTCACACCAGGACAACAGAGTACCTTCATTCACTCTAATTGTGCAAACCTAAAGTTCTGACATGTGAATCCATCCCTCTGGCAAAATAATGACAGCCTGGGGGTACTCTGAATCCACTTATCGTGAAAAGGCCTACATTGGTTTTGAAACTGGTGCCTTGTTTCTTTTAGGATACTCACCTGTAATGCTTTTCTCCATTGGAATGGGTTTGCTCTTAAACTGTTGATTCCCAAGCATAAATGATCTGGTGTTTGAATTATGGTAGGGAGCCCCACTTCTGACTTCCCCTAATTTTATCCAGATTAGGTTCACCTCCTCCCGATGCTACAGGATTCCAAAAACACTATGTAACTGGGACAACACCCACCTCTTCCCACTCCCTGATGTGAGCACTGAAATTGTCTTTCAGAAATGCCAAAGACTCCCAGCTGACTGAGAGGTCCTCAGTACTATGATGGCAGTATGCATGGACAGTCTTTTGCCCCCATGTGTTTTTGAGGCTTGGGAAATGGGGCTGGATTAACCATCAAACAAAATATACAGATGCTTAGGGCATCAAAGGAAGGGCGCACCACAGAAATTGCCTGATTTTTAACATTAATGGTCACTAATTGCTCAGCTGAGCATTCATTCATTTTCTCAGTTGAAGTGTATTAAAAATGAATTATGGTGCTGGAGGAGACTCTTGAGAGTCCCATGGACTGCAAAAAGATCAAACTTATCCATCCTTAAAGAAATCAGCCCTGAGTGCTCACTAGAAGGACAGATCTTGAAGTTGAGGCTCCAGTACTTCGGCCACCTCATGAGAAAAGAAGACTCCCTAGAAAAGACCCTGATGTTGGGAAAGATGGAGGGCACAAGGAGAAGGGGACGACAGAGGATGAGATGGTTGGACAGTGTTCTCGAAGCAACTAGCATGAGTTTGGCCAAACTGCGGGAGGCAGTGAACGATAGGTGTGCCTGGCGTGCTCTGGTCCTTGGGGTCACGAAGATTCGGACACGACTGAATGACTGAACAACAACAACAAAAATCCCAACAGAACAACTGTGCAACAAGGCAGGCTGGATGCCTTTATCTCTACTAAGTATAGAAGCAGATGTGTTGCATAAGATTAGTTATGTGGATCTGATCAAAGACTTTGCAAGTAGAAAAAGCAGGAGGAAAAATTTCAAATATAAATAAAGTGGAAGTATGCAAAAAATAAACATTATTTTTTCATCTCACTGTAGGTTTTGTTTCATTTCGAAAAATAAAATTTTATTTTATGGTTTATGGTTTATATTTTTAATTAGATATAGATGGGGACGCCAAGGTGCTTAGGGTCTTCTTAAGGTCTTAATCCAGCCCTGTTGGGGGACCTAAGAATCTAAGAAGAGCCCTGCTGGATTAGGTCTGCAGCCCACCTAATTCATGGGAAGCTCACAAGCAGGAGCTGAGAGCAAAGGCACTCTTCCTTCCTGGGGTTTCTCAGCCACTGTTATTCAGAGACATACTGCCTCTGGCAGAGGAGGTGGAACATCAG
This sequence comes from Lacerta agilis, assembly GCF_009819535.1. Lineage (NCBI taxonomy): Eukaryota > Metazoa > Chordata > Lepidosauria > Squamata > Lacertidae > Lacerta > Lacerta agilis. Next base: position 28,198,649 of record NC_046314.1, on the reverse strand, counting down.
GATTAGCAGCCATCAATAGCTTTTCACTCCACAAATTTCTGTAATCCTCTTTTAAAGCCATCTAAATTAGGGGCAGAGGTGGGTGCTAATCCTTTCCACCTTTCAGACTCCCTGGGTGTCTTCATTGTGGCCACCAATCCCCGTACAAACCGAGGTGGTGATAACTGGCCACTTTACAAGCTTGGGAAGCCAGGGGAGAACTGTTTCAGCTCAGTTCATTAGGGCTGCTGCTGTGATATCTCCAGCACACATCAATAGCACCGTGGTCTTTCAATAGCTCTTGCTACTTTGCCTAAACAGATATTGACTAATTGTAAAAAAAAGGAAAAAGGAAAAAGGCAACTGTCAACAACTGCTTGGGGGAAATGGTGAATTGTGCTGTTTGTTGTTTGCTGGCAGAGCAAGGTTCACTTCAGGATTAAATGAGGCCCTTCAGTGTTGTTATTTACTACAAAATAAATAAATAAATAAATAAATAAATAAATAAATAAATAAATAAATTCAATGTTGTTGTTTACTACAAAACAAACAAACAAACAAACAAATTCCTTCCAGTAGCACCTTAGAGACCAACTAAGTTTGTTATTGATATGAGCTTTCGTGTGCATGCACACTTCTTCAGGTATAGAAGGTATAGAAGAACCTATAGAAGGTTCCAGGTCCAATCCCTGGATTGGGAATACGCCCTGTGTTAGACCTTGGAGAGAGACAGCCAATCAGAGTAGACATGTTGAGTACAGTGATTTAATTTACTGAAATGGGGAATGCTTAAATGCATTACTGTGAATTTAATTTCTGGGATGTTTAATTCTGGACTGTTTCTCAGAGCAACTCTCGTGTGATTGGTTACCTCTGGTCACATGGGATAGTATCTTTTTATATTCTTCATTTTGTTTTGTGTGTGAGTGACTTTACTGTAATGGCTGCCTCTCCACGAACACTGAAGAAGTGACAGCGTTAGATAACTCTCTCTCTATCTCAATGCAATAGAGAGGAGTGCTAATGTTTCTGTGTGAATATATATGACAGAAAGAAGTATGGAAGTTGATGGTCTCACAAAGAAGCAGTAAGGAGACGTCTGCTGGAAGGAGAAAATGGAAACCTCTCAGAAGGAACGGCATGGCCTCACTGGGGAATGTACAGAAGGCTGAGTGCAAATATGGGAAAGAGAAAGACACACTTTGTTTTAATGTTTAAGGAGGAAGCTGTAATCTTCAACTAAGTGAAAACTAAGCCCAGGGCCATCTTAGGCAGATCAGCCGCCGTGGCGCGGCGATCCCTCCGGCGCCCCTGAAGTGCCGCCTCTCCGCCTCTGGGGCCACCTCCCTCCCGCGCTGGCCGCCCCTCGGGAGCGGGGGTGGGCAAGCGGGGGATGAGGGGCGTGGCGCTGGAGTGGTGCGGGACTCTGCATGCCCTTCCAGCGCTCCCGCTGGGGCTCCCCGTGCAGGATGGGAGGCGAGGGCGGCCAGCTCGCAGCCTGCTTGGGAGCGGCATGGGCGGCAGTGGCTGTGCCGGCGGCGCGTGAGCGCCTGTCCGCCCGTGGGGGCGGGTTGGGGAGGGGAGAGGGCGCACGGTATACCGGCGGGCTCGCGGGGCGCCCCTGGGGGGGGCCGGCGCCCTGGTGCGCCGCACCAGTAGCCCCTATGGATAAGACGGCCCTGACTAAGCCCATGCTTGGATAACCATGTGACTGTAAATACTTTGCATATATTCTTCTTTAGCTATATGTTCTACAAGTAAGAGCTTTTGAGTATTTTAACAAATGTTTGGACATTATTTTAATTTCAAGAAAAGAGTCCATATGGCACATGATTTGGCTTCCTCCCTGCAATTTAGCTCCTCTGCCAACAAGACAACACCTAGTTAGATGCACCAATGGTCTAACTGGGTGAGAGGCTGCTTCCTGTGTTTTTCGCATATGACTGGCCTCTGAAGAGTTTTACTTTTAGGCAGAAAAGTGAACACGATACTTACTTGTTGTGAGCTAGGCACAGCTTAGTTCAACCATGAGGTTTGTCCACACAGATTTCTTGTACTGCAGATGAGAGGGATCATGTGAAGAGAGAGAAAACGGCTGGTTTACGAAGCACATAACACATTCAAGAGAACATACTGAGGAACTGGATGTCAGGAAAGGGCTGGGATCTGCTGCTGCAGCAGCAAATAGCCGTTCTGCACCTGGCTGTGCTTTTATAATAACTTGACCTCCTTGCAGGACATCCTCCGCCCTCTAAATGCCAGGTAGCTTATTATGCTGCACTGGCTCACCATGGAGAGAGCACACAAAACCATTTCCCCCCTCGTGTGAGCAAAGCAGCTTCATTATCACCTCAATAAGATATAATGATACATTTTCTGTTTTCATATTTCTTCACAACCGGAGGTGTAAATAAAAGAAGAAGAAGCTATTTGGCTCTGGCTTTAGTATGGGAATTATTATAATTAAAAGTAATAAACTCACCATCAACACCTGTGGTGTATATAGCATGCACATGCCCTCACTCACCAGCTGGAGATTAACGGCATTTGATGGTCTTTGTTGAAAGAGAAATTAGGAAAACAGAGCTGGAACCTCTGCAGGGGAAGGCTTCTTCCATAGTAATCAATTTTTTTTCCACTGCACAATAGTTTTGCAAGTTTCCTGCTCCCATTGAATTGCCAGCTATCCCAGCCGCTTTGAGTTGCTCACATTGTTTTAAATGAAGCACCAGAACCCGGGGTGGCAATTATTAATTCCTTTGCCATTGGTGTTCTTGGTACGTGTTACTTTTTATATAATTTTATTGTTCACCAGGAGTTTTTATTCTTCCCACACTTAAGAGCCTTTCTGGTATACAGTGGTACCTCGGCTTACAAACACTTCAGGTTACAAACAGTTCGGGTTACAGACTCCGCTAACCCGGAAGTAGTACAGTGGTGCCCCGCTAGACGAAAATAATTCGTTCTATGAGTGTCTTCGTAGAGCGAATTTTTCGTCTAGCGAAGCGGCAATGCAGCGCGGAGGTTTTCGCGCCGAAAAAAATTCGTCTTGCGAGGCAGCCCCATTGACTTTTTCGTCTTGCGGGGCAGCCTTCCGCTAGCGAATGCCGTTCGTTTAGTGAGTTTTTCATCTAGCGAGGCATTCGTCTAGCAGGGCACCACTGTACCTTGGGTTAAGAACTTTACCTCAGGATAAGAACAGAAATTGCGTGGCGGCAGGCCCCATTAGCTAAAGTGCTACTGACCCACCTGGAACAAACATATGTTCCTATGAATGAATGGATTTATTTAAAAGAAAAATCCAACATGGATACTAGCCATACCAGAAATCACACCGAAGAAGCAGGAAATGAGGTCACCACCACACCACATGTTTAAAGCACATGACTTTCCCTCAAAGAATCCTGGGAACAGTAGTTAAACCCTATAATTCCAGGAACCCTTAACAAAGTACAATTCCCAGGATTCCTTAGGGGAACCCATGTTCTTTAAATGTGATTTCAGTGTATGGTGTGGGTGTGACTTTGATTGCATTGAAAGTCAAGTATCTTTATGGTCTTACATATGCATGACTCCAGTGTAAGCAAAGGGAAATTATGAGAGCTATATCCTCCCAACCCTCCCTCCGCTTATCATTGCCTTTCATTTTCATCTTGTATTGAGAAGAAGCAACAAGAAAAGCAAAATGTGTTTTCCACCTCTTTAATACCTGGATAAGTCACTACTTAACCAGCTGCTGGTGTCCAAATTCCATTTAATTGTGTGGGTAGGGGGGTCTTTATAACAAACTAAGTATTAGCCATTTTTCACCATCATTAGGTTAAATTGGTTCTCTGGGAAATGGTACGATAAAACAACATTTTGAAAAAGCACCCTTCCATTCTACAATTGTCGTTAGCTTCCCCTGGCACTTAGAAGGCAGTCAGAAACACAATTTTAAGGATGTTTACAGAGTAGCGGCTGCTAATGAATGCAGTAAAAGTGGTTTCATGAAAATTACTAGCCATCTCTGATTGAGTTCAACCCATTTGCATTTTAGCAGCTCCTGGATTAGTGGTTAGAGAGTAGAACTAGGACCTGGCAGAACAGAGTTCAAATCCCTGCTCAGGCATGAAGCTCACTGGGCGACCTTAGACTGGTCCCAGTCTCTCAGACTCCCCCATCTCAAAAGGTTATTAAATTATGCTATTTTAAATGAACAAGCATATTTAATAAATCTGCAAGAGAACCTATGAGGTGCTACCAGCCACAATAGCTGTGCCCTGCCTCCGTGGTGAAAGGCAGTGTGCTTCTGAATACCAGTTGCAGGAAGCTACAGGAGGGAAAAGTGGTGCTGTGCTGTGTTTGTGAGGTTCCCATAAAAATCTGGTTACCCACTGTGAGAACAGGAAGCTAGACTAGACTAGAGAGCCAGTGTGGGGTAGTGGTTAAGAGCGGTGGACTCGTAATCGGGTGAACCGTGTTCGCGTCCCCGCTCCTCCACATGCAGCTGCTGGGTGTCCTTGGGCTAGTCACACTTCTCTGAAGTCTCTCAGCCCCACTCACCTCAGAGAGTGTTTGTTGTTGGGGAGGAAGGGAAAGGAGAATGTTAGCCGCTTTGAGACTCCTTCGGGTAGTGATAAAGTGGGATATGAAATCCAAACTCTTCTTTCTTCTTCTTCTTCTTCTTCTTCTTCTTCTTCTTCTTCTTCTTCTTCTTCTTCTTCTTCTTCTTCTTCATGGGCCCAAATAAACCCTAATCTGGGAATGGAAGCCAAAAAGCAGAAAAGGAAGAATATTCTGAAAGGTGTGAGGCATAGCAAAGTGCTTCATTAACATTCATCACAGCCTTATTGATGGACCTGTTGCTTATATCTCGTTGGTCTGTGGTGGTAACTGTAATATAAGAAGGCTCTGTGGCAAAATACTGCAGTGTGGAATGCTTCATTTCAGAGTTCGGGCCAGCCAAGCCTTTTCCTAGGATACTCCATTCTGTTGTTGTTGTTGTTGTTGTTGTTGTTGTTGTTGTTGTTGTTGCTGCTGTTGTTGCTGTTGCTGTTGTTGTTGTTGCTGTTGTTGTTGTCATGTCAACTAAACTGGTATGTAGCTGGTGAAAGCACTTAAAAATTGTTTTCCAAACTTCTGCTACTATTCCTCACCCCGTTTCAGTTTATTTCTCTCCATGTTCGACAATGGAAAGGTCTCTCTTTGGAGGTTGTAGGCTCTCATTCCTTGGAGGTATTTTAAGCAGAGGATGGATGGCCATCTGTCATGGATGCCTTAGCTGAAATTCCTGCATTGCAGGGAGTTGGACTAGATGGCCCTTGGGGTCACTTCCAACTCTATAATTCTATGATTCAGTGTAAATTGTGTTAAGAACTTTACAGGTTATAAGGCTGAAGTAGCTTCCTTTTCCCAAGGAGATTTGTAAAGCAGAAAAACATTTGCTGCGTACATAGCCAGGCAGTTAGTCAAATAGTCAGAAACCAATGAATGTCACCTTGGAGGAAAAGAAAAGCTGAGCAAACTTTTCAGACTGTGAATGTCTATAATTATTTACATTACGATTGCATCGGGCACATTGGATTAATCTGAAACCTTCTGTTTCAGGTGGTTGAAACCTAATTACGCTTGGCTTTTCTTTAGGTTGACTATCAATAGTGTAATTTGAAATCCGCCTCGAAGTGTGTTGGGAAATTTGTGCATCTGTTGCCTCAAAGCTGGTGAGGTTTCTTTCGTCTCACTTCCTTTCTTAAAATCGACAGGAAAGAAAGAAAGAAAGAAAGAAAGAAAGAAAGAAAGAAAGAAAGAAAGAAAGGTCTTCACCATCTCACAGCATAGGGTACCTCCAAACAGTTCCCTTCTGCAAAATAGGAATTTGAATGTAACTCTAGGTTTGTGCATTTAAAGTGAATTAAAATACTTGAGCACCCTAGCACAACAAAACCACTTGTAGAAACTGAGATGTGAAGCAAAATGTAAAGTCACTGTTCTTTTTTTGGGGGGGGGGGGGGTTGAACAACTATGCCGCTCCTGCTTCCATTGTTTTTCTTCCCCCCTGCCCTGGAAAAATTCTTGTGGCCACCCACGCCTCTCTCCTCTACTTTAATACTGACATATGGAATTTTGCTTCACTATCCTCTCATAGAGATTAAATTTAGAAAATCTTCCACTTAAGTTGGTGAGATATCTTTCATCCATTCAGCTAAATATCTTTATTTTATTCAAACATGGCATCCAAAGCAGAAAAAGCTGCCTTGGCTCCAGGTTTTGTTTTTGTTTTTTCCGGGGGAAACTCACGGGAACTCAGTTCTGGTGCCTCTCTGGTGGGCACCATTGCCATTCTATGATAACAAGGGAGGTGTTCATGGTGAGTTCTGGCACTTCTTTTTTTTTCTAGAAAAATAGCACTGCTTGGCTCTTTTGAAACTCCACCCTCTGTGTGGTAACCAGAAAGCAGAAGCTTCTAAGAGAAGCCTCCTTGAGAGGTGCCTCTGTTTATTCAGTGACATGAGGTTAGGCACTTTATCAGATGCAGTGGCCTGGCAATAAGTGATGGTGCTGAAAGCCCACATGTAAAAGGCAGCAAGAGGTTACTCTGAAGAAGCACCCCATTAGAGAACACACTGACATTTTCCCAAGATTATTAGAAATGCATGATTTGTGAACACTTAAATGTCAACCGAGACATTAGGAAAGAGCAACTAAGTATGTTTACTGGAAGTAAGATAAAAAAAAATATCTCCCTTATTCTTTAGTGACCCAACGGTAGGAAGTGTAAAACCGATTTGAACATTTTATGTTGCCTACTGATATATTTTCTAAGCAAGGCAAAAGGGGCTCTTGGAATTTTCACTGTTTTTCCACCAAATATACCTGTTCTCAGACTAGGGGCCTGCAGCATCCGATCTGGTTGGTGATTACAAATCTGAAGATGAGAGCCACGTGTATCTTTTCTCTGTCCACATTCTTTCTCAGCTTGTCTTGCTTTCTCCTCTCTTCCCTTCCAGTACTCCTCTTCTAAATAGAGCCTTCCCTGCTGCTCAGTTCAGAGGTTTCTGCATCTTCCTTTCTGAGGCCCATGTCTTCCTTTATACCAGCTTGTGTCTGTCTCATTAGATTCAGGGCAGTTTAGCCAATAGCAGCCAGCAACTCCACATGCTCCACTCCTCTATGACATCACTGCAGCTCAGCCAATCTTTGGCAAAGGCTTGACTCTTGCGTGTTCAGACCCAGAAACCTCCCCCCCAATAAATTCACACTTGACTCAAATTTTAGTTTTGGTTTCTGGCAGAATTTAGGCCACAACTTTATTGATTACAGAAAGTGAGTGGTTGCATAGGCTCTGGTTTGACTAGCTCCCTGCACCCTTGCAGGTAGCGCTGACCCAGGGCACCAGCATAGGTCAGCCAAGGGTGAACCTGAGGTAGGTGAAAAGCCTGGGAACAGACTATGTCCACTCTCCAGATGCTCCCCTGGACTCAGGCATGGGCACAACCCCCTCTCATGGGTTGACCAAACCATTTGAGTCTCTGGATTCCTTTAACGGAATACTCTTCACATAGGGATGGCGAGAGCGTTCTCCCATCCCTATCACCTGAACCAGTGCCTATCCGCAACCTTACAAGTTGTGAAAATTTGCTATGCAGCAGGCGAAACCCAAATGGCAACAGCCAATCAGCCAAGTGGGGAAAATTCCTGCCATGCCCCTGACCCAACGGCAGACGACACACGATGGCATAGCAAGGTCAATCGCAAAATGCCCTAAATATAGGGAGAGGTGGGCGGGTGTTTTGAGGCATGAGCTGAAAGAGGAAGCTCTGGGTCATGTGCATGGGTTTATATAAGTCCCTCGACACATTTCGACTGCACCCCATTGGCCAGATTACACCCATCAATGAGGTACCTACCAATCAGGTGTTGTGGCTGACCAATATACCCACCCACAACCAGGAGGTCAGTTTCCAGGTCTCACCGCAACACATGCCCTCTTTTAGGGAGGAAACACTTTGTCACTAATATGATGCCCTTTGTGTATTAATTGCACAGTATAGATTCTGCCCAGTAGCTAACATCATACCCTGCAGCACTACGTGGCCCAAATCTGGGACACCACCTTCTGGGTCCAAAATGCTGGGCAAGTTATGTGACTCACATGACTTGCACTTTTTTTGGGGGGGGGGGTGAGATCTTAGCCTAAAACCACACAAGAGCAAGGCACCCTAATTGGCTCTTGTGCTCTCATGGGGGGGGGGAATGGGGTGTCTCAGTTTTTTCAGTGCAGTTGACGGGCATGTAACATTCATTTTCACAAGCCTTATTACAGGGAGCAAAGACATGGATTTTTTTAATGCTAACTGGCCTATGTTTCAACCCCAAAATCATTCTAGGAAAGTGACATGATTATTCGGCTTCGGAATGGCTCAAGTAATTTATGGGTTTCAATAAATATTATGCAGATGGTAAGAAAAGAATTGTTTTAATTTTCAGCAATTTAATAATTTGTCACTTGTCAAAGATTTTAAAAATGTTCTGTGGTAAGGGGGTTATTGGTTGGTTTGTTGGTTGGTTGGTTGGTTTGTGTAGTCTCGTTTTGTATTTTTCTGTTGTGAACCACCCTGGGATCTTCAGATGAAGGATGGTTTACAAATTTAACAACAAAATTATCTGTGATCACGTTTTACTTTTTTTTTTTTTTGGCTTGCTGTCTCTTCATTCCTTATGATTATAGATCCCATGTCGAAAAGTTCATCACAATTAACAAGGCAATAGCACAACATTCACAGTTAAAAAGCAAACTAAGGCAACCTTTAAAATCGGAAATCCAATTTCAAATCTAAGCAACCAGCTGCAAAACCTGGAATAACAAACAATTAAAAGCCCCAGTTGGTTGCCTGTCTAAAGAGGAGACACAGGAAGATAACTCAAAGCAGGTAAGACCATTTGTCAGTCAAGCCTAGAATTCACTTTTCTGACTAGTGGTCGTTCTCCATAAGGGGCATTTCCTATTACTTGCCAACTGACCAACCTGGTGTTTACCCTTCCCCCTCTACCACCAAAGAGCAAAGCGAGTAGTTTGGTTGCAAGTCCATATCCAAGCATGCAGGGTGCAGTAATATTCTCATTTTAAAACTGTGTATCTTATGAAATTATGTGACATGGTGGGGAAACAGGACTAGATGCTTTGCTGGTGGGTAAAAACGGCTTAGTTTCAATCATTCACTTTATGTGAAAGATAGGCATCTAAAACCAATCATTCTGCCAAGACATTGAGCTGTACACAATCTTCTAGAAAAAATAATGTGAACAAATAAGGATTCTCTGCAGCTGGACAAAAAATAGATTGCTTATTGGGGTGAAACTGGAAGTTTGTTTTATTCTGTACCCAGTGGCTGGGAACTCAATACATTTTTGCAAGTTTAGAAATGAATGTTAACATCTAAGAATGTTTGTCTGCTCCCCTGCCCAATGAATGCCAAAGAGGGTGATCTCACTAGTTGCCCCCAAGTGCTTCCCAGGATTGTGGGGCAGGCATCCTGCGGCCTCCTTCAAGGCCAGGTGAAGGTGCAAACCAACAACAGACCAAGAGACATGTTTGTGAAAATTGGCCACAGGCTGACCAGTCGGTGGGGATGCATGGAAAAGCTCTGGTTAGGATCTTCTGACCTGAAGTCCAGTCTTAATCCCTGCACACCTGACAGGGCGTTGTATTAGGAGTTATGCAGCACAGGAGACTCAGTGTGGCACAATACTACAGGACTGGGACTGTGGGTAACTTGAGGTGGCTATTGACCAGACCAGCCCTCTCAAGCTAGGGTTGGGGACCGTTCACCACCCAAGGCTCCTTAAGGGGTCTTTATGCCTATACTCTGCCCAATGCCATTTCCACATCTTCCAATTTGTGACAGTGAAGGTGAGATGCCTAGCAAACACTTGCTACCAACTGAAAGGCAAAAAACCCTCTCAGTCTAGAGCCATTTGTGGTTGCGAGTAAAATTCATTTCCAGCCCTGTAAACCAGAGACCACTGGAAGTTCGTTAGGAGATCCTCATTCCTCTCCCAGAGTTCCCTGGGGCAAGGGACTGGTTGTTAAACCCCCCTGAGAACTGTAGCTCTGTGAGGGAATGGTGGGTTCTCTGAACATCTCTCAGCACCCTTAACAAACAACAGTTCCCAGGATTCTTGGGGTGGCGGAGCCATGACAGTTTGAATTGGCCTGATACTGCTTTAAATATGGTGCTTCTCTCACTCTCGCGCACACATACACATTTTTGTAATCTAGCACCGTGTCATTGAATTTGGCTTTTGCACCTTATATATAGGAGCTGCAAGTAATGGGGCTCCAAAGGATATATATTACTGGATGCCCCAAGGCATTGGACCAGTGAGGAGATGCTTCTACAAATCAAACTCTCATAACTAACTGTAGGGATGGGGAACACTTTTCAGCCCAAGGCTGCATTTCCTTCTGTGCAACTTTCTGAGTGCCACATCCCAGAGGAAACTTTTTTTTGGGGGGGGGGAACATTTCAAGAAACTGGAGAATGTTTTCTTCTTTTCTTTCATTTGTTCTCTTTCTTTCTTTCTTTCTTTCTTTCTTTCTTTGTTTCTTTTTCTTTTTTCGTTTTGCACAGCTATAGTGCTGCTAGTGATAGAGGAAACCACTGACACCATTGCAGCTAAGGGAAGTTACTCTTGATGGTGGTAATTTAGAGTAAAGAGAAGTACATCATGAGAGGATATTATTATTATTATTTCAAGTCAAGTCAAGTTTATTAAATTTGTGAGGTCCATGCCTTTACACAAAATGCCATATAACATTATTAAAAAGATAAACAATAAAATTATTAAAATAAGTTAAAATTCCTGCCGTGCTGTCCCAGCAAAGGAGACAAAACCCAAATCCCCCCACCATACAGGAAAGAGGATACAACAACAGGTTAGGAGAGCGATGAGAGGGCCCATCATCCATCATCCATGAACCCTACCCTAGTTTTCATAGCCCTCACCACAAAGACCGCTACTACGTGGGAAATCCGTGGGTCAGCGTCCACCAGCAGAAACTTTACTTGGTCTTTAGAGTTGACTATTGATTTGGGAATAGTTTGTAAGATCACATCCCTGAAGGCCGAGTAGATGGGACAGTACAACAAGTAATGTGTGAGATCCTCTTTGGTTCTCATGTGACAAGGACATATACGGTGCTCTACCGGGATTTTTGCAAATCTGCCTGACAGATAGGCGGTAGGGATAGATTGAAAACGGGCCACGGTGTTTTCAGTCAGGGAAACCAGTGGGAGGACCCTGGGTTCTGTATTTTTGTTATATCTAACAGGGTGTCTCTCTCCAAGATCCATTCCCGAACTATTATTATTATTATTATTATTATTATTATTATAGACCCCACTCATCTGGCTGGGTTTTCCTAGCCACTCTGGGCGGCTCCCAACAGAATATTAAAAAATGTGATAAAACATCAAACATTAAAAACTTCCCAAAACTTAGATAAGATTATTTCCTGTTGTCCTCTATAATCCCTCTAAAAAGAATAAAGACACAAGAGTCTTTCTGAGTGGTGTAACAAAAAGTTTACTCACATTTCAGTTCACGGTATGATTCCTGGAAGACTGGCTTTTCTTAGTAGTTACACAAAGAAACTGTGAGTTCATCTCATAGGGAGACTGAACTCATGTGCTGCTGGCTAAGAGCCTGAAGACAGCAAAATTACATTAACACTACAAAATGGCTACAGGAAAACAGCGCAGCAGTGAGAGACAGAACAAGACAATAGAAAGAAGCAAACAGACTAAGAAAATGGCTGCATGACTTGGCTCTTTTAAGGAGTCAGCCAGGGCAATGCCCATCTCCCAGGCCACATGCAGGGGGAGGAAGCTCCAGACCAGTGGAACAGGAAGTTACACTGGTTGGATGTCCCCCTGCCTGTGCTCACTCTAGGGAAATAAAGAGTGTTGCATTTGCCTGTACCAGTGGATTACATCCCACACATGGTTTAAACCAGGCATGGCCAAACTTGGCCCTCCAGCTGTTTTGGGACTACAATTCCCATCATCACTGACCACTGGTCCTGTTAGCTAGGGAGTTGTAGTCCCAAAACAGCTGGAGGGTCGAGTTTGGCCATGCCTGGTTTAAACCATGTATCTGTTTATGTGTATGCCTTTAAATACTATATGCCAGTAGTTCCCAATTAGGGGTCCGGGTACCTCTGGTCTCAGTGGCCCAATCCCTTACCTCCCACTCAACTAATTTTTTGTCATTTTTGCATGGTAATATCACACATTTTATGGTCTGTTTTTTAGTATACCTAAAATCCTTTGCTTATTAGGGGCTACCCCACATTTTTTGGGGAAAAAATTGCTTTGCAAAGATAACTACCATAGTTATCATTCCCCCCCCAAAAAAAAAGTAGGGGACTCTTTTGAAAAAGAGGGGGTCCTCAGTAATTAGCTAATTGGGAACCACTGCTATAAGCCATAAATCATGGTTTACTATGTGCAAGCAAATAATGCCGGCTGCACTCCAGCCATTAATGGGAGAAAACAACCTTCATCCCCTGGCTTAGTGTTGCACTGCTTCCAACAAACCATGATGAACAGTCAAGATGTAATGCAAAGCCAGGGATCCTAGTTTGCTTCCTCACAGTATGAGAAGGCAGGAGTGAAGCGGTCGCAGTTCACTTGTGATAGTAAGCCATAGTTTGTGGCTTTCGGTGATGTGGAAATGCAGCCGACTAGTGAAGTGGCTGTGACATTTAGCTTACCAACAAAAAAACACTTCTTTCTCTGAGTTGAAACAGAGAGACAGGAAACCCTCGATCCTCCACTTATAATTCAGTCTGACTCATTTGTGACAATGAGAAATTCACTTAGCATTCTCCATTAGCTTCTACATTTCTAGAAAAAGAATGGTAACATTTGCTTTCTTTAGAAATAATTAACAACTTAATTATTTTAACAATGCTTTGGAAATGTCAAGTACTTACAGTAGATAAATATTGGTTTGGATTCTGGCAGTCTATCTTCATATATAAGTATCCTTTTCTTACTAATAGAGGTGAAGGATGATATTTATGGCAAGACTAGACAGACTGACATTCAAATCATCTAGCAGACAAGCTACGAAGACAAAGCTGAACAGACTTCTAGGTCATCCACAGAGGTAATAGAAACACCGAGAGCTCCAATTTTGTTTTCCAGTTTTGACTAGAGCAAATAGCTCTTCCAATCTTTGATAGTGTTATTCCTTAGCAGGTGTGCCTTTTAGGAAATCATGTGCATTTTAACATTTAACCATTAGATATAAATGGATTGAGGAAAGTGATTCATCCCCCCCCAAAAAAAAACTGGGGGAACAGTAGGGAAGTTAAAGCTTTTTGGGAGGGGAGTAGTTTCATCAAAACTCACATGAAAATCCAAATCAGGAAGAAGAGTTGGATTTTTGAAAAATAAACAAAACCCAAGTTTTAGAGATCTGTGGGTACCTGCTTGCCCTGCTGCCTCCACCGATGGCCACCGATTTGGGGCAAGGTCATGGCCATTTGGGGGAAGATTTTGTCACACGAAATCTTGTGGAGAGTGCAGGGTCTCAAATTGTTGGAAGTGAGATTCTAGCATGTCTGATTAGAACCCCCTTTTCCTAAAAAGTATGTTCCACAGAAACATCTCGAACACATGTAAAGGGATAGACACCTTTTACATTAAAAATATGTTCAAATGGAGAACCAAAGATACAAGGAAAGTGTTATATGGGTATTCATTTCCAACATTTACATTGATTTGGAGAAGTATCATGTATTCTGTAAGTTCTCGTCAGCCAGGCAAGATTACATCCCATTTTACCCAGCCCCACCCCATTCCACTCCCCCATTCTGCCCTCCAGAAAGACCTGTGCATCAGCGATCGTGCATCAATTGGACACATGCAAAATGGTCACTGCCTGTATTTCTGTTCCTGATAACCAAAAATGAATGTGATTCATATGTTGTATGCTGCTTCAACAGCCTCTTGGGACTGTACAAAGCAGGATATAAGTATTCTAAATAAATAAATAAAAGCACCATTTACCTGCTTTAGAACTATAATAGGTTGTATCCAATGAAGTCACACTCAGAATAGACACATTGGGATCAATAGGCTTCAGTTAGTTATGTGCACTGAATTCAGTCTACTCAAATGTAGTCAGATACAACCCTATACTTTTTGAAAACAATTATGTATCAAGCAGGCACAGTACATTAAAAAAAATCTAAACAAAATACAGAGCTTTATCTGCAGGCTTGTCATCTAATGATCCTTGACTACCTCCTCTTGTAACGGATCTGCCTTATGGTCAGAAACCCCAGCGTGTGAAGAGTTAAGATTCCGTCTGTTTGAGTGGCAGTTCGCTCGCAGGAGGCGGGACTTTTTGCCCTTTAAAAGGAGGGAGCGGCAGTTGGTCAGGGGGGAGAAGGAGGGAGTGAGTGGTGACTGAGGGAGAGAGGGTTAGAGACCAGGATAGTGGTGGGTAGGTTTGGCTAGGTCGAAGGTTTAGTATGTTATACTGAATAGAAAACCTTTTATGCTGTTATGAAACTACGTTTAAACTTTTGATTCTCTGAAACCGTTATACTCTAAAAAGAAAATAAAGACTAGTTTTGTTGCTATAAGTCATCATCAATTTTTGGGTCCAGCGGGTTTTAAACTGCTCATGAAGAGGTGAACCCAGGGAAGAGTCCAAACTGTCCTGTGGGGTGTTACTTTGTGTCTTAGGGGTTTCACTCAGGAGGGGCTAGCGGGCTGAAAAATTGTGTATGCCACTGAGTTGCTAAAAGGGTTTAGCAGACTGATACTGTGAGGGATCTAGAGAGAGAGACCCTGAGGCTGTAGGCAAAAAGGTGTTTAACCCCTGAAGCCCAGAGCAAGGATTATAAACGGCCGCAGCAGCTGGACAAAGACACCGGTTAATAAGATATTCCCGTTTTGTAACTACCAGGGAGTTAACTTCATTGATGGACCTCCGAGGGACAGGTGGGGGGGGGCTAATCAGTCAGACCCGGAACACCTGAGCAATAAAAAAATAAAAATAAATAAACTTAGTAACAGGGGAGGGGAGTGTGAAAGGGAGGTTCGTAGCACCTCTCCTTTCAAAATAATTACAATCGGCATTACCTAGAGATGGGTGATTCTCTCTATTTTGATTTCACTCAGTTTCTCATTTTTCCAATCTTAAATTGAGTTCTCCAAATTTCCAAATCATCTGATTAAAACAAAAACAAAAAAACCCCCGAGTCCTTGCAAATATTCACCAGCATTTTAGTGGGAAGTTCTGCTAACAGAGGCGTTAACTTTTGCCTAACATGCATCTTTTCAAAGCCATTTCCCCTAGTGCAGTGCATTTTTGTATATTATGTTCAGTAACAAATGCATTACCCGAGTATACGTGTGTGTTTTTGCACACGCTACTGGGCTCGAGAACTGCACTGCAAAATTTGGAGAAGTGTGAATCTTGAATAACGTCTGCATTCTGAGTTGTGCATTGCTTTCAAAAACACACATTAGGCAGGTTCGCCTTTTAATGTGAACTGAATCGCATTCTTCACCCATTTGTAGAATTGAAAATGCTTTATTTGCAGTTTACACTGCCCATGGTGTGTCTGTGGCATCCACAGCATTTTATTTCACCCTCTGTACATCTCTCCTTTCTCGCCTCACCCCCCTGCATCTCTATTCTTCAAGCTATCTGATGTCAGGAGCCACAGGTGTTTCATCTTCCATCTCCCCATCTGGCTCCATTTAGGTTTCACTAGGGGGCTTTCGTCTTTTAATATACTCATTGTATTAGGGGACAGAGAGGTGTCAGAGTATATCCTTCAGATTCCATCACTTCTGATGTCTTTGCCTGACCTCTCTCCTGGATATCAGATTGTATTCTCTCCCCCCTGTACCATTCTCTTTCCTGTCAACCCCATGATATATGGCTCTCATATTTTATATTAAGCTTTTGTCACTTTGGCGGAGGTTACCAGCCTTTTTTCCTCTACTTCCCGATATTATTTTCCCCACATCTCCTTTTCACGCAGAGTGAAGGGTCAGCTGCCATCTGGATCGCAGAGAGGTTTTCAATATGCTAATTTATTCCTAAGCAAACATATCCACACAGCACGTATGCTCTTCTCTGATACACAGAAAGGCAAGAGGACTTCAGTGCCACAGCTCACTATGCTGCCTACTTCCCCTACAAAACGACTCCGCCACCCAAGCCTAATGCATCAAAAAGTATAATTGCCTAGGCAACTTGATTGCTCCTAGGTAGATCGGCGATAATAGTATAGGAACTTGAAAATCCCACATGGCTAAGAAGCTGCTTCATTTCCCGGTACATTTTACTGGAGAGCAATTGAGAAAAGTTATGCAGTCACTTTTTGGATTTCGACATTGAACAAAATGGATACCCATTGCCTTTCAAAGTCTGTGGAGAAAGCAAATAACTGCATCATAATTGCCTCTGGCTTTAATTTGATCTTAAATGAGGTGTTCGATAACAGTTCTAAAACCTCCACAAAACACATTAAGGCAACAGGCTCTCCCACCCGTCTCAGGACTACATTCCCTATTGTAGGTGGGAATTATGTAATTTACTTGGTGCACACAAAATCTGATGGACATATATCTTGGTGCACACATAATCTGATGGACTATCCAAGCAAATGTGATATAGAAGAGAGGGCATTAATTGGAAACAAGACTTTTATGGGCCATTTTCCAATCTCCACCTTGTAATTTTAGGGGGGGAGAAGAGGAATTGCAGACTAGATAGAGATTGAATGTTCCTATTCCAGGAGTAGGACATTTGATGTTTCTTTTATTTTTTTAACATAATAGTGAGATTGGAGGAGATTAATCATGCTGGACATCTATTACTGTTTAGGATGTGATCAAATGTTTCATTAGGGCTTGATAAATTGCCTATTCCACATTTTCAAAGAAACCATCAAGGATACAGATCATTGACTTAGGCAGGCCTGCAAGACATCTCAGAGAGTTAGAAGTCATGATCCGGGTTTCTCTGAAGTCAGCATCCGATTCAGTCAAGTCAGATATTCTCCAGTTAAGTATTTGCCATTAGGTCATGACATGTGAAATATTTCTTTTTGTCAAGTATTAAAATTGGGATCATTTTATATTATTACTAGATCAGCTGCTTTTGATTCAGCAAGAGTTTTCAACGCCAGGGTCACAATGCAATCCAAGACTGTGTTTTAATGCTTTGCCTTAAAAGAGGAAGATACAAACCTTCCTCTTTTTATGATTCAGTCAAATCCACAGCAAACTTACATGTAAACAGGCCAACCCCCCACAAAGCAAATAAAAGCTTCAGATGAGAGAGTAAATGTAGGATTGCAGCAGGGAAGGAAAGGGTTGACGCTGTTTTGTTTTAATGTACCTCTCACACAGATTTATATTTGGAATAAATGAAGATACACACAGGAAGGCATCTCTCTCTCTCTCTCTCTCTCTCTCTCTGTGTGTGTGTGTCTTTTTATTTTTATTTTTCTTGGTTTGTTTCTTCTCTCTCCCTTTAGTTCAGTTTGGTTTTTGCTGTATCTAATGTTGAAAACCCTTAATAAAAATGAACTAGAAAAAAAATGTTTTAATGTACCTCTCGACCTCAAAATCGTAGAGCTGGGAAAAGTGCGGAAAAGGGCAAAAAGACTAATCAAGGTGCTGTAGCAACAACGCTATAGGGAAAGGTTACAAACAACATTCGGTCCTTTTTTAAAAAAAAATTTAAAAGGCAAGTACGGGGAGGCATGATACTTGTGTATAAAACCATGCATTGTGGGACGAGAGAAGTTTTTCTCATAGTAATAGAACCTGCGACCATCTAATGCATTGTTCCCCAACCTTGCGTCTCCAGCTGTTTTTGGACTACAGCTCCCATCATCCCTACCTAGCAAGGCCAGTGGTCAGCGATGATGGGAGTTGTAGGCCAAAAACAGCTGGAGGCCCAAGGTTGGGGAACACTGATCTAATGGAGCTGAATGTTGGGAAATTCAGAACAGACAATAAGAAGCGCCACTTCAACCAGCACCCAACTGCAAGATGTAGTTGTGACCACCAACTTGGAAAGCTGTAATGAAGGACGATGTTCATGGAGGATAAAGCTATTGGTGGCTGCTAGATGTGGTGTCTATGTTCTCCCCCCACTGTTGGAGGTGGTATACCTCTGAAAACCAGTAGCTTGGAATAATAATAAAAGCCCTGATGGGTCATACCAAAGACCCATCCAATCCACCATTTTCATTGCACTTGTAATTTGTTTACTGACTTTCTATATTACTAAACACAAGGCTTTTTTTTTGTTCTGCCGGAACTCTCTTCTGGCACCTCTCAGGTGGGCTCCATTGCCATCATGAGAGAATATGAGAGGTGTTTCTGGTGAGTTTCAGCACCTTTTTTTTCTAGAAAAATAACACTGACCAAACACAATGCAGTTTAGAAGCTGAAGAAACAACAAGATTAACTGCAAAGAACACACACTGATCCAATACAAAAAAAAGTCACAATAAAAAACCGTAACTTTAAAATAAACAACTTATCTCAAATAAAGCAATATTCAACGATCCATTAGAATATAACAGCAAACAGACTTCCGGCGAGAACGCCATTGCGGGCGGTCGAGGGTCGTTTCGGCAGCGAGACGACCCTGGCCTGCCCCGGGGGTAGGAGCTCCGCTACCGCACAGCAGGCTCCGCTAAACCGCGGGTCGAGCGTCCTGCGGCACGGGCTCTCCAGCGAGCCCACTATGGCGCTGAACCCTTCTCCCGTTCCCCTTGTAAAAGGGGCACGGGAGTGAAGGGACAACGGCGCCGGGCTGTGGAGGAATGCCCCAACCGGGCAGGCGAAGTGGCGGCTGCCGCCTGCACTGAGCGCGTTGTTCTTACCTGATTTGAAGAAAAAAAGAGAAGAAACCCGTAGGCCGTGAGTACGGAGTTAATTGGATTTAAAATTTTTGACAATTGGCACTCCGGGAGGAACGTCAAAAGGAAGCCCGTTCCTCCCTTTGTTGAATGAAGAAAATAACATTGTTTCTAGCTGCTGCTGCAGTAGCGGATACAAAGTTTCTATGGAGCTTTTTGACAAGCGAGACCGGCTGAATCCCTTTTAGGGGAACTAAGATGTTGGAAATATTTCTTCTTTGAAGTTGGTGGATTATAATCTTTTCACCCTGATTCGGGGGGAAATGGCGGCTGAAACTTGTGGTTAAAGATGGAAAAGTACTGAAACTTGATACCCTTTGCCTACTTCTACCATGCTTGGTTTCGTTTTTAAACTGGCTTTAGATCCGGGTCTGACCCATGAACAAAGGATTATTCTTTTGAAGTTAGAACTGTTAAAACAGAAATTAAATTTGTTGAAGCAGGATGTCGAGGAAAAGTTATATGCAACAGGAAAGACTCTTGAGAACTTTGTTAAACTGGAAGAAAACCTTGCTAGGGAACTTGAGGAAATTTTTGAGAAACAAAATACAGTGACTATGCAACAGGAAAATCCTGTTGGTGTGAGAGACCCAGGGTTAGAAGACAATTTATATCCAATTTCTGGGGTGAGAGCCCAGAAATGAAGGGAAAAAGATTTTTGAAACTACAACTAGAAGACGATTGGAATTCTGAAATGGAGATGCTGGAAGGTGATGATCTGTGTTCCCTGGAGTTCCCTGCAAGGATGTTTATGGACTGCGTCTTGACCTTTGGTTTTAAAGAAAAAGAGGACATTCTGGACTATGATGTTGGAGGGAGATGGAGAAATGTCTGGGGGGTGGTCCCGAGATGGCGAAGGAAAATGGTTAGAAGAGGGATAGGGTGAGAATATTTAAAATATAACTAGGATGGCTCACCATGGTACCCTGAAGTCAGTGTGTTAAGAATTTAAGATTTTGAACTAGTGAAGAGATATGTGAATTGTTTATCAGCAGCAGTTTAAGTAAAATAAGATGTAAGATTTGAGCTAAGAAGTAATAGGTTGTATTATGAAGTAAAAATAAACATTAAGAAGTCTGTTTAGATATTTTGACGGTGATGATTTAAACTTTAGAGATGAGAAGTTATTAAAGTAAATTAGAATTGGAGGCAAAGGAGAGAAAACGGGGGAAGTCCCCCTATGTAGATTTGAAACAAGAATTTTTTTAAGTAGTAAAAGGAATATTGGTGTTCCAGTTGAGGTTTGTATTTGTTTTTTATTCTGTTTTGATTGTTGTATTTGTTGTTGTATTTGTTCTGTTGTATTGTCTTTTATTGTGTGGAAAACCAATAAAATTTTTGTAAAAAAAAAGAATATAACAGCAAACAGCAAAAAATAAATATCAGCAAATAATAATTAAAAGGTTTGCACTTAGCAATTACAATGAAATATAATCAGTATAAATAACGGCAAGTCAAACAAAATACATAAAATACCACAAAACATGCAAAACCATGTAAAAGGATCAAATTGAGAAACGAGGACACACAACTTATAACTTTTTTAAAAAATAAGGAAAAATAATATCCCTGTACTCCTCTTTTCCCAGCTGCTTCTGCTGTTCTCAAAGTCATGGTCTGGGAAGGGCTCCTAGGGCTGGAGAGTAGGGCATGGCAGATGGGAAAAGCTATTGCCTGGTGGCCATTTTGTTCTCACAGTGGCCAACCAAATGCCCATGGGGAGCCTGCAAGCAGGATATGAGTGCAATACCACTCCTCAACTGCAAATCACATGGGGAGAGTGCAAATGAAGCAGGTCCAGCTTATGGGCTGCCTGTGGGCTTCTGGATGGCCACTGTGAGAACAGAGCGCACAACTTGAAGGGGACTCTTCTTATGTTCTTGATATCATTTTATGCAGTTTTAAAACTTGCCTTTTTACTGCTTGGTATGTGTTGGGTTTTTGTTTTTTTAAGATCTATTTTATAACTGCTTTAGTTTGTTTATTCAATGTATGCACCACCACCACCACCCCATACAAGCAAAGCTCTCTGGGTGGTTTGCAAACCCATTAAGAATACAATAACAAACCCAAATGTAAACAACAAACACAATAAAAACAGTAAAATCAATTATAAATAATACAAAAAGCAAAAATCCATCTAAAAAGAACATAGGCACAACAGTTCCCTTAAAAGCAGTATAAAACCAGCAGGGGGATAATTTGGCTTTAGTGTTGCTTTCATGCTGTATTTCTTGATTTTGTGAGCTTATTTTGTTTCAATATTTCTTTGCACATCACCAGAGAATTGTTTGTTTGTTTTTAAGACACCCCCCCTCCACATTTGTTCTGACACTGTTAGTCCCCCCACACACACACACATACAGTGATGTATTAAAAAACAAAACCCTGAATGTTCGGTACAAAACACATTGTAATCTTGGCCCTAGCACCAGAGTTGAAGGGAACCAATTCTCTTTCACAGGTAGCATCTCATTTCTGCTATGTCTGACCATGGGCACTGTCAAGGAAAATGCTGTTTGGCACTGTTGCAAAATCTGACAAAAGTCAGGGATGTTGAATGATCATAGAAAGCACCTACAGTACGTACCTACGTTGCAGACTTGAACCAGCTTATACTGCAGAACTAGGCATGATTTCTAACAAGTTTCATTGCATTCAGTGCAGCTTACTCCCAGGTCACAGGGGCACGGGGGGCGCTGTGGTCTAAACCACAGAGCCTCTTGGGCTTGCCAGAAGGTTGGCAGTTTGAATCCACACAATGGGGTGAGCTCCCATTGCACCATCCCATCTTCTGCCAACCTAGCAATTCAAAAGCATACCAGTGCGAATATATAAATAGGTACCACTCCGGCAGGGAAGTAAACGGTGTTTCTGTGCGCTCTGGCACTCATCACAGTCCTCCGCGTGCCAGTAGTGGTTTAGTCATGCTGGCCACATGACCCAGAAAGCTGTCTGTGGACAAACGCCAGCTCCCTCAGCCTGAAAAGCAAGGTGAGTGCCTCTACCCCATAGTCACCTTTGACTGGATTTAACCATCCAGGGGTCCTTTACCTTTTACCTTTACTCCCAAGTCAGGACAAATTCATGGGCAATGTGCACAAGCTGCTAGGAATGTTTTTCTTTGCATGTTTCCAGTTTGACCCTTCTGGGCTAGCATGCTCACTGGGCAGAGGGAGGTTGCAGTAGTTTAATGGCAGCATAAGCACCACCTTCATGGCTGTTCTCCCTAAACAGCCAGCAGTTCCCAGGTGTGTTGGGAGATTCTGTTAACCTGCGGCCCTTGTTGATGTTTGAGTCAGCTCCCAGCCCAGTCACTTTCTGAACATTGAAAGGGGACACCATCTTGTTTTTTGACTCAGGCAGCAAAGTCTCTTGGGCCTGTTCTGCTTCTGGGTTCCTGTAGAATCCCAGTGATTCTGTACAAAATATGGCATTTGCTGAGGGCTGAATAAAGCCTTCTGCTGCTTCTGGGGAGGCCCCGCAGAATCCAATGGGAGCACCATTTCAGGTGCGGGGAAAGAATAAAGCTTCACATGAAGATTCAGATGCCTGCTACTGGGTAGAATCATGAATATGTGCGCACACACACACAATTCCGGGTTCAGTGGTGCCTGGACAAACTGCCCTTGTGCTGCCCTCTCCTCTGGCAGTGAGCCCTAGTGGCCTTTCTTAACAGCAAGGACAGCACTTAAAACAGTACCGGTCAGCTAAATGTAGCTACCCCTCTAATCTCCCACAATGTTCCAAGGAGACACTAATGCACTATGGGAAATAGGAACAGTGGCTAGATCTGGCACTGCGGGGGGGGGAGAGAAAGAGGAGGGTCTAGGTCACCATCAGTTAATGGGTCCTGTTGGGCTCCTGGTGCTTCTCAAGTTTGCCAGGTGCTGGTGCTATTTATTATTATTATTATTATTATTATTATTATTATTATTATTATTATTTAGATTTATATACCACGCTTAATCACAAAAACTCAGGGCAGTTTGCAATATGCCAGCCCTGCCCCACTGCATTTTCTAAATGATGAGACTGGTTTTCTAACTAAGAATTTCCAGCACTTTACCAAACTGCGGTTCCTAGGATTCTTTGGCCCGTTAGAGTGCTGCAGAATCACTATAGGCAGCCACAGGCAAACTCCGGCCCTCCAGATGTTTGGGACTACACTTCTCACCACCCCTAGATAACAGGACCAGTGGTCAGGGATGATGGGAATTGTAGTCCCAAAACATCTGGAGGGCCGGAGTTTGCCTATGCCTGGCTCATAGCATACAAAGGCTCAACATTTCCCTCCCTAACATTAATCTCTGAAAATTGTTGCAATACATTTGTCCAGGTCAGGCTCATGGGCTTTTCAAGTGATGCTCATCTGTTCAGATATTCTTCGCTTTTTAAATATCAGAAATAAGCCTAAAATGTCATTTGCATTTTATTTCCCAAGAAACTCAATTCCTCTCTGAAATGTTTATTTAAAAAAGAAATATTATTCACATCTACATTATTTGTAAGAGCCTAATCTATTAAAAAAAAAACACACCTTCAAATCTTTAAACAAACTGCTAAAGAAATGAGAAAATAACCCTTTCAAACAAAAGTCAGCATTGAATTCCCAGTGATGTATGTAGGAATTGATTGGCAATTTGATTATACCTTGACAGATAATGGGCTTTATTCAAAGCTAAGCATCCTTCAATTATCCATTATTCAAAGGCAAGCATCCTTCAATTATCTATTCAATCACCTCACCATTTTGATGATGTTTCGAACACACGTCCTCTGCAATACAACTGGAGCATACTGTGCACATCTAGTCAGCTCAAGCTGATTGTGGTGCAGTTTGGTCTTGTAATGGCATGAGTAAGGCCTTGCACTTCTTGAGAAATGCCTCCTCTTTGAGTCATAAATTTCCACTACTTCTTTCTTAGCCCTTGAGAATAGGATTTTCCTATGATCCTCAACAGCATCGTTTTGAGCCTGGAGACCGTAAGAGGTGTGTGGGGGGGGGGTGTCACAGTCCCAGTTTGAAGTTGATTGTGTTAGAGAACCAGCAATGGCTCTCATTCCAGAGCAGGACTCTCAAAATGTCTCACACTGGTATAAACACACTAGAGCCACGATTGTAAGAAGCGCAATGAATTATACAGCTAACGCACAGTCACATGGCGACTATACAGAACATCATCTTATTCCCTGCATGTTAAAATCATGCCTTGCTGAGCACTGGCACCCCAAGTTTAGGAGAATCTTTAACAAAGGTGGAATTAAAAAAAATGTGTCCATGTTAGGGTTAGAGCCTAGCATTTTTCTTTTAAGGTACAGAGACCTGGTTATTGGTATCTGTTGGTCCTTCTTCAAATCACTGACTGAAAGCTTTGCACATGCAAGACCAGGTCTATTGTTTACCACTGTTTCTTATTTAAAGTACAATATGACTAGCTTTGCCATTGCTCAGGATGAGGAGACATTGCTAAGAATAATTTCACCTTCAATGTGAAAACTGGCTTTTTTATTTATTTCTGTGTTTTTTCCCCACCACAATAGTGATAGTTTTGTGCAAAAGAAAATCACCACGTTTCCTACTTTGGCCTCGGCATGCTTATTGTAATGTGAAAGGGAGGAGTTATTTAGAGTAAACTATCTGTGCAAAAATAAAATTGTGAATTAGGCCAACCCTCTCCCCAAAGACCTCAACTTTTAATTATGGATGTCCTTTTACCCTCTTAATAAGAGAGTTTCCATTAATGAGTAAAAGGCAACAGAGCCACTTTTTTATGTTGCGAGTGTCTCCCACTTGCAATTCTATTAGAGCTGTAACATAAATTGTGCCCATGGAAGAGAATGTTAATTGGATTGCTCAACACCAAAGACATTAACTGGTGTTTGGCATTCACCAGCTTGGCGGATTTCATCCCACATAAACGCTACACATCTCAGTTGTAAAATGACTAGTAAGGCAGTGCAATCAATATCCTGTCAGATCTATTTAGATGTAGCAGTTGTTCCAAAATAACTTGATGTGCTCAAAGGGGAACAACAGATATGAAAATCACCCAGGAAATAATGTAAAGGCCAAAATCCTGGACCCCTGTTGGAACAAGGTGAACACCACCAGTTCACCTCAGTTTATCACCGTTTTAGCAATATTTTACTGGTGATTCTGGCTGACAAATTTGAACAAATGTTGGGAGTGGAGGGAAGCAACAGAAATGGCGGGTGGGTAAGAATCCAGCGGAATGTTTAGCTTACCTTTTAAGGCACAGCCCTCCAGATTAAAAGAGCATATGACAACTGAGTATTTTATAACAGCTCCACCCCCCCCCCCAATTTAAAATCAGCAGCAGTTAAAAACTAACCAGTAGCTACTAAACCTGATTGCTATGTTTTACCTCCACTGTTAAGGACGGTATGCTTCTGAATTGTAGTTGCTGGGAACCTCAGGACAGGAGAGAGCTGTTGCACTGTGGTCTTTCCCTTGTGGGCCTCCCTTGGGCTCCTGAACAGTCACTGTGAGAACAAGGTGCTGAATTAGATGGACCTCTGACCTGATTCATTTCTGATTTACAGGAGAAGAACAATACCAAACCGTCAAATACTCGGATGCCATCATCTGAAATGGCCTCGGTCCAGTATACCTGAAGGAGCCTCTCCACCCCCATCGTTCTGCCTGGACACTGAGGTCCAGTGCCGAGGGCCTTCCGGCGGTTCCCTCATTGCGAGAAGCCAAGTTACAGGGAACCAGGCAGAGGGCCTTCTTGGTAGTGGCACCCACCCTGTGGAACGCACTCCCACCAGATGTCAAAGAGAAAAACAACTACCAGACATCTGAAAGCAGCCCTGTTTAGGGAAGCTTTTAATGTTTAATAGATTCTTGTATTTTAACTTTCTGTTGGAAGCCACCCAGAGTGGCTGGGGAAACCCAGCCAGATGGGCAGGATATATATATATTATCTGTAAATATCAGTGCTGAACTAGTACAAACCTGTATTTTCTTAAAATCATGCAGTAGGGAGAAAGAATAAAGTAGATCAGATTTCAAAGCTTGAAGCCCATGTTAGTGTGTTTCCTCGTTTCTTTTTTATTTTATATTTGCTCACTTGCCTGGAAGTTATACTTGGAAATACAATCCCACGCCTGCCTCATGCCAAAATACTGCACTGCAAGCAAGAAGGTTAGGGAATACAGTATCAGGTCCAGGGTCTCAATGCCCCAGTACTCTCTTTGGTGCTGAGGATCTCTCATCAGGCCACACTGCTCACCAGTCCTGCCCCAGCACCCTTGTCAAATCCTTTTCCTTGGCTGAAATGTATCCTTCAACCCTGATAACTGTGGATGTTAGCATCCAAAATGCATATGTAAAGCATTAATGTTTGAAAGGGCTGTAGAGTCCGGTGATGCCATATGCTCTGTGGCAGTTCCTTCATTTGGTTCAGTCTTGCGAGTCTTAACAGTCAGAGCAGCTGGTGTGTTGTTCTGTTGTACTGCAGTCTGCCTTAAGAATCAGAGGGCAGTCATATCTCGGCTCCCGAACGCCTTGGGAGTCAAACATTCCGGCTCCTGAACGATCGAAAACTGGAAGTGAGTGTTCCGGTTTCCGAACGTTTTTTGGGAAGCCGAATGTCCACCGCGGCTTCTGCTATTGTTTGCGGTGCACCTGCACGATCGGGAACCAATCGGAAGCGATGCCTTGGTTTCCGAAATTTTCGGAAGTCGAATGAACTTCCGGAACAGACGGATTCCTTTCGACTTCTGAGGTATGTCTGTATCAGTCAGTCTATAAATGTTAGTTAGTCTGTAACAGTTAAATCTATGTAAGATGTTTTAGCAACTGAAAGAAACCTCTACCATATATATATATATATATATATATATATATATATATATATATAGCCTGCAACTGCAAGTACACTGAGTAAAAATAAAATTTGCATTGTTTTTATAGGAGAGAAAAGGGGACCAAAGGGTCTGTTTTTCGGATACTCTGCAATTGGGAACTAAAATCTAATTCCCACAATAACTACTTCCCTTGGTGGAATGTAGAGAACTCTGCGTGCAGTAGTGTTGCCATATTTCAAAAAGTGGAAATCTGGACACGAAAATCAAGTTTTTGAGCTATTTTTAAGGAAATTCACCAAAATCTACACTTCCGGCATGGGTGGGTTGTCATACGTCTGGATTTTCCCAGACATTTCAGCGATTTCAGCTTGGACACTGCTTCCAATGGCCGAATCCAAGCTATGTCTGGGAAATTCCAGAAGAATAGGCAACCCCAGTGCTTTCTTTCTTTAAAAAATGTTTAAGGGTACTCTCATTTTCCTACTCATTTTGAAATACTCCCCCTTAATGAGGCCAAACTTAGAGTCGCAACATGTTTCTGGGTATGCATACCCCAAGAAAAAAAGCACTGGGCAATCCTAGTATGTAGAGTTTTTGTGCAACTCAAATGTAGCCTGCTGTACAAAAGGTCAGAGCTACACCTCTTGTTCCACACAGCTTTTGGCTGTAAGGGATAAGTAATTGTACGAGACTAAGATCAGCAGTGACGGTAATATTTTAGCCTCTTGGAAGCAGTTGCAATAAGTCATATGACGTATCAGGCATACAAAGTCACCTTACTATTTAGCAGATCATCACAGAAGCCTGAACTGCCTTCTTAGGAGCATAGCTAGTGAGAGAGAAATAATCCTCCCACACTGACCCTAAAGGGTGACTCCTGCTGTCCATGGCATGACACTGTTGTGATATTTGTTTTGTGTTGCTGATTGTGTTATTTGTTGAGGTCTCCTAAGGTTGTGTCGTGATTTTATATTTTATATTTGCTAGCTGCCTCATGAATCACAAGGATCAAGAGGCCAGATATAAATTATCTGATCCAGGACAACCACCCTTGCGAATGCGCTAGCTGGAGAAATGTAATCTTGCTTAATTTCAGCAAATGATGGCTAACAAACCTGCAGTCTCTGTTCAAAGGCAACAGTGGTTACCAAAATGACTCTTGATGGGCTGAAAGCCCAGCTCCTATTAGAGTGCAGTTGTCTTGTGGGTCGAGATGACGGGAATAAGTCAGATTAGGCAAGGTTTTCGGAAGCTTTTCAAGCTTTTCGGAAATGCTTTCTCATGATGCATTGAATGCCGTTATCTGCTTCTTTACATATGCACCTATCTGTGCCTTTAAATCAGGGATGAGAAACCTGTGGCCCTCCAGATGTTATTGGACTACAATACCCATCATTCCTGGCCATTGGCTATGCTAGCTGGGGCTGATGAGAGGTGGAGTCCAACATCATTTGGAGATCATCTACAGAGTCTCTCCTCTGAGTGTCCCTACATAGTGAAGTATGGCTACAAGAAAAAGTGCATCTTCAGTAGTGCCCCTGCTTGCTAGAATGTTCTCCCAAGAAGGACTTGCCTGGCTCAGCACCTACTTTGGTGTTTTTTCAGTGCAGGACAAAGAGTTCCCTTCAATTCCCCCAGGCCTTTTAACACCATTCGATACCACGTTTTCATTATTTAGCATCATTTATTTTGGTCACAGCTAGTCAATGCTTTGCTTCTTGTAAGGGAGATTGAGCTCCGTTGCAGATCATGCATGTTATTTTTACTAATATATCAATTGGTACGCACAATTCCCCCCTAATATATGCTTTTCGGTACTTGGTACTGTTTGGAGAACTGGATTGCAAAACTGGGAGAAAGGCAAATTCGGCAGGCTCATTGTGTTTCGTTTTGCTTATTGGTTCGAGAAGTGCAAATTAGGTGGTTCCTCGTTCAAATACAAGCAGGATTGAATTTCTCCAGCCCTATCTGAGTGCAACTGGTAATCAGAGGCTTACTGCCTCCACTAGTGAAGGCATAATATAGAACTTAAGAGCACAGGAAATTGGTTGTCTTAAATATAATGAATTATGGACATATTTAAGCTTTCTTACTGTATCAGATGTGGGAAAGCAACACAGAGCATTCCTATTGTAGTCTGTTTGTGGAAAAAGCACCTTGACCCATAGCCATCAATAACTGCAACACTCCCTCACTTTCTACCTCTCCCTATGCTCTCACTTAAATCAGTGGAGCAGACTGGGCTTGCTTTCAAAGGATTTCTTTGTGTCGGGTTCATTATTTTCTTTAATTGATACGTTCTGATATTGTTCCTGTCAAGCAACTGCGCGCTTGCCAGAGTAATTACTCATTACTGACAAATAGCAAAGCAACTCATTGTCAGTATATAAGTACATGCATCGGTGCTGTTTGCTGTGTTACATTTGGAGATGAAAGAGAAGGCCTTGCATCCCAAGTGACTTGCAGTTTCCATTATTATTATTATTATTATTATTATTATTATTATTATTATTATTATCATCATCATCATCATCATCTGTCAAGCCATTATGATTTAGAGAGCACAAGTTGAGCTTTGTCTTCTCCATCAAGCAATAAGTGATTTCTTTATATCACAGGTAATGAGACCCAAGAGACTATGCTTGGATCCAGGTTGAATCTTGCAAGCTATAGCACTGAACAATTACTGTAATTTGACACTGTTTTGCTCCTTCAATAGAAGGCCTTTTATGGCCTGGGAACTGGGCATTACGCTACAGTGTGGTGCATTGTTGAAGAAGTGGAGCTCAGCTGGGCACCGGGAAATTATTTTAGCATTACCAAACATCTTTCATGTGCTAAATGAAGCCCCATGGAAACATAAGGATGGTACAACTCACATGTGGCTTGCAATTAGGCCGGCACATGATAACGGCTTGGTATTTTGTCTTTAGCCAGCTTGTACAATCAGCTTCTATATGATGAATACCACCCGGCCCAATCCAGATCCTTCAGGTAGCAAGTTCCATTTATAAACCTATAGGCATCAATCGGCTCAAAGTAAACACACTGCCAGGTCCTGTCCTTCAAGCCCATTTGTTTTCGCTATTTGAGATGCACCATCTATCTTCTAGTATCTCTCTGTTCCATTCCCTGAAGAAGCTCCCTTACTACGTAGAAGCTTATCCTCTTGCAATGAGGAATTAACAGCTATTTTTATTCTCTCCGAAGCCTTGAATCATTGAACGGCTGTATGGGAACGCTTCAAGTTTGGACAAATTGGTTTTCTATAACAAGTGGTAATAATATGCTGGTTCTTTGATGTTAAACAGTACTGCTCGTTCAGTTCCAAATATGTGATTTATAAATATATATAAATCCTTGACACTCAGGTGTCAGATCTGGCAGGGAACAAAATAAACCATTTATTTAAAGAAGTTGGTAAGCAGAGGGCATTTTATGCAGCTGTCCTGTTGTTTTAGACTGAAATCCGATGTACTTAGGGGACTTGCTTCCAGGTATAAGGGCATAGCATGGCACTGCAGGTTACATTTAAAAATTTTGTTGCAGGGATTAGAAAGGAATCACTAGGGGCATATATTTCTTTGGGAAGGAATGAAAAAAGACCCTTCATTCCTTTTACCACTTATCATGAGCCAAATACCACCAACAGAAATGCACCCCACAGAGTGCACTTGACAGCTTCATAGCACCTCCATTGTTCCAATTTCAATTCCCCTAGACTAGGGATGGTGGGCCAAATTCATTCAGTTCACATTTCAAGGCAAACCTACCAAATGCAAAATAATATGTAAACTGAAACACAAGCACCCTTCAGAAATGTGCGCTTCTCCAAATTTTTCAATGCCATTATCCAGACAAGTAACGTGTACAAAAATGCAGGTATAAGTGAAAACAACGAAAAATGAATAAAGTCAAGGTCTGAATGAACATAATATCTTTCCATTACATAGGTATACAGCCAGGTATTCTAGAACAACTTTATGCACTATTGCACACTGCATTTGTATTTTAATGTTGTAAAGCCACAATTCAGTACAGTCTAATGGCTATCAGCCATAGATCCCTTTCCCAAAAAAACTTTCTATATTTCTATATACCTATGTGATAGAAATATATTACATTCATTTAGACCTCGATTTTATTCATTGATTGCTCAGGGATCACATCCTCTACACTTATTAAAATAACTTACAGCAGTGCATTGTATTTGGGAAAACTGCTTGCAAAATGTATATATGAGTCAAAACTACATACAAAAATATGTTTATTAGAAGAAATGCTGATGACTTTTCATGAGGGTATTTTTTTTAAAAAAAATCACAAATAGTTGCAGCAACATGAAAAACTGGATGCAGATCAAAACACAACTGTCGATTCAATTATTCACTTGTATGAATTTTGCGATTTAGTTTTTTTAAAAAAAAAATACACAAAAGAAAGTTTCAGGGGGAATTAATATGTCATCTATTTGAATGGACAAATGTGTATAAAATGTGTACAAAAAGCAAACCATTTGAACAATTTTTTGCTTTTTTTAAAAAACAGAAAAGCACACATAAATGGGACTAAGGAAATGCAAAACTGTCAAAGAATGAGAAAAGGCTGATCTGTACACTCCTAGACTGTGTCCAACATAAATACACTGAAAGATTTTTCTTTTTGTATAGTACAGAATAAAAAGAAATCACCCTGGAGTTCTGATACATTATTATTTCAGCTCTTTGCCATCTATTAGTTTTAAAGGAACACAAACATCACATCATTTTTATTTGTGGCTTCCAATGAATAGTCCGGCTTAATATTTTTCTATTTTAATTCATATTCCAAGGCTGCTCTCCATACTTGAGCTAGCTCTTCTGTAGATTGCTTTATATCTATTTTATTGCAGTGTTTTCAAGGGTTTAACATATTTTAGAAATATGGATGTGAAGTACAACCAAAGCACCGCTAAAAATAATCTAAAATATTGATGTTCTTTTCACATGGCTTAACTTAACCATGCTCTCAGGATTCTTTGCAAATGTGGTCATGAATGAACTGTCACCTCTTTGCCATCTCCATTCTTAGACTTACGGTCTGTCAGATGGGAAGCAGAATAAATGTTCTCTTATCTATTCTGTCTGAAGAATTATTAAGATGCTCAGAAAAGCCCAAAGCAACAACCAAGACCTTTAACCCTTCTAATAAGTCGCATCCCAGAATCAGCTCCAGCAGCTTGTGTGAAAATTGGGGGGGGGGGGTATTATTTGGGAAATGACTCATGCAAAATAGAACTCTCTGCATTTTGCTATTTCTTTACAAATTTGAACCAACCAGTATTAAAAGCTCTTCAGTTCCGTTATATGTACTCAGAAATACATTTGACTCCCAAGTAAGCATGCTAATGATCATAGCCTAGATGTTTAACTTTGAGTTCATTGTATCCATTCCCTTATAAATTCTGCATATCTTATTATAAATTCAGACAACGTCTGCCCACAAGATTGGAAAAAAGAAAATACGAAAAGGGAATTAACTCTCTAGCATTGTCCTAAAAATAATCCACTGGGCTCAAAGAATGCCAAGCTATCACTGGCAAACCTCTAAGCCAGTGATAGGGAGCCTTTGCACAGAAACAGGCTAGCCAAAGAATTGCTTCCTCCCCCCAGGTGATGATTCCTGGTGTGAAAGGCAGCTGTAGCTGCCATTTTCTAGCCTGCTTCACCCTCAGGTCTTCTTTCTTAATTACTTTCTTAAAAAAAGACTAGAGAAGGAAAAAGTTGGGAAGAGAAAATGGCATCTTAAAAAGCAGAGACATCACCTTGCCGACAAAGGTCCGTATAGTTAAAGCTATGGTTTTCCCAGTAGTAATGTATGGAAGTGAGAGCTGGACCATAAAGAAGACTGATCACCAAATAACTGATGCTTTTGATTTATGGTGCTTGAGGAGACTCCTGAGAGTCCCATGGACTGCAAGAACTATCCATTCTTAAGGAAATCAGGCCTGAGTGCTCACTGGAAGGACAGATCCTGAAGCTGAGGCGCCAATACTTTGGCCACCTCATGAGAAGAGAAGACTCCCTGGAAAAGACCCTGGTGTTAGGAAAGATGGAGGGCACAAGGAGAAGGGGACGACAGAGGATGAGATGGTTGGATAGTGTTCTCGAAGCTACCAACATGAGTCTGACCAAACTGCGGGGGGCAGTGGAAGACACGAATGCCTGGCATGCTCTGGTCCATGGGGTCACGAAGAGTCGGACACGACTAAACGACTAAACAACAACAACAAAATATATGTTGGAAGCTGCCCACAGTGGCTGGGGCAATCCAGTCAGATGGGAGGGATACGAATAATAAAATTATTATTATTTATTATTAAGCGTTGTGGAAGACAGGAACGACATAAAATTCTTCCAGGGTGGTGCTCCATTTTCCCTATTGAAAAACCTCCAGCTGTTGTGCATCCAGCTAGTGTTCAGGGATGGTGGGAGTTGAGAGTCCAAAAACATCTGGTTGTCTGCAGATTTTACATCCATGCACAACAGGGATGGTGTGTTCCTCAGTACACCAAACTAGCCATTTACTTTTCTTCTACCATTAATTAGTTGTCCAAACCTTCATCAATTATTTTTTTCAAAAAGGAAGAGATAGTTCTATAGCAATTTTGTGCTGACCATCACAAGACTATAGTCTCTGCAGATACACACACACACACACCACCACCACCACCACCATACTTACAAACACTATCTTACAGTAGACAATACACCGGCTGTAAACTTGGAATTTCTGCTATTGATCTGCTTGTTAGACTTCATGAAGAGAAAAATCTGAAGCTTAAAAAAGACACTTGAGCTGAAGGATCATGCTCAAAAATGTGTCTCAGTGCATTTGTATTCCAGCTCTACTCTGTTACAAAGAGGCAGCTGCTGGTGAAAGGTAAGTAGGTTGTCAAGTTTCTTCTTAAATCGATGCTTGTCAAAAAGGAAATCCTTATTTACAGTCCAGTCCACAAGAAACCCTAAAGCAGCAGGTAAGGCTGGAGAACTTCAGGATCTCCTCAACCAAGGCAAGTCAAAGAAAATATTCCCAGCTTCCATAGTGGAGCAGGCGTGTGGCCTCCAACCTGGGTGACCAGGGAAGTGGCCAATGTTGGAGAAAGCAGATAGGGTTCAATCCCCTACAAATATCTGCCTGTTCAAGACAAAACAGAATGGAACTGAGGGATTTGGGGATGGGAGATCTTTTTCACTAATACCACCCAAAATTCAGGAGCACAAACATACACAAATACAACTTAACTGAGCCAACCTATCCTGCGGTGCGAAGGAATTGAAATGTAGGAAGGAAACACATTCTATACCTTAACACTGCTAGGCAGTGGAGTACACTAAACAGCATCAAAAGTAAAAGTTTGGTATTATCATTTCTGTGTTACCATGTGATCAGCACATTCTGATGTTGGTACTTGCAGTCCCTGCCCCTTGTTCATATTTCCTCCCCTTCCCCTAAAACAGAGATGTGTGGGGAACCTTTGGCCCTCGAGATGTTGATGAACTGCAACTTTCATCAACCCTGCCCATGTTTGCTGGGGCTGCTGTGGGTTGTAGTTCAGCAACATCTGGAAGGTCAAACCTCCCCCACACCTGTTCTAAGGACAACCATAGTTTCGTGGTAGAGCACACTCTTTGCATCTTCAAGCAGAGTGGAGAATGTCTCTTCTCTGAAACCCTTGAAAGCTTCTGCATGTTGGTGTAGACAACATGGATTTAGTCTAAGATATGTTTCTATGTTCCTCATAACCCTTCCCATTTCTTCCCAACTCTGCAAACATGACCAGCAAAATTACTATTATGCCACCCTGTGTTGACACAGGCTGCATCTACACAGCTATAAAAAATGCTCTGGAAATGCTTTGGGGAAAAACATTTTAAAACTCATAATGGAAAATTTCACAGAGTTCCGATTTCAGCTCTACAGCTGGTGTCACAGCATTATAACGCATTTATAACTTTACAAAAATCAAAACTAATGTAGCTGAGTCCGTGGGCTGTAGCCTGCAGCAGAAGAGGGAGGGAAAGAGAATGAGCTGCCTAAATTTACTGCCAGCAAGTGAATGCCTTTATTCTCCTGCTTGGATGCACTAAAACAGTCATTTGTGTTCTACGGCTTTCTTGCCTCTTGTAGAGTTCCTTAGTGTCCCAGCCAACTCAAAATACTGGATGATGTGGTAAGGCAACTAGACGTAGGATGAAAATCAAGGCATCAGAAAATTTATATTTTACTGAAAGTTTTGAAAAGATTTGGAATATCAATTAGGAGATGAAAATAATGTGGATACACACACACACAGTCCTCTGCAAAATCTCCACCCTGGTTTCCTTCCTCTGATTTCAGCTCTTTTCCTCCTGATTGCCATGCTAGAGTTGTTCAGTGGAATCCCTGATTTGGATGAATTCTTTCCACCACAAGAATGAGTTTCAAAGCTTTACTGCAGAACAGTCTTAAATACTAGTTACAATAAAATCAACATTAAAAGCAATGGGGTTCCCTCCTTTAGGAAGTTCAGTAAACTATCCTCTTTCTGGTCCCAGAGGGAGATTCCAAGCTTGTTCATCATTGTAGAACTTTTCTTCAGCCTCAGCTGCTGCTAGCCATCTCTAGCCAAGCACACATAGGCTTCTAATGTCTCAGTTTCCTGCACTGAGAGCTTTCAGAGATGAGTCATCAAGTAGCTTATCTCACTCTAATGGAAAAATACTAGCCTTCTCTGACACTTTTGCCAAAGTGGAACCTTTTTTGCCTAAGCCAAACGTCCCATTGCAACATTTAAAATACAATGCATTCAAACACAGCATTTTAGGTATACTGAACTTATAATTTTAACATGCCAGCCCCAACTTCCCCTCCCAATTGTTGAGCCAACCAGAAGAGTGGCAGAGTTTTACCAAATTTCTGTTTCTCAAAATAACAAGGTTTCATGTTTCTGTTTCTTGGGCTGACCTTTTGAACCACCAGCATATGTGTGTGTGTGTGTGTGTGTGTGTGACCTTTGAAAAACAATTTAACCTCTACAGCATTCAAGATTCACTATACCTATACTTAGTACAAGTAAACGATTTATCTGCATTATAGTGGAGCGAGGCTGAGCTCATTAACATAGGTAATAGACTTAATGCTCCAAGGCAGAAGTGTCAAGAAAGTGTGGCCACCTATGCATCACCAAGAAAAGGACATTGGTTTGCATAAAATTTCCATACACAGATTTATGGGTGATACCCAGTGTTAATCAACAGACCGACTCTGAGCATAACTTAATTTCATATCGTCCTATATGTATAGATGCAAAATTGGAAGAAATTCATATACTTTATTTAAATACATCTCGTCATGGTGCCAAAGACCAGGTGACCCCAATGATATTAATAGTAACAGCAAGAGCAGCAGCAACAACAATTTTATTATTTGTAGCCCACCCAGTCTCCTGTCCAGATATTTATAACAGTTGACAGACAACTTCACAGCCCCTGCTCTCTCTTCTGATGATTATTTCTCTTTAAACCAAACTTGGATTAGACCAGAGACCGTGACAACCACAAATCTATATGGTTTTAAAAGAGGATTAGACAACTTCATTGAGGATAAGGTCTCCAATGGCTACTAGTACTAAGGGGGATGCGGGTGGCAATGTGGTCTAAACCACTGAGTCTCTTGGGCTTGCGGATTGGACGGTCATCAGTTCAAATCCACACAACAGGGTGAGCTCTGGTTGCTTTGTCCAGGCTCCTGCCAACCGAGCAGTTCGAAAGCACACCAGGGCGAGTAGATAAATAGGTACTGTTGCGGCGGGGACATAAACGGCATTTCCGTGCACTCTGGCACTCGTCACAGTCCTCCATGTGCCAGAAGCGTTTTAGTCATGCTGGCCACATGACCCAGAAAGCTGTCTGCAGACAAGCGCCAGCTTCCTTGGCCTGAAAGCAGAGATAGGTGCCGCACCACAAAGCCAAATTCGACTTAACTGTCCATGGGTCAGTTACTAGTACTGGCTATATTCTTCCTCCACTGTCAGACTCAATATACCTCTGAATACTAGCTGCTGAGAATCACAAATGGAGAAAGTCCTATTGCACTCAGCACTGTGGGTTAAACCACAGAGCCTAGGGCTTGCCGATCAGAAGGTCAGCGGTTCAAATCCCCGCGACGGGGTAAGCTCCCGTTGCTCGGTCCCTGCTCCTGCCCACCTTGCAGTTCAAAAGTAGTCAAGGTGCAAGTAGATAAATAGGTACCACTCCAGCAGGAAGGTAAACGGCATTCGCCAGAAGCTGCTTAGTCATGCTGTATGCCAGCTCCCTTGGCCAATAAAGTGAGATGAGCTCCGCATCCCCAGAGTTGTTCGCAACTGGACCTAATAGTCAGGGGTCCCTTTACCTTTACTTTTACCTGTTTGTGGGCTTCCTAAGGCATTCGGCTGCCCACTG
The DNA here is from genome assembly GCF_009819535.1 of Lacerta agilis. Lineage (NCBI taxonomy): Eukaryota > Metazoa > Chordata > Lepidosauria > Squamata > Lacertidae > Lacerta > Lacerta agilis. The sequence goes on along the minus strand of NC_046314.1, from coordinate 28,161,416 downwards.
TGAGAACAGGGTGCAGGACTAGATGAGCCTTTAGCACAATACAGTAGATTTCCCCTTGTGTTCTTAACTCTTCAGATAGAGATCACCTTAGACAGCCCTTCTAATAGAAGCAAAACTTCCAAGTGTCCCTATTTTCCAGGAAATGCCCTGGATTTACAGAAGCCATCCCGGTTTCTGTTTTGATCCCAAAACGTCCTGCTTTTACATCCGTATTTTCATTGGAGAAATGTTGGAGGTTATGGCGTTATGTGGCCCCTGAGCCAAGGAGGAAAGTAACTATACAACTTTAGAAGACAATTGAAGGCAGCCATGTATAGGGAAGGTTTTTTTTTAAAAAAAACACCCCGATATTTATCATTTTATTATGTTTTCATATATGTTGGAAGCCGCCCAGAGTCACTGGGGCAACACAGTCAGATGTGCAGGGTATAAATAATAAAATTATTATTGTTGTTGTTGTTGTTGTTGTTGTTGTTGTTGTTGTTGTTATTGAATAGGAATCCCTATTTTCATTGGAGAAATGTTGGAGGGTATATGGAAGGCTGTTCTTTGTAAAACAGGACACTTTCCATGTCCATCCTTGTTCTTAATGCACAAATAAGCAAAATCCCCAAAAGTCCCTGAAGCTAAAGTGTAATTTATAAAGAGCCTGTGTTCGGCGGGGGGTGGAGGGACGACTTGTCACTGAGGCCTTTTAGAGAGAGAATTCCCCCCCACCCTACCCTTAAAGCCTTAATATTTGATTATAATGGCATGCTTAGCCTTGCGGGTACAATAGCAATAATTAAAACACATAGTGACAAACATTAAAACAAGGAGGCAGATTAGTCATGAAGTAACCACAAGGAGAAAAAGAAAAGAAAATTAATGCTTAGTCCCTGAAGGTCTGGTTCAGTAAAAAGAAAAAGGGAAAGTTAAAAGACAGAGCTGGAGAAAGAATGAGAACAGGATAGTACGGTCATAATTGCAAAGCAACCTAGTTCTTTGGAAGTTACAAGACCCAATGTGGGTTTTTCAACTGTGTCTGCATTTTGCACAAGCTTCTTACAGCACGAAAGGCCGGTCATTCCTTGTAAGAGAATTAACCTTAGGCAGAGGGAGAGGAAGAGAGGGGGAGAAAGAGAGAGAGAACCATCCCTGGCAAGGCTATTTCTAGATGATCAGGCTTTTGTCAGAAATTTCTGCTTTGAAAAACATCAAAGCAAATGGTAATATAATTTAAGGAGGAGGGAAGGATGATTAAATCTTACATAACTTACAAGAAAGATTCTGCTTTTTCATCAACATTATAATGAACACTTTTGTAAAAAAAAATAATAGTTGAACCTGAGAATGCTTAGCTAGTTTCACAATGTACTGCTTTGAGAACACTATCCTGCTGTTGCTTAATGGCATGATAAAGAACTTGTGCATGAGTAATAACGAGGAAGGCATCCTAAGGTTTATTTATTTTTATTTCTAACCCCAATATCTGGGCAACACCATGTTGACTATTCTTGCTTCAGACACAAAATTGTGGCTATAGTTTTCAGACAGAAATCTGCAGACATGTGGTTGGTCATAGTAGATTCTCTATTACATTACTATTTTGGGCATTCACTAGAGTGCTTATCTTTGGTTATTTTGTCTGGCCCTCTGTATTCTACTGGAAGTCAAAAGACTTTAAGGTAAAGGTAAAGGACCCCTGGACAGTTAAGTCCAGTCAAAGGTGACTATGGGGTTGCAGCACTCATCTTGCTTTCAGGCCAAGGGAGCTGGCATTTGTCCACAGACAGCTTTCTGCATCATGTGGCCAGCATGACTAAATTACTTCTAGCACAACGGAACACCATGACGGAAACCAGAGCATGCGGAAATGCCATTTACCTTCATGCCACAGTGGTACCCATTTATCTACTTGCACTGGCATGCTTTTGAACTGCTAGGTAGGCAGGAGCTGGGATAGAGCAACAGGAGTTGACGCCGTTGCAGGGATTCGAACCGCCAAGACTTTGCTCCATATATCATAGGCAAGAGGGATGGATGGAACAGCCCAAGACTTCCATGCCATTTCCAATGGTGCTCAACCATACATCCATGCCATCTCTTTGTTGAAGACTTCCTGAAGAAATGCATGAAAGTTCTGCATGTACACTGCACACATTTTCTACGTTCTTCTACATTTGCATTTCACACACACACATTTTAAAAATATAAACTACATATTTTGTATGTGTGTGTGCACTTTGGGGGACTAAAACTGAATTACACCATCTGGAGAAGGACCTAGTCCAGCTGATACATGTGTTCTGATTTGTGAACAAGTTCAGAAATGCAGGATTGGACTGTGTTATTGTTGCTAGTCGTTTAGTCGTGTCTGACTCTTCGTGACCCCATGGACCAGAGCATGCCAGGCACCGCTGTCTTCCACTGCCTCCCTCAGTTTGGTCAGACTCATGTTGGTAGCTTCGAGAACACTAGTGCCCTCAATCAGGGTCTTTTCCAGGAAGTCTTCTCTTCTCACAAGGTGGCCAAAGTATTGGAGCCTCAGGTTCAGGATCTGTCCTTCCAGTGACCACTCAGGGCTGATTTCCTTAAGAATGGATAGGTTTCATCTTCTTGCAGTCCATGGGACTCTCAAGAGTTTCCACCAGCACCATAATTCAAAAACATCAATTCTTTGGCAATCAGCCTTCTTTATGGTCCAGCTTTCACTTCCATACATCAGTACTGGGAAAACCATAGCTTTAACTATACGGACCTTTGTCGGCTAGGTGATGTCTTTGCTTTTTAAGATGCTGTCTAGGTTTGTCATTGTTTTTCTCCCAAGAAGCAGGCATCTTCTAATTTCGTGACTGCTGTCACCATCTGCAGTGATCATGGAGCCCAAGAAAGTAAAATCTCTCACTCCCTCCATTTCTTCCCTTTCTATTTGCAAGGAGGTGATGGGACCAGTGGCCATGATCTTAGTTTTTTTATGTTGAGCTTCAGACCATATTTTGCGCTCTCCTCTTTCACCCTCATTAAAAGGTTCTTTAATTCCTCCTCACTTTTTGCCATCAAGGTTGTATCATCAGCATATCTGAGGTTGTTGATATTTCTTCCGGCAATCTTAACTCCGGCTTGGGATTCATCCCATCCAGCCTTTCTCATGATGAATTCTGCATATAAGTTAAATAAGCAGGGAGACAATATACAGCCTTGTCGTACTCCTTTCCCGATTTTGAACCAATCAGTTGTTCCATATCCAGTTCAGGACTGGATTGGTCCACTGTAAAAAAAAAAAAAAAGCAGGCCAAAAGAACTCCTCCTTCATCACAGTAGCAACCAGAATGATAATAGTAGTAGTAGTAGTAGTAGTAGTAGTAGTAATAATAATTTTTAATAATTTATTATTTGTACCCTGCCCATCTGGCTGGGTTTCCATGACATCCACATCCACAACCCTTCCCCTTCCCCTATTCTACACCATGACAAGGAGCACGGAAACCAAACCCTAATTGTTACCTCACTTGAGAAAGAAGAACATTTCAGGGAGAGATTGATAACAAAGGGTTTCGCTGGTTATTTTCTTTTAAATACCCCCACTTCTCTGGTAATAAAATTTATACCATGTTCTTTCCCATGCCTCCTTTAAAGAAATAAATTGCCGTGGTTTGTCATAATGACAATGGAATGAAATTCTAACTCTGTCCAAGAGTCATAATCGCTTTGGGGGATTTGGTCATTAGCGCAGGTACCTATATTTTGAGGACTGCAGGACTATGCTTCAATCTCAATCACTTGCAAAAAAGGGTTTTAATCCTTCTCAATTCTTTAAGTAAAGGTAGCTTCACATGCAGTGTGGGCACACTCAATCAATGCTATCAATGACCCCCTCTTCATAATATTTAAACTTCACAAGCCTTCATATAAGAGTTCAATTTATGGAGATAAATGAAAAGCTGCTCCAGACACCATGAAGGCAAATGCAAGAGGATTGAAGGAACTCATTAAGCACTGGCTATGCTGTGGCAGAACATGATAGGAAGCTGTGAAAAAAAGTACAGCAATGAAAACTAATTCCAAGCCAATTTGGTTATTCTACTTCCACCTTCTTCCTAGCTTCCTGTTTCCAGAACTGTCATCTGGATTAGATTATGCACAATGAACATCATTTCACATATAGACCACAATGAGGAAAATATAATTCCTCCTAGCTGAAATTGTGAAGTAATAAGCAGGAGCGGAGAGTTACAAGTGCCTGAGGGACTTTGGTATAATTGTAAAAGTTTTCTTTCTCCGCACACCGAACAACTCCCCACTTACTTAACTCCTTGAAGCACATTTCTCCCTATATTCCTAAAGTACTTTTCACTGTATTAACACAATAACAAAAGAATAGCCTGCTGGATCAGGCCAATGGTCCATCCAGTCCAGCACCCTGACCTGACAGTGGCCAACCAGTTGTCACAAAGTGAGCTGGTCAGTAAATCACACAGTTGAAAAGTTGGTGGCAACTCTTTATTAGCAAACACATGGTCTTCACAGACTTGGATGAGTGTCAGGCCTAATGAGCACAGCAGCTCATGCCCTGTAGGTCTTCCTCCATGAAACCAATTGCCAAGACTAAAGGTCCCCACCTCCCGACAGCCATCAATGTCTCCCACTCTCCAGGGCTTTCCCCAAGCAATTGGAAACTGCACCTGTGTGCAACCTGTATTTGCTCTGCCCGTTTCATGCCTCTCCTGGTTCTGGGAGTCAGGCAGGGAGCTTGTCACAGCAGGAGGCAGAGACACCCATAGCTCTTCATTAGCCTGACTCATCTCTGCCTCTTGGTCTCCCTCCTCCCATTCATCTGCTTCAGCTTCTCTTTGCCACAGACTCTCCCAGCTCACTGACCCCTGTTATCTCTTCAGCTTCCAACTCCTCCCCTTCCCCATCTTCTGCCTCTCATCACTCATCAATGTCAGACCACCATGCCCTGGGCTCTAAGCCTTTTTCCCTTGGTGCTTCTCCAGATGGTTCCTCCCACAATTCCTCTGTGTCCTACCAGTCCATGGCACTGCATTTCCTGGACAGGTAATGTTTGTTGCTCAAAGGAAGAGCACATGCTTTGCATGTGAGATAGCCTAGCATCTCCTAGACAGGCTGGGAAAAAGTGCTGCCTGATACTCTGGGAAACTGCTGTTGGTCAGTGTAGACCTTGGATGAAGAACCTGTGGTCATCCATCTGCTGTTGGACTCCAGTTCCCACCAACCCCAGGTGCAGGCGCGGGGGAAGCCTCCTCACTACCCGGGGCGGCGAACGGAGGCACCCCCTGGGGGGTGGGGTGTCGTGACGTTGCGTCGTGACGTCACGACACAACGTTAAGACTGAGTGCACATGCGCGAAATCCGGCGCATGTGCGCTCCGTTGCTGGGCCGCTGCTCCCGTGACAACCTTGCGAGCCGCTGAGCGATTGGTAGCAGGGTGGGGCCGGGCCGGCCCAAGTGTCACCCCCCTCCCCTGGAACCCGGGGCGAACTGCCCCCCACGCCCTGCCCTCGCTACGCCACTGCCCAGATGTCAAGGCAAATGTTCAGGGATGATGGGAGTTATTGTCCAACAATATCTAGAGGCTCCCCACTGTTGGTGTACTGAGCTAGATGCACCAACAATCTAACTTAACCCATGGAAAAGGATTTCGGAGTACTGCTGGAGAGAGGATGGATTAGGAAAAGCACCTTCTTACCATCTCCAAACATTGCTTTTCTCTGGATCCGGCCAATAAATCTGTGATACATGTTCTAGATCAGGGGTTGTCAGCCTGGTCCCTACCTCCCTCTAGTGGGCGTTTCTACGGAACAAGCTGAATCCTCCTTCCATCGAGAACTGGTGGGCGGTAAGGAAATTTTACCATCAAGAAAGATGCATTACTGGGCGGTAGGTATAAAAAGGTTGATAACCCATTATATGTTTCACAACTTTCAGGTCAATGCTATCTAGCTGCAATGACTTACTAGCTTTTAACCTCTATGTAGAGATACGGTTCAAAATTTTAGACACTTTCCCAAGCAATTCTGGAGGAACATTCTTCTCAGTGGCTGTGCATTCAGAGGTAGCAACACACCCACCACAAGTTAAATGAGACCTGGGTGGAGGAGATTTATTAATACACACACACACACACACACACACACACACACACACACACTTTTAAGGTGGGCTTTTTTTTTCTAAGGTGATGGCTTAGGTTTGACTTCCTCTCCACCTTTTGCCTCTCCACCGATCTGACTCTCTGATTTCTCTGTCTCTTTTTCAGCACTCTTTTATCAACAGTGAGAAGGAATGGCTCCACTGCCTCCCCGGCTAGTTTCAGCTTATGATATATTCAGCCACATTTTTTAGATTAATTCTTACGGCACAAGTAATTTACACCTTAGATTGCCTCAGGATGAGTCTGATTGAGGCTTCACTTTGATGTGCAAACGGTTGTGATCTTTTTATCTTCCCCCATTCTAGCGCAAACACTTTTTTTTATTTTTAAGGAAGTCTTACCTTTCCTTTTTACTATTTTACCTTCCACGACTGACTGAACTCTGGCTGGCTTCTGTTGGGAGTTATTTGTGCCTTATCCCCCAATGTATGGCAGGCATTTTAGCGGAGCCCCACTCATAATGGCCTTATAATAACCTCGACTTTTCATTTGCTTCTCAACAGTGGGACTAATTGCGTTCCCCAAGGCAACTATCCAGCACAGAGTTAAGCACACTTAACTCTGTGATGAATGAATGTTGGACAAAATGTCTGAATATATATCTAAGCATTTGAAAGAGAAAACCATCTGGAGCAAGATGTGCCATTCTGGCCTGAACTCCAGTCTTTCCTTCCTTCCTTCCTTCCTTCCTTCCTTCCTTCCTTCCTTCCTTCCTTCTTTTTACATGTTCACCAAATCATTTTATTGATTTTCCAAATTTTTACCAAATCAGGCACATTAAAACAAATTTAATACGCATTTTCCACAAATTGGTTTTCCGCACTCTGTTCTTGATGTGTCCAGAGAGGTCCTTCTTGTTGCAGCATTATTTTCCAGAATATTTCTGATTCACCTCCCATTCCTTACAATTAACCTTATATGATAATATATTTTTTTTGTCTTTAAACTTACTGTCCTTAACCATCAGCTATCCACTTGCCAATTCTGAACACAAAGAGCTTCCTTTCTAAACAGGCTGGGGATAGGCAACAATATCTGCAATAAGACTTAAAAGCCAAACCATCCCATATTTGTTCTGTTTTTGAAAGGGAGGGGGAAAAAATTCCAAAACCACAGCTACAATGTAAACTACAAGAGCTGGAAACAGTAACTAGTAAAAGTTCAAAACCATCCGCCGTACCACAGGGACTAAAACATTATCATGAAAGGCATGGGAGAAGAGCTTGAGGGTTAGTTGTAATCTTTGTTTCAGAAAGCTGTATTTTGGGCTGTTTGGAATGTGGCTCAGCTTTGTAGAGAGGGGCGTACCTGAGGAAGGCCAAGACCTCCCCCATATAAAAATAGGCACCCTGGAGAGCGAAGAGGAGAGTTGTTGTAAGCTTTCCAGCGGCCCTGGGGCTTGTTCCTAGTAGCTGGCTCAAATCACAGAGCGGACTGTAGTAGACTAGAGGAATCAGGAGGCAGAGAAGGGGATTACTCTGCAGGGGAGATTTCAGCAAGCTGACAATCGATTTTTGAAGCGCCAGCGGCAGAAGCTCAGGAAAGTCCCTCCAGAGGGAAGACAACAGGGGGCAAGAGAGCTCTGGTGAAACTGTTTCTTCGCTTGCAGAGGAGCAGGCAGGAATCCTGCAGCAGTTGGAAAGATTGCACAAATCTAGGCTGTGCAGCCAAGCACATTTCAGAAAGCCAAGTCTGCTACTCAGAGGGCAAGAGGCAGCTAAGGTACTGCCTGGATCACTGTAGCAGCTGCAAGAAACACAGCTGACTCTGGGACACTGGAAGGAGGGGAGGAAATGCTATTGTTACAATAAATGCTGTTTTCCTTTGTTTAAGAATTAAACAAAAGAAAAATGTTGCCTCCAATTTTGGCTTTCAGCTTGCAGGTTTTCACTCACACAAGATAGGAACCCGTGTTTTGCTGGTTCTCCCTATTAACTGGAAACCTCACTACTGCCACTCCAAAAAGCTGCTCCTGGGAGTTGGGGGACCCCCCACAATTAATATAGGACTGAGAGCTGCGGTATATGGGGTGTGTGTTGGAAATGCAACACAAGGATCATTTCATTTATAACTTAAGAGTTACTTCTGTTCATGTTAAAGTCAACTAGCTAAGAGGGGGGTGACGGGAGGTGTTGCTTAGCAGGAAGGGAGAGCAGCATGATATCTACAGAGCTTGCACTCTGATTCGCTGTACAGTTCTGAGGGAGTTTTTCACCTGTATGTTTGGTTGAATGTCTCTGTGCTATATATAAGGCCTGAAGCAAGAAAGACAAAACCTCCCTTTTCCTCAAGCCATGCATTCTTCAGTTTTGCTCAGTAAAGCAGGATTTAATTTCTCTCTGGACTCTGTCAACATTACTAAAGTGGCTTTGTTAAGAAGGTTCAGATGCCCAGCCTTACCAAAACTATTTTTGGGGTCACTGTGTCACTGTACCTAGGGGGTTGGTAAAACTGGTCCCCGCCAGGGGTGCAAAAGTAACCTATTACACGATGGAGTATATGATGTGAATGTGTATCATGATGGGGTTAATATTTTGCACTCTTCATTGGTGAGTGGAGTGGCAGGTCACCCATTCAAAATTGGTTCATTTTTTGGGCAAGGGAGAAAAACTCTTCTCCAGTTTATGAACCCAATTATTGGGTGAGCCAATGGTTCCATGCAATGCTCCCTTTTAATAATAAATACAACATCCTTTTGTTGTTGTTCTGTTGTCAGAGTGCTATGCAGTGCATCACACTCTGAGATGTGATCATGTCACAAAGTGAAGACGCATGCACAAAGGTTTTCATGAAGAAACATGCTGTTTCCCAGAAACTTGAGAAATTGGCAAGCAGAAAACATTCTTTTCAGGAAGGCATTGAGGGAGGAATTTCAATCAAAGATACTCATTTAAACCAGAACTTATGCACACTTGAATCTGACCTTTTGCTTTTCAGAGGATTTTTGGGTTTTGCCTACTTTGAAATCTAATTTTTGAAGAAAAACAACAATCTCCCTCTTCTCATTGACTCTGCTTCGTAATTTATATGGCTTTCCTTTCTCATTTCACTCTTGATTTTATTTTGTGATGGGAAATTTTACTTCTAAACCATTCCCTTATATGGTCCACGGAAGAGATGCTACTCAAAAATAAATAAATAAAATAAATGGAATGTTTTATTGTACGCCAATCTATTACAGGACTCAAGGTATTTCTTCCCCCAAATGCTGTTTTGATTATAGCGGCCCAGAACTGTAATCTCATTTCATTTCAAAGCTCAGAGGCACAGAATGCACTTGTCGTATACCATCCGTACTTAACAGTGGAGGGCTGCTTTTATGGGAAAGAGGAATTGTAACCATTTGCCATGGTGATATTGAAATTATTGAGACTTCCATTTATGTTATTCACATCTTATACCAGAGAAAATGGGTTTGCTTCTGTAATTCTCTGCTAGCCAATGCTTTGGTCTGGGAGATGGAACTTTATTTGCGTGGACAGGCGGAGTCCCCAAAACCCTAGGCGACTCCCGAGCGGAATAATGACACAAGACAACATGCTATGGGATTAAAATTGGCCACAACTTTATTAAGATTCAGATGTAGGGAGACCTTGGCTCAGGCATTGGGCGTTTATCCTTCCCAGACCCCCAGCTGGGGATCTGGGAAATGTCAGGGTTATCCAGAATGTGTGGGGATTGGGCTGGCTCTGGAGAACATATGTTCAAGCAGGGAGGCCCCCCCCCGTTTTGCCACCACTGTTGGGGGAGAGCAATGACAACCTCTCAGCGTATGGCCAATGCCTCCCCCCAATACCCCTTTAACGGGGAACCCTGTTATTGTTGCCGCACTGGGGGCGTGGAGTCACCGCACCATCCCCCCCCCCATTTAGGAAGATGACTAAAGGATTCCGCCCAAGGCCTGAAACCGCCACCCGAGACAGCAAACTCGTGGTCTCGCCGCCAAGACTACCTACACCTGAAAAGACGCTTCGCAACCCACCACCCTCTATTGTGTGGGCTGGGTAGTCCCTTCCCTTACCTGGCAATCCCTTGGCAACGCCTCCCCCAGGCAGGATTGGACGGTTAACTGGGGTAGGCGGAGACCCAAGGCATCCCTTCTGGGGGAGGGCGCAGCCAGCCGAACTACCAGGTGTCGCCCAGGAATTCAGGGGGCTGTGCACGACCATGCAAACGTTGCCCCCCATTGGATGTGGGGAGCGGTCATTCCTCTTATATCCAGCCCTTCCCTTTGTATCTCTCCTTTGCTTGTCTGTTGGGCTTCCCATCCTTAAACCTGCCAAGATGGGGTTTGGCTACTTGCTTTGCAAGGCTCAGGAGGTGTTCTCACTTCACCCCAAGCAGCTACAATGGGTTCAGCTGCAGAGAGGTCCGGTTAGTCTGATTTCTATACTTTGTCTTGCCTCATCTCTTGACGTCTCTAAAAATGCAAAGAGGAGTTTTAGCTGTTGCAACACATTATATTTTGCCTTTTGTTACACAGTTGTGCTGCTTTGCTTGGGCCCAGGAAGTACAGTGGTACCTTGGTTCTACAACGTAATCCATTCCGGGAGTCCATTTGACTCCTGAAACCATTTGAAAACCAAGGTCTAGCTTCCGATTGGCTGCAGGAGCTTTCTGCACTCAAGCGGAAGCCATGTCAGACGTTTGGCTTCCGAAAAATGTTCACAAACCAGAACAATTACTTCAGTGTTTACGGCTTTTGGGAGCCAATTTGTTTGACAACTAAGCTGTTCGAGAACCAAGGAACCACTGTACTGTGTTGGGATGGAAACAAAGGAAAGCCAGGTGGAATTTGGATACAAAGTCTCTTGGACTGGCATTCAGAACCAGAGTAGGCTCTGAAACCATAATCAGATTAACAACAACAACAATTTTATTATTTATACCCTGTCCATCTGGCTGGGTTTCCCCAGCCACTCTGGGCAACTTACAGCATATCTAAAAACTAGTTTCTGCTAGTGGTTCCCATTGGTTCAGATGCATGGCTCATATACAAGAGAGGCTATGCATTTAGCATTGTGAGTCCACTTTTCTAGAACTCCCTCCTTGCTGAGTTCAGATAGGCCCTGGTTATATATTTATTTTATAAAATCTATGCACCAGTTGATTGCAAAAAAATAACAAAACAAAAATAAACCACCAGTACTTTTAGCAAGCATGTTAAGTAAGCTTTTCTGTTGTGCTTTATTTTATCTTTATTGTATCTTTTGTAACCTTATTGTGCACCATTGACAGATGACAGTATTAACTGGCCTGAAATAAAAGAAAATAATCTTACTTTCTGCACAATGCAACATGAGAGACTCATTATCCCAAAGATTATTCCTCCTTGTTATTTCTTTACCTGAGAGAAGATGCTGGCTATTTAATCTATTCCTTGCAAAATTAATAAAGGATCTGCTTGATTCACCATGTTCTGTTTGGCAGTGTATGGTGCATTCAGACCTTGGCAGGGCGCTCAGGGTAGAAAGGGTTCCACCATGAAGGCAGAGGGTTTGAAAACCAGTAGCTTATTGTACGGAAATATAAATGCCATAATTGTTAGTGCCTGGTGGCCCTATAAACACAACTTCAGTGCCATGGCATCGCAAGTTATTGATGCCTCTCCAATTCTACCACATTATGATTACTTTGCAAATAACATAGGCCAAAATACTTGAAGATAAATGCCACTCTCTTTGCTCAACCACTTTCCCCTGTTTTTGCAAAAACCGTAATGAGAAATGCTTCTTTCCAGATGCAATGGGATATTGCCTCATTACTGAAAATTGCCTCTTGTAGGTGACCATTTCGAAGCCCCCTGGGAGGACTCATCATGCAAAGCTATGGGAGGCATAACTCTGAATTTGAATGAGAATGTAACAGAATGGCAGCCACTTTCAGGTCTAAGCTGAATTTTGCAGATACTCCCCCTGCCACATACACGCAAAAGCGATGCATCATTTATAGAAGTTCTTTGGCAAACTGAATTGCTAGGTCTAGCTTACGAATGTAACCACGATCAGACCGAGAACGCCGAAAAGGAACTTGAGCTGTGCTCAGCCAGCCTGTACTGTGTAATCTTAATAGAGCCCAGTGCTTCAGCTGAAGTAATAAGCCATGACATTTGTTTACTTATTTACTTAGACTTTAAGTATGTCAGTCCCTTTGCTCTAAGTTATGTATGTGTATAACTGGAACTCCAGAGTAACTCATCAGAGAACTATCAGCAAACAAGCCCCAAGAACAATAAGCTAGAGATCAATAATGCAAAACCTTAGTGTTTCTGGTGTTCTGGGCAACTGAAGGTTATGCAGAGAAGTGCAATATATACTGAGAGAAGTATTCCTGGATTCAACACCTCGCAACCAGGGATGGGGGAGAAATTAGGTTCAAATCACATTTTAATGGGGAACTTCCCAAAACAATACGAGAGCCAAAATCCAGCTATCCATCAAAATGTGCACTTCTGCAGCTTTTGCAATCCCATGTTAAAATATCTTTGGAACTGGTGTAGCAGAGCAACAGATATAATTCTGAACGTTGTACAGTAGGCTCAGTGCTAAATTTAGGGGTGTGTGATGCCCCCCACAGGGCATCAGGCCAAGGGGACGCAAAATTGAGAAGCTTCATAATTGAGAAGATCCATTTGGGGGCACCAAATTGTGACCTCACTCAAGGCACTATATTACCAAAGATAAGCATGAGGGAGTGCCATGGAGGGGCGTGGGCTGAGAAGGCAGTGTGGGCTGAGACGGGGGAGTGGCCTGAGAAAGGACATGTTCTGGAGAGAGCGCCATGGAACACATTCAGCAACTGAGCCTGAGGCTCCCCACTTCTGCCTGAGACCAATGGTTCAGAAGGTGTGCAATCAAACCTGGCATGCAGAATTATGCATGTCTTGTTTATGGAAGCTTTTAATGTTTGATGGACTATTGTATTTTAGTATTTTGTTGGAAGCCGCCCACAGTGGCTGGGGAAGCCCAGCCAGATGGGTGGGGTAATAATAATAATAATAATAATAATAATAATAATAATAATGTCGTTGATGCCTTTGCAAGCACCCAGGATGCCAGTCACTGCTCCCAGGAACACATATCCCATGCATGATTAGAGAAAAACATCTCTTTGCTTCTATAAATCAGGGTGCCTGAAGTAAACATGCTCATCCTATAAAGTCTGAAATGGTTTTGAGTGTGAAGTAAAGACTCCTGGATGGTTGAGTCCAGTCAAACGTGACTATGGGGTTGTGGCACTCATCTCGCATCAGGCTGGGGGAGTTGGTGTTTGTCCACAGACAGCTCTCTGGGTCATGTGGCCAGCATGACTAAACCGCTTCTGGTGCAACGGGACACCGTGATGGAAACCAGAGTGCACAGAAACACTGTTTACCTTCCCGCCGCAGTGGTACCTATTTGTCTACTTTGCACTGGTATGCTTTCAAACTGCTAGGTTTGCAGAAGCTGGGACAGAGAAATGGGAGTTCACCCCGTCACACAGATTCAAACTGCCAACTTTGTGATCAGCAAGCCTAAGAGGCTCAGTGGTTTAGACCACAGTGCCACTCGCGTGCTCCCTAACTTTGAGACTGTCCCAGAAACTCCAGCGGGTGCAGAATGCTTCAGCGAGGCTCCTCACGGGGACCTTGCCATGGGAGCATATTCATCCAGTGCTTTACCAGCTGCACTGGCTCCCGGTGGAGTACCGGGTCAGGTTCAAAGTGCTGGTTCTGACCTTTAAAACCCTATGCGGCTTAGGACCCTCATACTTACGGGACCGCCTCTCCTGGTATGCCCCACAGAGGACCTTAAAGTCCACAAATAACAATAGCCTAAGGGTCCCAGGCCCAAAAGAAGCCAGATTATCCTCCACAAGGGCCAGGGCTTTTTCAGTGTTGGCTCCGACCTGGTGGAATACTCTGTCCAACGAGACTAGGGCCCTGCGGGACCTGACCTCCTTCCTCAGGGCATGTAGACAGAGTTATTCCGCCTGGCCTTTAATCTAGCCTGATCCCCTATTCCTTTTCCCCTTCCCTTTTTTCTGAATAAACCCTTCTGGGTCCCCACATTAAAATTCCTCCCAGGTCTCCCTATTGGCCTAGCATGACTAACATGGCCAGTTAGCCCTGGTGATCCCATTGATGTTTGTTTTTATGCTGCTTTTAGCTGTTTTTTAAGTTGTTTTAATATTGTCTTACATTTGTTGTTAGCCGCCCTGAGCCTGGTTTCTGGATCGGGAAGGGCGGGGTAGAAATAAAAAATTATTATTATTATTATTAGTATTAGTATTATAACAACTGAGGTAATGGTTCTCTGGGAGAGTTGGCAGAGAGGACCCGTTAAAGTTATACACACACCCTTGAAAAAAACAGGCCTGTGTACTATGCACTCAGTAGCCATGGGACTTTCAGTGACTATTGAAAGAGGAAAAAAGTTAAAAGTCCTGCTTGGAGGCAATGGTTCACTGGAACCCTGAACAAGTGCTTCCTTTCAGAATGAAGGACCTGTTGCAGCATTTTGTCTGATCTCACTTGTAAGAGCTGTTCACATTGCCATATATTTATATATTCTGTTTTAAGATCTTAAGTATTCATTATGTTTTAAATCAATGTGCAATATTGCTCCAGAACTTGCGTACATTGCTCCAGAACACACACACAGACACATTTTCTTTCCTATGACGTTAAGCGTTCATTATATTTTAAATTAATATGTAATTATTAATCAACTCTACTGTAACTTTTTGGAATATGCATGTGTAATAACTAAAGATTTCTAAACAAAAACAGAACTATTCTGCCCTGATTCATTGTCCAGGAGATTGCTTGCTATGCTTCAGGGCATAGCTTTATAAGGCTGTCAGTGACCAGTAGACACAATGGCTACAACCTCTGAATAGCAGCTGCTGAGAATCACAGGTTGAGAGATTCCTGTTGTGGGCTTTCCATGGGGACCTGGCTGACCTGAGAGCAGAGTGCTGCCCTAGATAAGCCATTTGCAAACTCTTCTTATGCTCTTATCTAATAACAATTGTACGATGACGAGGATAGCAATTCCCAGACAGATGGCATGGTCTCTATCTTACTGCTAAGCCATGAATTATATTCCACATGTTGTCATTGTTTCCCACTCCGAAAGATAACTAGTATTAAACAGGGCGAAACTGATGCTGTATTTATGCCTCAGAAAGGCCAGTGCAGATGCCCATTAAAAGAAAAGAAAATCCCACCTCTACCCAAAGAGATTTAGCACATACAGGAAGAATTATTATTTTTTATCTACATAGATAAAACGCTACAGGTTGCGTTTCTAACAATGCTTTGGAGAGTTCTCGGTTTATCTGCTGTGCCATCTGTAACAATGAAGCAAACAATTTTATAGATGTGGCAATCCTTATCACAGGCTTTGGGTTTATTCATACATACACACACACACACATATTTAAGCTTAGGCTGGGCTGATGCATTGCCCTAGAAATCCCTGACAAGATTGTTCCATTTTAAGAGCCTCTTGGGGAGACATCATTGCTGCCCTATCCTCAACAGAACAATAAGAGGTCCGCTAGCAAGACTGATCCTCTTTTCCTATGCAAGGATTCATCTGCAGCCAAACTCAGCTCCTTCACAGTGGTGCTCATACTGACATCCACTGGCAGATTGTGTTTCTGCTACAGGCTTCTGTGATACAAAGTGCAGCATTTCAGTACAGTCGTACCTTGGAAGTCGAACGGAATCCATTCCGGAAGCCCGTTCGACTTCCGAAACGTTTGGAAACCAAAGCACGGCTTTTGATTGGCTGCAGGAAGCTCCTGCAGCCAATCAGAAGCTGCGGAAGCTCCGTTGGACATTCAGCTTCCAAAAATAGTTTGCAAACCAGAACAGTCAAATTCGGGTTTGTGGCGTTCGGGAGCCAAAACATTCGAGAACTAAGCTGTTTGAAAACCAAGGTACGACTTTATTCTGCTTTACAAATTTAAAACACACACGCACGAACAAATTGTGGATTTTATGGGATTTGCTGCCTCCCTTTCTAGATTTCTTAAGCATTTAAAGGTAGGATTTAAAAAAAAAATGAAAATGCCACTGTGCTATCAAAACCAAGTTTTTATTGCCCCTCCCCTTTATGGGAATTAGACTTTGCAGAGTTGTGTGGAAGACAGCCCTTGGTCATTTGACCCTTTAGTTCTCTTTTCCGTCGGATAAAAACTACACAAGACACTCTCGTTTAAAGAGCAAATAACTTTTACTTAATGCACTTGCAGTTGCAGATTAAATATGTACAATGCAGGTGGATGTTTCTTAAGTTGCTAATGCAGTTTACATAGTTTAAACTGTGACAAACTAACTAACGTTTACGGATCAACTGGATATGCTGAGGCAGACAGCAGCACAACGCATCATACTTGCCGCTCCAACTGTACAATAAAATGTAAATCAGACTCCTCTTTGAGATAGTTTGGATAAATGCAAAGCTGCTCAGTATCACTATTCATCTGAGAGCTGAACCATTTAAAAAAAATATGATTTGCTTCCACAATACTTTCCCCCACCGCCTTACCAAGTTTAGAAAAACTGAGTAGATAAAGGGGTCATACGAACTGAAGAGTGCAGGAGATGCTGTTAATTACTAAAGAGGCACATGTGCGCGCGCACACACACACACACACAAATAGGATCAGGTTGCAATTCTCCATTGTCTAGACTAGTGGGTGGGAAAGATGGAGGGCACAAGGAGAAGGGGACGACAGAGGATGAGATGGTTGGACAGTGTTCTCGAAGCTACTAACAAGAGTTTGGCCAAACTGCGGGAGGCAGTGGAGGATAGGGGTGCCTGGCGTGCTCTGGTCCATGGGGTCACGAAGAGTCGGACACAACTGAACGACTGAACAACAACAAAGACTAGTAGCTTCCAGAGACTGTGGGTTGGACTTCTTCACCTAAACAGTTGTTTTAGTGGGGGCTAATGCAAGAGTTCTGCTAGCATAATCCCCCCTTCTCTCCTCCTACAGCTGTAATTGGCTCACTCAGTGGGTTGGGAGAACATCTTGTGAGGAAGGAGAAAGGAGATCTTTCCATCAGTGCAAACCTTTTTGCTTGCCAAATGGAAAAATCATAATCCTGTGGCATTGACTTCCTCCTGTACCTCCAGGAAAACCCTTCCAGGTCACAATGACATAATAAATGTAAAACACTCCTGTATGACTGTCATGGCCAGCGCTTCACCAAAGATCCTGGGAAATGTAGTTTGTTAAGAGTCATCAGGAGACCCCTGACAGATTTAGAAATCCCAGCACTCTTAACAAAGGGCAGAGTAGCAGCAGCAGAAAACAGGATTTATTTATTTATTTATTATTTTAAAAAAGCAAACCAGCTCAGTTAGCTAGAGTGTGGTGCTGTTAATGCCAAGGTTGCAAGTTTGATCCCCATATCCCTGCATTGCAGGTGTTTGGACAAAATGATCCTCAGGGCCCCTTCCAACTCTACAGTTCTCTGATTCACATCTTGAATTCAGATAAAGTTTTTGTCTCCCCAAAACGGTTCTACTAAATCAAACCCAGTAAATATTCTGTGCAGCCCTGAGATTGCACCCTATAAACAACCCCACACTCTTCTGTGGCTACACACTGCATGGGAAGAATAGCAACGAGAGTCCAGCTTCCCCCATCATTACAAATTTACTCGTTGAGGAACCCGTGAGAAGTCTCCAAGGAACCCCAGTGTACCCTGGAACACCACGTGAAAACCATCAATATAAGCTGTCCATTAACAGTCAATATCAGAAGGGTGCAGCTTTATTTAACCAGGGCTGGACAGAGTACCCAATGATGGAGCTCCTCACCTATTTTGGGGTCTTGGTGGGTCTATCTGGTGGTGCTGGTAGAAAGCATACTGGACAATTGGGTATGGCCACCATTTAAATTTCCCACAATGCCATCTTTCAATGGCAGCTACCTCTCAGGCACATATTATTTAACAGGCTTCTGTGTATCACAGGAGTTAAATCTGGGCTTTTTGTTCCTATCTAAATCACTTTTTAAACTGAAAAACTGATCAGCTGGTACAAATTTGGAATAGAGGAGCTTTCAGCTGCTCCTTCCTTCAGTGCTGACAGAAATACTTCCCTGTATTAGAATGGTTAGTTGCATTGCACTTTCAAACAGCTCACTTTGGCAAACAGTGCCATCTACTGAAGGGAAAGATATTTCTGTTTTGAAAGCTGCTATACAGAAGAGGATCAGCAGACTAACTCTAATCTTAGAAATGTTTAAACCAATAAGAAGATGAAACAACAGGGAAGGGTGGATCTGCCCATTTCAGCTTCTCTCAGTTACGTATTTTTCCAATTTCTCCAATTTGCTCCATTTCTGCATCGATTTGCGATTTTCTTTAAAGTCAGTAAAAATATGTGTATGCAGTTTCGTACAGATGTCAACTAACACATTCCTTTTGTTTGCAGTTTTACCTAATACACACATTTTTGGAGGCAAATTCCTCTAATATAACACATTTTTGCACAATTGCTTTGCATTATGGCATGCACCCCCACCCTGCCATATGCATTATTATTATTATTATTATTATTATTATTATTATTATTATTATTATTATTATTACATTGTCGGAAATCCTCAACACAAAACGCAGGGAAGTGTAATTTTCAAAGGATGGCCATGTTTCAATATGCCCATTGTTTTGGGAATTGTGAATTAGGTAGATTTGCATTCAAGTTGAACAAATGTCTCCTTCATTCCTATGCTACAGATATTTCTCCTCCCTGGCCCTACCATTAGGCCAGTCAGACACTTGCCTCAGGCAGCAGATGCTGGAGGGTGGGGAAGAGTGGCGAGTTATTAGAGGAAGGAGCTGTGTGGGTCACATGGTCTGCCTTGTGTCCCACAAACTAACCTGCTCCAAGTTTGGCAGAAGGCTCTGTACTACCACCAGAGCTGAAGGCCTCCATGTATTGGGCTGACCCTACAACTCAAATACAAACTTTTCATGAAATCGGTTCACATATGTGGAGCTGTAAATCTTCCAAGTGTTGAGAAAACACATGGCCTTAGGGATGCAAGAAGGCATTGTTTTCTGTTCAATCCTGTTTTTGCTGCACGCAGCTCTGTTTCTATTCCACTGCAGTTCATATACTACCCCAAAGTGCATTAATTGCCTTGCTGCTTGCCTGTGGCAAAATTGCATGATTAATTACATAAATTAGGTTGTCCTTATCATGCTATTCTACCCTATTCGTTATGACAGCGGGTGGCGCTGTGGTCTAAACCACAGAGCCTAGGGCTTGCCGATCAGAAGGTCGGCGGTTCGAATCCCCGCAATGGGGTGAGCTCCCATTGTTCGGTCCCTGCTCCTGCCAACCTAGCAGTTTGAAAGCACTTCAAAGTGCAAGTAGATAAATAGGTACTACTCTGGCGGGAAGGTAAACGGTGTTTCCGTGCACTGCTCTGGTTCGCCAGAAGCGGCTTAGTCATGCTGGCTACATGGCCCGGAAGCTATATGCCGGCTACCTTGGCCAGTAAAGTGAGATGAGCGCCGCAACCCCAGAGTTGTCTGCGACTGGACCTAATGGTCGGGGTCCCTTTACCTTTACCTTTACCATATTCATTTCAATGCAAAGGGGGGGGGTACTCAGTTATGTATTGCTTGTGAGAGCATTAACAATGGATCATAGTCCCCAGATTGGTTTCTATTCCAGACAAGGGACAAATAAGTGAACACTGACATTTCCTGCTCCTGTTTTCATCGGAATTCTCCGACATCTCTGTATATGAATTACCCGCCTTTTGCTGCAAAAAATAGAAAAATAAAAATAGGAGTTCCGGGGGGGGGGGGTGTAAGGTTCACAAGCAATAAACCGAATCCAATGCATTTGTATCATCAGAAAACTTTTAAAAATGGACACAGCAGTTGCAGGCATGTTTTCCAATTTCAAAAAGGCACATGTAATAATTAAACCTAGTAAGAATAAAACTATAAAGCCAAACAGAAAATAATAATGGTAAGTATGGTTGTTTCTGGGTTGTTATTCCAGCTCTCTACCTTGAAACCTGTGGGGTACGAATTTCTCCTCACAACAGCTAACAGAACCCCTGCATTGTGTGAAAACTCCAAATCAGCCTTCAATTGGGGGAGGAGGGATGTGTAATGGCAGCCAGGGGTGGAAGTCTAAAACAGGGGTCAGCAACCTTTTCCAGTTGTGGGCCGGTCCACCATCCTTCAGACCATGTGGTGGGCCGGACTATTTGGGGGGGGGGATGAACGAATTCCTATGCTCCACAAATAACCCAGAGATGCATTTTAAATAAAAGCACACATTCTACTCTGTAAAAACACACTGATTCCTGGACCGTCCGTGGACCAGATTGAGAAGGCAATTGGGCCGCATCCAGCCCACGGGCCTAGGTTGCCTACCCCTGGTCTAAAAACAGGACAGGGCATATGTGGGGAGAGACAGGATTTAGTCTAGACTTTGGAACAACCCTGTTTCCATCTTTTGCTTTAATAATCATCAGGTTGGGAGGGAGAGGTTTCCAGAAGGAGCAAAGGAACATATTGTTGCTTGCGGAACATAAGCTACATTGATATGTACGCAGAGTTGGAAGGCACCTCAAGGGTCATCTAGTCCAACCCCCTGCAATGCAGGAATCTCAGCTGAAGCATCCGTGACAGATGGCCATCCAAACTCTGTTTTAAAACCCCCCAAGGAAGGAGAGTCCACAACCTCCCGAAGGAGACATATTCAACTATAGCAGCCCAGGAACATACCCCTGCTAGCAAAAGTTATATACGGTTATTATATACACATTCAAGAGTGATAACGAAATATACACTTGCAAGTCAAAGACATGAGTTGAAGTAGGCAAAGGCATTTTTGCATTCATGACCTTGGTGTGAATTAAAAGAATTAAATGCACCCCTTAAGGAATCCGGCCCCGTCTCCAAAATTTGAGGAATGGGAGACTGGCAATACCCATGCAGAGATGTTATTACTAGCCCTCTTCACATTTTTAAAAACATCTGTATTGAATTAAGCTCTGAATATAATCGAGCGAAGCTAATATAGCCTTCTGCTGCAACCCATTAGGAAGCTGTCTTTCAATTGTGTGAAGCCATTCCTCTAGAAGAATCGGCCCCCTCAGGTACCTTACACAGACGGTGTCGTGTGCAGTGCAATAATAGCGGTGTAGGGATCACTGCACTTGCAGATGAAATATAGCTCCCTCTGGGTGGGAAGCCAGCACACTTTATGACAGCCAGGCTCACTAGACAATATATGAGGATTGAAAGTGGTGGGTAACTTTATCCACTTGTAGCCAGAGTGGAATAAGGAAAGGTCACCATAGACTTTATTGTGCTGTAACTCACCTGCCAAGACTAATGCTTCCAGGAGAAATAGAGAATCATTAATAGCAACTATCTCGCCCCCCCAACCCCCCTCCTCTCCAGAAATAGCCACCATCAAAGCTAGTGATCTTATTGCCGGAAGGTAGGAAGGAAGGCAGGCAAAACTCCACTCTCACTTTGCTTTTAAAGGTATGCAAAGACTATTTGCACCTCCCAGAGCCAGTGTGGTGTAGTGGTTAAGAGCGGTAGACTCGTAATCTGGGGAACCGGGTTCGTGTCTCCGCTCCTCCACATGTAGCTGCTGGGTGACCTTGGGCTAGTCACACTTCTCTGATGTCTCTCAGCCCCACTCACCTCACAGAGTGTTTGTTGTGGGGGAGGAAGGGAAAGGAGAATGTTAGCCGCTTTGAGACTCCTTCGGGTAGTGATAAAGCGGGATATCAAATCCAAACTCTTCTTCTTCTTCTTCTTCTTCTTCTTCTTCTTCTTCTTCTTCTTCTCCTCCTCCTCCTCCTCCTCCTCCTCCCCGACCCATCTTTTAATGGATGCCTTGGGTAGCAGGGCCCTTCTGCTAGAGATGTGCAACTGAAGGAGCTTCCTGGCAAATCCAGAGGTGAGTAGAGGTGAGAAACAGGCTTCCTTTCCACTAGATAAAGATGGAGAAGGAGGAAGGGATTGAGGAGAGGTCACATTTAAAGGGAAAGGGAACTAATTCACACTTTCTGACACAATCCACAAAGTTCAAGACAGCCATCTTTCGAAAGCTGCGCGCTTCTCCAAATTTTGCAATGTGGTGAAAAGTTTGCAAAAATTCATATCCCTGAGCAAAGCCTTCATTAGAAACACACATATTCATTAAAATAGCACAAAGGGGTGTTATTTGAGGGAAATATATATATATATAGGAAGCATAACTGCAGGCATAAATGTCTATATTAGGAGAAATTTGCAATGAAAAGCTGATGAATTTTGTGAGGTTTTTTATATATAAAAAATGATGTGGAAATGTGGAGAGCTGAACTGAAAACCTGGAAGAATGAGAACCTGAGAGAAACCATAACTTTCAGATTTGCCCATTGGTCAAATGTGGAGGGAAAGGGGAGGCATTTTCCTACTTCCGGATGAATAATGAAACCCAACTTCCACAACAGTGGTTCTTCTCACAGCTTCACACTGATCCTGCAGTTTATCCTTCCATCCGGGATCACTGAGGAGCAAAGTTGGTTTCAACTCTTTTGCCCATAATCCTTGGGAGTTGTAGCTCAACTCCCGAGATTCTAGGCAGAAACAGATCCTGCAGCACTGAGTTGCTGGCAGAGTCTTCTTTTGTGGTCAAAGGAACATGAGAAAGGAGGAGCAGTCTGGGAGAATCTCTCCTGTCACAAAGGAGCCACCACCTGTTGCCTTGGTCTCAGCTCTAGGATAGGCTAAAGAATCAGGCCCTTTTGAGCCGTGTGAACAAGTTTCATTCATTTTCGGGGCAGCAGTCTGTCACTCACCCATTCCTAATTGTTTCCATTTTACGGCCTGGGGCATGTTTTAAGAAAAAATTAGGCCTCCCAGGCCCAGCTCAATCAAAGGCTGGCAGACAGGTACGATCTCTATTTGCCTGCTCTCTGTCCCCCCACTTATCTTGTCGTGAGCTATGCTGCTTGCAAAGCGGTCCAGCAAACACACTCTCACACAGCTTCCTTCCTCGCCCGCCCCCCCCGCACCCCAACACACTTTTTTGCGAAGGAAAATATTCCCCACAGATGCAGTTTTTACATTTTTAGCAGGGGAATGGGGACAGAGTTGGAGGGTCCTCTCGGTTTGATGGTGATGGGGGGGGGGTGTTAAGCCCTGGCCAGATGATTTTCTTTCCTATTTTCTTTTTTGCAAGGATTCTGAACAAGCAAGGGATGGGGTTCTTTCCTGTGCATCCCCCTCCCCCCTCTCTCTCCCCCCCCTCGAGTGGCTGACAAATGTGAGCTCCAGGCTGTGCTCCCTGCAGAAAGAGCTCTGTCAATCAGAACCACCTGCCGCCCTCCTCATCCTCCTTGAGGGGAAGCGAGGGTGAAGGGAAAAGACACGGCTCCTTCAACCTTTGCAGTGCAGCATCCAAACAACACTCCTTTGTGGAGAGGAGACACATGAAGAAGAGCTGGATCTCCCGCTGTCTTCTTCCTTCCCCTTCCCCCCAAAAGGGAGGGAGACCACCATCAGCCATCCATCAGTGGAGAGACTGGTTTATAGGAGGGTCTACCAACATAAACAGCTTTGCAGAGCCCACGATCCTCCCTGTGTCCTCCCACCAGCTCGGAAGGAGGTTGAGTCCCACAGCTCTCAGTCCCCTTCTGCTTGGCGAAATGGAACAGTGCATGTTGCCAAACCACCAGTGGAGAC
Source organism: Lacerta agilis (assembly GCF_009819535.1). Lineage (NCBI taxonomy): Eukaryota > Metazoa > Chordata > Lepidosauria > Squamata > Lacertidae > Lacerta > Lacerta agilis. The sequence continues at coordinate 28,137,537 of NC_046314.1, read as the reverse complement.
AAAAAAGAAAAACAAAAAACAAAAAAACACCAGACATTTTGGTAGGGTTGCCACAGTGAAGATAATAATAATAATAATAATAATAATAATAATAATAATAATAATAATTTATTTATGCCCCGCCCATCTGGCTGGGCCTCCCCAGCTACTCTGGGTGGCTCCCAACAGAATATTAAAAACATGATAGAACATCAAACATTAAAAACTTCCCTAAACAGGACCTCCTTCAGATATCTTCTAAAAGTCAGATAGTTGCTTATTTCCTTGACATCTGATGGGAAGGTGTTCCACAGGGTGGGTGCCACTGCTAAGAAGGCCCTCTGCCTGGTTCCCTGTAACCTCGCTTCTCGCAGGGAGGGAACCGCCAGAAGGCCCTCGGTGCTCGACCTCAGGCTAAATGATGGAGGTGGGGACGCTCCTTCAGGACTGAGGCCATTTAGGGCTTTAAAGGTCAACACCAACACTTTGAATTGTGCTCGGAAACGTACTGGGAGCCAATGTAGGTCTTTCAGGACTGGTGTTATATGGTCTCGGCGGCCACTCCCAGTTAAGGTTTGTTGTTGTTTTTTTTTGTTTTGCAAAGTCCTCCAAAAATTTGAAGTTCTGGAACTTTCTGAAAGGAAATGCACCAAAAATTAAACACTTCTGGGAATGGTTGCCATACATTTGGGTATTACCGGACATTTTAGCTCTTCCCGGAAATCCACGCCTGGACACTATTTGCAAAGATACTATCTGTGACAGACAAATCTATACATGTCCAGGAAAACCCAGGTGTATGGCAGCCCTACCATCACCATTGTGATTAAAGATAGAGATGAACGAGGCTATAGGTCCATTCACCTTGCACACCAAGGAGAAATCTCTTGCCAGAGACGACACAGCAAATCTCCACAAAAGGGCTAGATCAGCCCTCAAAGAAAGCTTGTGCCAGATGTTTATGGGGAATAAGCGGAATTCCTATTGCTCTCTAAACATTGTCCCATTAGCTTTATTTATTTTTTCAACACAGAAACAAGATTTGGATTTGCTCATATACTTTGTGTGAGGACAATAAATGGGATGGCACAGCAGTCAGCCTTTTGCTGAATCGTATGTAGGTTATTTTCACTGCCGCCACCCCCCCCCAAAAAAGCTACAGTACAATGAACTATAAAAAGCAGGTTCTCTTCAGGCTGGGGGGGGGGGTATATATAAAAGCAATGGAGCACAGTCCCATAAGGCAGTGGGGGAGCGGGGGAGAGTGAAATTCAAACTCTTGCCCAATAAACAATGCAGAAACATGGACACCTGCTTTGTGGTGCCTGTTTGGGTCCTTAGCTCCAGAGAGTTGGAAAGTGGAGTTGGTCCTAGAACGGGGCTCTGTAAATCATCACCCTCCGAGTTGAATCAGGACAGCTGGTTTGTAAGCTGCTGCCAATTCCACTGGCTTGTCAACTGGGCAATAGAGTTGTGATAAGAGAGAACTCAAGAGTCCCGGGTTGACTTATGCACCAAACTGCCTTTGTTCCTTTGTTCTCCTGACTTTGGTGTGATATTTAATTCATAAACCTTTGCTTTGAACATTGCCCTGGATTGTAGATCCTATATGTTCTCCGTGAACATTTAGCATGTTTCCACTAGGTGGTAGCAGTAAACCACTCTAGGGTGAACGGGAGATAGCAGAGGTGATTCCCATTCTGTTTTAACGTGTCCAAGTGCATATACATGTTACTGCCTTGAAATAATAATAATAATAATAATAATAATAATAATAATAATAATAATACCCCACCCATCTGACTGGGTTTCCCCAGCCACTCTGGGCAGTGTCCAACACTTATAAAAACATAATAAAACATCAAACATTGAAAAGTAGTTTGAGAACAGCAACGGCTGTAGTTTCCCCAACACTCCAGAATGAAGTTATGAGACACCACTTGGGTTTAAGAAAGGACCACAACTATAAGCATGTTTAGGTAGTTGTCTGAACACACACATGCTGTATCTGTACCTGTGCACTTGTGCTTCCTGTACAGATGTGCTACCTTCTTCAGTAAATGGAAGCCAGCAACCTTCCAGCTTTTCCTTGGAGAATACTGATTTTGTGCAATTGCCCCAGTATTTCATACATCTCCAGCATAGGTGATCATCGAATCATAGAGATGAAAGGGGCCACGAGGGTCATCTAGAGACCCTACAAAACAGGAATCTTTTTGCCCAACATAGGGCTCGAACCCACAACCCTGATATTGTCTCATGCTCTCCTGACTGCTGTGATAGGGTTGCCATATTTCAAAAGTGAAAAGCCAGACACAAAAGTTGTTGAGCTTTTCTGGGCAAACTTTTGGAGCTCCCCCCCCCCCAAAAAAAAATCTCTCCCAAAAGTAAAGTTTTTGGAAATTCGCCAGAAAACCAGCACTTCTGATATGCACTGCCATACACCCAGGTTTTCTCAGACCTGGGAAATGCAGCTCAGACACCAGGAAATTCCGGAATGCATGGCAGCCCTAAGATGCAGCAAAATTGACTGGTTCTGGGGTCCTGAAACAGCCTGATAGTCTTTGAAAAAGATCATGTAATGAATGAGTGCATTTATGCAATAGACCCATGTCTCTGTGCTGTATTTTGATAGGGGGGGGAGGGGACCGACTCTGGTCATTAACGAGAAGGCCAGGGCATCAACTGGAAATGTGAATAGTATGGTTTGTATCCGGATTGCTTCCTGGATTCATAACTTGGTTGAGAGAGATCCTTTGAGCCACAGTTTCTGTTGGCATGGGAAACTGTGGTTTAAAAAACTAACCTAGCTTTGCTGAAGTTTGGTGCGCAAGAGAAAGAAGGAAAAGATTGGGGGAGGAAGGAAGCCTGCAGGCACACCACTCATCAGACCAGGCAAGTGTGTTAAATGTTGAGCTGATGGCCCTGCTCAGAGAGAATTACTTGTATCTGTCACACACTGCAACTTAGATCCCATTGATTGATCAGATTCCACCAAAGAAATAAAGGTGTCTCTCTGTGTGTGCTCATACCATAGCATGCCAAATGCAAATTGACCGAACAATCAATCATATAGATTTGACAGCATGTTCTACAAATGTTCTCTGCTTACTCGTTTCACCAAGGTAAATTAGAGGAAATAGCTTGAAGCTATTGTTTCAAAGCCTGATATCCTTTTCAAGGTGTGCACTGCATTGACGAATTGGGAGTCAGCGACTAATTGTTCTCTAGCATGCATTGTGCTGACGGCAGGGGTGGGGTGGAGGGTAGGAAAAACCATCATTTTGCTCCTGCTCACCTCTAATTGTGCTTCCAGGCGTGTAAGCATCTTCTGTTGAAAAGGGTCAGCCAAGTAACTTTCCCCACTGAACATGCATAAAAAGAAGCTGAAAATCTTTAATGCAGGTATTAATCCCAGGTACTTTTTGCAGAGAGGCTGAGATTGCTTTTGTGTGCTGCCTCCGGCTCCTTGATATGCTGCCAACTCCAGCAAGCCAACTCATCTATTATCCTGTATTTTGCCTTGGACACAAAACCACACAGTGATTTCATCTCTTTGCACGGGTTCGACCTCTGCTTCGACATCGGAAGCAAGTGGAGTGTTAGGTTAACACACATCACCAATGTGTGTCGTGTGAACTGAAGCAAAGGATGAAACAGCGGGAGAGCAGGAGGACAGCTTCTGCAGATCAAGAGTATTTCAGCTTTCAAGTAAAACAAAAGCAAAGGAAACAGTAAACGAGCACTTTATTGAACTGCCAAAGAATTGATAGGGTTCTTTATTGAGTTGTCTGCTGTTCGACAGACAGCTCTTCCCAGGCTGAGAGGAAAACTGGTGGCAATAGGTTACAGTGGTACCTTGGTTGTCGAACTTAATCTGTTCCCGGAGGCCATTCGACTCCCGAAACCGTTCGAAAACCAAGGTGCGGCTTCCGATTGGCTGCAGGAGCTTCCAGCACTCGATAAGAAGCTGTGGAAGCAGCGTCGGATGTTCAGCTTCCAAAAAATGTTCGCAAACTGGAACACTCACTTCTGGGTTTGCGGCATTCAGGAGTCGATTTGTTCAGGAGCCATGCCATTTGAGAACCAAGGTGCCACTGTATTTACTGGGACAGAGCGACTTTTGCAGCTGTTCTTAAAAGTTTCAAAACAACGAAGCACAGGACGAAGTGACAGAGAAATTTCTGGAACAACAATGGAATATCAGCTTTGCCCAAGGCATGACGGATAACAGCAACAACTGGAGGAAAGAAAGATGTAACATCTTACAAGGACAAGAAGAAACACCATGGACAGAATAATTGCCACAGACAGGAAGAACAAGGATATAGTTGGAGTTCCCCACTTGTAGTTTTATAAATCATTTAATGTGCCATCACAAGTAGAAGTCATTAATATTGTCTCCAGAGCCAGCCCAATCCCCACACAGTTTGGATAACCCTGATGTTCCCCAGATCCCCGGCTGGGGGCTGGGAGGGATAAACGCCCAATGCGTAAGCCAAGGTCTCCCTACATCTGAAAGTTTAATAAAGTTGTGGCCAATTTTAATCCCATAACACGTTGTCATGAGTCATTATTCCTCCTGGGGGGTCACCTGGGGTCAGGGGGTCTCCGCCTGGCCACGCAATAGCAGCCCACCCCATGAAAAGCAAGAAAGGAGGAAAGCAAAGTGTATCTAGCAAAATTTGATGGGCACCAAGTTTAATAGTAAGAATGGGCATATGCAATTGAAGCTTCTCAGAACACCCCCCCCAAAAAAAAATCTCTCTAGCTTGCATAGTATTTTTTGTGCTGAAGCACATAAATTATTTGGAGGAGTACAAGCTTTTTAAAAGTTTGCTTGCGCTGCTGCACTCAAATGTTTTACCATTTATATAATATGAAAGCATTTTAAACAAAAGCAAAATAAAGACCCTAGAATTTAGGGTGAAACCTGCAGGTCCACCACAGCAGAAATGTGCCCCCAAAACCAGGAGCAGAGAGACTTAGCAGAATCTTCAATTAATCTGTTTTACCTTCTTACAGAATATTCCCCCGTTGCTCAGACAAGCAAAAAGTGGCAAAACCCGATTCTTTGAGACAAATGAAGTATACAAACGTGTTCAAGAGTTCATGATTCAGACTTAAGACAACAAATCCAGTGAAATCAGCAGCAGGACTAAGCAAAGGGACTGAGCATGAGAAAACATGAAAAACCTGATTAAGTGAAGAAATGTTCATTAGCAGAACTATGGCAAGAGGGATTGAAGGCCGAATAGATTTTCTGGCTCTGGGGCAGGAAAAAAAAATTCTCAATGGAATGGCTCTGATGATAAGAATCTAAATTAGGAAATCTTTAAAAATGATCAATCACTAGTGTAGCTTCTTTAGTCCTTAAATACCTTTCAATTACCGGTAAGTAAGCCGGTCCTGCTTCATTCTGTCTCTCTCTTTGTCTGTCTCGTGTGTGTGTGAGTGTGTGTGTGTGACTGAACATAAACAGAGCAAGATAAGACTATATGATAAATCAGTCGAAGTTGTGAAATGTTGATACAAAAAAAATGTGGATTAAATATACATTTTCTCTGGGGGGGAAGTTTTAAGTGCTTATACGGTACTTCCCATCACAACACGAAACATACTTTTAAAGCACATTAGACAAACATTACATCAGCATGTCTATGCCACCGCAAAATATTTCTAAGCCTGCTGTTTTTATCTATGTACCGGTATATGTCTGGCATATTCAGGTTCTTTTATTAGGTACTGCACTACAAACAAGTGGACCGACTTCTGCAGTCAACTCCTTTGTGTCAAGCCTGAGAAATTGAAAACCATTCTTATGCCTGGAAATTACTTCTGTTATTATCTAATTTCCGCCTTTCATGCCGCACAAGCCTAGGCTTGAGGATGACGTTATCCGCCGTGCATAAACAATCTTAAGTGGAAATGCAATTCAGGGACATCTTAATCCTTCGTTATATATGTTTTTAGATCCTTCTACATTTCGAAAAAGCCAGGGCTTTGGAAACAATCACAGCAGGGAAAGGAGAACACAGTGTGCAATTAAGAAGTCAAGCGGCTGGATTGCAAACAAGGTGAAGAAAGACAAGAACCCTTTTGGGGTGCTGTGATGTGGGCAGAGTGAATATGCACAGGATGCAGGCCCTACCCACGACCTAGGCATATACATGGGATGCGGGTGGCGCTGTGGTCTAAACCACTCAGCCTCTTGTGTTTGTTTGTTTGTTTGTTTTTAACAAGATTTTATTGGTTTTCCACATCAAAACAAATACAAATACAACAAAGAAACAACAAATACAACAAAAAAGAACAAAAATAAAAGAAAATACATACCTACATACAGGAACACCAACACTCTATCAATTTAGTTATAATCTTATTTCGAATCTAATTAAGGGGACTTCCCCCGTTCTCTCCTCTGCTTTCAATTCTAGTTTACTTTAGTAACTTTCTATCGATTTTAACAAATCATTCACTTAAATGCATAATCTTCATCTCTAATTCTTATGTCATTTAACATCTAGATCTCAAAATACAACTTCTTAATACAAATCTTATCTTCTTATAACCTTATCTAACTCTTATTCCACTAAGACTGTTACTAGTGTTTCTAATCCATACCTTATAAAAATTAAACTAATATCCTTCATAAAAAACAATCCAAGTATCTCTTCTCTATTCCAAGTCAATTTTTCACTCTCTGATTTCGGGGTACCGTGATAAGCCTTCCCGTTTAAACATCAAAAGTTTTTCACCCTACCCCTCTTCTTACCATTTTTTTCTCCCCACCTCGCAATCACCCACCAAATTTCCCCCCATCCCTTTCCAAGACCATTGTCCAGAATGTCATCTTTAACTTTATATCTAAGAACCAAAACCTTGTCCCAAGGCATCCTTGCAGAGCTCTTCAAAGAGTATAATGCAGTGCCATCCAGCATCTCCATTTCAATCTTAAAATCAAACTTTAATTGTAATTCCCAAAATTGTTGTTCCTGCATTTCTGGGCTCCCACCCCAGAAAGCCGATATACTGTGTCTATATCCGACCCCGGGCCTCTCACGCCGACAGGGTTTTTCTTCTTCTTGGAGTTGCATGGGCTCTGTGTGTTGTTCTCTGGTTGTTTCTTTAAGTTCTTTTGCAAAGTTCTCAAAAAAAATTACCAATCTCAAAAGATCCTCCATCAACATTCTGAATCAACAGTTCTAGTTTCTGATTCAACAGTTCTAATTTCAGAAGTATTGTCTTTTGTCCTTGGGTCATTCCCGAGTCTGCAAACATTTTAAAAGTGAAACCAAAAAAGGCAGAAGTAGGCAGGAAATAACAACGTTCAGTACTTTTCCATCTTCAGTCTCAAGTTGCAGCCGCCATTTCCCCCTAATCAGAGTGCAAAAAGTTGTCTCCTTGTATTCCACCGACTTTGAGAGGAAATACTTTGAAAGTCTCAGTCCTCCCTTAACAGGGGTTTTTAACAGATCAAACTGATCAAACAAACATCCATGGAAACATTATATCAGCCAAGTGCAGCAACAGCCAGATACACTGTTACATTCTTTTTATATGACAGGGAGACAAACGGACTTCCCTTTTAATGTTTCTCCCCAAAAGCCAATTTCTCCAATTTTGTAGCCAATTAAACTCTGTACTTACAGCTTACGGGGTTCTTCCTTTTTTCCCCAATTAGGTCAGAATGAGGCGCTCATCCGGGGGCGGCAGCCGCCACTTAGCTTCCCCGGCTGGGGCAACCTCCACAGCCCTGCGCCGTTGCCCTTTCACTCGGGCGCCCCTTTTACAAGGGGAACCCGAGAAAGGGTCAGCACAATGGGGCCTGCTGGAGAGCCCGAACCGCGGGACGCTCGACCCGCGGCTTATCGGAGTCCGCTGCGCGGTAGCGGAGCTCCTAGCCCCCGGGGAAGCCAGGGTGTCTCGCAGCCGAGACAACCCCTGACCGCCGACAATGGCGTCCTCGCCGGAAGTGTTTGAACCCACATGACAGAGTGAGCTCTCGTTGCTCGGTCCCAGCTCCTGCCAACCTAGCAGTTTGAAAGCACACCAGTGCAAGTAGATAAATAGGTACCACTGTGGCAGGAAGGTAAACGGTGTTTCTGTGCGCTCTGGTTTCCATCACGGTGTCTGTTGTGCCAGAAGCGGTTTAGTCATGCTGGCCACATGCCCTGGAAAGCTGTCTGTGGAAAAATGCCAGCTCCCTCGACCTGAAAGCGAGATGAGTGCTGCACCCCATAGTCGCCTTTGACTGGATTTAACCATCCAGGAGTCCTTTACCTTTTACCTTACGTAGGCACATACACACACACACACATCTGGAAGATAGATGGACAAACTGCTGCTCCTCTTGGATTAACTTGGAACTTACGTGAATTCTGGGGTCATAGTTGCCAAGTTGCACCCAACAATGGTGTCATGTGTGTGATGCGCATCGTGTGCACATGGCATTATGCGTGTGACAACTGTCACATTTGGAGAGGCCGACCAGGCCTCCTCCCAATATGTCTGTGTGTGGCATCTCCCGATGCTGCGTGGCATGGGGCGACATCCCGCCAGGCCTCCTCTGCCCCCTCAAGATGTGGGGGGTGGAGGCAGCTGAGTCCCATCCCAGTGGACATTGGGTGCAGCTGTAGAGACCTCAGCTCTATAGAGTTGGAATGAAAGGCGCCCCGCATTCCTATGGTAGTCAGGAAAAGATGCTGCAGGATTAAACTGGAAGGTGCAAGAAGGGAATCTCACTGATGCTGGTCCTTTCAGTTGCGGGTGGGCCTGCTCTCACACCCTCTATTCAGAGGTGGATTTAGGGCAGAGGCACAAGGTGCAGAGCCTAAGGGGTGCCACAGTGCACCGCAATTATGACATTGGGAATTGAGCAGAACAGAAGGCAAAAGGGGGGGGGGAGCACCAAATTTTGACCTTGCACAGGGTGCTGCTGAAATCTGAAAGACCAAAGTCCACCCATGCTCTATTAGGGAAGGGCTATAGCTCAGTAGTATAGCATTTTCCTTGTATGCAGAAGGTCCCTGGTTCAAGCCCCAGCATCTCCAGGTTGGACTGGGAATGACTCCCATCTGACAATCTGGAGAGTTGCTGCCAGTCAGTGTAGACAATATGGAGCTAGGTGGGCTGATGGTCTGACTCAATAGAAGGCAGCTTCCCATGACCCTTGGTTATCCCTAGAGGGTTTCCTTTTCTCATGGAAGTTTATGCAAGAAGAAATCCTGCAGAAGGGAGTTGGAGTGGGGATTAAGAGGCTCAGCCCCCCAACCCACTAATTCAGGGTTTCCCCAACTTGGGTGTCCAGCTGTTTTTGGACTACGACTCCCATCATCCCTGGCCACTGTTCCTGCTAGCTAGGAATGATGGGCGCTGTAGTCCCAAAACAGCCAGATACCCAAGTTTGAGAAACCCTTCTCTAATTTCACGCTCGCCAAAGGGTTTTCTCGTTCTTTAGTAGCAGCAAACGGAGCTGTTTGGATTGGGGGAAATGACTGAACCAAGCACTGGCATGTACACTCAGAGGTCTCCAACAGGTCACTGTGATCAGTGCGCATCAGTGCACAGAGTCTCCTGCTGTGACGCAATGTTGCCCAACGCCCACAGGCATGTTCCTTCAGCACAGCTGCGAGTACCCAGAAAGCAAATCAAAATATATTCCATTTAAAATTCTTACGGCTTAGCTAAGACCAGGATCCAGGGAAGTTATATCCATGTGCAAGGAAGAGGTGTACCTGTGGCTTGGATTTTATGCATTGCTTTCGGTCCAGCTATTGAAGATACAAACTGCACAAAGCTCCTGCACTGCATAGACTATCACCATTTCTTTGCAAAGTTGCAGAGAAAGGCATAATTGTTCAGAAACGCAATCCACTGAGAAAGTAAGGGGGGGGTCCGATCCACATAACCAGTCAGCACAGAAGCTGATGCTTTTTATGTGTGAGTGCCAGGACAAACATTATTTGTCATGCGCACAGATCCACGTTCCCAGATTCAGCTACTGAGACTTGTGAATGTAGCTTTGTTAGAAAAATCCTGAGAGTGTCAATCAGCTCTTTCGGAAGAGAAGCTGGGGGGGGGGCTAGAATTAGATCTCCCTCTGCCACCCCACCCCCCACATCAGCGATTGCTGATTGTCAGGGCTAAGTGTGCATAGTCCAGGCTGCAGCACACACATGCAGTTGACTCAGGCTGGAAGAGTTCACCTGGAAAATGTATCCCTGGAAAATGAAGGGACTGTATATGTAACAAGAGCTGTGCTGAAAATTTCATAGAATCATAGAATTGGGTCACCTAGTCCGACCCGTTGTGATGTAGGAATCAGAGGTAAAATTTCAAAAATTCATTTTTCAACCATTTGTCGAATGAAGCCCTCTTGAAAGATAGACAGGACAGGATTCTTTGGCATTTTCTTTGTTAAATGAGGACAGTGGCAACACTCTCCCCCAAATGCCAAAAAGTGTTGCCCGCTGCTCTTATTTAACTTTATGAGGTGGCTAAGGTGATTTTATTTTTTGTCCTCCTTGCTTTTTCAAAGAAAGCCCTAGGCCATTCTTAGTGGTGCAGCCGATCACATTGCTCCCAAGGCATTCCCAGTGAGAAGCCACTTGGTGCTCTCTCCCACCAGCTGCAGTTCTTCTTGAGACCCAGTAAAGGAAGCAGTTACCTGCTCCTAAAAAAATCAGGGAAATTTTATGTGCTAGTTCTACTATGCAGAAACACACACAAGAACAAAGAGAACCAGCTTCTGCGATTGTAGGGGAATAATATTGGGGGGGGGGGCTGTGAGAGGAGGGCACAAATTTGAGCCCAGCATTATAACATCCATAAAATTTAGCCACTCACACCTAAAAGTATATTACGGCCTTTATGTATTTCAGAGAAATGGCAGAATGAGCAATAATCTAGGGGAACAAAGCTGAGTTAGGTTCTGTAAATGTCAGAGAACCCGCTATTATTGGACTTGACATTTACGTTAGACTTCTCTTTATATTTCTCAGTGTCATATGAGGGAAGTGAATAAGCTAAGCTAATCACCACAGAAGTTGGGAGATTTACAGGGAGGCACCTGCTGTTTCAGAAGTGCTTCTGCGAAGGTCAATGGCATAAGGAATCCACCATCTTCTTCTCCGGTCGACCTATGGCTCCTGGGTGGGGAACCTTTTTCTAGCTTGAAGGCCACATTCTCTTCCAAGCAACCTCCCAAAGGCCATGTCCCCGTGGTGGGCAGTGCCAGAGGCAAGAGTGGGCAGAGCAACAAACATAAATTTTCACCATCATCATTTTTAATTTGTGTACCAACTTTCTATCTTACAATACTCAAGGCGGTTTACAAGCTGAAGAAACAAAAAATGTACATCTTATAACAATCTAATGCAATACAAAAATGTGATAATAAAATATAACTTTAAAATAGGCAACCTACATCAAAAGTAACATTCAACAATCATTAGAATAGTAAACAACAACAACAACAACAACAACAACAACAACAACAACAACAACAACATATAAAAGTTAAACAGAAATCCACTCAACAGTTACAATAAATAATTTCTAAATTATAATCAATAAAGAACGACAAGGCACAGTACATAAAATAATACAATACAAATTGAGAAGCAGAGACTAGAGGGTGGGGCAAGGCAGGTGGAAGGAGGCCTTGCCTGACGAAGTCTCTCCCCTCACAGTTCTTCCTCCAGGACCAGCTCCCTTATGAGGAATTTTAACTGTGTATAGTAGTATCAGGGGCAGGCTGGATGATGAAGAGTGGTAGAAGCCCCCCACCCAATAGCCCCCCAGGGAAGGCACAGAAGAAGACATAGGTTCTAGATCCCGGTTGTGGGATACCAGCCAGTAGGTTACAAACTGGGAGGTACTATCTTATCAATGTCTTATCTCTTATCATTTTATTATCTCTTATCAATCTCTTATCCAATCCAATCTCTAATCAACCTCTTATAAAGTGCTTTTTTCTGGGGGGGGACGCAGGGGTATGCATACCCTAATCATTTGTGAATCTTTGTACTTTTTGTCCATTTACTGTATTTATTTTCCCCGATTTGAACTATAAAATTGTGATTTTCTTGAGTAAAAACAAGACTACCCCTAAACAGTTTTTAAAAGAAATAAAAAAGCACTGCTCTTATGTCTTAAGTTATAAAGAACTGGAAATACAGAAGAGGATGAAACTCTCACTACTGGGTAGAACATCAGCCATAAAGATGAATGTTTACCTAAGATGTTGTTTTTATTCCAAACAGCGCCAATACTTAATAATATAACCATTGTGGCAGCTTCTCTGCTGATGGCTCTCCGGCCCCACTTACTCCTAGAACATGAAGGATGTTACATGTTGCTGAGCAAAGGGCCAGGCAGGCACAGAGAGAGGCTCCTGAGACTTGCTGTAGCAGAGGATCACAGGGGAGGAGCCCTGACTCTGAGGACTAGAGCAAAGGAGGGGTTGCACCCCAGTTCGTGCAACTCCTTCATGAGGGGGGTTTGACCTTATGAGCCTCCTGTATTTTTTTCCTTCCCTACATAAATAAACTAACCGCATGTTAGCCTTGCGTCTCCACCTCTTGCCTGTGAATGGCCTGATCTCCTTGTCAGCCCCGTGATAAGTAGGCTAGTTTCCAAATTCACTCTCACAACCCCTCTTCATTCTCCTTACAGGCAAGCAAGAGGCATCGTCAGAATTCAATTCCAGCTGAGGAAAATCACTCAAAGTGGGTGCAAAGCTGGGTTGGTGAGGGGTGTGGCCTGCGAAAAGAGGGTGTGGCCTCGGAGGGGGATGTGATCTGATCTGCCAAGAGTCCAGTATAGTGGATTGCATTCTCAGTTAAAAGGGCTACGGTAAAGGCACCAGGTACCATTTTGATCTGAATGTGGGATGGGCATGAAAATGGTTGACTTTAGATGGAGAAGCTGGTTTTGGCTGTTCCAAAGTCAAAAGCTGTGCTTTGCCCATAGCCCCTGACCCCCCCCCCTTTCCTTTGCCATGATTCAGTCAATTAAACTTTCTGTCAAGATGCCTGGAGAGACACTATTCTCTCCATTCTTTGGAAGTCATCCACAAGCAGGGTAGGTTGGAGAAAATCAAGTGGGATCACATGAACTCTCCAGCCCACCAAGGTTGCATTGCCCAGGCCTCCTCCTCCTCCTCCTCCCTCTCCATTTCTTTCTAAATCAATGAAGCCTTCTTGCTCAAGTCTCTCATGAATGGAAATTGCACAACAGGACAGCTGTGCCTACAGTGTAACGCTCTGGAGTTGCACAAGAGCACAGCTGTGCCCCGGCTCCTGATTTCTCGCTGTGTGTGTCCTTCCAAAATGCTTACACTAAAATTAGTGATTGGTGGAATGTGCCCCCATGAAATATTTCATTTCCTCCACCAGCACTCTTTATTTACTTCTTTCTTTTTCATTGTTGCACAAGATACAGTTTCTTCTGGATTCAATGTTAAAATGGCTGATCAAGCTCGTTGTTTTCTTTCAAACAGGTGCCATCATATGATCTGCTCCAGTGTGGTGTAGTGGTTAAGAGTGGTGGACTCGTAATCCTGGTGAACCGGGTTCGATTCCCCGCTCCTCCACATGCCTCTGCTGGATGACCTTGGGCTAGTCACACTTCTCTGAAGTCTCTCAGCCTCACTCACCTCAAGAGGGTTTGTGGTGGGGGAGGAAGGAAAGGAGAATGTTAGCCGCTTTGAGACTCCTTCAGGTAGTGATAAAGCGGGATATCAATCCAAAGTTGTCATCTTCTTCTTCTTCTTCTTCTTCTTCTTCTTCGAGTCCCTCTTTCAAATGTCTTCGGGGGGTTTTGCAGATAAAATTTGTTGTAAACACTTCTCTCTCCATCTATAGCAGTAAGTGCCACAGACATGGCTACAGTTCAAGCACCGGGGGTCACAATTTCTGCTTGCCATGCATGCCACAATGAATTACTCCACCAATCAATCAATCAATCATCAATCAATCTTTACTGTGGTCAAAGACCAGACAGAAATACTCCAGCACTCTCTGGTGAGTGCCATGACGAGGGATGAGAATGAATGAAACTTATTTGCATCAGCCGTTGGCCATAGCAACAAAAAAAATTGTGATATGCACAGAACAAAATAAAAAGTCGAATATATAAAACACAGTTTAGGGTCCTGAATCAGCAGTCAAATAGTGGACCTTATTCTGATTGCTCCAGCTAGAAACCCTTGCACCTTTTGCAGTCATCTGCTCCTTTTGATCTGCCAGGAGAAATGACACTGAGGAGGGATGCTTGAAGGACTTGATGTCAGCGAATGCTGTTATGAAACTGACCTGATCTGCACTTCATAGATTTAATATATAGATCTTCTTTCCCCCCCAAAAAAACCCTCAGAAGTGACTCCACACTAGAGGTCGCCAGTGTGGTGGTTCAAGTTGTTCAACACCTGTCAGCCCCAACCAGCATGGCTAATGGTTGACATGGTTGGAGTTGTAGGTTCAACAACATCTAGAAAGCACCATCTGGCTATCCCTGCTCTACATGAAGCTACAACATTGCTCTGCTCGGGGTTTGGAAGGAGAGCAGAGAAATGGTGGGTGCTGGGGGAGTAAGAGGAGAAAAGAGTGGAAGTAGCTTCCATCATATGAAGTAGGATTTGTATGCTGAATAATGTGTTACAGCAAAACATCTTCCACCATTTGGAGCACAGAAGCAGGATGGGTGAGAAATTGATCCAGTATGCATCCAGTCAGATCTATCAGATTCACACTTTTTGAAATATATGAACTTAACCAAACCACAGATTTCTTCAAAATCTGCACTCACCTAATTTTGCAATTAGAAAATGCATAATTGAGGAGATAGTGTACATACAAATGAAGGTATTTATGAAAATAGTACACAAAAAATGCATTGAATTAGGGGTTGAAATTGTTTGCAAAAAATTGTGTATATTGGTTAAGAGTGAATATAAAAATATGTTCAACAGAAATTACACTAAAATGGTGATGAATTTCTTGCAGATTAAAAAAAAATTCACATATTGCTGCAGAAACCCGGGAAACTGAATTTAATATTGGACAAATGAGAAACTGAGAGAACCAAAATTGGCTATCCATCCATCCATCCCACCAGAAGTAGGCACTTTTTCTCCCAAGGCCACATCCCATCCACAAAGTCTTTCTGGATTTTTGTAGACCTTGGATAAATGTTCCAAAGGCAGAAAAGAGGGGAAGGGCTATCAACATGCAAATATCAGCCCTAGAGAGAGTAAGCTGAATCTCTTTAGTATAAAAGGGACTGGTCAACACTATAACATCAGGAACAAGCCACTAAAACTAGGGAAGGGAGCATGGGAGTTGGAAAGAGTGACATCCACTATTCTTATATATGCTGAAGTTTCCCGATTCCTCATTATCCATATCATCTGCTGCCGTTTATTTGTTGCGTCACAAAGGGAGACGACCTTTAAAATGCTGACACGCTCAGCAAAATGCAGATCAAGCCTGATTTAAGCCATTCAACTTTAGCAGGTAAAATGTTGACTGGTGAACTCAAAAGTAGAAGCGAATTGTCTACCTGACCATTTTGTACGCTGCCAGTTGGCCTCAAAAGACTCTGTTCGTGATCATGCCAGTAAATGATGCCACTGAAAAGAGAAAGTCAACAATTCAGTGAACGCCTGACAAATCGATGGGGTTAACCTACTTTCAGCTTCCGTGAAAGTTATGATAATGGAGGAGGGTCATAGCACAAAGGAAGGAGAGATCACCATACATCATTACATGATGTGAGTTAGCCCAAAGGTGACAACCTTCCCCACCCATCTCAATTCAAAACAGAAACAAAAAACCCAACTTTCATCCTCTTTCAGACTGAAAACTAGTTGGTCAAGTTTTGCTTTTTGCTTTTTTACAAATTTATTATGTAAAAGCAAAAAAGCAAGAAACAGAGCCTTTGAACGTTTTATCACTTTATTTGGGAAAACGTATGATTTTTTTTCTGTATCAGGATTCGACACCTGTGATAGAAAGCCCATCATCATCAGGAAAAAAAAATTGGAGCTCCATCTTTCTGATTATTGCAGTGGGAGGTAGGGAAATCTGCTGCAATCAGATAAAGTGTAATACCGGCATTGAACCGAGGCTGTATCAAAGCTGGGAACACACCCAGCTGAGGTATTCAGTCTGGAGCAGAAAGTGGCTGGGGGATTTGGAGACAGGTCGCGACTGAAGAGTGATCAAAAAGACTCTGAAATCAAGAGATTGCTTTTAATTGGGTTCTACGGTGCTTAGCAAGATAATCCTTTTCAGAAAGTAGCTTCTATGAAATTACACGTGGGAAACTTCCCAAGTGCCATAGATCACAAGAAACCTTTACCAGTGCAGAGGACAATTAAAACCAGACCCACCATTGGTTAAATGCTATGTAGGTGGTCTGCTTGTGACTCCTTTGTACTCCTCCCAAATAACGCAACTTTCTCCTCTCTCCCTTTCCTTTCCCCCTTTTTTAAAAAAAACTGTAAATTGTGCAGCCTGGAAAGAGCAATGTCAGTCTCCATTGTTAGGGAATAATGTGGATGTATGGGTTTTAAAGAGTGATGGTGGGCGGCGGGGGTGGGGTGGGGAGGGGAGGAACGGACCATGGAAGCTTCTGAATTTAAAGTAATTAAGCCTGTCTTCAGAAAGTGTGGGCAATGTGGGCCAACTACCTTGTATATTCAGCAAATCTACAGAAAAAGATTGCCCATGCTGTTACAGTCACATATCAATTGGCTGAAAGTACAGTCCTCATTGTCATGCAGATTCAATATTGTTGCCATCAAACCCAAAGTAGCACGTCAGATGCCACCCACGAAAAGTTTCCCCATTTAGTTTCTCTCAAACTGTCACAGGAGTTAACTCTAAATTATATTTTGACAGGATTTAATAAAATACAAATTAGTGGATCTTGCCAAGTTGAGCTCCAGATTTGTAGCAAGCAAACAGATGAACAGTTTTAGCCAGCTGTAAACAGGATAAATTCCAGATTTGGTGCGCTTCATTTTACTTCAATTTGAAGAAGTGTCACTGGGGTTGCAACCATGCAATTCCCTTTCTTGTTTATGTGGCAGTTTCTCTCTCTCACAAAGTCCTTTATAATTGCAATGGCCAGATAATAAGCTGGCGACCCTGTATGTGTACATTGGATACAAAATTCCCAAACTCTGCACAGTTTCAACCATGTGAACAGCGAATTGGATCATAGAGCAGGCATGGGTAATCCTTGGCCCTCCAGATGTCGCTGAACTACAACTCCCATTCAGGCCCAGCAAGTGCAGTCGATGGCCAGGGATGATGGGAGATCCGGCCGGCGCTGCTGCTCCTGGGGTGCCTCCGCCCCGCCGCCCCGGGCAGCGAACAGGCTTCCTCCGCTGTTGCATGTAAACAGACATAAATAGACACCCCCAAGGTACAGCCAGATTAGCATTTGATGGTGGAATCCACCTACAAAACTAGGGGGTGGGCAGCACAGAGCAGGTCTGTTTCCACAAGTGTTCCAGAATGTGTTCCCAATGCTAGGTTAATTCTGTCCTCCTTTAATTTTACATGTTCCAGAGTGGCTCATTGGTGAAATTGTGCAAATATATATATCTGCCTGTCATTTTGGCTTTTTCAACATTTTTTAGGGGAGAGGAGGATGGGCAGGATTGGAAGTCTTCCTTCAGTGAATTTGGCTCCATTTTTTTCATTTCCCTTTATTTGCAAAATGTACAATGTTGAAATGATGGTATTGTTCCATTGTCACAATCTTAACCATCATGCAACTTTGCAAATTAACACATTAACAAACTAACTAAAAACTGTTTCCAAAATCCAAGACACTTCATTTGAATCCAGCCAGAGGTCTGACCTGGAAACCATCCAAGAACTGCAAAAGCCAGAATGGAATCTGACTGAGACAGATTCTGTCACCATCCCTGACCAGGGAGAAATGGCAATCACATGGAAAACCAGTAGCCTGTGGTGTGGCAGGTACTTCGGAAGGCAGATTTCAGGAGAGATCAAGACAAACCTCTTGTTTGTGACTGAAGCCACTGTCCAGTGGCTGCCAGCTAAATTGGAATACATACAGACCTGGCCAGAGATTACTTGCAGAGTTTGGCAGGCAAGTCACAAAGAAGAACATGTGCTTTTAGCCCATTATCAGAACCATAGCTGTCAACTTTCCCTTTTTGCGGGAAATTCCCTTATTCCAGCGCCGTTTCCCATTGCAAAAAAAAGGGAAAGTTGACAGCTATGATCAGAACCTAGGACAGCACACTCTGGAATCCAGAGCCAAGATTAAGCCGTTAACCTGAAGTGTAACTTCAGTGCTGGCCTGTTCTATATATACCAGATGGTGAAGAAACTTTAACAGACTGAGGGCCACATTCTCTTCTGGGTCACTTTTATTAAACTGAATTAATAACCACCACCACCCACCCCCGGAAAAAATACTAGTTTCCCACTCTCTTCTCAGATATTTTCCATTCTTCCCCTGTTACATGCTGCTTATATTACAAATTATCTCTAATTATCATCCTTTTAAAAAAACAATATCCTCATCCCTCAGCTGCTCTTTTACCGACTCCTGCATATAGATTTTCTTAAAATTAAGATAACAACAAGTGAGGTTTTACTAAGTCTTTCGTTCTTCTTTTCACCTTGCTTGTAGTTGCATTCCCTATCCATGGTAGTTTCCATATTCTGCCTGCTTGGGCATTCCAGTGTTTGATTTTTGTGCTTTAATAAGCAAAATAAGCAATAATGGAACAGAAGAAGAAGAAGAAGAAGAAGAAGAAGAAGAAGAAGAAGAGGAGGAGTAGTAGTAGTAGTTTGGATTTGATATCCCGCTTTATCACTATCCGAAGGAGTCTCAAAGCGGCTAACATTCTCCTTTCCCTTCCTCCCCCACAACAAACACTCTGTGAGGAGAGTGGGCTGAGAGACTTCAGAGAAGGTGACTAGCCCAAGGTCACCCAGCAGCTGCATGTGGAGGAGCGCAGACACGAACCCGGTTCCCCAGATTACGAGTCCACCAGTCTTAACCACTACACCACACTACACCATAGGTTCTTTGTAAGGATAATGAAGCCCTTTCTTAATGGTAACAACAATTTTGTTACGTGCAAAAGAAGGCACTATTTCTGACTCAAATCACGGGGGGGGGGATTGGGGCGGGCAGACTGCTTTTAATGGCACACCTTTAGCTACTGCTTTTAGAAGACTACTGGGGTTGGGGCAGGGCCAGATTTAGGTTTTGATGAGGCCCTAAGCTACTGAAGGTAATAGGGCCCTTATATGTCTAGCTTCCTTAACTACAAATTGTCCCTGTTTTTGGTACTGAATATATTACTATATGGTAATTTATGGACCTAATAGGTATCTAAAGCCATTTGCACATGCAGAATGTAGGCACCCTATATATAGAAATGAGTGAACCAGTGATATTTTAGGGAGCAAGCTAGCAGGCAGGGCCCATTATTTGCATCATAGGAGCCTATACAACACAAAACACTGTTGCTGTATGTAGGTTTTATTTTATTTGTTTTTTTATCTTATACTGTATTTTGGAAATGTACATCCATTTTTTTTCTTAAATTTTTTTGGGGGGGTCAAGAAAGTGGGGCCCTAAGCTATGGCTTGTTTAGCTTATACGTAAATCCGGCACTGGGTTGGGGTATGGTTTCTCCAATGCTCAGACCAGAAGCTGCCTCTGGACTTAATTTTCTGAAACTACAGCATCTTGCACTATTTAATGCAGAGGTTGGGGTGCCAACTCACATCAGCCTCAGTCAGCAGGGCCAATAGTCAGGGATGGTGGGAGTTATAGCCCAGCAGTATTTGAAGAGTCACATGTTCCCCATCCCCAATTCAAAGACAAACCAAAGACACAGAATGATAGAGGGAATTGCAGAAGAGACAGTCTCTGGAGAAAGTGAAGCAAACCTTTAGGGACAATGGAAAGTGGGTGATAGGCAGTTTTTATACTGATCCGAATGTGGTGTATCTTATAGAGGGATAAAATGCTCGTTTTCTTTATGCAGAATGAGGTGCTCTTGATATATTATCTCAGCTACAGCTTGTAAGCAATTTACTGGACATACATCTTTTTTCTGACTCATAGTATGTAACACAATCTATCAGAACTGTTTCCAAGGGAACAAGGCCTCTTGCTTGCAAAGGCCAATTCACATGACCATTTTAGGTAGAAGGATTGGAGTTTTGTGAACACAGCGTGGAGTTTTTCCTCCTTTTCGGTGTGGTGCAGTAGTTATACATTGGCTTTACTAATCCTTAGGGCCTAATTTTCCAAAGCTTTTTTGACACATTTAACTTAAGCAGATGGTGGAATAATGAATTAAGAATATAATTAAAAACTGGATAGGATATTTTGAAAAATAAGGTTTGTATAATGTTAAGAAATTACTAAAGATGAATGACAATGAACGCAGGAAGGGCAGATGTGAGGAAGTCAAGGAAAGAATCAGTTTTTAATGAATAATTTTTTGTTTTTCATTTTTGTAGTTTGTTTGTAATAGTTGTATTTGTTTGTTGTATGTATTTGTTGATGTTTTGAAAAAGTTAATAAATATATTTTTTAAAAAGCAGGTGGTGGGGGGGGGTGAGATTGCCAGATGGGATATTGCATCTGGGCATTTTGCAAAGCAATCATCGTTTGCATTAAAGGTGTGCACTGGCTCAAAAGGTTTGGTTCAGTTCCAAATCCAGAACTTCAGAAAACAACCGGAACAACTGCTGCTCGAGTCAGCTTGCAGTCTGAAGCCAACGCTTCATTTCCCCTCATTCACTATTGTTAAATTTTAAAAATTGCTATAACTCCTGCCCCTCCGCTTTTGACAGAAGAGGGTGAAATTGCAGACATAGTAGCCCCTCCAGAGTGTAAAAATTGCCATCATGTGGGTCCATGGATTTTGTGCTAAGCAACTAACACAGCAAGCACCCCTAACACACTGTGTTCTTAATTTCTGTAGTGTTTCCCCTGTGTCTTTTGTCTGCCCACTCCCCTTCTTGAGATTTCATTCTCTGCTCTTCTTTTTCTTGGCTTTCAAAGTTTGGTGTGGATGGGTGGGTGTGTTTTAAAGAAAACTTTGTCTTGAATGAATCATGTTCAGGTATGTTTGCCCCTTCTGAGGAGGTGAATCTTGCCAAATGTTAGAAGGATAGCTGCAGTGATTTTTCTGCAAGTGGCAGACTATATAATCTTGGGATTGCTTTTTTTTAAAAAAAAGAAGCGTTTCATATACCCTCCTGTTTTGTGGGTACACTTTTTAAGACAGAGTCATTCATATGCCACTTTTACCTGCATGATCTATATCTGTTTGGAGGACCAAACTAAAATAGCATCAACTGTGCAGAATAAATTGTTCATGAACCTAAAGATCCACTCATAGGGAAAGTAATGTCAATTGACTTTCCCTTGTCTTTCCTAGATGCACCCACGCAAAACATGTTGTGCTAAGCGGTGTGTGTGTGTGTGTGTGGTAATTGTGCAACATGCTCAACTTAACCACTTCACACAAGGGAGAAATTTGGGGGAGAGGGAGAGACACAAGTAAAAAAAAAAAAAACCCAGCTTATTGTTCGCTTGGAATGCTACAAAAGGATTGGGAAATGGCATTTGCTGCACTGAAGTGAGATGTGAGCGAGTGAGCAAGCAAGCAAGCAAGCAAGCAGGCAGGCAGGCAGGCAGGCAATCACTGAAATGAGAAAGCACTGCTGGGATAAAAGCAAAGGGCCACAGGGGCAATCAGAGCAGGCATCATAGCCTGTCATCAAATCAATATGAATCACTGAGGGAGTGTGGACGCAGAGTTTATTACTGTGCACTTCAGTGCTCCTGACAAGCTTGCAGGTAGTTTGCAAATTAATTGAGAGACAAAAAAAGGGAGAAAGAAATCAACCAGGTGGGATCAGATTGATTGATCAGATGCCTATTTTTTTCCCTTACTATATAATAAAATTGTACTGTTGTCATGCAGCATGCAGAGGGTGCTCTTCTTCTCTCTCCTATTGAGCAGTCTGTCCCATTGATAGGCAGCAGGGTAGGGCAACCAGGCTGCTATGGTCAGAGATGGGGCTCCCTTGCCAGCCCTTCCCTGAATGCTGGGCAGGGAGGCTAGAAGAGGAGAGAGAGAGAGTTGTGTGAGAAAGAAAGAGGACTGATAGTGGTGGTGTTGTGGGGAGTGAAAGATTACAGCCAGAAATTATTGAGTGCTGTTTAAAGATAGGGGTGTATCAAAGAAAGGGACCAGACTTGCCATGGTTTGGCACCTTGCTTTTTATTCCTACTAATTACTAGTGGGGTAGGAAAAACCTGGAAAGCAGAAGCAGGGTGTGTAAGACAGGTTTAGACCTCTGGTGTTGCCAGGAGGGAAAAGATGAAGTATATGGAGTTTAGGGGACATTTGCAGTGCAGGGTAGGAGCAACAACAAATATAGAATGGGAGGAGGCAGGTTGGTTATTGGGGAAGATTGTGCCTGTGTACCTCTCTATGTCAAATGTGGGAAGCCTTTGGGCCTTCACATGTTGTTGAACTACCAATCCCATAATTGCTGACCATTGGCTATGATTGCTAAGGTTGATGGGACTTGTAGTTCAGCAACATCTGGAGGGCCAAAGCTTCCCCAAACCTGACTTAAGGCATCGTTGTTTTGAGAGCTTGACATGTGGGGTTGAGTGTTGTCTCCATTAAAATTTTATCAAGCACAGGTTTAATTTTTTGACATACATCTTTCACTTGGAGGGCCAAAAGTTTCCCCACACCTGCGGTAAATGGTTATAAGACTCCATAAATCTGGTACACAATAAGGTAACTTTAAATGTCACTATACACAAGACTCAATAAATTTGAAGCAAAGAGTTATTCCATGAAGTACTGAGGAGAGGGGGATGCATTGCTCATTGTTTAAGTAACGCTCTGTGATTTCTTTCACTGGTGAAAATGGAATAAAAATACAAATTCAATGCAGTAACTGTTCACAGCTCTCAATAAATTTGGAAGAAAGTGTTCTACGGTACCGTAATTAAAAATAATAATACTGGAGTTCAACAAATTTATACACAAAACCGTGAAATAAGTCTCCACTACCATGAAAGAGGTAAAGGTAAAGGTAAAGGACCCCTGGACGGTTATGTCCACTCAAAGGCGACTACGGGGTTGTGGTGCTCATCTCACTTTCAGGCCGAGGGAGCCAGCGTTTGTCCACAGACAGCTTTCCAGGTCATGTGGCCAGCATGACTAAACCGCTTCTGGTGCAATGAAACATCATGAAGGAAACCAGATTGCATGGAAACGCTGTTACCTTCTCATCACAGCGGTACCTATTTATCAACTTTCACTGGTGTGCTTTCAAAATGTTAGGTTGGCAGAAGCTGGGACAGGGCTCACCCGTTGCAGGGATTCAAACCGCTGACCTTCTGATCGGCAAGCCCAAGAAGCTCAGTGGTTTAGACCACTATGAAGAAAAAGAAAGGAAATACTGAAAAAGCTTTGCAGCACATGCCATAAAGAATATATGACTGATTATCCTATTTAGAGAAATGAGGATGCAGAGTGTACAGATTCATCAGTTACATCAGTGAAAATGTGTCTGATGATGCACAAACTTTCAATATCAGTAGTTTAGTGCACCATTGGGTCCCCATTACGAACCACCAGCTTTTGCTACAGAGAGACAATGCACGGTACATAACTGCTATCATATAGGACGTGTCAAATGAATACCTCTTTTATCATACGCAGAACTGTTGGAAACCCTATTGTTGTGTTGTTGTTCAGTCGTTCAGTCATGTCTGACTCTTCATGACCCCATGGACCAGAGCACGCCAGGCACCCCTATCCTCCACTGCCTCCAGCAGTTTGACCAAACTCATGCCAGTCGCTTCGAGAACACTGTCCAACCATCTCGTCCTCGGTCGCCCCCTTCTCCTTGTGCCCTCCATCTTTCCCAACATCAGGGTCTTTTCCAGGGAGTCTTCTCTTCTCATGAGGTAGCCAAAGTACTGGAGCCTATTGTTGTACCGTGGTGAAAATGGAAAACTTTTCAGAGAACACATTTGGAAGGACAATAATGTGTTCACCTTTACATCTTTCAACGCTCAATATGCTTCGCCTGATAAGATCATATCACTAGTTTGTGTAGTAAGGGATGTCACCACACATGCTACCAAAAGCATTAAACCACCACTTCCGGTGGAGCTGCGGCCATCGTGAGGAGCGCGGAGAAACCCCTCTGGGGTCCCCGAGCGTAATTAGGAGGAAAGGGGGTCGAGCAAAGGCTGTGCGGACCCAACTACTTCAAGGGGGGCTACCTTGAAGTTCAGTGCACCCGGCGGTGTCATTTGCTGTGCTCCAAAGCCAGGGTTTTTTGGAAAAAGGACTTTGGAGAAGGGAGCGGAGGGCAGACACAAGACGGGGACATCGTACCCTCCTAACGACGCGAAGCCTCGAGCTCCAGATGAAAAGCAGCCCGCTTCCAAAACAGTAAGATCGGAGAAATAAAGAGTTCGGTGGGTGTTTGGAAACCCGCAGTTATAGTTTGGCACTCGGCACTTTGGTGATCGGGACAAATGTAAGAGGCGTAAAGAGGGAGTCCGTCTCTACATTAGCGTGAAAATGGCGCTCGGAAAAACTGCGCAAGATGAACTAAAAACAACGTTCCTGTGAAAGTGAGAAAAGACTCTAAAAAACTCCTCGGTAAGTTACCATCGGAGCCGGGGGGTTGTGAAGATCAAAACGGACAGTGATATTTAAAGTTTAAGTTATAAAAGGCTGCGGAGATCTCGTAGAAGGGGAGGAGAAGAGCGAAAGTTTCCTTCTCGCTTAGTCATCTGTTTGGTATCGGGCTTTTAAACAAAGGCTAAAGCGGAGGAGACAAGAGGGGTCCCGATTTGGTCGAGAGACAACGAGGGGCGGACTGGTCTGTAGAGACTGTGAGAGAGCATGCTGAGAACCCCCTGAAATAGCGTATTGAGGAAAAAATCTGTCTATAAAGTTTTTCCTTGCTGGAAAGAAAACCCCCTATACAAAAGCACTAGACGGGCGAGCGGAGGACTTAGGAGGGGAGGCATCAGCCTCGTGGATTACAAACATCGGCTGAGGATTATCAGAAAAGACTGGCGGACTTTGAAAAGACTGGCGGACTTTGAAAAATATAAAACTAGCAGCTAACCTCCGGGCGACCTGAAAGACCGAGTGAGAACGGGGGGCGGAAAGAATCGGAGGCTGAGAGAAAGCTAAGGAGCTGCGTGGACAAAGGGCCGGCTTATTGGGGGGGGATCTTTCTTTGCAGGTTTGGATCATCGCTTTCTTTTCATTTTAAAAAAAACGAACTGTGACTGGTAAGAACTCCTGGACTGCTAGGTTGGATTTGGGACTCGGACTTTGATTGATAAAACCTCGGAATTAGAGCGCGGAGACTGTATTTTGGAAACATAATATCGAAAAGGGAAGCCTGGTTGAAACAAAGAAAGCGAAAGTAGCGGAGGGTTTGCGAGAACAAAGAAACTGAAAGTAACGGTGTGGGAGGGCTCACCCTACTGTATATTGTATAGCGTAGAGAAGCGCCATCTATAGGGGGGAAAGCGGTTGCACTAAAAAGTATAAGAACGGAATTGTGCAAAAGAAAGCCCCCTGGTGGGGAAAAGAATAAGTACAGGAATAATAAATAATAGATATAAATAGCAGGATGAAAGGGCATAAAGGAAGTGCAACCCCAACTGAAAGAAGGACTTCGAAACAGGAGGAAGGAAAAGAGTGGGAGGGGCTGTTAACAGAGATTAAAAAGGAAATAAGGCAAAGTGAATTGAACATTGAAAAAGGTTGGACAATCTGTATGTGCAATAGAGACAAATCAGTGGAGCACAGGTTATTGATGAACAGTTGCAACAAAATTCTAAAAATAATTGTGACTAACAACCAAATGCAGGACATATAATCTAGAGAACGTTATATGTAGTGTATAAAGAAATGGATTTGGACGAGGTACATTTAATATTCTTGACATTTCCATCTAATGACAACAGTGGTTGGAATATTACGAGACTAGAACATGAAGTGCCTTGAGCACATTAATTTCATTGTGTGCCCTAGACATAAATATGAAAGCACCACTATGTAGAAAGGATCACCACATCTCAAACCAATGATGTTACCACTGTTTTCCCCATCAGGTAGCCATGGATATTCCTTTGAGTTCACCTATCCAGAGAATCCACACACAAAAATCTTGGCAGTTCACTATTATGGATACAAGTTAGCAATTAGGGGAGATATTTTTAACCCACTAATAGGTGGAAAATTAGCACAACAGTATGTGACTAATGCATATATTGCATTTTAATTATGTCAGACAAAGGCGAAGTCTATTCAGAGCAGAGGTATTCCAAGGACCGGCAGATCATATGCCTAATGTCATATAGCCTATCCATCAGGGGAAAAACAATTCAGAAGCACGTGCTTGCTACGCCATTGGGCATGCATTTCCTGTATTGAGATGGAAGAGCTGTCACCAGTGCTTTTAGTCTTGGCACCTCATTTTTGTTGTTAAAAAGTGTGGCACTTACTGTAACAACTTCATGGTGAGTCCCGGCACCTATTTTTCTAGAGAGAGAAAAAGCACTGGCTATCACACATGAAAAAGGGAGACCAGATTTATTTGTAACTATGGCTGCAATCCCAAAATGACCTGAAATAAAATAATATTTGGCAATCCTACCAAAAGGATCAGAGGCAGATTTAGGGGAGCGTGACCAGTTCAGTTGCACTGGGTGCAGAGTCTCGGGGGCGTTGCAGGGGGTGTCACAACTATGATGTAGAATGGAAAGTGAGAGGCTGGGGGCACCAAATTTGAAGGTTGCACAGGGCACAGCTAAAATTTGAGGCCCCAAGTTCCACCAATGAAAGGATACACCAGTTTTTGATAAGGGGTTGATCTCCTATGAAACTAATGAAACGTAAACTTCGGGGCCCCAGGAGAAACTTTGGTTCACAATGGGGGTTTAAAAAAAATGGGTCCAGTAGATCTGATTTGGGTCAAATTGCTATTTTATTTTATTTTATTATTTCATTTCATTTCATTTCATTTCATGTACTTTTAACAATCCCAAAGTCTGAAAGTAGCACAGATGTTGTAACGGTGTGGTGATCTGTCGTGGAACAACCTCATTGAAGAAGATAACAGTGGTTACCCAGACCTTGTTGCGAAGGGGCCCCCATGACAGTTCGAGCTTCAGGGTTTCGTTTCAGCATGAATCAACGTGAAGAGCAAAAAAGGATGAAGGATGAAGAAGACACCCAGAAGTAAAAGGCCAGAGAGTGTCAGGATGTGAAACCGCAGCGGCATAAGGTGGAAAGTGCAAAATCTAATAGGTTACCGTGTAAGGATGGAGGAGAGGGAAGGGGCTTGGTGAGTGGAGTGAACGGGGGCACAGCCCCATGCCTTATATAAAAATGTTAATGTGCGTGCTTCTGACTAAGGGAGCTTTTGTAGCCAAAGGAGGGGGGAAACGCTTTGTCTGACAGCAGATTAAATATGATGCACTTCAGGCCTTCCTGGAATTGCCTCGATATGACAATTTCCATTGCACAAACTTCCAAACACCCAAGTGCTGCTGTCAGGCTTTTGCTTCAAGAAATCACACAGATCAGTACAGATGATTCATCACCACACACACGAAGCCCCTTGAGCAAAATTGCACCTGCACAATACCCAAACACAATGAGTCTCCTTTTTTTACGGTGGGGGGGGGGGCAGAGTCTGTCAAGAACTGTAAAACCTATAGCCAGTTTGCTAAATCTCTTACTTGAGTCACAGAGACTGCATTATACAACTCTTGACTGCTTGCAGCACCCCAAATATCTCTTATGTAAAGACAGCGTTCTCATTATTCTTAAAATGTGGAATGCGATGGGGAAAGCATTTACTGCTTGGAGATTCCAAATAGTGCCCACAGCATATTTAGGTCACACCCACAACATACATTTAAAACACTCTTATTCTGGTTTGGCAGCCATGAAGATTCCTGGGAACTGTAGTTTGTAGCTCTGTGAACAAAACACCTTTAATGAACTACAGTTAGCGGGGTTCTTTGGGGGGGGGGAGCTATGAAGAGTGATTTTAACATACGGTATGGATGTGACCAAGAGGGGAGATATGTTGGAACACCTCTGAATTTTTGCAAAATATTGTTCACTGTGTAATATTATATTGTTGTTGTTGTTGTTGTTCAGTTGTTCAGTCGTTTCCGACTCTTCATGACCCCATGGACCAGAGCACGCCAGAGTTAATATTATATTAACTCCTGTATAATCCCCTAGGGATAAAGTTTGTTTGTTTTTAAAGAGATTCTCCCAACCATTTCCTATCTGTTTGTTTATTTATTGAATTTAAATCCCACTCTTGTCTCCAAGAAGCTCGAGGTTGTACAAGCACAAGGTTCCCCTCCTCCTTATGTAATCCTTACAACAACTCTGTGAGGTAGGTTAAGATGAGAGACAATGACTGGCCCAAGGTCACTCAGTTTGCTTCATGGCCCAGAGGGAATTTGAACCCTGGTCTCAGTTCAAAACTCTAACCACTACAAACATGGGCTCTTTCCTTTTAAACAGTAGGGGGGAACCAGTTGAGATTAGATAGATAGATGATAGAGATAGATAGATAGATAGATAGATAGATAGATAGATAGATAGATAGATAATATGTTATGACTAAAGTTTCCATGTTTGCTCTAGCAGACCAATAATTATTGCAAAAATGGGGTTCAATATGCTGGAGACATCCTGTGTTCTCAGCTTGTGTCTTTGTAGCTTTTGTGATGACCAATGTTTTTTTTTAAGCAAACAAATTTGACGCTCCGTCTTAGTCCAGAAAGCCATCCATCCAGCATATTCAACTGGAAACAAATCTTACTGAACTCAGGGGTGGTTATTTCCAAGTAAGCATACATACAACTGCACGCAAAATAATACAAATTTTGTTTTGTGTCATTTTCATCACTTGGTGGTGCTGCAAGATTATTTATCGTGCATTTTTTTCAATGGCAATCCCCCACTTTTGTCCAAGCAGAAGGAAGGAAATTCAAATCCTTTTTTGGGTCAGATTTTCCCTATTAGTGCCATATTATTTATTATTGTATGTTCCGGGGGGGGGGGGGATGGGGCAGTTGGTGCCCTGCAGATTCTCTGTCCTAAAAACATGGACAGTGAGTGTAGTATGAAAGAGAGTAAGGAAATGAAATGAAACAAGGCTCAGTAAGGAAAGTAATGTATTGACATTTCCTGAAGTGATATGTTGTAAGTAGCACTGTGGGTTAGACCACAGAGCCTAGGGCTTGCTGATCAGAAGGTTGGCGGTTCAAATCCCCGCGATGGGGTGAGCTCCCGTTGCTCGGTCACAGTTCCTGCCTACCTAGCAGTTCGAAAGCACATCAAAGTGCAAGTAGATAAATAGGTACCGCTCTGGCGGGAAGGTAAACGGCATTTCCGTGCACTACTCTGGTTCGCCAGAAGTGGCTTTGTCATGCTGGCCACATGACCCGGAAGCTGTGTGCCAGCTCCCTCAGCCATTAAAGCGAGATGAGCACCGCAACCCCAGAGTCAGACATGACTGGACCTAATGGTCAGGGGTCCCTTTACCTTTAAGTAGCGATGGGAGGCCCCAGCATCTTCCTCATACTAGTTCAGAATGATCTGAAATGTTTTCCCCAGAAAATAGGAAATATTTCCCACCTACCCCCATGAACCTCCAACTTTCTCCCACCCAACTGAAAGCCTACCTTAATCCTCACCAGCGAAGCACTTGGAGGGCAGGGAAAATTCCTCACTTCATATTTGGGATATGAATGATAGGTAACGTAGGTTCATATTGCAAGACAAGGCATTTTGACATTTCGTAATATGTCTAGTTGTAAACTTCTTGCTGCCGCTTTGTACAATAGTCATTGCTCTTCAGGCTTTTCATACAGCCCAAAATGCTCACTTACAGTACACTGCTATACAATTAATCAGTTTCTCTCATTATTATTTTTTTCATTTTCTACTTTTAAATTCAGTTCTCCACATTTCCATACCAGTTTGCAATTTTTTCCTAAGTCCTTATGAAAACCCATCGCCATTTTCGAACAAATTTCTCCTAATATAAGCATTTGTATGCAATTTTGCCTAATATCCACCTTTTCGCAAAACACTTTCCCCTAATATAATGCATTTTGTGGTAATAATAATAATTTGAAATTTTTATGCTGCCTATCAGACTGTGTTGTATGTTATTTTCACTAATATAACTCAGTCGGTAGAGCACAAGACTCTTAATCTCAGGGTTATGGGTTCAAGCCCCACATTGGGTGCAAGATTCTTGCATTGCAGGGGGTTGGACTAGATGATCCTCGTGGTCCCTTCCAGCTGTATGGTTCTATGATTCTATGGACATTTTACTCTAGCGTGTGCATTTTGTACATATTACTTGACTGCAGGAGTGCTTTCCAAAACCTGGAGAAGTGGAAATTTTGAAGAATAGCTATGTTTCAGAAAGTGTGAATTAGGTAGGCTTGCCTTTATATGTGAACGGAATTGAATTTCTCCTCCATCCCTATGTAGAAGTCTACTCATATGTAAGTCTCATCAAAATCAATGGGGCTCACCCCCATTGGGGTAAGTGAATATGTTACTGCAGCCTTAACAACCTTGGGTGTTGGTGGCTACTGCAAGCCACAGAAAGTTTTTGTCATGCATGGATTCAAAGAGAAAGCTTGGCAGTTTAAGACTGATCAGGGAAAGAAGTCTTTCATTTTGTATCTGGTTGGCAAGAAACAGTCTTGGTTGATGCTTTTAGGGCCTGGCACTATTTTTGGGACTGAGCATGGCCTCCGTGTGAGCATGTTTACTCCCCCTCTGCTCAACCTGCACATTTATAAATAGTTAGTTACAAAAGGCATGCTAACTCTTATGCAGAACTCTTTCCTCAAAAGGAAATGGTTCCCGCTGTTCTGAGAACTTCCTACAGCTCAGGGGAGCGTGGAGCATGAAAACAGAATGAAAGAGCTCTCAGTTATGTTCCAAGAATTTGATCTCACCACTGGAGAATTTTGCCACCTCCGTTCACACAGAGTGAGCACATTGTCATATTAAGCTTGGGCCCACCTATAATAGATGCTTTGCTTGCTAGCCATTGCATCACATGCTGAGAAGCCTAAATGTTGTGATGAGACAGCTCGAGTACATACCCTCCAACTTTTCTATGATGAAAATATGGACATCCTATAAAACAACAACAACAACAACAACAACAACAACAACAACAACAACAACCATTTTATTATTTATACCCCGCCAATCTGACTGGGCTGCCCCAGCCACTCTGGGTGCCTTCCAACATATAACAACATAATAAAACATTAAAAACCTTCCCTATACAGGACTGTCTTCAGATGTCTTTTAAAGGTTCTGTAGTAACATAGGTCTTTGTCTCGAGGGTCACATAACTCCATACCCTCCAACATTTCTCCGGTGAAAATATGGATGTCCTAAGGAAAAGCGGGACATTGCAGGATCAAATCAGAAACCAACATGGCTTCTGTGAATCTAGGACTGTCTCTGGAAAATAGGGATACTTAGAGGGCCAGGGACAGTAGCAGACCTTTCAGGTTGCAGTGCACATAAGAACTAAAATTGCATTTGCAGCCCAAGTGCTCCACCTGGACATTTGGGTGAGTGCCATCCCCTTGGGAGGAAGGTCCCTATTTATTTTCCCAGAGTGCAATGCACCAGATTGCTGGTGGACCTATTCTTGTGGCAGCAGACCTCCCCCCCATACCATGTATGAGAAGCAGAACATCCGGCACATTGCCAACTAAAGATGGTGTCTGCAACTGTGATTCAAGCAGCAATGTCCGCCTCCGTGGACCTCACCAGCAGCGTGGGCTGCGGCCTTCACCTCAGCATTTGCTCAACAATGCTGCAACTCTGAAATCAGAGAATGATCTCTGTGAGAGAATTCAGTGAGAGAATCCCCCATGGCCATCTGGAGGATTCCCCCCCCCAATTCCCGACGTAGAGCATCCTTTTCCAGAAGTAGAGGGATTCAGCTGCAGCATCCTCCTGGAACTCTTCCAGGTCTGATCTTTCTATGACTCCATCTCCTGCTCCCCATTCACTTCCTGACTCTGTCAATATCGCTGGATCAGGCTGCTTTGAAGCCTGTTCACCGGCTAAAAATACTCCAGCAAAACTCTCTTTACAAGCCCTTCAAGCATGTCCTCCAGTTACCTACGTACCATACAGGAGTTTTGTAAGCATTAATTAGCTGATGCCTGAAAACTGCCTGTGTGTGGGCTTAAGTGTCACTCTTCCAGCTCATTTCAGCGGTAGCAGGCTTCATCTTCTTAATTACTGAGTTTATTCACTGGCTGTAAGAATTGTATATTATTATGGGTGGTTGTGCATTACCTCTTTTTATCCTTGTTTATGGGGAAAGCCAGGGGAAGTGGTGCCACTGAGCTCCCGTTAGGTGGAATTATGGACAACCAGCATAGGAAATGTTCTTGTAACGCACAAAAAAT
The DNA here is from genome assembly GCF_009819535.1 of Lacerta agilis. Classification (NCBI taxonomy): domain Eukaryota; kingdom Metazoa; phylum Chordata; class Lepidosauria; order Squamata; family Lacertidae; genus Lacerta; species Lacerta agilis. Next base: position 28,104,972 of record NC_046314.1, on the reverse strand, counting down.
TAGCATTTGCTATGTTTCAGCTATTATATTATTTCCAAACGCAGTTGTGCGCCACTTTATGAGCCTAATTGAAGAGATTCAATCGGTATTTAGAAACTTAAGTGTGGGCTGTGGGGCGTCGCCGGGAGTGCATACTTTAAAACATTGGTACTCCGGGAGCTACTTTTTAACTGTAACACAACAAGATCTTACTGAGGCTTCAAGCATACAGTGGGTGTGGCAGTTCGTGTCTAAATTGAAGAAAAAACTAAGGATTTACTAATCTATTGCTAGGAATTGCTTACTTCAGGGATTCAACAGTTCATTTTAATGCTGCTACTAGGACTTGCTTTCACCTGCAAATTTCATCTTGTTTTCAAAATGGAGATGTTACATTGGAAGTATTTATTTACTTCTGAACTCCAGCCATCTCACTTGGTGCGGCTTACTCCTAATGTAAAGGACCCCTAAACGGTTAAGACCAGTCAAAGGTGACTATGGGGTTACGGCGCTCATCTCGCTTTCAGGCCGAGGGAGCTGGCATTTGTCCACAGACAGCTTTCCAGGTCATGTGGCTGGCATGACTAAACCGCTTCTGATGCAATCGAACACCGTGATGGAAACCAGAGTACATGGAAATGCCGTTTACCTTCCCGCCGCAGCAGCACCTATTTATCTATGTACTTGCACTGGTGTGCTTTCAAACTGCTAGGTTGGCAGGAGCTGCGACAGAGCAATGGGAGCTCACCCCATCGCATGGATTCGAACTGCCAACCTTCTGAATGGCAAGCCCAAGATTCAGACAACAGTGCCACCTACAGTATATGCTTCCTGCAAAAAAGAAAAGACAGAATAACATTGTGTACATATTACAGGTAGGTAGCCGTGTTGGTCTGCCATAGTCGAAACAAAATAAAAAAATTCTTTCCAGTAGCACCTTAGAGACCAACTGAGTTTGTTCTTGGTATGAGCTTTCGTGTGCATGCACACTTCTTCAGGTACATAGAATATGATAGTACATGTATGATCTCAGCTAAATTATGTGTTTTGCTTCTTTTGGATATGCAGTTAATAGATGGTGGTATTCAACCAAGTTTGGTTTGTTGAAATTCAATGGACCCAATTCAGTAACATTCATTAAATTCAATGTGTCTACTCTGAGTAAAGCTTGGTTGAATACCACCCATGACATCTAAGTGGTGGTGACTTAATTAAGATTGCAATGGGCAGGAGGCATGCAGTAGACCACAGTCATTGTTATACAATTGATTGATTGATTGATTGATTGGAGGGAGGGATGCATGGAAGGATTTGCACACTGCCCTTCAAAAGGTATTGTAAGAGTGGTTCGTTTAAAAACAAACAAACAGCAAGCAGTTCACCAGCAGAAAGCCCGAAGTATTGCATATGGTTTCTTATTTACTGGTGCTGAAATGATTGCTTCGCAGTGCTGGATTTCAAACTGATGTGCATGAAGCAGCCATTAAAGGATACATTGAAAAACAGATGCCTTACTGAGGTAGGAAGTCATCCTTGAAGTAAAATCCTTAGCAAAGAGAGAAAAACAAAACAGAAGAATTGTTTTAAGCCAATATGTTCAGGCTTGGATTCATAGTCATAGAATGGGCATGATATAAGCACAATGAAGAAATATGGAACACCACTGATTTCAAGAGAAGAGTTGGGCTGTTTAGACCTCCTGTGAGTGCTTATTTGGAAGTAAATCTCACAGACTAGCCTAGTGCCCGTAGATATCAATAGGTGTGCTCTAGGCATGACTAATTTTGATGGTGCGCTCTCAAGTGAGCATGCTTGGGATTACTGCCTTCTCTGTTGAGTTAGCTCTCCCAACGAAATCAAATGGCCGTCATGCTCTCGCGCAAAGAAACATACTTGCAGAGTATGCGAGTAGTGGTTTTTTTGGATGTATGCTTCTTACCTTCCTGTTACAATACTCTATCAAATTTCCTTGTGAGCTATACTGTGAACACAAAGTGACCATCTAACTCTGCTTTATGGTACATTTCATTGCATGCCTTCATTTTCATTCAGTCAATGGAGAAAGTTCACAGATATTTATGTGTGCAATTTATTAATGTACATCCTGCTTAAACACAGATCTCAAGCGGAGGGGTGTTACATCTATCTCCCGTCAATGCTTTTCAGTTTGAGCGTTCTTCTCTATATTTAGATCAACAGAAAGTGCAAATGCCTATCTATGTGCCCCACTCTCATGCACCCCCATAATGGAGAGACCATGAGTCACTGTCATAGATAGCATATCTGAGTTTACATCTCTTGCCTCTCTAGCTAAAGAAGTTCATTATGCTGGTTGTTAGGGAATCTCCAGGACTCCAGACCCCAAGCAGAGTATACTCCACTGCTGGTGAGGCAGAAAATGAGATACACCTGTGAGCAAGCAGCTGACTTCAAGAGAGCACCACACAATTGGATCATAGGATAATCATGCCAAAACCGTTTTTGCAGAAACTACTACTTTCATGTTGGTAACCTACTTGTAGGGGGGGTGGATTTTTTGTTGTTGTTGTTCGTTTGTTTGTTTGTTTAAAATGAATGATGTTAGGAATGCCTGCTTAACCAACCAAAGCATTGCAGCACATCAGCCATAATGATGCTCTCACCAGAGGTTTAATAGGTGTGCGTGCTTGTGTGTGTGTGTTCCCTCTGGGTCTACAAAGGCCAAAGGCTTCATAAGCAGTTGGCATTCCAAAGCATGTGGCTAGTGGGTTGCATGTGACTTGTCAGGTCACAGGTTACACAACAGTCTGACAGGCAATTGCTCCAAACAGGGTGTCGGCAACTCACTTGAGCTTTGACTCTTTCCCATGTTCCCTCCTAGCAATTTGCTTTTTCTTTCTATTTGTACATTCCAAGGAGGGAGACTTGGCGATTCTGTGACTCATCCTTTGGTTGTTGGGGGGGAGGACCCATTTCTGACTCACTATTTTGTAGAAAGTCTTAAAAAGTCATTTTAGTGCACCCTTTAGAAAGAGAAAGAGGAAAAAATGTGTTGGATGTATATCAAATATGCTAGAATAATTGGATTACAATTAAAATGTTCCAAAGCAAAAGAAAGAGAAAGGTTAGTCATCCATGCTGGTTGTCTTTCACTGAGATACCACATTAAGCAGGCTTAACATGCTGCCTTTTCTTTTGAAGTCATCAAAGCATTAAAAGCCTGGCTAGAAATAGCATGGTGTGAACAGGATTGTTGTCAAGATTTTTTTTTCTTTTTCGGTGAGATTTCTTTTCTTTTTTCCTGAGAAAATGGCATAACTTTTTAAAAAAGAAAAAGAAAACACCACAGGATTTATTGGGCAAAATTATTCCTAGCATTTTCCAAGGGAAAATTCTAAAGCGGGAAAGTGATAGCAATAGAATAGGACAAGTAATTGAAATTTGAAGTAATATATGTAGTTTTAGCAGCAAACAAACCCTTTCATCAGAAAAGAAATGTGCAAAATTATGCCAGTGGCTCCCAGTGAAAACTGTTGTCTTCTGACTGAGTCGTTTGAAAACGTGGCATGTTATTGTGATATATTAGGGTAAGGGTAGAGGGGTGAAACAGCTGTCTTTGACATGTAACTCTCTCTTATCATACCAGTAACTCAGGCCAACTCAGCCCTCTAGAAGTTCTCAGACCACAGTTCCCATCATTCCTGACTACTGGCCCTACCAACTGTGTCTGATGCAAATTGTTGCCTGGCGACACCAGGAAGATCACAGGTTCTCCACCTCGGACTGAGGTGGTATTCACATTTGTGACAACCCAAGGTGGATCACAGCTGGCCCTCACAACTCACTCCTCTTGGAGTCTCTATATCTTCAGTACAGTTCCTGAACTACATACCGTCCAACCATTCCTCTGAGGAAAATAGGGACACTTCTCAGTCCCCCCACAACTGACCCTCCTCACCCCCCCTTTTTTCGCCTCACCCTCTTGCAGAGCATTTCTGATCAGAATAAGGGTGAGTACCCCCACCATCCAAATGAGACACAGCACATATGCCAGCCACCGTCCTGAGAAAACCTCTTAATCCCAATTCTATTCTATTCTATTCTTTGGTAGATTTACACAAAGAAAAACATGCACCAATAATTACATTTTAGAAAGACGTGGAAACACAAAGCACTTCTTAAAAAAAATAAATCAAGACTCCTTGTGCTCTGCTCCACTCTGCTGCCCATTTCTTCCCTCCCAGGGTGGTCCTGTCCCCTGCCTGTCCCTCAGAGCCAGTGTGTCATGCAGAGCTAAGCTTCAGTGGCAGAAGCATCTCCTCCTCCTTGCTCACCAGCCACTATGAGCTGTTCAAGGGAGGAGGCCACCAGCAGCAGCCATGGAGAGGCCATGGAGAGGCACTGGGATGCCCCCTCACAGCTGCCACTGCTGCTGCCACTCGGGACAAACACAGCTCATGCTCTTCCCTGAACTCAGCAGTCGCAGCACTGGTGGAGGAAAGAGGGACATTCTGGCATCAAATCAGAAGCCAAATTAGCTTCGATAATTTCAGGACTGCCCGTGGAAAATAGGAACACTTGGAGGGGATGGAAGTACACAAAAGTAATTACAACAGTTCCCCCAACTGTTGCTAACCTGCTACATGCCAATGTCCATGACTTGAAAGAAAGCTTTTACAGTTTACCCTTGAGAGAAACTCAAGGTCAGGCCTATCGCTAGGCAGGGTGAAGCAAAACACCTCAAGCAGCTGATGTGAAAGAGACAGCTGTCCTTTGTTTAATTTAGTGTTGTGTTTTTACTGGTGGGGACTGGGGAGAGGCACTTCTGGGATATTCTGCTTCAGGCATCAAATAACTTTGACCAGACTTGAGGCTATCTGCTGCTATGACTCAATGGGAACAGAAATGGAACTTAGCAATAGCTGAAGACCACCAAGCTAACTGGGGAAAAGATAGTTACAGGTATCTTACAATGAACTGAATCATTCTCTATATACGTATCCCTTTTCTTCTTATATCCAAATCTGATACAGTATTTTCTCTTCTCAAGTTATTCTATCTCATCAAGTCACTATGAGACGTTTTCTTTGTATAATAAATGTGAATAATAATAGTAGCAGTAGTAAAAAATATTTTTTTAAGATTCCTAGTCAAAGCACAGACATTGCAAGAGAGCTAGTCACTAGGCAATATTTTATCATGCTGTGGGAGGGGGGGGGGAATCAGTCTCTACAGAGGCAAGCCTGCCAGAAATTATGGCATTTTAACCACAGTCATCTTAGTCTGTTAATGCTTTTCTGACAGGCACAAAGATGACTGAAGATAGCTCTGGGAGCATCTCATTGCTGGCAACACAAATAACAATAATCTGTGGATAATAACTCTAGAAAAAGTGGGGGGTTCTTCATGAAAGTTGCTATGATGTAATGGAGCGAGGGAGTCCTGTGCTTGAAGCTAGACACACTAGGTGGCCTTGGGAAAGACTGTGGTAGGCTAATTGGGAACACATTCCCTTGGATATAAATCCTGCATCTTTCAGACAAAGGCATTCCTTCTTATGTTTGATACATTTGTGCCTTGTCCTTCCTCCAAGGGGTTCAAAGATGCATGTCATACTTACAACAGCCTTGTTAGGTAGCTTGAACTGAGACATGCCAAGGTGAAAATGTGTCACAACCCAAGAAATCATCCTTGTTTACATACTATAACGTTTTAGCCAATTGCATACAGTGTTGTTTGAACATCTCATTCAGTTCCCCTATGCCTGTGGTTTTCAACCAGTGTGCCATGGTGGTGCCTTAAATGATGCTGTGGGCAACAGTGGCCTCTTTCCCTCTTTTCTTTCCCTCCCTCCTCTGATGCCCTCTTGCATCTCTGCCTCCCAAAGGCTTGCACAACTGTTTGTTGCAGCAACCCTGGCTACAAGCTCCCCAGGTGAATGGTGCCTCTAGGGCTGGCCAGGGGGTGCTGGTTGCCATGAACTGAGGTGGTCTCAGAGTAACCAAGCAAGCAAGCAGGTGAGGGAGCTCAGCCAGCCAGCCCACCAACACTTGCTGTTGGGAATAAACAAACAAATGGGAGGTCAGGCAGGCAGGCAAGCAGCCAAACACTGTGCTGGCCTTTCTTGTGCTTACTGTGCGTAAGACCTGCATGGGAGCTGAGTGCCTGGTGCTGAAGGGGAGCCTTTCTGCTATACAGGCCCATTGGTGCCTGCTGCTGCCATTGCTGCCTCCCAAGGTGAGTAAAATGCTGGCCTCAAGCTCGCCTTTGGCCAGTCTCCGTCGGGCTACTAAGGCTGGAGGCATTCTCTTCCCAGGCCCCTGTGGGGCAGTGTGAGGAGACATGTCTCTTTGGGGTGGGGGCAGCCCAGAGATGGGGGTGGCAGCAGGAGCTGCCTCGAGGACTCCCAAGGAGAGAGGAGAGTAGGCTGAGGAAACACTCCACAAGGGAATGTGTTCGAAAAAGGGTGAGAGGCTGCCAGCTCTACAGGCAAGGGTTGATGTAACTGGGCTCCTGAGCCGCACAAGGGAGCCACAGAAAGATTAAGGTCAGTCAAGGGAGCCGTGTACTCGAAAAGGTTGAAAACCTCTGCCCTATGCAGTTGGCATGATAAGGCACTTATTAACCTCTCATAAGCCTCTTCAGACATTCTCAGATAGTAAACATGGGAGGGAGGGATGTGGGGATGATCCTGCTAGCACTGACCCCCTCCCCATTATAGTTCTCATCACCATGGGGCTGATGTGGGGGGTGGGGGACGGACGTTGTTGCTCACCTGGCTTCTCAATGCCATTGTTGAGGGAGAGGGACAAGGCAGTGGGGAGCTCAGCCTGCAGCGGAAGGAGCATCAGATTGGTTCCACTACTGTACCCACACCAAGCTGAGCTCTCTGCTGCCTTGCCCCTCTCAGTAACTGGCAGCAATGCATGTTGTTGGGAAGACAGGTGAGCAACATTGCCCCACTGTCCTGCTGGCCACTACTGTTCATCACCCTTTGTGAGTGGGAAGGTGACTGAAGCAGGGAGCCTCCTATGCTCATTGAGGCTGTCTGTGTCTGTGTTAGAATCCCGACTTTCCAGAGTTTCTAAAATGCGCAGTGAGGCTTCAGAAATACAGTTTCAACTTATTTTCTTCTGGATGCAACTCAATATTTCCAAATACCTTATATCAGAAGATGTACCTGTCCCAAGTAGTACCTGCAGAGGGCTATAGTTGCTGTGTTATCTGGAAGTTCCATATTCACTGATTCGCAGAAAAATTACACCAGGGCAGAATCAATACTTAGGTTTAATAAATACCTCCTTTCCCCCAATTTAAGCTAACATTTCTACAAGAAATATGGGGAAAGCAGTAAATCAGCTTTTCCTGCCTTTTCTGAGCACTTAACTGACTTTCTGGATGACACATGCACTTTATCAATACTGATAAATATTGGCCATGTATAGAAGCTCAGTGTCAATAATGATTTCTATCTGCTCTCTTTTCATTGCCTAAAGATGCCACAAATGAAGCCATTGAGACAAGGAGAGCAGAGTTGTTATGAAAACTGAATGTGCAGTTCATGTAGGATTGTAATGGGAAGAGCACTTCCTCCTCTAATAGTCTGTAGTGTGGAACAAGCAAGTGTGCCACTCGATGGTTCCCAGGAAAGTAGACATGACCACACTCAAGCTTAGATTCTATTCCTCCTTTCCATTCTCATCAGTCCTCCCTTTACAGCAGGAATGGGGGAACCGGTGGCCCTCCCAGATGTTGCTAGACAACTCCCACCATCTCTGACCCACGACCTCATTTGCTGGTTGGGAACTGATGGAAACTGACATCTGGAGAACCAGAGGCTGCTATATAGAGCACTCAAACTCCATCCCTGGTGACAGAACCATAAAGGAGATATTGGGTGTTTAAAATGATCCCCATGTATAACTATCAACCCCTTATTAGTGGGTTCCACCACATCATGGGAGTAGCAGACAACATCTATTACAATGGTCCTCTGTCTGAGCAAGAGCTCATTTTGAACTGTTTGAACTCTGTCTAGGATGGTTCAGCTTTCCCCCCTGGTGATGCATGTGTCTCAAATTTCTCCACCTTCGCTGTGGTCCAATCGCCTTTCTACCCAAAGAGAGCCAGTCGCTGCTTCCCTTCCAAAGGCGAGGGAGGGGTCCTTGACCATCAAGCACAAAGAGGGTTTGCAACAGCCAAACATACAAAACATGGTCTGGATTTTGACTAAGTTCATTGAACTTGGTTTCCATTAAAATCAATGAGACTTAGTTTAGTCATAACTCAACTGCCACACTGATTTCAATGGACCTACGTTCAACTTACCAACTTACTCGCCATGGAACTCCATGTCTCCAAGCATCAGAAAATTTCCCTCTCCCAGGTAATGAGACTTCTTTATGATGAATGACTACTGTATGACATAGAGCCTTAGTCTTGTTGCCTTCATGTACGAACAGGAATAGGAAGTGACTTCACAGGGTTGTTAAGGCAATGGAAACTATAATGCACTCCGCTCATCCAATCTTGAATAGCTAATAGTTCACAGACAAATTCATAGATGCAGGAAGATTATTGATGTTTCCCCATTTTATACTGCAGCTATTTCATCTTATGATAAACAAGAAATTTCCCCTCTAAATCTCTGAGTATTAACAACAAAACTGTTCTGAAAACATACAATACACTGGAAATCCCCTAATGCTTCTAATGACATATTTGATCCAAGTTAGATCATTCTGCACATTACAGAGTTTTGGCCTCTTTCTGGTTTCGACAGCTGCTTATAGGACATCTAAGACTTAATTGATATAAAAAGAACGGGCGTGCTGGAACGTGCAGAATGAATCACAGCATTTTATCAGTGAGTCTGGTAGAATTGGTTGTGCTGAAGTGAAAGTTTTTCTTACATCAGAATGACTTCCAGGCCCTTGGGGGGAGGGAAATGCTTCCATGTAGGAGGAAGAGAATGGTTTCCCAATTATTCCCCCCCCCCAACTCCTTATCATGCATTTCTGGGACTCTTTACAGCAGCTTTCATTTCTCATGTGCCTGCGGGTGATGTTTCAGGATTCAGACAAGCATTCATACTGAAGGGTTGGGCAACCTTTTGGGGCCCCAAGGGCCACATAAAGGGGTGAGAGGGTGGTTGAGAACTACATGTCAGAGAGCATGTCATGTTTTCAGCCAGCCAAGTTCACTCACATATATATAGACAAGGGAGCAGGGGCGCATTCTTCACTAACTCAGTTGTTCCCCTGTGACAGATTTATGATCCGTGGGGCCCTGTGCACAGCCCTTTGGGGAGGACCTATTTATTCACCTTAATAAACATGACTATGTCGGGGGGGGGGGAATGACACGGTTAAATGCTTAAGAATGAGATAGTTAACAGCAGCATCTTTCCACTAGTATATTATTAAACAGTATTTTTTGTTGCTGTTGTTTCTGATTAGTGATATACGCATATGTAGAAGTGGGTGGCACTGTGGTCTAAACCACTGAGCCTAGAGCTTGCTGATCAGAAAGTCGGCGGTTTGAATCCCCGCGACGGGGTGAGCTCCCATTGTTCGGTCCCTGCTCCTGCCCACCTAGCAGTTCAAAAGCACGTCAAAGTGCAAGTATATAAATAGGTACTGCTCCGGCGGGAAGGTAAACGGCATTTCCGTGTGCTGCTCTGGTTCTCCAGAAGCGGCTTAGTCATGCTGGCCATGTGACCCAGAAGCTGTCTGCGGACAAATGCTGGCTCCCTCGGCCTATAGAGCGAGATGAGTGCCACAACCCCAGAGTCAGACACGACTGGACCTGATGGTCAGGGGTCCCTTTACATTTACCTTTTAGAAGCAAAAGGAAAACACTTCTCTTCCTCTAAAAATAAAGCTTATTGAAAGGAACAAAATGAATGAAAGTTTGTTAAATATTCATAAAATGTACAGGTATACGTGTTTTCTTTCACATTCCCTTCACAGAAGGTTGTTACTTGTTGTGATTTACCTCTTGCAGTGAAGAACCTTCCTTTGCTAATGTTGCTGAACTCCTTAAATACTCTTGAGATATAGTAAAACGAAAGTAGATTTTGGCACTTGAATGATCTTTCCCCAGTTGCTTCCAATGGTGGAAGGTAGCTTGGGCACCCAGAGTGGTCATGCTGAATGAAGGTCTCCTAGGGCTGCCTGTGGTCCACAGACTGGCCAGTGTGAGAAGTTGATATGTACAGCAAGAAGTTGATATGTACAGTTGATATGTAGTGGAAGGGCATGGGCAGCGGTGATGGAGCTAGGTGGTGGTAGAGTCAGCCGGAAGCTCAAACCATCGTATTGAAAGTCATTTAGTGCAGACCATGGTCCATTTAGAGTAAGCGTGGCAGTTTTAGAATGGAGGTATCACAAAGTCCCATATGAGTCTAGTACTGAAATCTGAAGCTTTAGGGAAAACGACCGCCTTCCTTAAAGATGCCCATGTAGTCACCTGAAGAAATAAATCAGACAGGATTTGTCACAGTGAAGAGTTTGGAAATTTTGAAATAAATAAGGGGTTTGCAGAAGGGATTGTTGAGGTGGATGGAGTTGGGGCGGGGATGCAATGGGAAACCACTTTGAGAGGGATATACCAGCTTGAAAAGAGCTTTAGCCTTTAATCCCCTCCCCCCTACTTCCTCCTTAAATTGTCTTCCTGGATTGAACAGCTCTAGTTTAGAAATCATTCTTTGGCTACATACAACAAGGAAAATCTCCCAATGTATCCATCCAATCCTATGCAGATAGGTTTATATGGGTCTGGGATTCATATTATCTTTTTGTTTCAGCATTGTACACTCTGTCATACACTCACAACAATGCTACCAGGATCAAGTGTTTAAAAGCAGCAGCAACTCAAAGGAATGGATCTCAGCCCTTGATCTACATTCAGCAACACAATGCCAAAAAAAAAACTTCTGAAAATGTGTGTGTGTGTGTGTGCGTGCATGCATGAGTGAGTGAGTGAGTGTGTGCATGTTCCGAAGCATTCGTGAAACCACATGCTAAGCTCAGTCTGCATTTGCAGCTTTAGTTATATAAATGGTCTTTATTTACAGGGGGAAATATGTTTAGCCTTAGTTTGATGGGGCACAAGAAACTATGGCGGAGAGGGGGAGGGAGAGAAAAATTATGCCTGAGTAGCTTAAAACAGCAGACAAGCTGTTGATCAGAATGCTGGAAGACATGACAAAGATCAAATGTTATCGGGGGAGGGAACCCCACAAACAGAAGATTTCTTTCCTTTGAGTCATGTCTGTGGCTCTCCTGCATAGGATGATTCAATTAGAGGAACAACTCTATTATTATTCAACCACATAATCACATTATGGGTTGATTACTGGACTATGATCTTGAACACACACATACAGAGCCTTGCTTCCTTCAGTGATGTTCTCCTAATGTTTGTATTTATAGGGTTGTGTTTTGTCCTTTAGCCACTGCAAAGATATTAGAGCAGTGAGTTAGGAAACTTTAGTCTATCACAGGTCAACACTTTGAAATATCTGAATCCATTAAAGATCAGAAACAGGCCAGTTTCTTGTCCAAAAGTGTGAGAGAGAGGAGAGGAAAGGAAACACCCTCCAGACTTGTTCTTGCTAAAGAAGTTGTTTGTATAAACCTATGACCCCCAGGACAAACATAATTACTGAGATATCAATTATGCAGGGAATGCTATAGACCAGGGGTGGCCAACTCCCAAGAGACTGCGATCTACTCACAGAGCTAAAAACAGGCAGTGATCTACCCCCTTTTGGGGGGTTCAGGTCAAAGTTGTTTTTTGGGAATGCAGGGCAAAAATGTTTAGCTTTTTTTAGGGGAGCCAAACTTGTTGAGCTTCTTTGGGGGGAGTCAGTGATCTACCAGTGATCTACCACAGACGTCCAGTGATCTACCGGTAGATCACGATCTACCTGTTGGATGTGCCTGCTATAGACAACTTATGTTTAACCATTGGATTTATATGGACTCTTCAGCTGAGCTTCCTGGGACCACTTCTTGCATTGGTTGCACCTCCCCCAGGATTCCACCCCATGCCACTCTGGTTATTTTACAGTGGGAGAAACAATAACAACAGAGATTACTATAGCCCAGAGGTTACACCTACACTTCTCACATTAGATGGAGACAGTTCCCATTCAGAGGTTGTGATCCAAAGAAAGTGAATGGTGCTCCATGCCTCCCACATTAATGGGAGTTAAGTTAGTCGCAAGTGTAACTTAAGTGGGATTTAAACCCAGTGAACTGTTCCATTCCAAGTGACTGCCTCAACAGTATGAGGGTTCTGATCCTAGGTTCCAAAGGTACCCTGGACAGCTCCTTTTGGGCTGGAAACTGCAAGAGCAGAGCTCAAATGTTGTTTCAGCACAAGTTTACCTCAGCCTTAAATAGGAGCTGCAGCTCTATCAAACTCTGCTTTCAGTAAAAGAAGCTTCTTCCTTTATAGGGACTCAACCTGGTTTAAGAGTCATTGGCTCCGATAGATTGTGGGTCAGCGAGGACTTCTGGAGACAGAAGACTCAAATCCCAAACAGCCGGCCATCAAGGCTGCTTACTCAGTCACGCCTGCCTAACATCAAGAGAAGTACTTATCATGTTCCTTCAGAGCTTTCTCTGGGCCTTTGGGGACAATTTAATGGCAGCTACTTAAGTGTGCAAGGAGAGGGAATGAAGTACCACAATAAGTCAGGCAAAGAGAAGACAAGCTCCATTGCTTACTGAAGAAAAATGTTCATTGCTGTCACTCTGCTGTTTCAGAGTTCAAAACGTCTTCTTGAGGATCTGTGAATGCTTATGGATTTCATAGACTCCAAAACCTTGTTCTGAAAAACTGAACTCAGAAAAGAGCTTAAAACAGCTACTTGACTTCGACGTCTTATGAATTACTGGAATGTAGGTGAATAAGTAAACTGCCTCCACTGAAAATGCATTGCAGATGAAAGTGCTCTCTGTGGCTTTTGATCTGTGATTACTCATTCACATGTACAAAACATCACCCAATGTTACAGGAATTACCCAATGAGCATGTACATCTGAAGCTCATTAAGTAGGAAAGGGGATGCAAGAGGGGTGGTAATAGCTTTTTATTATTTGTATCTGATAAGATACTTAAATGCTAAATATTGTGATCAGGATCTAACCTGAAAGTGGTGTACCCAGTTAGAATTGAGAATGATGGTCAGGAAAAGGATTCAAGCACCTGTTGAACTAAGTGGGATAGTTAGGAGAATAATGCATTTGGAAAAAGGATGGATGAATCTTCCAATTCCAGTGTTTCTCATTTTCTAGTCTTAAATTTAGCACTCCACATTTCCACACCAGTTTGCAATTAAAAAAAAAACCCATCAGAATTTTGGTGTGCATTTCTCTTAATATACACACTTGTGTGCAATTTTGCACAATATATACAATTTTACATAGGAATGTTCCCATAGCAACGTTTCTTCAAGGCAATTTTCCCCAATATATGCATTTTTATGCACGCTTTATTATGTGTGTGTTTTTCTACACATTATTTTTCTGAAGAACTGCACTGCAAAATTCAGGGAAGTGCAAATTTTGAAGGTTGACTACATTGGGATTCTTGTGTTGTTTCAGAAACTGCAAGTTAGACAGATTTGCCTTTAAATCTGAACTGAATCAATTTTTCCCATCCCTAATAACGAGCGGAGAAGGCTTCATATGTTCCATATAAAGCAGCCTTATTCTGAGTTGGACCACACAGTTACACTGATTTCCATCTGCTTTCTTTATAAGACATATGGATATGGATGATATAAGGCCACCTCAGCTCAATTTCAAGATGTGCATATTTATGAAATAAACAAATAAATATTGCCAGGAGGTGAATTTTTCTCTCACGGAAACCTAAATCAGATATCACAGCTTGTCTATTAACAGTGCATTTCAGAAACACCCATTCCCACAAAATTGCAGCAGTTTTGTGTCGGCTTGATCCAAGGCCAATTACATGACCCATGAATGAATGGACTGAGAAAATCTCAGAAGGTTTATGAAACACAAGAGGTCTAAAGCAGTCAACACCCAGTGAATTCAAACACCTTCATTCATGAATGTTCAGACGCTTGTGATGTTTCCCAGTAAATTACCAGCTATAATCCCCCTAGCTAAGGGAAAGAAGAGGGAAAGGAATTTAATGTGTTTGACATCCAACAGACAATATTATTTCAAAATATTGAGAAGGCCTCCTTTTCTGGAAGGCTAAAAAGCAAAGAGGAGAAAGGACACATCTGCAGTTCTCTTTTCTTTGTTCTTTTTTCTTTTTTTAATGCATGGTCATTGCCAAATATAATGCATTTAAAGCATTGCCAGATATCCTGTCTTTAAAGACCACCATGGTTCCGTGGAAAGGAACATGCCTCTTCTGCGTCGCCTCATTAAAAGGCAGGATGTGGATCTGGAAACTGAAGAAACTACAGGGCTTATCTTTGCTTCCCTTGTGCAGGTTTACTCAGAACAAATCTTACTAAATTTGATGGAACTTTCCCCCTCCCCACCACCATCCCCCCACAAAATGTGTGTAGAATTTCAGACTTAGTTGAGTTCATACCTAGTCACCGAGCTTGACTTCAGAAGCATTATACAACATGGTGGTATGGTGGAGAACAGGAGGTTCAAGTGATTGACATTTTCTGCTCTCTGCATTGCTTGGAACATTCAAAGTTCAGCTTTGTTATCTATCCCCCTCAACCCCCAAATAAAAAAGCATTTCAGATGGACAAGCTTCCACTATGCTTTCTCACCAAAACAAACAGGAAATATAATCTGTCAGCATGTTTGGCCCAATCCCAAATCTCAGGGTCTCAAGGAACAATCCCAGTCAGACCAAGGCATAATCCCACCCCACCCCCCGCCACCACTGCATGTCTGCTTTCCTGTTCACATGACCATCATCTGAAGAATCACAAGATGTTCTTCCAAAGCATGAATGCAAAGCAAAAACAAAAACACCCTATTTCCATTTCCTGGTCTTTGAAGCATCTGCCCTGTCCTCAGACCACTACAAACCCAACAGGCACAGTGGAAGTACATAATTAGAGATCACTACAGTTCCTTTCGAGCACCGCAAGGCAGATAGAATGTCCCTTTGGAAACTGTGTCAAGTAGTAACCATAGACAGCCAAGAGCACTTTGGAAAATGTGCTAGCGAAAGTGCAGCACAAGCGAATAGGAGTAAATGAGTTAAAGCTTATTTACTTGCTTATTTACTTCAATATATCTGAAGGAGCATCTCCACCCCCATCATTCAGCCCAGACACTGAGGTCCAGCGCTGAGGGCCTTCTGGCGGTTCCCTCACTGTGAGAAGCGAAGCTACAGGGAACCAGGCAGAGGGCCTTCTCAGTAGTGGTGCCCTCCCATCAGATGTCAAGGAAATCAACAACTATCGGACTTTTAGAAGACATTTGAAGGCAGCCCTGTTTAGGGGAGTTTTTAATGTATGGTGTTTTATCGCTTATTATTATTATTATTATTATTATTATTATTATTATTATTATTATGCCACTTACTTCTGCCCATCCACTGCCCCCGACATACACATAAAATTAAAGGGGAAGCAGTAGCATCAAAATTGTACCAGTTATTAGAAGCCCTGTCTGAACATTATCTAAGCAGTGCACTGAGGGGAATGGCATCACATGCATCCAACTGGTGTGTGGGCTCGTTCCGCATGATCCTTGAAAAAGCATGAGTTCTGATCACATGTTCAGGTAACATTTATTCTAATAAGATCTGGACAGGGCTCAAGTAATAAACATCCATGCATGACCCAGCTGAGGTGGTGTGGGTCTTCTGTTCTTCCCTCTTCCTCGCACTAGAAAGGCAGGCATTCAAAATAAAACTTGAGCAGTCTGGAAAAACAACAACCCTGTTTTAATCTGCCATCTTCAAGAAGTCTTCAGGTGCCTCCTCCACCAGAGGTCCAGAGGATAGCAGCATGAGAACAGGCCTTTTCTGCAGTGCCTTCCCATGTGTGGGATGCTCTCCCCAGGGAGGTTCAGCTGGCACCTTCATTATACACCTTTAGGTGCCAGGTGATGTCAGGGACTACGCAGAGGAAGAAAGGTGGAGACCGCCTCCCCAGCCTGACCCTTCCAGAGAAGAGGAAGACAGTTCAGAATTACAACAGGGGTTTGAAGGAGGTCACAGCTCAGAGGAAGATGAGGGGGAAAGTTGGGAAATAATGGGAGAGGAACAGCTGGCCGACACATTATCACTAAGAAGCATTCCAGACCCACCATCTCTCAGAACCCGGCAAGCCTTAAAAGAAGGAGAGCAAAGAGCTGGAAGACAGAGGGCACTGCACTTAGTGGCACCAGTAGAGGTGATGATGATGATGAATGAGGAAGTGGGAGAGACGGGGGTGTGTGGAGATTTACTCGGGACAACACCATTATCCAAGAGGCTGTGTTCTAAGCCTCTCTCTGTAAATATTGAATAAAAAGCAGGTGGTAAGGACTTTTCCTTGTCTTTGTACATTCCTGGCAACCGGCCATGAGAGTTGATTACAGCCACCTGACAGGCGAAAACGTTCCTCTTTAGCTAGGCCTTTGGCTGATTGACATCCAATGCCTTTTAAAAATGTGTTGCGGAAGGGGTTGTGTATGTTCTTATTATGTATATATTGTGATTTTATGTTGTGAACCGCCTTGAGATCTACGGCTATAGGGCGGTATACAAATTTAATAAATAATAAATAAACAAGTATCCAAAGTGTGTGTCTTAATGAAGCTATGCTAAAGGCAGCCCTACATCTAAACTGAATTCAGCCACCTGTCTATTCAATCCTATACATTTGTGTCTACCCAGAACGCAGGTCCTACGGAGTTCAGTGGGGCTTATTTGCCCATGTGTATAAGATTGCAGCCTGTGTGTCATTTCACCTTTGGAAAGGGAAGGCACCCTGCTTATTCTCTCCCCTTAAAGTTACCGTATTCACTGGAAACAAATCTCCATTGCCTCCAGCGAAGAAAGGGAACCCTGCACATCCACAGATACACGCTGCCTAAAATGCCAGGATTTTTAAAAACAGAAACCAGCAACTCCCTACTTGACTGGGTTTCTTCTTATCTTGTATGCTTTAACATACTCCAGCAGCCTGCTACAGACAGCACTGAGGGAAAGCAGCCTCAAATTAGTCTAGCAAAGAGAAAAGGGGGTGTGATGGGAGGAGGAGACGACTGCTCACTTTCTGCATCTATTCCTGCCAGCTGTCCACTCTGGCATATAGCTGGCCAAAGCAACTCTCTCGCAGCATTACAGAAAGTGGGAGGAGGAAATAGGGACAGAGCAGAACCCAATAGCAGGAGAACAAAACACCGGGGAAGCTTGAATCGCTGGCTTTCTGCTATAAGAGGATGCACACACACAACGCCTCTCATACTAAACTGGAATGTCAATGTTTGAACATAAAATTCCCTGTAATAGTACTCTAATGCGATGGGGTTTTTAAAAGCATTTGAGGAAACATCTGTTTATGGAGTGTCCTGGAGGAAAACATGGAATGAGGTGGCTTCATTAACATTTTCAAAATGTTCCCCCCTCCCAAATACCAAGCTTTTCATTAATGGTATGAGCAAGACCACTTTGCTAATAGCATGTGTCAATTTCATTAAAACACACACACACACACACACACACACACACACACACACACACACACACATGCTTATGGGCCCCAATATGCACCTAAACAATGCTATTACATTAGATTGCTTTGTGACATAAGTTTAATTGATTTTTTTTTCTAATAAGGGCGGGCTACTTCAATAGGCCCCAAGTATGTTTCCTAGAATCTTTATCAAAGTATATCAGGCAGAAATTAAGTTTATAATAGTATCCCAAAATTATTACAACGGTAGGAAATATTTTGAAAACTAATAACTGTTCCCAGGGGTGGGGGATGGGGAGGTTGTAGAAACTGAAAATGGGTCATTGGTACAGCTCAACTTCAAGTTATGACACTGGAAGTGTAACCCCAAATATTTAAAATATGTTCCAGGGTCAGAAAACTGAAATCTCAGCCCAAAATTAGTCAATGGTTTGGGTTGATATCATACCCAGAGTACATCCAGTGAAATTTAATGAGATGAAAGTTCTTCCCTTTATTTCGATGGGTCTGAGTATGGATAACATTGGCTATCATAAATGCTAATTATTTATAGGCCTGACCCAGGATATTTTGGCCTTTGGCTGATTAATATTCTATGGGCTTTTAAATGTGTTTGAGAGGGGGAGTTATTATTTTGCTCTGTTTCGTTTTTGTTCTAAATTATTTATTTGTGCTTTTATCTTGCAAACTGTCCTGAGATCTTCGGATGAAATGCTGTATATTAATAATAATAATAATAATAATAATAATAATAATAATAATAATAATAATAATATGTTCACCCCCTCCAAGAGTGGTCAAAACCCCCTCCCTCTGTTTTCCACATGTGTCTCTCACTCATAGTGGTGGCTGTGGGTAATAATAAAGCTAATCATTTGCTGCCCTTTCATGATACCCGAAATCAGCTGCCTGAGGCGTCTTCCTCACTCTTCCGGATTGGGAGGATTACCTCTGAACTAAGAAAGAGTCTTGAAAGAAAGATATTGTGTATATCTCTTCCATAAATTCTGCTCCCCCAGAACTCTGAGACCATCCAGGAAGCTGAAATTTAGTAGACATGTGGTCCAAGACATGTGGTTCAGCAGTAAAGACAGAAAATTACAAAACTCTACATCAGATAGTCAAAACCTGAAGTTTGTGTCAGAATAAATGCCATCTTTACAGCTTTACTTTATGCAATGTATGGGACAGAACACTTGAATTCAATCCCACAAGAAGTAGTCAATCAATCAATTAATTTATAGCATTAGCCCTATGGCCATAGCACATAGTAAAAGACCAGGTAGTAGCCTGACACGATTATGCAGAGAATACAACAGTTAAAACAATTGGAAGTAAAATCGAACAGGTTAAAACAAATAAAATAAAAATAAAAAGCACTAGCAGGCGTATTACATATTACAGGCCCTGAAACTCAGGACCACCTTTTTGGCCAACTTCCCTTAGCCTTAGTCTTATGTATATTCTCAACATGGAGACTGTCGTCACAAGAAGTAGTAATGACCAGCTTTGATAGCTTTAAACGGGAATAAGACAGATTCATGAACGAGGCAGTATTCCAGTTGATGGGAATTGTGTGTGGGGTGAATACTGTTGCAATACAGTCCTACTTTCTGGCAACGGCAGTGAAAGCAGCAGCACTGGGAGGAAAGAAGAGGAAGGGGTTGTTCCTTCCTCTCTCTACACTGCTGAGTGAAGTAGTGTGCAAAGTCCAAGGGACCATGGAAGATGGAGTTTTTCTGAAGACTAATTCAAGTCCACGTCTTCCATTGGCCCCTGGACAAAATTCCTTCCGTTAAGAAAAGGGAAGGCACAGGGAGACATGGTGGGGAAAGAGGGATGGAAGCTGTGATTTCTTCCAAGGCTTGGATTTTCATAGAATCATAGAATCATAGAGTTGGAAGAGACCACAAGGGCCATCCAGTCCAACCCCCTGCCAAGCAGGAAACACCATCAAAGCATTCCTGACAGATGGCTGTCAAGCCTCTGCTTAAAGACCTCCAAAGAAGGAGACTCCACCACACTCCTTGGTAGCAAATTCCACTGCTGAACAGCTCTCACTGTCAGGAAGTTCTTCCTAATGTTTAGGTGGAATCTTCTTTCTTGTAGTTTGAATCCATTGCCCCGTGTCCGCTTCTCTGGAGCAGCAGAAAACAACCTTTCACCCTCCTCTATATCAAAGGATGTCTCCTTTGATATATTTGAACATGGCTATCATATCACCCCTTAACCTTCTCTTCTCCAGGCTAAACATACCCAGCTGGATTTTGATCCGAGTCAGATAAGAACTTGGGGATTTTAAAAGATACACACAAACACAAAGTACTTTATAGAAATTCATTATATATTGCAACCAGCGCATGATCTTTCATCAAGTTATAAAGTTATTTTTATATAAAAAAACATACAAAGTTTTAGTGGATAGAGATGAAACTGTACAGCAAATATCTGGTCAATGGAGCCCAGGGGGGCCAACTTGAATAAATTACTGTGGGGGCCCAGGTAAGGCCTGCTCTGCATAATCAATCACATGATACAGTGCATACACTCGATTTGAATGAGAATGCCCGTCAACTTTGTGGGGGGGCAGCCCCCTGAAATATTTTATTATGTGTGCCAAAGCCCCCATGGTCCATAGGAATTGGCTCCTATGATGGAGCCTTATGTGACAGTTGCAAAGAAAGAAAAGAAAAGAGCTGGATCCATTTTTATTCAAGGGGGGAAAGTACAGGTCGATAGCCAAAGGTCCAGCTGTGTTTGCATGAAGCACAGTCAGGCACCAAAAGCGCATTCCCTGCTAGTTGACTATGGCAACCACTGTGTAGACAATCTTCTGCGCACATCCATGAGAAATAGTTTCACTCACTGTGGGAAACAGGAAATTGCAGAAGAACATTCCTTTAAACAGTTTCTGGGGAATTACTGCTTTGAGATTACCATTATTTTTTCATGAACAGGACTGTAAATATGTAATGGAACATAAATATTTTGTATTTAGACTAATAAAAAATTCAACCACATAAAAGATGCATGCTCACCAAAAAATAATTGGCTTCTGTCGCATCATGTAAAAGGCAACAGCATACAAGCCAACTGCCCATACAACAAGTCAAATATTTATAGAGCTGGACAAATACCATCAGTTGGTATGTATAGGGGAAATTTCGAGCTGTATTTACAACCATTAAAAAAAAAAAGAACCAACATGTCTTACTTATGGAATGTAACATCCAAGTGCCACTATTTGAATTGCAAGAAATATACTATCTCTGAGTAAGCAGGTGTAAAAATTAAAATTAAAAAGTAATCTTTGGGGGCAAACTTGCCTCAGAGGTAGTGTTCTTCAAGACCAGTGTTACTCCCTCCCTTCCCACCATTGTGTAAAGGGGGTACCTCACTAGTAATTTAAACTGAAAAGGGTCCTTGCATTGCTTTCTGCTATCAACATTTGGAAGTAGCCAGAGGAGATTCATAAAATGGGGAGTGGCATTCCCCCAGCAGCAACAGTTTGATTATTGCAATGTGTTATATATAGGGCTGCCTCTGAAAACACCTTCGTTGTGTGCCTTCAGGTGCCAGGCAAAAGCAATGACATCCAATGCCCTTTCAAATGTGTTGTGGGAGGGTGGATTATTTGGGGGGGGGGTTCGTTCTCATCTTCAGTATGTAATTTGTGTTTTTTTAATATACAGTGGTACCTTGGTTCTCAAACTTAATCCATTCCAGAAGTCCGTTCCAAAACCAAAGCATTCCAAAACCAAGCCACGCTTTCCCATAGAAAGTAATGCAAAATGAATTAATCCGTTCCAGACTTTTAAAAACAACCCCTAAAACATGAATTTCACTCTCTGAGACCATTGACCCATAAAATGAAAGCAATAAACAATGTACTGCAGACACACAGTCAATCCATCAGTAGCTGAACTGGGTTCCACACAGACACACACACACAAGCCACAAAAAACAAAAACACAAAATAAATAGCAAAAACAGACAGACCCCAGAGTAACACTCAAAACAGAAGTGTGGCACTCAAAACGGAAGCGTAACACTCAAAACGGAGCATGTTCGGCTTCCGAAAAAAGTTCGCAGACCGGAACACTTACTTCCGGGTTTGTAGTGTTTGGGTTCCAAGATGTTTGAGTACCAAGGCATTTGAGAACCAAGGTACCACTGTATTGTAATTTTATGTTGTGAACCACCCTGAGATCTACTGGTATAGGGCGGTATGCAATTTTTAATAACAGCAGCAGCAACAGTGTGCTCATTGTGCTGCAGATGGTATGAGGTAGCAAGATCAGCAGAGCTTTACTGCAATGGCGGCCTGGAACCTCGAACTACCACCATGAACCTGGAGTTCCTGCTATCTCACCACCACCTGACCCTATTTCCATCCCAATAAGGACTGCTCCACCACCACAAATATGACATCAGTACCCCCACACCCTTCTTCATGAGCCACCACTGGAAGCAGCATGAGAGTAGTGCAAACACTGGCTATCCTCAGCCCCCCACTGTGTTTTTTTTTAAAAAAAAACATTTGAAACACAGTGTTCCCGCATAACCTTGAGAAGGGGCTCCCCCTGTTAGCAGGGAACCATTCTAGCCCCCTCCCCAAGTTCATTTTTGTGCTAGCGCATCTGCATTCCAGCTACCTGCTTCACCAAAAGGGGAGTGATGTTACCACGTTTCATCTCAGCCCACAGTGATTTCAAACAGATGTCCGAACTTTGGCAGATATATTTATTGCCTGGGGCATATGGGTACTAATAAACTAAAACTATGTTATGCCAGTCACCAACAAGTAACCATTTAGGCTTAGTGTCGCCAGATCTCAGCAGTCTTAATGTACATTTTGTCATTTGTGCCTCTTGGAAGATCAGGGCAGAGGAAGGACACATGTATTGGTAGCACAGCCAAAGTGCTAGGCAAACATTTGACCTTACTTATGGGCCACAATCAATTCCAGATAGTCAGTCTAAGCAAACAGGAGAAATGTGGGATTATGCATAGCAAGGGCAAAACTAGAATTCATTGCTACGAACTATGTTACCAGTGTCCTTGATCAAGCAGTCCATTGACTGGAGAGTATATTCTTTATATGGCTCAATTCCCTTGATGCTTTCTTGTAGACATTTATATGGGTGGTGTCCCCTTACAAATCTAGAGAACCCACTTTTATTTCAGGAAGGATAGTGGATTTTTTAGTCATTTTCAGTGCTATGCGGCAAATGTAGGGCAGGTGAAACCAAATTATAACACCTGGAAGATAATTCAATATTGTGCATGCATAATATGGCACCTTTAGCATGCATGCAGCAATATCATGCATTGGAAAGCAGATGAGTTTGCCCACCGCAACAATATGCTGGCCAAATCCTACTGCTCTAACAACCATTAAGGGCTAGAAACATTCGCAAAGAAAGCTGAGATTTGTAACAAACCAATCCTGGTAAATTAAGCCAGGGTAAAGTATGTCAGATCCTATCTCCATTCTGGAGCATGGCTACTATTGGCTGGGCTGGCCTAACTAGCGGAGGGGAAACAAGCCTTTAAATGGCGTTATGCCACCCTTTTCGTTGGCTTAATTTGCATAGGGTTCCCAGGTCATGAGACTGAGCTGAACAGGCTTAGAATCCAGCCTGAGTCTCCCCCTCTCTGGTCCTGTGCCAAACATGCCTCTTCTTCAGGGCTTACACCATCTTAAGATCCACCAGGCTGCGTCCCAGTTGAGCCGTGGTGTTGGAGATATGCCGGCATATCTCCAGCTGTACCGAAGATGATATCCACTCATCCCATTGCTCCCTAACTCTTGTATATATACATTTTTAAAAAATTGTGTGCTGCAGGTAAATAAGCAAAATACACAACCATTAGTGATTCACAGTCTGCTAAACCCATAAATCTAATCGTAGATGATGACAGATTAGAAAAATCCACAGATGTTCCATTTGCTTTTATTTGGCCATTAAAATTATTACGTTTTTGTATCAGAATTATCCATCACTTCATTTTTGTGGTTGCCTGTATTAAAACAAAATTGATACAATACGGAAATATTTGGCAGGGCTTCTCCAAATGATGAGCCAACCAGAGTTATATATCAGCGTCCCACCCTGCATGATTTTATGGCACTCATTTTCTGTGTGGAGGACCACCGGTGGTTTGCATCTATGATTAAATTGTTTAAACACACACACACACACACACACACACACACACAACTGGGCCTTGTTCCAGCAAGCTATGTGTAATCTTGCAGCGGATAATCATATTTGCATTCAGTCAGAGGCTCCACTGGATGATTCTTCCACACCCTCTTGCCCTGATGCAGCAATGTTTTTCAGTATTTAGCAGTGTGACAATCGCAATGGAAGTGTTCATGAACCACCAGTCTCGTGCACATATTGCCATGATGGATCACAGTCCCATATGCTAACATTGTAACATCAAATTACTGCTCAGCTTCATGGAACGTAAAGGACAAGCATATTTGTGCATTATTACTTTAAAACAATATTTTATCTAGAAATAGCCTGTTGTTGCTGTCTCCTCAAAGTGTGGAGAGCAACGTATCACTTGACTAACTCACCAGAAGATTGATTTCCTGCCTTTCTAAGCTGCCCTGTCAACACAGTCATTTAATGTGCTTCCAGAAAAAAAAGTATTTCATCAGGGAAATGTAATGAAATGTGGAAAGCAGAGTGCAATAAACAATTAGCACTTGTTGAATTCTTGATAACTTGGGAAGAGTAATATGCATTACTGTTGTTCAAATATGTGACATCGGCACTAAATTATATTCGTGGATCTGTTGCTTGGGCCTAGCTGTTCAAACAGATCCAAGAATTCCCTTCGATGTGCCGACCACCAGGATCATAAGCAAACTCATCAGCTTCAGTGTTGCAGCTGTCCAGCACATGTTCTTTAATGTGGTTTCTGAAAAAAGAGGCAGTTGGATCCTCATAACAGCAAGACTCTGTATCTAAAGATGGCACAGTTATGTATAAGATAGAGTCTTGCTGTTATGAGGATTCTAATTTTGTCTGTTTGTTTGGTGTCTTCTTTCACACACACACACACACACACACACACACTGAATCTGTACAATGTGGGGAACCTGGCCAACCCTCAACAAAATTTAGGGATGCACATGCAGCATTCTGATATGAGTCCCGATGTGGTGCAAATCTGACCTACATCTGGGTCCCAAATTGAATTGCCGGTGGGGTGGTGGTGGTCTTGCACAATTTAATTAGAGTTTTAAACATGTAGCCAGGAGTGGGTAGAAGCAGTAATGGTTGGAAGCACAGTGCAGCATTGCAAATCTGGCTTTCCAATGCCACACGTTGCTGCCAGTTACCGAGAGGAAGGGGAGGGGAAGGAGGGGACGAGGCAGCAGGGAGCTCAGTGTGGTGTGGGCGCAGGGGCAGGAGCCTTGGATTGGCTCCACCATGCACCCTCACCAAGCTCCCCACTGCCTTAAACCTCCTCTCAGCAACTGGTAGTAATGTGCGGCATTGGGAAGCCTGCTTAGCAACCCCCTGGTACCCACTTTCAGCCTCTACTGCTTCTCCCAGGGTAGGGTGGGGGGTCCCAATGCTCTCTTCCAGGCTTCCATTTTTGGAATAGAAATCACGGCAAAGATATAGTGGGAGACAGCAGAGAAGTGAAATAATTTCTTCAACCCAAAAATAAAAGTGTGGGAAATTCTATCCTAATAAAGTGACTGGAAAGAAATGTGATTTAATATCAATGATATACCTGTATGCTTTACTATGCAATGCTGTGTTCTGATTTGTACCAGTATTTGCTAACATATGGGCTATGAACCTTCCAGCCATTGTGGCCTCCCAGAGGTTTGAAAGCCTCTCATTTTTGCAGCAAACCTGGATGGGGATATCAAGTATTTGGTCAGACACAATACATGGCTGGCAGGCTGTATTTGTTACAGGTGGGTAGCCGTGTTGGTCTGCCATAGTAAAAAATAAAAATAAAAAAAATTCTTTCCAGTAGCACCTTAGAGACCAACTAAGTTTGTTCTTGGTATGAGCTTTCGTGTGCAGGTATCTGAAGAAGTGTGCATGCACATGAAAGCTCATACCAAGAACAAACTTAGTTGGTCTCTAAGGTGCTACTGGAAAGGCTGTATTTGGTTCAACGTGTCACAAGATTTCACCAGTCACACTTCACTTTAGATAGAACTTCAAGGGTGGTATGTAATAGGTGTGTGCACCAACCACAATATTCATCTGAGTCAGCACTTCATAAAACAGTCTCTTTTGTTATGAGGCACTTTGCAGGCTGGCTCATTAGATGCAGGGTCCATTTGAAACAACTTCACACACACAAACACACTTCATTTGGACAGTTTGCTTTTTTAAAAAATATATGGCTGTAACGTTTTCCTCATTTTGACAGAAGTGGGTCGAATTTGCAGGCATGCAACACATTGGCCCCTCCGCAGAGGACAAAGCCTTCCTATTTCATTTTAATTTATTTATGTGTTTATTTCAAAAAGTATTTCGATGAAATTTGAAGAAAAGGTCAACCTTTCTGAGGATATGATACCTGTCAAATTTCAGAAGATTGACCTGCAAGAGAATTGCCCATATTTTTTGTGGGAAATTGATTGGAAAATTACAGACACAAGGGAAGTATTACTGGGTAAGATACCTGCCAAATCGCAGAGAAATAATCCCAATGTTTTTTTATATTAAGGAATATTTAAATTTGATGGTGGGAAGAACTGAATTTTAGCTGTTTAATTTTTATAGAAAGCCAGATGGGTCTCCACCTACTTAGATCCCAAAGTAAGCTTTTGCCCCTGTAGGTGAGACAGACTAGGAGCAGAACCAGCTTGGGATTCTCCTCAAGGAAATTGAGTTTAACTTTTTGAGCACCCTTCTCAACTCCTCAAATGACCATATAGTAGACAGTCTTTAGGATAGTTGGTTCCCAAACCTATATAGCACAAGCATTTACTTTTAAGACAGCAAAGGGGGTTAACTCACTGAGGGCACTAAATAAAGTAAGGAGGGTTGAAAGTTTTCCAATAGTGATGTTCAATAAATGCTGCGCAATAAGCGGTGCTTGAATCTGGCCAATGGTGAGATGTCAGGTTAAAGGGAGTTCCCCGAGGAAGAGCGATTGGTTGCTAAACCACTCTGGGAACTGTAGCTCTGTGTGGGGCATAATTGTCTCCTAACAACTCTCAACATGCTTGAACTGCAGTTCCCAAGATTATTTGTGGGAAGCCATGACAGTTAAAGTGATGCTGTAAAGTGCTTTAAATATATGCTCTAGATGCGGCCGAAAATTGGCAGCAAAAAACAACAGCAGCAACAACATCACCAATCAGGTCCATAAGGTTGCCCGTGGTTCAGCAATCCACCACTATATGCAACCATGCCAAAAATGGATTCTTCAGCATCCTCCTCATTGGGACTCAACAGTCACCTCCTTAATGTTGCTGCAACAATGAATACAGTTCCCAGCTCTTTGGCTTGCAGCACAACGTCCCTTCTCCAAAAGGCCATTCCTAACCTTCATTCTTTTCATTTGCACGGCTTACTCTTACTGCATTTACCGGCTTGATTTTACTTTGGGGAGTGAACCGCCCAGTTTCTGATTACTTTGTTTTCTAACCACTGAGCTCTGCAAAGGAAATAATAGTAGTTTTCCATTCTGGTTATAAAAGGGCAGAGTAACCCCCGAGATAAAACAAATAGCAATTCCGAAACTCTTCTGAGGCTTGCATCATATCCTTACATGAGTTCAATGGACTGAACAGAAGGTGAACTTTGATCCATGTCTGCTCCTTTGCATGCTTGGTTACAGCGTTGTTTTGAGTTACAGAAAAGGAAGCGCGGGAAGAAAACACTGCAGCAAATAGCCGCCCACAAAATAAAAGGTGTGAGGATTTTGTAGGGAGCTGCAGCATTTTTGTATGACTTGCAGCTACCCTTTGCAGATTGAAGGCGGCTCACTCCGTCGACCAGCTAGGCATTTGCAGAGGCTGATAGCGATTAAGATATTTTGCAAGGGATGATACATTTTAAGAAATAATAAATCTGGCTCCCCAGCTGGTCACCATCTGCGATACGTTTGATGTGAAATAATCTACATCGTTGCTGTATGGGCTCACGCAGATGACACAGGCTCCTACTGGCTACAAGGGGAGGTGACATCACAGGAGTGTCATGAAAGCCCTGTGCTGTATCCAGAGGTGAAGAAAAGCTCTTCTGTCTCAATAGTAAAAGCCCTTTCACTTCAGCGTTCTTGTTGGCAGCACAGTGGCTACTGCCAGAACTTTGAAGTCCATCAACTGTGGGATGCATCTTTTAAAATTCAGCTGCGACAGCACAGGCTGCAGGGAAGCCAACCAGCTAACCTAACCCCAGGGTCAAGAGTTGGCATGGTGGGCACTGGTTGAGGGCTCACACTCCAGCAAGGAGCCTACTGACACCAGGAGCAGACATCCCTGGTGGTGTGGTTCTACTGCACTGACCTCCCCCCCTACTGCCTCCCCCCTCTCTCTCCTGGTAAGCAACATTGACCCACCTGCCATGAAACTAGTGCAGCAGCTCTGCCTCATCTAATGAGCTGCATCTGGAAACTATTGGAAAGGGTGCTATTGGAAAGGCATACAAGCTAAATTCTTTCCATTTTGAAGATGCCTATTGCAATGAGAGCTGGACCATCAAGAAGGCTGATCGCCGAAGAATTGATGCTTTTGAATTATGGTGCTGGAGGAGACTCTTGAGAGTCCCATGGACTGCAAGAAGATCAAACCTATCCATTCTCAAGGAAATCGGCCCTGAGTGCTCACTAGAAGGACAGATCCTGAAGTTGAGGCTCCAGTACTTTGGCCACCTCATGAGAAGAGAAGACTCCCTGGAAAAGACCCTGATGTTGGGAAAGATGGAGGGCACAAGGAGAAGGGGACGGCAGAGGATGAGATGGCTGGACAGTGTTCTCGAAGCTGCTAACATGAGTTTGGCCAAACTGCGGGAGGCAGTGAAGGATAGGCGTGCCTGGCGTGCTCTGGTCCATGGGGTCACGAAGAGTCAGACACGACTGAACGACTGAACAACAACAACAAATTGCAATGTACCTGAAGGCTGCTGGTGTAATTCAGTAGACATACCAGGGGTGCCAACTTGAATAAAATATTGGGGGGGGTAATCCCCACCCCACATAATTGATCACGAAACATGGCACATGAATACCATTTGCTCATCAACTGGGGGGGTGGTGGGGCTCAGTCCCCTCAAATATTTTATGGGGACGTGGAGGGACCTCGCCACCTAGGAGTTGGTTCCTATGAGCCATACCAAAATGCCAGCCAATCCTGGTCTGCACTACATTATTATTAGAGAGGGTAGCCATGCATGTAATATATTCCAAGATCACCTTTTTCTGCAAGCATAGCATACCAGCCAAGAGGGCTGGCGTATTAAATATTTACATATAGAAATTCCATAGATGTGCTTCTGTAGACCACATGGTTAATTTGGTCAGCCTTTGCTCTCCCTTATCTGCACTGCCTCTCACAGTGCCGCACCCTTCTATGCAAGAGAAATCGCAGTTCTTCAATCAAATATAAAAACTACAGAAGATAAAGGGGGGGCACACAATTATGAGATGAAGAGATCACTGTCTCATTTATTTGCTGATGAAATAACATATTTCAGCTGGGAACATATTTTCTAAGATATTAGCAATATTAAAGCCAAATATTTAATATATAACCTACTCATATTACTCATGATTTCTTTACATGATCCCACTCATCTTGAATCTATTAAAAGCTGTTAGCATTTTAACATCCAACTTCATGAGCTACGGGGCTGGGAGAGCTTTCATGCAAAACATGGAAATGTTGAAACGATTGCTTCCGATTTTATCTAACTTTTGCGCTAATTAACCCTGAATTAGGAGATGGAGTGGGATGCTCAGAGATCACTGGCTAAAAGGCCACTTTGGCATAGGATGTTGCGGGAAGAAATTGCTAATTTTGAATTGTTTTTCATCAACAGCTTCTCTCCCTCTTTTTAAATCCAATCCTTCTTCTAAGGATAATTGGGTTTTCTCCCCCATTTTATTTTCACAACATCCCTGTGAGGTGGTTTGGGATGATAAGGTCTCAATAACTCATACTAGCTACTACTTTCCTCAAGAGTTCATCTGTAAAACCTGTTAATCAAATGATTTAAAAGTCTGCTTAACTTCAATGGTCAGGTGAGGTTGTCCATGTCCAAGATCTGGCAGCTGACCTGGGAAAGACTGCCTGCCTACCTGTGGAATGGCTTATGGCAGGCCAGCCTGGGGGCTGGGATTCCCCAGGGGGTGGGCCCAACCAGCCAATTGGGTCCACCCCCGGGGGAAGAAATTGAGGCCAGGCCAGTGTTCCTCCTCGGTGTTGCTTGATCTTTAGGACATACCAATCAGCTCTGTTTCCTTCCATTTTTAGTTCTCAGTGAAGAGCAAAGCTAGACTTCATATGCAGATTTGAACATATTCCTGATTGTTTGTTCTTGTTTTAAAAACAAAAGCAGCTTGTGATCTTCAGGAGGGACTGTGGAAGTGGGTTGCTTAACTCTCCCCCCCCCCATGAACATTTTGTTTCTCAGTTGCTTCCCTCCTCCCCACAGCAACCCTTTACTGACTTACCCTTTGCTTTCACGAGAAGCATGAAGGCAGTCCATGAGCAGCCTGTGATCCCTGCAACTTTTGAGGAATGTGTTGGGCAGGGCTCTTTTGCGTTCTTTTTTATTCAAGGACCACAGTGTGGGTGCCAAGTGGACCTCTCTGGAGAAGGTATTATACAATTGGGCCGCTGCCATAAACAAGACCCTCTCCTTAGTAGGCACCAAACCACCAAAGTTGGGTTCTGGAGATTATCCTAGGGTTCAGTCAGGTATATATGGAAGGAGAAGAATCTTTCCATAATCCAATTAGGGCATTGAAGTTTAACAGTGGAGATAATCCAGCAGAGATGTTATAGCAAAGAAGGAAATTGACTAGAACCAAACCACTGGCTACACAAAATCGAAGAGCCAGTGTGTTGTAGTAGTTAGAGGGTTGGACTAAGACAGGAAACCAGGGTTCAAATCCCCCTCAACCACAGCTACCTCACAGGGTTGTTGTGAGGATTAAATACGGAGGAGGAGAACCATGTAAACCACTTTGAGCTCCTTGGAGAAAAAGGCGGGATATAAATGTAATGAATAAATAAATAAATTCAAAGCGCATTCACAGTATCCCCTTCCAGCTTATAGGAAGATCATTCATTCATTCATTCATTTGTATCCTATCCATCATAGCTCAGTTGCTTAGAGCGTGGTGCTGGTGATGCCAAGGTTGCAGGTTCGATCCCCGTATGGGTCAGCTGCATATTGCTTCATTGCAGGGGGTTGGGCCAGATGATCCTCTGGGTCCGTTCCAACTCTACAATCTAGTGATGCTACGATTCCCAAAAGCTCAGAAGAGCAGTTATATGTACTATGTCCTTCTCAAGCTTCTTTGTGAGGTGTGATTTGCTCAAGGGCACAGACAATGCTGCATGGCTGTAAAAGGCTTTCCATGCCCCTCTCCCTGGCCCAGTTCCGAAATTCAGAAAGCCTTAGTTGAGGCAAACAGTGAAAAATCAAAGTGCACCTTCCCCTCCCCCCCCCCAAGGGACATGGCACAGGGAAAGCTGACTGACGTGCATCGCAGGCAACGGAAGTGTAATCCTGCCTAGTGAGGAGTACATGTGGGGCCACAGGGGACTGCAGGCAAAGGCTAACGCCGAGAGATCTGTTTGCCGTAAGCATTTCTTTAACATATACTATGATAATTCAGAGGAAAAGCTTATCCCAGAACATTCTACCAAGGGTGCACAGTATGTTCAGTAAATGTTTATGTATGTACATTAGTTATAACATAGCTCAAGGCAATGTATTCTTAAATGAGGTGTCTCTATCAATCTTGTATCCCCCCCCCCCCCCAAGCACACTGAACGCAAGCTGCTGCAAAGGCTGTTCTGCTCCAATAAATGCTGAAGCCATTTGCACGGGAGCAAAGCAATGCATTTATTAACCAAGATTAACATCGTCCAAGTTTCCAGGGTTAGGAATTCAATTGAAAAATAAATGCCTCTTTGCATTACATTTGCACATTTTGCAATGAGCATCATGAACCAGTCGAAGCCTCCCCCCCCCCCTCCCGCAATGCTCCAGGTCGATGGGTTGTGTCCCTCTTAAACAACAGGCAATTGACTTTTGAGAGCAAATGACTTGTAAGTTCCATTTTCAAAACTGCCAGGGAGATTTCATGAGAGTGTCGTGTTGTTGCAAGGCTTTAGCATGAGACCCAATCTTGACAGATGATGCCTCAGCGGCCCAAAATTTCAATCAGATGATTTCATAGACAGAACCAGAACCTAGGGAACTCTGGGTTCTGGAGAAAAACAGCAGCCACAATTCAGCATTATGTTCAGCATAGGTAAGCCCCTTGAATCTAGAGCTTTAAACTCATTGCTTTCAAGCAGACGTAAGTGTGCCTATGCTGGATTCTGCCAGGAAAACATCATATACGTACATTGACTCGCAGCACGTTTCCAAACACAATTGTTGGTGCTGACCTTTAAAGCCCCAAATGGCCTTGGCCCTGCATACCTGAAGGAGCGGTTCCACCCCCATCACTTAGCCTAGACACTGAGGTCCACCTCCAAGGGCCTTCTGGCAGTTTCTTCACTGCGAGACATTGAAGCTACAGAGAACCAGTCAGGGGGCCTTCTGAGTAGTGGCGCCCACACTGTGGAACACTCTCCCATCAGATGTCAAAGAGATACAACCTTTAAAAGGCATCTGAAGGCAGCCCCATAGAGGGAAGTTTTTAATGTTTAATGTTTTGTTGTGTTTTTGTATATGCTAGAAGCAACCTAGTCAAAATGGCCAGGTACAAATAATATTTTTTATTGATTATTACTACATCCAATGTCATTTCTGGTCAAGAGGTCAAACTAACTGAAGCTTCTTTCAAGCATGAACCAAACAGCAAAGCAGTGGCTGGATAGATCCACTTGAATCTCAGGACAACACAGTCAGACTCGAACAAACATTATTTCCTTCAGGGGGGAAAATACATATATTAACATAGAAAATAACTGTTTGGGCTACAATCCTATGATCAGTCCTATGATACATTCCTATGATATGAAAGTAAGCCCTGTTGAATATAAGGGGCTTACCTCAGACTAAACAAGCATAGGATTGCACTGTGAAAAGAATGCAAACTTTTAGATATTATCTCAAGTTGTGACAAATTAAGTCTGTAGCCTTTTAGTCTGCAGAGCCGAAATGTGTGCATATGTATAGTGGAACCACAGATAACCCCTCTTTTGGGGGGAGATGATGATGATGATGTTACCGCCCTATACTCGGAGGTCTTAGGGTTCACAGAGTGGGATAGGCTTTGACCCACAATGCGTATTTCACACCCACCCATCCCTCTTCCCAAATTAGAAGCTAGGGGAAGGCACAGATAAATTGTGAGTTGTCAACTCCCTCAGCTGAGCTGGAAGTTACACAAAAGGCAACAGACCCACCCGCACCAGGAGACTCACAGGCCAGGAAGTCATAATTATACAAAATTGGGGTGAATGAGCAGATATTAATTATGACATAGGAAGTTTCCCAGACAGGAAAAGGCAATTAGAGTCAGGATCCTAGACATATTGGCAATTGCTCCCTAGATAGCAAGGCAGTGGCTCCTACAGACAGGACAGCCTAGAGCAGTGTTTCTCAAACTTGGTTCTCCAGGTGTTGTTGGACTACAACTCCCATCATCCCTAGCTGGCTGGTCCAGTGGTCAGGGATGATGGGAACTGTAGTTCAACAACAGCTGGAGACCCAAGTTTGAGAAATACTGGCCTAGAGCCTTGCCTTGGAGAGGCTTGACTTTAGAGTTGCAGGCTCAGAACCTGAGATCTGATATCCATCAGTCAAACAATTCCCCTTTCCGTCGCCTCAGTGTTTTGGCTTTTCACTTCATGTAGTTCTTTGAAGGATGTGATATAGTTACCCACTTGCAGGGCTAGTGTGCATGTTGAACCAGAGATTGTTTGTATTTCAGAGACTAGTATGCAAACCAAGGGGCAAACGATGTTGCCCGTAGAAAGGTTAGTCCCTGCATCCATTAAATATACCGGTAGATGGGATATTGCCTTTCATGGGAATGTGCAGGACCAATACACAAAGACTAAACTGCAGTCTGGGACTACATCATTCGCCAGTGAGTAGACTGTTGTGCATTATTATTATTATTATTATTATTATTATTATTAATAAAGTTTCCAGAATTGTCTTAGTCCCAGAGCAAACTTTAAAACAAGTCCCCCATCAAGGACTTGGAACACAACCAAGCAAGGGCTTGAGACTGGGAACGGAAATGAAGAATTAGACTTCAGAATCTCATTCATGCAAATGGAAGTTGTAAATATAATTCACCACAATACGTTTCATTCCTCCTCAGCGCAGGGTGACCAGGTCTCCTAATTTACAGAGGACACTCCTCTGACTGAAGGAGTCCTCTGTTTGAAGGGCTGTGTGGCCCAAATCCAAAGTAAAGACAAAGAACTTTGTAAATGGTTGTGGCGATTTAACATTCGGTAGGAGGAAAAGAGACTTAAGGAACAGGCACAAGCCTCATTGTGAAGAATTTCCTCCTCAGTTCCCCTAGAATGATTCACAATCTGGGCAGAAAATGGTGACTGATAGCTGATGGCCACTGAGTGGATCTCAGCTACCGCCTGAGGCACCAGAATTAAGTTTTAAAAGGTTAAGGATAGAAAGACTACCACTGTAGCTGCTGTCGCCACCACTACCACCTCTATGGTAGGCCCCACCCCTAAAAACGTTTGAGGGATTTCTTTCCACAAAGGACACTCCCCTGGTTTCAGAAGCCCTGCATTTCACTCCACCAGCTTCCATTTCCAACTTTCGGCTCAGCTCGGCAGACACAAAAACTTGCCCTGTTTTCCTCGGTGAAATGCTGGTGGCTATGTGCTCTTTCTCAGCCTCACTTGCCTCACAGCGTTGTCTTGAGGATAAAGCAAGGAAAAACCCAGTGCATACCAACCTCAGCAACTTGGATACAAATTCGATGAAAAATACTTCCATTCACATCCAGTGGGTGCCTTCTCCCTTATCCTGTGATTATAAAGCCACACAGTATACTTGAACTATAACATGCAAACATGGCCCTCGGTTCTTAGGATTCTTCCGCCACAAAAGCTCCACTATTTGGAAAATGAACGACTCCATTGTGAGTTGCTGTATAATGAGGTGGCCAGCAGCTGCTTCCACCCATGTGAAAAATGACTCAGCTGAGTTTCACTGATGTATATAAATGTCTGGGGTGGGACAATGAGACTCAGTTAAAGATCATTCTCACTTTCATGAACACTCTCTCTCTCACACACCCCACTGATAGCATGCTGTCTCTCTCCAGCTGCCCAAAAATAATATGTCCTGAAAATATTTCCTATGGTCCATGTTCTGGAAAATGCTAAAAAGTATAGTCAAAGGGCACTACGGAAAGAGAAGTGTCTGAAGTATCTGAAGAAGTGTGCATGCACACGAAAGCTCATACCAAGAACAAACTTAGTTGGTCTCTAAGGTGCAACTGGAAGGATTTTTTATTTTTTATTTTGTTTTGGCCACGGAAAGAGAAGTCAGTGTTGGAAATTGGGGGGTACTCTGGGTAGTTTTGTTGGATTCTGCATCCGTCTTTTCCAGATATGTGAAGAGAGGCCTGCTTAAACTCCTCTGCAGTGCTTGTTTTAAAAAGGAACTAGGTGTCAATCAATTTCAACATACCTCAGAATGAACCTGTTCCAATTCATGCTCCTCCCTTTACAAAATGAACCAGTTTTGTTCCTGTTTGGTTCACAGTTCACTCAAACCATCTTCGGCAAATTTTCTCAGCATTCAGAATGTTACAAGCTGCTGTGCTAAAGTGCAAAGCATATTTAAGAAGACAAAGGAAACATTTTCTAAAAACCCACGGTGAAATGAAAATTGTTTGTTTCCCCCCAGCAACTATCTTTAAATTTAAAGAGTGAAATACACATGAAGGAGAAAGAACTCGAAGATTAAAGTTCTACCCCAAAATGAACTTAATTCACATTCCATTCACCTGGCAATTGTGGGAAGTACCTTCAGGTGTAGGTAAGATATTTCAGTCAACTTTCTTGAACCAAAATAATTTATTCCAAGGCTTTGTCTTGTTTGGTAGCCGCATGTTCTCAATCTAAAGGGTTGTCCAGTACAAATCCAGTTTAAACGTAAAGAACGAAAAGAAGGTAAGGTTTCAGAAGTTATGTACCTGGACAGATGAATGAGTAGCAGTCACTTGGTCACAGTTTACTCTACTTTGGAGAGATGCATTGCATTTCTATTTAAAGTAGTTATTTCTAAATTTGCATCCATACCTAAATCTCAAATGTCTCTTGCTCATCATTGAGCTCATGGGGGGCACTATAGGTAGACTATATGCCCATTAGACATCAGGCAGGTACCATCCCTGCTCAGATTTGGCCTATTGAAATCAATGAAGTTAGCCATATCCACTAACATTACCAGCTGGTCTGCACAGATCATGCCCAACTCTAAAGATTTTTAAATATATAATAAATTTCTGATTTTTAAAAGTTGTTTTGTTGTTGTTAACAAAAAACTGAATGATTTTGTCTTCTCTTTTATGCTATTTGCATGCTGTTTTCTTTCTGGGCTGTTTTCTGAAGAGAAATAACCAAATGTAAAAGCATCAATCAACCCCCCCCCCCCCTTTCCCTGTGCCCAGTTCTTAAAATGGGAAATTTTGGAAATGGAAGTTCCCAAATCTGGTTCGTTTTTGCATGCTGTGTGGGCTTTGTGGGTTTTTGGCTCAGAGCCACATTTCTGAAATTCTTCGAATGATAAAGCAAGTTCAAAAATATATATATACATGTGACATGGTTTCATGCAATAAACAAAAACTGGCCACCAAGTACAATGGAAAAGAAATTACCAGGAAATACTAAAAAGATTTGTTGACTGGGCAGGTGACCTGTGTACACTGAGATTACAGAAAAAAGAGAAAAGCCTTTTCATTTACTCTTAATATAGCATTCTCATCCTGTTGCTTTGGCACTGACATAGATTAATACTTTGTTTTCCTCTCAGGAGCTGGGTTAAATCCTGCTTAGTCTTTGTGAGAAACAGGCTTTGTGATTTTTTTAATACCATTCTCGCTTACCAGTTTGATGCATATATGTGTGTGTGTGTGTGTGTGTGTGTGTATTCCAAACAGACATGACCTTACATCATTCCCTCAGGAAAGTGAATAAGGCCTTTGAAACACATTGTTCGCATAGCAAAGAATATTCAAAAAATATTGTATGAGGGCTGCAGAGCTCCTGCTGCACTTTTGGAATTATATATATATATACACACACACATACATACACACACTTCTATCTTCTATGGACTTGTTATGCAGAGCAAGAAATTCCCAGCCACCCAGGCTGTAATCTGAAATGGAAAAGAGGTGGAAGGAGATGGGTTTCTTAACTGTCACTCCTCCCCCAAGTTGGTTTTACCCCAAGGAGGGGGAAAACAAATGTGGATGCTTTGTCATTGAGGGATACACAACATGGTATTGTTGGTCTACAGCTCCTATGATCACTGTCCATTTGCTATGCTGGCTGGGACTCGATGGAAAATGGAGTGAAACAACATCAGGAGAACATGGTACCCATTGTCCATCCAAGCTGATGGGCTCCACCCCAATGGACTTAAGGTTTTTCTCTGCTCAGAACTGGCAGTCCTCTATGCAGGGACTGCAGGGACGCTCTCTGTGCATGCATTTTGAGTACAATGTGCATTGGTGCACTTGGTTAACTGGAAGCACTCCTCACTTACCACAGGCAACCAGGCAAGTGTCTCATCAAAGCTGTCACACAGACCAGAGGCAGATTTAGGGCAGTGTGACCAGTTCTCCTGCAGGAGGGTGCAGGAGCCAAGGAGGCACCTTCCCACCTCCTTCCCAAAACCTAGTAAGTGCTGGGCTTTGGGAAGGAGATGGGAGGGCTCTAGGAGCCTACCAGAGCCTCATGCCTCCTTCCCAAAGCCTGGCACCTTGCTAAGCTGGCTTTGGGAAGGCAGCACAAGGACTGGGTGGGCGTTTGTCAAATTTTGGCCTGGTACAGAGCACCATATTACTAAGGTCCGCCCCTGCTCAAACCTAGAGTAACAATCTTCATGCATGAAATATTTCCATCTACTTCAGTTACACAGGGGTGTAATCCATCCATATTTATAGTATTAATTCAAAACCCCAAGAAGGCCCAGAGTGGGAGTCTTGCCCATGAGATGCAGCACTGTGGCATTGCTGCCCGATCTGATCTGACGCTACACACTAGTATGCAGTAAAGCAGGTCCAGATTTTACTATCAAAGGCTTGCACTAAGTCCCTGATTGGGTGGGAGGCAAAGGGCATTCTTGCAATGACAACATAAGTCCAGTAGGCCCCAGCGGAGCCCCCCAGCCAGCTTAGCTCTCCAAGGCAAAGGGCAAGTGTACCCAGTTGCCCCCATTCTCGTACCCTCCAACATGTTTCCTGCTTGGCAGGGGGTTGGACTGGATGGCCCTTGTGGTCTCTTCCAACTCTGTGATTCTATGATTCTATGTTCAGTCCCGAAACCAGGACGCGAATCTTCCCAGCCATGCTCCCATGTGAGTCACGTGACCTGCGCAAGATCCCGGAACTTTTCGGGATCATACTCTCACGACACCCAAAAACACACGCCTTTGACTAATTTAACAATCTATGGCCTTTAAAACTGGGCAGTAGTATTGTTGTTGTTTGTTACTATGTTACATATGTATTTTTTGTGTTTTTATATTGTAAACTGCCCTGTGATCCTCGGATGAAGAGTGGCATAGAAATTTAATAAATAACAGTAACATACTAAAACAAATTAAAATTACCTCAACTTTCTCAGCGCCTGGGTAGGCTTGTATACAGTACAGATGGGTTCTCTTAACTAAAATAGAGTGGGTAGTTAACATTTTTGCTTTTCTCTCAAAACTTGCCTTTTGCTCCTTATAATTGCAATTTTTGCAGGGTGGGGTAAAGAAAATTAAATGACCACACTACTTTCTAATCAAATTCCCAAAGTTAATTTTAAAAAAACAACACAACACAAACAAACTGTCAAAAACATCACACAAAAACAAAAACAAAAAATTATTGTATCTTATTGTTGGTTGTTTTAATATTATTGTCATCCGCCCAATGATTTTAATGAAGAGTGAGAAATACATACGTACAGTGCTTTTTTTCTTTTAAAGGTGTTTAGGGGTACTCTCATTTTGACTCAAGAAAATCACCATTTTATAGTTCAAATTGGGGAAATAAATACAGTAAATGGACAAAAGTACAAAGATTCACAAAATGTTTAGGGGGTATGCGTACCCCTGCGTACCCCCCAGGAAAAAAGCACTACACACACACACACACTTACGTACATACATACATACATATCATTCCTAAAAGAAGGGGCTCCTTAAAAATAGATTTATGTTCCAAAGCTCGATGAAAAGAAAAATAAATAAAACTTGCCTCTGGAAAGACAATAAGAATGGTTTCATGTTCCTTCTAAGGGAAGGTTCGTTTTTGTGATTCTCTACCATTGGGATGGCATCCCCCACCCCCACCCCTCATAGCTTGTACAGGTACATATTTTCCTCGTAGGCTGTGTCTATTCACAATTGGACAGTCTGTCCAGTCACTCTGAGATGCATTTGAGCACTTAGTGACGAGGAAATCCTTCTTTTTTAAAAAAATATTATAGTGGAAAGGCATTTCCCACCCACGTTCCGTTTTCAGTCCAGATGAATGAGGAAGAAGAGGATCAGCATAATATTCACGATGTGCAGTGCCAGGGATTTCCACCCACACGCTACTTTTGCTGATGACGCAGGCAAAATTGGCACTGTTCCTGTCTGGCACAAGTTTCAAAACTACAACTGCATATAGGGTTTGTGCCTGCAGCAGTTCCTACATCCTGGCATAAAGGAGGCGAAGGTCAGATGATGGTCAGGATGTATGATGATTAAAATCAACTTCCAGTCAGCATTGGCCTAGGACAGTTGTTTTCAACCAGTGTGCTGTGGCACCCTGGGGTGCCTTGAATGATGGTCAGGTTTGCCGCAGGCAACACTGGCCTCTGTCCCTTTTTCCTTCCCTCCCTCCTCTGATGACTTCTAACGTCTCTGCCTCCCAAAGGCTTGTTGCAACAGCCCTGGCTACAAGCTCCCCAGGCGAATGGTGCCTCTGGGGCTGGTCAGGGGGTGCTGGTTGCCAGGAGCTGAGGCAGCCTCAGAGTAAGCAAGCAAGTGGGTGAGGGAGCCCAGCCACCCAGCCTACCAGCCCTTGCTGTTGGGAATGGACAGACTAGTGGGAGGCCGGGCAGGCAGGCACTCCGCTGGCCTTTCCTGGGCTCGCTGTGTGCAAGGCCTGCCTGGGAGCTGAGTGCCTGGTGCTGAAGGAGAGTCTTTCCCCTGTGCAGGCCTCATGTCCACCTTTGGCCAGTCTTCACCGGGTCACCAAGACTGGGGGCATCCTCTTCCCAGGGCCCTGTGGGGCAGTATGGGGAGGTATCTCTCTTTGGGGGCAGTGTGCCACAGAAAGAATGTAGTTTGTCAAGAGGGCCTTGGACTCAAAAAGGTTGAAAACCTCTGGCCTAGGATAAACTTGTGGTACCAGCATGCTCTACTAACAGTTACAGAACTAGAACTTGATACACGTTCCTTCCAATAACTGAAGCCTTAGTGATGGGTCTGAGATGTAGAAACTGTAGCTGACACCTGAGGCTCCATTCTTTCCATTTTCCAAGTATATATTGCTTTTCCTAAGCACACAGGCACATCATCATCCAGTAGAATGACTGGAGTTGTGCAGCTAATGAGTTGCATTCACTGCTATAAGGATGGACAAATCAATTTTGGTTTCTCTCAATTACTCATTTTTCTAATCAAGTTCAGTCGACCACTTTTCTGCATCAGTTTGTGATTTAAAAAATAAATAAATGTCTTCATGAAAATGCACAAGTTTTTTTTACTGCACATTTCCCCTAATGTACACATTTTGAATCTGATCCTCCCCAATATACAAATTGTTTCAAGATTTCCCCCTAATATAAATCACTTTTTTTTTAGCAACAGATGCATGTTTGTTTGTTTTTGCAGACGTCCCTTTAATAAATAC
The DNA here is from genome assembly GCF_009819535.1 of Lacerta agilis. Classification (NCBI taxonomy): domain Eukaryota; kingdom Metazoa; phylum Chordata; class Lepidosauria; order Squamata; family Lacertidae; genus Lacerta; species Lacerta agilis. The sequence continues at coordinate 28,064,063 of NC_046314.1, read as the reverse complement.
ACTTTTGTACTAAGCTGCAAATTTCAGATAAGTGCAAATTTCAGAGGATTGCTGTGTTTCAGGTCATGGATCACTTCAAGAGGTGTGAATTGGTTACCTGAAGCAACCTGAAGCAATTTTCTCCTTCAGGCTTAGTCACTAACACACCACCATCATCTGTTGCATGATGTCAATAGGGGTTCCAATTAGCTGGTTCCATCCGCTCTGGAGGTGACGTGCTGAGAAACATAGTCTACTGTTGATGGGAAGAAGGAGAAACAACAACAACCTGAAGATTTAAAACAAACATAGTATTGTGTTATAGCAATATACAACCACTTAATGCCATCATCAACTGCCACATTCAGGTTGAATGAACAATACAAGACAACACCCAAAACCAAGTGAGTTCAGTTGACTCTTAACTTTGCAGTTTTTAATGACTGATTCCACCACTAGAATTACCCCTCCTCGTCCTCTGATTCCCATAGACTGTGTGCTTTAAAAAGAAATAAACTAAGACACAAACATTCATATATATTTTCATCTTTCCCTAAAATTCAGGAGTGGACTTGCAAATTTGTTGTATTTTACGGGTGCATATCATTCAGCATAATAGCCACTGTATTTAAATCCACAAAGGTTGCAGTCCTAAGGCTCAAAGGGCTGTTGACAGTGCTTTGCTCATTGCCCTGCTGGTCTGAGCTAGAGGAGCACCAGTTTTTTTCTTTCTCCAGAGGCTCTCCTTCCCCACATTTCTTTTGTACACAATTTCCTTCCTATTCAAACTAATAAACAGGATTGAATCACCTCAGCTCCTGGTCTGGTGTGGTTTTCTCCCTGGTTTGAGTGTGGGAACTAAGATGTTGATGCCTTCAGATCCATCCGACTTCTGGTCCTCCTCTGACACAAACACAACCCTTTTAGACCCTACCATTATCAGAGCTCTGTGGTAGTTGCCACAGGGGTGAGGAGGAACCTGACATCAGATCTATCTCTCAGAGATCAGAGCTCTGTTTCTGATCTCAGAGCATTCCTGGAGATGCCCTCCCAGGAATTGGAGGATCACAGAGACTTTGGAGAAATCTTTCTAAGTATTGTTTTCATCGTGTGCATTCTGTACTTCAGTGCTGGAATTTTGCTCAGGAGAAAACAAATAGCACTCTTCTAAAAAGAATACAGAAAGCCATGGGTTATAGAAGATCAGAATAATATCATCAGGGGGAAAGTATTAATGAGTCATCTGTTTCCATGAACTACCCAAGCGTTCGCTGAAAGTGGAACACTTTCAACAACAAAAATCCACATAAGGCAGGCTTCAGAAATAAATGAGGGTTATGCAAGACTAGCAGGAAATAAGCTGATGAATCCTCTAGAATAACATTGCAACATATTTTGGCTCTCACTTATTGGTTGCTGTAGGATTTTCTCCTGAGTGAGCAACTGCTGAACCCCAGGCAGCTCCACACCATGGGTGACTTTTTAAAAGGTTTTTGTGTGTTGGGGTGTCTTATGAACATATTTCTCAGGAAGGAGAGCTGTTGGCTAAAGGTTAGCAGTGAAAACACACACACACACACACACACACACACACACCACTATTCCCCAGTTGCTTTAAACCAAACATACTTGCAACTGGGATGTGAATTATGCATGCCTGATCTGAATCTGAATACCCCCCACCTCTCTCTCTCTTCTGAGCATTTAAATTTCACTCTAAAATAAAGAGTTACTTGTCGTGCAAGAAACAGAAGTCCAAGGGAACTAGTTAAAGTGCAATGAAATGTGTAGAAAAACTCCGAATGCATTTTGAATTAGATCCTCTCCCCCCCATTCCCAATGTGGCTTCATCCATACCCTTCAACATTTCTTTGAGGAAAATAGAGACATACCCTTCAGCATTCCTCCAATGAAAGTAGGAATGTCCAATGATATTTTTCTAGAAAAAGAGGTGCCAGAACTCATCATGAACACCTCCCTTGTTCTCCAATAATGGCAATGATGCCCACCTGAGAGGTACCGAAGGTGAGTTCCGGTGAGTTCTGGCTGGGGGGAAAAAGCCCTGGGGATGTCCTATTCCATACCCTCCAACATTTCTCCAATGAAAATAGGGACATCCTAAGGAGAAGCAGGACATTCCAGGGTCAAATTAGACACCAGGATGGCTTCCGTAAATCCAAGACTGTTCCTGGAAAATAAGGACACTTGGAGAGTCTGGCTTCATTACTTGCATATAGAATTAATCATTTACAAAATAGCATGTTACAAAATAGCACACAAGCTTTTCAATTCTCCAGAACTCTTCATCAGGCTAGATAGGTTGGGGGAGGGAGAAAGTTGGCTGATGCTGCAGCCATAGAGTCTACACTTAGTCGCTGTCTTGCAATGAAATGTAGCATGAGGTAGCAAACATTCAATTTATTTATTACATATTATTTAAATTTACTGACTATACTGTACCATAAAGCAATAGATTAAAACATAATTAAAACATCAGGCTAAACCAAGAAAATAATTGCGATTGCACAGCAGGTTTCCTTTGTATAAACAGTACATCTTAAAGCTGAGTTGGCCTATTAAATTGAAAAGGAAATCCACGCTAGGGCTTTGGGTGAGGCCAACTCAAATGCTACAAAATAGTGTGCAAGCTTTTGAGTTCTACAGAACTCTTCTTCAGGAGAATAGAGGGAAATAGTTGACTGGTGCTGAAGCCATGGAGCTGGTCACATTTCTTGAGAGGAAACGTGTGCCGATGAGGTTGAAAGACAAAACAAAGGAAATGGAAAGATTTATGGGAACTTGTGTCCATTTGATGATATAACAGTGGATGATGGGTGTCGGGCAAATTGTAGCTGAATCTTATTAGTAACAGTCCAACCAATTAAGCTTCCATTGGAATTTGCTAAATCAACCATTCCATTCTGTCTGATGTTGTTTTTCGAGTTCCAAGAAGAACATTGCAAATCATTTGAATACCCACAGTGCTGCCCAGTTATATTGGTTGCTCATATTCACTATTAATCATACTGTTCTGCACAGCTGGAGTCAGAGTTTATGATCTGCTGAACTGCAAATCCATTTAATTACTAGCTTCTGAGGGGGGTAGGGGGTAACACAAAGCTTTCACTATATTGTAGAAGGGCACTAAGAATGGGTAAGGGTTGAGGGCCCGATTGCAGTTAATGGTGCTGCGTTTGAAGTCCGCAATTTCCTCTGTGAGAGTTTAGTCAGGCAGCCATCCTGAAGTCATGGCGGACATGGGGGTGGTGGCCAATCCTAATCCTAGTCTGAGTAGATCCATTGAAATTCATAGACTTGATTAATTTAGGTCCATGAACTTCAGTGGGTCTACTCTGAGTAGGCTAACATCAGAGACGACCAGTGCTATTTTTCTAGAAAAAGAGGTGCCAGAACTCACCATGAACGCCTTCCTTGTTCTCTTAGAATAGCAATGGCGCCCACCTGAGAGGTGCCAGAACTGAGGTCCGGTGAGTTTGGGCTGGGGGGAAAAATGCTGGATACGACCCACTGTTGAATGCACCACAAAGTGAGGATTTTGCATTTGTATGAGTGTGTTCTTTGACATTGGCATCAATTGGAACACACACACACACACACACCCCACCATTGCAATTTTCAGTGTCCGGAATGGGGAAGGGAGAAATCTCCCCTCCTTATGTGCTGTGATCCTGATAATAATTGTCCCCCTCCACAGCTGTAAATAAATAAATAAAAACAAAGCCATGGAGAAACAGAGCCAAAAAACAATAATAATCCAGTGCAAGTTCAGTAGAAACTGGGTACAGGATTGCAGCCTCAGAGACATGCTGAGAGCAAGAACTGCCAAGACTTTTAGTCCATTTTCTAGGTTGTGAACATATCCTTTCTGCACAGCACTGAAATGGCTGGTGACTACCTGGGCCGGCTCTGCCACTTGGCAGAGTGAGGCGGCCTTCTCATTTGGCAGATGCTGTGAGGCAGGGAGTGGTGTGGGGAAAAGAGTTGGGCACCCCCCTGACTTATCATACCTGCTTTCCTCACGTTTGGTGGGGAAGTGCTCTAGCCTTGCACACAGAAGGTCTTTGAGGTGTTTTTTTCTTGTATTTAGTTAGCCTTATTAAATATCTTCCAAGATGATAATGCACACATACATGACAAGGAACTCATAAGTCACTCTCAGCAGCAAGAAACATCATAACAAGACACTGGAAGGACCTGTCAGGAGTGAATGTAGACCACGAGTACCAAAATTTATGGAAAACCGCCCTACTGGAAAAGTTAACCAAGAAACCTTGGTTTCATCTAGGTAGAGCTGGAGGGAATGTCTCCAGTTTGAAACACTGGAGAGCCACTGTCCATCCGTGTAGACAATCAAAGCATTGTAGACTTGGAAGGGACCACAAAGGTCATTCAGTCCAATTCCCTGCAATGCAGGAATCTTTTGCCCAACAAGGGGCTTGAACCCACGGCCCTAAGCGTCTCATGCTCTGCCAGCTGAGCTATCCCAGGTATATGGAGTAATGGCATGAGTCTGTATAAGACAACTTCCTATCTTGCTATGCAGGCATTGTCCCATCAACAGTGCTGAAGGAAGACTCCACCATCAGTTTGGTCAGCTTTTGTACATAAAATGGAGGTACACCTTTCTTCTCTTTTACCTCAGGCAACAACATGTCTTCTGCCTGGTCATCATGCAATTATTGTTTTTTTCTTTTTTTAAAAAATGATTTTTGTGGTAGTTTCAATATATTAGTTGTCTGCTCAGAATTGTTCAGAGAGGGCTGACTCATATAGGTGTGTTTTAGCCACTAAATAGCTCATCCCACAATGAGATATGAGTGATTTGCTGAATGAGTGAAGTGGTTTTTTTGAGGAGCCTTTTAAATACTGCCTCAATCACATGAAAGCAGCTTTTCCATTAGAGGCCTCGTTTAAAATGACCCAGTCATTTAGGTGGGAAGAAGCTCGCATTTTTGGTTCTCCCATTTTCTCATCTTTCCAATCTCAGATGCAGCTCCCCATATCTCTGCAGCAATCTGGAACTTAAAAATAAAATAAAAATCATCTTCAGCATTTCAGTGGTAACCTCGCCTAATAAACACATTTTTGCATGCAGCTTTGATTAATTGCACACTTTTGCAGTCATTTCCCCCTAATACAGTGCATTTTCTCATGTTTTCCCACTGTGTTGGTTTTTACGCACAATTTGCCCCTAAAATGTACATTTTTGCAAACATTATTTAGTTGAAGAACTTCACTGCAAATTCAGATAAGTGTGAATTTCAAAGGATGGCTGTGTTTTGGTTCTCATGTTGTTTTAGAAAGTGCGTGTTTGATCAACTCACCTTTAAATGTGAACCAAATCAAATTTCTCACTCATACCTATTGGGAAACAATTGCACAAATAACCATGAACTCACGGCACTACCAGGAATGGCTGAATGCATTAAAAAGAACACATGCAATTGACCCCCTCCTGAATCATTTAATCAGCAGCTCCTTCCCACTTAAGTTTTAAATGAAACATTACACAAGTTCTGTCTTTGACCCGTGTTGGTTGTTTTAGCACATGCAAATCATACCCAGTGCTGTAGTCATAAAAAGGTAAGGTTGCATGTGTGAATCAGTCCTCTGATGTGTTTTGTTTTGTTTTTAACCCATTGAAATGCAGGAAAGGACTAGACAAATGAGGAAAGAAGGGTATTTTAATTCCTTACTTCCTTCAAGTTTCAAGCTCTGTGCTAATTCCTAACTATTAATGCTGTAACAAAAGTTGGGTGCCTCCTACTCTCTCAGCCGAGCAGTGGCAAGAGCCCATGGGGTTCCAGGCACTCACCCAGGGTCTGTGGTCCTTTAGAGAACTGAGACACAGCGGAGACTGTTGTAGCTTTATGAAATATGGTTTATTCTCCTATTTACACCCTCAGTCTGCATGGAGGGCATCCAGATCTTACAGCATGGTCATTTCAAGAGAGGCTTGTCCCCCACAGCAGTGCAGCCATGGAGTCCAAGGCATCTCTCCCACTCAGTTTTGCAGCCAGCCTGCCCAAAGATGGATCCCAGTCTCTCTACCGCCATCTTCTTCCCAGAATCCCTTGCTACCAGACTTCCTTTTCCTATCACCTCAAACACAGTTACCCTGGCAACCTTCCAAACCCCTCTGTTCACACCTCAGGGCAGCAGGGAAGGACAGTTCTCTTGCATGGCTAATGGCTTTCAATAACCCTGTATTGTTTCTTAATGGTCCTGGCTTGGCAAGTTTGTTTTACACAGGCTAGTCTAGAAATTCAACAACAACAACAACAACAACAACAACAACAACAACAATTTATTTATACCTCGCCCATCTGGCTGGGCCTCCCCAGCCACTCTGGGCGGCTTCCAATACAATATTAAAATACAATAATTCATCAGATATTAAAAGCTTCCCTAAACAGGGCTGCCTTCAGATGTCTTCTAAAAGTCTGGTAGTTGTTGTTCTCTTTGACATCTGGTGGGAGGGCATTCCACAGGGCGGGTGCTACTACCGAGAAGGCCCTCTGCCTGGTTCCCTGTAACCTGGCTTCTCGTAATGAGGGAACCGCCAGAAGGCCCTCGGCGCTGGACCTCAGTGTCCAGAGAGATCGATGGGGGTGGATATGCTCCTTCAGATATACTGGACCGAGGCCGTTTAGGGCTTTAAAGGTCAGCACCAACACTTTGAATTGTGCTCGGAAATGTACTGGGAGCCAATGTAGATCTTTCAAGACCAGTGTTATGTGGTCTCTGCAGCTTGTATTTCTCCCTTCACATCCCAAATAATCAAAAACCTACTATTTATTAATTTTTGGATTATGGGGGGGTCCCCCTCCCAAATTTATAACAATATTCAGTTGGGATTCTTCTGAGCCCCAAGAAGCTCAGGGTGCCAGTCCTACATTTTCAGTCTATTAAATATGAAACCTGTCCTTTATTAAAACTATTGGAGAGTCGATATAATATCCCAGATGCAATCTATGCTGAGTATGCACCATAGATCTGTTCTTTGATCAAAATCCCTTAATGCATGTTTTAACACATCTGACAAACCAGACATCTGAGTAATTCTCACCTTTCAGACATGTTGAGTCACGGGCCTTCAAGTTATCAAAGCAACAGGCATCCTTGCAATGAAGTCAATTATTTAGGTAGATGGCAATCTGTACAGTGTGCAACGTGGTTTTCCTTCTTGCTAAGTACAGTTTCGGTGATGCCCAAACCTTCCACCTCCATCATTTCGTTTGATTTATCTGTTGTGGAAGTCTGGAGAATCTGTCATAAAGCCCCAGGGCAACATTGCAGAGTTGGCGACACGTTGTAGGGCAGGGATGCCCAGGACTTGTGGGATTTCCTTTGCTTTTTTTAGGCTCCACCAACCAGGCCCAGGTACAAAAGACATAAACTTGGGGGTTAAATAATTTCATACCCCAGAATTTGTTTAACAGTGCCACAACTGATTTGGGTCCAAAGTAAATCCATGCAGAAATGTAACCCAAACTCTCACTGCAACTCCTCCAACACGCCTGCCCCCCCCCCCGCTATTTTTCTAGAAAAAGAGGTGCCAGAACTCACCATGAACGCCTCCCTTGTTCTCTTATAATGGCAATGGTGCCCAACTGAGAGGTGCCAAAACTGAGTTCCAGCAGGTTCCAGCTGAAAAAAAGCCCTGCCTCCCCACTTTCTTCAGTTCAGCAGTATAATTTAGTCAGGAGAGGAGGCGGTTCACTTTCTTTCTGTCATTGTTAAAGTCTCAGCGTGGTTTAACTGTCAATTCCTCTTCACAGGGAACTCTGGGAATTGCGGTTCTGTGAAGGGTAGAGGGGTCTCCCAGCCACTATCAGCACCCTTTATAAACCACACTTCCCAGGGTTCTTTGGAGGAAGCCATGACAAGTGGTATGATGAAGCTTTAAAAGCTACTCTGAGCCATTTTCCGTTGGCTACAACCCATTATTCTGGATCTCCAGATATGTCTAGTCATGTTCCCTATCTGAAATGCTGGAGAGTCAGTGCCAGTCTCTTTGGACAATTCTGAGCTATATGGACTTATGACCTATGTTCCTATGTTCCTGTGTAAGTCCCATAGAGCTGAGCGAAGCTTACTCTGAAGTAAGGGTATAGGATTGCAGACTTAACTCCTAGAGATGCCTGGGCTGAAACCTAAAAGAACCTCAACTTACGCAAATCATGAATCCTTTCTGTCACGTAACATTAAGCTTTTCCCATGTCGCTTTATATAGTGATGATGTGAGACATGTTCTAGCAAGAGGACATACTCTGTTTGTTTGTTTGTTTGTTTGTTTGTTTGTTCGTTTGTTTGTTTGTTTAATTCATAGAACACCCTTCATCAAGAGATCCCAGTGCGGTTCATGGAATAAAATACAAGATAAAACACAAGTAAATAATTAAACCAAAACAGCAAAACAATACCCCCCCCCACCCCTTCCACAGATACAATTTAAAAGACTGTGGGGTATTAATCAGCCCAAGGCCTGGTTGAAGGGGAATGTTTTCACCTAATATATATAAACTGAAGAAGCCAGGCAAACCTCCCAGGGGAGAGCATTCCACAAACAGGGAGCCACTATAGAAAAGGCCCTGTTGCCACCCTCCCATGGAGGAGGCACATGAAGAAGTTTGTGCAGGGCATGTGGACAATTTGTTGTTGTTGTTGTTGTTGTTTTAAAAAGCTGCTTCCGAAATCTCTTCAAAAGAGAAAATACTGGGGCTTGGAACAACTGGCACGTATTAGCCTGAAAAACCACTGTATGAACTGAGGTAGTTATATTCCATGTTCTTAGGGGCTGGATCCAGGACTTTTCGAAAAAGAAACATTGCTCCTTCATCATTATAAAATTTAAGAAAACCAAGTCAGCAAACTCGTGAGAGGAAGAGCGTGGTTTTCTTACTGAAACCATAACCTTTTTGTTTTCCACAGAGGTTCAGCAGTCAATGAGCTGAGCCAAAGCCCTTTGAAAGCTTCCTGTTCACTGTGAAAGAGCAAAATCATTAATTCCTCTCGTTCGACAACAATCCTTTTCAGTCAATACCGTCCTTAGCGGGAGGATTCTGACCTGCGAAATATATAAGAGCATGGAGTGCATTTTGAAGTCTCTTCTGGCCAAACGATGAAGAGGTAGTCAGCTAGAGGTGACCTTTTCAAAATGCTTTTATTCCAGGCAGTAGACGTCTTCATATGAAGCACTCACTCTCACACACAGTGCCTGCCTTCATATGTCTCCATAAAAAGCGGCTGATGGCTTAGCATGGTTTATGATGCACGAGCAGTGTGCTGGCGCATGCAACCCAGTCACTCCAATTTGCTCCTCCTATGGCACAAGTGGGAGGAACAAGCCAGGAAGCCACCAATAAACTTGGCTTTCTGTTGTGTCCAAACCCCAGGACATGGCAAACAGCAAGCCATAGTTTAAAGCTGGCTAGCGACCCTCACTTTAATGTGATGTGTGAAAATGGCCATTATGAGAACGCATGACTGGGATCATGCTACCTAGTCCTAGCCACACCTCTAACATCAGCATGTACAGCTGCACACACATCGTTGATTCTACACAATCAGACGCCTTGTGTGATCTAGGTTCCCAATGGTGTAGATGCTCCATCAGGTGTACAGTGCTATGTGCATACAAGTCCCTTTCATGTGTTTTGCTGGATGTGCATGCATTGGGGCCATGGCTTGAAGGATGTACCACTGGGATCATAGCTGACTGTAATGGATCCACTTCCTGCTCACATGTTCTCTCAAGGGGTTATGTCATGCAAGAGAAAGTTCATTGAAGGAGCACTTGCCTACTTCCACTCCTGGCTATGCGTTCCCTTCAGACTAGTCACAAAGAGAACAATATTTCTGAAGACATTTGATAAACTAGTGTGATGCCATCTTTGTTTCCGTTTCTTGTTTCTTTCTCACCTATCTATGAGTTTATGGAACAAAAGACATCCTTTATTGTACCATTTAGATTGTACCAAACTCAATGAAACAGATTTTTTAAAAACCCCAAAGATAACAATATCAAGAGAGTAACTTGATTTGCACTAATATGAGAGAGAACTTTTTTAAAATAACCTTTTCTCCTGTGTTACAAAAGCACATACAAGCTACATGATTGAGTTTGGTTCTTGTTCCAAATATGAAACCTGCCACGTAATGAGAGGCGATTTCCATATTTTAATTTTCATACATTAGAACATTTTTGCTCCCAGGGCAAAAATAATAAAATGGGAAGTGTTGACATGTAAGTCAGAAAAAATAATAAAATGGAAAGTGCCTACCTGTGAGTCAGAAACAGTTACATTTAAACCGCTACCAGATTCTTGGCCTAGCATCTGTGGGCTGTTTCATACCTTATATTTTTAGCTGAGTCGTAAAAAGGTCCCAAGTTTAAATGGTAAAATCCATGCACAATGGCAAGAATTGTGAACAGCACACCAGTGTTTTACAGTCATGTTTCCCTGCAATGAATATGGAAATTGTGAAACTATGTAGGACACTCTGTTTATTGCAAGGAAATGTAACAATCTGAAGGCATGCACATCCTTCACAGTTGGGGTCAGCAATTACACATGTGCTTTGCCACTGAAATTTGAATGCATTTGGTATCCAAGTTCAACGAGCCAAGTTTAAACTTAGGACCAAGGGCAAAGTGAATTGAGTGAACTAGGTCTGGCTCATGAGTTGAATGAAGCAGGGAGAGACTTGCAAAACACCGGGGAATGATCTTTAAGCAACTCACCTCTGTCTCAGCCCCAGATCAGAAAAAAGTAGGACTGGCTTCACATGATTGTTAAGAAGATGAATAAAACCAGAGCAGTGCAATATAAATGATATATTGCAACATTAGTTCTAACAATTTGGAAAACTGCTATAAATGCATGCGTGTCAAGTGACCCACTGGTACACTAAAAGTAAATTATAATTCAAAGGTTAGGATAAATAATGTAGAAGTACTATTTTATACTGCTATGTTATTTTTTTTTTTAATAATAATTAAAAAAACAACTAGCACACAGTAGCAGTATCCAGTTTAGCCTCACAAAAACCATCTACTCTATGGAAGATATGTCTTTGATGTACAGATGCAAGTGTGAACAATAAAGCACATTTTAAAAATAAAAACAACCATCTACTCTGCCGAATTCTCAAACATTAAGCAACAAGAATACTGTGCTTTCTTCATGGCACTTATACAAGCAGTGAAGAGTTTCGTAGTTGTTATGTTTTTGAGGGGGGATGGCAGCACTTTTCCAGCTTTCCTTTCCTTTGAAAGGAGATTGTTGCGTGTCAAGACCCCCAAACCAAGCCCCATTGAATAAAGAACATCACACGGACACAGAATTTAAGTTTAAGGTTATTGGGCAAATTTTGGCCACAACTTTATTGAATTACAAATGTGAGCAGTATTGGCTTAGTCATTGGCAAAAGAATATATCTAACTCCTGTCCCCTTTGCAGGAAGTCTGTAAGGGTAAACCACCCAAAGGGTAGCTACTTCGGGGGAACCCGCCTGCAACTCCCTGGTGTTCCCAGAGGCCTGGCATGGTCCTAGCCCCTCAAGCGGACTTCAGTCAGGATCCAGGCCCCGGATTCATTTAACAGAAAATCCTTGGACAATGGGAGGGGCAGGCGATGGCTGCCCTCCCCTTCCCCACACAAAATTAAGCCAATGCCTAACCGCCAAACCTTACAAAATTGTGACGATTGCTAAGAGGTAGGCAAAAACCAAGTGGCCAGTGCCAATTTTGCCAAATGGGAAAATTCCTACCCGGTCCCCGTCCCAAGGCGGGCAACCAACCGAAGTTCAAAGCAAGGCCAGAAGACACCTAAATAAAAAGGGATGGTGGGCAGGTGTTCGGCAGCGTGAAGCAGGTGCTTGGCACGTGTCGCGCTGTCGCTTTTATACTCCCCCACACGATAACCCTTCAAATCGATTGGGCAATTAGCCCTGGGTAATCATGGTGCCACCCTGGCATGAGGGTAATGACTCCACCCACGCCAGGGTGGGGGGACTGGATTGAGGCCCTGCCTGCAACCAGAACCAGCTATTAAGATGATCCCACTTGCTGGAGGTTTATTGATGCTTTGTAATATTTGCAGGAGTTGTTGCTGTTGTTGTTTTACAGATTGAGTGGGTGGCACAGCTTAAACACACCAACAGACAGCCAAAGTGCTCACTGGATAATGTAGCTGCTGAGCACTGATCCACTAGTACCAGTATGTGTCTTCACTAGTGTATATAGTTCATTGATAATTATTCTCTGATGAAAACTTTATTCTGAAACAATTGAACTATTCCGGATGCACTGTCCTTCTTTTGAGACTTCGGAGAGACGTCTTCCTTTATAGACTTTTGTGAGACATCTTCCTTTGAGAGACGGTTTGGTGTTCCTCACTATTCATTGGTTGTTTGAATCTTGGTTTGACTCAGAGAGAGTTAACAATTTGCAGTTACTTGTATATTTTGTAAGATGTGTTGTATGATATACTTATATATTATTTTGAAGTGGTTTATTTGTATATTTTGAATGACCGATTATATATTTACTAACAGTTATTAGCCAGCGTGTTGCATTTGCATTTTTGTAGATTGTCACATTTTGCAACACAGGGGTTTGTGTTTGTTTAATCTGTAAGCAGACATCATGGCTGTTAACATCCAGCCTTACTATTTTTCCTCTTCCATCCACACTTGAACTTGTGTAACGCCATCCCTGATGAAGACTCCTAGAGATCTCAGAAGCTTGTCACATTTTTGTGACATTTTGGTTGGTCCTAATAAAGGTCTTACCCAGCTGTGGACTCTGGAATTAATATTTGTGTCCAGTACAGATCATCAGGGTGCAGGGTTGGGTTTCATTAGACCAACATACAATCCATCTTGTACCTGCTAATCACATATATCTGCCTCTAATTTTCCTGGTACGTATTCTCTAAGGATGTGGATTTAACAACATCCCCTCACAGCTGCTGCAATGGGGGACAAGGAAAGCACAGATGAGTCAAGAGCTGCTGGAATACTTGAGTTTGCTAAAATGTTTCATAGACTTCAACAAAAGGTTAAGAAAAGCACTGATGTCCAGTAACATCTTTGGTATTTGCTGTTAGTCACTCAGCCGTTTTAGTTTGTGCAGAATCATTTCAAGATTTTGAAGAGTATTTTGCTTCCTTGCCTAATACTTTCCCCTTTCTGCCATCTGCCTGGAAAATATGGGGTTTGGGTTTGGAAGTGGCCCATCGTTTCTTTCAGTTTATTTAGTGGCACGTATTTCTATGTATAAAGTCAACTCAGCTGTGTCCTGATATTTTTAAAATGGCTGTCATGCTGAATGGATTACTGTAAATCATCTGCAACCTGCCATGAGCCAACAGAGCATAAGCAATATTGACTGAAACATACAAAAATTTGTTGCAAGTTTAATTAATGTGTTATGTCGGTACAGTATACACATATATACAGAAGGTGCTTTTGTGAGGGTACTCACTGGTACACAATACCATCACCTCTCTCTTTTTGTTGCCCATCATGTTCTGACAGCACTTTTATGAAGATATGAGTACCAGAACCTCATCTGCTTTAAAAAATAATAATAATAAAGCAAAAAGTACTGAGGTCCTTGGTCTCTGATAATGTCTCTTGCTTGCCTGTGGCAAAACTCATGCTGTTGTGGTACTGAGAAGGGCACCTTAGCCTATACTTTTTCAGGATTATTGAGCCCTACAAAACCTTCTCTTCTGCTTCGATTTCCAGTGCTGAGGACTAGGGCAGGTAAGGATCCATTAACTTGCAGTTGAAGACACTTACTGCATCAGGATCCTGTAAACTTTACTGTTCGCCTATGAACGTGGCGGGTTGGGAAGTGGTACTCATTCCTTTACACCAGTATTTCCCAAACTTAGGCCTTCATCTGTTTTCAGACTATAATTCCCATCATTCCTGACCAGCGGTCTTGCTACCTACGGATGATGGGAGTTGTAGTCCAAAAACTGCTGGAGGCCCAAGTTTGGGAAACACCTAGTGGTGATGAGAATTTCTGGAAAAATTCTGGAGGAAAATCAGCATTCCCCAGTACTGTCACATTAGCTATGTATGATAGAAGTCCTCACAGGACCTTTGAAAATAAAGAGAGATGGCAACTCAGATCTCAGTACTGTACAGTACTGTGTAACATAGGAAAGCTCAGGCCTACATAAGGCCAAGGCATTTATAAGCCTGTCTCTTATTTGGAAACTGGCTCCTTTAGCCAAAAGGTTTCCCTCACACCAGCACGAAGCAGGCCTCCGTGTTTAATATAATTCCCTGCAAATGAGCAACCATTAGTCAGCCACATTTTTATATAATTATTGGCAGTGCAAAGGAAACAGGCACACTTCTAACTATTTCCACCCAAACAGAACAGAAGCTGCTCACAGAGGCTCCAAAGGGAGGTGGGCTGAAGTAAGAGAAGTTGGAAAGAGGTGGTGGTGAAATTCAACTCCTCTTGCCCAAGCTGCCTTTTTGTTAAAAGGAAGGAATCACAGCCTGCTTTTTCTAAGGGCTTTTTCTAAAGCACATTTATTGTAGGAGTTTAATTGGAAAGAGTTTCTGGTAATTTAAACTCTGGCTGCATTTAAAAACTAATTTCTCTCCAAGTTTACATATTAATGATTTCCCCCCCTGCTGCCGTTCTGAGGAACAATATGAAACAGCAAGACGGCCGCTGCAGAGGCAGCAATAATTGTGCCAAAAGCCACAAGACAAGGAAACACTCTGGGAGGAACCTCATCTTGTCAAGATTCTCTTGGATGCAGAATTCACCACTTTAAAAAAAAAAATTAAAAAGTCATTACCTGAGGAATGGTAGCTAATGTGTGCTTACAACAACCTGTCCTCAGAGTGAAGGGGGGAAAGTGATGACATTTGAGAAGTTTTTTTTTATCTTATTTGTCAGTTGCCTAGGGATTACCCTGTACGAAGTGACTAATAAAATTAAATGAATGAATGAATCTCTGTATCAACAGTTGGTGCCAAAATATTCAACACAGTTTGACAAGTGTATCCTGAACCTCCCAACTACAATGTGTCTGGCTAATTTTAACCTAATAGCCATCTCTTGAGGGAAAGTTCTAAATTGCACCTTTCATGAACAGGACTGTGTTGTTTTGAAATATAGTGAATATGCTCTAAAATAAAAGCAAAGCATTTTAAAATCAGCATGTCTAGGCAAATCAAGCTTGCATGTAGCAAAGTTAAAATCCAGTGTTTTTAATTCGGACTCTAATGCAGATTCAGTCAATTATTCCAAGTCTTTATGTCTAGTATTCAAGTCTGACTTCAGAACAAAGATTGTTTTTCTGAAAGAAAAAAAAATCACAGGAAGCTGCATTATACAGAATCAGATTATCCATTGTCTACATTGGCAGTTAGTGACTCTTCAGGCAAGGAGCCCTGGTAAGATTCCAGGGGTTATATCTTGGTCTTCCTGCATGCAAAACATGTGCCCTACTCCTATGGGCCTTCACCCATTATATTTTTGAGAATCTTGTGCTTGCATGCCTCTATTCATGGGTTTAGAAGGGACGCGGGTGGCACTGTGGTCTAAACCACTGAGCCTTTTGGGCTTGCTGATCGGAAGGTCGGCGGTTCGAATCCCTGTGATGGAGTGAGCTCCCGTTGCTCTGTCCCAGCTCCTGCCAACCTAGCAATTCAAAAGCACACCAGTGCAAGTAGATAAATAGGTACTGCTGTGGCGGGAAGGTAAACGGTGTTTCCGTGCACTCTGGTTTCCATCACGGTGTTCCGTTGCGCCAGAAGCGGTTTAGTCATGCTGGCCACATGACCCGGAAAGTTGTCTGTGGACAAACACTGGCTACCTCGGCCTGAAAGCGAGATGAGCGCTGCAATACCGTAGTCGCCTTTGACTGGACTCAACCATCCAGGGGTCCTTTACCTTTACATATTCATGGGTTAATAATGAGACCCGTGTGTATTGGGCAGTAAACTAATAATAATAATAATAATAATAATAATAATAATAATAATAATAAAGCCTTCACCAGTTGAATTTAGTTAAATATGCACAATTTTGTTTATTGAAGAGATTAGGACAAAAAACATTAAACCAAATACAAGACAAAGCACCAGAGGCAGTAAAATCCCACCATGCACATCACCAATCTTTCCTCCTACAAGTTTATAAAATAATAAACATTGTTTTGTTTGTTTTTAAAAAAGAAGAAATCCCTCAACACAGCACCATCTTCAGAGTGTAAAAACATTACTCCTTTATATTCTTAAGATACCAAAATAGAACCAAGGCAGGTCAGATGCAGCTTTGTCTCTTGATAAGGAACTGTGGAACTATCAACTTGAGAGTGGGATCGAAACCTTCCCTGCAAGAGCAGGTAAATAGCATCCATACGTCAAATGCCAAGTACACACATGCCACATAACTATAATTAAGCACGAAATTCAAGTAACATTTACATACTACAGAGTCCACGTGTACCTATCCAAAAAACATGACCACTTCACAAAAAACGCATACAGGCAGTAACATCAGAACAACTGAGGTACTGGAAACACAAATATTTATGCCAAGAGATTTCTGTTTTGTTTGTTTTCTTGTGTCCCCACCCCCCCAACACCCCCTCAATATCATACAGCAATATAAAAAGCAGTAATAAAAATCATTTGCCAGTCTAAATCAAAATGAAAGCTCTCTAAGGAAGGTGGTGGCGTTGGGTGGGCAGGCTAAAACAACAGTAAAAAATAAAGTATTATCATTTAGGGACAGGAATACCTGAAGAGCAAAACAGAAGTGTGTTAACTACAGCATGTAACATGTCACCCCCAAGTCAACCCGTAATTAAGTACTGGCTTAATTCATCACAACTGTGACAGTTTAATCAATAAATAAGTCTTGACAATACAAAAAGGTGCATATTACCGTGTACTTTTTAGAAGACAGATCTGTGTCGTGGTAATATTCAGCTTATTAATAGATCAATGAGAAGAAAACTAAAAAAACAGTATCCTGTTTTGAAAACGAAAACAAGAAAACCCAAGTCATTGCCTTTCCACAAAGTAAGTGTAGGGGTGCCTTTCCCCCTCCAAATATAAAGAGCTCTTCTGATCACGTTCAGGGGTGTCAGAGGAAAATTTGTTTACAGGATTGGGGCTTCCCCCTTTTTCTTCTTTAGGTGATGCAAAGGCGGCCTTCCCCAAATAATGTGGTCAAAATTTATGTGCAGTATAGTGGAAGCAAGTGCTTCCAATCCCGGTTAAGAAGAAAAACACACAACCCCAAATATTGACAATTATTTTTGTTGTTTTTGTTGGTTTTGCTAATAAAACAGTCAAAATACATCTGAACGTCTGAATTGTAACTGCTTCCTGCCACAAAGCCATTTGACCAAAATAATAATAATAATAATCAAACTAACCCTGAACAACTTGTGAGTTTTCATCCCTTCAAGGGACGTGGAAAAGAACATTTTAAATGTGAATTCCTCCTGGCCCAAAATAAAATAAGGAATCTAGGAGAAACGTGAACTTCAGAACAACCTATCAAAAGACATGGTTTAGCACCCACTTCTCGTGTGTTCCTTTTTGTGCACTACCCCCTGCCCCGCCCGCCGAAAATGAATCCCACTTGTAACTATTAAACATCAGATTTTTTTTGGGGGGGGGGGGAGAGAGAAATAATCTAGGAAAACAAAGAATAAAATAATAGCTAGTTGTACCTTCCCTGAATAATGGCTGAAGTTAAATATCTAACAGTGCGATGCCAAGATGCAAGTTGAGGCAAAAGTTTCTATTTACTGGGAACTGTAAATACATGAACGAAACGGAATCAGGAGTGGATTAGTGGCTGCACTGGAACTTGGGGTGCGTTGTGTCCTTGGCTCCATAAAGATGAGAAGCTACAGTCTCTCTGTGTGCTGCCGCCTCCTTTATTTTCTATGTCAATCTAACTGAATAGCAACGACTCCTCCCATCTAAACCATCCACATGCTACATCTGTGGTGTTAGCTCATTTATTGGGCGTTCCTTCTCCAACCAGGAAAAAAAAAGAACTCCATGTTGTCTCTCCCTCTCTCTCTCTCTTTTGCTATCAAGCCAGGCTGAAACACAGATATAATTCTGCACGGCCAGAAAGGACTCCCTTCATGTTGTCCCTTCCTGGCCATGCAGCACCCAAAACACTAGTCCCTGCCGCTCAGTTAAAGAAAGGGTCCGAGTCCTCTTCCATGTTGACGTCAGGCACCAGCTGATCCGTTGCTTCCTTAGCACCATATCCTGAATTAGACACATTAAAATCTGTAGAAAACCAAGGGTGGTCCAGAATTTCCTGCGAAGTCAGCCTTTCTGAGGGCTCCCGGCGCAGAATGCTACGAATAAGGCATTTTGCCTTGGGGGATAGAGTCTCTGGAATGCTGAACTGCCCGCGGCGGATCTTGCTGAAGAGAGAGCTAGGCTCAATGTCATGAAAGGGGTAGCGTCCAACGAGCATGGTGTACAGCATGACTCCTAGACTCCACACGTCGGCCGCCTTGCCAGAGTAGCTGCCGTTTGTGTTCAAGATCTCTGGGCTCACGTAGGCGGGGCATCCATGCTTATCGGAAAGGGAGTCGTCGTTCCCTCGCAAAATGTAAGCGTCTTCGAGGCTCTCCAATTTTACTCGAGTCCTGGAGGGCAAGAAGAGACAGGCCACAGTTAGACTCACTGACAAAATACCCACACAGCTGCCTTGTTGCGCAAAGACAAAGGACATTAAAGAATGCTCACAATCTTTTTTTTTTTCAATTCATTGCCCGTCAAGGGAGATAATGTGTACAATGGACATCAGCGTCTGAAATTCTCCAGGCACTGGGAAACGGCCCAGGTATTTCCCAAAATGCCAGAAGCTGGTCCGGCAAATGAATATCCAGGGAGTTTAAGATAGGCACTGACTATTTCAGAAGTTTCCTTTCACACATCTCAATGGACTTGTTGGAAAGCAGAACCCCAGTGGTTTTTAGTTTAGAAAACCAACGGCTTGCAGAGAACTGCATAAGCCAAACCAAAGCCTACTGTGTCCTTTTTTACACTTTTTTTTAAAGAACAACACTTGAGGTGCTTCATAAACACAGCTAAAGTTATAAGATTACCCCTAAATACTTTGGCCACCTCATGAGAAGAGAAGACTCCCTGGAAAAGACCCTGATGTTGGGAAAGATTGAGGGCACAAGGAGAAGGGGATGACAGAGGACGAGATGGTTGGACAGTGTTCTCGAAGCTACTAACATGAATCTGACCAAACTGTGGGAGGCAGTGGAAGACAGGAGTGCCTGGCGTGCTCTGGTCCAAGGGGTCACGAAGAGTCGGACATGACTAAACAACAACAACAAAAAGCTACTGTTGATTTCTCCCAGTGCAACCTCTGCATTCCAAAACCTTCTCAAAAGTAGCCATCACATGCCACTTGGAAGTCAACCTCCAGTTCTCAGTATCAGTAAGGAAGTAGTAAAACTTGATTTGAGAATGTCCCAGCTAGTCAATAATAATAAAATGTGGAAAAAGCCAATGCTAAGGGATGCTACTCACCAGCTTTCAAAAGCCCTAGCAACATATTATATGCTTCTTATCCTATCAAATCACAAAGGGGATCTTTTATAATTTAAGAAGCCAGTGTGGGAACGCGACAAAAGAGTACAGTCATACCCCGGGTGGCGCACATCCCGGGTTGCGGACGTTCGAGTTAAGAACGCCCGCAACCCGGAAGCGTTTCCAGAGCGCGCGACCCCCGGATGCGCAGGACGCTGCTGCGCACTTCATGCATGCGCAGAATCGCTCTACTTCCGGATTTTTTCTTTTGGGGGGGCGTTTGTGTTAAGCACGCCCGCGTTACGTAGCGTGATCCGGAACGAATTGCGTGCATAACACGGGGTACCACTGTATTTGGAAAACCTTCAGGTACAAATGTGCATTGCTGATGTTGTCTAAGGCCTGACTGAGGTGATAAACCTGTGTCTGGACTATGCCACTTCAGATGGGGCTCATGTGATTGAATTCTTATTCATTAAACAAAACTTATTCTACATAGAAAACTAGTATATGACACTGAGTCAACTAGACTAGAATCGTTCTCCCTAACCTGGTAGTTGTCTATGCAGAAGGATATGAAAAATAATTAATGGAGGAGCTTTGCCCCATGAGGAGCGCTCTGCCCACCAAACCATCTGAAGTGGTACATACAGCCCAAACAAAAATTATGCCACATCATTGAGAACTAAATCCCAAGTGCCATGTTGAGCATGAAGTAGGGCTGTGTGATATATTGACCCAAACTGATTTGAAATCTATATTGTGATATCGGTTTCATAATTTTTGACCTGGCAATATATCGTGAAAAACCATGACGCCAGACAATGGCTCTGCGTAGTTCCATCTTTATTTCAGACATTGTGATATATTGGTATATTGTTAACACTGGATCCCTTCTTACATTTGCAACCCTGGACTCCTTTCATAAATAATCATAATCATTACAGTGGTACCTAGGGTTACAAACACATCGGGTTACAAACACTTCGGGTTACAGAATCCGCTAACCCGGAAGTAGTACCTCGGGTTGAGAACTTTACCTCAGGATGAGAACAGAAATCGTGTGTTGGCGGCATGGTGGCAGCGGGAGGTCCCATTAGCTAAAGTGGTACCTCAGGTTAAGAACGGTTTCAGGTTACGAACGGACCTCTGGAACGAATTAAGTTTGTACAGTGGTACCTCGGGTTAAGAACTTAATTCGTTCTGGAGGTCCGTCCTTAATCTGAAACTGTTCTTAACCTGAAGCACTGCATTAGCTAATGGGACCTCCTGCTGCCGCTGCACCGCCAGAGCACAATATCTGTTCTTATCCTGAAACAAAGTTCTTAACCTGAAGCGTTATTTCTGGGCTAGCAGAGTATGTAACCTGAAGCGTATGTAACCTGAGGTACCACTGTACTTTGCTTTCACTTCCATGCCATTCTTATATAACTTGACTACTTCCAGAAACAACTGTTTGCTTTTTAAAAACACCAGCAAAAGCTGCCCTTGATTGCTTTCTCTCTCTTGGAGGGCTGGTTCACGTTTATGATCTAGAAATACTATGTGCACAACGGACACCTAGCCTATGTGTGTGTGTTACCCAGCAGCACACAATGTGAGATATATGGCCTATTTCCATTGTTCGTCCGCTTCCAAAAATAGGTGGAAGGTTTACAGAAATCCAGGCCAACGTAAGCGCAGCTGTAGCTGCATGTTGAGTCGCACATTTTGCTCGATGTACAGGTGCTGCCAGAGTACTGCACATGCACCCATTTCCAAATGGGCAACACACGGACCAGCTTTAAGCGAAACCCAGGAACAAACACAGAGATAAAACTATTACAGGGCATAGTCGCTATCTCTTTAGCTGCAGTCAGGCACAGCTTGCCCGAAGGATGAACAACCGGAGGCAAGCAAGATCTGAAGCATATAGCCTTGACCCTTCCAATTTTTAATCATGGCATACTTAAAAACTTGTTTGCAGCTTCTCTTTGAAGTCTGCCTCCCTCACTGATTGTTTTGCAGATAACAGCTTAGGACACATCGGCTTACAGAGGCATTTGGCGGAGGTTTGGGGATGAATATGACCATTTCAGATGCTGTGGCTGAATTGTTCCGAATAGTTCTTATTGATCCAATATGATTTTAACGATGCTTAAATTAATTGCCTTATGCTTTTAATTATGTATGCTCTCCTCCCTGAGATCTTCCTTGATATGGGGAGGTTTACAGATGCAAATAACAAGCACACAAATAGAGCTATAAACTCAGATATATAAGCTAGGCGCCAAATGGCCCCTTAAACCAGAGTTACAGTCGCTAAAACGGAACACCGGGTTGCCGTTTTGGGTCCAGGTGGCTTGAAAGTTGTATTTTTCAACACAACCTTTCTCAGAAGCACACGCCATTTATATCTCACGTACAATCTGAAGGGGGCAGGGAAAAGGTCCTGTGCTGTATCACTGAGCTATACTACTTCTGCATGCCTGAGACCCTGTGGAAGCACATTTGTTTCCCAGTCCCCACAAATGACGTTCCCATACGGTTCTAGCACAAGTTCAGTGTATGTGGAATCCCTACCACCAAGCGGTGCCAGCTTTATCATAGTCAGATCCACCCCAGCAACAGATCTTTTATCAATGTAGGAGGGTTGGGTTGTTTGGGTCTCCGGAATGAAATATAGAAAGCACAGAAATTCTGAAGAATATAGAAGCTGCCTTTCCTTTGTACATCGTTAACTTAAGCGTGTGTCACGCTGAATATGCATATAGGGTATTTGCTTTATTCTGTTCATCTCCTGGCAATTTATGTATTCATCATCCCCACCCTTTTGCCAACCCCGCTTTCCCTCAATTATCTCTGCTGTTGTGTCAGTCAACATGCAATGCCCATAACTGCCGCAGATAAAAAACCAGAAAGCAGTGTCCTTTTTGTCCTTGCCTTGGTTACCTTTCCAAAAGATTTATGCACTCCCCATGTCTCTCTCACACACTCTATTTTTCTGTTTATTCTTCAGCAGAAAATCTGACATTGGAGGGCCAGGATCCCTCCCTACCTCAACTCTCATCTCCCTTCCTGAGATATCCGTTGCTTAATGGACTCCAGGTTTTTCTGAACAAAAGAGTGTCCTTTTGTTACATGTCTGACTCCTGCCACAAAGACTGGAATACAAATCTTGCCTTTGATTGATTCTCAGCGTGCACACACACGCACGCACACACACACACACACACACACACACACCAACCTTTTCTATACTGTACTGAAGAATCAAGGACCTGCAGTCACAGGAAAGCAGATTTTGTTTAAACCAGGCCACTGAACAACAGCTGGCCTTTATCTGCATGTTCCACTATAATCTCTCGCAGGATAAAGCAGAGGAGGAGGAGGAGGAGGAGGAGCCATGCTTTCATCCTGCTGAATGGATTGGACCAGAGCAAATACACCGTGGATCAATGTCTGGGTAGCTTTTTTTACACACACACACACACAGAGAGAGAGAGGGGGGGCAGGCTTCATTTGTTCATAAATCTGATTATGGGGAAAGTACAAGAACCCTAGAATTATTTAGCACAGACAATTGCTACCGTAGTGCATCCGAAGAGTAAGAGAAACAAAAGCATGACACATTATGATTAGGAACTGCGGTATTGTCCATAGTTTTGGTTGGCTTGGCATCACAATCTGAAATGCAGGGAAAGAGGGACTTCCTACAAGACAGTAGGGAAGCCCAGGACAATGAATTGTCACCTCTCTACCAAGTCTGTAGAAGTGAATGCCAGAGGGTGGTTCTTTGCCTCTAGCACATGGCAGGAAATGGGGGGGGGGGGAGAGAGAGAGAGAGGGAGGAAAAAAAAAAAAACAACAACACGTCATTTCCAAATTATCTGCAATGCATAAAAAATAAGCCACATTGTGCCATGCATCCAGTGACCAGGGTTACATTTATGACCAGGGTTATATTTATGGCATCGCCTGCAATGCTCTTTTTTGAACCCAGCTGCTAAACAAAGTGCCACAGGCAGAACTGACACAAAACTCCAACGGATATTTCAAGCAGCAAGTTGCCAGCATAACGTTTTAGATTAGAATCTAGATTTAGAATCGGAATGGGGGGGGGAAGAATATTCTCCTAACCCGAGCTTCCATTTTTAAAGACACCCTGTGAACCAATTGTTTTGCTGTTTCCCTCAGCCATGAGAATGGTTGCACTGAAATTAGTTAGATAAATAGAGGCTTCCACACAGCTAGATAAGATCCGCTTTATAAAACTTACTATATAATGCAAAGCCTTCTGTCAGAGCCAGTGTAATTAGAGTATATCATTTCAGTTCAGAAGAGGAGATAGAAGAGGCACTTGGGCAGACAGCATTATGCAGCTCTCAGATCACTGACAGAACCCTGCATTAGTCTAATGCTTTTAAAAAAAAAAAGCAAGCTTGAATCATTGCTATTTAAAAAGGGGAAGCTATTCTGCCTGTGAATGCTTTCCCATTACTGGTGAATGAAACCACAGAAGTGCAATCAGAGGGCAGCAAATAGCACTCAGAAGGGAAATGCGTCTTTGTCCCCATAGAAACCGTCAGGGAAGCCCATGAAAAACAATACCATTCTGAATTTCTTATCAATATGCCATTCATTACTCGAGTACATTCAGACTTGGCCCTTTTGCAATGTAACAAAACCTGATCAATTAAGCCTTTTCCAGAAGGACCTTCAAAGTAAACTCCTGAGTTAGCATCCGTTTCTGGCAAACAATCAGCATGTCCTACACATTCCCACCCCCCACCCCCACCACCACCACAGCGGTTCACATTATTCTTCCCTGATGAATCCGAGGGTTACAAAAGAGATTCTGATGCACAGGGAAATCCTATCCTTGAAATGAAACCCACTGAGCACAATGTCATTACTCCACTCACCCAGCATGCTGGCAGAGCACTATGCAATACTAGTAGTGGGTAACCGCGCAAGCAGAACAATACACTTGATCTGGAAAGAGCCTACGCCTTGAGTCTCTGCCAGGGCTAAGGAGAAAACACGGTGACCCTGCAGGCACAATAAGGAAGGAACAGGATGGGTTGAGAACTTGCAGCTCTTTAGATGTTGTTGGATTCCACCTCCCATCAACCCCCGTCAGCATGGTCAAGGATGAAGGGAACTGTGGTCCAACAACACATCTGGAGAACCACAGGTCCCTTCCACCCTGGAGCTGAGGTTAGTCAGCATCTGATGGTGCTTCATGACTGGGACCCCACCAGGGATGGTGGAACGTTATGTTTTAAAAATGAAGCAACATGACTTTACAAACCCCTAAGCAAGTCAGTGGGGGGTCATCACAATGGGAGGGCAGGATTCAAACAAAGGAGTCAATCGGAGCATGTCACAAGGGGTATATGGAATCACATCGAGTTCCAGAGCATGGAACTACAACATCCTTGCCACTATGTGCATTCATAGACCTGATGGGTCTTTGGCAATGTGGCACTTTGGAGAGGGGGAGTAAAAAATCAGGAGCAGATGCAAGACTTGATTTCTCAAACCCTTACATGTATCATGTCTCAAAATTCCAGGCACCGACACTCATCAGGATTATCAGCTCCACTGCTGCATCTTTTTTTACTCAATATAAGCAAAAAATAATGATCCATGAGTAGATGTTGAAATCCAAAAAGAGTAGTCTAAACTCTGATGCCAAAAGAAGTTGCATAACTATTCCCTTTCTGTTATTTGATAAATGAGTGTTATTGCCCAAAGAGGACAAAAATACAAACAAAAAACCCCTCCCACAATCTTTCTACACATGGAAAAGTTCAAAAATCATGAGAGAAAAAGTGGGGTGCTTCTGGAATGAAAACTGATCTCTTCTTTCACCTGCCACAGCAAAGATGATCCTCCATTTGACCTTGTGACTTTCTTCCGGGTTCTGAGTTAATGAAGACTATCATCCTCAATAGTTACATAAACATGGCTTCTCAGCATGTGTGCACCTCAAGGGGGGAGAGTTACACAAGAAAGCAAGAGGGAATAGTACAGATATCAAAGTGGATAAAGGAAAGAAACCGGAATACAAAGGAAAATGGAACACCACTCAATTTTTACCGGTGAGATCTGCAGTACCATAAAAACCAACTGACGTCGTCTTGCAGAGGATGGGATGCATATGATAAAGCCGTAAAAGGATGCAATTCGATTTAAAACTAAATGCAGATCTTTATTTTCCCCTCCTCCAACGTTCTATCCAAGCTCTAAGCATGCTTTTGGTTGGTCTTCCAAATGGTGAATTTCCTTTCCTATGCTGAGTCAGCCAGACCCACAAACCAGGCAAAGAGTGCTGGTACAAACAGTGGATCAGGGAGCAGCAAAATTGGGTGCAGTTGGCAAAGCCTATTGGGGGCAACTTCAGCAAAATACTATTCTAGTTGATACCCCACATACACACAATTCCAGCTCAAAACCAACCACAGAGGAACTGCAATCTGGGCTGTCAAGAGACTCCGATAAACCTGTTCTCCTGCTGTGATCCCACAAAACATTCCAATCCCCGTTTGCACTTGCCAATTAACTAAAATAAAAAATGGGTGACATCCTGGTACACTGTACATTAAGTGCAACGTGTAGCTTGGCGCACAGATCCCTGGAAATTTCATATTGGCATCTACGGCAGGGATACCCAACATGGTGGGTCTCAGATATTGTCAGACCACATCGGCCCAAGCTAACAAGGGTCCAATGGTCAACGATGATGGAAATTTTAGTCCAACAACCTCTGGAGAGCAGCACATCTGCTACCCCGATCTAAGAATCTGGAATATATGCTCAGTCCTGCCTGTGTTGGGCCGACACTTAACAGATCGGTGCTGCCACCTGATGTTGACAACTAGGACAAATTCAGTGTGAAGAGAGTAAGGGACTTCTACCCCCCACCCTGGAACCTCTGCAACCAGGAGTCTGTCTAATCGCAAACTCTACAGCCTCAGTTCCTCAAGTGGAAAAAAGCAACAGCCTACCACACAGGTTTTCTGAGATGAAGCATGCTACAAAAGCTGCAAAGCATTTTATGACCTAGCATGACTGCAGAAACCCATCACCGATGTCGTGACCGTTCCGGAACCAATACATTCAAAAGCTCAGCCTTAAGATGCATCTTAAAACAGGCCTACACAGGAGCCTCCCATAATTCCTCCGTGGCTCACTCCTCTCCCCCCCCCCCCGCGCTTTACCCAAAGCATTGCTCAAAAGGTTACTAGCTCCAACTGTAAATCACTGTAAATCAGCTGGCTGCAATAAAGGGTGACAGGCGGTTAAAAAACCAGAGTCATTCATTGCTCTGAGAAATCTTACTACTTGGCAACCAGTAAGGAATGTAACAGCTTGTGTCTCTGGTCACATTTTTGTGGGCTGAGTTTCCTTTCGCTGAATTGTCAAATAAAAAAACAAAACAAAACATAGCAGAGCAAAAACCTGAAATGATCTACCCAAGCAACTACAGGAAGGTATAACTAGAAAGCAATACAGTAGGACTGTGCATACCCCATTAATTAAGCCTTAGGTCCAGCTCCTAAGGGGAAGGGCAGCGGGAGAGCATCCCAGGTTCAGTCCCCAGCATCTCCAAGGAGGTGGGACTGTCCCCTGCCTAGAATCCTGGAGACTTGCTGCCAGTCCAGCGCAGACAATGCTCCGCTAGATGGACCAATGGTATGACTTGGTACAAGACCACTTCCTATGTGCCACAGTGGCACAATACCTACTTTCCTGCAAGCCTGTTGTATTTCGCTGCTGTCTTCCCTGGAGGTCCAGGTACCATGGGCATCGGAAGGAATCATACCTACACAACTATTCCATCTGGGCATGACTGTGCCATGAGGAAGTAACTTCTATGCTGCTGATGCAGTGATATGCTGATTGATCAGATTAGGTCTTGCTAGGACTGACTCTTGCCTTTGCAGATTTTGGTTGTAATGCAAATCCTAGCTTAACAAGGTAAGCAGGTGGGATTAGATATAATCAAAGCATACAGACCAACATAACTACATACACACCTAGTAGGCATTCATGTACCACACTGGCTTTTTAAACTATTGGGACTGATGTTTATATTAGCACAAAACGCAAAGGCAAGTCAGGTTCTTTCTCAACTCTCATCTAGAGACAAATCTCTTATTATGCAAGGAAATTCAGAAGTAAACAGAATGCCTTAAGTCTCAATATTTTAAAAATGATCCCAACCTTGTTAACAAGACTGATTAACGAGCACAAACTTTTTCAGTGTCAAATATTGTGACAGCTAATATTTGAATATAATTGAAGATTTAATACCCTCCAAACATTAATAATTTGCTGGCAAGAAAAATAAATCTATCACTCAAAGCAAGCTCTGTACCTAGGCAAGTGTTTCAGCTCTAGACTCTTATAATTTAAAAGAACATAAAAGTTATTTTATGCAAGACCCACAGATCAATCCTTGAAAGATAGATGGGACCATGTCTTTGTGCTTTGGCCCTGACATCAAATTATTTGCATCCATTTTGCTCCGACAACTCCATCCACACAAGAGATCTAGGTGTTGCCATTTCAAGCAGACAATATTGTAGGCAAAGTTGTATGCACTGCCCATTGGCTTCTCGGGCAGTTCCCAACAAACAACGGAATGACTAAAAGTATCCAGGACATATTTGCTGCATAGCAGCCTACTGAAGCTTCCATTCAGGTAATAAAGAAACCTTAATTCTTGCATCATAAAGTACTCAAAGTCTTACGCCTAGCGCAGAAAATGTAAAGCTGGGGAACTGCACCTCCAAGCATTAAGGATCACAATTTATACACTTGTGCAAGGAGAGTCTATGAGCATCCTGTTCGATAAGGTTGGGACTCACCTAAGCAGCTGCACAAGGCTGCATATGCAAGGCAACCAATGGCCTAAGAGTCAAGGACACACATAACTGCAATGTCGGAATAGAGCATCTGTACTGAGTTGGGCAGCAGCAGTTGATAACAGTGCTCCTGTGCCACACAACAGCTGAGAAATAGGGAGACAAAGTACTGCCAACAAGCAAGCATGAGAGTACAAGATCACAGGAGTATAGAAAGGAAATAAGGAATGTGTAACTACAGGGAAGGCAAACCAAATGCCAGTCACAAAAGGGAGCATGCTCTCTACACACATTGACCTAAAAGATTCATTGGACGAAAATTGGGGGGGGGGGTGTTTAAATGGAAGGGTTTTTTTGTTTCCTCGTAAGTATTCCAGTTCAGGCTTTTGGGCACACGCCCCAACCAGGCTTCCCAAATTCATAGTTGTGACAAGGTGTGCAAGGAAAAAGACCCCACAGCCGTTGCATGAAGTAACTCAAATCAACTGATCTAAGTCTCCTAAGTTAAATTTAAGTTCTATGTTCCACTACAGGGGAACACAGCGAAGTGAGTTCAAAATCCTTCTCATTCCAACCAAGATCCCAGTTACTCTACTGTAGGCCCAGGGGTGGGGGAGAAACCAACACATTCCAGGCCATGTGGGGGGACGCAGGTGGCGCTGTGGTCTAAACCACCAAGCCTCTTGGGCTTCCTCATCGTAAGGTCAGCAGTTTGAATCTGTGTGATGGGAAGAGCTCCCATTGCTTTGTCCTAGCTAATGCCAACCTAGCACTTCAAAAGCACACCACTGCGAGTAGATAAATAGGTACCGCTGTGGTGGGAAGGTAAACGGAGTTTCCGTGTGCTCTGGCTTCCATCATGGTGTCCTGTAGCGCCAGAAGCGGTTTAGTCATACTGGCCACATGACCTGGAAAAGCCGTCTGGGGACAGACGCCAGCTCCCTCAACCTGAAAAGCGAGACGAGCGCCTCAACCCCATAGTTGCCTTTGAGTGGACTTAACCGTCCAGGTGTCCTTTACCTTTACCAAACAATGCATTTCCTCTTCCTCTCTAACAATGCACCATTCAAGCTGCCATCACTTTACAGAACCTGATAACAAATACTGTTGCCTGACAGACAGCAGAAACACAAAATAACCCCCCCCAAAAAAAATCTTTATAGATGCTTGAGTTCTAAATCGATAGTACTTTGAATACAATCAAAAGTTCCTTCCATGTCACCCAAGAATTATGCTGAAGAAGCTTGAACATCACAGCTTGAGAAGGCGGTCCAACTAATAGAGTTTGCAGTTAACATTTCCTATCACCAACCACCACCAATTTTATTCTGCCAAATCCGTATTGCCAGCTAGGAATTGGGCATTTTGCCAGTATTTGGAAAATGGGAAGCAAAGGAGAAAGACTTGTCTGTGTGAGTACAGGTGTGTGTGTTTGTGTGTGTGTTGGTGTGTGTGTGTGTGAAACACAACAGGCAAATGGTCTGTCTACTCTTAAAAAGCTGTCAATGTGTTGGCCAAAGAAAAGAAGCTGACCTTTCCTGGTTTCCTTGGTAGGCAGGGAAGCAGTCAAAAAGTGTGAGAGCATTTTTAACGTTCATCCAGCGATGGCAAAGGAAAGGAGAGCTGAACACCCTCATCAGTCAGTCAAATTCACTGGCCAGTTTTTTCTTTGTAAATGCCAACTATTGTGGTTTTAGAAATGTACTGCTGCATGCCTCACATTTGAAGAATGCTTTATGAAATATGCTAAGGAGGTTTCAAGTAATGCAGAAAAAAATTCTCACTCTTTTAAAAAAAATGTTTTGCAGGTCACCCTGAAGACTGAGCAACTTTTTGTTTCTGGTCCTCATTGTTCTAGCACCATTCGCTGTTGTGCCTGTCGTCTCCAGTCATGGCATTTACCTTATGTGATGTAAGTACCCTAGAAAACTGATAAGCGCAGGAAAGGAATTCTAATTATCAGCAGCCCCAAATGCACTGATTAGCAGACACTCACTCTTGCTTGCTTGCTTATGCTGCCAAGATGGAAAGGTAAAACAACCCCTTGCCTTATCCTGTCATCCCAAGCATCTGAAAATCCTGCTGTATTTACGGGACATCACACAGGGAACATGTCTTTCCCTTCCGCTGGCTCCTCCAGTCTCCTTACCTCCGAGGATATTATTAGCAAGCTTAAGAGACCAGCTTAACATGTGTTAATTCATTACATTAACAAAGAATTACAAAAGGTCCCTTCGAGTCAAGCTTAATGCATTGCAAACTGGCGTATGTGTGTGTTTTAGAACCTCTGCTCCAAAAGTGACATCTCCACAAAATGCTTTAAAAAAAACAAAAAAAAAACAAACATCACACAGGTAACTCACATCTTATGCTTCTTTTACTTACATGATCACAGCTTTTTGGCAGGTGAGGAGGAAATAAATGAATGGAGAGAGGAAACCCTCTCTTGATTTATTTATTTCCACCCACTCATACACAGCTATTATTGCAGCCTTACTCAGCTTTGGGGAGGAGGCAGGTAAGCGGCCCCAAGCAGCTCCCCACACCTTGCACAGGGGTGGGCGGCAGTTCCGAGGATTCCTGGCTCTGCACGTTTTTGGGTTTTATGCCAGAACCGAACACTCGCATCAGAGTACTAAAACAACCCAGACGTCCCAATGCTTGCCCCGCTTAGAAAAGAAACAGCAGCATCTATCCTAGCTTTACAGACCAGTAAGAGGTCTGTTAAGTGATTCACACATTTTTACCTGAATGTGATTCACACATTTTTACTCTTTGCCTCTAGTTTCCATGTTCCCACCTGTAACCAACAGAGGCAGCCCTTTGAGCCGCTTGGTGCAAGATTCACTGCAAGGCAGAAGTGAGTCCCAGCCAAACTTTTCAGTGGGTAGGGTAGGTTGGGGTTTACGACACCGTGGCAACAAGGGCTTATTGCTCCAAAAAGCAGAATATAGATTAAGCAGTAGCCAAACCGGGGTGGGGGGTGGAAAAAGTTTTATTCATCTCTTCTTCTTTTTATTTATCTTATAAACTCATCCATCACTTCTCTACCACAAAGCAATCTCTCACAGTAACTGCCAAAAATAAAAAACACATTTTTCCCAGGAATCAAATGAATGGAAACTAGAACTGCATAGTTCAAAAGATATGTTTGTGAGTGTAGAGCGTGTGTGTGTGTGTGTGTGTGTGTGTGTATGAGTGCGCAGGAGCATTAACTTGGTTTAAAGAGGAAAATTACAAGTTAACTTGTACAGATTCTAGTTTATGAGGAACATTTTTTGTGAGCGTGTGTGTGTGTATGCATGAGTGAGTGTATGTGTGCAATTCCATTACAATCTCAATCTCATGTTTCTCTCATGGAACTCATCACCGTACAGACAGATTCTCACAAGGTCTCCCATCCAGGCACTGACCACACCTAGACCTGCTTAGCTTCAGCTACAAGGTGGCGGCTTCACCCCAGGGGCCAGAAGGAAACAAGGTGGACTAACCACCACCTGCTCTCTCCTAGATCTTCCATCAAAACTGGCAGGAATGTTTCCTCTACTTCCAACATAGGGCTAACAGTACGAACCTTCAGAAAACAACCCCTTTCAAAACGGCATTCCTGACACACTCATTGGTGGATTCCAAAGGAGGGAAGGGAGAAAATCCCTTACCTTTCTTCATCCTTGAAGATGAATTTCCGCAGCTTGAGATCCCGCAGCACCAGCCCGCCGTCGTGACAGTGCGCCACAGCAGACGCTATCTGATAGAACAGCTTGGCCGCTTCCTCCTCCTTCAGCTTCTTGCAGGTACGAACAAAGGAATGCATGTCCCCATAGCTCCTCTCAAAGAACACATACGCTTTCGTCTCCCCGAGAATGATTTCAGTGATTTGGTTGATGTTGTCGTGAGGGGCCAGGCAGAAGCAGGGCGCCAGCAACTCTTGGTAGCAGCCGATATCAAACACCTGGAGAGGCAATTGGCAATAAAAACGAAAGGGTTAGAGATAGAAAGGAAACAGGCTGCAGCAAAGGCACACCGAATTAAAAACTAATAAAGCCCCTTCTGCATATTACAAAAGCAAAGATGTCAGCCAAATTGCAAACTGGTGCTTCTGTTTCAGCTGACTATGCCCTGACCCTGAGCAGTCTGGAAGTGTTTTCTTCCTTTTGAAAACTGAATAAGGGTTTCCACCACAACACACACTACAAACGGCCTAAATAAATTATATCAGCAAGAGAAAGGAAAGTGGATGGCCTAATTTCCTGACTGATAAGAGGGGAGAAACGTAAATAGGCTTATTTTTAAAAGGAACACCCGGTTCTTTGCAAACAAAAGCATAAAAAAAAATTCAACGGCAGCTCAGAATCTATGAAAATTCTGATTCTGGATGGCCAATGCAGCTACAGCAAAGGGGAGGGGAGGAAAGTATCATGCTTCAAAACACTTAGGGTCCACCCCCCACTCTTGTTTTTCTTTAATGCATTGCCTCTGAGGGGCAGTCCAAACTGTCCATCCACCCATACCACCAATGGGTCCAGCACTCAGACACTCATTTAGTTGTGATTTCTGCATTGCAGGGGGTTGGACTAGATGACCCTTGGGGTCCCTTCCAACTCAATTCTATGGTTCTATGCATTTACATCCCACCTTTTTTCTCTCCCAAGGAGCCAAACCTAGTTCTCCCATTCCTCATTTAATCCCAAGAACCTTGCGAGGTAGGTTAAGTTGAGAGGCAGTGATTGGTCCAAGGTTACCCAGTGAGCTTTCAAGGCCAAGAGAGGATTTGAACCCTTGCCTCCCACGTCCTAGTCCAACACTGGCTCTGTATCTGAACGAAAACTCTGCCATAGGTTTTAAAGAGTAAGCAGAGCGTGCTACTTTTCTTTAAAAGGGCCATACTGTCTTGTAAACCAGGGTTGTTTTGTTGTTGTTTTTTAAAAAAACTTATCATTCATACAAAATGATTACTGACACAATTCACCTTTCTCTTCTTATATGTGATAATTGCACTCTCCGTTGCCTCCCAGTTTCCCCTTTCCCTCTGTATTCCCATTTTATTTTTTTAAAACCAGGGTTGAGGCACCAGATATTGTTGGACTCCAACTCCATGGGCTACAGTAAATGGTCAAAAATTATGGGAATTGTAATCTAGCAACACCTGGAGGGCCACAGGTTCCCCCCTACCCACCCAACTTGCCAACCAAGTTGAGCTACTATCACAGCCTTCCTCTGGTTATCAGAGGGGTAAGTCAACATGGTGCCCTTCATACTTCAATTCCCATCATGCCTGACCACTGGCCATGCTGCCTGGGGTTGGCGAAAGTTAATAGTTCTGGAGGGCACAGCCTTGTTTGCCATTTCTACACACCACCTTCTTTTTCCACAGCCTGGATAGCTCAGTTGGTTAGAGAACATGGTGCTGATAATGCTGAGGTTGCAGGTTTGATTCCCTTACGGGGCAGCTGCGTATCCCGTATCCTCAGGGTCCCTTCCAACTCTAAAATTCTATGATTCTAAAACTCTAAAATTCTATGATTCTAAAACTCTAAAATTCTATGATTCTGTTCTCTGGCAGTGGAAAGAATGAGGGAAGTCAATATTCTTGTTGAGATGGTTGGGCAATACAAATAGTGCTATGGTCCACAACTCACATGGAAGCTGGAGGCTCTCAAATTCCTTCCTCCCCTCTCCAGTATGCAGGCAACAGCCTCTTCCATCCAAAACAGAGGCTGGCAGAATCTATCCCATTCCCCACTTCTTGTCTATCCCCATGCTCTTCAACTCTAGGTCCCCAACGGTTCTTGGACTACACCTCCCATCTTCCATGACAACTGGCTAAGCTTGGCCAAGGAGGATGGGCGTTGTAGTCCAACAACAGCAAGGGACTCAAGGTGGAAGACCGCTAGACCGCCACATAGGAATTTGGAGCTGAGATACAGAAAAGAGCACTTCACTAAGACTTCCCTTGCTGTTTCACAAAAGGAAGGAGCTAAAGAGGCCTTTGGTGGCATCCCAGAGTTGAGTGTCTGAAATACTTTAAAAAAAAAAAAAACCAAGGGAAGGACTCTGCTGTGTTTCTGTTGCTAAGCAACAGAAAACACAGGGTTTCGGTTGCTGTTCACACGGTGACGGAGCGGGCGGTTGTAAGATGAGGCAAAATGGATAGCCCTTCGCTTGTGATGGCTTGCGTAGGAGAAAATCCTGGGAGATGTATAACAGGGAAGCTTAGGTGCAAATGCAATGATGGCGAACATATGAGACGTCACTTTGGGGGTTGGGCTGAGCCCCCTGGGCTGCGAGTTCCCTAGCCGTAAGACTAGGGAAATGTTCTAATGGACTTGCAAACTTGTATTTGCTTTTTAATTTCTATGGAGATTTTTAGTGCATCTTTTTAAGCAGAACGAGTGCCTCTCTAACCTTGCAGGCACATCCACCTTGTGTTCTCGTGAATGAAATGGTAAGGAATCGCCAAGCATGCTGGGAAACTCATATATATATATATGTGTGTGTGTGTGTGTGTGTGTGTTCCACTAATCCAGCGATTATGAATGAATCAGTGCTTGAGACATTTGGATTCCAGGCAATCGGAACGTTTCATTGAGAATAACGGGTGCACTGCAGTAATAAGGCATAACCAGTATGTGACACAAAGGCTTTCATTATTCGCAAAGGCTGTGAGATTCTGATGCATTTGTCCCTTGCTAATGAAGGTCAGGAAGTTACAAAGTCGGATTAATGCTGAAGAACGCAGGCCAACCATATTGCGCAACGTAAGGATAAATGACTGTGGCTCACCACTTGCTCTTTCTATAGCTTGTAGCTTAGCAATTCAGAAATTAATTTAAGGCACGCAAAACCTGTCTTGAAGCCATTATCTTATGTCATGCTGTAAAGCAGAACAGCACTTGCCTTTGAGATACCTCCTGCAGCAGCATCCCATGCATGTTCATTCAGAACTAAGTCTCACCCAATTCAATGGGTCTTGCTCCTAGGTAAACATGCAGAGGGCTGCAGCAGGTTAAGAAACTCCCTAGCAAGTTTCTATAAATAAGTGCAAGCTTCGGCATTCCATGAACTGCATTCACCACAGCTCTTCCTGTTATTCCTGACGTGTTGACCGGTTAACTACATATCTGCAAAAGGGATGACCATTGCAGGTGATGTTTGCTTTTGGTTTTTCCCCTGCTCCAGGCGTCTTTCTCTCAGGGGAACCCATCTATGATACCAGAAGCTGTGGGGACAGATATACATTCCCTCCACCACTGCAGCCTCCTTGTGAAATCTTGCAGCACATCGTCTGCACAATATTATTTGTCTACTCTGAAGTCCTGCTGAATTCAATGAGGCTGACTCCTAGGTAACCAGGATCAGGACTGCAGCCATGACCACCTTCTAAGCATTATAAAAACGCGTGGCCCTCAGCTCAGCAAAATGTTTCCCCTCAACAGCCAAATTTTCCCCTAACAGCCATTAAAAAAAAAATCGTTCTGAAAAGCTTATCTTTGTTGTTCTTTATAATGCATAGTCAGGGCATGTGACTTTATACACTGTAGGTAGCCCAGTTTAGCTCTTTCCAGCAGCGAGAAGTAAAAAAAAAAAGAGCTCCTTTGGATTCTAGAATGGCATTTTGCATACTCAGGGGGTTCCAGTCAAATTAAATTAAGCCTCATCAGCCCCCCCTTTGTTATCTGGCCCTTAATGGGGGTGGGGTGGGGGGTTTCCACAAGCCTGTTTTTACTTAGACAAGAGTTGCTTGATTATTATTATTATTAGCTGTATACGCAAGGACACTATTTTTTTCAGGAGCAGCCAAAGAGGCAGGTTTTGTTTTTGTTTTTTTAAAGGCAAACATGAACAGTTACAATTTTACCAGCGAGGAGGAACTGAAATATGCTTTTTTTTTTTTAAGGGAGGCGTTCAGCTTCCAGTTATGAAAAATGGTTGCCACTGTCCTCAAAACATGAAAATTCCTAATACTTCCCCATCCTGAAACTCAAAGACATTATAATGGACAAAGATGCTGTTTCATATAGGAGCTCTGCTTCTGTACCAAAGTAATTTCCTATACCTTTACAACACAATCACAGGTGGTTTTGGATCGAATTTAACTACTAGATGTGTAAAAAGAAGTTACTAGCTTCTGAAAATCTTCAAGCAGAGAAGGCAGCCTTGCGAGATTTGTGCATCTTCATTTCAGCTGCTCATTCTTTGGCTTTCATCTGCTCCTCCCACAATAGGAGGCTGGTAATATTTTGATTTGCATCTATTTTGGACAAACTAATGCATGCATTTTAAATTATCTGCACCGTCGCTCCACTTTCTGGTTCCTTGTGCAGTGGAAGTCCTTACAAGGTCAGAGGCTCTACTTTCCATAATCAGATATAAACTGTGCAGAACTAAATCTTTATTAAGATTTAGGGTTCCTGACTCACAGGCGGCCAGTACATTTTATACTGCCGTGAACAGAGAGCCCTTTGCGATGAACCAGGGGCTGCAATTTAATTTTCTCACCACATATGAATCTAAATAAAAACATCCACCTGATCTACAGTGACCAAGAAGCTTGGATTATTGAAGGGCGGTCCATGTGTCTATATCACAGCCTGCCGATTCAACACTAGGATTGCAGCTTGTTTCGGTTTTGTTCTCAAGCCCATAAAAATGCACATTTTGGGGAAAATATTCTGTAATTACAAAGGTGGTGTAGTGTGGCAATTTTCCCACACTGCCTTTGCAGGGGCTGCTTCAGGAGCAGAGCTCAAAGAGGGCACCAGGGACAGCGAAAGAAAGAGTAACCACAGCAGTTTAGGAACAAAGGAAATAGTATCGCCTCTGAGCGAATGGGCGCCACTTCCCTCCATAGGAGAAGCATGTGGGCTTCCTTTTTCCACAGTTTACCTTCAACGGGGAGCTGAAGAGACCGAGAAGCCAGCAACCTACCAAGTC
Source organism: Lacerta agilis (assembly GCF_009819535.1). NCBI lineage: Eukaryota > Metazoa > Chordata > Lepidosauria > Squamata > Lacertidae > Lacerta > Lacerta agilis. Next base: position 28,026,699 of record NC_046314.1, on the reverse strand, counting down.
TGAGCCCCGTTGTTGTTTTCTGCATGCCCTTCTAACAAAATAAGCATGCAAGTGTGCAAGGATTTTTTATTATTATTATTATTATTATTATTATTATTATTATTAGTCTCCTGCTGAAACGTGGGCGATTGTGTTTGAAAACAATCCATACATAGTAAGGAGGCTTGGTGCTCTGGTGAATTTTTTTAAAAAAAGAACTCTGATCCACAGCCCAGTCGCCTTGCAAGCAAAACTCCCTCTCTGTGGAATCAGGCCTCCTCCCAAGTAAGCCTACACAGGACTGCAGTCTTACACAGAGGCAAAGCTGCCAACTTGCCAAGTTTGCATCCAACACCACCCATGGGAAGTGAAGTATCCTCAGAGGACCGGTTGAAAATTAGCAGGGGATTCCCTTTTGGGAAGTCAGAAAGGAAAGAGAGGAGGGAAATTAGATTATGCGTACTAACACCTATGTGGCCTTCAGAGCCTAACTCCCCTCCTCCCCCCCTCCCCTCGTCTTTGGCTCCAGGCCACCGTTATAACGTGGCCATTGTCTGGAAAGTTGCTGAGAGCCGTTTAAATTATGCAAGGATTCCCCCCCCCGTTTGTTTTAATTAAACTTCTCCCAGTGCTTAAATGAATGGTTCGCCGCCGCCCCCAATACACACAGCCCCCACCCCCGAGTACTTTCTAAAAATAAACTCGCTAGACAGAGAAAGGCTTTTTTAAAAAAAAAAAATTCCCAGGGGGTGGGAGAAGAGAAGAGAGACGGGAAAGTTGTTACCTTGCAAACCAGCTCCTCCTCGCTGTGCAGATGCACGGCTCGAAAAATGTGGTCTCCTTCCAGAGGCTCCAGCAGTAAGTATTTCCCGATGCAAGAAACGCAATGCGGCAAGTTGGGAGTCTCTGGCGGGCTGGGTGAGCCGAGGTTGGGGCTGAAACTCTGGCTGGACTCGGTGGGCCTTACAGAAGTGAGCTCTTCAAAATCCTGGGTTTTATTCCGAGGTCTTCCATAGCGTGCGATTGTGATTGGGGTTGACCTTTGTATGTTCATGGGGATGGAGAGAGCAAGCCCTCCAAAAAAGGTCCCCCCCAAAATCACCACACACGCACAGATGCAGGCGGGAACTAACAGCAGCGAGCGCGCACGCACGCACACACACACAACCGTTTTGGAGGGGGGGTGTTTATTGTGAAGATCAGGCCGGGCGCAACGATGCCTTTGTGCTGTCGTCGGAAGAAAAGAGGGTGAATTCGGAGGGCAGGTTTCCGTGGGGTTAAAGTCCAGTTTATGTCGCCGAGAGAGGAAACAGGAGGTAGGGGGCGCGGAGACGGGAGAGCGGGTGGCCAAGCCGAAGGGTTCTCCTCTCCCGGAGAAGCCCGGCACGTCGGGGAGCTTTTGCGCAGAAGAACAAAGTGACACAAACAAAGCCAAAGCGCGAGTCTTTGCGAAAAACGTGGCCTCTCAGGAAATACAACTGTTTTGTTTTTTAAAGAAATAACAGTGGAATGAACAAGTCTTGAACGTAGAGAGGTGAGAATTGTTATTAGTATTTGGCTTCTTCTGCGCTCCTGCAAAATCCTCGCACGGCTGGAAAAGTGTTAAGTTCAGGTAACGTGCTGCAACCAGCCAGACGACTGGGTCCCCCCCCTTCTTTCCCCCCCAATCAATTTTTTTCCCTTCGTTTTAACTGTAGATGGCGTCTGAAGCTTTTTCCCTGATAGCAAGGACTATCCAAATATGAAAGAAAAAACCACGGAGCTCCAACAAAAAGATGAAAAATATAAGATATATATAAATATATATGAATATACAAATACACACAGAGAAAAATAGAAAGACGCTATTTGGTCATCGGTTTCTTTCCTCCTCTCTCCAAAACTCCTCTCTTTTTTCCTTTTGCGGGAGGGAAAATGTTCCTAAACTGAAAGGCACCGTCACCGAAAGAGAGGTGCGCGAAGATCCACGCGCCCGCGACGACGGCTCGCGCGTGCGCGCGCCCTCCCTCGCGTGTGTTTCCTTTGATCAGACAAAAAGTGCAATCAAGGACAGGCGCGGATCAATGCTCTTCCATTTCGCGCGGGGCTGATTTGCTTATTTATCTCCAACAAGGGGGGGTGGAAGAGAGAAAAACCCTTCGCTTTTCAGCAAATCCTGGAGCGCGACGCGCCTGCAGCGGCGATGATGATGATGATGATGATGATGGTGATGCGAAAGAAGCAGCAGCATTAAAGGCGAATACTTAACAATAGTAGCTCTGCAAGAGAGGAGACCTCCTTTCGCCGGTTTCCTCTTTGTCCCTCCTTTTGAGAGTCCTGAGATGCGGAGGAGATGCTGCCACTTTAAAGATGCACGTAGAATATATATGTGTGTGTGTGTGTAGAATATATACATACATATATACTCAGTTATTTCAGGCGTCGATCTCTCTAATTCCTGGAGGTAGGAGGAGGGAAGGAGGGAGGGAAAGGGATGGCCGAGCCAATCCCTTTCAGCAAGGCATCATCTCTCCACCATGTATTAATAGCTACTTACGTGCGCTGGGAATTCTCTCGCGCGCTGCTTTGCTGCGTCTCCACTTACTGGGTGTCACAAGCGGCGGCGGCGGCGGCTGCAGCACAAGCAGCTCCAGCGCATTTACGCCGACCCGGAGCGCACAAGCAGGCGAGCAGGCTGGCTGGCTGGCTAAGAGACTGACTGCCTGCCCAGTCCTCGCCGCCGCAGAGCCGACTGGCTCATCGGAGAGGGCCCGCCCCGAGCCCCGAGGTCCCTCCCCATTGAGCCGGCGAGGCGCCAATCACACGAGCAAAGCCTGCCCAGCCCCCTCCCTCGCCTTCCCTCTTTCCACTCACTCAATGAGCCGGCTGCAGGGTAAACAAGGTAAAATATCCTTCCGCAGCGCGAGCTGTGAAATAAGAGCTTTTGTGGCTGCTGCTGCTGCTACTACAGCTAGTGACAAGTTGTGGCGTTGCATTGACCTCTGGTTGTTTCCGTTTTAAGCCTCAGTTTGCTGTGTGTTTGGAGGGGAGTTTCTCATTCTCTCTCCTCGCGGCATCCTCGTGCATCTCTACATCGAGGATTTCCTTTTTTTAACAAATGAAGAACTTGGTTATATAAACGTCGAAATGTTATAATGAAAAGCCTGGCTTCCCCACCCCAAATGATCGTCGGAATGCAACAATCTGTGCCAAGTATACTGCAGTACTGACATAAAATTTCCCAGTGGCAGTTGCATGGTAGGGGGACGTTCACCCAGGGAAGCTTCCACACAAAAGTGCCTGCTCCCTAGGTGCCCAAGCACCCACAAAATTCCCTGTGAAGGGGCCGGGCACCCACAAATTTCGGCGCCAGCATCATGCTCACTGCATGGCACCCACAGCCCCGGGTACCCACGGTCGTGGGGCCAAGCTGGTGCTCCTGCTTCCACACAAACCCATAGAGATGGGATGCTCAGCTTCTCTCATAGAATCATAGAGTTGGAAGGGTGATCTGGTCCAACCCCCTGCAGTGCGGGAATCTTTTGCCCGATGTGGGGCTGAAACCCGTGACCCTGAGATTCAGAGTCTCAGGCCCTACCAATTGAGCTATTTTACACTCTGAGAGCTAGTGGCTGAATGACAACTTTTGAAATGTAAGAGCGCCTCTGGGCAGCCCGCCCAGCCAGTATCGCAGCACCAGGAAGGAAATGTAAAATTTAGGTGTAAAAATGCCGTAGGGGGAGGTTTGCTCAAAAGCTCAACAACTTTGTCGGTGTCAGGGATTGCACTTTTTGAAAGATGGCACCCCTTTAAAAAATGCAGCCCACACTTTCTGCCCCTGAGCAACACAGTTTAATGTGGTCAGCATGATTGCAGTGCTGTACATAACTACCCATCAAAGAAAAGAAAAACTCAGTCTCTGATTGATTATTTTTCTCATTCTCTGGCTGCGTCTATGGTAATTTCCCTTAAACAAACCTCAAGGCCTTCTCATTCACTTGCCACAGCAAGGAGGGTCCATTAATCACGCAGGCACACCTGGGAAATAACATCATGGTTCCGTTTCTGAATGCGCTCCTCTGCTTTCCCTCTCCACTACATGCACAGGAGCACTGCTAAACAACAACAACTTGGCAACATCATACTAGAATAGCTGTAAAAGTTCTGCTTTTTCTGGGATAAATGGGCTTATAACACAACCTTTACTATGTCTATTCAGAAGCCCTACCAAATTCAATGGGGCGTATTCCCAGTTAAGCAGGGTTTAAATTGCATTCTTACTCTGTGGCAGAATCCATCAGCACCCGGCAACTTAAAGGAAAAGAGCTCAGGATGTTTTCTACTAACCACTCGGACTTAGCCCTTTAAAAGCAGTGAGCCACCCTGAAGGTGAGAGAGGGAGAAACACGAAGGGCTCTTTAACTCCCTTGTCGCTTTCTTTCACTGAAGTTAATAATCCTTCACTTTTTTCAGCTTTAAAAAAAAAACAAACAAAGCAAGTTATAAAAATGATCTTACTTTATAATAACAATGTGTTTGTGTCGTCATGGTGCAGTTCTCTTGGTCACCAACAGGTGGTGCCATGAACTACAGCATGGCCAGAAGTGGTGAATGGACAGCCTCAAGTGGCCAGGGATGAGAAAGGCACACAGAAGTGCTGGCTGGCCTCTAGATGCACAGTGGTCGTGGCGGCATGAGACAAAAAATGGGAAGTTTAAATGGCCCTTCAAGCTCCTATCCCATGCTGCTGCTGTGGGAGCAAGAGAAAAAAGCTTGTATCCTACCCTTGCTTTCCACAGTGGCAGGGAGGACAAAGGAGAGAAATAAGCTACTTTCTTGGGCTTTCCTGGCAGAAGGCACACGGGAATCCCACAAGGGTAGAGTGGGGAGGGGAGGGAATTGGTGAGCAGAGTAATCAGTGCGGCAGTCAATGAATAAAAGCAATGCATCTTTTAGAAGACATCTGAAGGCAGCCCTGTTTAGGGAAGTTTTAATGTTTGATGTTTTATTGTATTTTTAATACTTTGGCAGCTGGGAAAACAGAGTCAGATGGGCGGGGTATAAATTATCATCATTATTATTATTATTATTATTATTATTATTATTATTATTATTATATTAGGCTAGAACATGAAGTGCAATGATTTTCTCTCTTTGTAGATTACAGAAGTTCTATGAGTTTGCTCAAAGCAGCAAAAGATCTCTTAATACAGCCATAAAACTTAACTATTTAAAATATTATTTTTTTAAGCTGGAAGAGATACAGAGGATTCATGGCCTATTATAGTGACCAGAGCTGGATCTGCTGCCGCTGCCTTTTATATTGGCCCTGCTCTTGTGCTCTTAACGGCTGTCTGACCCATGGAAATTAATTTGGTGTCAATTTTTCTGCTACTTATCTTCATGGCTGGAAAGACTTTTACTATTTAATCTCTGTGTCAGGCTGTCATTGAGCAGGACCAGTAGAAACAAAAAAAAATGGCAGGGAAATGGAACTCTAGCATATTTCAGGGGCGGGGAGGCAGTGGAGGAACAGTGAATACTGTATCAAATAAAAATATTCATAAAACGATGACTCGTTTGAAGAGTAATTTATTGTTATTATTACTTCATTGGGGGAAATATCCAGCAAACCAATACAAATCAAAACTAGATGGGTGGCAGAATGAATTTTTTGATTAGTTTTATAAAGTGTGAAAGCAATTTTCTTCCAACTTGAAAGCGTAGATTGGAATCCCTTTGAAAACTCTGCAAGGCTGTATGGTGGATTAAAAAAAAAATGTTAGAAAGTTTCATGGAGGCAAGGTCAAGGCACCTTAACAAATTCTAAGATGTACTTGGCTCAGGGTTCAATGCGCTTATCCAGGGAATGCATGTCAATATAATAGTCTTTCTTTTCTTACTCAGTTTCTTAGGAAAAACCGCAAGACATATGCACAATCACCTTAAAAAAATGCTATTGGAATATTCTTTATCTCTGGGGAGAAAAGACAGTATAGGTCAATCACAATAAATTAAAACGCTTAGCCAACACAATTATTTTGCCTGTTATAGTTCAGAATTGGGGAACCTGTGACCTGTATTGGATTTGATATCCCGCTTTTCACTACCCAAAGGAGTCTCAAAGCGGCTAACATTCTCCTTTCCCTTCCTCCCCCACAACAAACACTCTGTGAGGTGAATGGGGCTGAGAGACTTCAGAGAAGTGTGACTAGCCCAAGGTCACCCAGCAGCTGCATGTGGAGGAGCGGAGACGCGAACCCGGTTCACCAGATAACGAGTCTACCGCTCTTAACCACTACACCACACTGGCACCCTGTAATATGTAATACAACTGTAATATGTTGTTGCTGTTGTTTTTGTTTCTATTATTATTCCACCCTTCGTCACTGCTATTTTCAGGCATTTAAGTGGAGAAGAACATAGGAAGGTGCCTTATACCTAGTGTTGTACTATCTGGCTCAGTATGAAGGACCACCTCTCCCAATATAAACTGCCCCGGACTCTCCATTCATCCTCTGAGGCCCTTCTTTGTCTGCCTCTTCCACGTGAGGTCCAGAGGGTGGCAATACAAGAGTGGGCCTTCTCTGTAGTGGCTCCCCATTTGTGGAATGCTCTCCCCAGGGAGGTTCGCCTGGCGCCTTCATTATATATATATATATTAGGTGCCATGCAAAAATGTTCCTCTTCAACCAGGCTTTGGGCTGATTAACATTCTACAGCCTGTCTATGGGAAGGGTGTGTGTGTTATTGTTTTGCTGTTTCGTCTTTAATTCTTTACTTTTTTTTTCAATCCTGTACAGTGGACGCTCGGGTTACGGACGTAATCCGTGACGGAGGCACGTCCGCAACCCGCAGCGTTCGTATCCCGCATCGCCGCGTCTGCGCACGCACGTGACGCAATTCGGTGCTTCTGCGCATGGGCGAAGCGCGATTTGTCGCTTCTGCGCATGCGCGAGCACCAAAACCCGGAAATAACCCGTACTTCCGGGTTCGGCGTGGAGTGCAACCCGAAAAGATATAACCCACAGCGGCCGTAACATGAGGTATGACTGTATTTTATTCTGTGAACTGACTGGTAGCAGCTCACTAGGGTGTTAGTCAGGGGACATTCCCAGCCCTACCTGGGAGCTCCAGGATTGAATTTGGGGCCTTCTGCATTGCAAAGCTCTACCACTGAGCAACAGCCCTTGCCTCAAACTCTCCTCCCGTCTGCCAATTCTCTCCTGCAACCACCTCCTCACCTCCCAGGGATAGGCCTACAGCTGGGAACTTCCAGAGAAGATGCTGGCAACTCCTTATGCAGAGATTTTGAGTCGGGGTGGGTGGGGTGGGGTGGGAACCAAGCAAATAGTCGCATCCTTTTAAGCCAGACTTAAAAGCCTTGCGTGCTGCTCATTCATCTTAAGAATAAATAAATCCAGAGGGTGCTGTTTAATAGAAGTGCAAGATTTACAATGGCATGCTGCATGACAAACAAAAAATTAGATGCGCACAAAGCAGTTTTAGGTGCTGCAGCTGACGAAATGCGGTGTAAAAAAGCAAGCCCAGCATTTCAGAAAGCTCTGCCTTTTGTTCCCGTTGTATTGGGTGGGGGGGGGGGGCTGCAAGGAAATGAAAGTGATGTGCTAAAGTGACAAGGGATTGTTTCTGCCAATTATTTATCCTGCACAGTCCTTTCCAGGGGACAATGTCAGATAGTATTCCAGGGGCAGCCAAAGCTTCAGATGAGCCAATGGTTAGGGATGATGGGGGTTGTTGTTCAGAAATGTACTACTAATGGTTACAACTATAGCATCTCATCATCTGACCATCTTTCTCCCCCTCCCCAGCTGTGAGGGTGCAAAAGTGCTTATCAACTTATCAACTGTCTAAAATAATATTAATGGAGAAAGAAACCCAAGTCTTTAGAAAGGCAGGTAAAATAAATCAAAGTAATATAATATAAATTATTTTGATTATGTATTTTGTGGTTCTGTATTCTGAACCGCCCTGAGACCTGTGGGTATAGGGCGGTATATAAATTTAATAGCTTATTTATTTATTTCTATTAATGAAGTGCAGATGAGATCATCAGTCTTTGCCTCAGGTTACGTTCGGCAACCGTAGCTTTGACTGAGGGCTAATCAAAACCAGCCTCCCAAATTCTCCACATTATTTATTGCGGGTAAAATTGAGGTGATGTTGCCAAATGTTCTCGCAGGGAAATGAAAATGATATTCAAGATATTAAATAGTGGGTGGACATAGCAGACGACACAGTGATTCTCCAAGCAGCTCTGTTTATTCTCAGGCTGGAACAGAACTGAACTGAAGGGCTCAGCAGCCTGCTTATATTAGAACTCAGCTACAAGCAACAGCAACAACTTTCTGTAGTTACCCAATCCCTGAACGTCACTTTCAATCCCTCATTTGCATGTGTGGACATGAGTGAGAACTGCAGCAGAATGAACTATATACACACATACCCCTAGTGGCCTATGGTGAGAACTTCAAAACATAACCCAAGAGGTTGCCCCCTCACCTCCAGAAAATCCTCTGTTTAGAAGTTTCGGCTCGTAAAATGTTGGACGAAACTCTGCTGCTACCTTGAAGGAAGCAGCAGGCTAGGCTAGGCGAGGAGAAGCTAGGAGAAAGGGGGTCCAAGCCCATTGCTGGCTTGAACCACCTTCAACAGTATCGAAACTGGGTCCACAGACAGCTCAAGAGAGACAAACATTCCAACAGAAATGGTTGGACAATTGTTTCCCGAGAAATTTTGGCTCAGCCATACTTGAAATGAAATGAGCCAGGCTGGCTTGTGTTACTGAGATATACCAAATGAATCTTCTAACTTTCTTATTTCTGTTAGTTCCAGAGCTGATTAGTTATTTGCTGTGTGATTTCGGGCATAACCACTATGACAATGGAGATGTAATGAAGGGAGCTGGGAATTAAATTATCAACATAATTAGGCGTGCCAAATATGAAAATGTTTATTTTATGTGTCGTAAATACATCTTTTTATATATAAGAAAGGAGAAAAATGAAGAATGATGCCTTGTAATTAATGCTGTGCTGCCAGAATGATGCAACAGTTAGTTTATTAAAAAAAAAAACCCACTAAACCCTACTGTCTCTGAATAGCTAACTCTGCACTCTGACGGTTGCCAAACTGTGATGTTGGCAAATTTCCAAACCAAGCAGGTCCAGAAAAAGCGAAGACTCCAAGAGTGACCTGCTGCCAGCTCAATGATTTTAACTCCAGGAGCTGACAGCAACAGTGACCTAGCAGAACATAATGCAGATTAAAATAGCCAGAGAACTTCTCGAGCACATGCATTGCATACAAGGGGTCCCAGGTTCAATCTTCAGGTATGGCTGGTCAAGACTCCTGTCTGTCCGAAATGCTGGAAACAGTTACAGAACTACATCGCCTAATGGTGTGAATCAGTAGGATAGTTTCTTAAGATCAGTCTCACAGTCACATTGGGCACTTCCTGCTGCAATGTGGAAGAGAGGCGAGAACTGTCCCAAAATAGCGGGACTGTAGGAAGGACATTTTTTTCTCCTCTCAAACGTTGGGCAATGTAGCATTCCTAGGAACACAGGAAGTAGCTCTTCACTGAGTCATGCCCTTGATCTGTCTAGCCCAGTATTGTCGTTGGCAGTGACTCTCTAGGATTTCAGATCAGAGACATCCACGCTAAGAAGTGTTCCTTGTTATTGTTCCTGAAATCCAGTTTTGAGAGTTCCTGGGGGAAAGGGGGGGCACCAAGGTTCACTTTTAATATTGCACAATTTTCTGTGCATACTTTAAAAGAACCTTAAGTGTGCGCATTTAATAAGAGAATGACACAACCACATAGTAAAGCACTAAGCAGAGAGCCAGAATTGGATGCAGATTCCTGTCCAGTGTGGACTTGGTGGGCAAATCAGGTTAATTGATTAATTTAAAATAATGTTTCTATTCTGCCACCCTCTGACAAGAAGATGGAATTTTAAGTGTTGTCTCTACCTAATTCACCCTTTCTGAAACAATGGATGAACTGGAACACAACCATCCTTTGCAATTCACATTTCTTCAAATTTTGCAGTGCAATTCTCCAGCAAGTAAAGTGCACATAAAAAATTGAATATTCATGAAAACGGCTGTTATGGGGGAGAGAGGTGTTTTGTGGAAAATTTAATGTTTTGTATGAATCTTTTTTATATATGGTATGATGCATTTATGTTTGTTTTTAATGTAAGTCATTGGAGACTTTTTAGGTGACTAATAAATTTAAATGCTACTACCAAAAAAAAAACAAACACTTGCGGAGGCACATTACTTTAGGAAAGATGGCATACAATAATTTGTATATTAGAATAAATCTGCACTAAAACGCCACTGGATTTTCATGAGGACTCTAAAAATATATAAATCACAACTTGATTTGGAAGGGTGGCGACCTGAATGGAAAAAAAATGGGAAAATGTTAGGGAGGAGGGCTGGGGATCGCCCCCTCCTTCTCCTCTGCTTCCCTTGGAAGAGCATAGGACTCAAAGAGTTTGGCTCTTGAGGCCACCCGTAGGGCCACAGGCTGTTGTTTGGGAAAGAAGGGGAGTGAGCTCAGAGTGAGCAACGTCACTATGGAGTTAAGGACTGGATTCTTTGTCTTGCAACACGATAACTGAATAAAACCATAAATACACACTTTCTTGCTTCTTCCTTGATCCTTGATGCTACCGGGGGAGGAAAGAATCCCCCAGGCCTGGCAAAAAATGAGAAATAAAAGAAATCAACATTGATGGATTTGTCTATCCTTAGAGTAATTGCTCTAGCCCGTATAGGTCCGTATAGTTAAAGTTATGGTTTTCCCAGTAGTGATGTATGGAAGTGAGAGCTGGACCATAAAGAAGGCTGATCGCCAAAGAATTGATGCTTTTGAATTATGGTGCTGGAGGAGACTCTTGAGAGTCCCATGGACTGCAATAAGATCAAACCTACCCATTCTGAAGGAAATCAGCCCTGAGTGCTCACTGGAAGGACAGATCCTGAAGCTGAGGCTCCAATACTTTGGCCAGCTTGTGAGAAGAGAAGACTCCCTGGAAAAGACCCTGATGTTGGGAAAGACTGAGGGCAGAGGAGAAGGGGACGACGGAGGATGAGATGGTTGGGCTGTGTTCTCGAAACTACCCACATGAGTTTGACCAAACTGTGGGGGGCAGTGGAAGACAGGAGTGCCTGGCGTGCTCTGGTCCATGGGGTCATGAAGAGTCGGACACAACTAAACGAGTAAACAACAACAAGAAGAGTAATTGCTCAAGTGAAGTCTCTGCAGCCTCCTTTGGTCTGAAGGTCTGCTCTGACACTCTGGTACACATTAACACTGGAACCTTTAGACAAAGCCTAAGATGTGGGCTTCTTTTGAGGGCTCATTGTCCCATCACAGAAACACACTTTGGCATTTGGTCTGGTATCCCTCAGCCAAGTTAAAGCAATCCTTTGTACTCTGCTTAGACATGAAACACACAGTGCCAAAGTTTCTGTTTGCATGCTTTTTGGAGGATATCAGTAATTCAGGTTGCCTATCTGGCAAAAACTGTCTGGTTGAGACAACTCTGTTCCAACAATGTAAGGTCACCGTGGCCTGGAGCTGTGACAATATGCACCTCTAAAGAAGAGTATCAGGCTTCAAGGTCAGATATTATCTCCATTTGCCTTCACCTGAGAATGTCTTCTGCCATCAACAGACAACTGCCGTTGCAGGTCTCCCATTAGCAGTTTACAAACTCAAAGGCCATACACCTGATTCTTGGGATTGGTTGCTACCAGAGCAGTATGGGGGTTGTTTTATCTACTCACTTCGTTGGTAATGAATTTTAATTATTAAATAATGACTTGGGAAACTGTTTCCTAATTTTTCTTTGTTTACTTATGCAGTAATTATATAGTAATTACTGTGCAAGTGTCAGAAGGGCTATGACAAACAAAGGAATGCTATGCATGATGAACACAATCCCATAAATGTTTACTTGGAAGTTAGTTTGACCGAGTTCAGTGCTCGCTGCTTCCTACTACCGGTAAGTGTGTTTAGGATTGCAGCTGAAGTCAAGGGGATAACATAGCCTGCACTCCAAATCCCACTTAGCTAGGAGTAAGCCCCATTCAGTAGGACTTGCATCTGAGAAGACATGGTTAGGATCATGATGTAAGTCATGAATTAAGCCCCATTTAGTGCAACTCTGGACTGGAGCCTTTATATCTAAGTCTTAATAGGTTGAGGTTTCATTTCATTCATTTCACACTCGAGATCATTTGTTGCCTTCTCCAGCAGCACACTCCACTAGGGATAGGTGAATGTCGCAATTTCTTATTTTTCCAGTCTCAGAATCATAGAAATATAGAGTTGGAGAGGACCCAAGGGTCATCTAGTCCAACCCCCTGCAATGCAGGAATCTCAGCTAAAGCATCCATGACAGATGGCCAACAAACCTCTGCTTAAAAACCTCCAAGGAAGGAGACTCCACAACCTCTGGTGGAAGTCTGTTCCACTGCCAAACAGCTCTTACTGTTCTTAAATGTAGTTCACCACATTTCCACATCACTTCGAGATTTATTTATTTTTTAATCCTCATGAAAATTCAGCATTTCAGTACAATTTTTTCCTAATATACACATTTCTGCAAAGCAATTTCCCCCAATATATGTGTTTTCTATACATAGCATATGCATTTTTGCTCATATTACTTGTTTGGAGAACTGTATTACGAAATCCAGAGAAGTTTGAGTTTTGATGGGTAGCTGTGTTTTGGCTCATGCATTGATTTGGAAACTGCAAAATAGTTAAGTTTCTGTTTAGATGGAAACTGAATCAAATGTCTCCGCCATCCTTACTCCCTACCCAGCCTTGCTTATTTTCCAAATGGAAGGCAGAACAGATTGAAGTTACAGTATTTCTGCCTTCAGAAAAAAACCATACAAAATATTTTCTATTTATTAATGACAGGTCTCCCGCACTGTGACAAATGCACAAAAATCATGTTCAGGTGACAACCCAAACCCAAATGTGCTTTCCTGATCTTTGACAGATACTTTTGCAATGTTTTCACTTGGGGTACCATGAAAAGGTAGATTGTCTAGCTTCCTGACTCAACACACAGATGGACTATTCCCCCAAGTTCTCTCTCTTCCTCAAATAAATCTCAGCAAGGAAGGGCAGGCTATAGCTTTTGGTATTTTGGGATGTCAGCATGAAGCTTGGTTAGAGAGTAGCATTGCTTTGTTCTTTCTTTTTGGTTTTATAGCCTTCGCGGCTGATGTTAAAGAGATCATTTACTTCAAATACAGTATTAAGAGAATGCTGGAAAGAAAACAGATAACCAGGAACAAAAGAAACCTGGCATGTTCAGCTGTTCGAATAAGCCATACCTCTCTCCGCACTCCTCCAGATTAAACACAAAAGGTCTCAAAGAAAAATTAACGTTTTAGAAACGCTCCACAGATGTCATTAAAGGTGGCTTTTATGTAACCACCAGACGTAAATATGAAGAAACACTTGTGGAGGGGGAAGACAACAGGCTGTTTGCTTCGGAGTTTGAACAGCTCTGCTGCCACCTCCTTCCCAGCTGCTGTTTTATATAATGAATGGGTTTTCATTGCTAACAAAAACATTTGCTTACTCTCATAAAAAAAGGGAAAGGAAAAAGGGTGTTTTGAGGTAAGCTAAGTCACTTTATCGCAGGTGGCACTGTGGGTTGAACCACAGAGCCTAGGGCTTGCTGATCAGAAGGTCGGCGGCTCGAATCCCCGTGATGGGGTGAGCTCCCGTTGCTCTGTCCCAGCTCCTGCCAACCTAGCAGTTCGAAAGCACGTCAAAGTGCAAGTAGATAAATAGGTACCGCTCCAGTGGGAAGGTAAATGGCATTTCTGTGCGCTGCTCTAGTTCTCCAGAAGTGGCTTTGTCATGCTGGCCACATGACATGGAAGCTGTACGCCGGCTCCCTCGGCCAGCAACGCGAGATGAGCGTCGCAACCCCAGAGTCGGACACGACTGCACCTAATGGTCAGGGGTCCCTTTACCTTTACCTTTAAGTCAGTTTATTAAGAGTCGTTCTAGGCGTACTATTGAGATATGCACCCCAGAACTGCGATGTTACTGGGGGCTCTACAATTGAGTTCAATGGGATTTGGACTGGACTCACCGCTGGTTGGCCTTTGGGCCATAAAATAAATGGCATTTTTAAGGTTTCCCCCCCTCCAATAATATGTTTGAAATGTACAAAGATCAGCTGCAGCTCCTTGCTGATTGTCCACTCTGAAGCAAACAGGCTTTGTTTCCGCGTAACGTATGAAACTAGGCCCCTGAGAAACGAAAAGCTTAAGGGTCATAGGATTTAAATGTGCTCGGGTGGGTTGTAATAATATGCTTACACTTCGCTCCATTCGATGCCACACTTGGCTGCCAAATACAACTTAGCTGACATGGATGGTAGTTACCTTGGCTTCAAGTAATACCACTGTGACGGTAACATGAAGGTGCTGGAGGTGAAATAGTTAAACCAGGTACCAGCCAGAACCCAGAGGGGGTGGAGTCAGAGTGACAGTTAGTGGGCAGTGGAGATAGAGAGTCAGTTGGTTGTGGGAGTGGGTTGGAATTGGGAGGTTGGTTGGAGTGGGAGTGAGTTAGGAAAGAGTGTGCATAGGTGAAGTTAATGTAACAGGGAAACTAAGTCAAGACCAGTTAGGAGAATAGAAGCCAAGTAAATAGCCGAGAAGTGGTTAAGTGAGGGAGAGCTAGTAGAGGGAGTTATAGGTCTGGGAAGACACCCATGTTTGACATTGTTTGCAATCGTTTATGAAACCACATGCTTGTTATTCTGTAATAAATAAACATAGGTTTGATTTTACAATTTAACCCTGACTGGACTCAATAGATTTACCAGGTAGGGCCTGGTTGGTGGCAGCGAGAGAGGAGAGCGTGGTGGCACAGGGATCAATCGACCGTGAAACGTCCGGGGACCCTGTGTGTGATCGCCACAACCACCCACTCCTAGATTGGACAAAATAGGTTTACACCCCCACCCCCACCCCAGTGCATTGACTATAGGAAGAGTGTTCCTTGCAGTGATAAAAATGATAATGTCCCAGATAGACAAGATGAAGAAGGCACTTAGAATATGGTTGCTGCTCTAGATGTGCTAGCAACTTGTTCAACTCCTTAATTCCAACAGGTATAGTACCAACCTAGATATACCTGCTTTCCAGTACCATCTGCAGATATGGGCGGCTGCTGTCTCATGTCTGAGTGGCTAGAGGAATCCAAGCCACTTCCTTCATCCCCTCTCGGCTGCACTAGGAAACTCCAGCTGATTGAGGCTTTGGTCATGCAGGGCTCTCAGCTGCTCAGTAGTGCATTCCCACCCCTTTTTGGTTGCCCCAGCCATTCTGGGTGGCTTTTATATACGTATATAAAAACCTAATAAAACATTGCAAATTAAAAAGCTTCCCCATACATGGCTGCCTTCAGATGTCTTCTAAAGGCTGCATCGTTACCCATCTCCTTGGCATCCCATGGGAGGGCGTTCCACAGGGTGGGTGCCACTACCGAGAAAGCCCTCCGCCTGGTTCTCTGAAGTATCACTTCTTGCGGCGAGGGAACCACCAGAAGGCGGTGTGCATTATGAATGAGTTATGCCCCCTTCCTTGGGGAGAGCTAAGCCAGCTTGACTCACACAAAGAAGGCTGGCTCTCCTCCAATTTCATACTGGTATATGCCTCATGCTATGCTGCACCCATCATTTATTTCCAGCAACGCATGCCATCTTTATCTTCAAGGATGAAAAGACAGCAGGGGAAGACTGAAGTGAACAACACAGAAGCTAAGGAATCTGCATGACACTCTGATCCTCAAGCTACTTCAGATGTCATAAGTGGAGTTAAGTACAAATAAGCTGATGGTGCTAAAATGACTTGAAATCACATCACTTCTGTGTGTTGTAAATCAGGCAGAGATTATTATCTCCCAAGCACGAAAGAGCTAAAATGACATAGAAGTGTAAACTGTATAAAAGAACCCTCTCCATATAAAGCAGAGATGGGGACCTGTGGCTGGCTGAGGGTGATGGGAGTTGTAGTCCAACAACATCTGGAAGGCTGCACCTTGACATAAAGGAGCTCTTGGATGAATTCCCTACTTACTAGACTTGCTACCAGAAATGCATGAGAAGACAAAATGCTGAGACAGGTCGATGCAACCTACTGGACAAGTTCAGTGTGCAAAAGATATCTGCAGGAATGATGGCCATCAGGAATTTCAAAACAGTTATTATTCTGATTCTCTCCTACATTTTGTTTACATAATGAACTCCAGATGTCCTTAGGCAGTAGCTGCATCCTGCGATAAAAAAATTTGACCATCATTTCATTACCCATCATCCCCTTACCCGTGTGGAAAAAAAACAAAAACCCAGAAAGCAGCAAACATGATAACTGTGAAACAGGAAATATTCTCATACTGGTTCCCATGAGAAATTTTGCTCCCAGGCTGGATTGTCCCTCTTTTATATGCGAAAGGGTTTTCCAGCATGTTTTCTCTACTCTACAGCAGGGATGGGGAGCCTGAGGCATTCCAGATGTTATCGGACTCCAACTCCCATCCATCCCAACCAGCATGAACAATGAACAAGGAAAGTAGAAGATATAGGAAGTTTCCCATTCCTGCTCTACAGTCTGGTTTGGTCCTGTCCATTTATACAGTGGTACCTTGGTTTACGAACTTAATCCATTCTGGAAGTCCGTTCTTAAACCAAAGCGTTCTTAAACCAATTTACAAATGGAAAACACTCAACAGGAAGCAGAACATGTTCTGCTTCCAAGGCAAAGTTCACAAACCAAAACACCTACTTCCGGGTTTGCAGCGTTCTTAATCCAAGTTGTTCATAAACTAAGCTGTTCTTAAACCAAGGCACCACTATACTATTCAGACATGCCCAAAACAGATGCTTTGATCTATTTCTTTATGTGACAACAGCAGCAAGAGTAAAATACGTCCCAGAGTGGAAAGATAAAGAAATAGAGATAGGGAAACCACAGAAGGATGAAGAGGAAGTGCTTATCTTTTGGGAAGAAGGAAGAATCATTAATGCTATGTATCAAAGTTTTGGAAAAAATACTTAAATAGAATAACAATTTACAAACTTGGAGATGGGGAGCCTGTGGCCCTCCAGGTTTATAGGCCGAGCATGGTTAGTGGTAAGGGATGATGAGAATTGTAGTAAGCCCCCCTGAATTGCCTCTGAGTAGACATAAGTTGCGTTCACATGCAATGTTAAGCAAAATCATGGCTTAGTGATTGCAACTGCTTTGCTGCTTCTTGGACTATTTAGCACAGTGCAGTGGGGCAGTTAAGTCACGTCTTGGTGCATCAGCCAAACTCAGGCTAATGGTTAAGCTTTCTCCTTCTTAACCATGAACTGTTGTCAAGGTTAAGTCCCTGGGAGCTAGCAGAAAACAGTAGTGGGCAGATCCATACCATATTTTTAAAGCATACTCAACACACATTTAATGCACACAACTGCCCCCCCCCAAATCCTGGGAATTGTAGTTTCCCCTTCACAGAGCTACAGTTCCCACCATGTTTAACAAACTGCAGTTCCCAGTATTTTATTTCATTTTTAAAATGTGCATTGAATCTGGGCAAACCAGGCCATAGGCAAGAACGTGCTGCAAATGAGAAACAGGTACCTTTTGTACTTTACAGCCGCACTTTGAGATAATTGTGCAGAAAAGCAGAACGGCTACCATATTTACAAGGTGAATCTCAGTCACTCCTTGAAATGATGAGTATCGAATCTGCTTTAAATTGTGAGTCATTGTCCACAGTGGAGGTAATCCTTGGGGCAATTGATATCGCAGGAATTAGCAATCATGTGTTATCATTGCTTCGACATCCACCTTCATATAAAGCTAAATAAGGAAAATGCCTGTTCTACTGTGGAGTGGAGGAAATTATTTTGTAAAACACTCTGGAGAAATGTTCACTGCTCCTCCCACCTGCCTCCCCTGGCCTCTTGGCCACCCATGCTTTTCACAACGGCGGGCTGGCTTTAACGACCCCTCTGAATGTTTGTGCAGATTCCATTACGCTTCTTGCCAGTTTCCACACACATGCACACGGCGTCTCTTTACTCTTTCCTTGTTTGCGCAGAGCAGCATGAGCTCTCCCCATGGGGAATGCATTCTTTCTTCACGCTGCCAGAGGTGGGCCGTTGCAACCAGGGATTCCGCCACTCCTTTCCTACGGGCTGGTTTTGCAGCCTGAGTTCCTCCCACGTGAAACGCTTTCGCTGATGCAACATCTCAGCCGGCGCTGAGAAACTTAGCTGGAAGCCAGTCTCTGGGTGAACTCTAATAATTAGGCAAGGACACAGAAGGTGCCTTTGAAACTTGTATTCCTGGTTTTGGGGAATGTCATAATAGCCATAGCCTTTGGTAGGACACGTCTGTAAGGACGTCCTTTTACACAGGTGTTGCCTCTTTGTGTGTGATTTATTGGTCTTGCTCTTTCCCCGTCTCCACCCAGCACTCTAAATACTTGGTGCTCTCCTCTGCATCCACTAGGAGGTCCATCAGGCCATAACTTATTTATCATTGACCCAAAGCCAGCTTTAATTACCTGTATACATGCAGGGCTTCCCCCCCCCTTCCAACTGGCAGTTACTGGAACTCAGATGGGTGCCAATGCCATTATAACAGAACAAGGGAGGTGTTCATTTTTCTAGAAAAATAGTACTGTATACATGTATAGCTTACCTGGATGAGACTGTAATTAATAATAATAATGGCCTTTTTTCAGCAGGAACTCGCCGGAACTCAGTTCTGGCACCTCTCAGGTGGGCACCATTGCCAATATAAGAGAACAAGGAAGCTGTTCATGGTGAGATCCGGCATTCCTTTTTCTAGAAAAATAGCACTGATGATAATAATATCCAAACACACCTCCTTCAAGAGATAGTTGATACTGTCAGTCGAATCAACACCTTATACTGGGCCCAGAAACAAACTGGTAACCAGTGAAGGTGCAACAGAATTGAAGACCATGTTCCAGATGGCAAGATCCAGTTAATCTTCTGTATGGCTCATACAGACTTCCTTTCATGCTACGTTTCTAGGAACAGGGCTGCACTTTAAACCTCCATGTCAGAACATTTTTTCCCCCTACCGGTGCTTTGCCAGCGCACCAGGAAGAAGAGTCAAGACAATCAAATGTGGATCAACTTGAGGATCTGCAAAACAAATTAACTAGTCAGATTCAACCAATGAAACCAAATCAACTTAAGTCCGGGCAGCTGTCCATTAATAGATGTGTGTAATTTCTACTCCCATCACCTGGGCAAAGTTAACAGCTGCACTCTGTGTGCACACAGCAAGGTTTCCTAAGATTCCTCCTCCCCTCTGCGTGGTCCTTGGGTGTAAGAGCCCAAGAGGCACATCGTGGCCTCATTGGTCAACATTCACCCCAATGTGTCTGTTAAACCAGTGGGCACCCCAGACCATGCCTGTCAATGAAAGCCCGCTCTTACCGCTGAATCAGAGCAAGCAGCAATACGAGGGAAACCCAAATTGCTGTTTGTTCTGATTCAGCATTAAAGAGTAGTTTCTCTTGGAGAAAGTGGCGGGTCAAAAAATAGAAACGCTAGATCACAGAGCCTTACAGCGCAGACTTGTGCCTAGAAAACAAAAGGTAAGTGTGGATTGTTCCCTCAGTCACTGCATTTTGAACCCATGTGGCTTCCACATACCATAATCTAACCTGGATGTTACCTGTGAATTTATGACCCCTTCCACAACAACTGGATTGTCTAATATCTCAGTTGCCTGAGAGCAAGGATGGTGAGGTGATTTGGGACTATCAGACTTGGGCCAGGGAGATCAAGGTTTAAATCCCTGCTGATCTGTAAAACTCAGAATGGGTCAGCCATTCTAACTCAACCTAAACAACCTCACAGGGTTGTTGTGATGATAAAATCAGAGGTTGCTGGAAAACTGGCATATGCATGGTCCTGAGAAACTTGGAGGAAATGCGGGATAAAAACATAGCAAAATAAAATAAAATAATGGAACTGAATGTGACTACTGAGAAATAAATATATTCAAGATAAAGCATTCAGGAGATTACTTAGTGCTGGCGAACTACACACAAACCTGGGTTCTTGCTTGGGAAGAAATTCAAGCCTTTTCTCTTTTGCATGTAAGTACAACATGCTACAGTTGTTTATTCTCCAAGGAGAGAAATATTTTTAGCTTCTGTACTCAGAGCATTGTGGTGTACTGAAAACTTTTTGATTAAACGGCAATAAAAGCTCAGCCTGTTACCAATTTTAGGCAGTTACCATGCCAACATGATAGGATGATGTACAGAATAAATAATGGAAGGATTATGAAACAGAGTTTGAAATGACAAAGAGTTAGGTATGTCCTACATGTTTGGGGACTCTTATTCAACTCTTCAAAGCTCGCAAAAGGATAGTCTCCTGGGATCAGCTTCAGATCTGTGTTCATGTCTATGAAATTACATCTGTATAAGGATTTGGGCTTCTGTATAAGGCTTGTCAAATGGGACAGCCTTTTTTGGGGGGGGTACCTTGACATTTTCATCTGTGGACAAGCTAGAATAGGACTGGGCAACATATGAATGGTCCACGGAGCCAATTGGCACATTTGCTTCCTGGTAGAATTCCTGTGCATTTAATAACTGTGATAAGTACAAATTCAACAGGTGAAGCTCTTCCTTTACTGCCTCTTCATGCTGTGCATAAGCAGCTTGGGCCTTTTCCAGGCAAAAAGAGAGAGAGATGAAAACTCCATAGCACTGTTTCCTAAACTTGGGTCTCCAGCTGTTTTTGGACTACCATCATCCCTGGCCACTGATCTTGCTAGCTAGGGATGATGGGAGTTGTAGTCCAAAAACAGCTGGAGACCCAAGTTTGGGAAACACTGCTCTACAGGCTGCATGCATCTAGTTTTTGGAGTGTCAGACATCCCAATGAGGTGGCCAAAGGACAAAAAGCAAGTTTTGACCTGCTCTTGCGCCTTTAAGTGCAGTTTAAGGTACAAAATTCCTACATCAGTGTTCCACCACTGAGCTACGGTCCTTCCTCAGTATTGGGTTGTGGCCTGAACTGGCTTTTGCACCTAGCATGATATGCCACCCCATTAACCATTCTCATAAACAGGAAGTGGCCTATATAATAAGCTTTCAGCTATTAAAACAATAGAATAAACCACCAACAGCAACATCAAGTAACATTTTAAAAATGGCATCAGATCATTTCTTAAAGCACAGTGCCGCAAAAACACCCTAAGCGATATCTTGTCAAAGGCACATCCTGAATTCTGCATTTTTCAAGGTAATGGAAGTGGCATGCATCCCTGCAATGCTAAATTGGCAGCAGATATGGGAGGAAGTGGGGCTTTACTCTTCTCCCAGGTGCCAGTTTCCTCTTTCTAATCCTCATCACATTCAAGGTGTGGGAACATTGCAACATGGCATATCTAGAGAGCATGCATAGGTTACTTACAACCTGATCCTGAACATATTAACTTGGAAGTAACAGGGCTGTCCTATCTACTCAGAAGTAAGCACTATTGAATTCAGTGGGGTTTTGTCTCAGGTAAGTAGGGTTGGGTTTGCATTCTACTGAATTCACTGGGACTTGCTTCTATGTTCAATGCTTAGGATTGCATTGTATGCTCTCATTCCTTTCAATGAGATTTGCTTTCCAGTAAGTCCTCTAGAACCATAGCTGATGAGAACATAGGAAGCTGCAGTTATACTGAGTCCAGGGATGGCAAATCTGTCAACTTTGGTCTCTCTCCTTTTCTCTTTATTCCCCACCCCCAAGTTTAGGTTCAGTTTCTCACATCAGTGTGTGTGTGTGTGTGTGTGTGTGTGTGTAAATATGTGAAACTTCATCAGCATTTCAGTGCACATCCCTCCTAATATACATATTTTTGCGTGAAATTTTGCACCATACACACTTTTTTGCAAATTTGTATGCTACTTTCACTAACGTGTGTTTCAGGCACACTTTACCCTGGAGTGTGCAATTTTAGACACATTACTTGGCTGGGAAAAAATACCGTGCTGCAAAATTCAGAGAAGTGCAAATTTCGAAGGAGAGCCATGTTTCCATTTGTGTTTCAATCGGGCAGTTGTGACTTGGGTAGTTTCGCTTTGAAATGCAAACTGAATCAGATTTCTCCCTCATCCCTAACTGCGTCGGACTATTGCTCCATCTAGCCATTTACTGGCTGCACCAACTGGAGATGCCGGGGATTGAACCGAAGACTTTTCGCATGCAAGGCAGGATGCTCCGCCACTGAGCTACAGCCCTCCCCTGTTACAGCCTTCCCCCATCATGCCTGGCAGTGCTTCCCAGTGCTGCTGCTCTTTGTCAGCAAGCTCGTGTTGCTTTTACATAAGCCGGAGCAGCCGCTGGTGGAGAGAGGGGCTCAGGAAGAGCGATTCAGAGGAAAGGTATGCAAGTTGTTGAATCAGTAACGTGACACCCAAACACCAACTGCCTTTCTTTATTCATAGCTTGAGGTGAAGCAAGAGGAAGAGGAGGAGGAGGTAGGTGGAGGACACCGAATTGTGCAACGCAGCTAGGAAGAAGGCCAACATAAAGCGAGGGGAACATGTAAGCAACAGCCTGCTTGCAGAGGCCAGATGAATGTTAAATTGTCTCGCCTGGACCCTCTAACACGGGAACAAGGGTGACATTTCCAACCAAGCATAGGTGGGAGTAGAAAGCATGTTCTATGAATTCACAAAACATGCAGTATTTCTCCCCATGTGTTTCAAAATCCATATATAAACCTAAAATTTACTACCTAAATTTTTAATTTTTAATGTTTGATGTTTCATCGTGTTTTTAATATTCTGTTGGGAGCCGCCCAGAGTGGCTGGGGAAACCCAGCCAGAGTAAACTATTATTATTATTATTATTATTATTATTATTATTATTATTATTATTATTATTATTCCACATTTCCCTAGCAGTTTCGTCATACCAGAATCTGGAGGAGTGCCAGCCTTCATTTTACGTAGACCTCAAGTTCTGATTCTCTTACACTTGCCGGACCTAGGGTGCATCTAGACTTTGAGAGTTTCACATTAGCCTTCCTGATTAGAATGTTAGCACTTCTGTCCCGGTTTCTAACATTCCATTTGCACTGTGTTTCCTGTTGCATTATGGAACTGTGGTTGGTGGAGGGGTTTTTTATCACCACGTTGCACTAAATTTCATTCACAACAGTTGGTGCCGTGTGACACAACAGCGAACATCATTGGACATGTCGCTACCTTTATGAGCATGTGTGCTTCTGTTCCCTTAGGATTAACTTGTGAAAATGGGGGGGGGGGAGAGAGAGCCGTATGCGAGAATACCGCTCAAATTGTCATCATATTGCAGGAAAATTACAGCAAAAAACTCCCATGATTTTTCAGGTTAACGGGATGCAAACATATCTTTTTTGGAAGCAATTGACAAGGAAACGAGCACTAAACTTCTGCTAGATTTCCAGAAGTGATTTTTCCATCATGTGAAAGATCACATAGAATGTGGTCATTGTCAGGTAAGGAAACATTTGGCAAGCAGAATAAAGTGCTGTCTGAATGTAGCCTTAGCCAGCCAGCCATGAAACATTCTGGAAGACTTAACTCTTCAGAACTTGTTGATACTAAAGTTGTTTAAATAAAACCATGCTGTGCTGCACATTTTCCTGGGTCCCTGAAGTTTCCTGCACTGTCCCTCCCTCATTGTTTAAGATGGAACACAATGTGTTTTCTTTCTTTTTCTTTGTCCTTCCAAGAACTGAAATTTTAGGAAAACTTTATCTACACCATTGTCCTGTATCATAGAATCTCTAAGTGGTTTGCAAACAAATAAATAAATAAATAAATAAATAAATAAATAAATAAATAAATAAAGCAAGTATTATACTTGTCAATAAAAGACAAAATTAAAAGCAGATGTTTAAGAAAAGTCAAAACATAATTAAAGTTAATATTTAAGCTAAAAACAGATTAAAACACATGTCATTTTCTGCACATCTAAAAAAGCTTGCCTGAACAAAAATGTTTTTAGCAGGTGCCAAAACATGTGAAAGCACATGCCTGATGTCAACTGGCAGGGAGTTCCAAAGTTTAGGTGTCGCCATGCTAACTTCTTACAAGTGCAGAATGACTATTATGTGGTACCTGTAATAGTGCCAGTTCCAGGTAGAATACACTGGGATTGCAGTCATTCACTCATTCATTTCTTCTAATTTATTTCCTTAAATTTTTTATCCCACCTTCCTTCCACCATAGTGGTGGTTCTAAGGCGGCCTCTCATCCAAACACTGACCAGCAAGGTGGCAGCCTCATGGTCCTTTCACAATCAAATGTGGGACGCGGGTGGCGCTGTGGTCTAAACCACAGAGCCTCTTGGGCGGTTGGAATCCCCATGATGGAATGAGCTCCTGTTGCTCTGTCCCAGCTCCTGCCAGCCTAGCAGTTTGAAAGCACACCAGTGCAAGTAAATAAATAGGTACCACTGCAGCGGGAAGGTAAACAATGTTTCTGTGTGCTCTGGTTTCCGTCACGGTGTCCCGTTGTGCCAGAAGTGGTTTAGTCATGCTGGCCACACGACCCGGAAAGCTGTCCAGGGGCCCTTTACCTTTTACCTTCCAGTAGCATGACCAAATGCAAAGGAGAAGAATATGGTATATAGCTGTGTAGAATATGGTATATTGGTGAATCCAGCTTGTCATGAATGAGAACAGGTGTGGCTCCGGAACACCTCTCATTCCCTTTCCTCTTTTGCAGGTGTAGCCAAGGTGAACTCCCAGCACTGGCATCACTGCAGCTTACCTGGATGGCACTGGGGTGGGTCAGGGTGGTGGATGCACCAGTGCAGCCAATCCAGTGCATCCACACAACCTTGGCCTCACTGCCACCCCACCCCACCCCACCCTCTAGGGAAGCTGCAGGCAGCAGTGCCTGTGTTGGGAGCATAGCTGTCAACCCTCCCTGCTGTTTCCCAGTGCTATAATAAGGGAATTTCCTAGAAAAAGGGGGAAAGATTGACAGCTATGGTTGGGAGGGCAGCTCTTGGCTTTGCTCCACCCACCAACCCCAACTGCTCCTCTCGGATCTTAGCCTATCATTGAAATCAAAAGGAGTTTTGCCACGGGGTTGCATCCCGAGCCTAGTATTCAAGCAGAAGGCTAGATGTCTTGCATCCCTATGGCTGTACCATAGCGAGGATTATACAAGGATGGCATGACTAAGTTTGCCGCAGCTAATATTCCATCCACAGAGGGAAAGTGCATTTGATCTGGCAAGCGCTTTTTATGTTAAAACGTTGGCACATCATTGCTTGTCAAACCATTTCCCTTGCCATCTCTCTATTATATGGTAATCCCATTTGATACCCTAGATGACAATTTTGTGCGCTGTCACTGTGACATGCCACTCAAAAGCTGTCTCAGGAGGCTGATGTAATGTTATGCCGCGAACTGGTCTAGCGTGCTTCAAAAGAAGGATGTCCAAAGAGGAAACTTCCTACCTGGGTGAGGAGAAAGTATCTGATTGTTGCAGGCAGGCAGGCAGGCAGGAAAATCTTACACATGTCTGTTCATTCAGGTGCAGGAATAGGTTGGGTCATTTTATTCTGGTCAGGTGGCACTTTGGGGGGGGAGGGTGGAGCATTTGACAAAAACTGTGAGATAGCAAATACGAGTGGCAAGCCACATTAGGAGAACATACATCTCCCACCTTCCTTTCTTACCACTTCCTTGGAACATCAAAAGAGGCCTCATAATGCATTGCTTTGACAGCATCTTCTCCTAAGTGAAATCTAAGGGAGCTGGGCCTTGGGGCTAATAATTAAGTTCCATTGAAAGTAGTAGGACTTTTGAGTAAAACAAAACATTGTGTGAGTGAAAACCTGTTTGCGGGAAATGTTTCAATACTCATTGACTAATACTCTGTTAAATGCTAACATAGAGGGTTGCTAACACAGTAGTTGCATACCAACTGAGGCCCAAGTCAAATCATGCATATTTGGAGGGACTTGGGCATCGGATGAGTTGAGTACAGACAGTTACAGATCACTACAATTTGGGTTGGGTGGCCCAGAGCGATCTGTAGCTCTCAGGGGATTGGGCATCAGGTAGCCCTAATGCTAACTCACTCTTTGAGTCATTGGACAGCATTCAGCAAAGTTCTTCCATTAACACAACGATATGTGGCTGTGCGACAGAATTTACCCTCTCCATTTTTTCTCCCATTCCCCCTAAATCTGTTCCCCCCATCTATCTGGAGCAGATCTGAGGAGAGTGTGAGGGGCACGTGAGGAGAGAGAGGGAAGGGAATTTCCATGGCACAAACAGAAATCTTTGTTCTGATGGAATTACTTTAGTACGTACCGTCCATTGTTGTCTTCCGCCTCAGAGATAATTGCTTTGCATCTGATCCAAGCTAGAAGGATATGCCTTCAGGCTGGATAAAATAGTGAACTGAACGGAGCCTATTTGGTTCAATTTTCATTCAGTCTGAAATGAATGCTTCAGAAGTCTAAATGGGAATCCCATTCAAGAGTCCTATTCATACTTCTTCTTGCCACTTGGGATGGGTAAGGAGCTTATCTGTCTCCAGTGGCAGGAGAATGTACTCTGGTGAATGCTCCTTGGGGCTGTCAGCTGGCATTTCTCCCCTATTATTTCCTCCCAGATGTCCTGGAGCAATGCAACATTCAGGGTATTGTGGGTAAACAAAGCATGGCAGTCACTGTGAAGACCACTGCTGGAAATGTGTGTAATGCAGCAAACATATTCTAACACACGAATGGCAAAATAAATGTGACATTCATGACTAGAGATGGGAGGATCTGTCAATTCCAGTCCCCTCAGTTTCTTATTTTACCAATCTTCTATTCACTTCTCCAGATTTCTCCAGCAGTTTGCCTTTGGTCTGAAAGAAACCCTTTTGAAAATCATTCAGCATTTTAGTGCCAATTTCTCCTAGTACATGTATTTTTGTACGTAGTTTTGACTTGTACACATTTTTGCAAGCAATTTCTCTTGATGCAACAATACCTTGTGTTATTTTCATCACTATATTCATTTTGACAACATTAACCCTTAATATATGAATCCCTGCTTGGTTCGAGAACTGCGTTGTAAAATTCGGTAAGTGTGAATTTTGGTGCTCATATTGTTTTAGAATGTGCGAATTTGATAGATTCATCTTTAAATGTGAACTGAATCAAATTTCTCTGTCATCCCTATGCATGAACGAGTAACTAAACAGTTGAGCTCTTTACGAATGAATGGAGTAATGAAAGAAACCACGTTCTTGTGCCCTACCAAGCTATGCTTATAGAGCATAATCGCTCCTCCTAATAGACTATGGGATAGCTGATGAGTGGAAGCCAGGGGTGCCTAAATTCCATTGAGATCAATGAGATTTACGTGCTTAATTATTAGGACAAGTCGATTGGTTTCAATACAGCTTGAGTGCACCTGCCATTGGACTGTGCCCAGTGGTCACAAGCTCAGCCCAGAGTTTGGTATGCTTAAGCTTATTGATTTCAGTGAGCTTAAGTGGACTTAACTCTGTGCTGGATTATAGCCAATATGTTTGGAAGGTCGTATAATATGAGCCCTACACAAAGGGTTACCTTGACATAGGGCTTGCACTGATATGACCAGGCTTAGGATACAGAGGAATCTGCAATGCACCTATCTTATGACTATTTCACAGAAGGAATCTGGGATTAATTAAGGGGTTGCCAATGAGGCACCCTCCAGATCTAGGACTTCAACTCACACCATCTCTGACCATTGAACATGCTGGGCCGGGGCTGACCAGAGTTCAGCAACATTAGGATAGCACTATGTTGGCTACCCCAAATTAAATTTGTGTTCTTTGGATAAAAAGTGAACATTTCCAAAACTTACTTACTGGTAAGGGCAGTCTTTTCTTAGCCCTGAGAAACCGGCATTCAGGCATCACAACTTTTAAAGGCCCCCAGCCATTCTTAAATCAATATTTTGCTGGTCCTCAGGAATGAGGAAGGGCGCAGTTGAAAACCTGCTTTTGGTGTGGGCATAGCTCAGGCTTCTTCAACCTCAGCCCTCCAGGTGTTTTTGGCCTACAACTCCCATGATCCCTAGCTAGCAGGACCAGTGGTCAGGGATGGTGGGAATTGTAGTCTCAAAACATCTGGAGGGCCGAGGTTGAGGATGCCTGGCATAGCTCATTGCTGCGCTGGAAACTTGCTCATCTGTGTCTAAAACACACTTTGAATCCTTGAGAACTAAGCACCTAACTGTCACCTTTGTCATTGACAAGTCTGCTCCCAAGTCTGTGAGTTTTGCCTTTGTACCCAAGAATCACCAGGAGGTTCCATTTTTGGTCAACAGATGTGATAACTGCTTCCGCTGAACTATTTGGAGATGGCTGTGATGTCCCTCTTATTTCCCTATGGTAGATTGAACAGAATTAAACTTGGCAATTGCTATAAGAATGTGAGAGCAGGAGATCTGAAAACCTGATGGAGGAGGCCTTCCCTGTTGCAAAGGGTACTTTTGATCTCTGACTGAATGGTAATCTATATTTCATAACTCAGAAAGTCAGCATTTCCTTTACGTAATTGCACCGGGAGGAAGTGCATAAGCCTTTGTGGAACCTGAAAAGCCTTTTGCCTTGGGCCATTTTTAATGTGCAATAAATTATTCAGCAACAAGGCACTCTCCTTTCTATTTACAGTAAGTTGGAGCTCTGGTGTGCGTGCAGGATACATAACTAACACGAAACTGCACTCGTTGGAGCTGCCAGGGCTGAAGTGATTGCAGGAGTCATTAGTCTTGTATTATGCTCAGTGGGACAGACCCTCCAGTTGTATAAATCAGCAGAACCCCATTGACCCCAGTGCAGCTATGTTGATTTACACCTCCTGTGGATCAGAGAGGTCAGTCGAAAGGGCTCAGCACCATAGTAACTTTAGATGTATGTAATTAAGCACATCCTTAAATTTCTTGTGTCTCGGAGAATTTAGTGCCCATGTGCTGTCTTAGCTTCTCCTTCCAGCGAAGTTTGGTTTATTCTCCAAGCAAAGAGCACACATGCAAACTCTCTCTCTTTCTCTCTCTCTGTGTGTGTGTGTGTGTGGAGAGGGAGGGAGGGAGGGAGGGAGAGAGAGAGAGAGAGAGAGAGAGAGAGAGAGAGAGAGAGAGAGATTTTCTTTCCAAAATATGTCTATGTTGTGGATGGACAAATCCACCAATTTTGATTTGTTCATTTCCCCAATATTAATTGCAGTATTCCAAATTTCCATATCAGTTTGCGATTTTTTAAAAAAATGTCTTCACAAGGAGTCATTAGAATTTTAGCGCACACTTCTCCTAACCTATACATTTCTGTATACCGATTTGCCCACCCAACACATCTTTGAAAGCTTTCATTGTATTATTTTTGTATAGTTTCTATATTATTTTGTATGCTGCTATTGTATAGCATTATTACTAACAGATGCATCATTGTCCACGTTCTTTTTGGCTGAATAATTGCATTGCAAAATCTGGAGAAGTGCACATTTTGAAAGATAGCTGTGTTTGGATTTGCACATGATTTCAGAAAGTGCAAATTATGAGCTAAATTGACTATCTCTCCTATTCTAGTGGCCCACTGGGCTGATCCAGTCTTCAGCACTGACCATCTTCCTGCCCTGCCTTTCCTGTTTGATGTTATTTGTCTTGTAGTGGGTTGGGTGGTATTAGTCCTTATAATTGTTGATGGAAATGCACTTTCTGGATATTTTGTTATTTTGTTGTTTCTGTATATTTGGTTCCAATGCTCATTATCTTTTTTTTTTTTAATTGTTTAGTAGTTTTCAAATGTACAAAAAGTTTGGTTACAGTATACTATCAAACAAGCACACGGTCGTCGTGTTAAAAATGAACTGTAAAAATTCCTATAACAAGATCTTTGAATAAAGCAAATTAAACAAACCAAAGAGGTATGATATCTTGGGAAGTTGCACTTCTGCTTATTAGCTTAATTGTATTTTATTAATTGTGAGCTACTTTGAGAAATCTTTTTTGTGAAAAGTGATGAATAAAGATAATACGTAATAATAAAAAATGCTATGTGAAATAAAAGAATTAACCCTGGGCTGTTCTGCTTATGGTCCCTTGATAGGAAACCTCGGCTACTGGCTTTGCAGTTTATATTATTATTATTATTTATTCAATTTATATTCCAACCTTCCTCCCAAAGGAGCCCAAGGAGGCAAACACACCATTTAAAAAAAGAAAAAAGCATGCTAAAAACAGTTACATACATTTTCTTAGTAAGCAAACCCAGAGTTGCCAGTTTCAGCCAATGAATGCCTGAGTAAACAATAATGTTTTTTTAAAAAAATTCCTCCTTAAAGTCAATAATGGGGGCAACAGGTGCACCTGGACAGGGAAGGCAGATTACAAACAGGGAACCACAACCAAGAAGACCCTATCATGTATCAACACCAACCAGGCAATCCCCAGTGGTAGCACTTCCAAATGTGACTGACAAGGTGTATGTGTGTGTGTGTGTGTTTCACTCTTGTGTGGGCCTGTAATGATCAGAGGATGCCATTCAACAGAGTTTTGCAACACAATCACTTCATGCACAGCACAAGTTCCTTCTGCATAGGGAATAGGATTGACCTTGTGGGGGTGGGTGTCTTTATGGAGTTTCCGCAGTAGGTGGTATACCCATTTATGCATTAAAACACAAATCTTTTGTGTGTACAGGGGCAAGGGACACAGCTGGTGTTGTGTTATTTACTGTGCAGGTCTGGATCAAAAGCTGGGCTGTAAAGATTGTCTAATTCTTTGCTCCCCTGCCAAATACATTCAGTTATGAACAGTGTTGAAACAGGCATTTGTACACTTGCGATTTCCTCCAAAGCGATAAATCCTATTTTATGTTCTCCAGATGTATGGACTCTGCAGTTCCTCTGCTGGGCTTTTTTGTTGGAATTCCAGGAACCTCACAGAAAGAAAATCTAAAACCCATTATTATTATTATTGGGGGGGGGCTGCTATTTCTGGCTAAAAAACCCAGACTCACTTTCCACTAAATTCTCTCCACAAGCCTTTTTTAAATTTTATAACCATCACTCATTTTCTTTAACACCCCTTTCCGTTCACATGTTTAACATTAGCAATAAATGCAGCCAGCCAAGATGACCTATAATTTTGCAATATACACTTTATTACACACTTAACACTTTAATAAGTTTCCAGATTGCTGGTTCTCAAAGTGTGAGGTGGGTCTCTCTGAAGAGGCATGAACATTCCTAGGCCTGTTTTCGTAGAAGTCATTCAACAGGGCAGGAAGAAGGAGTGCCAACACACCCAGCCCAACTGGATGGAGCCTCGCCCTGCAGGCCAATTGCCACACACTTGTTGAACCGATTGAGTGCATTCAGACCCAATAACGTAGTGATTCTGCGTGGCTCCTGTCCTTTGCTTTCCCTTAATCGGCTTTTTTTATGGACCTGTGACAAGAATGAATCTTAGGAGCTAAATCCTCCCGAGGAAGCAGGAACAGGTTTGTTTAAGCAACGGAGTTAATTAGCGTAACACACTTTGAGAACATCTGCTTTTGACAATGCCAGATACACAGCCGATATTACACTACCGGTTTCGCAAAGCTGAGCTGTCATTTGACCTTCTGAATGATAATGCGGGATCATTTGGCTGAAATGGAGCAATCCAGGCAAGACAGAGATGATTCTGGTCAGCTGGAAGGCAGAACTCTCCCCAGGTCACACCACTCACTGGCTTTCCTTTGAACCCCTATTTGTCTAGCTAGAATGCATCCTTGAAATTCTACTCATGCCTTTTGCTTGTCTGGATGAAAAACAGAGACCTGGTTTGATTTGATTCATTATATTTCTATGCCGCTTTCATTCAAATGAATCCCAAACCGGCTAACCATACCATGACAGAACATAGCCAAGCATCACAAATACAGCATAAATCATATAGAATAATTAACAAAGCATCAGTGAAACAATTACAAGCCCTACGTACTCACCCATCCAAATACGTAAATTATGCCAGTGATAGTTCTGAATATGAACAACTGTTTCGATCTGCTCTAGTTTATTTTTTTCAAAAAAAATTCCAATTGTTGGTTTTATGTCATTTCATTGTTAGTTTTAATGTGGCTGGGAAGTGCTCCGGGGGACCCCAAATGATGGAAAGTTTGGATACAAGTATTTAAAAATAAAAAAACAAATAATATATTGACTAAATGTTGCTTCCCTGATGCCTGGAGACTTCTAAAGGGGCTCTGACCTGATATGTCATTTCCTCACGTGGGTATATATCTGATATCATTCCCCCAGTCTTCAAATAAGGTGTCACATTTGTGAATTCACTGGGTTTGAAAGCAGGGCGAAGCCCACATCAGGAGAAGGTTCCTAGCAACCAGGTGCTGTTGTTTTTAAATCACACATTTGGGCCTCTCTCAACACTGCAGCAGTCAAGAACTATGTATGCACACACTTCCCTCATGCCGCCGGCAGGAAGTGATGCAATCAAAATTCCATGGTTGCTAGGTCCTGACAGGCTAAAATGAAGTGAACAATCTCTCCTGGTCAAGCTACACCAGGGATGGGGAACCGGTGGCCCACCTAATGTTGTTGGAGTCCAACTCTCATCAGCCCCAATCAACATGGACAATGGTCAGGGATGTTGGGTTGGAGTCCAACAACTTCTAGAGAACCACATGTTACCCATCCCTACATATCACCAAAGGGTGCCATTTTTCATTGGATGGGTCTATGATGAGTAGAACTCCAATGAGTTCTACTCATCATAGACACATTGAAATTTAGAGACACGTTAGTCATGCCTATTAACTTCAATGGGTCTATGATGAGCAGAACTTACATTGGATACAACCCTTTTTAAAAGGGGGGAGGACTTGGTGTACATTTATTTTTGTGGGATGGTGCCAACTGTCTCTTTTCATTTTATGCCAAGCAAAAGAGCTAAATACTGTGTGGCAAATAAATTG
Organism: Lacerta agilis; assembly: GCF_009819535.1. Lineage (NCBI taxonomy): Eukaryota > Metazoa > Chordata > Lepidosauria > Squamata > Lacertidae > Lacerta > Lacerta agilis. The sequence goes on along the minus strand of NC_046314.1, from coordinate 27,993,656 downwards.
CACAGTATTGAGCTTTCACCTGCTAACACTGCCTGCTCAACATTTCAGTCAGGCAGAACAGATTGCGAGGGGAAAGAACTTCTAGTAACAAACATGACTTTTAGACTTATTTTGTTGGTTTTTATACAAGGGCAAAAGAAGGTCTTTAAATCAGAACATTCCAGAGTGGAAGCAATTTACTAGACTGTTGAGAAATCTTGACATTTTCAACGTTTGCCGAAACAGCAAGGTGTGTGAGTTGCCTCTTCACTCAAAGCAATTCCTCGCCTTCAAGCCTTTTTTTATAGATAGGGAACTGAATGGAACATTGATTGACAGCCAACCTGCACCTGAACACATCCTACTGAGATTTCAAGAGTCCAAACAGAGAGAGAAGTCAAGAATGACAGTATGCCTATCTTCTGGCAAACCTATGTGCCAACATTAAATGGAGCACCTGAGCACTACTGACTCTACACTTATAATCGTTGTGCTGCTCACCAATGCTCATCAGTGCTAGAAAGATCATTGTCTGGGTTTTGCAAATGTAGATAGCCAGTTCTTTGCAAGAATAGAAGAAGTGGTGCAAAGGCTCACCAACCATCTAGTGTAGCATTTGTTCCTTATAACAACCTAACGCTCTTGCTGCCTTGTGTCTGCACCCACAGCTCTTGTTTCTGTGTCACACTCTCTTGGCCTGAAGAGATCAGAAATCAACAGCAGCAAATGAATCCCAGCAAGTTTTCAATCAACAATTACAAGTAAGCAGCAGCAGCAGCAGTAGCAGTAGCAGTAGCATTAGAATTGAACTTCAGCCGACCCTTCCAAAACCTGAATGTGCCATTCATTGCCATGTGGATAGAAATCATTTTGGATTTGAGATATGCATCATTCTGGTATTGGGACTTCATATGATATTCATTTGTTATTTATTTAGCATGATTATATATCTCTTGGAGCCAGTCTGTCATAGCCTGTCATGCCAGGACGTTTACCCTGGCACCCCCATAGTTACTGTGGGGTGGGAGGGAATCTGGACCCTTCACAGGCAGCCAATGTCCCCCCTAGCAGAACATCTTTTGTTCCACCACTGAAGCCAAGAGCCAACCAAATTTGGGAGCCCAGCAAATATCAGGGCTGCTTTGCATCCATCACCAATATGCAGCAATTGAGAAGCAGCTGACAGCGACCCCAGTGAGGACTGGCAGAATGGGTAGACAAGAGCAAAACCTGGACTGTTCACATCAAAGGGTCAACCCAGGAGAGCACACTTGGAGGCATCCTTGGGGAAGGAAGAGTGGTGTCACCATCAAGAAGGTCAGATCCTTCACTGTCAGTAGTCAGTGAAGTAACTGAGCATCTTGGAGGTCCTGGCACATGTTTGAATAAAGCTGTTTTATGGTCTCAGTAGGGGTGGACTTCCACATGTGGATCTTCTTCCCTTGATCTTGGGATGTCATGAGAGTCCAAGCCAGAAAACTCATGTGTCGGAATACACTGCGTGGATCTGTTAAAAGATCCGCGGTTAATTGTTTATTTTAAAGGTTATTGAGAACTACTTTTGGTATCCTTACGCGTGAAAGCGAAAGTGAAAGTAAGAATGAACAGTCGGTTTGCCAATAAGATTAATCCGCCTTTAATTTATAGTCCCGGTAATGTTTCAAAGTTATCAATGAGCGTTAACCCTGCTTCCCGCCTTTTTGGAGGGCAGCAACAGTGGTTTTATTGGTTGGAGTGTCAATCGTGATGTCACATCTGTTCCCTAATAAAAGGCTGAGGCTCCCCGCTTAGGCACCGTTTTCTTCTTTTGGGTTCTTTTACTTTCAGTTCAGGTCAAGTTTAGTTTAAGGGATTTTGGGAGCGGGCTGGATGGGCTGGATGGGTTTTTCTTTTAGTTAGGTTTAGTTCGCGGAAGATATTCGGTTTAGCTTTAGTTAGGCTCTTAGGTTTAGCCTAGGGCTAGATTCGCGGAAGATATTTCGGTTTAGTATTATTTAGTTTATTATCGCGGAAGATTGGGCGCGCAGGGACTGAGAGCTTAGGGAAACTTAGCTTAGGGCAAGAATCGAGCCTACGCGGGTTTTGCCAAAGCCACTAAAAGATATACTCGGTGTCTGTCGTTCTTTTGGGGAAAAAGGAAAAGGGTTTAAAGATTTTTTTAACTTTAACCAAAACTTAGATAACGTCCTTAGTTTGGTTCTCCTGGTTCAGATTCAGGGCATCCATTGGTTTTCGAGGCATCCATTGGTTTTCGAGGCACCCATAAGTTTTCGAGGCATTATTTTAGTTAGAAGGCATTCAAGAACTCACACACCTTCGGAGTCATTTTCCGTCTTACTCAGCTTCCTTCAGATTGTGAGACTTGGCCGGCGCCCGTGCTCGTAAGCATGTGGAACGCTGGCCGCTTTTCCCCCGCTACTGGTACCTCGTGCGTGGGCAGCTTAAGCTTACGCACGAGGAGCTCCAGCACCGAACCCCGGCACTCATGTAGGGGAGCACCCCTTACAAAGTTCTTGAGTGCAGAATCAAGGCAACCCCTTTCTCTGTGCGAGTCCCTCACTCTAAGGGCCAAAAGCTTGTCTTTGAGCCTGGAGGGAGGTGACAGCAGCAGGCAGTATTATCCCCTAGCAGAACATATTGTTGCCCACCACCCCAACAGTGGTGGACCTACATTTGGGGGGGGGGCTGAAGCTTGAACTATCATTCAACCAGCAATAAGGTCTGGGTAACCATTATCATCTTCTTCAATGAGATTGTTCCACGACAGTGCACCATATCTTTACTAGACTCATGTGGACTAAAGTCATTTCTGGGGGCCCCTCTGGGATTAGGGGTTCAGAAGCTTCATCAGTTTCATAGCAGATTTGCCCCTGCGCCCCAGTCTCAGGGCAGTGTGAGATTCCAGGGGTTCCGGGCACTTACCCATGGCTCAGTTTTCTTGGACTGAGGGATGGAGGAGATGGTGGTGTCTTTATGATATATGGTTTATTAACACATAAATACAACCTGAGCCAAAGATAGGGGGGCTCACAGACTTAACACACCAGGAGGTCTTGCTTCTTCCATAGTCAAAGCCTTGAAATCAAACAGAAGTCCAGCATGGCTCTCACTCTCTGGCTTCTGCCCGCCTCTATAGAAGCTCAGTTCACACCACTGTGCTTGCTATTGTCCTTCTAACTACCAGCCAAGTAAGGAAGGGGACCCACCCATTTCCCCTCTGACACAGAGCAACTTCCTTTGTTATAGTAACAGTGGACATAGGTAAACTGCTTAGGGTCATTAACTCACCAATAAACTTGACTGGCTAGTTCAACAATTTTAACCATTGCTGGATCCAGGACCCCAGGAATTAGAAGAGACTCAGGCAACATGCAGGTTCACACACAACACTATTTTATTCCACCACTGAAACCCAAAGCAATCCAAATTGGGGAGCTCAGATGTCAGGAACTGGACTGAGGAGGAATGGTGGGGACACCCCCCTCCTGAACCCTCCTGAGAACAGGAGGACAGTATAGATTTAGAACAGTGGTTTGCAGAAGGTCACAGTTCAGAGGCTGCAGAGGGGAGAAGCTGGGAAATATTGGGAGAGGAACAGCAGGAAGAAGAAACACCAGAGGAGGGACAGCTGACAGACTCAGTGTCCTTGGAAAGCATGCCAGACCCACCCACCCCTCTTCCAGGTCCCGGCAAGCATTGAGAGTAGCAGAACAGAAAGCTCAGAGGCAGAAAGCACAGTTCAGCCGGCACATGAATGACGTATTATAGGAGAGATGGAAGGGCTGGGACTTTAGTCGGAGCAACGCCCGTATCTGAGAGGCGGCATCATCTGTCTCTCTCTCTCTGTGAATATTGAATAAAATACCATGGTAAGAACTTCTTGTTTTCCCATTTCTGTCTGCCAGCTGTGAGGGGGATCAGATTCCCTGAAGCCTAACATCAGCAGACATCAATGCTCAGGTCTGGAAGTCAAGGATGTTCTGGCCACACTGCCTTTCCAACAGACTTGACGGAGTTGCTCTCCTTCCCTGTCAATGTCTGACTATGATGGTTTTGAATTTGTTAACTGGCTGCCATATACTTGTAACAAGGAAATGGCACATTTCGGGCCACGACAGAGACTGTTCCGAAGACAAAAATAATTTTCTTATCCATAACAGCTGTCTGTACCTTTGCCAGCATTAATTCACTCTTAATAGTGCGTAGCCTTGAAAACTATCCCTCTTGAATTCTCATTGAAATACCCTTGTAGGTGTGCTTGATGACACCCGCAAGTCAGTAGGGGATCAGCATATGGTGGTGAAGTATTCACAGGCAAAATGATCTCTCAGCACAGCGCAGCATGAAAACACCTTTTAATTCACTGATGGCACATAATAGAAGATGTAGATAGCACTGATAGATTAAACCAGGAAACTGCATTTTGAAGGCAGCGGGGGGGGAGGGAAGCAGGGGGGGGAAAACCACCTAGCAATTTAAGCTATTTTTTTCACACCGTTGCAAGTCCCCCTTTGCTGAGAAAATAAAAGGCTGAAAGGCAAAGAGGCTGTGTCAGTGGCTACTCATGAACGGTTAAGCATATCTGCAAAGAAATAACTGAAATAGGCATCCAATATTGTACATGGAATGTGGGCCACATCAGCATAAGGCTGTTAGACTAGGGATGGGAAATCTGTCAATTTCAGTTTCTCCCACGTTCCCATTTTTATCCACATTTTCATGATAGTTTGCAATTCTTATTTTTTTAATTAATCAGTATTTGGTGTGAATGTCTCCCAACATATACACTTTTTTTTTGCAGAGCAATTTCCCCCATGTAGCGCACTTTTTGCCAAAATATTTGCTAATATAGACATTTTTACATATGCACCCTTTGCCCTGGTATATGTATTTTTTATTTTTATTTTTGGTAAACATTACTTGGCTTGAAAACTGCACTGCAAAGTCTGGAGAAGTGTGGATTTTGAAGGATGGCTATGTGTTGGTTCATACATTGATAGGGAAGCTGTGGGTTTGGTAGATTTCCCTTTACAGTGGTACCTCTGGTTATGAACTTAATTTGTTCCGGTTATCCGTTCTTAACCTGAGGTACCACTTTAGCTAATGGGCCTCCCACTGCCGCCACTGCGAGATTTCTGTTCTCATCTTGGGAAAAAGTTCTTAACCCGAGGTACTACTTCTGGGTTAGCGGAGTCTGTAACCCGAATTGTTTGTAACCCGAGGTACCACTGTAGATGCAAACTGGGGGCTCGTCCACACTTCTGCTTGCTCCATGGCTAGAAAGCACAGGTCTGAGCAGTTTTTCCGCTTGCTCCACTCTTTTGCTCTAAATCAGAGCAAATCCAGAGAAAACCCAAATAGCTGTTTGCTCCGATTGAGCGCTAAAGAGCAATTTCCCCAGGGTAAAGCAGCAGGACAAGAGGAAGCGTGGAGAAACCCTGAACTGAATTTCTTCCCCAACCCTGGATGTTATTCCTAGAATATACTAAGACCAGAACACCTCCTTGGGTTCATCAAGGAACTGTAGTGAAACTTTCAATGGAGTCAAAGGACAGCCATTTTTAATTATTCACAATATTTTTGCGCTCTCTCTCTCTCTCTCTTTAAAAAAAGTATATAAAATAGCCAGAGCAACTTAACTAGGCATTGTGTAAAAATGTGTAACTGCTCCATCTTCCCACACCTCACTTCATTTGGGTTCAGAATAGGGGGGGGGTTCATTTTATTAGCTCTGGAATTTGGGGTGGGGACAAAATACATACAGAAGTAGTTGTCCTATGATCACCCATGACAAGAATTATGAAAAACATAGGATATTGAGTGTTATAAACCTTTAGGCTAGGGGCAAAGGAAGAGAGAGAGAGAGAGAGAGAGAGAATGAAACAACTTGTAGATTAACTGCTCTTGTTTTGATGTTTCTCCACATGATGTAATGCCCCATTTGACATTATGCTATATTGACCTTTATGTTTACATACTGAAGAGAACAGTTATATAATGGAGAACAGCTAAATTAAATAAAACAAAAGCATGAAAGGATAAATTCCACACCCAGAAAAGGAGCAGCAAAACACACACACATCACAGCAGAGAGCACAACAAGCTGCATAGCAAACTTAACAGTAACAATAGTAATCGTTTCTAAAACATTTCTCATCTTCAGTTACAAATTTCAAGTCTCTTGGCGTATCCAGACTGTTGCTATTTTGGGTTGGGATTCAGTCACATACTGGCAAATTCTGGCTGCACATTTAAAGTTTTTTTGAGAGCTCTTGCACGAGAAACCTGCATCCCCACAAAATCAGGCTTTTTGCAATAAGGAAACAGAGGGGGTAATGCAAATGTTCATTAAATAGCCAAAGTCGTCTAATCCTTCTACAAACAAATAGGGATGAATGTTCCATACGCCTGTCTTTTTTCCTTTTTTTAAATGAGACAGTTCTGTGAAACCCCCTGTAGTTTGTGAGGGTTATTCGAGAGCTCCATTCTTGAAATAGTTTGACAGGGCTGGGATGCTTATTTATTTATTCAGGGTTATTGAAGTTTTGCAATCCATTTATTTTCCAGAGATTTTGTTTTGCTGCCAAACTTACTAGAATATGGTGGGTTTCGATGGGTTCTGATCACCTCAGAGGGCATTGTCAGTACTATAGGGCAGGCTATTTGAGTTCTCTCTTACGGATGCTGACTTCTTGAAAGGGATTGTTTGTGTGACCTTAGTGTGGGGTGGCTGGACCTTCTAAGTCTGTTTCATAACAGTCCATCTGAGGAAAAGGAAACCATGAAGAGGTAATAACAAGATGCCAACCACCAAGTTTCTACCTTCATTTCAGGATGTCTATACATTAAAAAAAATAAATTATAGAGATTTCTCAAAGCAGCTTAACAAAAAGTAACAAAACATAACAGAGATAGGCATGGCAGATAAACACAGCCTTAAAAAAGATAAATCACTTCAACCTTGCAAATGAAAAGTCTGTCAATTTAATATCACCCAGTCCTAGTTCCTGCTTGGGAAAATCATCTGAAGAATTTGATTGATTGATTGACAGATTGATTGATTTTATATGTTGCATTTCTACAGCGAGCTGTATCCAAAGCAGCTTACAATAGAAACCCACTCATTATCAGAATTTGAAACACTGGGGATGGGGGGAGAAAGCAGTTTACAGCCCTGTTTAGAGAAGTTTTTAATGTTTGATGTTTTATTGTGATTTTACTATTCTGCTGGGAGCCACCCAGAGTGGCCGGGGGAACCCAGCCAGATGGGTGGGGTATAAAGGATAGAATTGTTGTTGTTGTTGTTGTTGTTGTTGTTGTTGTTGTTGTTGTTGTTATCACAAAACAAATCAACAATTTTAAATTGGAAAAAATCAACGATTTAGCCAGTTTCAATTAATGACTCCCATTAGCAGAAGTGCCCCCCCTACTCCCATGCTCCCGCAATTGACTGGGGGGGGGGAGCACTTAGGAGAATAGCTTGCAGGGGAAGAAGAGGGGGGGTTATTCCATCTGACAAGCTGAAATGCTTGCACTGACAGAACAATTGCCATAATGCAGCCTTGAATTCCTCACACAGAATAAAAACATCCAGGGAAGCAAAACGCATTTCAGTAAGACTAAATGGCTCATCCAAGACAGCGTGTTTCTCTCTGTCTAGCACATTCATTGGTCTTGCACATCCACTGTCACACCCACAGACGTCAAGGTTGCTTGGGGAATGGCGTCCACAAGTTTGCACCATGTACTTTGCATTTTGAAGATCCAAAGTTGAATCCTTTGCTTTTCTGGTTAAATTGTTTTAGGTGATAGCACTGGGAAACGGCCTTGCCTGTGACCATAGAAAGCAGCTGCCGGACAAGGCTAATAGGCTGCTGAACTCAGCATAAGAAAGGCCCCATGTTTTAGCAAACATGTATAGGTGTTTGCCATTGGTTTCAGTGGAAACTCGGCTCCCTATTGGTCCATTAGGCGGAGAGTATATATTTCCGTCTCTGAAATATCCAAATCTGTGCAACGAGAGTGGCAATGGGGCCAGTGGGGAGGATGACCACCCACGCCTTCTCTGGAATGAAAACAATTCCACGTTTCTTAGCTTGGCTTTGCCACCCGACTCGACTCCTCCATATCCCGAATGCCTGAAAAACACAAATGACAAGAGGAGATTACAAGTCGCATCTAATCTTATACGTTGCATCTGTATGCATACCAGGGCAGAAGTATGTGGGACATGTGCTGAGATTATTAATCAAATTCTTTATTAAGCTTTAGAAACAGTATGATCTCATGAATAATGCATTTTTTATTTTATTTTTTGTTCTACGCATGCTGTTCACTTTATTTAAAAACACGGGACTCCTATGATTAAACATCTCCATTTCTACCCAGTTTTCGGGCGGAATTGGAGGGGTTTGTGTGTGCACGCATGCACGCGCAAAAGACAGAGAGGTAGCTCTCCATGGAGATTTACTGAAGCATTTGGAAACCATTCTTATAAGCAGTGTGCCATTGAACCCACTGCTACACAAATAGAAGATACACAGCTGCAGGAAATTCATGGAGCACCAAATTTAGAATGAATTTTTGTATTTGTTCATAAAAGCCTCCTCTGTTCTTTGAGATGCCATGTGCCTTGCAAACGGAGTTGCAGGGGGAGAAGCACAGTCCTCTAAAATGTACCTGGATAAGCTTTCCTCCCTGCACCCACACTTTTTTCTAGCACTGTGAGAAGCCTTTTTTAAAAAAATCCATAGATTCAATGTGGTCCAAAAGACTCTGGGGTTGGTTCTACCCCTGAAACTAAGCATCCCAGGACTTCCACCCTGAAAGAAGTGAAGTTAAAGGGAACCAGGTAGAGGGCACCCACCTTATGGAATGCCCTCCCATCAGATGTCAAGGAGATAAGTAACTATACAACCTTTAGAAGACATCTGAAGGCAGCCCTGTATAGGGATAAAAAATTTTTTTAAAATGTTTTATCATGTTTGTTTGTTTTATGTTGGAGCCACCCAGAGTGACTGGGGCAACAGAGTCAGATGGACAGGGTACAAATAATAAAACTATCATTAATACTTTTATTTCCTGGATGTGACACCATATTGGAACCATACACAAGGCACGCTAGCCCTATTTAGGGAGCATACCCTTCAACATTTCTCTGATGAAAATAGAGACCCCCTACACATTTTACCACATGTGGTGGGAATGTAAAAAAAAGTAAAAGACTTCTGGGAAATGATTTATAACAAAATTTTAAAAATGTTGAAATATACATTTCCAAAAAAAACAAACAAATCCAGAAGTTATTTTACTTGGTATGGTAGGTACAGAAATTCATAAAAATGATAAAGAATTGTTCTTACCTGCGACTACTGCAGCAAGAATACCATTAGCCCAACGATGGAAACAGGAAGAAATGCCAACAGAGGTCAAAGAATGGCAAACGAAACTGATGGACTATGCCGAGCTGGCGAGATTAACAGGGAAAATTTGGAACCAGCAGGACCAGACTTTCCTGAAGGACTGGAAGAAATCCATGTTGCATTTGGAAGACAATTGTAATTATTTAACATTGCTTGTAGGGTTACAGGAAGTTTTGTAGGGAGGATTTTACAAATTATTGTGAACAGGATTAAGAATTGTGGAGGTAAGATCTGAATCATAGCAAATAAGCATAGTAACAAAATGCAGAATTAGAAAGGAATTTAGAAAACCATTAGAAGGGGCTGAAGGAAGTAGTAAGCTGTGATAGCCAAATATTTGTTATGTTGTTTTTGAGTTGTTATGTTGGAAAATATGTGCAAAACCCAATAAAAATTATATAAAAAAGAAAGAAGATAGAGATACCCTAAGGAAAAGCAGGACGTTCCGGGATCAAATCAGAAACTGGGACGGCTTTTGTGAATCCGGGACTATCCCTGGAAAATAGGGACACTTGGAGGGTCTGAGGAGACAGTCTCCTTAACATGGTTAACTATTATGTGAGGGGGAGAACAGAGCTACAGCTCACTGCTCACCAGCACCACCATTGCAGCCCTACTGGCCCTGCTGTCATTGGCCCCACACATTGTGAGGCACGCCTGCTGAAGGGAGCATGTTCTACAAATGCAGTCTTCCCACATGAGTTGGAACCCTGAATGAAACACTGAATGGGGCTAAAGGGCATGCACCCGGCTGTTGGCTCCTCCTCCTCAAACCAAGCCAAATCCTGTTTATTAGAGAAAGAGAAGATGAAACCAGTGGCAGGGAAACCCCATTAGATACAAACGGGGGCCTTGGGATTTGTGATTTCCCCTGCCTCCCTATGTAAATGGAACATCCCTGTGCTTCCTGCCAGGGAACTGTGCTGCTGAGCATGCTTCAAAGGAGCTTTCCTTGAAGCAGGTTATGCTGTCCCCTTCTTACGTTAAGTTGGAGGTATCATTTCAGACAAGGTGAGGAGGAGGGAGTTGGGTGAGAGCAAGCTTCTTCACGAGCTGAATTCAAGTCGGTCTGGTGTGAGGCTTATCCAAACTGGAAGAGTTCAAATTTCAAGCTCCTCTAGTTGTGAAATCACCCTCTTTGCTCGCTTCTTCTTATGGCCTGTTTTGTACTTTGGCGCAGACACCTGAATGCAAAACACATGAATTAGCGGTGGATGGTGCATGCAAAACGATAAGTCATCTTTTTCCAGTTTAAATACAGTGGAACCTCTATTTATGGACGTAATCAGTTCCGGAGGTTCGTCCATAAGTGGATCTGGGTCGCTGGTAGAAGCGCCGTTGTGTGCAGGCGCATTCGGTGGCAGCACACTTCTGTGCATGTGCAGACAGCGGCAGCCGCTTCTGCGCGTGTGCAAATCGTGGCAAACCCGGCATTTACTTCCAGGTTTGCCACAGTCGCAACTTGGATCGGGCCCAAGTAGATGCGGTCGTAAGTAGAGGTTCTACTGTACACGTGATCAGTGATCAGGAAAGATTGGGACACGCTCCCCTCCCTTAACAGATTTTAAGAGGGGTCTCTGCAGTCTGTACACACAGGCACCATTCATAACTGAGCAGGTATATGTATGTGTTCTTGCACCACATTATCTGTGCCTAAGCACAAAGCATATAATAAGCTGCAGCTCCAGGAAACAACATTCCAAATTCAGAGGGACTTAGCATAATGTTTGGCAACTGCTGTCTTTTGGTTTTATAACATGACACTCATCCAGAAAATCCCATTTATCTAAGTAGCAAGGAGGGGTGGGGGTGGGGCGAAGCACACAAAGCTGCCTTGCACTTTGTCTTACCGAATACAGATTGTCTCCTCCCACTGGCGGCAGTTGCAGGTCTTTCCCTGACCTTTCAGTCCTACTCAATACCTTTTCAGTACTTCACGAAGCCTTCTTCCTTCAACAAGCCTTTTTAACTAGAGATCTTTCCCAGTCTGCACCCGTATTGGAATTGTTTTCCAGATGACACAGACCCAGCTTATCTGTCCAGGATGAGAGCTCACAGACCCACTCCTCAAACTTTTCTGTGACACTCAGGACTTACCTGCATTATACATTTAAATCAGTATCATATCACTTTAATTCTGGGAATTGTAATTTGCGGAGAGCTATGGGGGGGGGGGTTGCCATGCGTCCAGAATTTCCCAGACATAGCTGGAATACCACAGCTGGAAGCAGTGTCTCGGCGGAAATGTCTGGGGAAATCCGGATGTATGGCAACCCATGTCAGCAGTGTTGTTTGGGGCAATTTTCCTTTTTTTTGCGATTTTGCCAAAGAAGCACAAGAACTTTGGGCAATACTTTTTTTAAAAAAAGATTGACAACTATGCCAAATAAATTTTGTGTCTGGATTTTCACTGTTTGAAATATGGCAACCCTATATTAAAGGTAAAGGTAAAGGTACCCCTGACCATTAGGTCCAGTCGCGGACGACTCTGGGGTTGCAGTGCTCATCTCACTCTATAGGCCGAGGGAACCGGCGTTTGTCCTCAGAAAGCTTCCTGGTCATGTGGCCAGCATGACTAAGCCGCTTCTGGTGAACCAGAGCAGCACATGGAAACGCCCTATATTAGGACACCCCTATTTCCCTCAGAGAGACAATTCCCAGAGTTCCCTAATAAGAGGGATTGACTGTTCAACCACTTTTCAAATTGCTGCTGTGTGAAGAAGAAGAAAAAGAGTTTGGATTTGATATCCCGCTTTTCACTACCCGAAGGAGTCTCAAAGCGGCTAACATTCTCCTTCCCCTTCCTCCCCCACAACAAACACTCTGTGAGGTGAGTGGGGCTGAGAGACATCAAAGAAGTGTGACTAGCCCAAGGTCACCCAGCAGCTGCATGTGGAGGAGTGGAGACACGAACCCGGTCCCCCAGATTACGAGTCTACCGCTCTTAACCACTACACCACACAGGAGGTCTCCTAACAATTCTCAGCACCCTTAGCAAGCATAGCTCCCCAGATTCTTTAGGGAAGCCATGACTGTTTAGAGTGGTATGATAATACTGCTTCAAATGCACAGTGCAGATGGGACCTTGCATTCATTCATAGGGCAGGTGATCTGTGGGTGGGTGTTTTTATTGTTGTGTTTATGCAACGTGCTCCGCTAGGTGTGAGACTGATTTAATCATTTATGCTACAGACGCCATACCCTAGAGCAACAACTAAATTAGGATCTCGGCTGCAGTTTTAAGAGCCTGAGGTTTCCCAGTGTAGCTTGCCTGTCTCGTTCTCTGCACTTGGTTTCCTTCAGATGTCAAAGTGGTCATGTGCCCAAGCATGAGGTAGATTTAGAGTAGCAGTAAGCTAACTGGAATGAAGGCGAAAATATTTTTTTTGTTACAGAAGATTTGAGAGGCATGTCAAGGTGAATGAGGTGAGGGAGAGAGGGTGTGCTTGCACTTGTGTGTGACTACACTGATGTGAATGCTGGCTATTGCTGCACGTTATATACCAGGGATAGGCTAAGTTCCAATCTTAGATCCTAGATCTGGTGGTTCTGTAGCAGAAAAAAGGCTCTCCATCACTAGCAGCAGTGTAGCATGGGTTGCTAGCAACCGGGGCTGCCATGGCTGGGGGCTGGGAAGAGGGAAACGGATGGAGTACGCATGCTCATTCAACTCCCTAACGGCATCTGCATCACCCAGAAGATTGCAGACACAGAGATAAGAAGAGTCGTTCCGGTATCAGGAGACATCACTTCCTGGTTTGCATGGAGAAGCTATTTTCAACAGAGCCCATCACTGGAAGCATGCAGGTGCATTGAGGCAGCACCGGATGTCAACCTTTTGCACCCCTAACCATTTTGTGTCCGGGGCAACCACCCCTGTGGGACCCCTCCCACACTATACCACTGGTCACTAGAGCTTAAGGGATTGGTTTGTAGTTCTTTTCAGGGGTTACCTCCACATCCACAGTAATTGTGAGGGTGGGGAAGGGGGCTGAACCCACCGTCCCTGCCCCCAAAGTTACTACACCTTGCTGGTCCTACTACCCAACCTCCATGTATTCTCTGAAATGGCCATCGATCTAGGCACTTTCCTGGTCCATGTCTGAGTGCTTGTTTTTATTTGTTCTGCCCCTCTGCTTTCCCCAAGAAAACCTGCTCTTTAATGCTGAATCTGAACAAACAGCAATTCAGTTTTTTTGCAGACTGTCGTTTGCTTTGATTCAGCAGTAAAGAGTGGGTTTTCATGGGGAAAGCAGCAGGGCAGAAAGAAACGTGTTCGGACCTGGACTTTGAAAGCCCAGACCGGCGGCTAGAAATGTGCAGTGTGGATGAGCCCTAAATTGTCTGCCTCTCTTACGTAGGCTGGATACCTTTAAATATTCTCTTTTCTCTGCCTCTTAGCAGGATACGTTTCTGTAATTTAGCTGCAATCTGAATAAGTAATTTTGGAAGAGAACAGTGTTCTGTTTTTCTGTGTAGGCAGAATTCCATAATTAGAATGAATCACCATGTGGAAACATGATAAAAAAATGAGTAATATTTCCAAAGAGTCCCCAAGCAATGTAAAGCCTGTTTGCCAATCATAAATAATGAAAAATAGGCAGCTTGTGGGCATCTCTACATCAGATTCATTTTGCAGACAATTGTGTGCCAGACTTGATTTTCTTTTCTTAGGTAGCTTTCTGCAGACGTCTGTCAGTTTTTCAGGTGTTATATACAGCCTATCTCCCAGGAATCGTAAAACCTGTATTAGGGAGCTGTGATTCCCCCACACCCCTCTCTTTAGTACTGTGATTTGGAAAAAGTCATTTTAAACACGGGCAAATTATAATTTAGTTAACTGGGCAGATATTATTAAACAGTCTTGTGTATGTCAGAGCCTTGTAATAAAGTTTTACCGTGAAAGGGAAAACAGCATAATCTCAGTATTAGTGAAGGAATGTATTAGCCAAATCCCAAGTTAATAGTAGTCTGGACTGTAATATAATTGAAGTGAGCCTGCATAGGCAAGGTGATTAGAAATCTGCATGGCTTTGATCAAATCCTAAAGCACATGAACATTAATTCTAGTAGCTGCCATAGAAACTAGAACCATGGTTCCCCCCCCCATATCGTTTCTTCTTTTCTTTTTAAATTCCTAGTCCAAGATAAAAAGAATAGTAGCAACAAAATACTTGTAAAATATGCATGGGATTTTGTTGATTTGGGGTTACATCTAACTAAGGCTTCCAGGGGTCAGCAAACATTTTCAGCAGGGCGCCGGTTCACTGTTCCTCAGACCTTGTGGGGGGCTGGACTATATTTTTGGGGTGTGTGTGTGGAATGAACGAATTCCTATGCCCCACAAATAACCCAGAGATGCATTTTAAATAAAATGCACACATTCTACTCATGTAAAAACACCAGGAAGGCCCCACAAATAACCCCCCACCCTCCAGCCCGCCACGCAATCAGTGCTGGAGGAACCAGTCCGAGGCCTGGTAAGTTTGCCGCCCCCTGATTTACAAGGAGCACCGGGAGACCTGAGCATAGCCATCACCAAACTTTCTACTGGGAAAAGGATTGGAACATGACACTGGCTGTAATTGTCTGTTCCATGGTCCACACTCCAACTGTCTGGGTCAAATTCACCTCAAGTGGCTCATCCTTGATCCAGAAAACCAACAGCACATAGGGGAAGAGTATCCCCATCACACTGCAGTAGAGTGAGATGCCAAAAGTCTTGCTAGATATATTGAAAAATTCAATTCTTTTGCAGTTCAATGCTGCCAATTAATATGCTTTGCCAATTTAAAAAAATGCTGGGATGGATAAAACGCATGTTTCTTTCCCTACATCAGCATTATTTTACTTCAGTGCAGTTATTAAACAGCTGAAGCACAAAACGATCAACCCCTTATTAAGCCCTTGCGAAGAGCTTTCTCAAAACATTTTAAAGCCCCACAAAATGTCAAGTTAATGAAAGAACAATATGCAGGGGCTAGTGACCCTCATTCTCACTCTTGAATATTAGCAAGTTGGCCAAAGTATGACCATTACCGTTGTCCCTTTGTAAACACTGCCTGTGCATCAAATTTCACACTTTAATAATTGTTCTATGAGAGAAATTATTCTAGGACAGGGTCCTAATAATTACCATAGGAGGGCTGATGCGCCATCAGAATGCATTCAGATAATCCAGCCTTTCTTGAAATAGCCCTTTCCCCTCATACGCCAATTAAAGATGAGGCGGAATTTAAGTTTTTAAAGCACCTAAATTAATAGCCTGATGAACTCAGGAAGGTACTAATTAATATGCTGGTGGAAAACAAAATGTATAATTCTACAATTGAGGGAAGAATACCGCATATACACTTTTAAATAATGTTGTTTTAGAAATCTTCTTACGCAATGTAAGAATTTATTGCTTGACATAGTTCTAGTTATGTTCTCACAAAAGCAGACAGGGTGATCTGCTATATTTAAGTATCCTATTTTGTGAGGAAGGTGATGTTTTGAAAAAGAGTCTCGTAGTGTCGAACGAACCCATGTGAAGGTTATTTTGTGGCACTTTATCACATTAGGAACATGCCTAAAACAAGAAGGTGAGGAATCTGTGGTCCTCCGGAAAGGCTTTGGGAGCTTTGTGTAGACATAGCTGTGGGCCAATCAGCACCTTCTTTCTGCACCCCGTCCCTCCCGCTCTCAGGAACTGGCAGCCATGCTTGCCATTGGGAAGGCAGGTGAGCCGTGCTGCCCTGCCTGCATTGGCCATGTCTGTTGGTTTATCGGCATTTGTTCTGATTTGTTCGCAGGGAGCGTAGATGGCCATTTCCAGTACACTTTCTTTATTGGGAAAACGTCTGACTTTAGGGGTACAGTGGTATCTCGGTCTATGAATTTAATCCGTTCCGGAAGTCTGTTCTTAAACTGAAACCGTTCTTAAACCAAGGTGCGCTTTCCCTAATGAGGCCTCCCGCCGCCGGTGCCTTTCCACCATTCGGCTTCCATTCTTAGACCGAGGTAAAGTTCGCTAACCGGAACAATACTTCAGGTTTTGAGGAGTTCGTAACCTGAATAGTTTGTTAATAGGGCTGTTCTTAAACCGAGGTACCACTGTAGTTGGGAGAAGCATGTGAATTGCACAAGACCTGCAAATCAGTTTTAACTGAGCAGCCCAAGTAGCCAGTTCAAGAGCCAATATGGCCATGACACAGGTCAAAAGAAAAGTGTGGGTTCAGAGGAGCTCTCATCTTGCTGCACTCACCAGAAATAAGCACCCTTGAGAGCTAGGTCCTTCCTAGGTGTGCATAAATTATAGTGTTTCACTTTGATTGGATCATGCCCTTAGTATTTATTCAGCCGTTTGTCCTGGGTACATATGTTGGCCATTATTCTTCAACATCTTTGAGATGGATGCTCTCTTTTTTGTTATTTCCATTAAATGCTTGTGTGTGTGTTTGTGTGTGTGTGGTCTAGCTGCATGAAGCACTTCAGATAAAGTATGTCAGTATTTGCTGCAGATAGCCCTGCCAGGTAGGCCAGCATTATTATCCCTATGTCATGGAGAAAGTGATGACTCTCAGCAAGACGATAACTGAAGCAACAGCTTATAGCTGCAATGGCTGCATTATACCTGCTCCCTAGTTAGGCTTGCTCCTCAGCCATCTGGACTGAATTTTAACTACCTATCTCTCAATTGGCAACTTGCACTGTGGAAGGTTTGTTTTTTGTTTTTTTCCTTGTCCAGCGACCAATCCACAGTTGATCTTATGATATATGAATATGCTCCTTCTTATCTGATTCCCCTAAAATCTCTTCCCATCTCCAGATGGAATAAAATAAGAGGAGAAAAAACAAAACATGAAAAGGACCTCCACTGGACAAGATGCTGATATCTCGTAGCAAATTGGCAGCAAATGACGCATATTCTCTAATGTGGAGCTGTCTGGCTGGACACCGCTAGCTAGAACACCCAGTTCCAGGCTCCTTAGGAGGTCTCAAGAACGGGAATCTGTTTCTCAGCAATCACTTTGAACTTCTGGGTTGCTTTGTTCTGTACAGGATTGTAGAAGTTCCAAAACAGTATTGCATGAACAGGAATGACTATCGCTTGGAGGCTGGGAAGTGCTTTATGAGGGGAGAGCAGGGAGCCCATTGCAGCCATCTGGCCTGGAATGGGTTCTTCATACTTTCAGTGTTTCCTCTAAAGGATGTACATGGAATTGCAATAACATGGAATAGCAATCCCTTAACCACTCTGTGCTCCTCAGTAGCAAGGTAACTAAAACACTACAAAAGACTGGATTTCCCTACACTATAAATGCATGCTTAGGAATCTAATCTACGATAGTGTGATCATAAACCTGAAACCAATTTCATTGTATGCGATACCTAATCTAATACTACCGCTCTCTTTCCCCCACCATTTCCCATGTATCATATATGCCTGGGAGTAATAAATCTGGATGAGGGTTAATACATTGAAATTTAATCCAGATGAACTGGAAGTATGTGTTATTGCTAAGTGTTTCATATGACCAAGGATGCAGTGTTCAACCTGTTATGGGTAAATTTGCATTTCTCCTTAAAGATCAGGTTCACAGCTTAGGGGTGCAATCAGATCTGGACCTTATGTGCATTTTCAGTCAAATAAATTAAGCATTGAACAACCTATTCAGGGCTTTAGGGAAGTATGAAATATGAATGATAATTGTGTTCCAATTTGCATATTAGTGCAGGAAATGTGGATCAGGGAAATTCCTATTCCTCAAGCATCCTGACTGTCCACATTGTGCCTGTTTCATGAAGCACTCTTTGCCAGGTTTGGCCAGCTGCATCTTCTCCTGAACAGAGTGCAGCAGCTCTGCCACAGTTATCCATGTTCAGTCTTCTAACAGAGAGCAAAAAAAAAAGGTGACAATGCAACTATGGAATTATCAACTCTGATATCTCCATCCCACACACTTCGTGCCTTCAAAGGCTTTATAAACTTTTTAGTTTCTAAAAGCAAAGACACATGGGCTGGGTTGTAAGCGGACAGCATGTGAGACCATGGGATATGCTTAGTGCTTGCATGGTGGAGAAATCGAGGTCATGTGCTGTTCATTGGAGCAGGAGAGAATGTTCTGCTCTCTAGAAGGCGCTCTCTGTGATTGAGTCATTACGAACGAGCCATACAGAGAAGCCCACGTGGCTTCTGAAATGCCGCTCGGAGCAATAGAGTTAACATCTCAATTCCAGTAGGTCAAAAGGTCCGAGCACTCTCAGATTTACATGATGATGTGCCAACAGTCCAGCTGCATTAAATTACTTAAATTTAAAAAAAAAACCAGAAAGGAAATGGAGCTTGATTGCAAGTGCCATATGTCAAGTACAAGGTTAAGGGTGAACGTAAGAACATAAGAAGAACCTGCTGGATCAAACCAATGGCTCATCTAGTCCAGCATCCTGTTCTCAAGGTGTCCAACCAGATGCCTGTGGGAAACCCACAAACAGAACCCAACCACAAGAGCACTCTCCCCTCCTACCACTGGTTTTCAGAAGAGTACTACGAAGGCAGAGCATTGTGGTTAGTAGCCATCAATTGCCCTCTCCTTCATGAACTTGTCTAACCCTCTTTTAAAGTCATTCAGATGGTGGCCACCATCATTGCCTCCAATGGGATCAAGTTCCATAGTTTGCGCACTGCATGGGGAAATACTGTCCTGAATATTCCAACATTAAACTTCGTTGGATGTCCACAAGTTCCAGTGTTACAAAAAGGGAACAAAACCTTTCTCTGTCCACTTACCCCTCCCCCAATGTCAATACCTTGATATATTTTATGGATCTGTTATATAAGTCTCACAATTAGAAGATTAAGAAAAACAAACCTAAGATTGAAGGTCAACATTAACAAAAAAAATGTCCCCCAACTAGATCTAGGAAAGATGCTTGTTTCATGGATGTTAATCTTAGTGCCCCAAACACCACCAACAGTTTGATTTCTGACTATATCAATGGAAAGTTCAGCTCAAATGTTATACGCATTTTAATTAAATAGTGCTTTAAATAATAATAATAATAATAAAATAGCTACATGGTATGTAATCCAATCTGCACAGGGACATCTCAGCAGCTGTGCAGAGCTCCGTTAAATTCAGTTAAACTCTTTGCAGGTGGGAGGGTTTAGCTGTGTGGATCGGATTGCAGAAAGGGGACTTTAGCATATTTCTTGTCTAATAAATTAAGCTCTTGTTGTGAAACATGCTGATTATGCAAGCTCCTGTTTGAAGAACGAAGCTGTTTCAAGAAATATTAGGTAGAGGGCAACCCATCACCCCGAAGTTGAACCCAAATGACGATGATTCCAGCTTTGATGGACTTGTGTAACCAATCAGAGCTGGAACATCTATATTCTGATCCTATGTATACTTAACTATCCACACTGGTTGTTTTTAACGTTTCAGAGACATATCAGCCCAGCACAGACATAACATGTGAAGGGAAGAGATTGAAACTTTGAATTCCTAATTTGGTCTAAACCCAGTGGTTCTATTAGGGTCAGGCTTGTGGGTAGAAGTGCAGGGTCCTGCTGCCCTAGGGGTGGGAGGCATTGATCAAGCAGCAAGGCATGAACAAATGATGGTAGTGACACATGCTAAGGAGAACCCAGCACCAGCAGCTGATGCTCCAGTGTGCAGACTGACATTTTAATGTGAATTATTTCCTCTATGGCAAGAGTGGCAGACTGGTGAGCCAATCGGACGCCACCTTTGGGGTTGTGAGACCAATGGGAGCACGGAAGAGGAACGAACCTCTCCTTCTCAATAGCAGCAGCTGGATGGCCCTTGTGGTCTCTTCCAACTCTATGATTCTATGATTCTATTTTGGAGGTCTTTAAGCAGAGGCTTGACAGCCATCTGTCAGGAATGCTTTGATGGTGTTTCCTGCTTGGCAGGGGGTTGGGCTAGATGGCCCTTGTGGTCTCTTCCAACTCTATGATTCTATGATTCTATGGTTTCTTATAAAAGGAACCTCACAGTTTTAATGGTTTTAATGCCATTTTGTTAACCCAGGAGGACATGATACTTTGTAGCCCATACAAAAATGTTTACTAATGTTGATTGATGGTAGCATGGATGCGTGGAATACATATGGAGTTCCCAGTGTGATGCCTTCAGATGCAACCTTGGTCCTCACCCAGGCCTCATGCCCCATCTACTTTTTTAAAAAATTGAGGTTGTGTTTTTGTGTTTTGCATTTCTGGGGGGCATTGCCAGTTTTTTCTTCTATGAAGTAGGCTTTTGTGGTACTTGCAGTGGTTTCTGAGATTTCCAAATGTGGTCCCACATCCCCAAAAGGTTAGGGGTTTCTGGAGCGGATCATAAGCCACTGTAGTTGCAAAATGGGAAGTTTATTCTTGTGTGTGATGCAGAATTGGTTTGGGTTCTTTTTTTTTAGGCTCCACAGTCAGCAGCAACCCATAATTCCTTTAAAATGACTTGTGTGAAAGAGAGAAGATAAATAAGTCTTTCTTCATTCCTGAACTGTTGGCATTTTGCAGAAATCAATATCTTGACCTCTCTCTCGCTGATTGTATAAATAACTTAACTGAAGGCTTTATAACATGGCTTTAACCTTTTAAATGGATGGATGTCTTAGGGCTCCATCTGTATGGAAGGACAAAATTTCTATTTTGAGCCTTTTCTCTGTAGACCCAGCTAAAAGCCATATGCTTCTGAGAAAATATCAAGCTTTCGGGGGCAGATGTTTTGGCTGGCAGGTTTCTGCATGTGTATTCCTAACTGGTTGGTGGATTTTACATGGAAACCAGTGTCCTATGTGTGATTCTTCCAAACCAGTCCAACAGGCAGGGAGGACCTTCTTGAAAGAAAAATCTGGAATCCTGCAAATCAGCTGGGGTGGGGTGCAGATAGGGGTTCAACCACCTCACCCCCACCAAACAACTGACTACCTTCAGCTGTGTTGGGTGAGAGCCATTTTGGAAGAATAGCAGAGGATATGCTTTGTATGCAAACAATCCCAATCATCAGAATCTTTGGACAGGGATTGTTAGAAAAGGCCCAAAGAACCATCACAGGCCATTGTGACAATACTGATGGGCCAATGGTCTAATTTGGCATAAGGTTTAGTTCATGGGGCTGGGGGTGGAGAACTGCCTATTTGCTTTCATGGCTGCTGCTGCATCCAATGGGATGGAGATGGTGTGTGGTGAAGGAGTGAGATGGGGGAGAGGCTCTGGGTTGGTACCCAGGATGTCTCACAAGTGTGCAGACACTTGTGGGACACTGATGCTGCTGACCATAGGAGCTAACTCCTTGGGGCCAACGTCCCTTTGCCCCCCAGTAAAATATCTGAGGCTGCTGGGGGAGCCAGCCCAAAATTGTAGAGCAGTGGTAATCTGAGGTTGTTTTTTTTCTACTTGGTGTTGAAATTGCTTTACACAGTCTGATAGTTGATTTTGAATGGAGAACATGGAGAAGAGGAGGAGCGCTAAGGAGACAAGAAGAGGAATTGAGAACCTCTACCACTAGTTGTTTTTGTTAGGGAGAACGTTTCCTTCTGCTACCTATTCATTGCCCTGTTGCCAAAATGTCTGCCATCAGTGAGTTCATTAAAGGTAAAGATACCCCTGACCATTAGGTCCAGTCGCGGACGACTTTGGGGTTGTGGTGCTCATCTCGCTTTACTGGCCAAGGGAGCTGGTGTACAGCTTCCGGGTCATGTGGCCAGCATGACTAAGCTGCTTCTGGCGAACCAGAGCACTGCACGGAAGAAGAAGAAGAAGAAGAGTTTGGATTTGATATCCTGCTTTATCACTACCCGGAGGAGTCTCAAAGCGGCTAACATTCTCCTTTCCCTTCCTTCCCCACAACAAACACTCTGTGAGGTGAGTGGGGCTGAGAGACTTCAGAGAAGTGTGACTAGCCCAAGGTCACCCAGCAGCTGCATGTGGAGGAGCGGAGACGCGAACCCGGTTCCCCAGATAACGAGTCTACTGCTCTTAACCACTACACTACACTGGCTCCACACCGTTTACCTATTTATCTACTTGCACTTTGACGTGCTTTCGAACTGCTAGGTTGGCAGGAGCAGGGACCGAGCAACGGGAGCTCACCCCATCACGGGGATTCGAACCGCCATCCTTCTGATCAGCAAGCCCTAGGCTCTGTGGTTTAACCCACAGCACTTCAAATGCTGCCAGTTATCATATTGACTGCACCCTTACCTGAATTTTGCAATGCAATTTCATTTTTCAAAAATGTGTACATTACAGGGAAAGGGCATACAGTAAATGCTTGTTTTAGTGGGGAATGCATATGAAAAGCATACAAAACTGCATGTTTTATAGAGGAAATGTAAATAAAATATGTGTTTTAGGGAGATGTATAAAAAAGGCAAAAAAACCATACATCAGATTGGCTATATGACTACATAAAATTAAAATTGACATGGACTGGATCTATCCAACTCTAATCAACTCTGGGGGTTCACATTTACCCCAGTATAAACATAATTCTGTTTGTCTACAGGTGTCCATTCTTTAAAGTAGTGTGAGGAACATGTGGCCCTCTAGATGTTGCTGGATTTCAAGCCCCACCTTTTCTGACAATTGCCAATGGCGACTATAGCGAATGGGAGTTGGAGTCCAGCAGCATTCAATTAAATTCAATGGGGCTCTCTGTTGAATAAACATCCATAAGCTCAGTTTGTCAGGTTCTTTTTACTAGTGGAATGTTTTTGCCTTGGGTTTATTGATTACTTCTTCGTTTTTTGCTGTGCTAAAAAAAAAAAAAGCGTGGAAAATAAAGTCATATCTTATGTCTATTTGGATTAGATGTGTGTGCTATCATTTACCAAACATATCAAAATGATAACTTGGTAGCTGGCAGCACACAATAAAGAAATCTTACTAAACAAAGTTCCTACCAATCTGTCATTTTTATATGAACCTTGCAGAAAGCACACATGCAAATTATTCAAGGAATAATTTGAAGTCAGAAAATGACTGGTTTTGCTTGTCTTATTTCCATCTTCTGTAACTCAGGGCCTGTAATGCTGCATATCATAAATTGTAGATGTTGAAGTGCTTAAACCTGCACTGAAGCAATATGTGTAATTGCAAGTTGGAATGATCAATGAGTCTAGCCTAAGCAGTGGACATACACAAATAATTGGCCTTTAAAGCTCATTAGTCAGTTTTATGACAATTGGTTCATTTGCATAATGTTTTGTAACTCTATGCCCTGTTGAACAAGAGTGGAATGCCATCACTTAACTGGCAAAGCAATTGTAAGAAAAACCACATCAGCTATTTCAAATTGTAACATTAGTAAGCTGACTTTAAAATGGATGTACGGGTCGGGGTGATGAAATTGATCCCAAAGCAGCTTTCTAATTTGTAAGCTCCTCATTCCACTAGACAAAATCAACCAGCAATAAATGATACAGTAAGCAGCACAGCCCCCCCCACAAGTGTCCCTATTTTCCAGGGACAGTTCCGGATTTACAGAAGCCCTCTCGGTTTCTGATTTGATCCCAGGGTGTCTCACTTTTCCTTAAAGGTAAAGGTAAAGGTACTGCTGACCATTAGGTCCAGTCACGAGCGACTCTGGGGTTGTGGCACTCATCTCACTCTATAGGTCAAGGGAGCCGGCGTTTGTCCGCAGGCAGCTTCCGGGTCACGTGGCCAGCATGACTAAGCCGCCTCTGGCGAACCAGAGCAGCACACGGAAACACCATTTACCTTCCCGCTGGAGCGGTACCTATTTATCTACTTGCACTTGATGTGCTTTCGAGCTGCTAGATGGGCAGGAGCTGGGACTGAACAACTCACCCCATTGTGGGGATTCGAACCACTGACCTTCTGATCAGCAAGCCCTAGGCTCAGTCCCTATTTTCATCAGAGAAATGTTGGAGAGTACGGTAGGATGTTCCTATTTTCCTTGGAGAAATGTTGGAGGGTATGAAGTTATGCGCCCCCCCCCCCGAGCCAAATAGATAAGTAACTACACAAACTTTAGAAGACATCTGAAGGCAGCCCTGTATAGCGAAGTTTTAAAAAATGTTTATTTTGTTTTTATATACATTGGAAGCCGCCCAGAGTGGCTGGGGTGACCCAGTCAGATGGGCAGGGTATAAATAATAAAATTATTATTATTATGAAATAGGATGTCCCTATTTTCAATAGAGAAATATTGCAGGGTCTGGCAGCATACACACCAGTTCATAGGGCCCAAGGCCGTTTCAGCCTCCCAATGTTTTTTGTTTTTTTAGGGGACTGAACCCCTCAATGTTCAGAGAGTGTTTGCTCCGCCCCCAGCCAGTCTTTTGAGGGGAAAATATGATGCCCCTGAGATGCATATATGAAGCAAAAAAACAAAAACAAAACACTTCCACAACAAGTAATGATCCTCAAAACATACTTTTTGGCAAGTAAATTTTTCACAACCAGGTTGCTGGGAATAAGATCAGAGTAAAAAGTAAGACAGTAAGAAGGAAGAGGTCCTAACAGAGTACATAAACAGCCAGTAGCACATCCATAGACTATGGCTGGGAGAGATAGAATCATAGAATCATAGAGTTGGAAGAGACCACAAGGGTCATCCAGTCCAACCCCCTGCCAAGCAGGAAACACCATCAAAGCATTCCTGACAGATGGCTGTCAAGCCTCTGCTTAAAGACCTCCAAAGAAGGAGACTCCACCACACTCCTTGGTAGCAAATTCCACTGCCAAACAGCTCTCACTGTCAGGAAGATAGTCGATTCAGTTCACCTTTAAAGGCAAATGTTTCAAATTCTCACTTTTTGAAGCAAGGTGAGACCCTGAAACACAGCCATCCATTGAAATTTGCACATATCTGAATTTTGTGGTGCAGTTCTCAAACCGAACAGTGTTTACAAATATGCACGTACAGCGGTACCTCGGTTTTCGAACGTAATCCGTTCCGGAAGACTTCCGTTCAACTTCTGAAACGTTCGAAAACTGAAATGTTCGACTTCCGAGACGTTCGAAAACCAAACCAAGGTACTACTGTACTGGGTAATTTTCACGTTAGTGAAAATAATATACAAGTATGAATTATATTGGAATAAATTGCTTGCAGAAATGGGGGGGAGGATACAAGTTTTTTTGTAGGCTATCAATGGCTACCACCTGCACTGGTTATATTGACCCTCCACTGTCAGAGTCTATAAGTCTCTCGATACAAATTGCTGGGAATCACCTGGGAAGGTGGTGTTGTGCAGGCTTCTCATGTGCATCTGGTTGGCCATTGTGTGAACAGAAGTGCTGGCGTAGACGGGCCTGTGGCCTGATTCAGCAAGGCTCTTTTGATTATCTTTAAGTGAGCTTAAAAGGGAGGGGGCAGAGTTCACAACACTTTTTAAAGTGTTTTTGCCCAAAGTTGGGTTTATAAAACAGGAAATAAGTCCAAGTTAGTATAACAGTCACCCTGCTGGCTAACACTCTCCCTACCAGAGCTAACAGACATGGCCTCTGGGCTTGTGCTGATGTTACTCGCTGATCAAAATGTGATTAATGGTGTTTCCTTTGTGTGAAGGGAAGAGTTTATAGATTACAAAAGCATCCTCGTCCTCCTCCAGCCACCTAGCAGAAAACCCTTTTAGACTGTGGAATTGGATTTTTCAGGCTTGGCCTCCTGGTTTTCAACAGCAGAGGTTTTCCTGCAGTGAGAACAGCAGTCGTCTCCGTATGATATGCTTTAAAAGGGAAATGGAAGCACTGCCGCCCCCCGCCCCCCCGCAATATAGAAGTGACTTTCCTCTGGCCAAACAACACAGAAGCAAAAGAATCCCATTTCAAAGGATTGCGCTTTACTGACTGCAGTTTGTTTTGAAGAAAGGAGGTTTGACAAATTGATGTTTAAAACCCTCTGACCACTCAGTTCCAACAACAGTTACAGAAAATGAATGCAACCTCTCTCCAGAGTAAATGGTTTATGACTGTTTTGTGTTCAAAACAGATGAACACACAAAAAAACCCACATTTTTAAAATTAAAAAAAAATTGCAGGCCCTTGGAACTTGAAATGCTTGTAATATATTCCATGGGTAATCATCTTTAGTAACTGGAATATTGTAGGTTTCACAATACCGCACAAGGTATTTCAGAAGAACAAAGTATTGTGTGTGTGTGTGTGTGTGTGTGTGTGTTTAGAAACCCAAAACTCTGAGTCAGGTTTCAGTTTAGTACTTATATTTTTAATGTCTTTTATTCATTCATTCCATTTATAACTTGCTCTTCAACCTGAAAGTTTCCAGGGTGTAACACTGTCAAATTCATTAAAAAAAAAAATACATTGAAATATAATATATACATAAACTGTCAATAAATATGATCAAACAGCAAACCAGGAACAGGAGCAACCAGTTCTTCAGCTCAGTCTACTCTAAATGCCTGAAGGAAAAAAAATCACTCTTTAGGTTGACATCTAACAATAAATAACAAGGGTGACAGTCGTGTCTCTAAAAATACAATTCTGTCCCTCCTTATTTATTTGTAGACACACACACACACACTATTTATTTATTTATTTATTTATTTAATGAATGTGCCACTCATCAACATAAGTTACTGGGGCAGAATACTACCGAAAGAATAAAACAATACATTAACATTAAACAGTGAAATGATATAAAAGACCAAAAAAGAAGTGTTACATTTTTGTAAACCAGCTGAATCGTTTAAAAATAAAAAACAACCCCCAATAGCAGCTGTTTCCTCTTCTGGAATTCCTGCTTGTGTAATTTTATTTTATTTATTTAAAAAAATGTCAGATCTGATGCCAGGCTAGTTTCTCTGGGAAGGTCATTTCAAAGGTCATTCCCACTTAACCTCCATGGTGAGACGAAAAAGAGGACTTACACTGAAGATGGCAAGATTTAGTCATACTCATGTGAGAACATGGTCCTTCAGTTAGGGAGGCCACAATATCCATATTAAATTTTGGTGCCCAGAACTGGACACAGTACTCCAGGTGTGGTTTTATCAAGGCAAAATAGAGTGGTACTATGATTTCCAGTGACCGGGACACTATACTTCTGTTGATGCAGTTTTGAATTGCAAAAGCATTCCTCCACCCCTGCTGCACCACACTGTTGTCTCGTGTAAAGTTGGTGGTCTACTAAAATCCCTAAATCCTTTTCACATGTACTACTGGTAAGCTAGGTCTCCAGAGGAGGGCAACCAAAATGGTCAAAGGCCTGGAAACGATGCCTTATGAGGAACGGCTTAGGGAGCTGGGTATGTTTAGCCTGGAGAAGAGAAGGTTAAGGGGTGATATGATAGCCATGTTCAAATATATAAAAGGATGTCATATAGAGGAGGGAGAAAGGTTGTTTTCTGCTGCTCCAGAGAAGCGGACACAGGGCAATGGATTCAAACTACAAGAAAGAAGATTCCACCTAAACATTAGGAAGAACTTCCTGACAGTAAGAGCTGTTCAGCAGTGGAATTTGCTACCAAGGAGTGTGGTGGAGTCTGCTTCTTTGGAGGTCTTTAAGCGGAGGCTTGACAGCCATCTGTCAGGAATGCTTTGATGGTGTTTCCTGCTTGGCAGGGGGTTGGACTGGATGGCCCTTGTGGTCTCTTCCAACTCTATGATTCTATGATTCTAGGTGTCCCCCATCTTATATTTGTGCTGCTAGTTATTCCTATCTAAGCGTAGAACCTTACATTTGTTCCTATTGAAATTCATGTTGTTACTTTGCGCCCAGTTCTCCAACCTGTTAAGATCATACTGAATCCCAATTCTGTCCTCTGCAGCACTTGTACCTCTTCCATTTTGGTGTCATCTGCAAACTAGATGAGCATCTCCTCAATTCCTTCATCCAAGTCCTTTATAAAGATGCCAAACAACAATGGGCCCAGGACAGAACCTTGTGGCACCCCACTTGTCACTTCCCCCACCCAGAATGATAAGGAACCATTAGTGAGCACTTTTTGGGTTTGGTCAGTCAACCAGCTACAAACCCACCTAACAGTTAACTCACCCAGACCACATTTTTCCAGTTTCTCTGCAAGGCTGTCATGGGGAACTTTGTCAAAAATCTTAATGAAATTGAGATACACTACATCCAAAGCATTCCCATGATTCACCAAGCTTGTAACTCTATATATAAAAAAAGAAAATAAATTAGATTTGTCTGGCATGACTTGTTTTTGAGAAACCCATGTTGGTTATGCTGTCTACAGCTGCTGGGAGCTACATGAAGGACACCAATTTGGGGAAGGCAACTATAGGCAGAAACTGGATCTGTGAGGGCTAACCTGTGGCCCTCCAAATGTTGTTGGCCTACAACCTCAATCATCCTTGACTATTGGCAATGCTGGCTGGGACAGTTAGGATCGGTAGTCCAAAACATCTTGAGAGCACCAGGTTGGGGAAGGTTGATTTCACAGGTACCTTTATTTCTGAGAAGTCATCAAAGTGCAGTAAAATCAACACACATCTGTATCTAGTCTAATTGCATTTTAAAGCATTTCCATTATAGAATTTTGATACCATGAGCCTCAAGCATACTCAGTGATATTTATCACCTTGATTGAAATACGAAAACCTCTTCTAGGTAACTACGTCCAGGAGGTTAATCCCATCAAAGCGGACTTCACTTCTGGCTTCTCAGCTTCCAAAAGAGGCTTAAAAAGTTTTCAAAAGACTCAGACACTGTCAAATCATATGGCACTTTTGCCCTTTTCTGTCAAAATGAGAAATACGGTTACCATGTCTTCTAGGAGGACATTTTCTCTTTCTAAATAAAACCCTGCCATGTGTTACGTCCCCAATCACTTTGGGCTGTAACATTAGCAGAAGATGTTGCTATAATGGGAGAGTGAAGATACCAGCAGAAAATAACATTTGTTAGTGCAGGTGACTCATCTATCAAATTTAAAGTCAAACCAACCTGTAGCTAGGGATGGGTGGACAGGTCAGTTTCTGTTTCTCTTGTTGTCTGATTTTTCTGCTCTTTAATATATGTATTCATAGTCACACTTTACATTAGAATATGCATTTTTGCAGTAAAAAATGTTTACTAGTGCACTTTCTCCACACTGGCCTTTGGTTAGATATTGGGAATAAAAGGATTTTGAAAGGGCATACATTTAAATGTATTTCTTTTGCTCTTTTTGGCAAAATCTTCAAATACTTGTCAAAACACTCCTTCAGAAATACATATTTGCCATTCCCTATTGCTCCAATGTTGCTTTTACTTTATTTTCTATGGAAAAATCCACTCTCTCCCTTCCCCTGCACCCCAGTTATGATATATTACACAAAATTTAGACCGCCTAGTAATTGATCCAAATAGATTTACAGAAAATAAACCTGCTGTTCCTGTCACTGGAACATCAGGCAGCCCACATGGGTGATGAACCATTATTACTTTGATGAGATCATCCGTAATTTGTTTTATCGGCTTTCTCCCATGTAGCAATTATGCTTTGAAAAAGCTGTACAAAATCTTACACTATTTGCAAATGCAGCTCATCTCTTAGGGGAAGGCTGCTTTGTCTCCATCCCCCCATTTAACCTTTTAAATACTGGTTTTCTGAAACCCACAGAAAGCCTACATGTCCAGGGGTAAACTTGCATGTATAGGGTCATAATCATACATTAACGTGTTGGCTGGGATAAGGAGGTCTATGGTCTTGGCATGAGAACATCCCTCCTCTTGGGATGTGAGATACATTATGCAATGTTTTAGGATGCTGGGAGTGGTTGTGGGTTGTGCAGTTGAAATCTCACAACTCTAAAAAGTCCTTCAAGTGGATGGTATCTCTAAGTGGTAGATGATGGGGAGAGAGCAGCAAAGCAACTGCAGAGTATTGGAGACATGTTGGAGGGCAGAGCTGTGCGCCACACAATCTCCCCTTCACCAGCTAAGCTAGCGTGCTGCCTACAATTACAATGGAGAACCCCATCCTGTCATCAGTGTGGAGGTTTGACTGCCAGGCTAGTTGGTATATATTATGAAAAGGTGCCATCTTGTCCTTTGCCTCAGGCAAATGTCTTGAACTGGCCCTGGTCACCTCCACTCGCTTCCTTTCCTCTCTCCCATGCAAAGAGAGAGAGAGGCACTCCTTTGCCAAACAGAGAGTTTTCCCAATAAACCAGGTGTGGGGAATCATTTTCAGCCCAAATGCCACAGTCCCTCATGGGCAACCTTTCCAGGGCAAAAAGTCAGCAGGGTCCTGAGGCAAAAGTAGGTAGAGCAATAGATTGGACTCTTACCTTTGCAGAGGACGTTGTGTGGCTGCATTCCACCTACAAAAATGTCAGTGGTTTCTACATGTACACATCTCCACAGCCTCTATCCAGACAAGCAAGAAACACGAGCAGTTCAATGACACATTTTGGTCAGGGAAAAACACCTGAGGCGTGCAGGGAGGGCTGGGGAGGGTCTTGGAGAGAACATGAAGGGAAGAATAGAACTTGATGCAACAGGGCATTTCATTAGCGCAAGCAGTTTCTGAGCTCTGGGCTCAGTACTGCACCTATGATTTCAGATTAAAACCTTTTTCTGCCTCCCCCACTTCCAGCTACTCTCTGAAGACTGGAGAAGAGACACTCATAAGAATATTAGGGGGGTGGGCTGGGGAAGGACTAGACCCTGTGAAAAATGAACATCGTATTTTAGCTGCCATTCATTCATTTTCAGCTTTGAACTCTTGTTATGCAAAAATGCAGGTGGTGCTGTGGTCTAAACCACAGAGCCTAGGGCTTGCTGTTCAGAAGTCCGGTGGTTCGAATCCCCGCGACAGGGTGAGCTCCCATTGTTCAGTCCCTGCTCCTGCCAACCTAGCAGTTCAAAAGCACACCAAAAAAGTGCAAGTAGGTAAATGGGTACCACTCTGGCGGGAAGGTAAAATGCATTTCCGTGCAATGCTCTGGTTCGCCAGAAGCGGCTTAGTCATGCTGGCCGCATGACCCGGAAGCTGTCTGCGGACAACCGCCAGCTCCCTCGGCCAGTAAAGTGAGATGAGTGCCGCGACTGGACTTAACTGTGAGGGGTCCCTTTACCTTTACCTTTTTTTAAAAAAAAAAGTGCACCTAGACATTCTGTTGCTGTACCCATAGCCTAGGTTAAGGTGCCGTTTAGCTCCTAGCTTCCATATCTCAGTTTCTAACACTGAACCGGAGGACCAGAGCCTGAAGTTTCCCACCTTTGCCCTATATAGATCTGGGTTTAGGGCAGTGTGATCAGTTAAGCTGCACTGGACATGGAGCCTTGGGGCTTCCGCCAAGGGTGCCACAACTAAGAGTTCAAATGGAGAACTGTCAGAGGCAGAGGGGCGCCATTTTGGTGTTGACAAGGGCCACCGAAATTTGAGACCCCAAGGTCCACCACTGAGATCTGTGTGCAACATACTTCCTTTCCCTCCTGGCTGAAATATTTGACACCTATCAAGATTTTTCTCATGAAGTAACTTAGCTCTGGAGTCAGAGCCACTTCCCTGTCTTACTTCACTCTACTTTCAGCCATTATTGCCTCCTTGCATTTCTGTCATCACGCTCTTATCAGAAGTGGTTTAGAACCATTATCTCTCCTCTCCTCCACTTTTTATCTATACAGACCTTCGTGTCTTTTTAATTTCACTGACAGCAGAAAACCAGGGACGTGTCTCCATCCGTTGAACCATACGGCCAAATCACTTCATTCTTCTTAAGCCTATGACAGTTACCTAAAATATATTTCTGGCCCTATTCTTGGCTATTAGTAAGGCAAATATAGGGGAGTTTTTTCCCCCATCCTAAGAGTTGGATTTATCTTTATGATTTAATCTCCTTTTTCTTTATCGCTTCCCCTCATTGCTGTGAATTACAGCTGGCAGGAAGTTCATTACTGTTAAATAATTTGTATTTTGTACAAGTTTTGCCAAAGGCACAGATTGATCATTTCTTAGCCTTAACTTTCCACGGAGTAAATCTTGTTTTGTTCGTAGCATCCACATTTGGTACTGATTCTTTGTGATAACCCTGAAGCTGGCTCTATCGTAGGCTATCCAGTATTGTCAGTGGCTTCTAATTAAAGATGTTATCGATCCCTAATGCCTGATCTCATTCCTGATGCTCGCCAGTTGTCCAAACAAGGCTTTTCAAGGTACATTAGCCTGGGGTGCCCAATGAGAGTGAAAACATTGTTGTTGTTGTTGTTGTTGTTGTTTTAAGGTTTTCCAAGAAAATGGGTGGGATAATGCAAGAACTATCCTCACTTCCACCCTGCTGGCTCAAGGTGGTAAAACCACCATCATAGTTTGTTCCCCTCACATACACTTTAGGATTTCAACTTCAGTGTCTCGTGTAGATTGCTGCTTAGATAGGTCTCACTTAAGTTTAAGCCCCACACTCTTTAATACATACCCTCCAAACATTTCTCTGATGAAAAAGGGAAATCCTATTCTGTAGTAATAATAAAAAATAGTTCTACTTTTTATACCCTGCGCATCTGACTGAGTTGCCCCAGTCACTCTAGGCAGCTTCCGACTTATATAAAAACATAATGAAACATAAAACAGTTTAAAATTTCCCTATACAGGACTGCCTTCAGATCACTTGGGGATCAGATAACTCCATACCCTCCAACATTTCTCCAATGAAAATAAGGACACCCAGTGCTTTAAAAAAAATGTTTAGGGGTACTCTCATTCCATCTGAGACTCAGGAAACACTGTAAAAGGAAATGAGGCTGCCATTGGAGGTAGCAACGGAACTGACGATTCACCATGCTAGAGAAGAAACTAAAGAAAATTCACATTTTTAGTTTCTTCTCCCGTTAGATTCACAAAATGTTGAGGTGTATGCGTACCCCTGTGTCCCCCTCCCCAGAAAAAATAGCACTGGGGACACCCTACCATACCCTTCAATATTTCTCTGATGAAAACTGGGACATCGTGAGGAAAACCAGGACATTCCAGGATCAAATCAGAAACCGGGATCGCTTCTGTAAATCCGGGACTGTCCCTGGAAAACAGAGACACTTGGAGAGTCTGTTGATATGGAACAACTGAAGCTGCCCTATACTGAGTTACACCATTAGTCTATCTAACTCAGTACTGTCTACACTGATTGATGGAGTTCACCACGGTTTTAGACCATGGTGAAGGATCTCTCTTCCTCACCCTACCTGGAGATACCAGGATTGAACCTGGGACTTTCTGCATTCGAAGCAGATGCTCTACAGCTGGCTGTTCCCCATCATGCTGACCTACATCACTAATTTTGGACCAGGCCTCATTTTGGAATAAATGTTGCCGTTTGTTTTACCTCAGTTCAGTGGCTCATTTGCTTTTCACTCCAGTCCCTGCACAGATGAAGTCTTTAAACATTTAATGAGAAGAAAAGTTGAAATGCTGTTTCCATATTTCAACTCTTGATGGAAACCATTGAAGGTCAGTCACACTGGTTGTTTTTTTGGAGAGAAGGGAAGTTTAAAAATAGCCTAGGGATTGCATCCAACTAAGTTCTACTCAGGATCTAGGGAAGTCATGTCCTTTCCCCCCCTTTCTTTTCTTTTTTAAAGGGTTTGCTCTAACGTTGGATAGAACCTTAAATAAATATATTTGAGGGCCTGCCTGGGCCACATGACAAGTTATGCATTTCAGAAATAAATAAAACGAAGAGAAATAAATAATAGTCCAATGTTGTGAAAGCATGCTTCATCTAAATTAGCTGACAGTATTGGCTAACAAATGTAGAAGCTGAGTGCTGAATGCACAGCCTATGCTTCATTCTCACAGAGACCCTGACACACTGCTTTAATTAAAGACTTATCTGTGAAAACACTTGCTCTGAACACTTTTTCACCTTCGAGGCATTTTAGTTCCCACAGTCTGTTAATGCATCACACGCTGGTTTCTTAGAAAAGCAGCATTTCCCCCCCTCCGAAAAAAGTGTCTTATCCCAAAGACTTTGCAGATGTCTTTGGGCTTCATTAAGACAAGATGACTGTACATTTGTCACGTTTTGCATATAACTGTAGCTGCTACACTCAGTGCAGACTTAAATACGGGTTTCTTAGGCCTTCCATGTTCACTTCCCAGCTTAAAAATGACAGCATCTTTCTTTGAACCTTACAGAGATTACAGATTGCATTGGTCCCACAATTGCTATTGACAACAAACCCTCCATGTGTCCCTATTTCCGAGGAGTTCCGGCCAACATGGCGCCAAGGTAAGATGCGCTTACCGGTGCTCTTCAGACTTCTTTTAATCTTTTATATTTTATCTTAACTGACCCACTGGATATCAACTTTATTGGCCGGAAAAGACTTTAATGATTTTGAAGCATTTTATAATTGCTGCAGCTTCGTGCTTTGGTCCCTATTTTCCAAGCACAGCCCCAGATTTACGGAAGCCATCCCAGTTTCTGATTTGACCCTGGAATGTCCCGCTTTTTCTTAGGACATCCCTATTTTCATTGGAGACATGTTGGAGGGTATGTTAACTGACTCTGAGGTAGCCAAGGTGGTGCTCTCAGGAGGTTGTTGGTCTCAAGCTCCCATCATCCCTGAACATTGGCCATGTTGTATGGGGCTAATAGGAGTCCAACAACCTCTGGGGGCCATCCCATTCTCTACCTCTGGTCTAGACTAAGAGCCAGAGTGATGTAGTGCAGTGTTTTTCAACCACTGTTCCGTGGCACACTAGTGTGCCGCGAGATGTTGCCTGGTGTGCCGTGGGAAAAATTGTGTTTATTTGATTCCTATTCAAGAGAATTACTTTATATATAGTCAATATAGGCACAGAGTTAAATTTTTTAACATTTTCTAATGGTGGTGTGCCTCGTGATTTTTTTCATGAAACAAGTGTGCCTTTGCCCCAAAAAGGTTGAAAAACACTGATGTAGTGGTTCAGATTTCAGGTGTGCACTCAGGAACCCCAGGTTCAAATCCTTCCTTAGCTACAGAATTTACAGAATGGCTCTGGGCCTGCTATTTCCTCCCAGCCTCACACAGCTCACAAGGCTGTTGTGAAAATTCCGTGGTAGAGCATCTGCTTTGCATGCAGAAGGTCCTAGATTTAATCACCAGCACCTCCAGGTAGGGATGGAAATATTCCCTCTTTGAAACCCTGGAGGGCAGCTGCACGACAGTGTAGACAATACTAAGCCACATGGTCCAATGGGCTGACTCTGTATAAGGCAGCTTCCTATGTTCCTATGTACAAAGATCTATCCATGCCACCCTGAGTATCTTGAAAAGGGGGCTAGGATAAAAGATCAAGGGAAGTAATACCACTCTATTCTGCCTTGGTCAAAGCACATACTGTGTCCAGTTCTGGGCACCACAATTTAAGAAGGGTGTTGACAAGTGGAACGTGTGCAGAGGGGTGTAACCAAGATGATCAAGGGTCTGGAAACCAAGCCTTATGAGGAGCGGTTGAGGGAGCTGGGCAGTGCTTTTTTCTGGGGGGATGCAGGGGGACGCATACCACGAAGCATTTTGTGAATCTTTGCACTTTTGTCCATTTACTGTATTTATTTTTCCCAGTGGTGATTTTTTCTTGAATCAAAATGAGTACCCCTAACCTTTTTTTAAAAAAAAGAAAAGAAAAAAAGCACTGGAGTTGGGTATGCTTAGCCTGGGAAAGAGGAGACTGGGAGGAGATATCTCAAGGGCTGTCACATGGAAGAGGGAACAAGCTTGTTTTCGCCTGCTCTGGAGGGTAGGACTCTAACCAATGGCTTCAAGTTACAAGAAAGGAGATTCCGACTAAACATAAGGGGAAAACTTTCTGACAGTAAGAGCTGTTCGACAGTGGAACAGTCTCCCTCGGGAGATAGTGGACTGTCCTTCCTTGGAGCAGAGGTTGGATGGCCATCTATCATGGGTGAATTAGCTGAGATTCCTGCATTGCAGGGGGTTGGACTTTATGACCTTTGGGGTCCCTTTCAACTTTATGATTCTACGATTCGGTGACTCTATGAAAAAGATAGCAATTAAAACAAAAGAATTGTTATGTTATGTGAACACCAAAGCAATCACTACTGAGGTGCCAAACTTGCATGGAAATCCAGCTTTGATCCAAGTTAACACTCATTTGCAAAGCTAGTTTTGCTACCACAAGAAGTAAAGAAGGGAAACCTTTTCACTGGGAGAAAGTCGGGAGAGCAGGTTAAATTCTCAAAACTGCTCACGATGAGGGTGAAGACCTACAGTTAATTATAGCACCACCGTAACTATTTCCTGTAGGAAACATCATATGCTGCAGTTAAAATATCTTTCTACCCACTATCGTTGACCGGTAAGTAGATGTGAGAATGGGCTAGGCTAGGCTATCTCTAGTATCCATACATACTTGGCTCTGAATGCCGTAAGTAAATGGCACTCTTACCGTTTGCACTTTTTCAGCTATGAGAGTTGTTATCAGTCTAGATAGCAAGGGGTTCCTTATTTAAGAAAGGCTTGCAAATGTCCTATAGCTCACTTAGAGGTGTCCCCCCCTCTCTTTCTCCCCCACCTCTCTCCTGGCATGCCGTTTCTGTTTTCTCAATTAGCTGAGGCAAGTGTAACATTGTCAACAGCTGCCAGAACTGTGCGGAGCAAGGCAGATTTTTTATGACTGTGAAGGTTATTATCAATTTAGATAGAGATTTCCACAGTGTAGTTGAACACAGAAGCAACACTAATACACATGAGAACTGTGTGGTGCTTGCCCATTGTTTGTGAAGAGGTTTGGGTGTCACTAAATCCTTCTCTGTAACACTGTTGTCTTTTGTTTTGTTTTTTCTTGGTACAGTTTGCGCTGTATTACGATCAGAGGTGATGCCAGCCGTCCAGCTTGCTGGGAAAATACTTCTCAGTTCTTCGGGTGGCCTATGAAATATTCTCACTTTAGTATGCCTTACAAATTGTCCCAGCTTTTAAAGAAGTGGTGGCAACTTACCCCAGCTGTTGACCTCAAATTCCTTGTTGAAGTTCTCAGTGAGGCAGGAGCAAAGGGTGGGGTGAGGAGAGACCTTCACCTCCCCATTCATTATTCATTTGACATTATATGTTATCATGGGAATGCTCAGTTTATTCATTTATACGAGAGAGTAAAGTTTGTTGGACAGCTTGCCTTCTCCAAAGTCATGTTCTCAAGTTCACAACATTTCTACAATCGTAAAACGAGAAGTGTGCACTTTCCCCCTTTCCATGGTTCATGGCAGGAATAGACAAGAGAGTTACCTCCAGATACTGTGTACGATAATTCAGATCAGTCCCAGGCAGCATGGGCAATGGTCAGAGATGATGGGAGTTGTAGTTCGCAACATCCAGAGGGCACCACGTTGGCTATCATTGGCCCAGGGGTACTGCTCTGAGATGTCTTCTCCATGTCCTCCTCATTCCCCAGCATAGCTTCTATTTGTACTAGTGCTTGGATGTGCTTAGATGTTGCCTTCATTATTTTGGACACCACCAGGCCACTAGCTTTCAACATTGTTCTGTGGAGTGCTGGATCTAATTTATTTATTATTATAACACCTTCTTCCATATATGCCTGCCTGTTCATTGAGATCTCTTAAAGCAGATTGAAAAAAATCCCATTTTGGCTGAAATGTCCCCCTGGCCATTGTCCAGGGGGTGGGGGCAATCAAGTAGAGGACCAAACACAGATAGTCTTGACTGTTTCTCAACTGTTCTGTGGACCACCTGAATGTCCACAGAATGCTAGTCACCCATAGACTATGACTTGAGAACCTCTGACTTGTATCTCATGGCTTGCTGTCTGTGCCTCGACCAGTGAAGGCATACAGACCTCATCTGTAGATCTCAGGACACAAGAAATAGCATATTTTAATTGCAAAAGTTTCCTCTGAACATTTCAAAAGTGTTTGGAATTAGCTTGGCAATAAATCGCATGTGGTTCTCGCATCTTTCCTGTGAGGTAAATCCATCCCCAACCCCATGGTTTGCAACCACAGTGTCACTATCCTAATCCAAGGGACATGGGTCTATTCATCTAAGCATTTGCTAGCCCATTGTTCTGAATGACTGAAATAGAAGTACACAAGGAATCCAGTCAGCTTCCATCCCCACCTTGTCGGAAACAGTTGCACTCTCTCTCCCCCCCCCTCTCTCCATGTGTCCTGCTCTTATTTTAAAACTCTTAACACCAGTTGCTCTTCACTTGCTGTCCATATACAGTATCAGATCCTCTTGTGTAAGGAAATCTCCCCTCAATTCCTCGAGCGCCAGCCCCTCTTTCTCAATTTGCGACTGGTGACAGGTGCCTCTTTCGGTCTTGGATTCGATACTATTTGCAAATAGCCTTATCGCTCCAGCTGGATGTGTCTGTGTGTCGGGAGGGGGATGTGCACCGCCAGCAAAAGGCCCAAATTAGCATTTTGCTAATTCCTCCAAATTGCCAAATTCTTGGTTCTGGGCCAAGACATTGTCAAAACATTATGCAACAGCAGAAGAGTGGGAGTTGCAATTGAGGAGCGAGTTTGGCATTGCAGGGATTTTTTTCTCCTTTTTTTTTCTTTTTACAAAGATGCAGAAAGGGGTGATTTGAAGGAAGAAATGTAAATATGGGTATTGGGTGACGCCCAAAGCCTTCCTGTCTTCCTTTTTCTCCTCCGTGGATGTTCCACACTTGCTTAGCTTGCCACATGCTGCCGTGAAGTCCATGTCTGACACCGGGAAGGTGATGGGCACATGAGCCAAATGCAGCTGGAGTAGCCAGAGGCTGGAGCTCAGGGATAGATGGGATAGAAGCAGGATAGGGCTGGTACGAAACAAAATGAGCCAAAATGAGAGAGTCAATCTTATTTGAGCCCATTGTGGCAAGTTACACTGAGACTGTTGAGCTAGCCTTGGAGGCTGAGATTCCTAGTGCCTTGTGCCTCTCCGTTGCATTAGAACAGGACATGATGAACTTGGCCTTCCAGATAGACTTCAAGTTCCATCATCCCTAGCCAACGTAGCCAGTGGTCAGGGATGATGGGATTATAGTCTAGCAGCATCCAGAAGATCTCAGCCTAGTCCAACTACATGATCAAAGGCATAGAGTACTGGCGGCACCTGAGATAAGGTGCTGAAGATTAGCAGGTGGAGGCTCTAGCTCAAGGCTTGACTTGGTGCCTCACCAATAAACATTTACCACTGCAAATATTATTTGACTCGCAGAAGGAAGTGCCTGCACCCAGTGTGTGTAACACAGACCCAACAAGTTCATATTGTATTTGGACTTTGGTCGAAATCCTAGTTCACCCAGAATCCACTGCAAGCTATGTATTCATATGGAGATGCAGAAAAAACCCCACACTGCAGATTGAGTATGAAGCATGGGTACTTGATATGAGACTATGTACTTGGGGTAGGGTTGCCATGCATCTGGAATTGCCCGGACATAGCCGGTATTAAGCCCTCTTAAACGGCATCTGGGCGAAAATCCCTGAGCTCAATAACCTTGCCAATAAAAAGCTCAGCAGCTTTGTCCACCTTCTGTCTCAAGGAAGCACCAATACCCTCAGCCCATGGTAGACACCCTTAGTCCAGCCAAACATCAACGAGACTACCAAGGTCTACAATTTTCAATGCTTTGCTGAGTGTAGGCTTAGAGGCACATTTCCAAAGGACAGCCATCCTTCTTCTGTTGGAGCATGGCTCTCAATTGAGCTCTGTTCCTTAGCACACTAGCATTTCCAGCACGGAGAAGCAAATGGCAAGTGTTCCATGCTTCCCTCTCTACCAGTGTTGCCAAATTCAGAGAATCCCTGAACTCATCTTGATAAAAAAAATGTTGCTTACACATTTATAGCAAGAGGTGGAATGGAGATGAAGGAAACTGGCAGCATCAGAAGTAATTTCTCCCTAATCCAGTGTCACGGGGCCTGTGGCCCTCTAGATGTTTATGTACTCCAGCTTCCATCATCCCCAGCCAGCATGGCCTATCCCTGCTCAAATTCCAGAGCCCTACAGAATGCTTCTATGAGCCACAACCTCAACACAAAAAGTTTGCCATGTTTAAGTCACTGAAATCCATGGGGCAGGTTGGTGACAACTAAGTCCAGCCCCTTTGATGTCCAGTTTGACACCAACAAGACTGAGCAAGTGCTCTGCCTCCTCTGGCACTTGGAGGGTAAATGTAAATGTAAAGGGACACCTGACCATTAGGTCCAGTCGTGGGCAACTCTGGAGTTGCGACGTTCATCTCACTTTATTGGCCGAGGGAGCTGGTGTACAGCTTCCGGGTCACGTGGCCAGCATGACTAAGCCGCTTCTGGTGAACTAGAGCAGCGCACGGAAACGCCGTTTACCTTCCCGCTGGAGCGGTACCTATTTATCTCCTTGCACTTTGACATGCTTTCGAACTGCTAGGTGGGCAGGTGCTGGGACCAAGCATCGGGAGCTCACCCCGTCGCGGGGATTCGAACTGCTGACCTTCTGATCAGCAATCCCTAGGCTCTGTGGTTTAACCCACAGCGCCACCCGTGCCCCATTGTACACTTGGAGGGTACTTGCATGTAATTTGCATTTGCAAAGCAATTTCTCCTAATACAATCCATTTTATGTTATTTTTACTAACGCCCATGCACTTTTTTGCACACTTTCCCCTAACAAGTATGTTTTTGTACACGTTGCTTGGTTGAAGAAGTGCACCCCGAAAATTCTGAGAAGTGTGAAGGACAGCTTTGCAAATTGTTTCAGAAAGTGCAAATTATGCTGGTTTGCCTTTTAATGCAAACCCAATTGAATTTCTCTGCCCCTTGTAATCCAGAGTCACGCTAGCAAAACAACAACACCGCATGCATTCTGCCAGCAGCAAATAATATACAACTGTTCGGAATGGCAACTTCACAATTCTATATCCCCTGTGCCTGACCTTGTGGAGCACAGTTTCATGCAGTCATCATGGAAGAACGTGGAACAGGTGTGGCAAAAGCCATCTCATTCAAAAATGGTGCTGGTGTTCTTTATCGAGAAGTAATTCTAGAGGACGAGTAACAATTATAGACCTTCCAGACATGCTGAAAACAGACTGTGTTCATTTATATCTGGCACATATCTGGAGATGCAGAGGAGGCAAACTGGACCACTCAGCTTTTTAAACATTTGCGAGGTTTCAAGCTTTTATTCCTTACCTGTGTTGTAAGTCTTATGTGTTCAGTTTATACGTATGTTTTATCTTATGCTGGTCTGTGAGCAGAATAAAGTTTGATACTGATACAGATCCTGATAACAAGCTTTTGGAAGCTTCCCCCCCCTAAGGCTAACTGATGAATATTGGGCAGGGAGGCAATTTTTATTAGGATCTTATTAGCAATTAATAAGGATTAATTATTAGGATTTTATTAGCAATTAATAAGGATTAATTATTAGGATTTTATTAGCAATTTTATTAGGATCTTATTAGCAATTAATAAGGATTAATTATTAGGATTTTATTAGCAATTTTTATTAGGATTTTATTAGAAACTGGGGGGGGGGTCAAATTGGAAAAATCCCCTGGCTCATAGCTGGCAACTTTCCCCCTTTTTAAAGGGAAATTCCCTTATTCCAAATAGGATTCCTCGCAAGAAAAGGGAAAAGTTGACAGCTATGCCTTGGCATGGCTACTAGCCATGCAATTAACATAATATATAGTTTGACCTTTATGTTGTGCTTTTCCCCATGGGATTAGCTTTAAATTCCCTCCTTTACACCATCCAAAAACTACTGGTGATGTTTCAGTTCTTTGCCTCAGCTGAAAGTTAATTAGAATTTAGACAACTGGTTCATGTCATTGGGTTTCATTGAAAATCCACTAACTTTTTTAAACACACACACACACACAAACACAAACACAAACACACTTAATACACATGTCTGCATCAGGAGCAAAATCTAATCTGCAAATACATTCATTGCTGAATGGAAAAAGAATCTTTTTTTCTTTTTAACAGTGCTCATTTAGCACTCTATTTAAGAGAATATTAAACATTTTCTTCAAATCATGCTATTCATGTGAAAGGCCATATCTACAATAGATAAACACACACATTATCTGATAGGGATTATGGATACAGATGAAGAAAAACTTAGTCTGGTTCGCGTTATCCTCTAAACCTACCTTCATTCCTCCTGAAATACACAAACCAAAATGCTGCTATCTTTGGAAATTCACACTTCCTTGAATTTTGTAATGCAGTTCCCTAAGCAAAAATGGGTGTCTATAATGTGTGCATATAATACTGAAAAAGACTTACAAAAATTAATTATATTAGGAATTATTATTATTATTATTATTATTATTATTAATAATAATAATAATAATAATAGCCTGCCCATCTGGCTGGGTTTCCCCAGCCACTCTGGGTGGCTTACAACATATATAAAAATATAATAAAATGTCGAACATTAAAAACTTCCTGGGACAGGGCTGCCTTCAGATATCTTCTAAAAGTTGTGTAGTTCTTTATCTCCTTGACATCCGAAGGGAGGCCGTTCCACAGG
The DNA here is from genome assembly GCF_009819535.1 of Lacerta agilis. Taxonomy (NCBI): domain Eukaryota; kingdom Metazoa; phylum Chordata; class Lepidosauria; order Squamata; family Lacertidae; genus Lacerta; species Lacerta agilis. Next base: position 27,950,827 of record NC_046314.1, on the reverse strand, counting down.
GATGGTGCCACTACCAAGAAGGCCCTCTGCTTGGTCCCTTGCCAAAACATGTATATTGGGCGGAATTACTTACAAAAAAATGTGAATATTGGGGTAAATGCACACTTTTAAAAAAAGAATCACAACCTGGCGTGGAAATGTGATGAGCTGAACTTAATATTGGAAAAATGAGAAATGGAGACGGACAGATCCATCTATCCCTAGCTGCAGGGTGTCTACTACTTCTAGGGTGTCAGACTAAGTTTGGTCCATTAATTTCAGTGGATCTATTCTGAGTAAAACAGCTGGATGCCACCATTTCAGTTTTAATCCATCTATGCACAATTCCCCTTCGTATGATGTAAAGGAACCTTCCCCCCCCCCTCCAGCAGCTTTGACGTTGATCTATCTTCTGAACAGCAAGAGAAAAATTACGAACGACACCTTCCCAAGATGACAGGGAGAACATGGGAAGAAAGTCAATAGAAGTTTATGCCCAAGATTTGGAATGGAGGACAGCCCTCGGCAATGAGGCAGCAACACGGATGCATTGCGAGTTCTCTTGGAGGCATTTATGCTCCTTAAACACCTTGTATGGCAGTTTAAGTATCTCTCATGACTCCCTTTTTAAAAAATAAGCAACAGATTGGCTTTTATTTTATCTGTCCCTTAGATGAGGCAGTTGGGTTCAAAGCCTGGCCTCCAGCCTACTGCCTATTTCCTCTGAGAGAGTCATATAAGGCCTCTGAGCTCATTTTGGTTTGCTTTTTTTGGTACTGAATGGGAGCCTTGATATAATTATGAGATAATGTTGAGTCCTTTCATACATCATTGTTTGTTTACCATCCCAGCAGGCCTATTAAGAGCTAATGTAATAAGATCTATTAAGATCTAATGTACATTTTTATGTGTTTGTTTGTTTGTTTGTTTGTTTTTGAAATGTATTTACCATCTTCCCAAATAATAATTATTTATCTAGTATCTATTATTAACTGAATTTGGATAGCTATCCCATAATATAAGTTCTCTGGGCAGCTCACAAGATGAAAATGCCAATTAAATGCAGCATCAAACAACAACAACAACAACAACAACAACAACAACAACAACTATTGAAAGTTAAAAGCACAATTAAAACATATATTTTAAAATGAAGAGGACCAAAGATTGTAAATTATTTATAAGACTTGTGTGACTCTATCTGTTGCCAGCAAGACTACGAATAATTCACATAACTCCAGGTGGTTTCATATCAAACATATTCAGTCAACAACACAAAATGAAAATGAAACAAAAACAAAGAAAAGAAAAGGCAAGGCAGTAGAGGGAGAAAAGTCTCACAGCCTAAATCATTCAGGGTGGACAATATTGAAGTGGATGGACCGATGGTCTGAGGCACTGATGAAACAGTGGTCTGTGGCCATTGAGTCCCTTCCTGTGTCCCATATTGAACAGGCCATGGGAGTAAGTAGCATTTGGACAAGTAAGAGTGGAATCCCTGAAATGTAGCTCAGAGGATGGAGACTGAGCAGAAAGCCTCTGAACAACAGCTGACTGCTAAGTGGAAAATGTGGACGGGCCTTACCCCTCAATAAGGCCCCTGGCCTTCAAAAGCATGGCAAGGGGAGAGATACCTTTCTGCAAAACAAAACTGCGGTAGAAAATGTTACTTTTTGGAAACTGGGTGGCCATTTACTCAAAGTGTCTTCCGGTCAAAGTCCAATTTAAAGATTTGCAACCATCATGAGGGACATCAGAGGTCTTATTGTTGACAATCAACAGTTAGCAGGACTTTTCGACAGGAAACTGAGCAGGCCATGTGGTCACAGCCTTCCCCACTATGGCAAGAGGCGCTGCGTTTCCATTTGAATTATAGTGAGCATTTCTAAATTTGCGTTTGATATGTATAAATGAGAATATGAGAATTGTATGCACATGTGTGTCTTCTTTCGCCCTCTTTTTGGTGGTGCATAAGTGTCCACATTCATTGGTAGGCTCGTTGTCTGTATCAGACCTTTAACTGTAGCATCCCCAGTGCCATTATAATTGTTTTTGTTGAAGATTTGTTTTTGTTGAAGATTTCATTAGGTTACAAAAGCACATGCAGAGTCTCTGTTTTCCACTCATCGAATCCTTTCTGCAGATCATTTATATTTGATGTGAGACACTAATGTTACGTACGCAAACAAAGCCCAGTGCCATTATTAAGAGGCCTCTGTGTTCTCTGAGAACACGGTCAGAACGGTCTGTGTATATAATTGCAGCAATGTGGCGGATGCTATTTATTTGTTGCGTCTGTACGCTGCGCTTCCTCTCAAGAGCTTGGAACTCCACTTATTTTAAATCACTATGTTCTTTGAAGCTTTTTCAGTTCCAGAACAGTGACACATTAACCAGCATTTAACTTATTCATTTCAAATGCAACAATGAATTTACACTTGCATAATATCTTTTCTTGCGATAGCTCATCCAAAGCGTAACACTCAACTTTGTAGGACCTTTACCAACATTGTTGAAAGTTGGCTTATAAGAAAGGAAAAGGAAAATCCATGACAGTATAAATATAGTAGTGAGTCTAGCAAGCCTTGGGTGCATCGCCTTTAGAAACGTCAGAAAACAGAACGGAACTTACTTCGTTTCTCTTGGCTGGATGATACTTCTAAGAACCACCTTTTGACCTCACCAATCCTGCGATGAAAGTAAAAACTACACCTTTCCATACAGACATTTGAGAAATGTCACCTCTAGAGCAAGCATGGGCAACTTGTGACTCTCCAGATATGGCTGGATTCTAGTTGCCATCACTCAGAATGACCAGAGGTGATGGGAGTTGGAGTCTAACAACATCTGGAGGACCACATGCGCCTCATCCTTATTCAAAAGATTGCAACCACAAGCTGCTTGAAGGGGAGAGGTTGCTTCCACCCTCTGGCTCTTTTTCTGTGCATTTTCACCCTCAGGGTGGGGGAAAATAGAGGTGTAATCCTCCCCCGCTCAATATTGCGCATGAACCACAGTGTGCAGCCTACACATTGCTCGTGTCTGAGTTAAGCTAGAGGGGACTCGGTTGAATACCTTCCGCCCGGGAAACTTCCTGAGAAGGTTAAAGCAACAAATTGTGCCGCAAAGCTGGGTTGGTCTCTCCATCATATTTTAATAATTAAACACTGATTACCACACTCTGCAGGAAATGAAGCAAGACAACAAAACCTGTGCAAACAGCTATTCATACATACTGCTGGTCGCAGAAAACCAATCAGTACAGTATCAGCAGTTTAGCGTGGAGTCGTTTTCTTGCTGAATGGCTTATTTGCTTTCATTTGGGTTCTTTATTTTCCCTTCAGTAAATCTCTTTAGTTCACTGTTTGAAGGAGGGGGAGGGGGAGTCTGAAGCATTTCTAGTGGTGGTGGTAGTGATGATAAATAGTGCATGATGATTGCCACTACCACACCTTTCATACTAAATGTAATGAATTTTTTTGGTTATAATATTATTTACCCACTTGTGGTTTGCAATGTCCTTTAGCGTATTTTTCTCTTAAGGACTGTAGGAAACTTGATTTAGTTTGCATTAAGGGCAAATCTACCAAATCTACGCTTTTAAAAAACAAACAAAAAAACAACCCAACACGTGTGAACCAAAACATGGCCACCCTTCAAAATTTGCATTTCTCTGAATTTTGCAATGAAGTTCTCCATGTGCACTCACTGGGGAGTAAGTCCTAGAACTGGGACTCGTTTCTGAGTAAACATTGAGCGTCACATGTCCCTTCCTATAGCCACAGTAAATCAGAGGCATTTATTCATATTTATAAGAGATATTTATGTTCTGTTCTTTATCATTAAAAAGATCTCAAGATTGGGGGACAGTGCAACCAATATACAGTGTGCAAAACAGAGTTGCATAAAAACAACTAAAATATTGAGAATTATACATCTGCATAACAATGAAGAACTAAAACCACAACTAGGATGAAAACAATGAAAAACTGCAGAGTGGGCTATTCACACTCCATTGAGGGATATACTAATCACCTGCAAATGCCTAGACAAACAGGTGAGTCTGTACTTGGTGCTGGAATCATAGAAATATAGCTTTGGAAGGGACTCTGAGAGACATCTGGTCCAATGCCCTGCAATGCAGGAATCTCAGCTACGTTTTTTTCAGGATGCTTGCGGGGTATGCCCCTCTACAGGATGGAACCAGCAGTGCAATACCCATGCATGTTTTACGCAAACGTGGAGTGCCACTGTCTGGTGAAGCTTTCTTCCGAAGAGGCATGTATAGTATTGCAGCCTTAGAATCCCTCATCATCTCAAGGTCTTCATTTCTGTCCCTGAAATTAAAATGTGATTTGGTGCAACATCGTAACGCAATTAGGATGCTCCTAGTAGGATGCTCCGTAGGAAACCGCGTCCTTGCCAATTTGATTTAGAAAAGAAAAGCAGGCTATCAATTATTCTATCAAGGAAAAGAAAGAAAGAAAGAAAGAAAGAAAGAAAGAAAGAAAGAAAGAAAGACCTCATCTTCTTTTTGCAGGCGTTTTGTCCTGGTGTCCAGCATTAGGCAAACAACCCTTTCCTATACACTTGTCACTTCTTGCCACCATCAATATCCTTGCTGCATTATTTACAGTACTGGCTCTGCTGAAAGTTCGTCACAGTTCAGAGCACTTAACAGTTTGTTTATTGATGCCGTTTCTCATTTTTATGGCATGTTTTACCTACGGAGAACAACCTGAGCGATTACTTAGGGGATTATGGCATTACTGTTTAATAAATAAAGGCATCCACAGTTGTTCAGACTACTTCTTAAGCAGGTCTGTGACTTCCTCATAATCCTGAGGAGCATTCACCCTGGTCTCAGAGGGCTCTTATCAGAGAAGCTATGTTATCTCACCCTGAGCCAGCCATGCCTCAATTTTCCTTCATATCTGGTTGTATCCAGCTCATCGTGTGCAGGGCCAGTTCCACCATTAGGCAGACTGAGGCAGCTGATTTGGGGTGTCATGAAAGGGTTGAAAATTGTTAAACATACTAACACCACCACCACCACGGCCAATTTATTACTCTCCCTTAATCAGTAGATCCTGGGGTCCATGGCAGCAATTCCAAAGGCTTCCCCAGTCACAGGTGACAGTTTATATATTTTTTGTTTCATGGCTGCTGCATTTAATGGTTTTTATTATTTTAATTGTTTTTCATACTTTTAGAATGTTGGGGGTGGGGGGATACTAATAAATGCAACTGAACAAAGAAATGTACTTTTAAATTTCCCTGGAGATACTTCCTGGCTACTTCTGTAATCTCTCTTAAGATGCATTTGAAAATTCAATTTAATTCATTATAATCTTACCGTATCAACTGAGCGAGGCATACTGTATTTTTATATAGGAGTGTGGATATTCAAATGTGCTTCTCGTACTGAAAAAAGGGGCTGCTTTTTAATGGAAGCACCAATAATTTATTAAAACTTAAATCTCTGTTTCTTCTTTTCTGCACAATGTACTCACTGAGAAGGACGTTCTAGTTTCTCTACCACTTTGTTTTCCTAATAAGTGGGCTCTGAAAACACCTATCCCATGTGTCAATGGGTAGGATCTCTTACGGGATTTTATGCCAAAATAACTTGCTCCATCTCAGGCACCATTCACCTTGACTCAGGCAGAGGGCTGCCATTTTGTTGCTCTGCCCAAGGCAGAAAGATGACTTGCGCCAACTCGGATGATGGCATGCATCCGTGGGATATTGCTCTTCCTGTTTGTAACAGAACCCCTTGATCCAGTATATATTTATATGGAGAGGAGATTGTACATACTTCAGTGGCCACAGGCAAGCGCTCCTTATCTTTTCTAGCAGCATCTTAGTCATGCTCATTTGAACTTTCAACTTTCTGCAGTGGGGATTTTCACATGTACAACCCAAGGTGGAGATCTCTCTTTGCCTTTTTAAGATAAAAGGTATATAAGCATTGGCAGGACATGAAAGTGGCACAGAAGAGATACATGTTCCTTTGGTAGGAAGCGCCTTTCAGCAGATGGATCCTGTTCCTTAGTGATAGGGGAAGGTCCCATGCCATCTGCTATGATTCAGATGAGTTCCTGTGCAGGCAATTGATGGCCAATGCTCTTCTGTGCGAATAAATCCCATCAGAGCAAAGGGAAATGTGCTTGTGAAAGTCTGATTATTTTTGGAGCTCACTCTCTCTGAAGTAAAATGCACTGCTCCAGAGTAAGAGCTTTTGAGCTGGAGCTATTGGCTTTGATTTAGGGGGACGTTGTTGCACTCATGTCCTCCTTGGTGGCTTCCCATGGGTATCTGGTTGGCCACAGGGGGAACAGACTGCTGTACTGGATAGGCCTTTGGTTTGATCCAGCAGGACTCTTCTCATGTTCACACACATATAAAGCCAGATTTGGCTTTTATATCAATTCTGAAGCTTACAGCCTAATACAGCAGGGGCAGATGGTTGTATGAAGGCTGGTCAGCACTCACATAAGATAACATATAGACCATACTATCTATTTTTATATCACGCCTATCTATCTATCTATCTATCTATCTGTCTGTCTGTCTGTCGATTGATCGGTCGATCGATCGATCGATCGATCTATCATCTATGAGAAGGTTTTGACTGGTGCAGGGATAGGGACAATTTATATATTGAAATTTAGCTTGGGTATCTGTCATTCTAAGGACTTACATCTGATTTCTCTGACCTGTTGAAGCATCTGGTTCAAACTGCACATTACATGAAATCCCACAACTATTTCTCTTGTATTTTTTTCCTTACTCAAAGCTGCCTAAATAGAAGAAGGGGAGGTATGGAGAGGTTGCTCAGCTCTTTCCCTTCCTTGGGTTTGTTTTAAGTTAAAGTTGTTTTCCTGAGCCTGCCTTTTTATCTGCAGGGGAAACTGCCTGGGGGGACATATATGGGTTGAAAAAGCAGCTTGGGGAGGGTGATTTTGAACTCAGTGAAAACAATGGAAAGAAGAGAATTAAACAGCCTCTGTCCATGAATTCTTCTTCCTTTTATTTTATCCCGATAATGTTGTTTGTAGTGCAACTTAATACTGGATAGCTGACTGAGCTGAATTGAGTTAGGATGCAGCATAAGTCCTCCCTGCTACTCTTGGCCCTACCACCCCCCAGAACACCCATTTTTCGTCCCACCAAGCCTGGTTCACCCCGTGGGGGCCTGGCTGAGGCAAAATGTGGAATTACACCAGGGTACCCCCCCCACTTGGGTAGCGCTGTGGTCTAAAACAACAGAGCCTAGGGCTTGCTGATCAGAAGGTTGACGGTTCGAATCCCCATGATGGAGTGAGCTCCCATTGCTCAGTCCCAGCTCCTGCCAACCTAGCAGTTCGAAAGCACTTCAAAGTGCAAGTAGATAAATAGGTACCGCTCTGGAGGGAAGGTAAACGGTGTTTCCATCTGCTGCTCTGGTTTGCCAGAAGTGGCTTAGTCATGCTGGCCACATGACCCGGAAGCTGTACGCTGGCTCCCTCGGCCAGTAAAGCGAGTTGAGCACCACAACCCCAAAGTTGTCCGCGACTGGACCTAACGGTCAGGGGTCCCTTTACCTTTACCTTTAACCCCACTTGAGATGGGGATTAGAGGATTTACTGCAGCATAGCCCAACTGACCCAGAAACTAGCCTTCTGAGCCAGAGATCCACCACAACCTAACTCACTCACCCCAGCAGATCTGGGGTTAGGATTGCACCCTAAATCACTTCCAGGAAGCTGCATGGTCCCAATGGCTCAAACATTACTTGCCCTGTGTGTGTCACAGGGCTGCTCTATGTCGGTTTTGACGAAATGTAAACCAAGGCCTCGTTTTATCAACTTGTATGTTGCAACGCAAGCCTTGCAACATAATTATTTAAACTTGCTGTACATGCAGGTGGGTGTCATTGCTAAACATGTAAGTTTTGGGGTGGAATTTGCTGTTGTGTTGCAATTCTGACAAACATTCAGAGGGCTTGGAGGGATTCGAGACTGTTCTGCATTTCTACAACTGTTCCTTCTCCCTTTGCAGGTCTGAACATGATGGGGGAGAAAAAATATATATATAAAATCTGTGCACAGGACACCCAAAATCACTGAAACTGATTAAGAATAAGTTGGTCCACCCTTCTCAATTAAGAGTTTCCATATGCAGGCTAGTGTAGAAACCTTCAGAGAAGCATATAATTAAGGTACAACTTATCTTGATGAGTCTGACCATTTCCATTTGGCAACTCGTTCCTCACAATAGTCTTTTTATAGCTGTCACATCAGAGGGCTGAGCCCTTCTTCTGCTGATTTTGGATGTTCTTAGCCTACAAAAATCCGATGAGATATGAAATCGTCAGTTTCCTAACTCTCTCGTCACACCTTGCAAAAGGATGGATGAGATCACCCACCAGAGCCATTTTTCCAGTGCAAATGATTCCCCTGATATGTTTCCCCAGCTGCAGAAAATATATTAAGCAGCCTCTTCTTCCAGTATAGTACCACGGATTGAATTATAGCATGCGGCATACGGCATTGCTGCCAGCCACCTTTGCAATTAGATGACTTATACTGGATTTCAGGAAAGAAAGATAATGATGAATGAACTCGGGGTAGGGGGAGAAATGTGACCCTGAATGAAATATTAGTTACCTCTGAATTGACGAGCTGCTATATTAAGACATAGAGCTTCACAAATGAGTGATAAACAGATCCTCAGCTGCGCCAAAAATAACGGGGCAATGTTTATATAAAAGAACCATTCACATGCCATTTGATGGTTCAGCACTTGCGGACTCACAGCTGAATGTGTGAACTGGCTCCTTTTTAAAAAATCATTGTGTTTGAGAGGATATGGAAATTCTGTCTGTGCTCTCTCTTACCACACATGGAAGATGCGGCTCGATGCTGTACTTTAGAGCTGGACACAAACGGCCTCTCAAAATTCTCTGCTCTAATTCTTGGCAAAGAAATCAGAGGGAGGGGGTCATTTAACTGAGTTTGTCTGAGGAGCAAGGATAAATTCTTCAACAGCTTCTCAGGGATTGGTCAGTCAGCTAAGTATTCCTATTGTTTTACTTGATCGGGGTTGGCAGTTGCAACCCCCCCCCCCCCAGCTATGCCCATGTGAAGAAGTGGCTCTATGGCAAAGGTCTTTCCCATAAAACACTCTTTCTTCTTGTTTTTATTTTTATTTTTAAACTGGAGATTCCAGAGATTGAACCTGGGATTATTTGGATTTACATACAAACCATGTACCCCACCACACAGATTTGGTGTTAAGGTAGACACAGCCCAATTTGCAAGAAGGCCCTCCATGCCTTCCCTACCCTCTTTGCCTATTTTGTCGCTATCTTGCTTTAAGGAAGTCATTGTACAGAACCTGATATTCCTACATTTTAGTTGGACGGTGATTTCCTTACTAGAGTGTGTTGCTGGTTTTTTTTTTGGGGGGGGGCAAGGTGTCCTGTCTGAAAAAAGATGAAGCCATTAGTGAGGAGGGGTATCCATTCCTTCTGTTTTCAGCTTGATGTTCCAGCTTTCAATTTATGCTCCCTGACATTTCTTCCCTTGTCCACACCTCTTATACTCTGCTATGATGCCTAAATCAGAGGCAGGAAACCCATGGCACCCTCCAAATGATGTTGTTGGGCTCCCAACTCCCATCAGCTCCAGCCAGCCATGGCCAATGGGTGGGTGTAGCCCTACAACATCCAGAGGGCATCGGTTTCCACATCTCTGTCTTAAACAACACTGCCTCAGCAGTGTTTCATTAAGAGGATAAGTGCCAAGGCTGAAGTCTGATTAGCAGTCATGTCCTTTGACCCAGAAGCCCTTTCCCAGATTCCAAACTCAGAGGGCTTCATTGTGGTTTGTGATTGACTGGTTTAGTGAAAGGGAGGAGTCAAACATGGTCATCTCCCACCATCAATATTGCATGGTAAGTGTTTTCAACTGCTCTCACCCACCTTAGCATTCTACCGTTTATTTAGGTAGGGGGCCGTGTTTCCAATTGACTCTTGATTTGTAAACCGTGGTTTGCCAGAAACCATCATTATGTCCCTACCAGATCATGCGCTACTCATCTTCCTGCTAAAATATAGTTTCTATAAGAAAACTAATATATTTGCAGAATACATGTTCTGTTTGTTTGGACTTATCCACTGATGAACCCCAGAATGTTGCAGTGGATTCTGGATAATGTTTTAGGGTGCACACTGTTTTCATGCTAGACTTGCCGGCTGTAAATGAACTTCAGAATATCCTCAGCATGATTCTACAAATCCAGATCCCAAGAGGAAATTGATACTGCTGAGCATTTCCAAGTTTCTTCTCAAGAAACTCCTGATATGCCTCAAATAAATCCCAAGGTTCCCAGGTTGGAACACAGTTTGAAAACTCCTGCCTTAGAGAAATCCTGATAAAACTGGTTTAGATTTTGCAATTACGTCAATTTATATGCAATCAAATGTAATCATTTGTAACCCTGCCCGCCCAGACAGCAGTGTGAGTGTCCTTGAGTGTTATATGGCTTGCCTCGTTGCTCGGAGGGTTGCTGTGACAGCAAATCTCAGCTGAATTAAACATACATCTTTGCATATGGATTTTGCAGACCCTACGCTTTGCACTTTTTACAGTTCAGGAAAGATGACGGAGCAGATGGCAAGGCACACGCCAATGGGTTTTTGCAGACCACTGCATTCATGTAACCTCATTTAAAAAAACCCGAAAACAAACAAGTTATCAATAAGATGAATGCGGGAGGCAGGGGGAGATGATTTTGTGTAGCTTCCATGAATAATTGTCTTCCATGGAAGCTTCACTTTTTCAAGCAACAGTTTAATCCCTCTAGAAAGCCGGGAACAAGAGTGCTTTCATTGCATTTAAATGATATGAATGAAATACATTAATATTGAAGGTCTGAGGGCCATGGTGAGGGAAAGTGTGATTAAACCCACAATAAAAGCATATCTTTTATTTTAAGGGCTCGTCGCTACGATGGCTGTAATCAGTGACTCACTGCACAATGTATTACTAATGGTTTGTGGATTGTGCTTTCTGCTGTTTATCAGGTTGACACTTGGAGCACCTTGCACGTTGGATTAGAGGGGGAAATAAAATAAAAGGAACAGTAACGGTTACTGTTGCCATATGTCCTCTTTTTCCAGGACACATCCTCTTTTTCATGGGTATATAAAATGAGAGTCATCATAGCGATCCATAGTTATAAGTAGAAGTCGGCAAATGTGTCCTCTTCTTTGCTCTTAAAAATATTTCCCTCAGTAGACAGGTAGATAGATACAATAAGGCCATTTCGAAAGCTGGAGACAAACAGGTTTTGCAGGTTTTTGGATTTGCTTCCAAAAACCTGCAGAACCTATAAAAGCGGCGAGACAACACTGTAGTGGACATTTATTTGGTTCCCCCTCCCCTACGATTCTCTGTCAATTAATAAGAAAACATATTGCATTTGAACATTATCAAAGGGGAGTGAAAATTTTGGTGAAAATTATCAGGAGTGGGGTGCATGGTTTTTGTTGCATTTAAAATCACCTTTGAGTTAGCTGAGGAGTGTTGGCGATGTTCTTCTTTCATTTTACAAATGATCTCCCCAGTAGTTTGGACTCTGCAAATACCCTGTGTGCCCTCACTGTCTGAAAACCACATTACAATCATGTCTACACTTCCTTGCAAGGTGCACCTGCACTTGATAGCTGTTTATTGTTATTCATGAATCATAGAATTATAGTATCATAGAATTATTGAGCTGGAGAGGACCCTGGGGGTCATCTAGCCCAATTCCCCACATTGCAGAAATCTCAACTAAAGCATCCTTGACAGATGGCCACCCAACCTCTGCTTAAAAATCTCCAATGAAGAGGAGTCCACAACCTCCCGAGGGAGTCTGCTCCATGGTAGAAAAGCTCTTTCTGTCAGAGAATTCTTCCTCGTGTTTACTCCAAATCTCCTTTCTTGCAACTTGAATTAGTGTAGAAACATTTGTTTGGAGAAGTGCAGTGCGAAATTTCAAATGATGGCTGTGTTTTGATTCTCATACTGTTCTGGAAAGTGCAAATTTAATAGCTGTCTCTAAATGCGTCCTGAATTTCTCCTCATTCCTTCATTGAGCATCACAAAAATAGGATTTTTAAGTCTCACATCCCCTTATATGCACATCTTTAATTCTCTCTGTTTAAATGAATGGCACATGAGAGTGTAATTTGGCTGGATTGGACCCACTGGATGCCTATGAAAGATGTGAACCCCCTGCTTCTCCCTCCCCAAGGTGCAAAGTGATGGATGGGGTTGACAAAGATCCAAAAGTATAACGAAACGGACTGTGAATAACTAAGCATGTATGGCATTTGTTTAAATATAATGACGTCTAAATATATCACCCTGCATTGATATGGCTCAAAGTATTTTCCATTAAAGCAGGCTGAACAGGATGAATCACCCAGTGCAATACTATAAGGCATGGATTGGCTTCATAAAAAGGGATTTGTTTAGTTTAGAGGGGCTGGCTTCTTTCCTGACTCTGATAAACACCGTAAGTGACTCATTATTTTAACATCATATACGTTTCCTGTTTATAAGCAATAGTTTAAACCGTCTGTTATTTAGAGACAGGTTTTTCCAATTCCAATATAGAACTGTTCCGTAGACCAGAGCTCGATTCCCATGTCGATTCCTTTCCTCTGCCCAAAAGCATACAGTACTGTTGTTCTAAAAATGTATATTCCCAGTTGTCAAGAATGAAGGATTTTGTTTTGTTTTGTTTTGTTTTTTTCAAAAAACAAACCAAACCCCTTTAGCCTTTGTTTTGAGAAAGCGGGCAGTTCAGTATACAGAATAGCAATTTGAAGGGATAAATCCATTCCTTTAAAGATCAAATTTAGCTCACTACACTTCATTGCAAGCACAGCTCCAATATGGAATTGATCTGGTGGTGCCTCTAGGGCAGAAGTCAAGGGTCAAAGTCAGCAGAGAATGGACAGGAGGGCTCTCCAAATGCAGCAGGGCTGGCTTACCATATTTTGAGGTAAGTGAAGTAATACACACAAAAACAGATGGTATGATTTGTTTACCTGAGCATCCAAGTGATGCCTGCAAGACAGCACCAACACATTTTTTGCTGCAGATCTTGTTCAACGGTGGACAGAAGGCAGTTTGGAATCTACTGATAGCTCTCCAGGCAGGGGCTTAATATTGTAAATGGACCATTCAGATATTGCAAACAGGTCATTAAAAAACAACACCCTATTGGATTTTTCCCAGAAGGGGGAAATCCTGATTAATGGAGAGGCTGCCATTTTGATGTCAACAACATTGTGTTGATGCTGGGGTGTGTGTGTGTGCAATGTATGAGTGGCATCCATCCAATGATTAAACAACACCCATCTTGAAGAGCCTTAAGTGATCAGCAATCTTTTTGATTCCCAATTGTTTAACAATAGCAGCAGCAGCAACAACAACAACAACAACAAAAACATTTCCCTTCCAAATTACGCTAAGGTGAAGGAAGGGGAAAACCAAGAGTAGGGTTTAGTGTGACAGAACTGTGAGCTCAGTTCTAGGACTGAAAACAAAATCCTGGCTCCAAACAAGAAAGCAGATGACACAGTTATTGCAGTCAGAGCCCCTTGCACAATAAAGCAACCCCTTCACATGAGGCTGCCTGGGGCAACTGATGTTCTCTGCTGAGATGGTATAATTGGCCCTGGCTATTGTTTGCTTCTGCCCTTATTGCCATGTGAAGACATAGTTAATGTTTCTCTGAGTTTTTTCTAGTTCATTTCAGAGTTGCCTGTTCAATTCCAGTAAGAGGCATGCTTGTGATACCTAGATATGGGTCACAAAACTCCTCCTTATACTATGGCTGGCTAATCTTGTGGCATCCTGAAGTAAATCCTTCGTTTTTGTAAAGGTGGCCTAAAGTTCACGATCGTTCTTTCAAAATATCCTAGGGATTTGATTGGGGAAAATAAATTGTTCTCACCTGTATCCATACATAACCTAGTACACGTTGTACTATAAGCTATTAAGCTACTGGGGAAATTCTAGATGGAAACACTTTTGGATCGCAAGTGAGAAAACACTGAGGAAATGTGATTCCATCTGCACCTCAGAGTCCATAGGCACCAGATCCTAGGGGCCAAGGCACCTCACCCCTTCAAAAAAAAATTAGGGGGCCGGGCCCCCTCAATGTTCAGAAGACATATGGCTCTGCCCCCTGGCTCTTTGCGATGTCATTCACATGACATCAGGACATTGCATCGGGCCCCCTCAGTCATCTTGAGAAGATGGCACCTCTGTCAGACTCCAAATTGTTGTTGTTCAGTCGTTCAGTCGTGTCCGACTCTTCGTGACCCCATGGACCAGAGCACGCCAGGCACGCCTATCCTTCACTGCCTCTCGCAGTTTGGCCAAACTCATGTTAGTAGCTTCGAGAACACTGTCCAACCATCTCATCCTCTGTCGTCCCCTTCTCCTTGTGCCCTCCATCTTTCCCAACATCAGGGTCTTTTCTAGGGAGTCTTCTCTTCTCATGAGGTGGCCAAAGTACTGGAGCCTCAACTTCAGGATCTGTCCTTCTAGTGAGCACTCAGGGCTGATTTCTTTAAGAATGGATAAGTTTGATCTTCTTGCAGTCCATGGGACTCTCAAGAGTCTCAAGACTCCAAATTGATTCCCCACTATTATTTCTGCTCTGTCACACCTCTGTGTGATTCTGTGACCTGCTTTACATAGGCACTGACATCCTTTGATAAGTGCAGTGGCAATGAATGAGCCATCACAGATAAAATATCTCAGACAGTATTGCCACACCACACTGCAGGTGTTCCAGTATTGAGTGTGAGTTATGCACATCCATGTATGTATAAATGTCCCCGTATTAGGCCCACACACACCCTGTAAACTAATAGTGAGCTCATTCTCTGAGTGGGGGTCCATATGTATGGCACCATCCGCACACAAGACAGAGGTAGTGGCAGGCATGGGAAAATCCCAAAGTGTCCAGAAGTACAAATGATCTTTGGGGAAAACCCTAAGGAGGTGAGGTAACCCCCCCCCCAAAAAAAAAAACAGCTCAATGATGATGGAGCATGATCAGTAGTAATGGAATGCTGACTTTGTATTGGGAAAAACTGGGAGGCGCAGAGGGGAAATGGAATATCGAACAGGAACACTTCACATTTGTAAATACAGATGCAAATTAGAATTCTCACTTTCTCTATAACCCTGCGCTTTTATAATGCTGGAGCCATGTTACCTGTGATAGCTGATGGCTAAAGATTTAAACTCTGGTTTGGTTTGTTGTTTAGAAAAGTTATTTATTTGCAACTTGAGGCCCAGTGTACAACTGAATTTCGTGGAAAAAATTGTATCCAACAGGAGTGTACAATTCGCCAAGGCCACCACATGTAGGGGAAAGTCCCTGCTTTCCTCCACCCTGACTCAGAAGTGTGGGACCTATGGCCCTCCAGATGCTATTGGACACCAACTCCCATCAGCTTCAGTCAGCAAAGCTAACAGAGAGGCTGATGGGAGTTGGAGTCCAACAACATTGGTAGAGACACAGGTTTGCCATCCCTGTGACAGTGACACAGAATATTGTGCAGGGGCAGAAAAATATATGATGATATGTTCAGTGTTCCTTAACTACAACTGGCAAAGAAATTGCAATTTTCAGCCCTACCTCCAGTTACCACCTAAATATCCTTCGGATTGCAGACATTACAAGACTCCAGGCTACCATTTGCAATGTTTTGCCCTGTCTATGATTGAAACTGAACTGTTCTGAGTAACAGCTGACCTGTAAAAAGAGCAGCATGGTGTGTGCACTTCTCATTGAAGCAATTCCATGAAAAAGGTTCAAAGCAGCCACCTAAGGTAGAGATGTCTGTAAATGTAGGTGCTCAGTTTCCACCCAGTGTTGCAAAACTGTGCGTCATGTTGCAACTTTGTTTGAAACAGTCGACTTTTGCAAAACATGTATTGAGTAACCAGAGTATATCTTTATCCTTGTGTGTACATAGCAACCTTGCCAGTCTGGTTCATTAAAAAAAAAAAGATGAAGAATTTGCCCTTGGACAGGAGTTTAGCAAGACACCAAAGTGAGGGGAAAGAAATTGTGAACACAAATTGGCAGTTCACAGAAGTGTAAGATTCCCGAGCTGGAAGGTGCTTCGATTGACAGCTGTTTCCAATTGGGGTCCTTGCAGTAGTATAACTCTGATTGCAAAATCGAATAAAAATAAAATCACCTAGAAATTAACTGAACTTTTTAGAAAGCAACAACAAAGCAATGTTTAGGTGCTGTTGCAGAACACGTGGTTTATAAATGTAGAATATTTTATAGAAGCAAAATGACAACTTTCATCACACGTAGTTCAAAGCTAATGCAGATGAAACTTCCAAAATGTGGGATCTAGTCCCAGGAGTAAGTCTGTTTTCTTACACACACACGCAGTTGAGACCTGCAGCATCAAGTAATGACTTGCACATGTGAATGAGCAATCCCAGGACAAACTCCATAAACAAAACTCTCATATTGCCCAAGAAACAATGTTTTCAGTTCAGTCAATTGAGAGGCAATATTCAGCCATCAGGCGTTGAATTATCAAGTGATATATAGGCGGCTCAAAAGCAATCCGTATCATTTGGCAAGGACCCATGTCGCATGTTGCAATTTGAATGGGCACACATTGCAGACCAAGAATAAAATCATGTTGTTGAGAATCAGTTCCCACGGTGCACATCATGAGAACATGCTGTGAGAAGAGAACTACTCCCCAGTTCATGTTTCCCAATATAAGGTGTTTTAAAATATGGGTCGTGTGTAATTTTGAGAGATGTGGTGGTTCTAACTGGTACGCAATTCAGGTCTATAGCGTATACCTGTTAAAGAAGCATCATGCAATAAAACCTGCTGCTTACTAGATGCATAACAGATAGTTAAAGGTTTTCTACCTCTAGGGCATCAAGTGAGACACATTATTGTGTTGTTTCATTCACCCAGGTGGTAACTTTCTTAGTGGATATAGGTAGGCAATTATTTATTTATTTATTATTTACCCCGCCCATCTGGTGGCTCCCAACAGAAGACTAAAAACAGAATAAAACTTCAAACATTAAAAACTTCCCTAAACAGGGCTGCCTTCAGATGTCTTCTAAACGTCAGAGGGTTGTTTATTTCTTTGACATCTGATGGGGGGGTGTTTCACAGGGCGGGTGCCACTACCGAGAAGGCCCTCTGCCTGGTTCCCTGTAACTCACTTCTCGCAGTGAGGGAACCGCCAGAAGGCCCTCGCGTTGGACCTCAGTGTCCCGGCTGAACAATGGGGTTGGAGACGCTCCTCCAGGTATACTGGGCTGAGGCCGTTTAGGGCTGTAAAGGTCAGCACCAACACTTTGAATTGTGTTCAGAAACATACTGGGAGCCAATGTAAGTCTGACTGACTTGGGCTCAAAGCTTTCCTCAGAATTTTCTCACAGTGTTTGGTTGTTGTTGTTCATCAAGAAATACCTGGAGTTACAGATCTAAAACACTCTTTAGCTCAGTAATAGAGAACTTTCTTTGCATGTTGGAGGTCCCAGCTTCAACCCCTGACATCTCCAATAAAAGGATCTCAAGTAGCAGGTGATGTGAAAGGCCTTTGCAATAGATCCCAGAGAGCTCCTACTGGCCAGAGAAGACAATGCAGTTGTAGTACTCCATTTTGGTTTGAAGGTATGGAGCTATAATGTCCATCATTTATGTCTAATTCAATAAGCAGAGGATTCCAAAATGATTTGAAGATATTGGCAATGCAATAAAATGATGAGGCAAAATTACAAATTTTGCTGGAATTCGAAATAAACATCTGTTGAGGCATAGAAGTTGTAAGCCTGGTGTGTCCACCATTTTTTTTAAATCATGCATTAGCTTTGGGTGTGCATTTGCCTGGCACTCTGCAGCCTTCCTGGCTGCTTTTGCTTCCTGATCCGAGAAAGTCCCACGGAAGGCATTGCTTCATTGCATCTTCCCATGAGCTTTAACTGAAGTATGGTAAGAAAGGAATAACTGAGATCAGTGTACTTGGTGATTTTGGCTGCACACACACCCTACATTTAAAGCAGATTTTGCTCCAAAGTATCCCAGGAATTGTAGTTTACCCCTTACAGAGCTACAATTCCCAACACCCTTAAGAAACTAAAGCTCTCAGGATTCTTTTGGAAGCAGTGCATTAAATGTATGGGGTGTGTGCAAACTAAAATATATAATAATCAACTAACTACCATAGTTATACCAAAAAGGGAAATTCTGGAAATTTGTTTCCTTGATGTGCTATAACTTAATTAAGCTGTTATGTGGTCCCATCACACAATTAATCCATTTCCGTCTGGGTCACTGCAACCCCTGGCCATTATTTTCAGTGGAACATCTTGTGAAGGATGAGCAATTTACTCATGCCACCACTGTAATTATTCTCCTCCTTTCATATGTCTGCTAAGTGCCTATAGCTAGATAATCTCTCAACATGAAGCTATTACATTAACAGCTGATGTGGGCAGGAAACTTTGTACTCTCACAAAAGAGGGATTGACCTCCTGAACATTGTGGGAGGCAGAGCACACATTAAATATGGCCAACTTAGCTCTTATTCCTGCCTCCCTCTTGCTTGGTCAAAACTTGGACCATGGCAAACCTTATGCTACTTTATTATTATTTCTGAAAGCAGCCCTGTATAGGGACGTTTTTAATGTTTAATTGTTTGTGTTTTTGTAAATGCTGGAAGCCACCCAGAGAGGCTGGGGCAACCCAGTCAGATGGGCACGGCACAAGTAATAAAATTATTAATATTATTATTACCGCTAAGAAAGCACGTACAGCCCTTCGTTTTTAGAAATTCTGCTCTCTCCAAATTGTTTTTAATTTCTATCAATTAGCCTAAGAATTTAACTCAGCAACATTTAATAGAGGTGATAGTTTGGCTGTCACAAATGTTTGATTAATATGGGGGTTTCTTGAGCAACAGAGATATTTTGCTCAAGGTAGATAGACAGTTGTTACTATGGATGAGTACTACAGTACTTTATGTTTTTGATACAACTTTGTGAGGTTATTCCTACCTACTGCATTGTGGGATGCAATGATTTGCTGGGATCAGCATGTGGGCTGGAGGCATGGTGTGTCAGGTGTGGATGTTATTGTTATGTTTTGTTATTATGTGTTTGTATTTTGTGTTTTGTGTTTTTATACTGTGATCTTCAGATGAAGGGCAGTAGACTTCATGAGGATTATCATGATAGTGATGCAAAGAACCATGTGTGCACAACTCAAATCATACACATGTGACTGATGGCGCCCAGCCTTTCCGTCAGAAGACAACACATGTTCTGTGGGTGGGACCTCTGGCAGAGGGCCTTTAAGTCTCTACATTCTGCCCTCTCCTGCAGTTCAGTGTAGAGTAGAGATCCCACACGAGGTCTCTCCCCTTCATGTAGAACAAGACACAGGTGGCGTTGTGGTCTAAACCACTGAGCGTCTTGGGCTTGCCGATTGGAAGGTTGGCGGTTCGAATCCGCGCGATGGGGTGAGCTCCCATTGCTCACAGCTTCTGCCAACCTAGCAGTTCAAAAGCATACCAGTGCAGTTAGATAAACAGGTACCACTGCAGAGGGAAGATAAGTGGCATTTCCATGCACTCTGGCACTCATCACAGTGTCCCATTTAGCCGGAAGTGGTTTAGTCATGCTGGCCACATGACCCGGAAAGCTGTCTGTGGACAAATGTCGTCTCCCTTGGCCTGAAAAACGAGATGAGTGCCACACCCCATAGTCGCCTTTGACTGGACTTAACCATCCAGGGGTCCTTTACCTTTACCTTTTACCTTAGAACAAGAAACCTATTGAAGAAAGCCGTGACGTAGTCAACGCCTGTATCTTTGGCTTCTGCAATCTCTAACACAGACTAAGTGACCTGTGTCATTCTGAGTTTTGAAGGGAGGCAGCACTATAGATCGAACCCTGTTTGGCTGATAAGCGTTTCAGGTTGTGGGAAGAGATAAGCCCATTTATCACATGTTAAAACAAACAGTCAAAGGCTTACCTGCCTTTGAACCACACGATAAGCTATCTCCAATGGGAGCATTATGAAACCTGAGTTTCCATTACACGCACAATTCTATGAATCACAGAGCATTCGAGCATTCCTGGAAAGGCTGCCTTTCTTTGCAAATCTCAGGCAAGAGTGGCAGGTGGTTAAGGAAAGAGCTGGAAGCAAAACAAAGAGAAGGTCTTGAAAGCTTTAAGCCATAGTAGTGCAAAACATAATTGAATTAAATGGTGGCAGCAACAGATACATATATATCTAAATAGAGAGGGTTGGATCCAAGACTTAGTCATGCATAGAACGAAACCTTATCATATCAATGGTACTGATATTAGTCATAACTAGTGTAAGTCCCACCGATTTCAGTGAGTCTAAGTCAAAGCATGACTAACAGCCATATTCCCAGTTCATGACAGCAGCCAAGGCTGAGATCAAGCCCAGAACATCCTGGGCAACAATTCTGTTTATGTTACAGGTGGGTAGCCGTGTTGGTCTGCCATAGTCGAAACAAAATAGGAAATTCTTTCCAGTAGCACCTTAGAGACCAACTGAGTTTGTTCTTGGTATGAGCTTTCGTGTGCATGCACACTTCTTCAGATACACTGAAACCATAATTATGTTTATGGTTTGCTATGGCAAACTTCAGTACAACCCTGAGGTTTTCCAAAGAGTAACCCTGAGCTTCATAGCTGAGTGAGGATTTGAACCTACCTTTCCCATCTCCAAATTCAATATTAGATGATGATGATGATGATATCCCCCCTTTCCCCCAAGGAGCTCAAAGTGGTGCACATGGTTCTCCCTCTTTCCATTTTATCATCAAAACAACCTTGTGAGGTAGGTTAGACTGAGAGACAATGACTGGCCCAGACTCATCCAGTGATCTTCATGGCTGTGTGGTTCCTTGAACCATGACCTCCCGGGTCCTAACCTTTCACTCTAATCTCTGGGTCTCTCATTCTGCCAGTTGTCACTCTGTTTATGTTGGACTCCTTTGGGTGGAAGGGTGGGATCTAAATGCAATAACTAATTAACCAAATAAATAAAATTATACTTATAACCTGCTCTTCTTCCCTGGAGCATTGTGCATTTGCTTACAAGGCCAGATTTGTTTCAGAGTAGAGCTGTGTTGTGCATTCAGACCACCTGCTGGGCCATCTTAGAATACTCATTTTATACACTGCTATAAAATTACCTTTCTGGACAATTCTCCTTGTGTCTGCAGTCGCTAATCTCCTCTCACACCCTTCCCCGCTCCCCAGGTTTCAATCACATAGAAATGTATGTGCAAATAGCACTCAGCAAAGGTTATTCTAGAAGCTCCCTGCTGTGTGGAATGATAATTCCGAAAGCAACACTTCTCAGAGCAATGACAGACAAGTGGTGCCAGGTCAATATTATGGGGCTCACAGAGTAGGAGGAGAACTGTCAGTAGAAAGTGATATGTAAAGAGGAAATCAAAATGGCCTTTAAAGCTCAATAGTGACTTCTTTAGCTACCTTCAGCTTGACTGGGTAAATGTGAATGTTGGGCGTGAGAAAGAGACCACAATTCCAGATTCAATCATGATTATGCCACAAAACAATGTTAGGACCCCATCTGCACTATGCATTTAAAACAATACCATACCACTTTAAACAGTCATAGAATACCCTAAGGAAGCCTGGGAACTAGGGGGAACTATGGTTTGTTCAGCGTGCTGAGAGTTGTTAGGAGATCCCCATTCCCTTCACTGTGTTGCAGTTAAACATTCATGGAATATTTACTGGAGGATAATAATTAGTATATTTTGGAAAGCTGCAGTATGGTAGCGAGCTGGAAAGTTCCCAAACCTTACCTTAGCCATAACATCAGCAGGTGCCATTATAGGTTCAGTTCCTTGCCCATTTATAGCATGTGTCTAATAACAGGGGACTGATTTTGTGAGGCTGTTGTAAAATTAGGGCTGAGAAGCCTGTGGTCTTCCAGAGGTTTCTGGAATGCAGCTCCTCTCATCCTTGGCCATTGGCCATGCTGGCTGAGGATGATGGGAGTGGAGGTCCAACAACATCAGGAGGGCCATGGGTTTTCCATCGCTTTTATAAAGGTCACCAGGACAATATCTGGGAACCCTTTGCAAGAAGAAGAAGAAGAAGAGTTTGGATTTGATATCCCGCTTTTCACTACACGAAGGAGTCTCAAAGCGGCTAACATTCTCCTTTCCCTTCCTCCCCCACAACAAACACTCTGTGAGGTGAGTGGGGCTGAGAGACTTCAAAGAAGTGTGACTAGCCCAAGGTCACCCAGCAGCTGCATGTGGAGGAGTGGAGACGCAAACCCGGTTCACCAGATTATGAGTCTACCACGCTTAACCACTGCACCACACTGGCTCTCACCTGAAAGTACTGCATCATGAACTACGAAGGATCAGCACAACTCCAGCAGAACCCCACAAGGCACTCCTGGAGGTACATTAGCCCTGAGTTGGGTCACCTCCTGTTGCAGGTGATTGATAAATTATCAATCATACGAAAAACTTATCATTAGTTTGGTGCTCCTTTAAAAAAATGTAATTTTAATTCATGCCTTTCTTCGCTGACTGGGAAAAGGGGAGTGGGATAGTTAATAAATGACAAGTTACGTCAAGTTACTTCACGGTAACAAATGGCAAGTTACTTCCTGGTCATTGCTTGAAATCTAGTTCATGCAAAGTCCTTGCACATCTGAGCACTGGCAGAGGTACCATTACCTCCCAGTTTTCATTCATTTTTCTTTAAGTTGGCTGATTTTTGAAAAGTAGTAACAGCAATTTGTTGCCTGTAATTTATAGGCTAGAATATACTGTAAACAAATGCCCCTTCTTCAGCTATATACAAACACATCATGAACATTAAATAGAAAGTTGCTATCTAACATCACCACTTACCCTGAGTACAGTCTGAGTTATCAAAATATTTTCTCTCTCCATTGAATGCGATTAGATTTCCCCCCCCTCCCCACAAGGATGTGGCCCACTTAATATTTTTGTGTATGTGTACAGGGGAAAGAAGGGACATGGGTGGCGCTGTGGTCTAAACCACTGAGCCTAGGCCTTGCCAATCGGAAGGTCGGCACTTCAAATCCCCACTATGGGGTGAGCTCCCGTTGCTCGGTCCCAGCTCCTGCCAACCTAGCAGTTCGAAAGCACATCAAAGCGTAAGTAGATAAATAGGTACCGCTCCAGCGGGAAAGTAAATGGCATTTCTGTGTGCTGCTCTGGTTTAGCCAGAAATGACTTAGTCATACTGGCCACATGACCCAGAAAAACTGTCTGCAAACAAATGCCGGCTCCCTCGGCCAGTAAAGCGAGATGAGTGCCGCAACCCCAGAGTCATTCGAGACTGGACTTAACTGTCAGGGGTCCCTTTACATTTACATTTACATTTACAGGGGAAAGAGATTCTTTCTACTTACCACTTATGCAGCTGGCCTTACAAGGACAGCTTGACAATACTTTCAGTACCTGTGAATTTGACATTGCAGAGACATCACCATAGCCACAAGAAAACCAAGTCTCACACATCTAGAACTAATGGATAATATTATCACAAAGACAAAAATGATTATATAACCAAAGACTGTGAATCAGAAATAAAACCAGACCTTTCAGAATTGCTAGTTAAGGCTACGGTACTGAGCATGGTTACTGGGGAGTTAGTTTCTCTGAAGTTTGTCAGAATTTTGTTAGGGCTGAGGGGAAGAAATGTAATTCAATTTGCCTTTTAATGAGAAACTACAGGGTACTTCAGCCACAGGACGAACTGAAACACAACTGCCTTTCAAAATTTGCACTTCTCCGAATTTTTCCGTGCAGTTCTTCCACAACCCAATGTGTGCAGAAATGCATATATTAGAGGAAAGTTTGCATCAAAATGCATTGGTTAGTGAAAATATGCAAAAATGCACTATATATGGGGGAATTGTTTGCAAAAATGTGTATTGTACATTCATACCGAAATGCTGACGAATTTTCATGAGGATTTTTAAAAAATAAAAAATAAATGGCAAATTGGTGTGAAAATGTGGAGAAAAAACTGGGAAGATGGGAAGCTGACGAAACCAAAAACTGACAGGCTCATCCATCCCCCCATCAGAGTAAATATGCTTGGAATATAATGTTATTTATTTATTTATTTATTTATTTAAATTACTTACATTTCAACATCTTCAGGAAAACATCAGCATGACAAATAAGATCACAGAAATAGATTCTAGTTTAGATTCTAAGATGATTCAAATAACACCAAATGGTTATTTTCATCCCACCCCTAACATGAGTTATTGGTACACTCCTGAGAATATAAAATAAAACTTTGCAGTGATTTAATCATGTTGCATTGTACTTTGAACTATGTGAAAGTCATGTCCTCAGATGCAGGGAATCTCATTTCTCCTGCCCTTAATTCAGACCGATGACTTTCTTCTCTCTGGTTCCAGAGAGAGAGAGAGAGAGAGAGAGAGAGAGAGAGAGAGAGAGAGATCCTAAGCAACTTGCTTGTTCATCACAGTAGAACTTTGCCACTACTGCTCCTGTTGGCTTCACCAACTGACTAAGAGGTTGAGTTCTCAGGTTTCATCTCCTGCTGTGAGAGATCTCTGCTTGGGCTTCCGGGATGCGTCATCATTTAACCTGAAATGGAAACATCCACCCTTTTCTTTGCCACATTTACGTAGAGGCAAGTTTCCTAACTAATGCAAACCAATCTTCAAAGCACTTCTCAAAATAATGCATTTAAACATATCATTTTATGCATTTTCAACTTTTATCTTTAACACATCCTGGTTCCTGGTGATGATGCCCAAATTAAGAATTTGGGGGAAGGGGGCAGAATGTTAGGAAATTAATTCCTTCAGATCAGAAAACAATATGGCAGTATGAGCTTAGACTTTCCCAGTGTTTGGGCCATGGCACCAAAAGTGGGTCTCACCCACTGCTTGCTCAAGTGTCTGAAGAAGTGTGCATGCACACGAAAGCTCATACCAAGAACAAACTTAGTTGGTCTCTAAGGTGCTACTGGAAGGATTTTTTTATTTTTTATTTTTTATTTTGTTTTCACTATGGCAGACCAACACGGCTACCTACCTGTAAATGGTAGGGAGAAGGCATTAAAGATGACGACTATGAGCTTCCTCAAGCAATTCTCATGAAAAGCTTGAGATCAGCTAAGAAAGATGAAGCCTAGCAGATATTCCTCCCAACTCTACCTACCAACCCCACCTTTCCAAAGATGTGGAGGCAAAGGCATAGTGTTCGCATCCCACTGCCTTCAGGACAATATGTTTTGGCAAATTTGTGGCATCTCAAAATAGCCAAACGAATTCCCAGGTGGGCGGGGCACCACTCAACTATGGGGTTGAGTGGATGCATTGTGAAATTTCACCCTGTGTTATTGATGGGAGAGCCCATCACTCAGTGGCAGAGCACACATTTTGCATGGAGAAGGTCCCAAGTATTGGGGCAGCGTAGGGGTGGGGAACCTACAGATATTGCTGAACTACAACTCCAGCACAGCCAATGATCAGGGATGAAGGGAGTCCCACAGTACCTGGAGGACCAGAGATTCCCCATTCCTGAGGTTGTAGGTGGTAAGGAAAAGCCCTCTCTGTCTGAAAGCTCCAGTAGGGAAGAACGGACAATATTAAGCTATGTGGACAAGCTGTTTGACCTTCTGTAAGGCAGCTGCTGTTGCTTCATATGGAACCTGTTTGTGTAACACCTCCCTTAAGAAACAGGTCTGGAGAGACAAATGGGATGCCTCAGGAGGTCAAGGCAATGCAATGGTGGGGAAATATTTATCACTTGGATATCTTGGTGTTGTGCCGCTGTTTAAAGGCAGAGGGGCCCTGCAGGGAGCTGATCGGGTGGGAGGGGGGAGCCAAGGAATTCAACACTGTGTTTGGCAAAGGGAAGAATCTAACCTTCCTCAAGATTTTTTTATTTTTTTTAGCTCCCCCACATGAGGAACGGCACCAAAATATCATCTTCCAAGAGACTCAGCCTTAGAAACGTTTCCAAAGAACAGGTGGTCGAGAGAGCTAAGAAGCCAATATCCCAGTACCCCACACAAACTGGCTGGGTTCCTAAACAAATGTTACGAGTCATTTCGGTGGGGCTCCATGGCTGAAAGTGCAATTATAGGATCACATCCTTTAAAGGAGTTTTGTGGAATTTTATGACCTGGGCAAAATCCCAGTTAAAAAAGGAAAGGAAGGGAAAACATGTTGATAACACCCAAAGGATTTAGTCTTTCGAGAAACATTCTCTCCCCCACCCCATGACTTTTTGAAAAGAGATTCAAACCATCCTTTAAAATTAATATTTTATTTCACTTGCATTAATATTACTAGCCAACTCCTGACCTCCCAATCTCCACCAGCAGTTCCCCCTTCCATTGTTTCCCTGATTCTCTTTCATTTCTTACTTCAGATTGCCTCTTTTGCTCCTCCTAACTTTCTCCCTTGCCCTAGCCTTCAAAATATTCTAGGGCACAAAAGCTGATATGCATTTAGTATTGTCACTCTTTATCTAGCCTGACTCCTGAGTAGGGATAAGGGAGAACTTCGGTTCACATTTAAAAGCAATCATACTTAATTCGTAATTTCTGAACAACACGCAAATCAAAACACAGCTATCCCTTGACATTGGCACTTTTCCAAATCCTCCAGTGTCTTTCTCCAGCCATGTAATGTATAAAAAAGAGCATTTACTGAGGTAAAGTGTGCATTTGAATGCATATATTAGTGAAAACAGCATACAGAAATGCATTATACCAGGGGAGATTGCGTTGCCAAAAAAAAAAAAAAATGTGTGTGAATTGGGCAAAATTGCATGCAAAAATGTGCACATTGGGAGCATTTCTCACTAAAATGCTGGTGGATTTTCATGAGGACAATTTTTTGTAAAAAAAAAAAATGCAGACTGATGTGGAAATGTGGAGAACTCAATTTCAGATTGGAAAATGAGAAATTTAGAGAAACTGAAATGGACAGATATGCCCTTCTCTACTCTTGGGGTTTTAACAGCAAAATGGCATGCAAAAAAATGAGTGAGTAAATCTTTGCCCATCTCTTGCCCACAGCTAATAATTTACACAGCACCTCTTGAAAATTGTGGGCACTACAATTTAAGAAGGATGTTGACAAGCTGAAACGTGTGTTGAGGAGGGCAACCAAGATGATCAAGGGTATGGAAACCAAGGCTTATGAGGAACAGTTGAAGGAGCTAGATATGTTTAGCCTGGAAAAGGAGAGACTGAGAGGAGATATGATAGCCATCTTCTAATATCTCAAGGGCTGTCCTATGGAAGAGGGAACAGGTTCGTTTCCTCCTGCTCTGGTGGGCAGGTCTCGAACCAATGGCTTCAAGTTACAAAAAAGGAGATTCCAACTAAACATCAGGGGGGGGGGGAACTTTCTGACACTAAGAGCTGTTCCACAGTGGAGCAGTCTCCCTCAAGAGGTTGTGGACTCTTCTTCCTTGGAGGTTTTCAAGCAGAGGTTGGATGGCCATCTGTCATGGATGCTTTAGCTGAGATTCCTGCATTGCAGATGACCCTTGGGATCTCTTCGAACTCTACAATTCTGTGATTCTATTATTCTAAAAGGGGTTTCTTCTCAGTGGCCCAAGTTTACTTCTGTGCTCTCAACAACAGCTTGTCAGCAGGCATGATGTTACTTATCTCCATGTTATGAAATTAGCTCCGGTTTCTCATGGCTTCTGAATGACCAGGTTGCTACTGAAGGTTAACCTTCCTCTGACCAGTGGGTGACCTGATTTGCAACACGGATACTATAAGGGGACTCCCCATAGCACTAAAACCCAAGCTCCTTGATGCTTGATGCTTCAGTTATTGGCACTGCAGAGGAGTCACCGCCACCTTGTGAGGGAAATCTTTTATCCCTATAGTCCCTTTTCTGCTTTCCTTCCAAATTTGTTGTCCTAGAGGGAATGTAAAGCAAGCAACAGCAAGATGGACTAATATTGTACCCCCTAGGATGGCAGGAAATTAAACATGGGGGATAACTCCACTTGGTGCTGGTGTACAGCTCTTGTCAACAGTTCAAAAGGAAAACAGAACCTCACAAGGCTTTTACGGCTATCTCCTGAGGGAACATTCTTCCTCTCCTTGAATAATCCTTAAAGCAGAATTACTAAAATGTCCGCAAATGTATGCCAGATGCACTGAATGGGCTTTGAAAGGGATGGTGTGATTTTTGGGGGTGGGGTGGGGGGTGGAAACAAACCTCACCCTCTGCAATAAATTGAGGCAGCGTATGTTGGACATGATTGTCTTATTTCTAATACGTTTTGTTTTACTGTTGGGCCAAGCTTTCAGTTCCTAGGCAAAAATCTTTTGACCTCTATATACTAACCTGATACAGTTACCATCATTTCCTCTTCTAGCTTTGTCTGTGTCAGTGTTTCCTAGGCATAATGGTTTAGCAGCTTTCTCCCTTGCTGACATTTTAAACTAGAAAATGGCGCTCAGATGTTATTCTTGCCTGTCACGCCACTTAGCATGCTGGAGGGGCGGGGAAGGATGCAGACTAAATAGGACATTTTTGCAAGCTGAATAGTTTGCAAATATGGCATCTTTAACAGCGACACAACAGACAGAAATTCAGTAGGTGACCCTTCTAGCAGCATGGAAGCTCAACAATTGTGAAAGCTGCACTTGTTGAATTTCTACCTTTCAAACAACTAGTTTGTTAAGAGTAGCTGCAGTGCTCTGAGCGAATAAAATACAGTTCCCAGGATTATTATTTTTGCGGTGAGGGGAGGGGGAGCCATGACTGTAAACATGGTAGAGCTTAAAACTTGTGGTAAACCAAGACAATCATGCAGTACAGTCATACCTCAGGTTACGGCTGCTTTGGGTTGTGCGATTTCGGGTTGCGCATCGCGCCGAACCCGGCAGTACCGGAATGGGTTATGTCTAGGTTCGGCGCATCGTGCATGCCCAGAAACGCTAAATCGTGCTTCGTGCGTGCGCAGAAGCGCCAAATCAAGACCCGCGTGTGCGCAGAAGCGGCACTGCAGGTTGCGAACGTGCCTCCCACACGGATCACATTCACAACCTGAGTGTCCACTGTATATTGAACAGGCGCACTCCTGTCACTGAAAGGGGAGATGAAATTCTAAAATTCAAGCATTCAAAATAAAATGTGAGGGCTTAAAAGGGAGGGGGGATTCCCACTCTAACCACCACCTCTGCACTCACCTTTCCACAGTGAGCAGGAAGGTCTAAAGAGAGCTTGCAAGAGCATTCAGATGAACACACAAGCTTCCTCACATCCGGGAACTCTCCTTATCATGGTTTTGGGATCACAAGACTTGTAGACTTGTTCAGCTGAATGCAAGCACAGTATCTCTCTGGGCATTTCCCCAGGAAGGTCAGAGATGGAGTATGCATGTTTAGGGAACTTGGGAGTGAGGGCTGGTATGCAAGTGTCCACACTCCCTCCTTAGTGAAGTCCTCACAGGTTAATTGACTGCTTGGATAGGGCTGAGAACTACACAGGGTTTGTTTTATAGAGCCAGAGAAAGCCAGCCTGAAACATTTGGCTGTCTACAAAAAAAAAGGTGTCTCTCCCCACATCAAGACACAAAAGGCAGGAAAAAAAACCCAGTTAAAATACAACAAAAATTAACAGACAGATTGCCGTTCTTTCAAGGCTCCCATAATCAGCTGTCCGAGGCAACCATCTCTCTTTGTCCAATGGTAGGGTCGATGCTGCAAATTGACAGCAATCATTCTGACTGCTGATGACTAGGGAAAGAGCCAATTGCTAATTTGCTACATGCCAAGCTTACATAAAGTTCAGTATTCAGACTTAAATGGGAACTTGCGGGAGCCAATGAAAAGAGGTGGTTTCTCATCCTCTAGCTTAAATGGGATGCCAATCAAACAATGGATGAAAGGCTGAGTTGTGGCTATTTGAGCACGTAGCAAGTTAGCAAAGTTCTGGAAATTTTTCTTCTTCAGTGCCCTCTCAGCATTTTCTGTCTTCTCCAGGCGTATCACCACACACTTGGATGACAGCTTTGGATGTTGCATGCCGTAAATACATAGTATTTAGTACTGTCAACCATTTTGTTGGGCAGGGTTGCGTGGTATGAAAGGGAGAAATCTAAAGCACAACATTATGTCATTAGGAGCACCAAAACGTTGAAATCAATGGAATTAAGTTACATAGGACTAACTCTACATAGAATGGAAGCCTTAGGAAATGAAGCTTTTCCTGTCATTTCACTACTTTTCCAAGAAAATCAACTGTAGCTTGCTTTGAGCACTCAGCGTTTCAATACCTTCAACCTCTCTTACTTTCAGTCACTTTTTGCCAATCCCTGTACCAAGGCCTTCACTCCATTCTTCCCTGATGGAAGAAATCTTCCCATTAAATTGAAACTGTCAAAATTTATCTGAAATGTTCTCAACTTATATAATACAAAATCTGTCTCTCTTTCTGAAAAGCAATATTTTAAGATGTGCCCTCCCCCAGCTATAGCAAGTTTATGTTCTGGAGCGATATAGTGGGCACAGCACAATTTTGTTGTTGATTGGTTTTCATTTTTTATTTTTTTTAAAAATCACCCCTTAGTCTAGCCAGCCAGCTCACATGGCATTAATACAATTCAAATTAAAGAAATATTGTTGAGAATTCTCAAAGCAGCCCTAGTTAATGTTTGGCTCCACCAAAACATAAATTACAATGCACATTTTACATTTGGTGAGTGATGGTGACTTCAGTGCAACTAATTCCAGTAAAAAAATTGTGTGATGTTTTATAGAGCTGGGTCTTGGGGAAATAATTCTTTCTGTATCTTTTGGCTTGGTAAATGTTATAGGATATCATTTTCTCATGAATATTCAGATTTTGTCAACCCCCACCCCGTTTTCATAAAATGGTTGAAACTGTTTTCAGTTGTTGTTTTTTCTGGCAAACAAGCTGCCAACAGATGTCTGGTGAAGATCTTTGTGTTCACCCAGGCCTTCTAAATAACTTAGGTAATCTGAGCCTCTGGGAGACTTGGGTTCAAATCCCCACTCAGCCATGAAGTTCGCTGGGTGCCCTTGGGCCAATCACAGTTCCTCCGCTGTGAGGATAACATGAAGAAGGGACATGAATTTCTCAAAGGAGAAGTAGGATATAGAAGTAAAAAAATAAACAATCCAAAACTTCAATTATGAACTGTTTGCAAACTCCTCCTATCGGTTGCTCAAATGTTTGGTATCCGAACAAAAACTGACATGACAGTGCTAGGGTCTATTTATATTAAAATGTGTTTGCTACTTTTGGAGCCTAAATGTTGTAGAATCATCATAAAATATAATACACATGCATAATCCTTATGTGCTATTGCCTTTTCTCTGAAACCAACTAATAATAATACAAGTTTGTATTATTTAGAACAAGCTGGCAAGTTTGACTTCACATCATAAAACCAGAACACCTCCGCTCTTTGAGTGCTCCCAGATAACACACTACAAATGGAACCAATCAATTTCATGGCTTTTAAGCCCCTTGAAGACCCTCAGAACTCCAGTATTTTTTTTTATTTTTCCTCCTACACACCACCAATTATTCTGCCAGTCCAGCACAGACAGAATAACTTGAAAATGTGATGGCAGAGGTTATTCTATAACCATCATTATTTCTTTTGAAAGGTGTGAGGGTCATCAATCCTAGGCTCCTCGGTTCAGCGGGTGGGGATACCGTTGCTGACAATCTATGTCAGCAACTGGTGACTATTTTTATTTTATCTGCTTTCAGCACAATTGCAGGGCATGACAAGCTATGCTTAGCCCCACTTTTGGAACAGTAATTCAGACAAGCTAAAGATACTTTGAAACTATATTGGTGCCAAATGCAATTTCATCCCAGCTTACAATTACATCTGGAATCTGAGAATGCTTGATTACTTCTGCCATTGCCAGCATCCGTTCACCAGTAGTTATTAGGAGTTTCCTTATGCAGGCAAGCATAATTAGACTTCTAAATTAATAACCGTTCTACATTAGGCTTATACTTCATGAGATCCGCCAAGCAGAATAAATTCCTAAAGCCATGTGCCACACCTCATTGAGTCTTTCACAGCTGCCAAGCAAAGGTCCAACCTTTCTACTGACTCCCTTGGACCAGGTGAGCATAAGAAACAGAGTTGGGAGTCATTAGTATATTGGTGATTCCACAATGCAAATCATGAAATGACCTCCTCCAGCAGTTTCATGTAGATCAGGTGTGGGGATCTACATGAAACTGCTGGAAGAGGTCATTTTGATCTCCTTTGGCTCTCCAGACTCTCATCATCCCTGGCCATTGTCCAGACTTGCATCTTATCACAGCTGGGAGTTCCACAGAGCTGGACCCACAATGCTGTAGGCACAGCTCCTAGTAGACAACAGTCCTGTGTCCAAGACATGGCGGACCACTGTCAGTAGTTCCCCTGAAAACGTCTGGGATCAGGCAAGGATATTAGGAACCAGTGTTAGGCAGAACCCATCAGGAGTAAATTTTACACACACAATTTATTTCTACATAGATCCTCTTTCTATAAAAGTTCCAGATGATGTATAATAACCTTTTTCTGTTTAAAAAAATAATTAAAAAAACAATGGATGCAATACATTTAAAACATTCATCTAGAGCTGGCTCAAGAAATGTTGCTGCCTGAAGTGAAGGGACAAGATGGCGCCCTGACTGTCCACCAACTTGGATGGCTTTAGAAGTGCATTAGACAAATTCATGGAGGATAAGGCTACCAGTGGCTACTAACCCTGATGGCTATGTTCTCCCTTCATCGTGGGAAGCAGCATTCTTCTGAATACCAGTTGCTGGAAACCACAGGAGGGGAGAGCGCTGTTGTGCTCACATCATGCTTGTGGGCTTCCCATAGACATCTGGTTGGCCACTGTGAGAACTGGATACTGGACCAGATCAGTCGCTGGCTCTTATTATATTATTACATTGTTCCATTTTTTTTTCAATTCAGGAAATGGCAGTGCCAGGAAGCTATCTCTGCATCTCTGCCCCATGAGGTCTATCCATTCTTGACCATGGTACAGAATCCAGTTTGATAAGCCTGTTGTGTGCCAACAACTACATGGAGCCTGCATTCAGCAATGGAGTTTCCAACTGACAACACAGCGACTGGGGAAAAAAAATAATTCCAAGCAAACTGAAGCTGAGCAGTTTGGGCAGGTGTTTCACAACTGTGTTTCCACTTATAGAAGTCCTCTGTCTAGAGCAGATTATCCTGGCCTATCTGGTACAAATCATACCCATCTGCGATTTGAGCTCTGTAATTTGGCACCGTCTGGATAACTTGTCACATGAACTATCAAACGGAGGGGGGGGAGTATCTGAAACATTGAGAGAGGCATGTTTTTCACAGTCAGCCTAAAGCTGACAGCTGTAGGAGTTTGCACACAGAAGATGCACAGAGCATGCTGGCAAAAGAAAAAAGAAAGAAAGAAAGAAAAACAAAGCCTGAGTGAATCCATAATTGCAGAGCTTTGCTGTAGAAAAGAAAAAGAGAAAGTCTACAGTAGCTCTTATTTTAAGGAGGATTAGGAAGCTATCAAAACCAGGTGGTTTTGTTTGCCTTTAATAAGCATGAATCTTCCAACATTATTAATGGTGTTAAGGCATCGACTTTGCAGAATTTCTAGAGGAAATGGAAACCATTATTACAATTTTCATTGTGCCATGGAAAATAACACGGTAATCAAAATTGTGCAAGTGCATTACCAATATTGTTAGGGAGAGAAAAGTATTTCAAATTGGTGGCTGGGGCAGGGGAAAAGAACTTCACCTTCTTAAACTACCGGTAATCACAGTACTGCTAGCTGAAATGACACATTTAATGAAGCAATGCCATTCCGATTGCTCCATATAATACGTTAGTTTTAAGATGGCTGTCTCTTTGTGGATACAGTCAGAGCCAGCCCACCCATAAGGCAATGTGAGGTGGCCGCTTCAGGTGGCAGGATCCATGGGGACAGCTGATCCTCATGTAGATTTTTATCCCATCATCCCTTTTCCCTGATGTAGACCCGTACTCCTTTCTTTCCTGGTGGGGGAGGGGAGGTACCATTTTATTGTTCACCTCAGATACCAAAATGTCTTGGGCCAACCCTGGATACAATGATACACCTTGAGGGAGACCTGTAAGAGTGAACACTGTGTTCTTCCCTTTTATCCCCCTCTTAATATTTATTTGCTTTTACTTTAAAATTTCATACCCTACTTTTCAGCTGCCCCATTTGAAGGGAGACCCCCATGTGATGCAGCTGCAAAAGAGGTGGGGGGATATTCTGGCTACAGTGTTCCCTGTAAGGCAGAGTTAGGGAACCTGTAACCTTCCCATCATCGTTGAACTGCCATCAGCTCCAGACAGCCTGGCCAATGGGTCAGGGATGGTGGGAGCTGCGGCCCAACATCTCGAGCAGGAAACAAGGCCTTTTTGAGGCCTCATTTGGATTACAGTGGTACCTTGGGTTATGAACTTAATTTGTTCCGGAGGTCCGTTCTTAACCCGAAACCGTTCTTAACCTGAGGCGCGCTTTCGCTAATGGGGCCTCCCGCTGCCACTGTGCCACCGGCTCACGATTTCTGTTCTCATCCTGAGGCAAAGTTCTCAACCTGAGGTACTACTTCCGGGTTAGCGGAGTTTGTAACCCAAAGTGTTTGTAACCCGAAGCGTTTATATCTCAAGGTACCACTGTATATTGGCTGGGAACCAAAGTTCGATCTGTAGAGTCATACATGGACCCACCAGCACTTCTGAGGCTGTCCTCTCCCCGAGGCCTCCATTACTGAAGCTTCCCATATCCAAAGTCAGGACAACAAATCCAATGATGTCCACAGATTATTCTTGGATAGCCAATGAAGCTGAACGTTCAAATATTCAAGAAAGATAAAAGAAAGTACTTCTTCACACAGCACATGGTTAGACTAACTTGGGTTTAAAAGAGGATTAGACCAATTCATGGAGGAAAAGGCTTTCAGTGGTTACTAGCCATGATGGCTATCCTGTGTCTCCATGATAGGAGGGAGTTTGCTTCTGAATACCAGTTTCTGGAAACCACAGGAGGCAAGAGTGCTCTTGTGCTGGGGTTCAGTTTGAGGGTTTCCCACAGGGTACTAGCTCAGTTGGTAGAACACAAGACTCTTGATTTCAGGGTTGTGGGTTTGAGCCCCATGCTGGGCAAAAGATTCCTGCATTGCCGGGGGTTGGACTAGATGACCCTTGTGGTTTCTTCCAATTTTAAAATTCTATTATCTGCTATATGGGTGGCCACTGTGAGGACAGAATGCTGAACAATGGACCTGATCCAAAGGCTCTTATTCTGTTCTTAGTCTCTCTGGAGTACAAGCAAGAGTGCATTTTTACTTTGATGCCTTACTTGTGATCTACATATATCTGGAGGGGCTCCCTGAATTATGATGTTTCTCTCCTTTTCCTCTGGAGCTGCCATGCAGACGTGTAGAATGTGGTCTTCAAAAATCTGTTTGAGATATGCTCCACAGATTGCATTGGTGGCATTCTCAGGATTCAACCATAGTTGGAATGTGGAAGGGACATTTTCCACGTCGCATTAATGAGTTATCCTGGTGGTTGTGTTGCTATCTGCTGTTGATCAGAGCTTGGCTAATGTGCTTAAGGCCAAGTTGGCATGCTCAGTGGCTGGGGTGATAGTGTATATGTAGCAAGGGAGCAGGAATGTAATAGATGCAGGTGAAGCTGTGGTCTAAACCACTGAGCCTCTTGGGCTTGCCGATTGGAAGGTTGGCAGTTCGAATTCACATGAAGGGGTAAGCTCCCGTTGCTCTGTCCAAGGTCCTGCCAACCTAGCAGTTTGAAAACACACCAGTGCAAGTAGATAAATAGGTATTGCTGCGGTGGGAAGGTAAAATGGCATTTCTGTGCACTCTGGTTTCCGTCATGGTGTTCCGTTGCACCAAAAGGGTTTAGTCATGCTGTCCACATGAACCAGAAAGCTGCCTGTGGACAAACGCTGGTTCCCTTGGCCTGAAGCGAAATGAGCATCACACCCCATAGTCGCCTTTGACTGGACTTAACTGTCCAGAGGTCCTTTACCTTTTTACCTTACCTAGTAAGGAAGCAGATATGTATAGTTATCTGAATTACACAATCTTTCCCCCTCAGTATAAGGTGTACAGTATATAGATTGACTTGAAGAATCTTAGGCTTGAATGCACTGCCTGTCCAATAAATTACTCACAGACACATGAACAAACCAGTCCGCACCTCCATTTTGTGTGCAGAACACCCAGTTAGTGAGTTTTGTAGATTAACTCTGACTTATCTGGAATGATCTACGTCACCCATGCTTTAGTATGATGTACTTTGCTTACTCTCCTTCCCTGCTTTGAAGCACATTGTAATTTAATTAACTTATTGGATGCCAATGTTTTGAATATTCTGTGGTGTTCTGTGTTGTATTTTGAATGGGATGGGAAGGGCTGTCCTATGAAACTTCACCGAAGGCAAGCCCTCCTTTGCCATTTCACCGAAACTGAGATTTGAAAAATAAAAGGCAACTCATTCAACAGGCCTTCCTCAGCCTAGCACCCTCCAGATGTTTGGACTAGATGGGTAAACACCAGGTTGACAAAGACAGCCTTAAGAAATTAATCCCTCTCACAGATTTCATTACCAAATCATCCCAAAACAGAAGCGCCAGGACATAAAAATATGGAAATTCCACACATGAATGAAGTTCCGTAAAATTTGTATTCAGTTTCAATCTGCTTTGAAAATGCAGCATGCTCGAATTTGGTTGTGTGTGCTGAAATAAGCGGACCAAATTAAGGGGTCTAAATCTGTCATAACAGCTCTGGAAAGCCATTTCCTGTTTCTCGTTGGCCATTCAAGGAGGGGATTCTGGAACTGAATGGGATAATCCCTCACAATGAATGTCAAACAGGCAGGGCCGATTCAGCCATTTTCTTTCAGTTGCTAATATGATTGGCGCTAAGAGCTTATCTGCATCACTTCTAACCATTTAAATTTGAGATCGGCTGCTGCAAAATCAGGGGAGAACGGGGGTTTAAATTGCATTATTAACAATAGGCTAAGTCCTGGCAAAGCTGATTAAATCAGTTACTCCCGATAAAATCATAATAGGGCCCATCTGTATCTATCTGACATGAAACATGTCATTGGTAATGTTTTGTGTTGTCTTTAATGAGTCTGATTGTCATCTTCCAGAGGGTGGGGGGGGGAGCACAAAAGGCACCTGCAGGTCTGCATGAAAAGAATCACTTATCGATCGAGTTGTCAGAGCTGTCAGGCACTTAGTAACAGCAACACTGCTACATAAAATCAATGTGACAGCATGTTTATACGGCAGCTCCTTAAGACTCGTCAGAAAATGGTCTGTTTTATACATCCAGTATTAGGAGGAGAAAAATAATGTCTTGCAAGTGAGGCAAGACAACTCCTAAATAGAACCTAACATGAACACATCTGATTTGTAAATAAAATATCCGCCATGAATAACCTGGATATGGAGAAACATTGACCTTCACTTTCTCTGAGACTGGAATATAGGAAGCATGCCAGTCTGTTGGTCCGTCCAGGTCAGTATTGTCAACACTGCACTGGTGGGCAGCAGTTCTGCAGTCAAATTTTCCCACCCCTAGCAGAGATGGCAAGAGATTGAACTTAGGGGTTCTTTTACATGCAAATATAGCATGGAGCTATTGTTAAGCATAATTGTTTAATTGTACATTGAAAGGGGAAATAACTCTATATGGGTCTGTATGTATGCTGCTGGAAGCATGCTATGGGAACTTCCACTGAAACAAAACAAAAGAGTTGTACAGTCCAGGGCTGCAGAGTGCATTATGTATACTGGAAATAAAGAAAGCTGCAATTTCTGGTTTTGCCTTCATTATTTTCTCTCTCTCTCTCTCTCTCTCTCCATCTCCCCCATCCTTCTGAAACCCATCTAGTCTTCCAGTTGCTCGTCTCTCACCACATCACACTTTCTCTCAGTTCTGTGTTATATTATCATCTGTGACCACTTTTTCGTTCCTTATTTGTTCGGGATCGAGTCCATTTCTATTTTTAAAACGGTAGAACTGATAGTTTTGAAGGGGAAGGATTGCATTCAAAGAAGACAGCAACTTTGGCGTTTTGTAAGTGTTCCCAATCATTTGAAAGAGCCCAAGAAGTAGCTTAAAGAGTTCAAAAATCCAGAGAGGCCAAGGCTTACAGTAATTGTACAAAAAATAGTCCCAGAGGCTGTGATGCTGTGTCAATTTGCTTCTTACGTGTCACAACTGGATCTTCAGGTGCAGAGATGTGGAACTAGATTTATCCCTTAGAGTGTGTGTGTGTGTGTGTGTGTGTGTGTGTGTGAACTACAAATCACTCATATACACTTTTTTAAAAAGAACAAGATGTGGACATACACCAAATATGCTATTCACCCTAAAGCAATATGCCTTACACTGGGCTTACCCAGCAGCAGTGTAATGTTCTGGGTTCCAAATGGCTGAGTGGACCAGTGCCCAGTAACAGCCATATTTTATCTCCCACAGGGTTGTGTGAGATAGCACGGGACAGCATTCGAGATAACTTTTTCTTTTCTTTTCTTTTCTTTTCTTTTTTCTTTTTTTGTTCAAAAGTTGCATTACAGCTTTGTCCACTGCCATAATATCACAGAATGATCATTCCATTCTCCAGTCCCACATCACTGTCATGTTGGCTCACCGAATACCCTCAGTAGGGATCCAGCTACTGATCTGGTTGGCTAGACATTTTCAA
Source organism: Lacerta agilis (assembly GCF_009819535.1). Taxonomy (NCBI): domain Eukaryota; kingdom Metazoa; phylum Chordata; class Lepidosauria; order Squamata; family Lacertidae; genus Lacerta; species Lacerta agilis. The sequence goes on along the minus strand of NC_046314.1, from coordinate 27,911,931 downwards.
TCAATATATCCGCTCCACAGAGGATGAGGATGGCAAATACTACTATTACTACTACTACTACTAATAATAATAATAATAATTACAGCACTAGATTATAGCACTGATGCTTCTGAAGGGAGAGGTTGGTCGTGGCTGCAACACCGTTTTGGTGCACAAATGGACCAGGTTGGTGGGGAACCCTGCATCTTTGGCAGGGAACCTACTCAGGGCAGTCTGCCCAGGGCCCCCCCAAAATCTGGATCTGAACTTGGCTCACAGTAAGTTTTCTGAGCTGAAGTTTTTTCATATGCTCAGAACTTGTAGTTCATATACCTGGGTCACAATTAGGTAACATGTCCATCATGTTCCAACAATGCAGTTGCCTGAAGAGCTGAAATCAAAGCAAAACATAGGTTAGAATTGGGTCAACTGTATGCCTAAAGAGACCCTCACCTGATTGCTTTGAAGACAAGACATTCATCCTCAACAACTACTTACCCGGTGCTCTCTGCAAAGCAGCTATCATCCCCTGTGGCAACCCATACATAAACAAATGCTCATGTTCTGAAGTTTGTATGTTGGGGGGAAGGTATATGTGCTCCTCCGAATTTTTAAGCTTCCCGTTTTAAAAGAGAAATAAAATGTAAATGCGGCTGACAGGCATGCAAAAGAAGGAAGTGAACAGATTAAACTGTAGCAGAACCTTTTGAAGGAAGATGCTCTAGTATGTTTTAACTGTTGCCCTGTCTTACTATGTAAATCAGGGGTGGGGATCCTGTGGTTTTCCAGGTGTTGCTAGACTGCAGCTCCAATCACTGTCCCTGACCATTGGCCATGCTGGATGAGGCTGTTGAGAATTGCAATCCAGCAACATCTGGAGTGCCACAAGTTCTTCATCCATGATGTAAATGTATGATATCTTGCATCCTAACATATACTGATACCTTCTGCCCAGGTGAGGAGAAACTCCTAGCTCCTTTGAATGCTAAGTGACCCAGGCCTGGTACTCTGTAATACACTTTGAGGTGGTTGCCTCAGATGCTGCAGCCTGTGCAGGTCTCATTAAACAAAAACAGCAATAAGAAGGCTTGGGAAAGGAACATTTTTCGACCATTGTTCCTCCACCACCTCCATTGTTCCTCCACCACCTCTTCCATTGAGAGTTCTCGAATGAACGGTCCAACCAGGCATACAAGTTCCAATGAGGAGTGCACTGATGAATCTGTAGTATCATTAAGAATTAAGGTGGTTAAGAATGTTATTTAACCATTGCCTTCTTTTACTGCAGCATATAAGTATTCAAAATAAATCAACGTACACCATATTAACAGGGCCTTGGTGAGGCTCCCCGTTGAGTATACGCCCTTTGTCAAACATGTGCTTGTTGTTTTGTAAGGAAGAAAATACCCCTTCTAATCCTATAAAGGCAACCTTTTGGATTAAACCAGTATGAAGGCTAAGTTTGGAATGGCTGGAACTGCAATGCCAGAACAGCACAAAATATAACCTGTCATTGATGGAGTTGATTTGCTGAAGCCAAGTGTGAGTGCACGTCTCCCCTTATTGATTTTTCTTTTGTCCTAATCAGTGTCATATATCCCATTATCTCCTGATCTATGAACTTGCCTCCAACTTTAGCATGAAAGCATCTATGATTAAGCACCACATTAGTTTTTGGCACAACTTCACGATCTTGTTCACTTAAGTGCAAGTGGACATAGTACCCGACTTCCTGAGTCTGCCTACTGCCATTGAGATGGTTTCTGTGTGTGTGTTTTGATATCTCCAACACCAAATGTCTCATGCAGGAAGTCTTCATTTGTCTCTCTAAAGCATTTGAAGTTATGCAATATGGATGAAAAGTGCTGTAGAACTGTTATTACAATCCATTTGGGCATATCTTGACAGATTTCATAGCTCTGAATTCTCCATCAGTGGTGAAACTCACTGGGACTCCATTAGGGCATCTTGAACATTGACTAATTTTAGTCCTGAAAATGACACATAATTCCATCAGATGGCTCTAAGATCTCTTAGTAATATCAGAGGGCCAGGTGGGTTGGGTGCCAAGCATGACTCATATCCTACAGAATTTTCAGACGTGCTTCTCATTTCCTAACTAAAACGATATTGATTTATTATCACAGCAATACCCCATTTGTCCCTGCCTTGATATTATTAAATATATCTTCAATGACCTATTGCTAAATTTCCACATGTTAAACTTCCACTGGTGGATGATGGTAGTATCACGAATATCACCACCATTATTTCTTTATTTAATCATTTTCATATGTCTCCTTAACGTCTTAAAGGGGCAATACAAGGAAGTAAAATATAACAATTCCATGCACTAGACCATAGTAAAAAAAAAAGTAATTATGCACCCCTTCCCAACAATTAGTTCTCTCATTCCCTAGGTACATTAGCATGATCACCCTTAAAAAGAGCAAAATAACAAGAACCATCAAATTGTGGTTCAGTCATTTAGTTGTGTCCGACTCTTCGTGACCCCATGGACCAGAGCACGCCAGGCACGTCTATCCTCCACTGCCTCCCGCAGTTTGGCCAAACTCATGCTAGTCGCTTCGAGAACACTGTCCAACCATCTCATCCTCTGTTGTCCCCTTCTCCTTGTGCCCTCCATCTTTCCCAACATCAGGGGTTTTTCTAGGGAGTCTTCTCTTCTCATGAGGTGGCCAAAGTACTGGAGCCTCAACTTCAGGATCTGTCCTTCCAGTGAGCACTCGGATGGATAAGTTTGATCTTTTTGCAGTCCATGGGACTCTCAAGAGTCTCCTCCAGCACCATAATTCAAAAGCATTAATTCTTCGGCGATCAGTCTTCTTTATGGTCCAGCTCTCACTTCCATACATTACTACTGGGAAAACCATAGCTTTAACTATACAAACCTTTGTCGGCAAGGTGATGTCTCTGCTTTTTAAGATGCTGTCTAGGTTTGTCATTGCTTTCCTCCCAAGAAGCAGGCGTCTTTTAATTTCGTGACTGCTGTCACCATCTGCAGTGATCATGGAGCCCAAGAAAGTAAAATCACTCAAATAGCAGGATATAACCATCAAATAGCAGGATATAAAATGAACGATCAAATGCCTGAGAGTAGACAAAAGTAAGTTAAGAATATTTGTCAAAACATCCATAACTTTTTGACTTCAAATTAAATACCTTTTTAAAAGAAATACCATCTCCCAACTACTAGATCAGTAAGAACGTTGCGACTTTGATGGTCATGTTGACTTACAGTATTGTATTCAGCTGAACTGTATTCAGCTTCTGAATAGAAACAGATCCTGCACTTGGACAGTTGATCACATTGAGAGGTTGAATAACTTGACTCGTATCCAAACATCCATTGAATGCATGATAGGAAGAGTGCTATAATGCCCATATTCCCTGCCCTCAGTTTCCATGTGTCCCGAATCCCATCTCCCAGCATCCATATATTCAGCTGGAGGTGAGAATGGAGTCTACGTATGAACAGTAGTTGGTGTTCCTGGTTGTGAATAAGGGCCCAAGAGAATACACACATACAACTAATTCTCCACTATGGCTGAGTGTGTGCAAGCCAAGGGGTGGGCACTATCTCAACCCCTATCCTTGCCTGCATGAGAATATTGTTTTATCTTCTGTATGTTGAGCCACCTTGTCTTCACTGAATATGTAAGTTTACATTCAATCTTTTAAGACTAGATCAGGGACAGCTGAAAGGCCCAGAGGTTTTCTGGAATAATGTGTCTATTCCCTACTACCTGGCCATTCTTGGAGGCAGAGGAATTAGCAGGAAGAAGGACCTTCCCTGTTAATAAACAACACAGGGTTTTTCTTCTGGATGTGAAGGACACAGACCATGAGACAAATAGCCCACTTTCGACCCAAGAGGTATGCCTTCCTAAGGTGCCTTTTCCTTTTTAGATATATAATTTTTTATTAAATTTTATTTAAAAAAATTGACAAAACATCCATCTTACATATAATATATAAAAACCACTTGGCCATCTTGGCCTGAGACTTCCCTCCTCCTCAACTAATGGTTTTCCTAATGATACTCTGATATTGCATTTTGTTGTTGTTGTTGTTGTTGTTGTTGTTACCCTTAAATCCAAATCTTAAATACACCATTTAAACATCATATTGATAATAATTGATATCTCTAACCTTACAAAACTTCTTGTAGCCCTACTAACAATGTCAATTGTTTACAATTGTCTCTCAAATACAATGTAAATTTATTCCAGTCTTTCAAAAAGGTCTGGTCCTGCTGGTTCCGAATTTTCCCAGTTAGTTTCGCCAACTCGGCATAGTCCATTATTTTCATCTGCCGCTCTTCTTTCATTGGGGATCTCTTCCTGTTTCCATTTTTGAGCAAATAAGATTCATGCTGCAGTTGTTGCATACAAAAACAATGTTTTATCTTCCTTATGCATTTCTCGACCTACAATACCCAATAGGAAGGCTTCTGGATTCTTTACAAACATATATTTCAACATTTTTTAAAAGTTCATTGTGTATCATTTCCCAGAAAGCCTTCAGTTTCTTACAAACCCACCACATATGATTGAAGGCACCCTCTTTTTCTTTACATTTCCAACACTGATCATTTAGTCTGCACATTTTTGCTAACTTCACTGGTGTTATATACCATCTATACATCATTTTCATTACATTTTCTTTAAGCGAACTGCAAGCTGTAAAATTTATTCCATCTTACCAAAGTTTTCCCCAATCCTCTAATTGTATATTATAACCAATATCCTTTGCCCAATGTATCATAACCGATTTAACTTCCTCATTTTTCACATGCCATTCTAAAAGTAATTTATACATTTTTGACAATATTTTAATTTTAGAACTCAACAAATCTACTTCAAACCTGGATTTTGTATATTCAAATCCATTGTTTTTCTCATCTCTTAAGGTGCCTTTTCCATGCATCTTCAGACACAGGTTGGGAGGTTGGGGTTGCACCCATATTTTCTAAAAGGTCAAACGGGAACTGTACTTTCTGCTCCTTCTTTCTGTATCCATTTTCCAGCTGTGTCTGTATCCACTCCTATTTATTTTACTACCTGCCGAGGTATCTGATCAGCTTTTGAAACGGTTAAGTCCCACAAAAGAACACAATATGGATGGACTGAATTGTCCCTACATTGTACGGGACAGAGATAGTCTCCTTTGGCACCCTCTGGATGTGTGTTTTCTCTTTGGGCTATTGTTGGGTATCTCCGTGCTGGAAGCTTACATTGAGTTTGCTCATTCTGCCATCACTCATAGCTGCTTCACATGCACTGCTTTTGCAGAAGGCTATAAATTGGTTGAAGGGAGGGATGGCTGTATTCTTTATTTCCTCTCAGTAGGAGTCTGTAAATCATACTCAGCAGGTACCTTCCCCGTATTCAGAACACTCTGACATTCTGTTCTATCAATACTGCCATCAATTGAAGATACCTTTTCAGCATGTGTGTGTGTACGTGTGTGTGTGTTTGAGGTAATACTTCAAAATGTGGCTCTTCTATTTAAAGAAAAATGAAAATCTACAGCCAGAGAAATTGATTACCCACATTGCCCCAACACCTTATGCAGAAACTACTGCAACCAAATAAGGATGTTGTTTTTTCTCCAGTTCAGTGTGCAATTCAATCAGCATCACGTTTATCATGGCTTCAGAACGCTGCACCATACATTATCTTAGTACAGTTTTCCAAAAGTGCACTAATCTGAAGGGGAAAATATCGAATTATGTTTTTCGCCTGTTGTAATTACTTCTGAGAGAGGAGGTGTGAACAAAATTGTCTTAATCGTGTTTGTGTCCTTTTGCACTTGAGTAAATCCATGCCATCAAATGCCTGTGAGGATTTATTAGGCAAAATACAAAAGGGATCAGCCTACTTTTACGATGGAAAAGGAAATTATAAAGTACTTACGAGGTGGTCCAAGAATTTCTATGGATTTTTTATAATTATTATTATTATTTAAAATTGTAAACAACAACCATTTCTAGCTGTTTGGAACAAGCAGAAAGCCTGATTCTTGCCGTGCTGCTCAGTGAAAAACCTTTGAGCAGAAAGTCTCTGAAAGTGGCATTATGTTATGACATGGCACACCTTCCTCAGTAACTGTGCAGAGAAACAGATGGCTTCCCCCTTAGTGGAATGTCCTACAGAAATCTTCTGTACAGTCTTCTGTACATCATCACTGGCCATTGGCCATGTCAGCTGATCATTAGGGGAGTTGGAGTCCAACAACATCTGGAGAGATGTAAGTTCTCCAATCCTGCTATAAGGCATCCATAGACATCTGGGGGGGGGAGACAGCTGCCCCCATAGATTCATGGAGGCTTCCATCTTTTTCTCCATACAATTGCCTAATAAGGGGTACCATGTTGTTATTCTTTTGAAATAGAGCCTGAAAGTCCTCATGCCACCTGATGAAAAAAGAGTAACAGTGAGCCATGCCTGAGACAATTTGGAGGCAGTAATTCTTCCAAATATCAGTCACTGCAAACCACAGGAGGGAACAGTGCTCTTCTGCTCAGGTCCCGTTTGTGGGCTTTCCATAGCCATCTGTTTGGCCACTGTGAGAAAAGGATGCTGGACCAAGGTGGGGCATTGGGCTGATTCAGTCTACTCTTCCTTATTTTCTTACGATCAAAGGGTCAGAAACTACTATTTCTCGAGCTGGAATAATAGATGTGAGAATGAAGGTAGGTTAGCTGCTCGGGGCTGTCTTAAGCATATGCGGCACTGGGGTGCAAAGATCCACCAGGCACACACACACACACCAGGTTGCCCAGTCCCAGGTGCACAGGAGGGCAGAGCTGGCTGGCCGCCTCAGCGTCTCGCTGGCTCGGTCGCCCCCGAACTCCTCGCGCAGAGCCACCTGCAGCAGAAGAGCCCGCCACAGTGCTCCAACCGGAAGATGGGCTCTTCCCCGGACTCAACTCTTGGGTCCCAGACTCTCAGCCTGGTGCCCCTGAGAGCCCAGCGCCCGGGTGCTTGCACCCCTAGCGCCTATGGGTAAGACGGCCCTGTAGCTGGTAATCTATATAAATAAAAATGTAAACCCGTTTGTTCAAAATCTAAAATCTCAGAAAGCTTTGAAATTTTGACACAATGTTGCATTCGAATAGGGGAGTGTTTTTATATAATTATCTTCCATAGATGTCACACCTGTGACAGGTAAAAGGCAAAAACATGATTTTTGGCAAAAACAGCACCATCTCCTGGACTTAAAAGCAGCACCTGGGAATTCCAATTCAATGTTTCTGATTTACGAAGTGGGGTCATGTGCGCGGGGGCGGAGCCAGCACTTCTATGCATGGGGGCGGAGCCAGCAGTTTGGGGGGGGATGAAATGAGCCTTTTCTGAGGGAGGAAGAACGGGGGGATTGGGAGAGGGATGGTCTGAGGTGGGACCTTGGAGGGGAAAGTGGGGAAGGAGCCTCTCTGTTGGGGGAGGAGGCAGGTGAGAGTTCAATGGGAGAAGCTGTGGGGGGGGGCAGGCAAAAACGGGGTCTCCTTCCACAACAGGGAGGGAAAGATATTCAAGGGAAATGTCTGAGAGAGGCCCAACTCACGGACCCCCCAACTCTGCATCTGCCAGGGAAGCGGGACTGGTCTGAGGGGGGACCTTGGAGGTGAACGTGGGGAAGGAGCCTCTCTGCTAGGAGAGGAGGCAGGCGGGAGTTCAATAGGAGAAGCTGTGGGGAGGCAGGCAAAAACGGGGTCTCCTTCCAGTACGGGGGGGGGGAGACTGAGAGAAGCCAGGCTGCAGTTCAACAGGAGAAGCTGTGGGGAGGCAGGCAAAAACGGGGTCTCCTTCCAGTACGGGGGGGGGGGGAGACTGAGAGAAGCCAGGCTGCAGTTCAACAGGAGAAGCTGTGGGGAGGCAGGCAAAAATGGGGTCTCCTTCCAATACCGGGGGGGGGGATATTTGAGGGAAATGTCTGACATAGGGGGGAGGGGAGAGGAGGGAAAGGGCCCCTTCCCTCAGGAACCCTTCAACTCTGAATCCAGCAAGGAAGCGGGGCTGCATCCACATAACCACTCTGAGCCACAGCAACGCATGGCTGGGTACAGCTAGTAAGAAAATAAAAATGGTGACCTTGTGGTGTTATATGTAGTTCTGAAAATGCATAAGGTAGCATCATCCTAGGGTAAGGAAGGGGGAAAGTAACATGGGGCTGATGGTTCTGGTAGCAGCCATACACTCATTGACACAGCTAGTTCCTTCCTCAGAGGACCTTTATCAATTAAATGTGAAAGTTACATTTTCAGCCTGAGCCACATTTACTCACAAGTAAAGTCTCCCCGGGCTTATTTCCATGTCAATGTGCTTAGGAATGCAGCATTGCCAAACTGAAACAAACCTTAACTAAATTAAAAGAAAGAAAAGAGTTTCTTGGGAAGATTTTTACACCTAAATTGTTAAATTGGGACATGATCTAGAGAATGTTGAAGCAACTTCCATTATTCTGCATCTGCTGTTATACACCATCTGTATGATGAGAGAGTAAAGAGGATTTATGATTACTGAAATCCATTTCACAGAGTAGCCGTGAGTGCATTTTCCCCCTTGTTCTCTATCCAGATGGGTGGAAAGCTAGTAAAACGCTGAGTTCAAACAAAAATAGCTTTGGAATTCTGGATTTTTAATGTGTGTGTGTGTGTGTGTTTGTGTGTGTGTGTGTGTGTGTGTGTGTGTAAAAGTATAGATAGCTGAATAGATTCTGCTTGATTTCTGTTATGCAATAAAAAAGGATCTACATTTTGCATCTTTTTCAAGAGAACTTGTTTTGTGTGTGTGTGTGTGTGTGTGTGTGTGTGTGTGTGTGTGTCTTTAACCAATTATCTTGAAAAAGATATAAAATGTAAATCCTGTTTAACTGCATAACAGAAATACACCAGAAATTATCAAGTTTACTCAAGGAAGAACCAAGGGCAGCATGATGCCCCCATAAGTGCAGATGCTCACTATCACAATTAATTCTGCATACAGAAATCAGAGGCAATCTTTTCTGAATCATGACTCTTTAGGAGCGAATTAAACTTAGCAGGTCTACTCCAGCTTCTTTTGGTAGACTTCTGGGGAAAAGGGGAGTCGGTTCTACTAAAAACCCAGAGTGGATCTGGATTCTGAGGGCCTCTGTATAGCAGCAGAGCACTAGCCCAGTGTGAGGTTGCAATGGACCTCCCTCTGCATGCTACTTCTGGACCACACCCAGAACCTCATTTGGTAAGCTACAAGTGCCATATGGAGTCCCGAATGGATTGCTTCAGGTCGGCCTGACTCAGTTTGGGATCTAGGATTTGTCCAAACCATATGTTATCAACACTTCTCTTGTGTGGAGATCTATGTATATACATCGCTACATGAGTAATCTCCCTTTTCTCCGTCACTGAAAAGGTAATTGGTAGGGTGGGAACCAGCAAGGCTAGCTCCTGCAGTGCAGTGGTCCCCTCTGCCATCATTCAAAGCATATAAGGGGGCTTATCTGAACCTCCTTCAATTAAAAAACAACAACAATTATTTGTTGTATTTATTTATTGCATTCATTGTGTTTATATCCCACCTTTTTCTCCAAGTTGTTCAAGGTTGAAGACATGGTTCTTGTCCTCTTTTAATCCCCACAAGGTAGGTTAGGCTGAGAGGCAGTGACTGGCCCAAGGTCACCCAGTGAGCTTCAAGGCCAAGTGGGAACCTGAATGCAGTTCCTAGTCCAACACGCCGGCTCTCTTAAAGGGAAACTAACTTTTAAATGGCAGATTAACTTTAAAACTAGCTAAATTTGTTTTGCATTGACTCTAGACTCTGTCTCCTGGTGATACTCATGGAAAAGTGACAAGTTCTTGTTACCTGTGTTATTCGCACCACTCCTGAGATGGTCAGTGGTCCCTCCAGAATTAGGTGGGATGTGTATGGTTGCTTGCATTAATGGAACTCTGCTCACACAAGGTGCTGCCAGCTGATTTTGGCCACTTGACCATCCCACTTTGTTCTGCAGGATCTCCTAACCCTCAGGAGTGGGGTTTGGGGGGGGCTATAATGGGAGAAGAAGGTGGGGGGACGGGACGCTGAACAACCTTTCTTCGGCTCACAAGTCTCAGGTTCCAAACCAATGGCCCTCCCATCTCTCCATTTGCTCTCCCCCTCTCCCTTCTCCTGCTTATTTTATCTTCTCCTGCTTATTTTATCCATGGCAGCTGTCTCTCCATGTTTTCCATTGCCAGCGTATTTTGTTGAAGTACAGAAGACCTAATTTAGACAACTAGGCTAATGGATGTTCAGATAATTGGGGCTTTGCATTTATAGCCTTGTATTTGAAAACCCTCACTCATCTTAAATGAGCACTTTTCATGGGCATGATTAGTGAACCCATCTACAGTGTCCTCTGAGCAAATGTGTCTGGTTTCGCCATCCTCTCAGAGTTGGACTTCACATCCAGTTAATAAACTTTCCCAAAAAGAAAGCTCATAGCTCAGTGGCATTATACATATATATATACCCAAGACAGAGGAAAGAGCCCTTGGAAATTACCGAGTGAGCCTTTCACTTTTGATGTTAGCCTAATTAGACATGAAATGAATGTTTTTCAGCTAATTGACATGCTTTTTAATGCTTGTCTTAATTATCACCTAAGATAACAGTTTAGTTAACATCAAACATCAACCAATGATTTTGTTGTCACTATCTGAAAAAGCCCTAAGCACCACACTCTGGTTAGCACCAAGTTCCTAATGACTTTTTTCCTAATAAGTTTGAGTGTTTTGCTGAGTTCTTCTTCCATGCTCTGTGCAACCCAACCTGGAAAAAGAGATTTCTTCCTTGTCTTTGACACCTCCTTGAAGGCCAACTCTAGTCTGCATCTACGGTTGATACCAAGGGAAATGTGAACACTGATCCTATGATCTCTCCATTTGCTTTGTCCCTCTGTTCCCTCTCCTCCAGTTTGTGGCCCAATCTTCTAGGCAAGTCCCCAAGCCAAGCACACCTGCCAGCATTGCATGACTGGCCCAAGACATTTTGATGCCAGTAGTACTAAACAAGATGGTAACACCCTCTCCCACCCACCACCAGTATTATTACAAGTCAGAAATGGGGAAATGGTGCTTGGGGGGAAGGGAGCTTCCTTTCTTCCCCTCCCCCATAACAGTGAACCAGAACAAAATGAAGCTTCAGTGTTCCAAATTGAAATTTGGCCTTGGACCATGATCTGAATCAGACAGGCTTCAAATCAGTTCAGTTCAGAACAAATTGGGCTGATTTTCAAAGTGTTGAGTTAGGGTCTTGAACTGTGATGAATGCACACCCTGCCCGATATGAGTATTGGTTAACTGCTGTAGTTTATTTATCTGTTTACTAAACAATTTCCATTCCACCTTTCCATTTCCAAAGAAACGTCCCAGGCAGTCCGCGTCAAATAAACAATAAAAAAGCAATCTAAACAAGCAGTCATAAAGCAATCTAAATAAAAAGCATGAAAAGCCGCAGGTAAAACCTTCAACGACAGAGAGGCCTCATACAATATATTCAAGTGGCTGACAGACCAAAAGCTTGCTGGATCAGCATGGTCTTCAAGCAATGTCAGAACAAAAGAGGGGCAAACAAACTTCCACATTGCCATTGTGAAGCACTGGTTTTGGAATCAAACGACTTGCATGGTACTTTGAATGGAAAATGTTTCCTTTCCTTTGTTGAAAAAATGGCTCCACATTCCTTTTGTTGTTGTTTTTTACACAATCCAGTGTGGTAGGTTAGGCTGAGAGTGAGTGACTGCCCCAAGGTCTCCCAGTGAGCTTCATGGCTGAGGTTAATTATTGCTGAATTGTCGTTGATTGCTGTGTTGCTTTTTACAGCTGTGTATGCCACTCTGAATATTTTAAACTTTCAGGGTGTTCAGATAATAAGGGTAAAAATGCTCTTCTCCTGAACCTTCTCCTTACCTGCTTCCTCTGATGTTAGGACCATGAATGAAACATCTTGTTGATTACTTATTTTAATTACCCTGTTTCCATTTATTGAAACTGAAATGTTTCTCTACTCAGGGTTAGGTTTAGTGGGGCTAGTCGAAGCATTGCTAAGTCTGGATCTAATTCTCAAATGTTTCTAAAGATGTACAGTACCCTTGAAACTTGTGAATCCATATATTCATCGAAATGGAATCCAGAACTGGACAAGGGTATACATCAACATACAGATCGTGTCCTCCCTCAAAGAGGGCACGTGTTGTGGTGAGACCTGGAAACCGAAACCCTGTGTTGTGGGTGGGTAAGATTGGACAGCCACAACACCTGATTGGTAGGTCCCTCGATGCTGGGTTTAATTGGGCCAATGGGATGCAGTCCAAATGGATTGAGGGACCTATTTATACCCATGCACATGACCCAGAGCTTCCTCTTTTGGTGTGTACATTCGGAACACCCGCCCACTTCTCCCTACTTTTAGGGCTTGTGCGCTTGACCTTCCTATGCCGTCATGTGTCGTCTGCCATTGGGACAGGGGCATGGCAGGAATTTTCCCCACTTGGCTGATTGGCTGTTGCCATTTGGGTTTTGCCTGCCGCATAGCAAATTGTCACAACTTGTAAGGTTGCGGATAGACTCTGGTTCAGGTGATAGGGATGGGAGAACGCTCTCGCCATCCCTATGTGAAGGGTATTATGTTAAAGGAATCCAGGGACTCAATGGTTTGGTCAACCCTGAGAGGGGTTGTGCCCTTGCCTGAGTCCAGGGGGACATTTGGGTGGCGGACATAGCCTGTTCCCAGCTTTCCGCTTATCCAGGTGTTCACCCTTGGCTGACCTATGCTGGAACCCTGGGTCAGCGCTACCTGCATGGCAGGGAGCTAGTCAAACTCACTTTCTGTAATAAAGTTGTGGCCTAAATTCTGCCAAAAACCAAACTAAAATTTTGAGTCATGTGTGTATTCATTTGGGGGGGGGGGGTTCTGGGTCTGAACACACAACAACAAAATGAGCTTAAACCCATTTGAGTTGTCAGGGTGTTATTCCCTACCAGGAAAAGAAATAGTTTATTTTAAGAGTGTTAGGCTGCTGTTATATATTCCTTTCCATGATGTAAACAAGAAACAGTATTTCTCAAATGAATGCAATTAAAGGTTTAGATTTCTGGCTTGGACACAATTATCTGACTGTACATTTTGCAAGTCTCATTTTTTCTCTGGAAGCAAATGAAATGGGGGGAAAAACTTTCCTCCTCTTGTGCAAATCATCTTTTTCTTTCTTTCTTTTTTCTTTTGGTAGCTCAGTGCAGTTTGCACACAGCTACCTATGATGAATGCATCCAAAACAGCGATCTGCTACGTTAAATATATCTCAACTCAAATCGGAGCTGGAAATGATTTCTGCGAGAAACTCCAATGCTAATGATACAACCTCATGCATCTTAAGCAGCCTGCAGATTATTCAAATAGCCATCCCTCCCAGGTACCCATTCTTGACAAAATAAAATTAGACCAGATGCCCCGACAACTGCATACATTTTAATAGTAAATAAATGAGTCCCCAGTAGTTCTGCTGCTGTTAGCATGGGAGTTGGTTTCCAGCTGCTTGTTTTTGTGCTAACAGCTGAATAAATACGTTTCTGGTGCAATATGATTAGTTGGTAGCTCAAACTTCAGATATATGTCACCTACAGTTGTTTATCTGAAAGCAGATGGGATATAGCTCACCTACTTTCTAGTAACTTTTAAAACTAATCCGTGTGGCGAGTCAATGTCAGAACCACACACATACACAGCCGCACACTCACACACATGCACACTCATGCACACACACTCTCTGAAGAGTAACAAGTAGTGCTTCCAATCCGTCTGCCACAGCACTGACATGGGAGGAAAAAGTCCTCTAACTGAGTACTGTAATCCCTACTGAGCAGGCAGAGGAATTTGATCTCCCCATCTCAGCGCTGAGCACCACAGCACTGAGATCAGGAGATAAAGTTGTGGGGGCTGGCAGGACACTTCCCCTGTCTTGGCAGACTGGATCGGACCCATGGACCATGGGTTTGCCAGCACTCCCTTAGCTACTAAGCTATGTCAACCCGGATAGCATAATGGTTGGGATGTCAAGGCACAAACTCTAGGAACTCAGGTTCTAATTCCACCCAGTTAAGAAGACCCCTTGGGTGACATTAAGCCACGCAATATTTCTCCACCTGACCTGCCTCACAAGGTTGTTGTGAAGAAAACATGTGAAAGCCCTAAAGGAAAGGCAGGTGAATATATAATTGGTGGTAATCATTGGCACTCGCTTCTCAAGGAGAGGCAGCTTCTCGCACCAAGCATCTGGTAGCTGGTTAAAAGAAAAATGTTTTGTTTAGATTTGTAGTAATTCTAATTTACTGAACAGTTAATTTTTAATGTTTTCCACCTTTCAGTTTCTGCATTGTTGGTACACTGTTGTTGTTTTAAAGAACATCGGTACCTTATTGCATGCTCTTTTGTTTTAATTGTGTTTATAATACTTCCTGCGCTGCTGTGAGAGCCGCTCTGTGCTTAGCTTAAAATGTCAAAGCAAACGGAAAAATAAAATCCTGGAAAAAAGCAAAGCAACACTACCAAAAACCCACCTTGCCAAATTGCTTCTTGGCTAGGCCCTGGTCATAAGAGGAGTGGTTTTGGATCAAACCAAAGCCTATCTTGTCTACTCCCTGTGTTCCCCATTGATCAACCCCTTTCTTCTGGAAAGGGCACAAAACGGACATCCTTCTCTTGCTGTTGCTCCCCAACAAATGGTTTTCAGAGGATACTGCTGCCCCCTATTGGAAGTCTAGCGGGAGGAAGCCACAGCTGCCACCAAGGACTTCCCAGTTAGCTTTGAGTTGAAGAGCACTCCCAAGCTGTGAACATAATCCTTGAGCAATCCACTCCAAGACTGGTTGCAACCCTCCATCTTGCTTTTGTTTACTGTATGTCGGGGGGGAGGGGAGGGAGGCAAAATTATTTCCTTTTTTGAAATATGCTTCCCTTTCCTGAGCTTGTTTACATGCATGCAATTTTTTCTCTCTTTCCAAACAGCCGGCTTAATGGATAGCACCAGTTTTATAGCTTGATGATCCTGAACATGACAGCTCACCTGCCTGGGTGTAAATTGAAATGCAAACAATCAGGATGGAAATTATGAATCACTGGATCCATCGTTTACGTACAAGCTGCCTGAAGTCTTAAAAGCAAACACATTTGGCATTGATTTAGACTGTAGCTTCCTGACTCAACGTGCATGAGCATAGGCGAAGGAAATTGTGTTTGAAACTAAGCCCTTCCAAAACGATGGATTGCACTTGGCAAGGGTTTCCTGGGATATTTCAAAAGGAGTGTTTTTATTTTATTTCAACTTTATTTGCAGAAGGTTAGGGGTGACTTTCGCAGAAGACTAGATGCGGCCTAAGGTTTGGCAATTCTATTGTTTAACCTGGTTCATGGTTTTCTGCCCATTCAGGTTAGTGAATGGAAATTTGTCTCTGCACAACAAAGAAGTGTCATTTCGCTTCACATACAAGGAACAAAACGTTAAGTACCTTTTCTTCTCAGCCTACTAAAAATAGATACAGCAGGAAGAAAATGAAAGCACTTTCCAGCCAAACACAAATGCACAGCCAGTGATGCTCTGCAGACAACTGCCTGTTACAGAAGATAGTGGGGAAGAACTTGGACATTAAGACAAGCTATAGACAGTACTTCAGAAGGAAAATCAAACTGTAGCAGATGCCTTTTTAAATTCTTATTTTTCCATACCTGTGACGTGGATTATAGTCAGTAGAATAATACCCATGGCATAAATTAAAACAACAAATTTCCCAGCTTCGCTGTATGTGGTTCTGAGTCAGTGTTATCCTGTATGAGCAGACCATTTATATCTATTCATTTATTTAAAAATATTCTTATACTGATTTTCAATTAAAAATTGCAGAAGTGGTTTGCAAAAATTAAAATGTCCCCTAAGTATGTTAGGGTTGGGGGCAGGGAGGGAGACACACGCGCACACAGAGTAAATAGTTATTTAATAAATTAGTTAATGGAGGGAAAATAGAAAAGCTTTAACCAGCATTTGCAAAGGAATTAGAAATAGTGGCACATGTTCCCAAGGATGCCCCAAAGTGCTGGGATGGAAACAATGACATAAAGGGCTATGGTTCTTGTGATAGCCTCTGCATGGAGATGGAGTTCAATCCCAGAAGGATCAAGCTGATTCAAGCACTTGTCAAGTACCCAAATCTGCCACTTCCTCCTTCCCCACCCTTTGGTCCAAACACCAAACTTTGGATAATGAAGTAGAACAGAGCAGCAGTCGAGTTTAAAGCCCCTAGAACCCTAGCAGAGCATATTTTCCTAGCAGGGACAATACTAGGACCTTGGGCGTAGCTGTCAACTTTCCCCCTTTTTTAAGGCAAATTCCCTTATTCCAAATAGGATTCCTTGCAAGAAAAGGGAAAAGCTGTCAGCTATGACGTTGGGTGTTCTGAGAAATACTGCACTGATGTAAGGAGCACTGTGGCAACCCCAGAACTATGGAAGGTCCTGTGGAACAAAGGGCTCTCTGCCTTCTCTCCATTCCCAGCCCTTAAACAGGAAGAGTTAATCGGAGTGTCTGCCAGCACAAGTCATGCCTGGAGCATAATTGCTTTATGTGAATGATCCAGTTCTCATGGCAAGAAACCACATACACAAACAGCTGGATCTGGTGGCATCACAACATACAAATCCCTAGTAATTTTGTTTCTTTAACTCTGGATATATTACTCTGAAATGCTCAACACAATACAGTGGTACCTCTAGTTACGAACTTAATTCGTTCCGGAGGTCCGTTCTTAACCTGAAACTGTTCTTAACTAGAGGCGTGCTTTCGCTAATGCGGCCTCTTGCTGTGGCTGCGCCTCCAGCACACAATTTCCATTCTCATCCTGGGGCAAAGTTTTCAATTCGAGGTAACTCTTCCAGGTTAGCGGAGTTTGTAACCTGAAGCGTTTGTAACCTGAGGCGTTTGTAACTCGAGGAACCATTGTACTCATATTCCTGTCTACTCAGAATTACTGGTAAGTCCCAATGAGTTCAGAGTTGGATTTACTCCCATGTAAGCATGCTTAAGAATGCCCTACGTGTGTTGTAACTCACAAGGGATAACTCTTCAGTGGTAAGTAATCTTCAATATGCTCTTAGCCATTCTTAAGTAGTGAGTCCTTTTACTGTTCTGTACTACTTTTAATGGGTTAATAACATTTTTATATTGCTGTGTATAGTCCTGGTATTTTGTAAGAAAGTGGTATATAAATATTTTTATAACAAAATTAATAGTTTTCCTTCGGTTTTCCCTATATGTAAAAAAAAAAGGAAGAACGATCACCATACTTACCACTGAACATTGCCCATATATGAATAACCAAGGAGAGATGGAGATGGAGGTTTGAGTCAGAGTTGTGACATAAAGAATCAGATCAAATGCCCATCTTGTCTCATATCTTGTTTCCCACAGTGTCCAAACAAATGCTTCCAGAAAGTCCATGGACATTTATCATATTCCAATTTCTGGAAAACATTTCTTTAAAAATTATTCATTCATTCATTCATTCATTCATTCATTCATCACACACATACTTGCTCCAATGAGATCAGAGTGACTTGGGAAATGCAGTTTGGACAATACTAAAATGCAAGACCAGATCGGAACTTCAGGCAGGCTTCAGAAAACTTCAGCAATTAGAAATTTACTTGCCTCTGGTTTCATCATTTCACAAAAGGCAGATCTGCAAAGCCAGAGACAATGGCCAACAGCCATCTTTTTCTGATCCAGAATGTTCAGTTCCTTTCTCTTAAGAACATGGACTCTGTGTTACTACAGTAAAGATTGTCAGTCAAGAAGGGTGAACTCCTTGAGGACAAACAATGGGGTAGGTTAATAATATTTCACTAGTGTAAACATAGAGCAACCAGGTACAATTTCTCATCCTGTTGCCAGTTTCTAAAACAACACAGCTAGTGACTTAAAGTTGATCTTTTGCTTATGCCCTCGGTCAAATGAGTCCAAAGAAATTACAGATGATTAAAGGTTTTGCCGTTAGATTTATATGAATAGGACGATGGTTTTACTTAAGGCAATACCTGGACAAAATCTTAGATCCCAAGATCAGGTGATGTGTCTCAATGCAACCTAATTGGTGGTGGTTGCTGTTTGATATGCAGAGCTACCCTGGGACGCTTTGAGTTGTAAAAAATCAAACAAGGAAGGAGCACACTGTCTCTCTCTTTCACAAACACAAAACCTAAGGATGATGTGCTCCAGGTGTATGTTTGTGTGTCTTTGGGTGAACATGAACAAAGGGAAAAGACTGCGGGCAAAGTTTCTGGAGAATGGAGCAGGGAAGGAGTGTAAGTAATAGTGGGCTGCCTCTCTAAGGGTTTGAAGTCAACCAGTGACTATGGCTTTCTCTTGCAGTGTTTGTTCCGACAGTGAGTCTCTACCTCTACTCTACCTGTATATGTGTAAATCAACTCAGGGACACGGGTGGTGCTGTGGTCTAAACCACTGAGCCTCTTGGGCTTGCCGACCAGAAGGTCAGCGGTTTGAATCCCCACAACAGGGTGAGCTCTCATTGCTCTGTCCCAGCTCCTGCCAACCTAGCAGTTTGAAAGCCTGCCAGTGCAAGTAGATAAATAGGTACCACTGCGTAAACGGTGTTTCTGTGCACTCTGGTTTCCATCACGGTGTTCCGTTGCACCAGAAGTGGTTTAGTCATGCTGGTTACATGACCCAGAAAGCTGTCTGTGAATAAACACCGGCTCCCTTGGCCTGAAAGCGAGATGGACGCCGCAACCCCATAGTCGCCTTTGACTGGACTTAAGCATCCAGGGGTCCTTTACCCTTACCAAATCAACTCATACTCCAGAATTACACAACCTTCAAGCTCTGGATAAATCAGTTTAGGATCATGGCACAAATGTTGGCACTTTCACAACTGAGCCAATAATGATTTCATTTACTGCTTTATGCACATCTATATTTTGCTTGACACTTTGCTTCCAGATCAAGAAAGCATGGCAGTCTTTGCTCCTTCCCTTATTAGTATACACGCAAATAGGTCTAAGATGAGAGAGGAGATTGGTGGCAATTGCTGTTGATGTCGTAAAAGAACGAATGGCTCAGGCAAGCAGGTGGATTTAGGAACAGTATCCACAGGTGGTAGATTGCCCACACACAGTCTGTGACTTTCCTTTGCCCCTCAGCTTTCCAACATATGCAAATAATCCCATCCATACCAGCAAAGTGGTTCAGGAGGAGAAGCAGCCATAGATGTATGGGACATTATTTGATAAAATAATTGTATCTCTATACAAATAAAGAACTACAGTGCATTTTTCTGTCTCGAAAAGGATTAAGCCGTGGGAGCAATCATATCAACAAGCTGTTTCTTGTAGACATATGGGCTTCCTAAAAAGCTGTCCAATTATGAGAGCTCTGTCAAGTACATTCTACAAATCCAGGTACAAATGGCATCTAGTATGTTCTGGTTGAATGCAGCACTCGTCATAATCTTGGCTTCACGTGAAACCTCATAGTAAAGCACAGTTGCTTAAACCCATGCATTTCCTTATCTTTCTCTTTCAAAAACATGTTTGTTTCCATATTTAGCTACCTCCAAAATTAATTCAACAATGAAATTTCTCAGCTCACATCAGTATCCATGGCATGCTGTGTCTTTCTGTACCTATAGAGAGGATGAGTCATTTGGCTATTCACCAGCCATTTTTCGTAATTATTGCTCTATGCTACCTTACAGATGTTTTTGCAACCGCTGTGGGTTACACCACAGAACCTAGGGCTTGTTGATCAGAAGGTCGGCGGTTCGGATCTCCATGGCAGGGTGAGCTCCCGTTGCTCGGTCCCTGCTCCTGCCAACCTAGCAGTTCAAAAGCATGACAAAGTGCAAGTAGATAAATAGGTACCGCTCCGGCGGGAAGGTAAAAGGTGTTTCCGTGCGCTGCTCTGGTTCACCAGAAGCAGCTTAGTCATGCTGGCCACATGACCCGGAAGCTGTCTGCGGACAAATGCCGGCTCCCTCGGCCTGTAGAGCGAGATGAGCGTCGCAACCCCAGAATCGTCCGCGACTGGGCCTAATGGTCAGGGATCCCTTTACCTTTACCTTACAGATGTCTTTGCAACATGTTGCAGAGGCAGACTTAGGGCAGCTCAAGCAGTTCCCCTGTGATGACTGGCCACCAAGCCAAGAGGGGCGCCACAGGGTGCCACAACTATGATGTAGCACACGTGCAGAAAGGAAGGCAAGAGCCAGGGGGCACTGAAATTTGAAAGACCTAAGTCCACCCCTCCATTCTGGTCTGTCTCTCATCAAAGAGTACTTGCCCCCAACTTGGATCTTGGCATCCAGGAATTCTTATTGTATATACCTACCTTTTATTTTTCCTTGCCAACCCACACTAACAGCATTTGAGTTAAATAATCCCTGTCCTTTTAGATACTTCATAAGAACTATAGCAAATTTCTGAGCAAATGACAAAAGTTTACCCCCTCTTTTTATGTAGTCATCGTGCAGAGACCAATTTAATTGTTTATAACAAAAGTCACTCGAGTGTTAAGAAGCAGAGGTGCTCCTGAGGAATAATCACATCTGGTCTGAAGCTTGATTGGGGAGAGGGACCTTATTCTGTCCTTCCATAAATGACAACTCTGTCTAAACATTTCTAAGATTTATACATGTGAGATTGTTTTAAATTTTTCATAACAAAGGAAGATTGTTTCCAAGGCTCTTACAGTCTTTGGGTGGGGAGGGAGATATATTTCACCACACTGTTATATAGGGCAGGAACAAAGGAGGCTGCCATACACCAAGGCTTTGGTCCATCCAACCTAGCACTGCCAACACTGATGGACAAAGTTTCTCCAAGATTCCAGATGGGAACCAGAAAAAGGTATTTGTGATTAGTTCATAGTTATTCCAGACCAAGGGGTGCAGGGCAAGTTTCTTTATGAGTGGTTGAATCATTGCCCCTGATGTAATGAAGCATTAACAATGCCCTAGATCCAAACCTGTTGTCTTTGTCCATGAAGTTTTCTTGGCAGGGATACTGGAGTGGCTTGCCAGTTCCTTCTCCAGAAGAAAGAAGACTGATCGCTGAAGAATTGATGCTTTTGAATTATGGTGCTGGAGGAGACTCTTGAGAGTCTCGTGGACTGCAAAAAGATCAAACTTATCCATCCTTAAAGAAATCAGCCCTGAGTGCTCACTGGAAGGACAGATCCTGAAGTTGAGGCTCCAGTACTTTGGCTACCTCATGAGAAGAGAAGACTCCCTGGAAAAGACCCTGATGTTGGGAAAGATGGAGGGCACAAGGAGAAGGGGACGACAGAGGATGAGATGGGTGGACAGTGTTCTCGAAGCTACTAACATGAGTTTGGCCAAACTGCGGGAGGCAGTGGAGGATAGGGGTGCCTGGCGTGCTCTGGTCCATGGGGTCACGAAGAGTCGGACACGACTGAACAACAACAAAGATCCAAACCATCAGCCCCTCTCTGCTAGATTTAATAAGCCAAGAGGGGCAAGGGGCAAGAGGGCACATGGCTGAGCATATAGCCACAAGCACCTTGCCCACATCAGATGACGACATAAGATAAAGCTGATTGCACATGACATCACCAACCCTGCAACTGAAACAACTACAGAGTTAAAGTCACTCCAATGATGAGCAACTTTATCCTCAAATTGTGTAGCCAGTTGATCACTGTGGGTCATTGAATTTTTTCAGAGGACAACTCCCCCCCAGTGGAAGTCAGCAGCCCCCAGACTGTTCAAAATAACCCTGCTGGTTGACTACTAGAAGATGCAATGCAAGCTGCAAAATGAGCCTTCTCCACAGGTCACACAGGGTTCAGTCGATTTCAGCATGAGACCACTTACACTCTAGTTTTTGCCTGGCTTGCTTCATAGCCCAATGCCCCCCACCCCGAATACCAAGCAGCTATTCAGGCTCCACAATGCTGCAGAGGATGCTCAGGAGTGAACATGTTAACATCCCACTTCATCTATCCATTCCATTGCGAAACCAGGGCTTCAACAGAATCACCAAGTTTCTCTGATGAAAAATCACCCAGAGGCTTCAGGAACACATCATATTCCATCTGTCTCTGAGGTCAGGCTGTCTGAACGGGTCCAAACCATGACAAGGAAGTGCATTGCACGCACACCCTACCCTCAGTTCATCCCAAATCACTCGAGATAAAGACTACATCAAGGATGTCCAATGATCAATTATATGAGATAATCCCATAGTTGTCATGAAAGCCATGGAATTCTGTGCTAGCTAGCCTCCACATGGATGTTGAAGTCACCCAGAACTATTGTCCTGAGGTTATCCAACACCGCACTAGAGATGACCCTAGCCAGCTTGGTCTGGTTGCTGCTGGGCAACAGAGTAGTCAACAGACCAGCAGCATCTGCAGCCTGTCTCTTTGACCCAAAACCAGCTGCAGGCCCTCTGAACCCATCCCATGCTTAAGAGGTTTTCTGGTAAAGGAGATGGTGCATCTATGGATGATAGCAATGCACACACCCTCAACCCCTGCATTTATCAAATGGAAACCCAGCACAGCTGTCTGCCTGCATGCTTTCGATCAGGGATGGGCCCTCCAAACGTTCCTGGACTATAACTCCCATCATCCCTGGCTATTTGCTATGCTGGCCAAGGCTGTTGGAACCAAGATGCCTTAGCAACATCTGGAGTGCCCAAGCTCCCCATCGCCTGCCTTAGATCAATCACCTCGTTTGTATCCTGACTGGTGGAAAATGTGTCATTGTAGGCATTTATGTCTTTGAATAATACCATTTGAAGAATTTTCTCCCTTCTCCGCAAGCATGGTGCTTGAGCCACAGCCCCTTCTGTTCCTTCCTCGCCCCCTCAGTACTGAGTCACAGTAAGATCCTGTACCCTTTCCTACAAATTGGTTTGTTTTGGCTAGAACTGGGTGGACACATATGTTGCCACCTGCTGCAAGTTCTTAACTCCGCAACAGCTTGGTTTTTGATCTCTGAACAATTTGTTCGGTGGAGAAGGTAGAAGCTGCAGGCAGTGGGGTGCTCTGTGCTCTCGATACTGAGCAACAGTAGGGCTCTTCTTCCCAGATAAATAACTACCAACTGTGGTCTAATACTAGACGTCGATCTTGTACACATAGTAGGTTTTGTATTGGAGATGCTGAAGGATGTTGCTAGTAATTCTTACTTTCTTACCTGCTGCTTTCCATGGATGACTGCCCTGTTGCCCAGACACCATTTTTTTCCCACTGGCTGTCTAAAGGATAGTAGGGGCACATTGCTCAAAGGATGCTGTGCTATAGTAACAGAGGAAGTTTATACCATAACAGATCATTGGTCCATCCTCTTCAGTACAGTGGTACCTTGGTTCTCAAACGTAATTTGTTCCAGGAGTCCATTCCACTCCCGAAATGGTTCGAAAACCAAGCTGCAGCTTCCAATTGGCTGCTGGAGCTTTCTGCACTCAAGTGGAAGCCGCAGAAGCCACATTGGACGTTCGGCTTCCGAAAAACCTTCGCAAACCAGAACACTCACTTCTGGGTTTGTGACGTTCGGGAGCTAAGCTGTTCAGGAACCAAGGTACCACTGTACTTTCCTCACTGATTGGCAGCAATTCTCCATGGTTTCAGACAAGGGACATTCCCAACCCTACCCAGAGGTGTGTCAGGAAGTACTGGGCCTCTGTGTGGTGGACCCTTGAACTCCAAGTGGCACCTTCTTGGTGAAGTATCTTCAGCCACTGAACTGATTCCGCCCACCCAATGCTTAGCCCTTGGATCTTTTGGGATGAGAAGAACAATACAATGGTTTCTGTTCCAGCTGTTTCTTGCTTGAGCAACATTATTTACCAGAGCTCGGGTGTGCTCCTGTATTCTCAGTAATTCTGCAATCCTGAGTTATGGCTTGCTCCACGTTCCTGCCTCCCAATTCACCCTGGCATACTCATTGGCCTAGCTTTATTATTATTTACTTATTTGCTTATATCCTGCTTTTCGCCATCTTGGGACTCAGCTACACAGCTGCAGATAAGAAGAAGAAGAAGAGTTTGGATTTGATATCCTGCTTTTCACTACCCGAAGGAGTCTCAAAGCGGCTAACATTCTCCTTTCCCTTCCTCCCCCACAACAAACACTCTGTGAGGTGAGTGGGGCTGAGAGACTTCAGAGAAGTGCGACTAGCCCAAGGTCACCCAGCAGCTGCATGTGGAGGAGCGGAGACACAAACCCGGTTCCCCAGATAACGAGTCTACCGCTCTTAACCACTACACCACACTGGCTCTCTAAGTGTGTTGTAAAATGCAAATGTGACACTAGATGGCGAAAGCAAGCTATGGCAAATTCAATGGGGTTTTTTCAAACTTTTTTTTTAAAGCATTTTTTTTAATACATGTGTAGATTCCACCTTGGTCTCAAAGTGGCTTACAATGATTAAAATATATAAGTTTATAACATAGATTAAAGGTATCTTAAGCTCAGAGGCTGTGCCTGGCCCAAGGTGGTACCATGAGCTTCATGGCCAAGTGGAGACTGGTCCACCACTTTATTCCATATTCCAGAAAGCAGGCCTATAAGTAAATAAACTGGAGGAAGTTAGCTCTTGTGTCAATGGCTACTAGCCACAATTTCTATGTTCTACTTCCACTGTCAGAGGAAGTGTGCCTCTGAATGCCAGTTGCTTGGAGTCACAAACAGCGAGAGTGCTGTTGTGCTCTGGTCCTGTTTGGAGGCTTCCCACAGGTATCTGGTTGGCCACTGTGAGCACAGGATTCTGGACTAGATGGGCCACTGGACAGATCCAACAGGACTCTTCTTCTGTTCTTAGATTATTAGTTTTATTCATTAAGAGTTTAATGTTTGCTTCCTCCCATCTGGCTTCATGGCAGAATTGGGGGGGGGGGTGTTTGAACCTAACTCTCTCTGGCAGAAGTTGAGCACTCTGCTCACTTCGCTACAGTCGCTCCTTTCATATTCAACTATTTTAACAACCTTCAATATTTTACTTTAGGATCAGACAAGCTTCACTGAATTGCCTTGCCAGATATATGCAATATCTGTTTTTAAAAAAAGAAGAAAAGGGAGACCTGTCTGGGAAATGTAAATTGCAAATCCCAAAGGTAGGCTCTGATATGAAGAATGAGGAAATTGCTTTCTCTATTTTGGCATGACCTTTTCTTCCCCTTGCATGAATTCTATGGGGGGGGGGTTTAAGGGGGGGGAATGAATCTCGTTTTATTTAAACAGGAAGCAACTGAAGCCTGTATGGAGCTCCTGGAAGTATTTAAATATGTATAGAGAAGGCAGTGAAAAGCACAAGGATTTTAAGAACAGGGTCCTGTTCCTTTGCTATGAAATCTAGTCTTCTCCAACCCTGAGGTTTTTTTAATTTAAAAAACCAGTTTATTCATTTATCAGCACACTGTGTCAGTTATGAAGGAGTCTGTAGGACTGTAGGACTTAAAACAGGGGCCATGTAGGTAGTTTCCCTGCTCCCACCTCAGCCATATTAAAAGGATTAACAATAAATGGTCATAAATACAGGTAAATGGCAGATTCTCTTAAAAGTTGCATCGGAGTTATTTAATTCCTTGCCACCAAGTTCTATTCACAACTTTCCCTATTCATGCAGTTATTTGAATCAATAACCATCACAGCAGAAGTTCAGCGTCAGTGGCGAGAAAGTCAATGCTGTTGCTTAACTATATCCTGACTCAACCCATTCGCTGCAGGGTTATCTAAGGAGGTTATGGGAGGAAAGAAGGTGTCCTAAGCCTGAACAAAAAGTAAACCTTAAGTAGTTGTCTGGAAGCTGTTAATGCAGAGGACAACTCCAGTGGGAATGTATCTCCAAAGGGAGGGAGTTGCATATTGGGGTGCAAAGACAAAAAAAAGGCCTTATCTATGCTGTCATAAACTGAATTTTAGCCATTGATGGAACTGCAAACAGGGTCTCCCTAGAGGTCAGGCATGGGTCATCAGGTGTGGGAGAGGCTGTCCTTCAAATACTTGGGCCCCAAGCCATATAGGACTTGTATATCAAGATCAACTGCTTAAATTAGACCAGGTACCAAACAGGCAGGCAGTATAGTTCCCTAAGGATCAGTAGCACATTATTGCATTTAGCGGCACCAATTAATAGCCTGGTAGTTGAATTATTGACCAGCTGCAGCATCCAGACTGTGTTCAACAATAGTCCCATGTGGAGTGTGAAGTTACAAGAGCATGTACTGTACCACTGTGGCCTGAGCATGTATCACTGCTTTAGGAGCACCCCAAGCTATTCTTTCAGGAGACTGCAACTCGGTCCAGAGCAAGCCATTAGCTCATTTCCCGGACCCAGAGACACCCGCCATGAGTGCCCCCATCTTATCAGGATTCTATCTCAGGTTATTGGACCGTCACTGCCTCCAGATTCTGACCCAACATCTCCACAGCCTCTTCTAATTCAAATGGAGAAATAGAGCTGGGTGTCATACACATACTGGTAACATCACACTTGCAACTCCCTGGATGACAGTTCCTAATGGCTTCTTATAGATGTATAAAAAGCATGGAAAACAGGATAGAAGTCTGAAGAACACCCTCCTTTGTAGGGTAACACTTCAGCTATCAAGGGGCTGAACAAGAGCCTCCCGGTGCTTCTCTCTGGTTTCAGTCCTTGAAATAGGAGTGAGACCACCATAATATGATGCCCCCAACTCTCAACCCTCTAAGGCAATCAGGTAGCATGCCATAATCAATCATATCAAAATCTGCAGAGATCAAGCATTCCTTGCTTCTCCACCCAGGTGCCATAGGTGGGGGGCAATTTTCTGGGGGAACTCAGATCATTTCCCCTGAGAAGAGCTTTGGAAAGCTTACCCATATCTAGTTTCTGGATATATTAAAGATTAAATCCCCTCCTTGCCACCAAAAAAGAGCAGAATATTTTAGGAGTTCTTGCTGTGGTTTCTTTTGTGTATCTCATAATAAGCAGAGATGCAGGTTATTCTCCTCATGAATAGTGGTGGTGCACTGTTCCCTACTCGAATGGTGTCCACAATTTCCAGTTTCCAAATACCAAATTCCTTTTGTAAAATTATTTTTATTATGTCAGATGAAAGTGTATAGCATCCTACAGTAAGTGACATGAAGTCCACCCAGTTGCAAAGAGGACTTTCAGTTTTCCTGCTTCCTCCTTCAACCCCTGGTACACCTGCAAAACCTGCACCAGAGGGTCCCCAACCAAATTCACCAAACAGGTAGGTAGGTGTCTGTTCTGCAATTTTGTGCAACAACACCAGTTTCTGCTCCAGCATGTTGGGTTATCCACTGGAAGTGGTGGTGAATGTTTCGTTATTGTTGGTGGTGGTATCAATACCCTTGTAAACTATCCTACCCCAAAAAATAATTCAGGAGGCATTGATGGAGTTATAATGTTTTATCCTCACAACAATCCCCGGGATGTAGGATTAGGCTGAGAAAACTACAACTGATGCAAGGTGAACCACCTAAGCAGAAAAAGTATTTGTGCCCAGCATCTTAAAAAGCAGAGACATCACCTTGTCAACAAAGGTCCATATAGTTAAAGCTATGGTTTTCCCAGTAGTGATGTATGGAAGTGAGAGCTGGACCATAATGAAGGCTGGTCACCAAAGAATTGATGCTTTTGAATTATGGTGCTGGAAGAGACTCTTGAGAGTCCCATGGACTGCAAGAAGATCAAACCTATCCATTCTGAAGGAAATCAGCCCTGAGAGCTCACTGGAAGGACAGATCCTGCAGCTGAGGCTCCAATACTTTGGCCACCTCATGAGAAGAGAAGACTCCCTTGAAAAGACCCCGAGGTTGGGAAAAGATTGAGGGCACAAGGAGAAGGGGACGACAGAGGACAAGATGGTTGGACAGTGCTCTTGAAGCTACCAACATAAGTTTAAACAAACTGTGGGAGGCAGTGGAAGACAGGAGTGCCAGGCGTGCTCTGGTCCATGGGGTCAGACACAACTAAACGACTAAACAACAACAACAATCCAGCATCAAAGTCCAACATGCTATCCATACTATACAACCATCACAACAATCCCACAAAGCAGAATTGGACCTAGAGAGATACCATAGGTTCAAGGTGGACCTTCCAAGCTGAGAAAGGTATTTTATACCCAGGTCTCTGAGATCAAAGTCCAGCATGCTGCCCTCACAATCCTCCTCTTCTCCTATGACAAGGATGGGAACCCCTTTGGTCAACCAGATGTTATTGGACTCCACCTTATCTCAGTCCCATCCAGCATGCCCAGTGGTCAGAGATTATGATAATTGTAGTCCAACAACCTCTGCAGGGCCACAGGTTCCACGTTTTTTCCCTTCAAGAAAGATGAAACTATTTATATAGGATTCAGTTGACAGTGGTAAACAGACGGCACAAATTCTCCAAAAGCTTTCCTTATCTGTGTGCAAATGTTTTCACTAGTAAGCTGTGCTTACCTTTTAAATTTAAACCTGCATTTGGTGATGCCCAAGGTAACTTTAAAAAGGTAAAAGTAAAGGGAGACCCGACCGTTAGGTCCAGTCGCAGACAACTCTGGGGTTGTGGTGCTCATCTCGCTTTACTGGCCCAGGGAGCCGGCGTACAGCTTCCGGGTCATGTGGCCAGCATGACAAAGCCGCTTCTGGCGAAACCAGAGCAGCACACAGAAATGCCGTTTACCTTCCCGACGGAGTGGTACCTATTTATCTACTTGCATTTTGATGTGTTTTCGCACTGCTAGGTTGGCAGGAGCTGGGACCCACAGTGCCACCTGCATCCCTGCTTAAAGTAACTTTATTTCTTACTGAAAGCTCTTTAGTCAGCAACAAGCTATTTTAGATGGATGTGACTCAGTGTAAAACGAGCAGCATGTCTTGAGAGCCCTCCCTGAATATTGCTCCAGGCTAACAGGAATAGTGGATGATATGGAAGTCGGAATTGACAGAGAGACTGTTTGTTTTACATATGGATATTAATTACAGCGCAAAATCAGGCAAGTGACCTGAAAAAAACATTCAAATTAGGAAATAGCCTCTTGGCATGCATTCATGAACTGTGACAAGAATTACAGGGAAATTGCCTGTGTGTGTCCCCCCCCCCCCAGTTTTGTGAGGGCTTTTTTTTTTATTTTGAACGCGAAGGAGAGCATGCTCTCTTGACTGCTTGGCTTTTAAAAGGCAGAGTAAGCTTCACAGAACTACATAATTAAGGGTTAGACATCCCTGCAGAACCTAGGCTAGAAGCGGAACAAGGCAGATTGTCTTGAATTAAGCAGTGATAATGGATTCCACCAGCCCCCGCCAGCCGTTTACTTTTTTTCCTTTGAATTTTCTCAGGACATCAATTATTACTTCCTGTGAAACCATATTTTCTGTTTGATTGGGAAATGATGGCTTTCGATAATTTCCTGGGCTTTGAAGGGAATGGATAAAGCGGCGAAAGGACCTATTACTGTGCAGATTCAGATATTTATCTTCCAATAACATCTCCCAGATCATGTTCCCATGCTGGGGACTGAGAAGCATTGCAGACTCAGCCTGGCAGGTTTTCCCAAACGCATTAAATATAAAATCCTATTCCCACTTGCCTGGGAGTACTCCCCATTGAACTCAGCAGCTTTTACTTCTACATAGACACGTGTCATCATTATTCTTATTCATTCAATTTCTTTACCACCCTTCATCTGAGGATCACAGGGCAGTTACCTAAATGATTGCACTGATATATACATACATATATATATATATATATATATATATATATAGAGAGAGAGAGAGAGAGAGAGAGAGAGAGAGAGAGAGAGAGAGAGAGATTATTGAGTACTGAGTATTGAACCTGATTTGTCTTTAGGGATGTTGGGCAATGTTCCGTGATGCTGTGAGCCACTCTTTGCTGCTCCCAAAGGTAACATAAGGCAGCAAGAGCATGGAAGATGGAGATTTTCCAAATATCACCAGCTGATTGTATTTCACACTGAAGGGCAATGCTGTATTTCAAGACAGTGGAAACACAGAAAGGATGTGCCAGCAGACAGATACAATTGTTATCAGTACTGTAACTGCGTCCAGTTTGGATTTACACTGTGCTGACCAAGGTTCCACTCTTAAGCACATTTTTGCAAGGAATTTCCTCTAATGTGATGCAGTTTTATATGTACTTTCCCTGAATATATATGTATTTTCATCCACTTTTTTATTTATTTTTTGATAGAGAACAACATTTGGAGAAGTGCGAATTCCAAAGAATAGCTGTGTTTCGGTTTATATGTAGTTTCATGAAGTATGCATTCATACTTTCATATTAAAATGCAAATCCCTAACTACTGCCTTCCAAATTCAGCTTCCATTAGTGCAATATGCCCATAGTGCAATATGCCAACACGCCCTTATGGAGTGAAAACTCAAGATCCCGGGAAGAATCTGAGAACAGCGGGACCAGAAGTTCATCAAAGATTGGACTAAATTTACAGATTAGCTGAAAGACAATTGCACACAATTGAATACATTAGTAGGAGGACTGCGAGAAGCTTTGTAGTTTAAATAAAAGGAATGTCATTGTAATATGAATTTTTAGTGAGAAGTTTAAGAATGATAATTTAAGCAGTGATTGATTTGTGAAATACAGATGTTAGAGATGAATGTTAGGGTATCATATGTAGGGTTTGATGGAAGTCAAGGCCATAAATGGTCAAAATGTTAAGATTTGGAAAATAATGTGATGGATTTCAATAGTGTATTGTTATAACATTAATAAAAAAGTATATGGCAAAAAAGAAAAAGAAAACTCAGCATCCAAGCCAGTGTGCTTCCATTAAATCCAACAGCCTGTTTATGCTAGTTGAAAATCTTGACTGTTGCAGTAAATCTTCTTCGCTGTGTGTGTTTTCCTCATTCCTTCAGACATAGCACCAGTTGTACAGCTTGCAAGCAAAACAATTTTTTTAGAAAAAAAAGAGAAAAGCAGCAGGGGGGAAAACAACCTCTTAGCTTTTCTCCCACTCCTGCAGAAGCTACTGTTACTATTCTACTCATCCCGTCCTTTCAGCAAACGACAAACCGCTTGAAGTACAATCAAAAGGCTGCCCACACATGTACTGGCTGACTTGCTTTACATAGACCCAACATACCTCCCCCACATTAGCAGCACCAGAAGCGGCAGCCTCTTCTGAAATGACTAAAAGCAAGACTGAGCCGCTGCATGTAGGATGTGAGATCCAAAGCAGCAATATTTAAAGGAATAGGCTGGGGGAATCTATCTACATTAAAGGAGATCCCCACCTCTTTCCCACCAGAATGCCCTATAGAGTACTGCTGTGATGCATTGCCCCAGGGAGGGCCTGAGTGCACTTCTAGTATCTGTTTAGTGGCAGTCTCAAAATATGCAGTGACTTTTCAGCAATGTTTAGCACAGGCAAGGAGGGGGGAATTAAGTGCACCTATTGAAATGCAAGTGGTGCAATGCTGGAGATCCACATCTGCTGGAATTCTGTAAGCAAATTGGGTATTATGCACCTTGATTCTGATGGAGAATGTGACCATTTGCTATTCTGTCTCAGGCAGGAAATTATCTGGGGACAACCCCAGCTGCCATTATGCTTCATTTTTTTGGCTGTGTCATGCCAGCTCCAAAGCAGAATATTTTACTAAAATCTGCAAATCTGCCACCTCTCCCCACCCCTGCATACAAATATCTCCTGCTTCCTTGTCAAAAATCTTTCTTAGACAAAATAAAAAAAGAATAGGAAAAAGTGTCAAAGATTTGAAAATCAGCCTGGCGCACAGGCACTGCAATCAATGGAGAGCCTTAAGCTATCCAAAATGTGTTTTTTTTAATCACCATTTTAAACCAAATAGATTTGTCAATGGCTACCTCACTCCAGAGTTTTGATGGATTTTATTTGTTGCAGCATAATTGTGAGCAGAGCTCACCGTCTGAAACTTTCAAGGCTAGAATTATCTTTGACCTCCACTCTGAAGGGTGAGGTGGGCAGAGGAAGGGAGGCTCAAACCTTGATTCACAGAATGAAATACAGTTTTAATATCCTTCCAGGAGACAAACCTCTTGGATGATTCTGTATGTGTCTGCACTCAGGTGGTGAGTCATCCTGAAGGCCAGAAGCAGCACAATCATCAGTAAAGGGCATATTTTAACTAAAGGAAGGAAATGGCTCTAATTATCATTAGAACCGCAGAGTACCTAATCGTAATAGCAGCACCGGACAAAGGTCTTCCTGTCGTCTTAAATGTCACGCAAAACAGAGCTCGCATTTGCCGCACGTTGTCAGAGGAGAACAAAATGGTTCTCTGGTTTACCTTTTCTGTCACGTCGTGTCAAACGAAGCAAAGCAGCATGACAGACAACAGACAAAAACAGGTGCGTTGAAAAGTGGGGGTACACACAGACAAGAATCCGACCCGACATGCTCTCATTCTACAATACGGGCACATTTTTAAGGGGTTGCTTAGCACGCCTGCCAAAAGGGGGGGAGGAGAGAGAGAGTGCAGAATGGTGGTTAAGATATTCTAATTGGAAATACTGACTTGAGGGGATTGGTATAAGTAACTTCACATACATCCCATACCATCCAAAGCTTCGAGGTGAAAAACTGGGGTGTGAATCTTCTAAGGCCATACTCCCAACTAAGTTGTATGAACCACGTGAGATTCTGGCCCCACAAAAAAACAATTTCTTCGGGGCGAGATTGCAGCGAGAAATCATGCAAGATTGCAGTGTCCAAAATGGCCGCCGTATTCTCGTGCATTACCGGGACAGTTGAGAGGTATGGCAACCTAGTCAATTGATACAGGCCACATTCACACCAATGCAATTAAAGCGCTATTGTGCCGTTTTAAAAAGTCAGGGCTGCCCCCCCCAAGGAATTCTGGGAGCTGTGTTTTCTTAAGGGTTTTGAGAGTTGTTGGAGACCTCTCCTTTGCCCACAGAGCTACAATTCCCAGAGTTTCCTCTGAAGAAAGTTTGACTGTTAAACCACTTCGAGAATTGTAACTCTGTGCATATGTATATGTGTGTGCATAAGTATGCAATAAATAAACACAATCTCAACATTATAAGGGTGGAGGTGACAACCCAAGTCCACAGCTATTCAACAGCACAATATCCATATATGTAACAATATAAAATTTGCATGCATATTGTGTGCAACCCCTGCTCACCTCACTCATGAACTATTGAATAGTGGGTGGACATAGCAGATGACACAGTGATTCTCCAAGCAGCTCTCTGTATTCTCAGGCTGGAACAGAACTGAACTGAAGGGCTGAGCCAGCCTGCTTATATAGTACTCAGTAACATGCAACAGTAACAACTCTCTCTAGCTACCCAATCCATGAACGGCACTCTCAATCCTTCATTTGCATGTGGACCTGAGTGAGAACTGCAGTCACAGTGGGCAGAGTGAAACTATATACACAACACCCATATTAGCCTAGGGTGAGAACTTCAATACATAACACGAACCCCTCCTATCTCTTTGCCCTTTTCCCATACCTGACCAAACCACCCCTCCCTTTATTTCCCACCCACCTCCTTGCCTATCCTATGCTCATTTTTCTTCAAAAGGAAGGACCTCTCTGAGAGCTTCCTATTTTGCTGAATGTGGTTTGTAGGCCACATTCAACTGAATTTAATTTCCACGGTCACTTAGTTTAATGATTCAGCAACAACAAGCAGAGCCTATTTACATTCTATGCAAACCAGTGCAACGTACGTGTCAAACAAGTCATAACCTTTCATTGTCTCTGCAGTCACTGGTGAAATGAATCAATGGCTACTGATAACATTTACAGTGACACAAAGACAATTGAGTCAAGTGGCTTTCAGTTTAAGCAGATTTAATTGTTTTGTGCGCTGCTCATTATAACTCAGTCTGCCTCAGTTCTAAGGCTTAGTGACTTTGA
The DNA here is from genome assembly GCF_009819535.1 of Lacerta agilis. Lineage (NCBI taxonomy): Eukaryota > Metazoa > Chordata > Lepidosauria > Squamata > Lacertidae > Lacerta > Lacerta agilis. The sequence continues at coordinate 27,877,962 of NC_046314.1, read as the reverse complement.
AATCATTCTATTTTATTAAGCACTACTAAGTAGAAGTGGGGACCATTATATTTAAGAGCCAGTTCTTGGAATTTTGACTTGGTAGCATCTGTACTCCGATGCCCTTTGTGATCACATATTGAGGACCAAACTAGATGTTCAGTAGCTGATGAGAGAACTGGGGGCGATATCCACCTATGCACTTCTGCTAGTTCAAAGACTTTTAGCTGTGTTGTGGAACTTCTCTAGAAATCTATATTGCTATTGCTAATGCATGTATTTTCATGCAAAAAAAAAATGTATCCATAATGTGGCAGAAGTACACATTACTCGGCAAAGGAATTGCATTGCAAAATTTAAAGAATTGCAAATTTCAAAGGATGGATGTGTTTTGGTTGGCATATTGTTTCAGAAAATGACAATTACATAGGTTCATCTTTAAATATGAACTGAGTTGAATTTCAACCCCCCCCCCATCCCTAGTTAGGAGGTATTGAGAACTTTGCCCTTAATGTATAGAACAGGCTCCCTCCAGTTTGCCATCTTTCCTCCTTCTTTCTCATCTTTGTAAGCACCATGGCTTTTTTTCAGTTGGAACTCACCAGAACTCATCTTTGGTACCTCTCAGGTGGGTGCCATTGCCATTATAAGAGAACAAGGGAGGCGTTCATGGTGAGTTCCGGCACCTCTTTTTCTAGACAAATAGCACTGGTAAACACATTAAGGGGAAGGGCAATGGCTCAATAGCGGAGCACATGTTTTGTCCATAAAGGGTTCCAGGTTCAGTTCCTGACATCTCCTGTGCAAATGTTTCCTGGGAGGTGGTCTGGGAAAGACTTCTGCCCGAGACATTGTCAAACAACCGCCAAGTAACCCTTAGCCAAATAATGCTCCAGGTCAGTAGAAGGCTATTTCTATATCACTCGAAGGCTTTCATAATCCCTAGAATCTGTAAGATCTACCGTTAGCTATCCTTACTTTACCTCCCCCCCTATCATTTCCCTTGTGGGAGGTGGGAAATGGTAAGGGGTTTAAATTGGGTGCTAATATAGTCAGCATCACATCTTAGATGACGATCCACATAAATTAGTAGACAACAACAGGCAGGGGCATAGCAAGGGGGCGGGGGGCGGGTAGCGCCCTGGGGGTGTGACACTCGGGGCGGGGCCCCGCCCCTGCAATCCCCGCCTCCAGCCAGTGGTGAAAAAAGCCGCTGAAAGAGGGGGCTTTCTCAGTTTCAGCGGCTTTTTTCACCACTCCGCTCCCTGAGGCGGCGGGAAATGGAGAGGGGTGGGCCAGCTGACCCGGGTGGAGGCATCGCTCTGTGCGCATGCGTCATGACGTCATGCGCACGGAGCAACGCCCCGCCCCCAGGGGTGCCACTTGGCTTGCCGCCCCCGGCAGCCCAGCGGCTAGCTATGCCCCTGACAACAGGAACCCTTTCCATCTTGCGGGAAATGTGAAGTCCCTCATTTTGATAAGGCTATACAGAGCAGAACACTTTCTAGCAGAACGCTATACAAAGAAACACCAACAGAAGAAGCAAGACACATTGTATGCTGAAGGATCAATGAAAGGCATGCACCCATGTGTTTCAATTTGCACTTCCTGGGGCCATTCTGAGAACATTCATTAAGCAAGAGTGCCCTCGAGGCTATTAGTCTACTATATCCATACCTGAACTTTCATTTTTCCCCCAATTATATTTTCTTGTTTCTTTCTCACTTAAGTTATGGAAGCAATAATTTGCTTTAATACACAGCTGCTACTCGACACGAGGGGAATTTGGGTCAGTTCCCCAAGACACCGAACATAGATTAGGGAGCATAGGGGCCAACTCCTAGGGGTCGTGGGGGCTTTGCCCCCGCAATAAAATATTTAAGGCCTCCCACCAAAGTTGATGGGCATTGCCATTCAAATGGTGTGTGTGCACCGTGCCATGTGATCGGTTATGTGAGGCGGGGCTTACCTGGGGCCCCACAATATGTTAGTCAAGTTAGCACCTCTGTTATGGAGAGTAACAGTAACATCTTAGATCATGAATGCTTAGACATTTTGTTTCTGACCTCACCATGGTATTTGTTCACTTCTGTTGTTCTTTGTCGTAGAGGTTTTACTTAAAAGTGCCATAGTTGGATGCACATGCTCTAGAAATGTACTCAAACAAAAGTTGATAGTTTGGGTTGCTTTTAAAGGCTGGAGTTATACGGTACTTTGGGAGAAGGGAGAAATAAAAAGGGGAGTATATTGCTGATCTAGTTACTTAGCAACTACAGTATGATAGTCAAGAAGCTCAAAGCACCCTCTTTTTAAGGTGGGCCGACAAATCACTGAGGTGATGGTGGATGTGTTATTAACTGTTTACAGCTCTGTTGGTCTCATGTCTGACCTATACCCTTTTGTGGAAACACTGAGATTATAAAAATAAAAACAGGCAAAGATCTGGAAAAAAACATACCAAAGGTTTGTTGTTTACCAGATTATCCTTCAGAACAAATAGAGATGTCAGTGACACTCACTATGCTTGGGCCTAGAAACAAGCATGGATTTACACTGCTTTCCTCAAAAAGAAGAAGAAAGGACTAGGATCCCCCCAAATTATTTTCCAGTTGAGATTAAACCTAGAGATGGAGAAGATTTATTGATGTCAAAGTGACTCCTTTGCAGACGGAGGTGAGGGAGCGGGGGCTGCTAAATGCCCCCAATCTCTAGCGGCAAATCATAGACAGCTCATTTATCTAATAGGGTGACAAAGAGAGGGCAAGCCCCCAGATGCATGCAAGAGTAAGCCCAACCCCATATGTTTTATTTGAAATCTACTATACATTTTGGAAAGTTGTCTGTCTATTATTTCTGGACTTCTTAACATATTGTAGCCAGACTTTGCACAATGGTTTACTTGTTTATTTATTATTGCATTTACACACACCCCCACCTGATTCTCCAGGGAGCTCAAGGTGGCATACATAGTTGTCCCCCTTGTCATTTAATCCCCACAACAACCCTGCGAGGCAGGTTAGGCTGAGAGGCAGTGGCTGGCTCAATGTCACGCCAAGTAAGGATTCAAACCCTGGTCTCTCAGGTGATAGTTTGACACTCTCACATATCTCTCTCTCTCTCTCTCCGCACACACACACACACACACACACACACACACACACACACTCACATGATTTTTGGTCTGCTTTAAAACAACAACAACAACAACAACAAATGATTAATGTGGAACAGGGTAGAATGGGCATATGAAAGCAACAGATATATCCCTCTCCATTATTTTGGGATGCAGATGACAGTTTCAGGATGGATGGGTGATGGGTTAGGTCTTTTAATTCAGGGTGCCTCAGAAATCAGACAAGCTCCACACCCCCAACCTTAACCCTATGATGATCAGGAAGACAATTGTCTTATGTCTGAGCCAATCTGACATGAGCCAAGGGAAGCTCGCCTATCACTAAAAATAAGCAACACCTATGTATTATGTCTCGGGCTTTAGCCCAACACGATTCAAGTTTCCCTCATGCAATGACAGAAGTTAGATTCTTGTACACAGAGATGGTATAACAGATACAGATTCTAGCTCTATATTTGAATTGCAGTTGCCTTCTCCAGCTGTGCTGGCTGAGGCTGGTGGGAGTGGTAGTTTGCAGCATCTGGGGGTCACTGGGTTGGGGAAGGCTAACTGTCAGCCACCATCTGAAAGTCTGTCCTCAGCAAACTGCAAAGCCAATGAGGGTGATTATGGTGATGCAACTATACATTTCCGTTCCTAACATCCCACAGCCAGGAAGTGTCCTAAAATAAATCTGGGTAGGTGTTTTGCAAGTAATTTCTAGACATCACTGGCAAAAAAAAAAAAAGTGGGTGTTTGCAAGTCATTTCTAGAAACTCTTGGCAAACAAGTGGCATTATACAACCATTTGCATCATCTCCATCAGACCTTGAGGGTTTACTTCTATTTCTTATATAGTATTATTCATACATCGCACTTGGGAAATAGCCAGATTTACTGCAGCAAAATTGACGTTTCAATTATTTTCCCCATTTTGTTAAAAAAAAAATTATGCTAGCTGTGAGTCTGAAAAAGATGCTGTTTGGGTTGTGGGAGGTTTCCCCCCTTTTTTAAAAAAAGAGATTGTACTTGCGGGAAAGGGCAAGCTTTGCGTTACGGCAAACCATTTAAAAGAATGTGAAGATTGCAATCTTAACTCTGTGCCCACTTAACCTAGAAGTAAGTTCCACTGAGCTCTGTGGGATGAGATGTGTCTGGGACTCCACTGTGAGAAAATCTATCTTGTTTCCCTTTAGGAAACTTCCCACCCCCACCCCCCAGCATATATGTTAGCTAAATCATTGTTTTAAATAGTATTCTGAACACAATCACTTCAAGACGTGGTGCCCCCTCTGCATGTTGCAGACTCCAAATCCTACCATCCCCGACTACTGTCCATGCTAGCTGGAGCTGATGGAAGATGTAGTCGTAAACAACTGGAGGTCACCATGTTAACAAAGACTATATAGTCGCGTTGTTATGTTTTAATCAAATACATGTGTCCTCCTTCAAAGTGGTGCCACTCAACCCATACAAGTATGTAGTTTCTTATGGTTTCTTATATGTGTTCCCAGTTGTCTGGAGTCTGGGATGCTGCACCTCAGTGATGCTTGCTGATGTGATCTAGCACTGAATCTTAAATTTATAGTGTAGACAAAGCATGTGCTTGTGAATGTCCAAGAACAGGGACATTTCTCTAAATAAGCATATCAGCTAACAAAATTTTTGGGATATATTATTATACACACCATGGGTGTACCCAGGGGGGCAGGGGGGCAGCTGCCCCCCCCCTTAGAAGCAAAAAAAAAATTAAATGGTTATCGGCAGCCTAAAAGGAAAAGAAAGCTCTCCTAAAAACTACTGGTCTTTCTCCCCCTCCCAAAATCTCAATAACAATTGAGCTCTTGGCTGACACTGTGTGTGTGTGTGTGTGTGTGTGTGTGTGTGTGTGTTGTGCTGGCTGATTGTTGCAAGGGAGCTTTGGAAACTGAGTTCCCTTGCATGGTGAGTAGTTTCTTTGTGAGGGCTGAGGATCCAGGGAAACTGAGTTTTTCAGCCATTTGGGTCTTCCTGTTTGGGGGGTAAAGTTTTTCTGTTTTTTGAAGCTGTTTTTGTTTGCTGTTTACATACTGTGGTCAGTAATCTAAAAAGGAACCTAACCCCTAAAAAACAGGGCATTCCTCATCCCCCAAAAAGGTCAACAACTTTGAACTGAACCCCCCAAAATGGGGGTAGATCACTGCTGAAAGTAGATCACAGTCTCTTGGGAGTTGGCCACCCCTGGTATAAGACATGTAACTAGAATAAAAATAAAAAAATTCAAGCAAATAATTGTAATAGCTACCGTAACAAAGCACTGCTATAATTATATATAATTTTCCTTAAAAATTGGTTTCATTCACCTCTCCATGTTGAAATGTCACAACCTGAATGACCATGGCTCCCCCCCCCCCCCAGTTTTGATCCTGGGTACGCCCCTGATACACGCACACACACACACCCCAAGAGTCGCAAGACTGAAAGGTTAATAGCGGCTTCATGTTTGCACAAAATAGTCTCCAATCAGATTCAATTACTTTTATTTTCAGATATATGAGCAACAGGTGCTGATGAATGAAATGTTTGGTATAATGCCACTAAAGCCAGCCACTTTTGATTTCACTCAAAACACAATCCATTGGGTGGGATGTCTGGGTGTAGGTGTGTTTTTAAGGTTCAAACCCTGTAAACACCTAGGAGTAAGTGCCATCGAATTCAACTGGACCTACTTCTGAGCAGACACACAACAGATTGCACTGTATTTTTTATCAGTAAATTTCCACTGAAACCTATCATCAGGCCGTGTAAAAAAACCACAGCAATCAATAAGAAATCAAGACGATTACACAAAAACAAACCACGCAAACTGCTTGACACTTCCAAAAACATATCACAAATTAAATCTTATAAATGGTTTTCATTTTAGGGACTCTTTCCTCTAGGAGGGGAGAGGCTGTTCTTATTTTTGATGTATAGCCAGCTCAAAGGTCATAGTATCAGTTAGTTCTATATCAGAATCTAGATGTTGTCAGTGTCAACTGGCTCGTTCTCTTTCTATTAGTTCATTACATTTCCTTGGTAGTGTGAGGTATTGGAGAGTCCACAACCTCCCAAGGGAGACCACTCCACTGTGAGTCACCTTTCTTACTGTCAGAAAGTTTTTCCTGGTGTTTAGTCGGAATCTCCTTTCTTGTAACTTGAAGCCACTGGTTCGAGTCCTACCTGCCAGAGCAGGAGAAAACAAGCCTGTTCCCTCTTCCATGCAACAGCCCTTGAGATATTTGAAGATGTCTATCTCCTCTCAGTCTCCTCTTTTCCAGGCTAAACATACCCAGCTCCACATGTTTATATATGTATATATTCTAATATTTCCATTACATAACTCAAGAAGAGGCAGTGCTCAAAGAATTTCCAGTCTATGAGATTCAAATCAGTATGACAAAAGCAGCCTCTTCCCTCTGCATGGCAGCAGGGAGGCAAGGACATGACAAATGAAGTATGTTGCTCCACAAAGGTCATACAGACACATAAACACCCCAAATCAGAATATGTGGGTAGGATAATCTGCCAAGACATAATAACTGCCTGCTGCTTATTGCACTGTTAGGAAGTCAGGGTCATCCCTTCTGATTTCAAGTGTAACAAAGGACAGAATTTAACCAGCCATTACTAAGAGTCTGAATTATGGATATTATATAGATATCTGACAATCCCAAAACGTAGAAAGTTCCATCCTGACTATGAGAGTTCAAAGGGACTTCTGGAGTGTGTTTGGCAATTGCTTTTACTGTTGATATCCCGCCACGACCTTCAGGGCTAGCCCTTTCCAATTTATCTCAATAGATTCAATTTCTGACAGTAAAATTCAAAGACAGCTCTATCCTCTTCTATGTGATTCTAGCATTATCCCGAGCCATTGTTGTGTATACTATTATTTCCTTTTGTGCCGCACATCATGGTTCCCAGCAAATTTGCCACGCAGCTCCATAGAAATCGCAGGCGAGTTATTCAAGGCATGAATTTGCCTTGACGGTCCTTTAATGGGAAAGCCACATGACTGCTATACTCTTGTGCCTTCCTGAGCGGTGACTCATCTCTCTTTGTTTTAGAAATAGGGGTCGGAACAAAGCACAGGGAAGGTGTGGACTGAGCAGGATTGGGGGGGGGGGAGAGAGAGAGATAGACCAAGCAAACGCAGAGCGTGTCAAATAGTTGAAAAGCTCTGTTTCATCAGAACAAGCATTTCAACAAACTGCAAATGAATGAGGATGGGGAAGCCATGCTTTCAGCATTAAATCAGCCTATTCACTTAGCAGCAGTTGATAACTGATTTGCCCATCTGCCCGAGAGAACCAGATGTTTTCCATCCGTGTCTTGATTACTCTTATTTTCATAATCAACTTTAGTTCCTAGTAAAAACAGCTTTTGGGAAACCCTGCTCTCTCTTTTTTTGCCTCACGTTGCATGCCTCTTGACCCGTCAAAATTATAGATTGGTTTATCAAACCATCTTATGTATATAGATATATACTTCCTTTGATGGTACAAACTGCATTCCAGAGTAAAATAATAATAATCCCCACATCCCTTTGAGCAATGACACCACAAGCCTTCCTGGGGCAAGCCAGTGGCATGCTCTGTCTATAATTTGAGCCTCCATATGCTGACATTGAAATAATTAGCTCCTGCTTCCCCCCATGGATTTGATGGTAATGAATGGCTTTGAGCTCTCTATTTGATTCACTAATTACTTTCAGAAATGCCATTCCGATGTCCACTCCACTCCCTGAACAATAATTTCCATTCATGTAAACAAAGCCTTAGTCACATGGGCTGGAATCCTAGAAAATGATGTGCACACCTGAATTACGAGCACATGCATAGCCTAGTCTTTGAAGATTTCATCCACTTGCATAGATGAAGCGGCGAAAGGAACGCTAACCTGAAAAGTGACCTGCCCATTTGGCAGGGCAAGCAGAAGCTGTACTAAAAATTTCAAGAACGGTTTTGAGCACGAGCGTTGTATCCTCTTGCCTGAGTTCTTAGCTTTCCAAGTTGGCAGGTATACCTTTTAGATTTGACCATATGACTCACTGACTACAACCAAAGGAAATGTAACAAGTCAAATGGTGAAATGCAAAATTTGTATCCCAAGCAAATTCCCTATCCTTATCCTATCCCTGCAACTGTAATTTGTTTGGGTAACACATATCATCATCATCATCATCATCATCATGGATTCTCAAGGGACAGGTGGTGTATGCAGCCTAATTCCCGCAAACATTCCTACATGTCTCTATCTATCTATCTATCTATCTATCTATCTATCTATCTATCTATACCAGGGATGTCCAACTCCCAAGAGACTGCAATCTACTCACAGAATTAAAAAAAAACTGGCAGTGTTCTACCCCGTTTTTTGGGGGGGGGGTTCAGGTCAAAGTTGTTGAGCTTTTCTTGGAGAGGAAAATGTCAAATTTTATTAAAGGGGAAAGGGGGAAAGTCACTCGCCAAAAGATCGCTAAGGAGGCAATCTGCCTCACAGTGAAAACTCCATCTTTCATTCTAGTGATCATGTGTTAATGGAAGATGGGGCGAGGGGGTGGGGCTGGATACTCTTATGCCACCGCAAAGGAAAAGGAGCCCGCGATCAACTGCGGTCTACTGGAACCCCTCAGTGATTGACCAGTCGATCACAATCGACCAGTTGGACATCCCTGATATATACAGTGGAACCTCGGAAGCAAACACCTGTAAACTCGAACATTTTGGCTGCTGAGTGATTGAAAACCAGAAGTGATTGTTCCAGTTTTCGAATGAATTTCACAAGCCTAATGTCCAGCGCAGTTTCTGATTGGCTGCAGGAGCCACGCCTTGGAATTCAAACGTTTTGGAAGTTGAACGGACTTCCAGAACAAATTCCGTTCAGCTTCCAAGGTACTGGTACATCTGTATGTCAACGAGGGATTGATTATGCAGAATAGGGCTTACCTCCCCCCCCCCCCATTTTTTATTCAAGTTGTCACCCCTGAACTGGGGAAAGCTGTCTCTGTTTCCACCGTGGTGGAAACCTCCTTCCCTCAAAGGTTTCAAAGCCACCTCCACATATCACCCCAATTATGCCCTTATTTCTCAGACAACAAAAATACCCCTCTTTAACTGGCTTTAGACAAACTGCAATCAGTTTCAGCTGCTTGCAGCAAAGTGGAATTTCTAGAGCAGCAATGTACTTCCTCCCTCCTCAGGCAAGACCTTAGGGGATGATGTCAGAATACTGTAATGTCCTTGTTCCTAAGTGATAGTAAGGATGTCAAAATATACATGCAGTCACTGGGTAAAAGTATACCGAGATAGCTCTATACCCACAGGGAACTCAAGGGCATACCGACTATAATCTTGTTACAATTACACTGTAGAGAGGAATGTATTCCAAAAAAAAGCCTTTACAGTCATAAATCAAAATACCTTTGCATAAACATATCTAAATTCATTACATATTGCTGAGAGAATGCCCTATATATTTCTGCCTTGAATGGACTGCGATTGTATTTTGACAGCAATGCAATTTGTATGGCACCTTTTATTAAAGGGCTCATACAGTATTTTATTCACTCGAAACCATACTTCTCTCCTGTTCATTCTTCTAAATAATGCAAACCTGAGACATTTTTTGCACCTGCAGCAAATAAATAAATAAATAAGGGCACATTCTTCTCAGGGCTGATTTTGATCCTTTTAATACACACACACACACACACACACACACACACACAAACAAACAACAACAACAACAACAAAGACAAATGTTGGAGGTGGAGAAATTGTACCCCATTAGAACCTTAATGGGGAAAGGAAGCACAAATGACTGCTGGTTCCACTCTCATCATTTATCTGGGAAATCCAAAGTGGTTCAAAATCAGAAGTTAAAACCAAAACATAAAAAATAATTATCAGTATGAATCTTGTTCCAGGAATCTTTCATTTGAAGAAGAGGAGGAGGAGGAGGAGGAGGAGGAGGAGGAGGAGGAGGAGGAGGAGGAGGAGGAGTTTGGATTTGATATCCCGCTTTTCACTACCCGAAGGAGTCTCAAAGCGGCTAACATTCTCCTTTCCCTTCCTCTCCCACAACAAACACTCTGTGAGGTGAGTGGGGCTGAGAGACTTCAGAGGAGCGGAGACGCGAACCTGGTTCCCCAGATTACGAGTCTACAAGATGAGCCCTGCTGAATAAAAAACAACAACCCCCAAACCCATCAAGTCCAGCACTCTGTTCCTACGGAGGCCAGTGCAGGGTTTTCAGATACAGCTTGCATTTATGCTGAATATAAATGCCTTCATAAGATTCAGAATAACTGAGGTTTCAAAGATTTTATTTAAAGTGTCAATCCTCCATTCTTCTTGTCTGCCGTTGAATATTCTACGTATTTTTAGACATTTGATACAATCTGTGTATCAATCTAAGTCTTTGATGCGCATGTATTAAATGTGGGGACCTTGGAACATATTTCCATGCTTGGAGGGAATGCAAAAATCATTTCTATGTTTTTGGACCAGGTTCTTTGATATCATCTCTAAAATCGTTAAACAACCTCTCCCACCAAACCCAGCCTTAGCCCTGCTTTCACTAAACCCAGATTCCAATCATACTATCCAGCATAAAGATTTAATTCTTTTTTTTTTTTCTACTGGCAGCCACATGTCACTGGAAATCCCCGGTGGAGCTGCCTCTTGAGACATGGTTCAATAATATTTGGGATGCAGCTAGTCCAGAACAAACTGGTCTTAAATGAGTTGCAAATGGGATTATAAAGGAAAATACCTTTGATGAAACCCAGTCTCCCTTTTCTTCATCCCTTTTCCTCACAAACCTGCCTGTGGAGAATTTATATGGACTGCCAATGTTTTAAGACCACGTAAAATGGGCTTAGTACTATGTTCTTTCCTTTGCTATGACTATTGTATAATAAATATTTTTTTTAAAAAAAAATTTAAAGATTTGTTTAGATTCATGCATGCTAAAATTCTTTTATGGTATGACTGAATATTGTCCTTCAGAATCATTTTATTAGCGTCCATTATGTTTGTTTAAAGCTCCTGAAGAAGGAATATTGTACTCTGAAACGGCGGCCCAACTGAGAATGGAACTGGGTCTACCATCCAGTGTGGTGTAGTGGTTAAGAGCGGTAGACTCGTTATCTGGGGAACCGGGTTCGCGTCTCCACTCCTCCACATGCAGCTGCTGGGTGACCTTGGGCTAGTCACATGTCGGGGTTTGGGTGCTGGAGCTCCTCGTGCACGGCCTTGGACTGGTTATGCACGAGGTACCAGTTGCGGGGAAAGCGGCCAGCGTTCCGCGTGCTTTTGAGCACGGTCGCCGGCCAAGTCTCACAGTCTGAAGGATGATGAGTAAGCCAATTGAAGACTCTGATGGTGTGTGAGTTCCTAATTGCCTTCTTTAATGAAAAGTTGCCTCGTGAAATAAAATATATACCCTGACTCTGAATAGACGGACCAGTTTAAAGAAATTAAATTTTTTACTTTACTCCCCCCTTTAACCCCAAAGGAAGACAGACACCGGTTGTATCTTTAGTGGCTTCGGCAGAACCCGCGTAGGCTCGTCCCCTAAGCTAAGTTCTCCTAAGCTTAAAGACCCTGCGCGCCCAATCTTCCGCGAGGCTAACTAAATAAACTAAAACCGAAATATCTTCCGCGGGCCTAACCCTAGGCTAACCTAAAAGAACCTATCTAAAACTAAAACCGAATAATCTTCCGCGATCTAACTCTAACTAAAGAAAAACCCATCCAACCCATCCAGCCCGCTCCTAGTCCCTTAAACTAAACTTGACTTCAACTAAAACCCAACTAAAAGAACATAAGAAGAACGACGACGACGACGACGTGCCTAAACCCAAACTGAACGTGCCTAAGCGGGGTGCCTCTGCCTTTTATTAGGGAACAAACGTGACATCATCATTAATGCCTCAACCAATAAAATCACTGTTGCTGCCCTCCAAAAAGGCGGGAAGCAAGTTTAACGCTCATTAACAACTTTGAACATGACCGGAACTATAAAATAAAGGCGGATTAATCTCATAAGTGAACCACACTATTCATTCATGCTTTCACTTTCGCTTTTGCGCGCAATTATACCAAAAGTAGACCTCGAAAAACTCACAAAATAACCAAATAAATGTGAATCCATGGCGGATCCGTGAAACGTATTCCGACATATCATCTTTCTTTTTTTGTTTTAAATTAAATTATTTTTGATTTAGTTATATAAAAAAAGAAGGTTAGAGATATCATAAGCATTTATCTAACACAAACATTACCATTTGTTTTGATATAAGCCTTGACATGAAAAGGCAAACGTCGACAATGCCGACAGTGTCCACGCCAAAGTCTACATCAAGACTGTGATATAAACACCAGCAATACCATCATCATCCATCCCTTTCATAGGAGGAAATACTTGTACAATAATGTAGCAATAAAGTCATGAAAATAACAAACCACTAGCCGAACATAAAAAGTGATCGATCCGATACACTGTAAACCTTTTAGGCATATATAAATACTTCAATATGTAGTTAACACAACAAATCACCTCATAAGCATATATACTTTCGTGTGCAGCGTAAAACAACAAATCACTCCCCAAACACAAGAGAGGACCTGATGCAGGTCCAAAATTAAAAATAACGGATAACGACTGCCCAAACATAAGAGAGGTCCCGATCCGGGACCCAAAATTAAAATATAACTAGAGCTGGGGCTACATAGCCTACCCAGACCCCTCCCCCATTTTTTTTAATTTTTATTTGGAAAACTGAGGAAAATGGATAAGGTAACGGAAAAGGGTTGTGGCTCTGAGGCTACAGAATCGAGGGAACTTTAGATTCTGGACTTACCACAGCGACCACAGGTAACGGGGAACTAGGGTCCGATTCCAGAGAGGGGATTTAAGCCACCTAAGTAACGGCTTTCCAGCCGTGAGAAAGGATTTAAACCACCCAAGTAAAGGTCTCCCAGCCAAGAGAAAGGATTTAAGCCATCTACGCAAGGGTTTCCAGCGAAACGAGATGGGATTTAAACCAGCTACATAAGGGTCTCCCATGAACAGCAGGAAACAAGGTGAAGGGAAAAGCTGGGAACCTGGTTTACTGCCAAGGGTAGCATATAGAGGGGGATTTTTTCAAAGAAAAAGGGGTACCAAGAGGGTAGGACGCCACCAGACTTGACATATATATCTTGAACAAATCCGAGAATGACCAATTCTTTGACCAAAGGAAATCATTTCAAATAAAGTATATAAATGTTACCACATTTTGAATTACAACTTTTGCAAGCACAACGAGGAGATTTAGGATCATTGAAATAAAACATATACGCATGAATATGTCTATGACTAGAACTGCACAAAGACAATGTTTTTGACCTTACATAAACATTTCCATATCATCAAAATTGTGACGCTCTAAATGGAAACCATTTCAGAAAAGTTTTGTATATATAAATATCCATATCATTAACTATCAAGCTATAAGGAAAACACATGTAACATGCGAGGCGGATATTTCAAGAAGCATACAAAGGTAAATATGCAATTTTTACAAGTACAATATAAAGTACAAGACAGGTTTAGAACTGCAAAATGGTGTTGGAGAGGAGGATGAAGACGATGAATGAGTTGCCGGTCATCTTCTTCTCCGACTACACATGACCATGTAGAAGAAATAGTCCTGGAACTCAGGAAAAGTTCATGGAGCTCAGGAAAGTTCTGAAACATCGAGTTCTGAAGAAACAACGATACCTGTAGAAGAAAGGAGGTTAAACAAGCAAATCAGGGTGATCTGCTAGTGAATGCAGGTAAGAGAGTAACTGGAACAAATCCAGGCAGCCAGGAACCAGAGGCCGCCCAGAGGCAAACAAAAGGCCTAGGCAGTAGGAGGGTAAGGCAAACTGCCCAGAACTCAACTGGTGCTATTTGTTGAGCACTTTTGAAGAGTTGTTGCATTTGACAGGAAGTTGAGAAGTTAGCGAATAGCTAACAACCAGAGTTAGACATCACGGCTTGCGATGAAAAGGGAGTATCGAATTTCACGCAAAGTTAGTCCAGCGTGTTTCTTGAGCGAAGAATGGGGTTGAACACACAAACAGGGTGTGGGAAGTAGGAGTTTTTTCCGCAGAAGTAAGGACAGTCCTCCGCTGAGAAGAATTAAGCAACAAGGGGCTGTTGTTGAAGATGCAGGCTGGCAAGTACCACGCAGGGTTACATGACTTGATCCTCAGGTGAAGAGTTTCTTGCGGAAGACAGTACTCCTGAGCACAAGGAGGAACCGTCTGAAGAGCCTGTAGTAGAGTTCTTGGTTGATGCAGGAAAAGATGCTCCAGAAGAATACCTGGGGAGATGCGGAGCATATTTGCAATCAGATAGAGAGCAACAGAAAGCAGGTGAAAAGGGTTTGCGGTTTTGGTTGGAAACAGGTATGCTGCAAGAAGTGATGGCGGCAACCTGTAGGCACGGTGAGTACCATTCAAAACCAGCCAACAGAATGCCCATGCAAAAGACAGCACGGAACATGACAAGGAGCGTCCCACGGTTGATGAATGGATCACCGAGACAAAGGAAAGTTTCAACGGCGTGAGAGCGCTTGAAGATGCTGCTGAACAGAACTTGTAGACAGGAGAATTCACCTCACCAAGCAGTGAAACTTTCCAGGAGAACTTTGCAATAGGCTTACTGCAAAGGATAGTTTTAAGACTATCAAGGGAACGCTCTAAGGTCAATGACTGTGGAGCTTTATCCATGAGGTATTGACGGAGAGTAAGGGGTTGGATGCGATCCTGGTGTAGCAGCTCTTTGATTAGGGCCTCTGCTGCAGCGAGCTTTTCTGACGTCAGCGCCCATTGGTCGACCCATACAGGGGGTCCTTCCTTCCATGTGAGTGGAAGAGCATGTACTGGCGCTGATGCAAAGGCCCACATCAAAAATGCGTATGGACAACAGTTCTTGCTTTAGACAATAAGTCTCTACCCCAAAGGGTGATAGGCACATCCATAACAAGCGGACGGAGCTGCACCATGGAGCCTGAGTCTGACTGGAAGGTAATCGGATGCATGCTCTGATGGGCGGGTTCGAAACCTCCGACTCCGAAGACTTCCTGGGTGACAGTCGTTGCCCACTGGTCAGGCCAATCTTTTCTGGCGATCACTGTGACATCTGCGCCTGTATCAAGAAGACCCTTGATCTTTCGTCCACCCATTTCTAAGACGAGATGAGGGCGTTCTTCTGTAATCTTGATTAGCGCCATTGCTGCCTGAGAAGGCAAAGAGTCTACAGGAGCTGTAGGCGTAGAAGTAAGCAAATAGAGTCTGGCAATTTCTAAACCTTTTGTTAGGACACAAGGAACAGTTGAAAATCCTGGAATCAGCAACTGCGATGAATCTGTGATTCGAACTAGGCCTGCAGTCAGTGTGACTGTGGCAGGGAGGCGATCCATCCTAGGCAGGATAAGGCAAATCGAGGTGTCTGGGAATGGACCACGAATGGATGTTGGCAATTGCTGAGCAAACCATGGATTTGAAAAGTAACAGTCCTCTGTTAAGAAGAGTGGTATACCTGGGACAGAAGAAGCTTCTTGTTCTTCATTGGCAGTGTCTGAAGACATCTTTTTGGCTTCGGGTTTTTTGCACTGCTGAAGTTGGCAACTCTGAAGCTGCTTTGCGTTGAGTTGGCAAACTTGAGGTTCTTCCGTTGGTAAGAGTTGCTGATGCTGTTGAACCTGTTGGCATTCAGTCAGTTGTGCATCAAACTGGCAGGATGGAACTTCTTCTTTGACACAAGGCAGTCGAAGTTGTTGTCCATGATAATTGTTTGATTGTGGCGGGTTGAGCTTAAAAGCTGGAGGTGACACAAAGGTGTGGACATTGTTAACTGGAGTGATGTTTAAGCTTCCACAAGAGGGAGCTGTCTCACTCACATGCATTCTTTGGCCACATGGAAAGTGATCATCAGCTGGGTTGCTACCTGGATATTGCTGTTTCATCAAGGGCAAATGTCCTTCAATGACAGATTGACCTTGACTCAAAGGTGAGTAAAGCTCAGGTGCTGCGAGGTTAGCCTCAGTAGGATGTTTTCTCAACGTTGAAGGCAATTCTGCGATCAGAGACTTGACTGTGATTGCTTGTTGTGAAGCGGGGGTTACATCAGCAGGAACTGAAGGGCGGTTGGCAGAAGGTGAACTGAATGCTGTGTTCTCTACTGGAACCTTTTGAATAGGTAAGGTAGATGATGAAACCTCTGGAACCTGAATGTTTGATGAGGTCACATCTTTTCTCTGGACGTCTGAAGAGTAGATATCCCTCTGGATCACTCTCTTTTCCTGATGACCTGGATAAGGAGTAGCGTTGTTCACCTTTCTGGGATGGTTGACCTTCATGATGTTCTTGAACTTGCACCCTATTGTTTTACCGGGGCCGGGGCGCGGCCCGCAGAACCGTTTCCCTGAACTGGAGATGAGGTAGGTGATGTATTCTGTGGATTCAAGCGACAATCATTCGCCCAATGAAATCCTTTTTGACAGATGGGACATCTCTCTGGCGGCTTGGCAGAAGGCCTTGGTGTTGCCGTGCACTGCGACCTGAAATGCCCATCGCCTCCACACCCATAGCACTTCTTGACTGGCGTAGAGCTGTCTTGACGTGGCATCTGTACCGCAGCTGCCAAGAGTTGTGCTTTGTAGGAGTGCGTACCAACATTCTGGCAGACGCGTAGCATCTCAGTCAATGTGGCATCTGGACGAGCTGCAACTGCTGTTAGGGCATTCTTGCAGTCATCATTGGCATTTTCAAAGGCAAGTTGTTTTGTCAGCATGTTTCTGGCATGACGATCTTCTATCTGGCGTTCCACTGCAACAATCAGGCGATCCACGAAGTCCCCATAAGGCTCTTTTGGACCTTGCCTAACTGCAGCGAATCCTGATACTGAGCTGGCATCTGTGCGATTGGGTAATCTGCGCCAAGCTTTGACTACGATGTCTGCTATGGTGACGAGTGCAGCATCAGGTATGGCTAGCTGTTGATTGAGATTGGAGTAATGTCCTGATCCTGTGAGCATATCTTCTGTGGCGAGTGGCGTTGCACGTCTGGCTGCTACTTCTTTCCACTCTTGCAGGCACAGAAGAGCATCTGTAGGCGACAGGAAGGTGCGAAGTATCAACTTCCAATCAGATGGCAGAAGTCTACTAGTGGACAGTCCTTCAAGTAAACTTCTAGTATAAGGAGCTTGAAGTCCATTTTCACGTATGGCTTTTCGCAGTTCGCGTAGTGTTTCAAAAGGAATGGCTTGATATCTTGCAGGTTGTCCTCCATTGGCACGAATCACTGGAAAGATGTGCATTGGATCAGCACTAAAGTCTATTTGTCCCAAAGCTGCTTCCAAAGCTTGAGTTCTGCAGATGGGTTGCATTGCTGTTGGATCTGTAGGTGGCATCAGTGAGTTTAAATCTTCTTGATACTTTCCAAATGGTGAGCCACTAGATGGTGCTAAAGAGTCTTTGACATCTGGATGCCTTGAAGATGGCTGACTATGAAGACAAGATGGCTGACTTGAAGTTGGATGAAGACAAGATGGCTGACTTGAAGTTGGATGAAGACAAGATGGCTGACTTGGAGTTGGATGAAGACAAGATGGCTGACTTGGAGTTGGAGCATAAGGTTGTTGGCTCTGTACTGCAAGTCCTGGCATCTGGATCATCATTGTTTGGCTTTGTTCTTGTCTTGGAATCTGCATTGGCATCGGAGGTGCTGAAGGGTTGGTAAATTGCTGTTGTGCTGCTTGCATTGAAGCTTGGATTGCTGTTGATTGGAAATCAGCTTGCTGCAAAACTGGAGCTGCTGGCTTGAGCGCGGCCTGCAGGGCAGCAGGGTTTGCTGGCAAAAAGGCTGCTTGCTGCTGCTGCTGCTGGATCGCTGGCAAAAGCGCGGCTTGCGATGGAGGAAGCGGGACCGTTGCTTGGAGCGAGGTCCGCGGCCGCTGCTGACTTGAGATCGCTGGCTGGTAAAAGGCCTGCGATGACTGCTGAGCGACTGGCGGTGGGGCAGTCCGCGGCGGGGCTTGAAAGGCCGACGGCGTCTGCTGCACCGGCACAGGCGGCAATGAATCTGGCAACGACAAATTGGACAAGGGCGAGTGCGTGTACGACAACGGGGCCTGAACTGGCTGCTGCGAGGGAGCCGAAAATGGCACAACCGCAAGCGGCAACACAGGGGCACTATTAAAAGCAGTATTTCCTAAATTCACTGTTCCATTAAGCAAAACATTTCTTGGAGCGATCTGTTGAAAGCAGTTTCTTACTTTGCTCCATACTAATTGTACAGGAATTCCGATTTTCGGGTTGGCCATAAATTCTAACCCGATCCTTTCCCATGAAGCTAAATCTTTCGTTCCTTCCTTAGGGACCCAAGGGCAAATTTCCCCAATAGTTTTAACTAAAAGCTCTACTTCTGATTCAGAGACAGGGTGAACATTTCTTTTCAAAAGGTACAATAAATCTTCACAAAATTTAACTTGAGCAGTTGAGAGTGAGGAGCCCATTTTTTAAACACTTTTCCAAAACTTTTCCTCCCCCACCCGTAGGCTTCTACTAGGGGACACCGGTCCTACCCGTAGGCTTTAACCGAAAAACCTGGCACCCGTAGGCTTTAGCCAGAAAACCTCCACCCCCACCCGTGGGCTTCTACTAGGGGCTACCGGCCCTACCCGTAGGCTTTGACCGAAAAACCTGGCACCCGTAGGCTTTAGCCAGAAAACCTTTCCCTCCCACCCGTAGGCTTTTTCGGGAGACACCGGCCCTACCCGTAGGCTTTGACCGAAAACCCTGGCACCCGTAGGCTTTTGCCAGAACCCTTCCCACCCGTAGGCTTTAGGGAAGACCTTACCCTGCCCGTAGGCTTACACTAAACTCCTTGCCGCTCTACCCGGGGACCCCTTGGGGCAAAATACACGCGCGCAATTTCTATTTACAGTACTTTGGGCAAGCGGTGGATTCGCGCTACTGCAGCGAAATCCTGGATAAACCGGGCCGTTATACCTCACCTCTCAATGTCTGTTTCCGAGCCACTTCCGATATGTTGCCTTTAACCGGAGTCTTCGTGGAAGCGATTTTCAACTACGCTTTGCCTCACACGGGGCACCACTTGTCGGGGTTTGGGTGCTGGAGCTCCTCGTGCACGGCCTTGGACTGGTTATGCACGAGGTACCAGTTGCGGGGAAAGCGGCCAGCGTTCCGCGTGCTTTTGAGCACGGTCGCCGGCCAAGTCTCACAGTCTGAAGGATGATGAGTAAGCCAATTGAAGACTCTGATGGTGTGTGAGTTCCTAATTGCCTTCTTTAATGAAAAGTTGCCTCGTGAAATAAAATATATACCCTGACTCTGAATAGACGGACCAGTTTAAAGAAATTAAATTTTTTACTTTACTCCCCCCTTTAACCCCAAAGGAAGACAGACACCGGTTGTATCTTTAGTGGCTTCGGCAGAACCCGCGTAGGCTCGTCCCCTAAGCTAAGTTCTCCTAAGCTTAAAGACCCTGCGCGCCCAATCTTCCGCGAGGCTAACTAAATAAACTAAAACCGAAATATCTTCCGCGGGCCTAACCCTAGGCTAACCTAAAAGAACCTATCTAAAACTAAAACCGAATAATCTTCCGCGATCTAACTCTAACTAAAGAAAAACCCATCCAACCCATCCAGCCCGCTCCTAGTCCCTTAAACTAAACTTGACTTCAACTAAAACCCAACTAAAAGAACATAAGAAGAACGACGACGACGACGACGTGCCTAAACCCAAACTGAACGTGCCTAAGCGGGGTGCCTCTGCCTTTTATTAGGGAACAAACGTGACATCATCATTAATGCCTCAACCAATAAAATCACTGTTGCTGCCCTCCAAAAAGGCGGGAAGCAAGTTTAACGCTCATTAACAACTTTGAACATGACCGGAACTATAAAATAAAGGCGGATTAATCTCATAAGTGAACCACACTATTCATTCATGCTTTCACTTTCGCTTTTGCGCGCAATTATACCAAAAGTAGACCTCGAAAAACTCACAAAATAACCAAATAAATGTGAATCCATGGCGGATCCGTGAAACGTATTCCGACAGTCACACTTCTCTGAAGTCTCTCAGCCCCACTCACCTCACAGAGTGTTTGTTGTGGGGGAGGAAGGGAAAGGAGAATGTTAGCCGCTTTGAGACTCCTTCGGGTAGTGAAAAGCGGGATATCAAATCCAAACTCTTCTTCTTCTTCTTCTTCATCCATCGTAGCAAGAGCCCATATCAGGATAATTACCTACTACAAATTGCTTGCTGAAACTCCAAACTCTCACTTAGCTAAACAAGCTTTCTTAGCCTTTATCGGCAGTAGCACCTGGTCAAAGGGCATGGAGATCATCTGCGATCACTACTCCCTTCCAGACTTTGCCGCCCTATCCTCATGGGACAAAGACAAAATTAGCGACTGGATTCTTGCTAAGGACACTGCCCTTGATCTAGAACTATCTAATGCAGCCAGACTCTCCACGTGGTTTCCTCGCGTGAAGGTAGTTAGATCTCTGGCCCACTATCTGAGTGATTTGATAAATCCTATGCTTGGAAGGGCCTTCACACTAGCCCGATTTCATGTCATCCCCACAGCATTCTTACAGGGTGTATTTTCCAATACTCCTCTGGAACTTCGACTCTGTCCATGCAACAAGGGGAAGATAGAGGACCTTATTCATTTTTTCTTCTACTGCCCAATATATGTCTCAGTAAGACCCAGGCTTTTCCTTTTAATCCCACCGATCATCGCCCGGGACGATGACCGCATGAAATACTTATTGGCGGATGCCAACCCACTGATATCACGTGGAGTGGCCATCTACACATTACAGGCCCTGAAACTCAGGGTCACCTTTTTGGCTAACTTACCTCAGCCCTAGTCCTATGTAACTTCCTGACATAGACACAGTCGACATGCCCCGTTATTGCTCTTTATCTCATCTGTATTACTCAGCATGATTTTATACTTAATGTTCTAACTGTATTCGTTGTATTCTATGTATAATCGCGACAGGTCACTGCCTGGTCTCTCACAATGTGCTATGGCCATATGGCTAATGCAATAAATAAATTGTATTGTATTGTACTCTGAAACACGTAGAGCTCAAATAAAAGTCTTCAGCAGTAAGCCTCACCAGAGACCCCTCTCCTCTTTGTTTTGAGCGTACAGTGGCAAACCAAATGACTCTTGGGAAGACCACAAGCAAAACATGAGTGCAATAGCCATCTCCCACTATTGGTCTAAGTAACTGGTACCCAGAGACATGCTTTCTCTGATACTGGAAGAAGAACACAGCCATCATGGCTTGAAGTCATTGATAAGCTTATTCTCCAGGAAAGTATCTATCCTCATTTTAAAGCTACTCAAATTGGTGACCATCACTGCACCCTGAAGTAACAAATTCTGAACTGCTATTATCAGAAATGGTTGCATGATCTTCTATGTTTTTCTATGGGAGAAAACACAAAAGCAATAGGAGAGTTTTTTTAATGCCCAGGTTTGTTTTTTCTATTAATACCTTTCTTGAAATTCAGTTTATCTACTGATACAATGCCTTATGCAAAGCTGGAGTAAATGCAAATCTATCCAGAGTGTCGAGAGGATGAGGTTCTTAAATCTGGCATTAGGGGAGGATATCCAGCTCCCAGATTTCCTGCATAATGGGTTAGCCATGAATAGATACTAATGGAAACATTCTAACATGGTCAGAGTTATTACCCTGATTCACAATAAATGTCCACAGATGTAAAACCTATCACTGATTCTGGAAATTGAATGATTTTAAATTTTACATCAGTGCTGTTTAATGGCACTTGGCACTGGTTAGCAGAATAAATATGATTTTTTTTTTTTTACAGTATATATTCCCACAGGCTCTGTATGACCTAGGTCATATATTACCTGTTCCTTGCTTTTCCTCTGTGCCATGAAATACAGGAATATAATGACAAAAACATTTACTACCGTAGAATGAAGTGCTTTGGTAAAAGGAGATCTTCAAATTCCATGGTAAAAACTTGGAAACTCTTCTCGCTGAAACTCCAGATGGAGCGTGCCTGCAGCTAGGTATACACATGGCATTGAATCCACATCAACTTGCTCTGTCTTGTTCCAGTGTGAGGTATTAACATGTAGAGGCAGCTATTTACATGATTCCCCTTGATGCGGAAACTTTCTGTGCCAGGGAGACTTATGCTTAATAGCAGCTGATGCTGTCATGGAAACTCCACACTAGGAGCGAGAATTGTGTGGTGAGAGATGCTACCACCATTCTCAGAGTCACTACCCATTAACCATAGAAGCCAGGGCTGGCTCCTAGACATTTTGGTATCTGAGGCGAACCACAAAATGGTGCCCACTCCCCGCCAGAGAGGAAGGGCTGAGTGAATATAGTATCTAAATCAGGAACAAGAGGTTGAATCAAAATCTACATTAAGATCCACTACCCCTGTTGCCTCACCTTGCCTCATGGGTAGGCCAGCCCTAATAATAGCCACTGTCCAACAGTGACCACTCAAGCCCATTGAACTCAAAACAGCTTAATCATGTCTATCTCTGTGCCATCTTCGCTGCAAGTCCCCAAAGACCTGCTCCTGGCCAGAGCCATTTGGGCAGGTCTACTGAGACAAGATGCTCCTTCCTGCCCAATATATCTCAAGGGCTCTCACATGGAAGTGGGAACAAACTTGTTTTTTCCTGCTCTGGAGAACCAATGGCTTCAAGTTACAAGAAAGGAAATTCCGACTAAACATCAGGAAGAACTTTCTGACAGTAAGAGCTTTGGGAGGTTGTAGACTCTCCTTCCTTGGAGGTTTTAAAGCAGAGATTGGATGGACATCTGTCATGGATGCTTTAGTTGAGATTCCTTCATTGCAGGGGGTTGGACTAGATGACCCTTGGAGTCCCTTCCAACACTACAATTCTATGAGTCTATGATTCTAAGAGAAGTCAATGGCAAGCTTGGAAAGGGAGAGCTTGTGTAGATCTGAAAGACTCTTCTCTGAGTTGCTGTAGTTATACAGTTCATGACATGGGACGGTGGTCAACAGTTCAGTTGTGCAGCTTACCATATGTGGTCAACAATTCCTCATTAAGCCAGGGGGAAATTGGTACAGAGATCTAAGAAAGATGCTGCCTGGTATTAATGGGGGGATCATTTATCTAACAGTTCAGTGGCTATTTATGCAACACCCATCCCCAGACCTACTACATAATCATAATCATTTCTGGTTCATAGATAACTCTAATATTTGACTTGGTCAAGCTGGTGAAAAGTTCTTCCTCTCTCATGAACAGATGGTCTACAAAAGAATATGACTGAAGGTATTTGCTTTGCTGGGTGAATACCCAGAGATCTAAATATTGGGGGACACATGATACAAATTTGCACATAAGCCCATGAGATTTCCTTGCATCTCTTCCCTCCCTGGCCCCCAAAACATCATAGAACATATTCATACCTTTAAGACAGCCAAAGAGAAGTGCATTGTTTTATTGACTTGCTTTTGCTCTAGTGGTTTTAATTGGAAAACAAATTTGGCTGTTAGGCAGTGCTGACTTCAACAAGACAAATGTGTTACATTTCTTGTGAAAGAGGAAGGAAACATTTATCTTTATATAAAACAATAAGCCGTACAATAGGAATGAAGCAGCGTGCTGACAAAAATAATCAATTGATGCATGGTTTCCTTGAAGTTATTCTTTGTCTTGCTAACATTAATTCAGCATCACAGAAAGAACTGTATGATGTGTTTATTTATTGTTTAGCTGTAAGGGGCCATAGTAATCAGTCAATTCTTATTGAGTTGCGCTAGCTGCGCATTTGTTCCTGCCGATTTTTAATGGATACCTAAGTTTCCAGGTTTGAGAGGGGGGGTCCTTGGCAAAGTGCCATCTGCTGGGCACTCTCCCGGTTCAGTGATTCTGCTGAGCTTATTTGTTGGGCAGTGGTGGTAGCAGCGTTCTGATCCACTGCCATTCCCACAGCGTCCCAGAGCAACACTATATCAGGGACATTGTGGAGAATTGCAATGGCAGCCTGGTGCTGAGTAGAACATCCCAGTGACCAATACAGGAAGCAGCAGTGGACCCTGCTGAGGCATCAGGGATCTTGCAGGTGCCCAGTGATGTCAAGTGCTGGATGCTAGGCCTAGCAGTTTAGCCGAGTTCATTAGTGCAGGGACAGGGAAGCAGTGGCCTTTCATATGTTGTCAAACTCCAACCCCCATTAGACCCAGGCAGCACAGCCAATAATCAGGGATAATGGGAGCTGTAGTCCAGCAGCATCTGGAGGGCCAGAAATTCCCCATCCCTATATTTGGGTAACTAAGTTTGCATAATAGGAGCACAGGCCTAGGTGCAGCTTGTGAAGTGGAACAAACTGACTGCCAAAATAAGATTCAAGGAAGCATGTTCTGGACATGAGACATTAAAAGTTGAGATATCTTGTTCAGAGACGTAACAATGGCAGTGGGGCATGCATCAGAGCTTCTTGTTGGCCACTGTCACTGAGGATTGGGGGGGAATCAGATTCAGTTCAGATTTAAAGGTGAAATTATGAAGTTCACACATTCCAAATTTGTATAACACAACGATCTTTGAAATTTGCACTTTGAATTTTGCAATGCAATTCTCCAGGCAAGTAATTTGTACAAAAATGCTTATGCTTTTTTCCTTTCTTTTTTAATGCATACCCAAGTAAGGTCTGTCTTAGGACCTCTGGAGTCTTGGGCATCCTCTTTTCAATTCTGCTAAGGTCTGCTTCCCCAGCATGTTCCCTGGTGAAGCAGGCCCCTTCAACTCACCCATTGGTGTACAAATATAGGCCAAAACCTACTTCTCACCACTGGTAACCATCACACCAAATTCGGCAACAATACCTTCAGAAGTATATCAATCAGTGCACTTTAGAATAGTTTGGTGTACCATCTTGATTCACAGTGATGTCCAACAGAATCCAAATGTGGCTGAAAACCGGCAATGATATTTCTAGAGGCGTTTGAACGCATAGAGAACAGATGGACAAACCACTTCCCCAAAGATACAGTAGATCCATCCACCCATGAACTGGGTCAAAGAAAGGCATGAGATTTCAGTAAGATATGACCGTAGTTCTGGGATAACACTGGGTACAAATTAACACAGACAAATGATACCCCTCAATTTGCAAAGCAGTGCAGAATTGATTGTGACATGCAACCCACCCATTCACTATGGCTCAGGGCAGGTTTATTCCAGACATCAGTCCACTGAAACGACTGAGGTTGCCTATGTTTTAATTTGGAACAGTAGAGCGGAGAAGCAGATTGACAACCTATATTTCCCTGGGAAAGAAATACAAGTCCATGTCTGCAGTGAAATTTGGCAGAGTCGTTTCTTTGTTCCCTTGGGCTTTCCTGCCATGTTAAGCAAAGTTATCTCGGTTAGATCCACTGGCATTTATCCACGGGCAGGAGAGGGCAGATCATTAATGGCAACAATCTTAACATTTTATGTTAATTCTTAGGGACTAATTCTGTCATCTGCCAGGTGCCAGGACACTCAGCACAGTCACTAATCTTGTAAAATCAACCCTTCAACTTTTAGCCTTGAAAAATGGTTTAACAAAATGCACAGTGACAATGATATATTGGCATAAAACGTTGGGAAGGTTAACTGTAATCCTCATCATTACAGTTTGTTCTCATGCATTAAAATTGCCCTCCACTTGGATCAATTAACTGAAGCTTTAGATGATTTATCAACCAATTAAATCAATAAACAGTGCCTTCCTGTGTATATTCACTAGAAAGAAATCCCACTTCCTCCCTAGTCCGGATTGCAAACTAAAGGTTGCCATTACAGTCCTAACCAGCACATCATGTCTTATAACTAACATTTCACAGAGCTAACCTTACAGCAAGGCTAAATGATCTTATGCACTGATACATAATGATCTTATGATCTATCTATCTATCTTATGCACACTTACTTACTTAGAAGTCAGTCCTACTGAACAAAGTGGGACTTACTTCTGAATATAGAAGGGCAAATCTGTCAATTTTTGCTTTTCTCAGTTTCTCATTTTTCTACTCTCCAGTTCTCTTCATTTCCACATCAGTTTGCAATTTTTTGGTCAAAAGATCCCATGAAAATTCATCCCCATTTTAGTGTGAATTTTTAATATTCATGTTTATATGCATTTTTACCTAATGTGCACATTTGTTGCAAAGCAACCTTCCCTAATAAACTGCAATTTGTCATTTACCTTCAGCACAGCTGAAGTGGCCTTGCAACCTGAAACCCCATCAGAAGTGCAAAGTGTCACCCTCACTTTGAAAGAAAACAAAATGAAGAATCATTTAATGCAGGGAATTGGTCATTTTGTGAGGCAATGAAAAACTTTCCCTTGCAAAGAGAGAGAGAGAGAGAGAGAATGTTAAATCACGTGGAAGAATGGTGGAACTAGCACACATCAGAGAAAATCTGGAGAGACCATTTAATTTGGAGGTTAAAACAAGAGTTCTGAGTTAGGTGAAGAAAACATGTACGTAGAATAACCTCAGTATGAAATAGCAAAATATGTTTTCCCTATGAAATTGCAAGCTCCATTGGGGATTTACCTGGTTTGCTTTTTGTTTCATTTAAAGCACTTTACCCACTTCTTCAACTGAAAAGTTTGAGGTTTTTTCTTCTCTTCTTTCTGTCAACACCATTCTTACTCAGGTGCAGAAATATTTCCTTAACAAACTCCCAGAATTTCCAGTTGTCAGGAAAATGTCCTAGGGAACACAGGAAGTTGCCTTATATTGAATCAGGTCATTGGCCCTTCAAGTGTAGTCAGGGCCGTCTTAAAGGGATCGGCCGCCATGGCGCAACGATCCCTCGGCGCCCCCGGCGTGCCGCCTCTCCACCCGCCTCCCTCCCGCGCTGGCCACCCCTTGGGAGGGGGGTGGGCGAGCGGGGATTAGGGGCGTGGCACTGGAGTGGCGCGGGGCTTTGTGCGCCCTTCCCAGCGCTCCAGCTGGGGCTCCGGAGGGCGGCTGGCTCACGCGCCGGCCCACCCATGGGGGTGGGGGCGGGTTGGGGAGGGGAGGGGGAGCCCGGTATGCTGGCGGGCTCGCGGGGGCACCGCTGGGGGGCCCGGCGCCCTGGCGCATCGTGCCACCCAGGCCCTATGACGAGACGGCCCTGAGTGCAGTACTGTCTACACCAGGAGTCACCAGTGTGGTGCCTGTCAGTGTGCATCCATCCACAGAGCCATTCTCTGGGACCCATCTTCCTTCCCCTCCTCCAGAGAGCTAGGACCCTATATTGAGGAGGAGGAGTAGAAGTAGTAGTAGTAGTAATAATGTGGCTGTGTTTCCCTAGCCACTCAGGGCAGCTCCCAACAGAATATTAATAATAATTTTTAAAAAGTGCTAAAACATCAAACATTAAAAACTACCCTTAATAGGACTGCCTTCAGATGTCTTCTAAAAGTCAGATAGTTGTTTATTTCCTTGACATCTGGAGGGAGGGCATTTCACAGGGCGGGCACCACTATCGAGAAGGCCCTCTGCCTGGTTCCCTGTAACCTCACTTCTTGCAGAAGGCCCTCAGTGTCCAGGCTGAATGATGGGGGTGGAGACTCTCCTTCAGGTATACTGAGCCGAGGCTGTTTAGGGCTTTAAAGGTCAGCACCAACACTTTGAATTGTGCTCAGAAACACACTGTGAGCCAAAGTAGGTCTTTCAGGACTGGTGTTATATGGTCCCAGCAGCCACTCCCAGTCAACAGTCTAGCTGCCATATTTTGGATTAGTTGTAGTTTCTGGGTCACCTTCAAAGGTAGCCCCACGTAGAGCGCATTGCAGTAGTCCAAGCGGGAGATAACCAAAGCATGCACCACTCTGGTGAGACAGTCCGCGGGCAGGTAGGGTCTTAGCTTGCGTACCAGATGGAGCTGGTAGACAGCTGCCCTGGACACAGAATTGACCTGTGCCTCCATGGACAGCTCTGAGTCCAAAATGACTTCGAGGCTGTGCACCTGGTCCTTCAGGGGCACAGTTACCCCATTCAGGACCAGGGAGTCTGCCTCACCTGCCCGCCCCGTCCCCCCAAAACAGTACAATCTGTTAGCCGCCATCCATCCTCCAACCCCCCACCCAACACTCACACAGGACCTTCACTGCCTTCACTGTAGTAACACCACAGTCTCTTCCTGCTGAAATTAGACTTGAAGAAGCATTCTGTTGGAGCCAATAGAACAGGCTGCAATGTGTGGATGCAACAGCTTCTTTGGATTGCAAATGTGCCCATGGATCCAAAAAGGTTGGCAACGCCTCACCTACACTGAATGGCAGAGACTCTCCAACATTTCGAAAAGGAAGAAGAAGAAGAAGAAGAAGAAGAAGAAGAAGAGTTTGGATTTGATATCCCGCCTTTCACTCCCCTTAAGGAGTCTCAAAGCGGCTAACATTCTCCTTTCCCTTCCTCCCCCACAACAAACACTCTGTGAGGTGAGTGGGGCTGAGAGACTTCAGAGAAGTGTGACTAGCCCAAGGTCACCCAGCAGCTGCATGTGGAGGAGTGCAGACACGAACCCGGTTCCCCAGATTACGAGTCTGCCGCTCCTAACCACTACACCAAACTGGAGCCTTTTCCAGCCTTTTTGTGGAAACTCTGAGGATTGTGTATGCAAATCGTGAGCTCTGTCACTAAGTCATGGCCCTGACAACCAGCACATTGCAGTCCATGGCTGAGTGGCTTCTATACTCTGCACTTTGGTTGCTAATTGCCTGTTTTGTCTGTCAAAAGTAGATGCTTTGCCTCTCGTGCTGGAATCAGTTTCCCCTGACCCTCTGGATGAGTTGCACCTAAGCTAGGCACCCCTATTACCCCAGCCTAATTACCCTAATGCATTAATACATGTCAGGCAGGCGTAATATCAGCATGCAACATCACTGGGCGGCTGCCAGCCCACCTTCTTGAGGTTTCTCTTACATTTTTTCCTTTTCTTTCTTCAAAGCCACAGAGCAACACACAAATAATCTCAAACAATGTGAAGAGGACACATGCTGCTGCCAGATATCCAAAGAGCATTTAGGGAATGCTTGCATCTCTAATATTTGGAGACTAATTAAGTACCATACCCAAATGAACGTCATGATCCATTTTTGGTTTTCTAAAGCTTGTGACACATTTTTTCAGATTCTGTTTATGTGTTTGATCTGCATGTAAATTTTGTTCATGGTTCATTTGCCCTTGGGTATTAGCAACATTATTCTTAGTGACCATGGTCTCTGGAAGTGTTCTTAAGAGCTCATTTTTTAAGGGGGGGGATGATACAAATTCCCCCTGGAAAAATGTTCCTCATTAATTACTCTTTGAAATAAATCTTAGGCATAAAAATGAGTGTGTGTCAGAAGAAACAAGAATGATGTATCCTTCTGTAATAATTAGAAATTCTGCTCAGTGTGCATTTTTTGTCTCACATAAATAACAGCTTTATAACACTGGTGTTTTCCAGAAGGGCTGGGGACACCTCATCTTACCTGGACCAGGAACCAGCTGTGGCCGCTCCCCAAGTCCCCGATGGTGGGTGATGTTTGCAGCTCAGCATGCAGCCCCACCATCCTCCCGAAGCCACGCCACGGTTTTGGGCCGTTGCTCCGCCCCCTGGGCTGCCACAGAGGCCTATGGGTTCCCGCCAAATCCTCATATTTGAATCAGCCAATCCGCAGTGGGCCAGGGGGCGGAGATAGAGGAACAGACCATGGAAACGCAGGTTTCACTCAGGTGGAGTTCAGTGGTGCTCAGCAGAGAGGTAGGCCTGTGTTCCTTGCAAACATGGGGAAAGCATCCATACTATTTCACTTTCTGGGGTGCAACTGCAATTTTGAAGTTTGAGGTTTTAAATAGCTACCCCATGGGTAGGCAAACTAAGGCCCGCAGGCCAGTTCAGACCCAATTGCCTTCTGGATCCGGCCCGCAGGCAGTCCAGGAATCACCGTGTGGATCGCCAGCACACACGTTCTTTCCCTCTCCCTACCTCTCCCTCACATGGCAGTGGCACCTCCTCCCTCCCTCCTCCTGGCTTCTCCCTGCCCTGCCTAGAGGAGGAAGGGGGCTGGGCTTTGTTGGTGCCAGCAGCAGCAGCAGCAGCAGCAGCAGCACCGCCATTTTAAGCAGCCCCTCTCTGGAGCCCTTTTGTGCACCGTTCATCATCCCTCTGCCGCCGCCGCCAGCCCCTGCCACTCGCAAGACACAGGTAAGCAGCCACCGGGGCTCATGGTGCTCTTGCATCATTTTCCCCCCTTCAAAATATAGTCTGGCCCCCTACAAGGTCTGAGGGACAGTGGACCGGCCCCCTGCTGAAAAAGTTTGCTGACTCCTGAGCTACCCTTTTGCCAACATTGTTGGTTTTTTGGTGAGGGGGGAGAAGATAAATTTGCTCAGTGGACTCAAGGGTTAGCTGCCCCTGCACTAAAAGGATTCCCTATAGCAGGGCCAGGCAAGATCTGTGCCCGAGAGCTTGGAAAATTGCTTCTCATCAGAGCTGAGGGACTAGTGACCTGATTCAGTATATCTGGGGACGGGTGAATGTCTGTTTCTGACATCTCATCTTATTACCCATAATTCCACCCTTGGTTCTGTTTCAAATTAAGAGACTTCCCCCCTCCCTTAAAAAATAGGTATTCAAATGTTATTTTACTACATATGTAAAACTGTATTTTCTCTGTGAATAGGTGTTGAGGTATGTACGTTCTCTCAAAATAAGATTTAAATAAATATTGTGATACATTTAAACTGCTGCATACTGGGTTGTCTTGCTCGAGGAAGTGCAGAGTCTGGTGGAGAGATAAGTTTCTGTTCCATGTATTAGTCCAAGAGGGGCATATATTAAACTATTTCGTACTGAAATTCACAATAATCAAAGTATTCAAGCATCCCAAGAGGCAATTTCGTGTGTTTAGGTGCACAGCATTAAAACAACTTCCAGTGAAAGAACTCTGGCTCAAATGTCTTAAATGGGCTATAAAGGCTGTTCAAAGCTGTAATCAAAAGCTTATTAAAAAGGAACCATGCAAGGACTATTTCCACAAGGAACTTCTAACACCACCAAAATCCCCTCTTGCTTGGGTTTTCTGCTTGTTCAGAATTCAGCTCACTGACAGCAGTATTTTCCCTACTCAGAAAATATATTTACAGTATGCTAGATGCTAATGATTCACTTATTTAACAAAGTTCCTTTCATTTTGTGCCCTGGTGGCTTCTTTCATGCAATGTAGATTTCAGTGCTTTTCAAACAAGCAAACTGCGAGACGCTACATTATTCATCTGTTTTCAAAGTATTCTACATAGAATTTAAGACACAGACACAGAAAGAATGGGAGAGAATTCTCTTATTCAGGCTGTGCATCATCCAGTGGGTGTATCCAACCGCAAGCATGAGCTCCATTGAACAGGAGTGGAGAGACTTTGCCAGCTGGTGGGCGGGGTCCTGACATGTCCCCCCCCCCACACACACACACCTCTATACGTCATCCTGATAGGTTAGTGGAGGGCCAATCAACTTACATCATCATAAGCGCTTCACTTTGCCTGTGCAGTTTGAAATTGAACAGTGTGGGCAAACAGTGTGGTGGAGTCTCCTTCTTTGGAGGTCTTTAAGCAGAGGCTTGACAGCCATCTGTCAGGAATGCTTTGATGGTGTTTCCTGCTTGGCAGGGGGTTGGACTGGATGGCCCTTGTGGTCTCTTCCAACTCTATGATTCTATGATTCTATGAACCTGTTTTCCTTTGCCCTGGCAGCTTAAATTCAAACCATGCAGGCAAAGACACAAAGGTTGGCAGGTGCTTCCAAGTATCTGGCAGTGCTTGCAAACCATGCTTTTTGGTAGAGATCTTCACCTGCCCCATACCTTTCATCCTATATGACATCAGGGGTAGAGTCGATGGCTCTGACTTGGGGGAAACAAATTAGGACCCATGGTCCACAGGACAGAGGTTCCTCACCAGTGGCATTTAGCATCACTGGCCTAAGAGAAGGGAGCAAAGTCAGTTATGATATGTACCCTGAGTTGAAAGAAGGTTTCGTTCTCTTCAGCATTAAGTGTTGCTCTCTCACGTCTTGCAACACAGCAGTCAACAGCTAGGAAAAGAGAAGCATTTGACAGGAAGAAGACAATACTTTAGTCTTGAAGGAGTGCAGTGATGTTAGTTGCCAACCAGTCTTGTCACTATTTCTAAGGCTTGGAGGCAAAAGCAAGGAACGAAAGAGGGCTAGGAAAGACTCTCATCTGACACACTAGAGAATGGCTTCCAGGCAATGAAGACATGGCCAAGAAAGATGTACCAATGGTTCAACAGAATAGGGCAGCTTCCTATTTCACAAATGATCA
The DNA here is from genome assembly GCF_009819535.1 of Lacerta agilis. NCBI lineage: Eukaryota > Metazoa > Chordata > Lepidosauria > Squamata > Lacertidae > Lacerta > Lacerta agilis. Next base: position 27,845,423 of record NC_046314.1, on the reverse strand, counting down.
CATCTCAGGACTTTCTTGCCTAACACGCCTACAGGAGACGACATCTTCCAGGTAGTTTACAGATATATAATGAAAGTGAAGACTCTGCAAGTGTTTATTCATGATAACAAACTTGGTGGTTGAACCGTAATAAAAACAAAAAGCTGGTAAAACTATACTTTTATTTCATGCGTGCACACCTTCCTTTTTGGGATGATTATGGAGATTACAAATGTTCTAGCTCTTTTAAAATTAAAAGTTTATTGGCAGAAACAGATACAGAATACAATAAAAATTATGGATATGGCAAATAAAAATAAATGTGACAGTAGAAAAATAAAAACACAGATACAGAGGAGGGGTAAAACACCAGGAAACTATTGAATGAGGCATTGCATTTTCAGCAAATGTTCTAACTTGAAATGGCCATTGTATGAAACCACAGGCTTGTAACTATTCTGCATTTCTAAACATGGCATTTCACAGATTATGGGCTGCCACAGAAATTTCCCTATCCCAAGCCACCAACCTGCTGAATTTCTGAGGGCAGCATAACTACCCAGAGAGCCCCATCTTATTAACACCTGAGAGGGTCTGTAGGGAAGAAGGTGGCCTTTTAGTATCTGTATTTGGGTCATATACTGTAGGTGAATGAGGTCCTGTATTTTCTAAGCCCTGTATTTTCAATATAGGTGGCACTGTGGGTTAAACCACAGAGCCTGGGGATTGCTGATCAGAAGGTCGGTGGTTCGAACCCCCGCGACGGGGTGGGCTCCTGTTGCTCGGACCCAGCTCCTGCCCACCTAGCAGTTCGAAAGCACGTCAAAGTGCAAGTACATAAATAGGTACCGCTCCAGCGGGAAGGTACACGGCGTTTCCATGCGCTGCTCTGGTTCACCAGAAGCAGTTTAGTCATGCTGGCTTCATGACCCGGAAACTGTACCTCCCTCAGCCAATAACGCGAGATGAGTGCCACAACCCCAGAGTCAGACACGACTGGACCTGATGGTCAGGGGTCCCTTTACCTTTACCTTTATATTTTCAGAGATTACAAGGTGACAATATTTGGAGGAGGGGTTATCAAATTTATTTCAGATATACAGGGTGAGTCCTTTAAAAGAGGCCCCGTGGATACAGAGTACACATGATCCATGGGGCCTCTTTTAAAAGACTCACCCTGTACAAGTGCCTGTGGTCTTGTTCTGTTCCTGCATTACTGGTACCTTTTTACTGTGCAATTAACCAATTGTGAAGCTTCATGGACAGCTCTTCATGGGCAATTCAAGACAAGAATGCAATATTTATGTCACTACTGGAACCAAGGGATAGCAACAAAACCACAGAATGTTTGAAATTTTTAAAAAGGAAAAACACAACCCATTTGATTTATCCCATGTCCTACCCATCTCCCCAAAGCAATATACAGAATGAAGAGTCTTCACACTATGAATTCTATAGACCCTCTAGAATGGCTGCTCTGCGACATAGGCAGCAAATACTGTGGGAAGGGTATTGTTAGAACCCTGTGTTAGCTCCGACTTTAGTCTGCAGACTAAAACATTAGGATGGCGCTGGGTTAATTAAATTTGCATTTGATCCAATTTTGTTCAGCAGTAACCTTCCTAACACATATACACACATCAACCATCTCCCCAAGCTATGGGGGGGGGAATAGCATGAAGACATGTAGGATCGCAATGAGCACCCCTTCTTCAGCTGACTTGAACATCGACTAAAACTTTGGATGCAATGAACTTACAATGAAATTCTGACCTTTCAGGTTTCTCCTCCACCACCACCATTTCAATGCAAAATCAATGATCCTTTCATTAAAAAGAAGAAGATCCCTCTGGAGCAGTTACAGGTATCTGAAGAAGTGTGCATGCACACGAAAGCTCATACCAAGAACAAACTCAGTTGGTCTCTAAGGTGCTACTGGAAAGAATTTCCTATTTTGTTTCCTATTTTGTTTCGCCTCTGGAGCAGGTAAGGGAGACTTTTTTTGATTGATCTAGAAATTATCTGGTGGTATCTCAAAGGGTTTTTACTGGAAGTTTCTTGCAGTTTCTGCTGATGGGCGACGGCAAGACTCTGAGAAACCAATAAAGGTTCAGCTAAGGTGAAAAAGTATATGCCGAGCCATGCTGCACTGAAGCTGTGCTGAATTTCAACTCACATCTTTCGCTTCAAGGATAATAACTGTGAACTCTGGGGCAACCTCTCCTTATAGAGAACTAATGAGTTTCTGTAGCTCCTCAGAACATCCTGTACCTGCTTGCTGGACCCCGAATTAAATTATGCCAGAACGAAGGTAACTATCATTTCTCCTGCAGTCTTCCAGTCAGAGGAGTTATGGGAAATTTGAGGGGGTGGGTCCCTCCTCTATACAGCGTCTTATCCGTTCAGGTAGTAAGCCAGAGTGTACCAGATTCTCACCTTGTAGAGATGGAAAAAAAGGAGTTGCAGTGGAGTCCTAAGAGTGTGAAAAGCCAGATATAAAGCAATTTTGACTTCAAAAGCATGGACGCTTTCTCTCTTTCATTATTAACATTGAATTTCAACGGCAGAGGGTTTCTGCCATGCATGTCAAGCCCACACAACTTGTTACTCATCGAGCTAAATATAGTCCACCTCCCGGTGGCCTCCCAGGTCCTCAGTGACTTTTTCTGTAGTCCTCACAAGGCAACAGATAAAGGAGATCTATCAAGTCCTGGGTAGCCCACTGTACATTTAATTGATGGGTTTTATTTTAGGCATTTGCTCAACCAGAGGCTGGTTCACAACCAGCTTCAAAAGCAAAACATCAACAACATGAGTACAAAAAGCAACACCGGCAGATTTAAAACAATTAAATTTCTTACTTAAAAATCCTAGGAGAATCCAAAGGCACCAAAAGGATAGGAAAACTGAGAGCCTAATGAGCCTCTCTGAGATTACATTTCCATAAAAAGGGAAGCAACATCAGAAAGAGGCCTGTATCTGGTTGTTGCCCCACTTCTCCTCAGAAGGTGGAAAGACTCAGAGAAGAGCCTCACTAGATGATCTCAGGACAGGTTTTATGTGAGAACCATCATTCCAAGTCATCTAGGAATGGTTGGTGGGCTGTGTTCATTTTGTTGGGACACAAGCTACGCAGGGCCAAGCAAATACAAAACAAGGACGATAGGACTAGCACCATGAGACAGGGACAATGGTAGACATGCAACGACATTGAGCTTATATATACAGATTTAGTATACATGTGTTTGAACATGGATATTCTTGCACTCGGGTAGCCAACATGGTGCCCTGCAGATGCTGTTGGCCTCCAACTCACATCAGCTCCAACAAGCATGGCTAGTGGCCAGAACAAAGGGAGTTGAAGTTTCAACAACATCTGGAGAGAACCATGTTGGTTTCCCCAGTGCAAGAATATCCATTTTGCTATTGTTCAAGCAGGGTCCAAAGGTTATTCAGAATACCTAAGACATGAAATGGGGGGAGGGATTGTTCCCCATGCTGCAAACTGGACTCTGCAAACTTCCTTTCAAGCTGTAGATATGGCTTGCTGCTATAAAAGCTTTGTAGGGACAAGCTTGTGGTATGTGGTAGGCCTGTTACACTGCAAATGTTTGCAGTGAGGAACAACTCCAGGTTTTGTCTAGGGGCCACAAACAAGGCTATCGTTTGGGGAGTTGTTTCATTTTGGTGTCAATAAAAGAAGCCTGGAGGTTCTCTTTGAGTCATGCCAGATGCTGTATTTTCAAATGAGATGAAATTGTTTAGCTCTTGGGGGGGGGATCCCTGCATGAAAATAAACTATTTTCAACCCTTTGTGCCAAGAAGGTCTAGTGTTGACCATTAATTAAAAAGCCAATTTTAGGTACTAAAATCCAGATTAGGGTCCTGCCACTTCCACTGATAAGAGTGAAGAGAGTTTACTACATGCTTAATTATTGGTTTTTCTAGTTCATGCCTGAAGCCTCTTGTTCTCAATCATTTCCATTTTTAGGTTGGTCAAAAAAGCACATATCCACTGGCAAAAGATTTTCAATCCCATTATTTCAATGGAGAGAATTAAGCACGTGCTTACCTTGGATTTTGAGGTGCTTTGACTTTGCAAAATCATGTCTGAAATTTCAAATTTTCAAAACTCAAATGCGGAAGCCCTGACCTAGCATTTACTGTCTGGCGGCTGCTGCATCTGAGTAAACGTGTGCCGTTCCATTACTCGTGAAATTTGTAACTTGAAAAGGAATCTGCAGCTTTCTCTTTTTTTCTTATATTACTTCTTATTCAAATATGGATTTAAACTGAAGCCTTGACACTGCCCTTTTCTGTGCAGTCTGTATTAAGTACTTACGCTAATGAGGCACTGGAGTTAAACAAATGGCAAGGCAAGGATTGTGCTGTGAATATGAGAGAGGAAAGATGTTTTAAAGTTCATCCCCTGGATGATGCCAAGTTACATTCTGACTTCGCTGTAGGGAGCTACTGGACCTATTTCCGTTTGCTCCATGCAAGGCAGGGATTGCCAATGTGGTGTTCATGGGTACCAGTGTGCCCACCAGGTACCCACAAAAGGTATCAGTAAATATCCACTCAAAAATCCACAATGCACAAGAGGTTGTTTGCTCAAGGCAGCCATGGACCACTTAATTCCTTCGTTTATCCCCCAGCCTTGCTCATCTCTCTTGCCCATCATGCAGCACACCTGGAATCCCACTAACTACAGCTGGCAATGGAAGGGAACCTAGGTGCCAACTCCCTGGGGCTCGGGGGGCCCGAGCACCCACCCACAAATTTCGGTGCTAGGGCCATGGGTGCTGAATGGATGCTGCAACCCACGGTTATGGGGCCAAGTCAATACTCCTGGAAGGGTAGGTACAAAAGGACTGGGAAAAGAATAAGCTTGAAAAAGCTTCAGGCAATTTGAGTCAGCAGAGGCTCGGGGAGCAAGGTGCCCTGGAAAAGTGTAGGAGGGCAAACCTCTGTGTGTACCACACAGACTGACCCCTGCCCCCTAAACTAGCCTGTTGCTCTCAGGTTAGGTGCAAGGGAGGGTGTTGTTCCATCGCCAATACTGAAATAAGATCCAACAGCAAGTCCATTTGGTTTCTGTATGTGAGAAAAGGTGTGCCATCTTGTCCTTTGTCTCAAGCAGTATCCTGGCCTGGTCCAAGCAGCTGCCTCCTCTGCCTTTGCACTGAGATCATAAAAGGTGGGTCTCTTAATTACAACCCAGCCACAGTTTCACACTATCTTAAAGGTGCATGTTGGTAAGGGGCAATCTGCATCTTTTGCATGAATGCATAATGAAATAGAGCTTCCAGGTTGTGCTCCTGAGTGAGGTGGCTGCTCCTACAATGAAAGACAAGGCACACTGCCCTAAATTGAACTGTGCCATATCATGGAGTGGAAAGTGGAAAACGAAGCAAGAGCATCTCAGTCAAGTTGCCTTGCACCTTCTCCTTACTGAGTCCTATAGATAAGAGCTGCTGCAGGGATGGTAGCTGACCCAGATGAAAGTGTACATATCTCCCTTCATTTGACTGGTCACTATGGGTGGAGGAGGGGGAGAGACGCTATAAATAAGTCAGAAATTAGATTTTTTTAAAAAATCTAACCCTATGGAAAACCGTGTAGAAAAATTTTCTGCTCTCTGGCACCATCTGGTGTTGCATGTTTATAATGCATTCAAATTGTCATTTCTTTACTAATGTAGCTGAGTCCTATAATAGCCCTGAGGAATTAAAAAAAAAACACACATGACTTTGCTGGGAGACATCTGTTCCGGTTACAGCAGAACAAAGACTGATAAATGTTATTTTCTTCCTTGTAACACTGGATCAAAATCAGATTTGCAGGTGACATTGTACATTTCCATAATGGATGCCTGTATATAAGGTAATATCAAATTAGACCCAGGAAGAGCAGGAAACAGAAATATTCTGCTAGAACAATTCTCTCTCTCTCTCTCTCTCTCTCTCTCTCTCTCTCTCTCTGCCTGCTACTCTTTCTGTATATATAGTGTGTACAGTTGTTGCAATTCTAATCCTTGTGTGAAACTGATACCATCTATGACTCAAATGCTCTAATGAGTGACTCACTAGTACTGAGAATAGCTATCAAAGGGTCACTTTGGGGCTAGAAGGATCCTTTCAGGAAACAGATGGAACAGACATTTATAATCAGTTCCTGCCTTTCCCTGAAGATGTGTTCATCTGTTATGGCGAGATTAGTCTTTAAAATACTATTTTCACATAAAAATTATTGTTGCGTCTTATAAAAGGACAACGTCTTAAAGGCGAGGAATACTACCATGTCTTTTTCTCTTTTTTAGGGACAAGAATGATGCACTGATGCAAAGCCAGTCTTGAAGGTCCTACACATCCCAGAAGTTTTTGTTTCCATTATGCTTAGCCTACAATTGCTTTTAACCAAGAGACACCTTGAATTGCATGGTTAGACTTGCAGGGTGCTACGTAGGTGTTTTCTTTAATGAATTGGTATTGATCAACATAATAAATACATAAATCCATGCATACAGAATACATATAAAATAATACATTTATTTCAATTTGTAGGCCACTTTCCTGTCCCCCAAAGGACCCCAAATGACTCCAAAGTGGTTGAAATCATCTAAAACACCAGAATAAAAGCAATAACAACAACTGAGACAGAGCAAAGAGAAAAGCTGAAAAAGCACTTGTGTTGCTAATGAGGGCACAAAGATAATTTGTTAAGGCGGTATTACAGTTTTGCTGGAATATACATTGGACAGTTTTCAAGCAATGAGTCCCATCAGTGGAAGCCCTGCACAAGGACTTCTGTCTGCACAAATAGACTTCTTCCCCATAGGCTCCTATGCCACCTGGAATTGGCTTGTGGGGAGTCAGGAGAATGTCACGCCCCCCCACCAAGAAAAGCACATGTAAATGTGATTTATAGAAAGGGTGGGGAAAGTGTAGTTTCCAGGCATTCCTAGGCTCCAGCTTCCATCAGCCCCAGTCAGCGGAGCCAGTGGCCAGGAATAATGAGAGCTGCAACATTCAGTCTCGTGGCTTATTTGAACGATTTGTCAAAAGCATGGCAAAATTAGGAACAACCATCAGAATGTCTAAATCTGGAGATGCATCATAGTTTACTTAATTGTTCTAAAAGTGGTCAGTGTACTTGAATTCGCTTTCAGTGCCCAGTAGCTACTTCACAGCCTAACCATCGGCAATGCATTATGTATTATTGTGCAAAATTGCATTGAGTTTAGCATTTTATCTTGGCGGTGAAATGAAATTAGTTGAATCTGAGCAACCCAAAGTCGTTTTGCATGTTCAACTGGCCTCTGCTGATGAGGGCACTCTTGCAACCTTCCTCGATATATGGTGATCTCCTACACACACACACACACACACACACACACACACACACACACTAAAATCATACATTTATTCATCCAAGCTCAGTAGCTTAAGTTTTCTAGGTCTTCAATATGAACTGCAAATTGGGGTGGGGACTGGGGAGAGGCAACTGAGGATGCATGACAAGGGGTTGAGCTGTAGAAGAAGCCTCTCAGAGAAGCCTCAAGGCCTTCTTCTTTGTACACTGGAGCATATGCACCCCATCCTTTGTCCCAGGGGTGGCAAACCTGGTTCCCACCAACCCCCACCAACACAGCCAATTAGTCAGGAATGATGGGAACAACTACAGGGCCCCTGCTCTGTCCCCTTTCCCCAATTCCCCCTTTCTGGACACTCATGCAACTTGGGGCTCTCCCGGGTTCTGCTTCCCACTGTGACTTCTTCCTCCAGGGATCCGTGTTGCATCTGCAGCTCCTGCAATCCTTGGGACCCTCCCTGTCAATCACAGCCTGTCAATCACAGCTACAATCTATTTTCCCTAAGATTAGTCTCACTATTATAAGCAATTTTTATTTTTTTGGCTTGCGCACCTTCTCTTCGTATATGCTTTTTCTTTTTTCTTTTGGTATGCATGTTTTTGTCGGAGAACTGCATCACAAAATGTGGAGTGGTGTGAATTTCAAGCGATGCCTGCATTGCAATTCGCGGATTAGTTTGGGAAGTGGAAATTGGGCATATTTGCATTTCTGAATGCCTTCCTTCCGCATCCCTGGCTGCCACTGATCTGCCATTACGGAGGGCAGCCTGGGCTGCACCTTCTCCTATACGAGGAGCGTCAGTGTCAAGCAATTTGTGAATAGTACTAACGCAAAGTCGTTCATGCTAGGAGCTGATATATGGCCCTAGAAAGAAGAACTCTTTCGCTGTGATTGAATTAATTTAGACAAATCGATTGCTTTGCCATTTAAAGACTGTGAGGCAAAGGATTGCTCTCTTTCGGAATTCATTCAGACTTTTTTCCTTTTTCTTTTTTTTTGTATTGACAGAAATTGATTTTGCCATTCTGACTGGAGAGGGGGGAGCACCCTCTCATGTGCAATGATACAGAATAATTTTTTCGCTCTCCTCTCTCAGAAGATTGAATTATTGATAGTGGGAGAAAAGGAAAGAGACAGAAATCATCACCATCTCTGCAAGCAGTCTAAGACACATTCCAGAAGGAGGATTCCCAGTGGCGAGCCAGCAACCATCTGCAAGCAACATAGCATGAAACTTGAAACACTGACAAAGACGAGACAGGAATTTACAGGGAATGAGTCCACAAAAGTACAAAAGTTGGACACCTCCAAACTATTGCACGGCAGTACCTTTCTACAATGGTGGGGGTGGGGAGACACTGTAAGCTTGTAAGACTTTGGGATCTTGCACTGGCCCCATGAACTGGCCTACTGGGATGCCTGCCAAACTGAGAGACTGTATCTGGAAATGTAACTAGAGATGGCCTGCAGGGAGTGGACCTGTACCAAGTCTAGCTTTCTGTCACACCTGGCTCATCCATCCCTGTACTCTAGTTCCTGGTTCTTGCATTCCCTGCCACTTTTGTTGCATTCCCAAACCATAACGCTGCTGCTGGTGGTAGTTTGTCAGCCTGTGAGCCATGCCGTTCTTAATCCTTTGCTTAGTGCATTGGCACTACTTTTCCATCGTGTGATTTGCATTTGGTTGCTAGGCATGCAAATAGGTTTGACATGCATAGCAAGAGCTGCTGATGCCACAAATGTACAGATGGGTCCCTAAAGTAAGAGGGGAGAGAACATCTATCCCTATGCAGTCCCCCAAGAGAAGGGGCCTTTGCAGCAGGGGCGTAGCATGGGTTGCTGGCACCCAGGGTGGGGCAAGTGTTGGTGGACTGGGCAGCAGCAGTCCCTTCACCTGCCAGCATCTGATCAAGGGAGCAACTCCTTGAAAATCAGCCCCAGCCTGGGAGCAGAGATAAGGCAGAGAAACGCAAAGCCAAGAGCGCCACCGTGTCACCTCGCCTTCCTGTCCTTGCAGTGAGGTACTTTGGGCAATGCACACGGCTTCAGCAGTGATTTCCTGCCTTCCTCTTTCTCCCTCACTCCTCGGTGCGTGATGGTAGTGGTGCCCACTGCTTTGTGGCAAGAGATAGAAAAAGTCATATCCCCACCCATTCATCTTACCTCAGCTATTGACTTTCTGGCAGTAGCTTTCACAGGATTCTACACAGAGGCACCAGCTTCTCGAGATGATTGAGGGGGCCTGACACAATGTCATGCGCATGGCGTTGCGAGGAGCTAAACACCCTCTGAACATTGAGGGGTCAAAGTGCCTTGGCCCCCAGGAGCTAGCGCCTGCAATCCTGCAACTTGCAGTCCCTGGATTCAGCAGGAACAGATGCTCCACAAGGGACTGTCAGAGACTCACAGGCCTGCCTACGGGTCTAAGGTATGTTTTGGAGCCCTTGGAGAAGAGGAAAAGGCAGGAGGGGGGCTTTTGGGAGGGGGGGTTCAAGTGGAGCACCTGAAAAGCTTTGAGCCCTGTAGGGTGACTGGGAAGACAAACACCCACCACAAGGCACTACCAAGCAGGATCACTGGTGTCAGGGTAGCCCATGTCACCACTGCCTCACATCACTTACCAGAAAGGGTATCAGGTCCCAGACACTTCTCTGTTGTTGTTGTTCAGAAATGGCAGTCAATTCATGCATGGAGCATCACCAAGCCAGCTACTGCTGGAAACTGCCCCCCCCCCCGATCCAGGGGCTCATCCACCCTTCTGCATACCTGTCAACTTTTCCCCTTTTTAAGGGGAATTCCCTTATTCCAAATAGGATTCCTCGCAAGAAAAAGGAAAAGTTGACAGCTATTCTTCTGTTTGTCCTGTGATTCCTAGTCCTGGGTCCAATAGGTCCTTTTCTCCTCCTGCCACTTTCACTGGGGAAACCCTCTACTTGAAGCTGAATCAAAACCAAACATCAAACTGCAGGAAACTTGGTTGGCGTTTGTTCTGATTCAGCAGTAAACAGCAGGTTTCCCCAGAAGAAAGCAGGGTGGGTGGGTGGGTGAGAACCTCTCAGACCTGTGTCTAGGAATCACAGGACAAACAGGGGTCTGGGTGAGCCCTAAGTTGCATCCCTGTAAATAAAAGGGGAAGTTTATGGGAGGTAAAACAGAAGATAATGCGATGACAAATGCTCATAGCTCAGTGGTACAGCATTAATCCCCAGCATCTCCAGGTCGGACTGTGAGATGCTAACCTGAAATCCCAGAGAGATGCTGCCAGACAATATAAACATTATTGAGCTAGATAGACCAATTGTATGACTCAGAATAAGGCAGTTTCCTATCCGGGGACACCCCATCAGCTGGCATAAAACATGTCTTGCTCCACATCATTTTAGGACTGTTTTTCTTCCTCTCTATTTCTCCTGCAGCTCAGCCCTGGGAAACTCCCTTACCTCAATTGCTTCCAGAGCCTGGCTCTTCCCCCCTTCCTTGGAGCTTCCTCAATAAAATATTGGTATTCTAAACGTTCTTAATTAATGTTTAGCTGCTAATTTAAAGCGCCCGGGGTGGATTTAGTCAAAATGAAAATCACGCTGGGCGTGAACACAACTCCTGGCTGTTAATGATTTGGGTGTTGAGTTGTGGGGCTGTGCTGGCAGATAGCTAATGCCACCTAGAGCTGGGGAAGCGGCGGACCGGCTTCTGTTCGTTGTGAACGCAGCCCCCACTGGGATCAATTTACTTCTTCATTCACACAGCACAAAAGAATGTGTCAATGGCTCTGGAGATGACGTCAGTGCAGTCAGCTGCAGAGAGCCAGCGAAGAGAGAGAGCCCTGCAAATGGATATAGCCACGGGCAGTGCTCTTGCCTCTCCAATTACAGCATTTTCATCCAAAATTACAGTCCCCTTTTATTAAGGAAATATTCATAAAGGGCTTCATGATTCCCACCCACCCCCCGCCTGCATTATCTGCAATATACATGGGTAACCCTAATTTTAAGGATGCATTTCTTGGTTGCTACAATGGGGTCATTTAAAAAAAAAAAAGTCCATGAGCTTTAATTGGTGCAATTAATCAATGAAGGCTGCAATTTTAATGCAAGTTTACTTAGTAAAGCTCCATGGAAATCGGTGGGATGTACTTGCAGACAACAGGAGTAGGGTCAGGCTCCACAATTTTAATTGCAGATTAAAATGTGTCCATCGAATAATCAGTGGAACATGGAGGTTCTGGGGGATGGATTCTCCAGCTTCTTTCTCCATCTGGCTTTTCATTCCAAAGTTATCCCAAGCTAGCAGTTAGATTTACTAACATTAAGGGCTACAGGAAATCCAAACAAGTGGTTTAATTTATTTATTTTTTGCAACCAAAAATAATTTCAAAAATAATATGTGACTAGGTACAAGTCTAGTTTTATAATACAATCTCCACCAAAATACATTACGTTGAGTTTGCAGTGTCATTGCAGGCATTATATATATATATATATATATATATATATATATATATACACATATATATATATAATGTTTATTAAATTTTCTGTTTTACAATTTAAAATACTCATTTTACATCCTTAGGATGTCAATGAATTCCCTTCTTCTCTTTCCATGGTTCATTTTACATATCATAAATCCCTGCATATTTTACAAAAACTGTACCATTCAGTATTCCTTTATTGCATCCATCAAAACTTATTTACACTGTTGAATTTGTCTTAATGCTGCCAGCATTTTCAGCTGTACACAATTATTTCCCATATATTCAAGAAATGTTTCCCACTCTTCTTTAAACGTATGTTCTTCTTGTTCTCTTATTCTATATGTTAAGTCTGCAAATTGTGCATATTCTGTCAACTTAAGTTGCCATTCTTCTTTAGTTGGGATATCACTGGTTTTCCATTTTTGAACTAACAAAACATGGGCTGCAGAAGTGGCATACATAAATAAATAAATAAATTGACACCTGTGCATTTCAGTCTGAATTATCCCCAACAGAAAGGACTCAGGGATGGGGGTGGGAGGGGAGTACTTTTAAACTTTTTTTTCAGTTCATTATGGATCATTTCCCAATACTCTTTTACCCTTTTACAAGTCCACCACATATGAAAGAACGTTTCCTCCACCTCTTTGCATCTCCAGCACTTATCTGATTCAGTGTTATACATCTTAGCAAGCCTACTCGGAGTTAAGTACAGTGGTACCCCGTTTTACGTACATGATCCGTTCCGGGTCGTGCCACGTAACCCGGGCGTACATAACGCGAATGAACAAAAAAGAAAAAAGAAAAAAACCGGAAGTTCACAGGGTTTTGTGCTTCTGCGCATGTGCAAAGTGTGCCGAACACTTCTGTGCACCCGTGCGCACCCGCGCATCGTGCATGCTCCGTGGAGGACTTCCAGGTTGCAGAGATACGTAACTCAAATGTACACAACACGGAGCATACGCAACACGAGGTATGACTGTACAATTTGTGAATCATTTCCAGGTAGTTCTCCAAGCATATTCTTAAGACATTAATGGTTAATATAGCCTCTCCAAAAACAAATTTGAGTAGTTGGTGGGAGAGAATTGTTTCAACAAAGGTATCTCTCTTTGGGCCTTCTAAGCCCAATTAGTCATTCTTAGATAACCACACCCAGTGCTTTTTTCCTAAAAAAAAATGTTTAGGAGTACTCTCATTTTGACTCAAGAAGATCACCGGGAAAGGAAAGAAAGCCGCCATCAGAGGTGGTAACAACGAAACTGACCAATCACCATGCTAGATTCCAACTCCTACTTCACACATTAAACGCTCTCTTCCATCTGAGACTCTGGAAACACCATGACAGGAAATGAGGCCGCCATTGGGGGTAGCAACGGAACTGACGATTCACCGTGCTAGAAAAGAAACTATTTTTTTTTATAAAAAAAAAATTCTTTTCCCGTTAGAGTCACAAAATGTTTAGGGGTATGCGTACCCCTGCATCCCCCCTGAAAAAGCACTGACCACACCCCAAATGTTATTGAACCATACCTCGAGAGATAGCTCAGCCTGAGATTTCCGAAAGTATGCCAGCCGCAAACTTGCAAGCATCAGTAGAAAGAAAACAAAATCTTTGTGTTGAATAATGGTGCCAGAATCTATAGATTCTGTGGTCAATTCTAAATCAAAAGCTGCCATGTTGCCACTCAAGATTGAGGGGGGCCAGCCCCCTCCTCAAGAACTTGGGGGGGGGGCAAGTGCCTCCCTCCCCTATGCTGGAGTGCCAGAACAGGATATAGGACTAGATGGGACTTTGGCCTGATCCCTCAGGGCACTTCTTATCTTCTCATGTTCTATAGCAGTAGTACATCAGTGATCTTCCATATAATAGTGATGGGTCTTGAATGTTCTTTGAAAGCATTTTTGCTCTGTTGTATTACTTATTGACCGTAGGCATTTTTTCACCAAAGCTTCAAGATGGCTTACAACAAAGCAATTGAAAACACAGAGGTAGATTACTATAGACTATAAATTACTATAAATAGGAGTGTTGTGTGTTCCCAAATTGGATTAAATAAATAATACATTAGAGATGATCATTTCTTCTACTTAGCTTTCGCTTCTTAGTGCATGCTTTATCTTAGTATCCTCTCTTTCTCAGGATTCACTTTTCACGCTAAATTTACAATGTCCAGTACTCATAACTTAATCAATCCACACATTAAGTAAAAGCCAGAGAGTTAATTTAATGAATTTAATGAATGGATTTTATTTTGTTCCCAACCAACGGCCACTGCAATCTAAGAATGTGTCCACAGCAGAGGAAACAGTAACCAGCTTTATAAAACAAATACATATTTAAAATCCAAATAATACAAGCACTACATAAAACAGTTTGAATGCCATTGCTTAGGTTCAGGTTAGATTTTTCAGGTGATGTGAGATCAAAAATTGCTGAACTGATTTCAGTTAACATCTTGAAATGAACCAAACACAATGTCTTAATTTTTTTTATCTTAATGCATTATAATAGTATTAAGAGAAACAAATGAAATTGTGTGAAATAAATAAGGCAAAAAGGGGCCAGTAAAAAAGGACTATTCCAGATGTACTCGTAGTAACAAAGAGCCCTTGTGGGGCTGATGGAAATTAGAGATAGATAGATAGATAGATAGATAGATAGATAGATAGATAGATAGAGATACGGTTGCCATATTTCAAAAAGTGAAAATCTGGACACAAAAGTTGTTGAGCTAAAATAGATCATCTGTGGTGCTCTCACATAATCTATAAAGAATGCCCCCTGATCAAACTAATCTGTCCTTAATCCACAAACAGGATCTCACATTGTTCTCCCAAGCAGCCAGGTGTTTGTGAATCTGTACCTGTATTTTTCCCCACACAGGGCAAATTGCAGGTTTGTGATAGAGGCCTCAGCTGGAAAATTGTACGAAGGATTCCCCCTCCCCCCTCCAATACCTGACACTCATCTGACTTGAGAGTCCCCAGATACTTGGCTCTTTAAAATATACTGTGAGGTCTTGTTTATGAATGTTGTGGTCATTGGGGTGGATGGATCATTCTGTTTCCAGTTCATGTCAGTTTTGCATGTCTTCATTCAAAAGTCTATTCCATCCTCTTTTCGCATTGAACTGCTCCTTTAACTCCCTTGAAAAATTGTGTCAACATATGACTTTTTCTAAATACCTTTTCTCTCAAAAATGGAGGTAGGGGAGATGGCAAATGCTGCCACTGTGGCACTGCCAAGGGAGACTTTTTCCACCTTGGCAAGGATAAGAAATACAAAAAAAAACCTATTGGCAAACAGTTATCACGGTTCTTTGTGTAATATTTGGCTGCCAGGCACCATTAAACCCTCTCCTGTGTTTATTAAAATATGTAAATGAGCATATGAAATATGCATTTTAATGTGCATTTTTGTATGTGTGGGGTGTTGTTTTTTATTCGAGAACGGCATTGCAAAATTCAGAGAAGTGTGAAATCTGAAGGATTCCAATCTGCCCATGAGTCAAGAAGGTGAGGATGAGATCCGTTCATTTCAGAAATCACAAAGAATGAATTCCTTAAGTGTCCCTGCCTGAATATATATATACTTTCACCCAGTGCTGCAGTAGCGGCTGGCGTGGTAAGGTGGCAGTGCATACCTGACTTCCTGGCTGCTGCATCTCTGCTGCTTACCAGGAGAGAAAGGAGACAGTAGGGAGGTTGGTGTGGTGTAAACACACAGGTGAAGCCAACCCAGTGCTTCCTTCCTCCTCCCACTCCTGGTAAGCTGCAGCAACTCAAGAGTCAGGAGGTCAAGTGAGTGCCGCCACACCATCTGTTCCTGCACTTCTGATATTTCAAAGTACCTGTCTTCACCACAAAGTTCAGCAAGACACTGAGTCAGAGGCTGTGGAATCACTACCTAAGGAACCCAACTGGCTTCCTGACTCTTAAGCCTGTCACTGAAGACCAGGGAGCCACTGAACCGAAGATTGGCAGTTGTGGAATCCATGGATCAGATGTCACAGAGAGCCAAAGCGGGGAACCGTGAGGGCTTCCTTCCTCTGGATCCAAGGAACCAAGTGCCTCCAAAACTACCTCACTGGTCCAACAGCAGAACCACCACACCAGGCCATGGAACACAGAAGAAATGCAGGCCACTGTAGTTCTAACAAATGGATTGGGACCTAGGACAAGTGGAAAGAGACTCAGGAGGCCTTAGCCCACCTTTAGCTTTCCTCAGAGAAAGTTGCTGAGCCTTATGACCACAAGGAGAGGGAATATAGAGGCTTGTTTTTAAGTGACAAATTGTAAAAATGGTCAGTTGTGGTGACTGATCTCCCAGGGAACTAGGGCCACCTTTTGCCCTACACAAAGGATGGAGGGGGGAATATGATGAGGATACATAATAATGGAAAGCATGAAGGATGGCATCCGAACCAAACATCTAATCTTTTTTTATCAGACAAATGTTCCTGCATGTGAGATATTTCCTCTTTTAGATCTATCAGCCCCTCAGGCAATGTTTAAACCATTCTTTTAAAGAGCGTGATCCTTCCAAGTCTTACTAGCAGTTCATTTGATTTTAATAGCACCTGAACTTTGCCTCTGAGAATCCCATAACAGCTGCTGCTGTCCAACTGCTTCCTCCATGTCCAATCCTCTTAAAGCTCTCTGTGGACGCATGTGCTTGCTCCCTCTGATGCCACACAAAGCCTCAGAAAGAATTCGGCTAGCTGGTCTGATTATTTTTAAAGGCAGAACTATAATTTCAGCTCCGCCAGCTCCGTTGTTTTGGAAACACTTGTCGTTCAGCAAGCCAAGAGAAAGTTTGCGCAGAGAGGCCTCGAATGGAATCTCATTTGTTCCAGTGTAATTCAAAATTGGACAGACATCACCGCATGTGATGATAATCCAGGAAGAAATGCCCATGTTTATGAATTGCTATGAACATCTAGGGTGTCCTTTTCTTGTGAAAGGGAAATGAACTAGAACTTCCATTATGGAGCAGTTTTTCAGTTCAATATAGTAAAAACTAGTGTATGTAACAAGTCACCAAACTTTTGGGGGCCAGTGGAATTTTGAGGCTACACTCAGGGGTGGCCAGTGTGCTGGCTGCTTGTGCAGTAGGGGGAAAAGTTTAGAATGAACCCTGGTTTGCTGAAAATTCGCAGATGGGTGGAGATTTGGTAGCTCCCTCATGGAACAGCAGTTCCCAAGCTTGCCTGAGGAGAAGGAATGAAGATGAAGTAAGTATAAGTCTGTAGAGTTGATAAGCTGAAAAGTCTTCTTTTTTTTTTTCAAATTCACCTCAGCCACAAAAATGCAGTACAGCCTCAGGCGAGCCCTGTTCTGGGTCCCGATACAATATGAGTATATAATAAGAGCGCTGGTTTGGCCTCTGGGCTTGTTGTGACTTGCAAGACAATGTATATGTTATATGAAGGTGCTACATCCTGACACAGCACAACCCTGTGCATGTTTACTACGAAGTAAGGTCCATTTTGTTCAGTAGGGTTGACTCCCAAGTAAATGTGCCACCTTATTATTACTTGAGAGACTTGCTTATCCCTTCTACACCAAGTAGATTGCTGTGGTCTGCAGGAGAAAGGCTCCTACAAGTTCCAAGGATCTCAGTAGCCAGTTCCACAGTAACTCAGAGCAGTGCTATTGCATAAAACAGGGGCTATTGCACAAAACAGGGGCAACCACACTATAAGCACACTGTGTTTTTGTTTTTGTTTTTGCAATAGCACTGCTGTTTTGTGCAATAGCACTGCTGCCAAGACATGACAGGCACCCACTTTCATGGAAACCATGGAAGACATTTTTCTTCCAACAATTTTTCCCCAATGGATAACATGGATGTCCACTTGTTGGCATTTTAGTCGTGTTTCAAATATATTAGTTGTTTTTGTTTGTTAATTATGTTATGTGTAAATAGCCTTGAGATGCTGGTTTAGAAGGCAATCATGATCATCAACAACAACAATTACTAGGGAGTTGATTCTGACGGAGAAGAAAGACAGCGCTGTCCCCAAACCCCCGATGAATACTCCCAGCAAGTTCATATAGATGTCAGATATTATGGGGGAGACCACGTTTCTGACTACTGATCTACAGGGGGTGGTGACTGATGGCATCAAATGCTGCTGAAAGATCAAGGAGAATTAATCGGGTGGCAGTCCCCACCTGCCACCCGTCCTTCCTGAAATACAGGTCATCAATCAATCAAGGTGATCCACAGTGTTCCAGTGGTGAAACCAAGTCTGAAGCCAGACTGAAATGGGTCTGGGTGATTGGCTTCCTCCAAGCAGATGTTTGGAGCTCAGCAGCAGCCACCACCCTCTCAAGCACCTTGCCCAAAGAGGGAATATTAGCAACTGGGTCATTGTTGTCACATACTTCCAGGGAGGGCTTCTTAAGGAGACAGTGCCTCCTTCATGGTCAGAGTCACTATCCTTCTCTCAATGGCACACTCACCTCTCCCTTGACACAGCCAATCATTCTCTCCAGTTACCATGGTGTGGGGAGGGTTGTTGTTTGTTTTTCCTGTCTTGGAAGATTTCTCTTGATTCTCAGTGTTGCTAGTCAAAAATGGAGAGATGCCCTTCTTATTGCAGGTTAAACAAGCTACTCCCCTATTCCCTGATGACCTCACAGCACACATTTCAAAGAGAAAACCCAAAGAGTGTTCTCCTATGGCTGACTAACCCAGGGCTTTCTCAAACAAAGGCATGACCTACATCAATCAACAAGAGCAAAGTGTGTGAGCACAACCTCGCTGTGTCATTTGACAGCTTAATATTGTGAGCAAACAAGCAGGTGCCTGTCTTTTACACACCATTTACTGGCTCGCAGACAAGCCACATTTGATTTCCCTTGATATTGTTCATGAGGAGAAGGGGTATCCCTGCAGCTTTCAGAATGCAGATGCCAGCCTGCGTTTCTAAGCTCCCTAATTTCTGCTTTCGATTGCGTTGGTGGCAGATCAGTGTAGGACAGAGATTTAATTCATTCAAGGTTTATTCATGCCAGGACTAGGGAAACTATGGTGTCGTTGGACTCCCAGGTCTCAACAGCTCCTCAGCCAGCATGGCCAGAGGTCAGGGATGATAGGGGCTGTAGTCCAATAGTCTCCCCATCACTACTTTAATAAATTTCCAATCCAGATGTCCGCAAGAAAGCACATCTGTTCATTTCTTTCCACCCTTGTACTTCAAGCAAGGAGCAAGCAAGAGAGGTAGTGTAGGAAGAATTGTTATAAGCCGGATTGGTGTAGTGGGTAGAGTGTTGAACTAGGACCTGGGAGACCAGGGTTCAAATCTCTACTCAGCCATGAAGCTCATCTGGTGATCTTCTTGTAAGTATTGGAAATACATCATGCTTCCTGTAGAATACATATTAGTGCTGCATATATATTATATTTGCCAGGATACACACACACACAGATATAGATATAGATATAGATATAGATATAGATATAGATATAGATATAGATATAGATATAGATATAGATATAGATATAAATATAATTGATGTTTGACAGTATTCAGTCCCAACTGAAGCCAACTCTTTTAAATAAATACTCTTGGAGTGTACTTATTACTAAACCTTTACAGTACCTCTTTTTTATTGAACCCAGCCATTTCGGTCCTCTGAAAGAAACATGTACTATTTACATTATTCGGTTTCACTTTGGGTGGTTGAATGTCTTGTTTATACAGCTTAGGTCCAAGATCAACTGAGAACGATGAGAAATGTCTAATCTAAAACATGAATCAGGAGTAGGAAAGGTTTTTTTAAAAAAATAAAAAAACTTGCAATATTCATGGGAAAACAAAATTCTGGCACATGAGAGAACAAATATGAAATGGCTTAGCTGTCAATTATGGGTTTTCTCCCACTGAGTTATGAACCTTTCCTTCCCGCATAAGACGAGGCACCTCAGAATAAGGGTGTGGCTGGGATTTGAAGCAGGGATGCCTACATAGTCTGGTGCCTTTGCTTAAATTCTTTCAAACAGAATCACGTTTGCAGCAAATGTGTCTGCTGATGCTGCTTGGGAGCCTGAGGCTTGTAGTCAAGTCCCAGTCATCCTTGTGAAACAAGAGTTTTCCGCGGGCATCATTGTGAGCTCTTTGGCAATTGGCATATGTGCACCTCTCTCCCATTAGCTGACGGAATGCCTTCTCTTCATATGCATTGTTGTGCATCAGTTTTTCATGTTGCTTTTTGTTGTTCACACACACACACTCACAAATAATCACACAATTAACCTCCCCCCTGCTTAACATCTTAAAATAAAACAAGAGTCCTCTGAATCCTAGGACTTCCCTCCTCCCCTCCATGGGTCCGTTATATATCTTTATCCAGTGCATATTATAGTTCCTCTGAGTTACGGTCCTCCAAAATTTCCAAAGTCTCTGTAACATTGCAAGAGTTATTCAAAGCCTGCCAATGACTTCAAGTATTTACAGTGCTCCTTTAAATATTATCTATATATGTCCCATTCTCTATTGAAGTTTTGATCCCCCTGATTTTTGATTTTCACAGTCAATCTAGCCATCTCTGCATACTTCAATAATTTCATCTGCCAGTCCACTTTTGTCGGCATCTTATCCTCTTTCCATCGCTGGGCAAGAAGCATCCTTGCAGCTGTGGTTCATGGCTTTCTCCCAAAGAATCCTGGGAACTGTAGATTTTTAAAGATTGCTGAGAGTTGTTTGGGGAACCCTCACAGAGCTATAATTACCCAGCACCCTTAACAAACCACAGTTTGTTGCACCATCCTCTCAGTCTCACTTAAGCCCTCGTCTCTTTACAGTGGTTCCCCGGGTTACGCACCCCCCATGTTGCGGACATTCGAGTTGCAAACGCCCGCAACCCGGAAGTGTTCCCGGAGCATGCGCAACCCCCGGATGCGCAGAAGCGCTCAAATCGCGCTTCTTCCAGGTTTTCTTTTCGTGCGTTCATGATACGTACACACGCATTACGTACTGCGACCCGGAACAGATAGCGTATGTAACCCGGGGTACCACTGTATACATCATCATCAACCTTTTATTGGCATCAAGCAAAGAAACATACATACATATAGAACAGTAGCGAAATAATACATTCACAGTGGGGCAAACTGTATTAGAAGAGGAAAGAGACAAGACTCCACTGTCCACGATCACATCTCTGGGACTCCTGATAACTCAGACGACTGCAGAGCATTACGACGAAAAAAGAGCAGATGTAGGTATTTAGCTACCAGTTTGGTAAGCTCCTGGTCAGTTCCCTTTAGTAGGAAATGCAATACTTCCCGCTCTGGTCTCCTTTTAGGGATACAGAGCTGGTCCAGGAATTGGTGGCGGAGATCGACGTAAAGTTTGCAGTGGAAAACCATGTGAACGAGGCTTTCCACCTGATGGTCACCGCATGGCCTCAGCCACTGTATACCCGAGGAGGAGACTCAAGCAAAGCCTGCTGCTCAGTTGGGTCCATTCTCCGCATGAGAACCCGCCCATAGGCCAATTTGGAGGCAGGCTTGGATTTAAACTTCCTGGCAGGTGAGGAGACCCGTTTGGCTCCCCACCTGCTGGGAATCCTCTACCACATCCAGACAGCGTCGGATCGGCCCCAGGAAAGGAGGCAGCCAGGCCCCAAAATCCACCATACCTATTATGTGGTAGGTGGACTAGTCAAACAAAAATGTAATGACCCCCATATTTTAAAAGCTAACTCTAAAGGGAACCATCAAGGGAGGGACATAGAACAGACCTCTCCTGAAGACTGCTTTAGATGTTCTCCTTTGACGTTAACGTGTTGTGAAGGGAGGGGTTGCTGGGACTTGCATGCTAGATGCACTCTGCCCCTGGGATGCCAGCAAACAAGAGGCTCTCCACTTCAGAAGTTCACCCCCAACTTATAGAGGGCAGCAGAAATAGTGATGGGGGCTCGTAGCCCCTTGTATTAATACAGTACCAAAGAGCATCTGAAGAGGGCTCTTATTTCAGACTACATGTAACTATACCTCAGCAACATCTTTATTTCTGGTTGTTATGGAATAGGCATTGCAAGTACTCTAGAGCCAGTGTGGTGTAGTGGTTAAGAGCGGTGGACTCGTAATCTGGGGAACCGGGTTCGCGTCTCCGCTCCTCCACATGCAGCTGCTGGGTGACCTTGGGCTAGTCACACTTCTCTGAAGTCTCTCAGCCCCACTCACCTCACAGAGTGTTTGTTGTGGGGGAGGAAGGGAAAGGAGAATGCTAGCCGCTTTGAGACTCCTTCGGGTAGTGAAAACCGGGATATCAAATCCAAACTCTTCCTCTTCTTCTTCTTCTAAAAATGTGCTGCTTTTCTACAGCTTGAACTGACATATATATCCAAGAGCAGATCTTTAATGCATGTTGTCATTATTGCCCTATCCTACCCAAAACACTTTGCCCCTCTGCACCAGAATGGCGTCCCTGGAAGACCCTCCCTCTTTATTGATGGTTCCCACCTCTTCCCCTCGTCTTGAAGCGACAATGAATGCCGCACAAACTGAGCAGAATATCAATAAATGTTTCATCGACCTGAAGCTGAAACACATCCAACGAAATGTTATTTTTAGCTTGTGTGGCGTGCTGGCTGGAACAATGCAGGCATGGATGAAAAGAGACGGGGAACTATTCAGAAGAGAAAATGGGAAGCGGTTATGCTTTTGGTTATCTTTTAGAGAAATCAGAATGAAGAATATGCATTCTTTGGGATATTGGCATGGCCAGGCATCCAAATTTGCCTTCATGTAGGGATGAGGCTTGTAAAATTGCAAAATATCTACGTATCACAATATTTCAAATTGCTGATATAATTGTTTTTAAATGATGAAGCATTATCTTTGCTTAGCTATACAACCAAAACAGAACCAAAACAAAGGCATTGCTGGATAAAAATACACTTTGTTATAGTCACTTCAGATAGATGTAAATGAAACTATAATCTGAATCCCTACTCCTCAGTAAGCATTCTGCAGATGGCATCAGGATGACCAACTCCTAAGCAACAGTACTATCTATTTTCCACCACTGTTTCCACCCCATAGCTATTCCTGGCAGGTAGCAAATGCATAAATGACTGACACTGAGAAAAGGATAGACCTGTCAGTTCTAGAACACTGTTTCCAGGCCCCCTTCTCTAGACCATTTTGGAAGTTTTGCTCATGCATTGTAATGATGAGAAGTGAGCTTCACCATGCTGGATAGCTCTGACCCCAAAACTGCATGCCTCCCTTTATCCAATATTCACTATACCAAGCATAGAAGACTGAAGCCTACCTGCATAGAGCGATTTGCAGAGATTCCAAGAGTGCTGCATACCAAAGTGAATTCACTTCCTTGCACATTGTTCACACATCAAGCATGGAACACTTGCAGAGAGATTGATGGAAATCAAGAAATTGATCACAGTAATGCATAGGATATTGCAGCAAGGACTACCATCTTTTCCAACTGGCATAGATTATGAAGTCACAGAGCAGGAACCATATAATGGTTACGTTGCACAACACTGAGCATCCCATTAGTACAGGGTCAACATTTCACAGCAATGATAGTAACATAAAAACTTCATCTGTGGCTGTCTTTGGCTATAAGCAATGAGTTGGAATACGTTATTGGGTTTTCCCGCACGATAGCCGCTTTACAAATCCTTCCGCGCTACTGCGCAGAAGGAAAGAAGATTCGGCCGGAGATTGGAGCCTGGATCCCTCCGCGCCTCCCTGAAAGCGCGCCAGGAAGCCTCCTGGTAACGGTCACAAGGCTGGTTTCCCACCCGGAAACGCTCGCTATTGCTGTATTATTATTGGTTAATGCTTATTTGATGGCGCTGTATAATTTGCTAATAAATAGCCCTGCTCCTGCTGGCTCGGCGACGAGACAAGCAGAGCAACAGAGAGACAGAGATCTCGCTCGCATTGAGTGCACTTGAAACCATTGACTGCAGTCTTTTTATTTGGCCTCCTTCCTGCTTCTTCGGCCACACCTTTTGCTTTGCTTCTTGCTGCCTGTCCTATCCTCTTCAGACCTTTGCAACTTCCGAAAACTCCTCACGACCTTCAGGAACCCTCATAACCAGCCGGAGCAGGCTCTCAGACGACTGGTTATCCCAGAAACTGGTTATCCCGACAGCAATGAAGTTTGTATCTAGCAATACTTAGCTTTTATTGATTGTTTACAAGATTTGCTCACCAACCTATCAACAACAAGCTCTCAGAGTGGTTTACAAAGTAATTTGGCAATGAAAACATCAACTCTAGTCAGCCATCATGATCAATGGTCAGGGATTATGGGAGTTGTAGTCCAGCAACATTTGAAGGGCACTAAGTCACTAGCAGCTGATGTGGAGTGGCAGCACTGTGGAGCTATCCTCATGACACCAACTTCCCTCCAGCACACCTGGGACAAAGCAGCAGTGAGGTAGGGGCCCTACAGACACAGTGGGGGAGCCAATCCAGTGCTCCCACTCGCAAGTACACAGCCGCAACCTCACCTTGCCCTGCCCCACCAAGTGCCTTCCAGGTAAGCCGCAGCAATGCCAGTGTTGGGAGGGGCAGTTTCACGATGCTGCCCCACCCAAACTCATGTTTTAGTGGATAACGATGTTGTAAAGGCTAATTACTTAATCATCAATATAGCTCATCTGAAGCCAGTAATGAAACCAAAATAGTACCCCAACTGTGAATAAGGAAATGGCTTCTTCAGTGACTAAAATTGCCAAAACTTATCGTGACCCATTTATCTCCATTCATAATCCAATTCAGAAACAAGCCACAGAGTATTATGACTTTTGCTATGAATGAAGGCAAATGTTCTTGGAACCCACACATTTCCGAATACACTGTATTTTAGGCAGCAAGACAAGCAAAGAGGTTAAAGGAGATAATGGATGGGCCACAATGAAAGCCATGATCAAGCTCGATGGTTTTCATCTGGAACCCATTGATCTCAGGAAGCATTAGAGGTCTCCAAGTCCATTTTCATCCCTCTGAGTCATCCTCATTAAATTCAAAGGAGCCCAGAACATCTGTGGAACTGTAAATTGAATTTTAACACTCAAATGAACAGCAACCAAATGCAATCGCCTGTGCCTGATGTAAAGCCGTGGGGGGAAGGGGTGGATGGGAAAGAGTTTGCGGCCTGAAGGAGAGAATTGCCTGGATCAGAAACAGAAATCTGAATTCAGCTAGAAGTGGCAGGCATGAAAACCACCAGATCTGAAATTTAATTTCCAACACCTGACTTGACATGTAGACCTTCATTTCAAATCCCATATCCCCACTGCAGTAATAATTACATTGGTGCTAAGCAGTGCTATTTTTTCTAGAAAAAGAGGTGCCTGAACTCACCATGAATGCCTCGCTTGTTCTCTTGTAATGGCAGTGGTGCCCACCTGAGAGGTGGCAAATTCCACCTGGTGGTTAAAAAAAGCCCTGGTGCTAAGGCTATCATGACTGCAATTCTAAAGGCACTCACCTGGGAGTAAGTGCCACCAAACTAAATTGGGCTTACTTATGTGAAGAGACACCAGAGAGTTCCAACAGAAAGGGAAACTGGAGCAGAAGTGGCCAGCGCTCACTTATTTGTCCCATGTCTGCAACAGAAATCAACCCAGCGAATCCTATCGGTATTCACTGTTGCTGTTGCTTTCAGTCCACAAAATGATCTGTAAGTTTCCCCCATTCTCACTGTGCTTCCTTTGCACTTCCTAGCAACTTCCTAGCAACTGGTATTCAGAGGCACATCACTTCCGGTACTGGAGGTAATACCTTCCAGCCTGCATCCATCCCATGCAGCGCTGCTTCCTATTCCACTGAAGTTCATCTTCTGCCCAAAATGACATTCGACGTCTCGCTGTCCACAATGGCCAATTTACGTTTACTTGCGTAAATTACATAAATGCCATTGCGTTCATTTTGGTGCAAAGGAAATGCAGGGTGGGGTGTAATCAATTGCTTGTCATTTGCAGACTGAAAGCAACAGCAGCACTAAATGCCATAAATCGTTCTCGCCGGGTTACTTTCCATTCCAGACGTGGGACGAATAAGTGGACGACAGCAATTTCCACTCCCATTTCTGTTTTCGTCAGAATTCTCCAACATCTGTAGTAGCAGACAGTCATCATGACAAGTAGCCATTTGTTTGTTTGTTTGTTATCATACATGAGTTTCTCTGATCCCCTCTGAAAGCCACCTACAGGTACATGGGCAGCCATTACTACACCTTGAGTCGTTTGAATGAGTTTAAGCAATAATGCTTCTGTCTCTTCTAGAAAGAAATACAGAAGTTGAAGAAGCAGCAAGGAGAAGTCTGTTGGGAGGAGAAAGTGGAAACGTCTCAGAAGGAACGGCATGGCCTCGCTGGGGAATGTACAGAAGGCTGAGTGCAAATACGGGAAAGAGAAAGACACACTTTGTTTTAATGTTTAAGGAAGAAGCTGTAATCCTCAACTAAGTACAGTGGTACCTCGGGTTACATACGCTTCAGGTTACATACTCCGCTAACCCAGAAATAACACTTCAGGTTAAGAACTTTGCTTCAGGATAAGAACAGAAATCGTGCTCTGGCGGCGCAGCGGCAGTGGGAGGCCCCATTGGCTAAAGTGGTGCTTCAGGTTAAGAACAGTTTCAGGTTAAGAACGGACCTCCAGAACGAAATAAGTACGTAACCAGAGGTACCACTGTAAAAGCTAAGCCCATGCTTGGGTAACCATGTGAATGTAAATACTTTGCATATATTCTTCTTTAGCTATATGTTCAACTTATGAAAAGTTTAAGCAGTGTATGGACATGGTTTTAATTTCAAGAAAAGAGTCCTTATGGCACATGATTTGGCTTCCTAGCTGCAGTTCAGCTACTCTGCCAACACACCCTTTATAGAAAACACAAAGGCAAAGAATAAGATGTCTTTAAGTTGAAAAGGTGGTGTGCTCCTTGAAAGGTAAAGAGCAAGTATGCTTTCGGCTCAGCATAGGTCAAGTCATGCACTATAAATGTCCTTACTTCGTTTTGTTCCTTCTAGAAAAGGAAACTGGGTTTGGGGATTTTATTATTTTAAATTTTTTGGATGCACCGCAGGAGAAGTTTGCTTAAGGATTATGTCGAAATCACCCAAATTTTCCATTCCCCCTCCTGCGTCAATGAATAACAGTTTTCCAAATTAGTGTTTGCTTTGTTTCCTCAGTGAACGATGAAAGTCAAGTAACCCTGAATTTATCAATTTCATCTTGTGGGTTTGCTGCAGACAATTATCTAGTCTGCTGGTGTTTTCAGAGTAGGCATTCATATATAAACTATGCATGCTTTATTTAATATTTATGAAATAATGACTAGGTATAGTTAAATGCATTAATAAGTTATCTGGGAACATTTTTACAAAATACATTAGGAATAAATTGCTAACAAACAGAACTGTAGCATCCAGCTATATTGTACGTAGGAGCCTTTAAAAGAAAGCAGAAGTGAGATTAACATGGGGGAGCTCACTAACTCAGTGGCACAGTGAACCCTGGGTGCCTCCAGTTAAAATGATAATTCACAGTGCTAAGGAACAGTCCTGCCCAAGAATCTCAAGAGCTGCTCCTCAAGTCACACAGGGTTCTACACCAAGGGGAGTGGTCTACATACATAGAGTAGGTTTTCCTCTGCAGACAATCTCCTAAACATATGGGCAGTACATGGAAGAGCCAACGGGGATGTGAAGGCAAGCTTAGCCCTACTCTCTCACTCACAGAATTGTTGACTTTGTCAGGGGAATATCCAGATGGGCCTTATGTCAATCTGTCTCCCTCAGAAGGTTGTGGACTCTCCTTCCTTGGAGGTTTTCAAGCAGAGGTTGGATGGCCATCTGTCGTGGATGCTTTAGTTGAGATCCCTGCATTGCAGGTGGGTGGACTTGATGACCCTTGGGATCCCTTCCAGCTCTACAATTCTACGATTCTACGTTTCGTTGTGCTGTTAACATGCACCGGCTTCATTGTGTTACTCCAAATATATACATTTGGAGGGGTAGACCTGCGTTAGACCCTTGCAGCAAAAACAACAACAAAATTATTGTAGCACCTCAAAGACCAATGCATATATTTTATTAGATGCACACAGCTAAACTAATTCCTCAAGTCTTTCAGCTACGGTGAAGTGGGGATTAATGGTGCTGAAACACACAAATACACACAGGTGAAAGAATTTCGTTTTTTGTCTTCCACACATGCTGCGTGGTCTGCCAAACAAAAGGTGAAGGTGAAGTTGAAGAAACAGCAATGATTCTGCAAGGATGGTTTCTTCCCTCTTTTGTCAGTCTGAGGTCATGTGTAGTGATGAGGAAAGTGGGAAATATATATGGGCTAACACATCCCCTTAGCCATTATCCCTGAAACCCCTCTCTTCTAATCCTCAGGATCTTCTAAAACCACCAGGCCAGATGGTGCAGTGATTTTGTCGAGTGCTCCAATATCCACTAGGGCTTATCACCAAGCAGGCTTCTTTTTATTGATGTCTGATATTTGCCACATACTGGCAGAATCCAGTGCTTGTGAACATTTAACTCCACTTGTGGCACTGAGAACAAACCTGCATTCATGTCATATAGAGCTTTCTGATCCTGTTGGCTGAAAAGCTCCTGTGTGTTGTGGAATCAACAGTCCCTGTGGTGCTGCCCCAGCAGGCTTGCTTTAATTCCTTTCAGAAATGGCACTTAACACTGGCTGCATTCAGATCTGGGACTTATTGCTAACTAATTGTTAGTTTTGCTGGTTATAATGCTAACACTTCTGTCCTGATTGCTAATATTCCAGTTGCTTTATGGAGGGGCGGCTTTTCCATTGATGCCATGCTAAATTTCATTCCTACCAGTGGCCATGGTGTTGTCAGTTTGCATTTCTTAGTACAGAGAGTATTGATCTGATGTGTAGAGATCTTTGCTGTTCTGATTAATTCAAGAGTGTTCTGGAAGGTTTCTTTCTATGTGAAAGAAACAGGCAGAAGGTTCTTGTTTGGCTTATTCCTTCTGAGAAGCTGAGTACAGCTGGCTTAAACTGGTTCTGTTATCTTTCTGTCAAGGTTATGCTGACTATAATAGTAAGGCCAGAAGGAGCCTGGGTCTCACTTACTTTCTCTTTCTGTCTCTTTGTTCTGGTGTGGTGTTCTGTATGTTGAGGTTTAGTCTTGCGTGTCGAGGTCCCCAAACCACCCCTCAAATGAAACACACTAAACACAGAAATTTAAGTTTAAGGTTTTTGGCCACAACTTTATTAAAATACAAAATATGTGAGTGGTTGCTTAGGCATTGGTTCAGACTATCAGTCCCACAGGGGACAGAACTGACATCCACCCGCCTGTGGAAATCAGTAAAGGGAAAACACTTTGGGGAGAGAATGGGAGCTGGAGGTCTAACCCTCGCCTCTCCCCTAATACTCTCAGGGGCTCTTGTGTGGCCCTGGCCCCCGACTGGGGGATACGGACAAGCATGGCGAGCCCCTGGATTCCTTTAATGGAATTCCCCGCACAGCAGCAGCATTGAAGGGGCAGCCACAGCCAACCCTGCCCCTCCACCAACCAATTAATAACCAATGCCTAACTGCCAACCTTACAAGTTGTGACTAATTGCTACGCAGTAGGCGAAAACCAAATGGCACCAGCCAATCAGCCAAATGGAAAAATTCCTACCAGGCCCCTGCCCCAAAAGCAGACGACCCCATGACAGGCATAGCAAGGTCATACGGAGAGGCCTAATAATAGGGAGGGGGGCAGGTGATCCGATGCACGCAGCAAAGAGGTATATCACGCTGCAAGCCAAGCAATATGATGTATACAAATAACACAAACCATGCGAGTATTCAATCATTCATATATATATATATATATATATATATATATATATATATATATACACACACACACACACACACACACATACACACACACACACACACACACACACACACACAACCGGAGGGGATATAATCCTTAACACATACAAATGTCTCAAAAGAGGCAATTAAGATTCCAAAAGTGCAATGTTCAATGTGCAAAAAGTTCAATGCGATAAGGTGCTCAAGTCTCTTAGGCGTCCACATCTGTTTTCCACGCCTAAGAGACTTGAGCACCTTATCTCACGGTTGGTGTTATTTGTATACATCTTACAGGTTTCCAGAAGTGGCTTTTGCATTGTGTGAAAGATCACACAAAACATGAAAAGCAACAGATATCGAAACATTAGGAAGACAGGACAGAGTGTTGTCTGAATGCAGCCTTTTGGTTCTTGGTTCATGGACCCTAGCAGCAGCTGACATGGAAAAGCTTGAGGATGCTACTTTTGCTCATCTCAGATTCACCTGAGCATGGCCAGCATGAGACTAATCTCTTCCAGAAACTGTAGGCCTGCCAAGTGTCGCATCTAATCTAGCATACGCCTGCATCTTTCCTGCTGCTGCTGCTATCCCATTTCTGCATGAGAGTACCATGCCACTTGCATCTACAGCCGAGGGAAAGGTGCCATAAGTTCTCTGCTGAGAACTATTAGTTTCAAATGCCTCTTTTCCTCTTCCCCAAGCCGTCTTAGCTAAGAGTAAGGGCAGTGACCAATATCATCCTTACCAGCCCCACTTTACATCTGATAGGCTAAATGAGGCCGTGCCAATCCAAGAATGTAAGAATCCTAAGAGAAGAAGGAATTTTGCTCGCCAATGAACTGTTTCAGAAGCTACATAAATAGTGAATACTATAGGAAAGTAAAACAATGGAGATTGATTTGGACTGATAAAGAAGAGTGCAACATGTTAAAGCATTTAGGATCCACCATGGGGTGATGGGAACTCGTTATAGAAATTATGTATAAGGAAAAAACTAAGAATTTAAAAGAAGTAGATAAAGCGCTTTACCTGCACGCAACAGTGATCGCAAGGTTACTTGCTGCAAAGAATTAGAAAAGTTGTGTAATTGCAACAAAAATAGATTGGCTTACCAAATTAACAGAATACCATAATTTGACAAGAACAAGGGGGAGGATTGGAGGGGTCTCAAAAGATAAAATTGAAAAAGAATGTAAGATATATTGAAAAGCCCTAACTCCTATCAGAGTAAGACAAGTCACGTGATAGATTCAAAAAGAAGGAGAAAAAAAATAAAAGGAATGTCAAGATATTAAACTATGAATATCAGAATTAATAATATGCAAAACAAAAACAGTGGAAAAGAACAAAAGAAATTACAGTAGAGAATATTGGGAGTCTTGCACTTGGTGGGGTGGAGGGTGGTGAAGGGTAGTGAAAGGGGGTGAAAGCGAAAGAGGGTGGAGGGGTAAGGGAGTAGCTGATTTGTTATATTAGAATTATCTTTGTATAATTTATGAGACAATATATGAATGCATATCTTTTTATGCTTGTTTGTATATACAATTTTCTTAATAATTTTTTAAAAAAAGAATATGGGAATATGTATTTTTCTTGTTCTGAATGTATGCTTTCTTTGTGAATTTAATAAAGCATTAAAAAGAGAAGAAGAAGAAGAAGAAGAAGAAGAAGAAGAAGAAGAAGAAGAAGAAGAAGAAGAAGAAGAAGAATGGTTTCAGAAGCATCAACGCAGCAGGCTCTAACATAACAGAGCACAAAACCTTTCTGCTTTGCAGGATAACCAACACAGAATGATCCCATTCATTAATTCTCCTTATCTGCAGGAGAATGTGGCAAAGAAGACCCAACAATGGGTGGGAGGACAAATGGCAGAGAGACTTTCTCCCTGTCTTCTCCCTACTTGTGCCTCAGCCAAGAGAAGAAAGCCTGCAGTTTTGAAGTGTATTTTGATGATGCTGAGAACACTGCAGAAAAAGATGCCTGCTCCTCAAAATCTTTTATCTGCACCATTTCAAAGGCAGAATTTCCATTTCCAAATGCAAACCACCAAAACCAGTAGCCGCAAATACGAGCCTGCACCATTGCTTCCACCTCTTGCCTCGGCTTCCCATTTCTAACTTGAGATGTGGATTTAGATGGAGCTATATCTTTTTCATAAAACGTAGGAAGTGTGTGCACCGTGGACTATAATTACAGAAGTGGAAGAAGAGGAACTACTTATTTTTGTGGGTTTCTTTATATCGAACCGCTTTTCCCACATCCTCTGCTGTGCAGTGACTATGCCAGCACATTTTTTTTCATGTGTGGCAAGAAGCTGAAAGTTTCCTGAGGTGCATTGCTTCCTCTAAGCCTTTTGCTTCCATGGCAAATGAGAAGTGAAAAGAGATTTCTTCATCATCAATGGAAGCTGCTCAGGGTGCTACTTAGAAATGAGGGGGAGAGAGAGAGAGAGATGTGGTGGTAAAAGTGGACAGAGCTGAGCAAAAACCGTCCAGATGGAGAGCCATTAACAACAAGAGAACTAGGCCAGTGGACTAAGAGGTTCACTAAATCCCTAGATCCCTTTAAAGAAAAAATCAGCTCCCCCCCCCAACTTTGAGCTAAGTGTCCAGGACTTAGATGAAAAATAGATGAACTTTTTGAGGGGAAGTTAAAAACTGACTGAAAAACTGGCCTTATTTTATATAAACACACACATGCACAAACACCTGAGCATAAAACTTAAAGGTCTGCGCCAACATTGCCAATCAGGAGAGAACTCTCAGAAAAAGCTTGTCAAATAAAGTTCAAAATAAATAACAATTCCAAATCAAACCAATAGAGCTCAGTCATCACTAATATTCAGTGGACCAGAACTCTTTTGCTACGTTTTATAAACAGACAACATTCATTCAACAGGAAAAAGTAAAGAGACTTTTCTCCTCCACTCCCCAATTTAAAGCTGGATTTCTCTGCTGTGTACTGAATCTGCAATATGACCAGCTATCCAAAGGCAGCTTATGCTGTCTCTGTAGCCCCTTCCTGTTTCGTGATAGACCCAAATTCCATGGGCAAATAAAGGAAAGATAAATCTACAGAACTTAGGAGAACACTTGGGGGGCGGGTCCTCCAATGGTTGTGATCCAAAATGTTCCAGCAGCACAGAGATCCAATTATAGCTGTACAATAGGATAGGATAGGGAACCTGTGGCCCTCTAAATGCTGTGGGACAGCAACTCCCTTCATCCATGACCATTGGCCTTGCTGACTGGGCTTGATGGGTGTTGTAGTTGACCCTTCCAACTCTGCAATTCTACAATTCTATTATTCTAACCACCCAGTAAAAGCTTCAATTACCAATGTACAAAAGACAGCAAGAGACCAGGGCCACCTCTTGTATTTACAAGAGGGAGGGAGGGAGGGGGCCAAGCCTTCTATGTTCCCACTATGTTAAATATGATGGACACATTGTTGATGAGTTATATAAAAAGTTGCTATGGCACAAACCATTCCGAGGCTTACAAAAGAGTACTTTTGTAACTACAGGAAAGGAGTGGAAACTTCCTTGCACTTATCCAACAAATATGTGCATTTTTAGACATAACTGGAACCAGGTACAAATTGGAGAGCATCATGTGTGCATGTTCGCCTGGAGAAACAGCCCATGAATCACACAGTCTTACATAAATATTGTCCTTGCAATGCTACCAGTATTGGTCTAGTCTCATGTTTCTAACTATGCAAGTGCTTGCTGCGAAAGCAGGCCGGCGCACAAGCTAATCCCTCCAGCCAACTTTCCAAGAGAGCTGTGTGTTTGCAGACTGACACAACTCAGAAAGGCTGCAGTAATTATTTCCTATATTCTCTTTCTTTGCCCTGTGTCAGTCTGAGTATTTATCTCCACTGCCTCCGCTGTTTTTCACTTATGGTCTCTGAAACACGCTGTGGGAAGGACTCATCATACCTCTGTGATAAGACAATCCTGTTTTCCATGCTCACAAGCTCTGGGGTCCAATCCCTGGCATCTCCAGGTACAAAGATCTCAAGAAGAAAGACCATCACCTTGGAAAACCACTGCCACTCTGAGAAGACAACAGGCTTAGCAGGTTAGATGGGTGGACTTATAACCCTCCTGATGTTGTTAGACTCTATCAGCCCCAGTCAGCATGGCCAATGACCTGGAATATAGAGCATCCGGAAGCATCTTTGGGACCACAGGTTTACCACCCCTGACCTACGAAACCTTCTTAGCTTTAAAACTCTAATGGAGAACACAAGGTGAATCTTCCAATGTGGAAAGGAGATTTTCTGCTGTGTTTCAAAACAGCACAATTAGCAGGTGGTCCTTTGCCCAATTCCACCGATGCCGCAGTCTTGCTTTAAGCTAAGAGCCATTTGAGCTTGGCTGGGTTTAGTTCCAAATAAATCTGTTTAGAATTAAGTGAAAAGAAATATGCCTATGACCTGTGCTTCTGTTTATCCCCAAGAAATATGTGAGGCTGAATTATAATTCATTTCCTTTTTCTACTCTGGAAATGTGTTATGCTGCAGCAACCAATGAACAGAGCCATAAAATATACCATCTTTGATCTCAAATGCCTAAGGGTTTATTTGGTGCCTTCAACCATCTTTGATCCCCCATTGCCTCCTGCAAAGGCCACCAGAAGCTGTGAGACGCAGCAGCCTAGTATAGTCTAAATGCTGACTGCTTTGATAGCCAATTGCATACCAGGAGATTCAGCTGCAGAGTGGCAATTAGGAGTCATAGAATCATAGAATTGTAGAGTTTGAAGGGACCACCAGGGTCATCTATAGTCTAACCCCTTGCAAGGTAGGAATCTTTTGCCCAATGTGGGGCTCAAACCCACAACCATGAAATTAAGAGTCTTGTGCTCTACTGACTGAGCTATCCAGCATCTGGTTGTTAGATCGTGGGAGAATGTGAGGGCATGTGGACTTATATATGTACACCTTTGCCCTGCTTAAGTAACTATTGTACCATTGTCTATGTTAGTGTGTGTTAAATGTATTATAAACCTCCTTGAGAAAATTTGATTTAGGAGATGGGGTATCAATACTCCAAAGTGTGTGTGTGTGTGTGTGTGTGTGTGTGTGTGTGTGTGTGTTGCAAAACCCCAAATCTGCTGAGGTACAAAACATAGTTCCTAAGACTGTCATGTCCTATTTCTCAAGCATGGCATCCAAATCACAGCCCCTGTTTGAAAATATAAACTATTGCATTTGGCACAAGCGAAACTTTGGAATGCAAGTCATTTTTTTGCCTCATATTTTGTCTGCCAAGTCAGCCCATACCTTTTATTTTGGTCTCATACAATTTGGGCTTATATGAGGGTCTGGTTTCAGTTAAGGCTAAATAGATGGCATTGGACAAAAGGCTCGGAGAGGTCTATGAATAATACTGGAAACTGCATCCACTTCCCAATGCCGCAAGCATGTTTAAATACCCAAGCCAAAGTTAATCTTTTGAGTTCCAGGAGATAGGAAAAAGTGGTTATTTTAAACACAAAGGTCTTACATATAAATACATGTGGTATCATTCCCAAAACATTGAGGCAAAGAAAATCATATATGGTTCAACCTACCCTTGTGTCTGCATGGATTAACTGTCTCTGAAGACCTTGGTACTGTAATTTAAAAGGCAGCTCGAAAAATAAGGGGAAACAATAATAATAACATTAATCACTTACTGATACCTATCTTGGTGGTATTTGGGGGAAATGCGAGGGCGAAATTGGATTCCAAAAGGACTTGAAATTTTCCCTGAGGTGCTTCTACTTTTTTGTGTGTTTATCTTTGGACTTTATTAGAAGTCACTCAGAAATGAAAGATTGCATCCTCAGTTTAAAAAAGAAATGCCCAGGGTTCAAAATTCAAGGTTATGTACTGAAATCAATACTGTGCCTGTCTATATAACCTGATATTGCAACAATTGTTGTTTTATGCAGCAACCACTATGTCATGAGATCCATATCTTGATTTACATCATATGGTATGTACACTGTTGGTGCAATTGTCCATATTGTTTATACTACTTGTTAAAAAGATGTCGGGATTTATTTGTATTATTTAGAAACATGTACCACTGACAAAGCCCAGGAGGGCGAAACAAGGCCATTATTCCAGAAATCCTTGTCGTGGAACTGTAGCAAGCTCCCATTTGGATTCTTTGGACCTTATCAATACTAGAAACTAGCTTATATTCAGACTTTATGAACGAACTGGTTTATTGGGACTTCTATTTACTTTTTTATCTTTACACTTTGTCGATCTTTACATGGGGATTATGTATGAGAGAAATATTTGATATTGTGAGAATTATATTGGAGAACATTATTTATGTGCAGCCGGTTAAGTCGTGTGCGTTTGTGAATGTATTTCATGTAACCTCAGGTTTGATGTTGGTCTGCTCCAGGCAGCACGGCAAATGGTAAGGGATGGTGGCAGTTATAGTCCAACAATGTTGAGAGGGACAAAGGTTCCCTTGATAAAGGATTTAGCACTGGAAAGGAAAACTCAAGTGCAAGGTAACTGGGCATCCAATCTTCCTGTAAGAAGTCTCTTCAGCATTTGGTCTCCATGCTTGTATTCCTTCCTCCCAGTATGGCCTAGATGCTACTGTGCAAATAAATCAACAAAAACAAGCCCTCTTGAAAGGTCACGCTCCTTCTTCCAAACTCTCATATTGGGCCACATTCACACCATGCATTTAATGCACTACGATGCCATGGCTTCCCCCAAATAATTCTGGGAGCTGTGGTTCATTAACGGTGCTGAGAATTGTTTGGCGGCCCCTATTCCCTTCCCTGAGTGGTTGAACAGCCTCTTCCCAGGGGACTCTGGGAATTTTAGCTCTGTGGGGGAAATAGGAGTCTCCTAACAACTGCCAACACCCCTACAGTTCCCAGAATTCCTTGAGGGAAGCCATGACTGCTTAAGTGGAACTGTATGGTGTAAATATGCCCTTGGTGCGTCATTTAAAAAAAACAGATTCAGTCCATAGCATGTGTATGAGAGAGACAAGAGTTTTCACTTTTACTTTTCCCTTCAGGTGCAAAATGTTCCAGACCATCTCCGATTCTAGTTTTAAATCCCCTGGCATATTATGGATCTACTATAATTCTATGTACTACAGTGGTTTTTGCCAATCTGGTGCCCCCCTCAGGTGTCTTGGACTACATTTCCCGTCAGCCCCAGCCAGCACAGCAATTCTAACTCAGTGGGACTGATGGGAGTTGTAGTCCAAAATCTCTGGAGAGCACAAGGTTGGTGAAGGCCTGTACCACAGTATGTTTGTGTGTGTTTAGCTGACTCATCTCTCTCTCTCTCCATGCTTGCATGATCGGGAAGCCAGTTTTAAATCAATCACATATGGGTGAGCAACACTGCTCTTTCTCATTTACCTCCTGTATAAATAGACATTCTTATATAACATGTTCTCAGGGAGCAGCTGAAATACAGATTATTATTATTATTATTTTAAAAAACTTTTATTTTACTTTCCTTCACTAAATGGTAGTAAGAAAACAAAATCCAGTTTTCCAGATCGCGCTTGAAAAATATTGCATCCGATTTTCTGCCCACTCAGAAGTAAATATATTAAACTAGCCCCTGCTCTCTCCACTTGCCAATCCTGCCCCCCCCTTTGCCAACTGTCCTTCCCACACAGCTGATCAATTCACCTCCCCTCACACCTCATTCCAACCCACTTTTAAAGGAGAGGAGAGATGCTTCACAGACTGCCTTGTTTAATTGTTGAGTGAAGCATCTCTCTTGGCTGTTAAACCTCTCTGCAGCTGCATTTCCTTTTACTGTCGTTCCTTGTGCTGAAGCTGGCATGGCTGCAAACTGTAGCCTGACGGCATCCTTACATTTTTATGTCTATAGGAAGATACAACTTACATGTTCAAAAAAGGAGGTGCTGACTAGAAATTAGGCCGTAAACAAAACACAGGGCTGCTATACTGTCAGGTCTTTTGTTCCAGACATATTTTAAAGGTGTATTTTTAATCTGTAGCCCAGTTTGTATGTAACACTAAGCCAAACCATGGCTAAGCAAGAATGAGTTAGCATGCAGGTACTTAAGGGGAAATATTGTAGCTACTATGCTCCTCCACAGTCCTGTAGCTGCCATTCTGCCCATGGTTTGGCTTAGAACACATGGCTCCATCCCTCGTGAATCCTGGGAACTGTTATTCATTAAAGAGGTTGGGAATTGTAGCTCTGTGGGGGTAAACTACAGTTCCCAATATTCTTTGGGGAAACTCGTGTGCTTAAAATTGAATTTTTAGGAAAACAGTGAAATTTCCACCACAAAAAGGAATGTGATTCACATTAATCTCACATGGAAATTATAGGAACGACTTTCAGGTAGAATTCCGAGATTTTGGAAGTAATTCAGTCAATTAGTTGATCTAAATTTCAAGCACCGAGACAAACCATGGCTTCGCTCCAAGTAGCATGGTGGCAGCAGGACTGGGGAATTGAGCAAAGTGGCCTCAATTCTTCCTCTGGGTACTCGCACACGCATCCGTTCACCACTTAGCCGTGGTTTAGCTTAGCATTACGCGTGAACCAGGGCTCTCTGTGCTTTCAGCTGATGAAGTTCTCAACAGTTGAATGAAAGCCAGAAGCGTTTAGATGTGATGCGGAAGACAAAGGAGCATAAGTTTTACTGTAATAACTGGTATGCAGTACAATGCTGCCCCCTTTTCAGTATTCCGTGAGTTAATTCCAGTGCATATCTCAGATTAACAGAGGATGAAATGGGACTACTAAATGCACAGAAAGCTAAGGTATGCCCCCCCTAAAAGATCAAGTTTAGGCCCATACTAAAGCTTTATTAATATTTATCACACCCTTGTCTTAGATAATTATTCTACTACCACACATCATGAATAAGCACTATCATTCTAGCTAGAGCCTGTTGTCATTTGCAATTCAAGTTAATGAATTTCTCCAGCCTTCTTGTTCTAGGATTCCTTTCATGGGGGTTTCTGAGAATCGAACAAAAAGGTCCTGCTGTGAGCTCCACCTTCACTGTCAAAATTCCTTAGGATGTTTTTACACATCTCCTAAAGGCATCATTTGCAAACCCGGGTGATAGCCCAGATAATAGTTTAGCACTGAGTCAGGTAGAGCTCACTGCTTAATTCTGCTGATCCAACTGAGACAGTGAGCTCTGTGATTACAGGACCCTTACTTCCAGTGCTCCTCATTTAGTGGCTTACCTTTGGCAGCAGAAAAACCCTGTAGATTTTTTTTTAGGGTCAATTTGTTCAAGATAGTGCAGAAAGATTTGTATCACTGGGATTTTCCTCAGGTCCATAGCCTCCCAGCAAGACAGTTTGAACCTATAACCCTTTCACTGTCCTTTATATCATGCCCTCACAATCTTTTGGTCTGAGAAACATTCCATAAATATAGTAAATAAATGAACTAAAAGAACATTACAGGAAGGGTGGGTGATTGGAAAGCAAAATGCATCTTTGCTCAATTAAGGAAACTTTTGAAGTTGGTCTGTCTATGAAATAGCAAGGAGTTTT
Source organism: Lacerta agilis (assembly GCF_009819535.1). NCBI lineage: Eukaryota > Metazoa > Chordata > Lepidosauria > Squamata > Lacertidae > Lacerta > Lacerta agilis. The sequence continues at coordinate 27,806,191 of NC_046314.1, read as the reverse complement.
TAAGGAGTGCGGCCTAAGAATGCCCCCAGGATAGGCATAGCCTTGTCTCTTGTATAGTGAAGATTCGGGCACAGCGAGAGGGTCAGTGACATCATCAACACTTTACCATACCAAAGGGTTTTTAGCATGCTAGAAACATCATGTTTTTTTTTATTGTGTCTAGGGAACATGATGTTTCTAGATGACATAGGATACGAAATCAACCCCACCCAATGGACCAGAATGTGGTCTAAACTCCCCTTTAAATCCATATCAACAAAAAGAAGAGAACTAACTTTAAAACTAACCTACAGGTGGTATCTAACGCCAAGAAAATTAGCGCTAATACGCCCAGGAACCTCACCAAAATGCTGGAGAGGGTGCACCTCCACAGGCACATATTTCCACATGTGGTGGAAGTGCCCCAAAATCCAAACATTCTGGACAACAACCACACGAGAAATATGTAAAATAACCAAGCAGGTGTTAGAAACCACCCCAGAATTGGTCTTACTAAACATCTTCCAAGACAACAATGTCCACTTTCAACACAAAGAACTCATAATCCATCTACTCTCAGCAGCCAGAAACATCATGACCAGACACTGGAAATACCTGTCAGGAGTAAACATGGATCAATGGTACCAAGTAGTATGGGAAACAGCCCTACTAGAAAAACTAACCAGTAACCTAAAACTGACACGGGGACAAACAGAAGAAGACACTTTCACCCCGTATGGTTCCCCTTCATCACACACACAGCCCAACAAGACAATGACAAAAATCTACCAACAGCATACAAATCAATATGGCTAACCTGATCCAAAACACCCACCCACCCCACTCACACAGGAAACCAAAGATCACCACAGCCAACCACAAATGAACAATCACACCCTACGCCAATCCCGACCTCTCCCATCGCCAAAGAAACACAAGCGAACAACAGAGAACCTACACAATCAACACTGACTCCAAACGCTGACTCTATATTAAGGAAAATAGAAACATTCTAGTTGTATCAAATATGGGGGGATCTAAGCAGGAGATTTACAAGACCATAGCAACTGTTTTCTATCATAAAAACTGAAAATTGAGTTAAATAGACCATTTTGTTTAGGAACCAGTTATCTGCTGACATAACAAAAGCACAATAAAATCACAGTAAAGTTGCCTTTGTGGCTATATGTAGAGAGAAAGAGATGTTATATAGATGTAGGTGGTTTGTGTGTATGAAGCAAGGATACGGACAATGAGATGAACTTTCAAGATGACATGTGAAGTTCAGTATTGATTTTTGCCTTCCTGTGTTTCAAGTTCTGCACAATTGTGTCAGCATAACAAATGGCTTCATTTCATCTTTGAAAATTTTGTTGATTGTAAAATCCAGGAGTTAGAGACAGACTCTAAATAAATGATGAATGGAAGATTTGCAGCAATATTCCTACCTGAAATCCATGCAAGTCTTTTCCAACCTAGGGCCCCATTCACCAGGAGTGTCCTTGAGGCAGCAAGGACTATTATTTGAATGCCTTGTGTAGCTATCACTTGCTTACTTAGTTCCACACACACACACACACACACTCACCAAGGCAACTCTCAGGTTCTGAGGACCCTCTGGAGTGACATCTGATCCAAAACTGGGATGAGAGGGCAGCCTCCACAGGCAACTGGTGAGACCCCAACATGCCAGAAAGGCTCCTTCTGATCTCTCACCTACTTAATCTCTCTTCCTTGCTTTTGGTGGAAGTAGGGTGGCTTCTGCTGGAAGGATTAGGAGTCAACAGCCCCTTGGACAGGGGTTAACAGAATTGTATCTTGGTGAGGACCCACCAGAATCTGGAGCCGGCCTTCATCAGATTCAATGAAATGCATGGATGGAAGTGCAGTGGGAAAGTAAAATCAAAAGGATTTCTGCATGCTTATGGAAGTAGGTGCACCAGGTGCATCCATGGGACTCTTTGGAAACCTGGTGTGTTTTAATCTGCATCAGGAATTGTATGATTGGAATGAGTCATCCAATACCAGCTCCCTTCCCTCTACACACCCACAACATCACCCTACATATCCAGATCATAGTACTGTATAGACAAACAAGTCATTGCTGGTTCCATATTTAGAAGCTGAACCAACTGGATCCATATGCATTGAAATGTCTAGCTCACCAGTGCTTTGGCATAGACTTTGTAACCATACGCCCTGGGAAGCAACTGGAAACAAGGCCATTCATATGCCTAGAACCCTGATGTATTTGTCTGGCTGGCCAGACATAAAGTTAACAGCTGGGCACATCTGAAATCTGGGGCAGAAATAGATGAAACATGAAATCTGCTTCTCAATAATTGTTAGACTGGGGATAAACAGATAGACACGGTACGGGTGGGGGACCTGTGACCCTCCAGATGGGTCTTGGATTATACCATCATCCCTAACCACTAGCCAGGCTGGTTGGGTCTGATAAGAGTTGGAGTCCAACACTATATGGAGGGCCACAGGTTCTCAATCCCCACCATAAACCCTGTGAATACATAAACCCTGTGAATACATGTGACTGCCTCGTTCTTTTGTACATCCAAGAATGCTCACTATACAGCTAACTAATGTTGTGTGTGTGTGTGTGTGTGTGTGTGTGTGTGTGTACACACACACACAAATAAATTTAGATTATATATAATGTCCAGACTCTCTCTCTCTCTCATATATATATATCACCCTTTACTTTCATAAACATATAACTTAGAAGAATATATTTACAACCTCATGCTCAGGTATCTCCCTTTTAACATTTAGGGATCTCCTCCGTCTGTTTTACTTCAGACAGATCACAATGACGCACACTCTGTCATCAGCAGTATCTTGAGAAGTCTCTCTCAGCAGCCATTCTCCCTCACAGAGAGAGAGAGAGAGCAGAAGCAGAAAACAGTTAAAAATGACAGTTACTTGAATAACAGTCACAACAGAATGGAACGCCTCTCTCATATGACTCACGGTTGGCCAATCACATGAGAGGGCTATTGCCAAAGGGTGGGGGGGGACCATGCTAAAAATACACAGCAATTCAACATGATCAAACATTCTCATTTCAGGAAATTAAACCATTATTGTTAACACCTAATGCTAACTCATTGCATGAACGGAGATTTCCCCAACATATAGAAGTGAAATGGTTCCTCCCCGTGCAAAGCTCATGTGCACATACATTAGAGAACACTAATGCCCATTAGGATAAGTTTCATCAGTGAAACTTATCTTCCAAGTAATATAGTTAGTGGGGCATGATTCTCAGATGTCCAAACCCTGCCGCAGCTTGCCTTTCTGTATGAGTCATACTCCATCCGAATGTTTAATTTTGTTTTCCATTTCCATTGAAGACTTGTCTTGTAGAACACATCGGTGGAAGCTTTCCAAAAGAACATTATGTCATCTTAATGCATTTCAGATCCAGCCCATTCAACTGCCTTCCGTTTTCAGGCTTGTTTAATTAAAGGTTATAACCTTCCAAGAGACTCCGATCTCATCCTGGGTGCCTGGATCTAAACCTCCAGTTTCATTATTGATGCGATGTGCTGCCGGTTGTCTTGCTAAGAGCTTAACCAAAATATTTGTCCATCTACAGGGTTCAAAGCTGGCGCTTCAGGTCATTTACATTTTAAAGACTACAAATATCCGGGAGTTGGAATTTATGTTAACATGTGTTATATACAGTGAAGTTGTGTAGGAGTAGTATAGCAACGTTCAGGCCAGCTTCTGAAACACAGCAGGTATATCAGTTGCAGAAAGTGCCTTGTTTGGTACAATTGTTTGTCCCTTCTCTTTTTCTATTGCTCTTTTTTTCCTAAACTACGTGCCCACCACTAAGAAGGATGTTTTCTTATGTGATTAATTTTTGGTTTGAGTCTGAATGAAATGCAAATAGCTTTCGCTGCTTTATAGTAATGCTGATAGAGTTGCCTGTTCTAATAGACTATCAAGATAATCATACATCGTTCCTGCATTTTGATAGCTTAAATTGCATCAGATTTTTGATTCTCTATGCTAAAAACGATTTGTGTGCAAGATGGCCACCATCTTCCCCCACAACACTCTCCTTGTGTCCATGCCAGGGGCTCACACCCTTATCACTTTCTACTATTTCATCAGAAACCTTATCTCAGCTTCCTCAACCACCTCCCACGAGTCCTATTTATACCTGCGGCCTGACAGCAAGACCACATGGAGTTAGATCAAATTCTCTAGTTCTTGGATAATGTGTCCCTGCTTCCCCAACTCTTCCAGAGTGTTCTGATTGTTGTTTGCACAAATGGATGCCTGCATTCTATTCATCCCTTGCCCTGTCATTCCAGGTTTGCTAAATATAGCAGTCTTGATTACTTTCCTTAGTGTGAAGTGTGTTGGTTGCTAGGCATACAAATAGATCTGAGAAGAAGGTGCAGATTGGTTAGGACACAAAAGTTGTTGAGCCTTATTATTATTATTATTATTATTATTATTATTATTATTATTAGACAAAGTTGTTGAGCTTTCTTTGCAGAATCTCAAAAAAAGAAGTTTTGACCTACTTTTGCCAAAATCAACACTTCCGACGTGGGTGGCTATACATTCGTATTTTGTCGGATATTCCAATGATTTCCACCCAGAAGCAATTCAGACGTAGAAAGGTGGGCACCAAAACAGAAAAGCTTGCAGGATAGAATTGCAAGAACATGTTTTTCTTCTACATTTTTTTTTAAAAATATGCACATGAACAAACAAATGGAGCAAAACAAATGTCACATTTTATAGTGTGATAGTTCCTGCTTGTTCCATCATTTTTTTGGAATGAAATTGTAGTGGCCCATCCACACAGCATTGGTTCATGTTGCTGGTTTTGTTGTTATTGTTGGTGGTGGTGGTGGTTTTTGCATTTCTGCATCCACACCAGCGATGGCATGTGTTCAGATTGGGAGAATTCTGTGCCTGTGACCTCTCAACCCTTCCATCCCCTCCTTCCACCAACCAGCAAATGCCAGAGTTATGAGCAAGTTCACATGTTACTTGTTATGTACTGAAGTTCTCACCCTAGGCCACTAGGGCTGTTGTGTATATAGTTTCACTCTGCCCACCGTGACTGCAGTTCTCACTCAGGTCCACAACATGCAAATGAAGTATTGAGAGGGCCGCTCACGGATTGGGCAGCTAGAAAGAGAGCTGTTACTGTTGCATGTTACTGAGTACTATATAAGCAGGCTGGCTGAACCCTTCAGTTCAGTTCTGTTCCAGCCTGAGAATAAAGAGAGCTGCTTGGAGAATCACTGTGTCGCCTGCTATGTCCACCCACTACTTAATATTACTGATAGCCCTTTTGCTTTTCTTTGTTCTCCTTTTTTGTGTATAATACATGGTCTTCTGGAATTCTGATCCCGTGGGCAATTGGGAGAATAGATAGCAGGAATTCCTTGAGTTCACTGTACTGGTTTGAGCTATCAGGAAATTGTGTGATACACCTTTCACACATTGAAAATATTGTGAAACTATTCTGGATCTTTTTTGTGACAGAAGGTGGGGGAAAAGTCAGACGACTGCTGCATTCTGGAATGTCATGTGGAAGCATGTAGAAAATTCTGAGGAACAGACAGGTGGACAGGCAACACCTATAGCACTAAAAATGCTTGCTTGGAAGGGCCCATAGACACAAACTGAATTTAGACCAAATGACCAATCCTGAGAACTGAGGTTCCTCCCTTGCTCCTGCAACAACCAGGGCCACCTCCCACACAGTTCTGAATGGTCCACTCAACCTTTTGGAGCACCATTTCAGGGGGAACAACTGGGGATTAGGGGGAGGCAGAATCAGCAAAAACCACCTTCCCCCACCCCCTTCCTCCAGTGGAATAATCTCATGGGTGGATTTCCACCAAGTCAGAAGATGGATCTTAGTTATTAGCTTAGCAAAGGACTCTTAGCAGTTGTGTGAACCATTCAAACTCCCTGAGAGCTTTCCTTTCAACCCTACACCAATGAGGCAATTTCTGCTGTGGATCATTATGGCAAGCAAAAGCATGCATAACGCAACATGCCACAAATACACATCACCAAGCCAGTTAACAGCACATTGCTTGAGAATGTTGTGCATTAATGCATCCTCCTATGAATTCTGACTTGTTGAGTGGCTGTGTATGAGTAGCATGTCCTGACTGATTTTCCAGCATGTGATGATAATTCCCACGCATAGGAATCATACAAATGGAGAATTTGCATTCACTAGAAATACTCCACCTCACACACATAACTTTTTTATATAAAATAAAAGGCTGACGCATTGGTCTAGCTGTCTGGTAATATTTTTTTGGTCCACAAATGTTATTGCTCTCTCATTGTCTGTCACATTCCTTTCCATCAATGCTTCCTTTCATTACTGTGCCATTTTTCAAAGAACTGGATCCCAAATGCTCATTTTAGACTAATGAGGTCAGCTATTGCTTTTTCTTCTGATATCAAGGAAGGAGAATGTTTGTCTGCCTAATGACTGGCAAACAAGGAGCTGTGGAATACATTCCAGGCTATGGCTTCATTGAGCCGGAGGGAGCATCCAGCCATTTGCCTGCTGTGCTTCTCATCTTCGAGGCAACTGAGAATGTGCCCATTAGGCTCACAGGGGAGGGAAGTGACACAAACAAGTCAAGAGGCATCACACGAAATCTGGCCACAAAAACAAAACAACAAGCTGCTCAACATTGCCAGAGCCAATGTTGCCCTTTGATGTGATCCCAACTCTCGGGAAACGGCTTCCTAAATAATAGCTGCAGCTGGACATAAGAACGTATGGCTCATCTCATCCAGCATCTTGTTCTCACAGTGCATACCCTCCAAGTGCCCCACCCTTCTCCTCCCCTGGGAGGAGTCCCCAAACAATGTCTAAATGTGGCCTCCTCAGAAGTCTGCTTGGCTGGCGTCTGGTGGTGGGGATCGGGGCCTACTTAAAGAGTCAGGTGCCAGCAACAGACCAGCAAAGCTTGCATGGGACCAGTCACCCTCAGGGTTTCCAGCAAATGCAGAAAGCCCACCTGGTGCACTTTTCATTTCCCTAAAAAGAGAGCATTGCGTATCAGTTAAGGGCAGAATCAATGGCTACACCAGGGAAACAGACAGACTCCAAAAGCCTGGGTCAGAAAGTCACTTTGACCTTGCTCCTGAACATGCCTCTTCCTTTGTTCTTATTTAAACCCATACCACATGGAAATATTTAGCTACATGGGTAGGTAGAAGAGGAGACACTGAAGAAAGCAGGTCTAGAAAGCATAAATGGCTCATTGAGTGTCAAGAAGCCCATACTAGACACGTTAAATGCTGCTAGCAACGCAGTAATTGGTTTTCCTTTTTGACCAATTTCTGAACTCCCAAATCCCTTGCAATGCCTCGATCCATCTATTTTCCAGCACCTGCATAATTGTTAGATGCTTCCAGTTCAGCCTTCACCTAATTAACTAATAATTGCCTCTTATTTCTGACTTTTAACAGAAGATTTGCATATAACAAAACTTCCATGAAAGTGCGTGCTCAAGGCACATAAAGGAAACATTATCAACTCTCATAGGCACAGGAACACTCACAGCTTAACAAATGAACTCTGTGATTCATTGAAGTATTTTAATGTTTTCTCTTTCGTCACCTTTGGGGTTACAGAAGACAGAAAATATATCCTATTGCTGTTGGTCAGTATAATATAGGGGTCAGCATTCAGCAACCTTTTTCAGCCGTGGGCTGGTCCACCATCCCTCAGACCATGTGATGGGCCGGACTATAATTTTTTTTGGGGGGGAGAACAAATTCCTATGCCCCACAAATAACCCAGAGATGCATTTAAAATAAAATCACACATTCTACTCTTGTAGAAACCATGCTGATTCCCAGACCATCCATGGGCCGGATTGAGAAGGCGATTGGGCCGCATCCAGCCCACAGGCCTTAGGTTGCCTACCCCTGGTATAATACAAATAGGAAAATCTAGTGTTTTATTACTCAGTGGCAGTAATAAACGCTCTTTAGGGTCTGCGGCCATATTACATCAATGGGATTTTTATATAAAAACAACAGATTTTCATGATGATGGGCAATGATGTGGATTATTTAATGATGTTGTTTTGTGGAGTTCTGTGATATCGAGTATAAGCCACTTTCCACTGACACTAAGAACTTGCTTTTGAACATAAACTGAATATGCCAAAGCCAAAATACCATCTCGATATACGCAAATTAAAGTCTCATTGGTATTTTGGAAGATCTTTGTTTAGAAGGCGTACTACCATTTATGTTGACTGAGCAACTTCAACCTTAGTTGCTTCCCATTATTTTTGTTAGAAAAGAACACAGCTGAAATTCCATCCAAAATGATGAAATATCTCCTAGCTTTGAATGGAGGAGCCCTCTAAAACCTGAAGGGGAAGATACAATGAAGAGACTTTTTCTCCAAATTTGGCAGATTTGGAAAGTGTCATTTGTGTTCAAAGCAGAATGTCCTTCAAGAATCTCAGGTCTTTGCCAGGCTTTATTGCATGTTTAGTTAGTTAATGTACTAATTCAAGCATGAAAATGTCAATAAAACGTTGCATTGTTACATACACGCCCACATCCCTGAGCAGTGAGAAATTACAAGAAATCACAAGAAATTACCGGAGTTTATTTTCCTTTGGAGAAAATGACGATGATGATGATGATGATTCAATTTATATAACTCTCTTAATGGAGTTAGGATCACAGGGAAGTCAGTTTACAGTATAATAACTCAGAAGTGCATAACATTGTGCATATATTGAATATTTTGTTTAGTGTTTATGGAATTGCACAATATTTTGACATAGCTCTTTTTTAATTTTAATTTTAAAAAATCTATATTTCAAAAAAAGGGGCTCTGGCAACAAGGGAAGTGGGAAAACTAGAATAGTGTGTGAGAGTCTCACGGATTTCAGCCAAGAAACATGGCTCACATGAAGAAGATGATGGAGTTCAAATATTTGAGTTGATTTACTAAAATATAGGGTGAGCCTTCTTAAAGCCTGAGCTTTTCCCCACAGTGTGTTCTGCTAGGACAGCAGCCTTAGACTTGCCCCTCTTCTTGTTTCTCAGTTCCAGTACAAGAGGGCAACAGGTGACACAACTGGCTTGCTAAGTCCATGTGAAAGGAATGCATGAATTGAGCCTATGTGCACACAACACATCTATACACCTAAGCTACCCTGTCACCATGGGCAAACCTGTGGCCCATTGACTCATCCTAAATGTGGCAAGCGTTCCTAGGGTTTTTGCATGTGTGAACCAGACCCCGGTGAGCAAGATTTGAGTGAAAGCAGCTCGGGGATGACTTGGATTGCTGCAAATAAGTTACAAATTAGCTTCGAGGTACTTGAAAAAGCCACACAAATCTTCATTAGAGGAGTAATGAGCATTAATGCACTGTAACTAAAATGGTCTGCTTCCTTTTCTTGTTACAATCAGGATGATAGATGGAAACCATTTCCACTTTCCGATTGCCACTGCAGTTCTAATGGGCATGGTGAATAAACACACAATTGAAGCGAACACGGGGAACCAAGAGCACATGGCAATGATTTCGCAAATTATTCCTGCCACCCCACCACCCCCAACCTCCAATTTCCTCCATGCACCAATTCTGAAGGGGATTATGTAGCTGTTACATTGTGTGATGATAATGGCAACAATTCTCTCTCTTTTCATTGCTGTTTTGGTTCCCATCCTCAATTCTAACAAACAAAGAAACAAACAAACAAAAAGCAAACCCATTCTACATTTCAAACATCTGTCTTTTATAGCACTCTTTTGGGTTCGATACCCTTTCTTCTTCATTTAAAACCATGTTTTCAGCAGTGGAAAGCCATTCGCTGCAACCTAAGGGTTTTGATCTATAAAGTATCATAATCCACATTCACAGGAGAGACAGCAGTGAAAAGATTGCTGCCTTTTCCACAGAAGCATGGCTTGAAAAATAGTTCCTTTTTTCCCCTGGGGTGAATATCGGTTATCTTTTTTTCCTCCATTCTCCAGTGACTTTGTCACGTTACTTTTTCCAGTTATCATATGCTGGATCCACACACAACTAGGTTCTTCTTTGCGGATCGCATCCAACTATGTCCCATGAAAGTTAGGGAGCAATCCTATAGCAAGATCCACCAGTAAGAGCTGGGTTTGGATCCAGCAGATCACCATCTGAGCCTGGAGGTTCCTCGTTACAGCCAGGACACACCAGTGTCACTCCACATCCCCAGCTCAGTTGGAGATATGCCAGCGTATCTCCCTGATACTGGTGGGAATTTAAACTGGCATAACCCCAGTTCAAAGGGCATTCTGGGGGCCTGGCAGAGGTGAGACTGGCAGGGGGAACTTAGGCAAAGATCCTAAGCAACTTCAGCTTGATCACACGATCAGGCAACGTAGCATAAGTTAAGTTTGCAAAAGGGATTTCTCTGATTGGCTTAGACAACAATTTGCACACCTAGCAGTGCTGGATCTAGGGTGCTGCAGGCAGTTCCCCAACACAGGGAGCTATGCTGAAGGGGGTGCAAAACTGAGAAGATCCATTTGGGGGCGCCAAATTTTGCAGACCCTCCAAGTGTCCCTATTTTCCAGGGACAGTCCCGAATTTACAGAAGCCGTCCTGGTTTCTGATTTGATCCTGGAATGTCCCACCTTTCCTTAGGGCGTCCCTATTTTTCATCAGATAAATGGTGGAGGGTATGGAGTTATGTGACACACACACACCCCCGAGCCAAGGAGACAAGTAACTATACAACCTTTGGAACACACATAAAGGCAGTCCTTTATAGGGAAGGTGTTTTTTTTATTTAAAAAAATGTTTTATTGTGTTTATATATGTTGGAAGCCACCCAGAGTGGCTGGGCAACCCAGTCAGATGGGCAGGGTATAAGTAATAAAATTATTATTATTATTATTATTATTATTATTATTATTATTATTAAATAGGATGTCCCTATTTTCATCAGAGAAATGTTGGAGGGTATGACTCGGGCCTTGTACATGGCACCATATACAAAGTTTGCCAAAGTCTGTCCCTGTCCCTGGTGGTCTCTAGTAGTCATCACATTGGCATTCATAGTCTCTAGGCCACCGAGGCAGCTATGGAGTGTGGGCCTAATGGAAAGGGCCTGGTTATAAAATGAAGAAAGGCTTACATTGGGCCTCCTCTCCCACTCCGCTGCAGGTCTTAAGCCAGTGTAGCAGTGCGGAGCTGCCTGGGTCAGATCAGGACCCCCAGACTGGTACCTCACCACCCCGGCTCGAGAATCTAGTCCTACTGACCTTGACAAATGCAACAAACTAGTTGCAAAACTGAAGAACTTGGCTTATTTACTCAGAAGGAAACCCCTCTTAAAATCAATGAGACTTGCATTTCAGAAATCACTGCTGGAAGTCCCACAAATGCTGGCTTGTTGTTGTTTAAAGTTTCACCCTAAAGTTTTACAGGCGCCTTCCAGGTATGCCAGCCATGAATCTCACATTGCAAAGCATTGCTGCACCAAACAAAGATGTGCTCACAGTCCCCAATACAGCTGATACATTTTCAATTGCCAGTAGGAAGCTACCATCCCATAAGCTGTCACTTGATTTAAATTTACGTACTGCTACAACAGCTGCCACTTACTTTCTGCTGGGCCCATGCTGAGCTTAATTGGTCCTTGTGCTCTGATTATTATGGATAGGGGAAGGAAGGAAGGAAGGAAGGAAGGAAGGAAGGAAGGAAGGAAGGAAGGAAGGAAGGAGAGAGAAATCTAGGAGAGCATAATATGCACCTAAGAAAGTAGTCTTCAGCTTACTTTTGAAACATTTCATGATATTATTGGCTTAATGTCATGAACACTCTCTGTGGCCTGCCTGCATACTCAATGAATAAGAAACAGACATCAACTTCTCAGTAGATGTCATCTTTAATAAGGAGTTATTCACTGTTGGTTCTTTGCATACCATTATACAATCACACAGAGTGTCAGGCAAAACCACTTGGGAGAAGATGCCAGCTTTTGTTCATGAACTGGCCCTACATTAAGGATTTAAGGCAGCTGCATTCAACCTTTGGCCCTCCAGATTTTTCCAAACTACAACCTCCATCAGCCCCAGCTAGCATGGCCCAGAAAGATGGGAGTTGTAGTTCAACAAGAGTTGGCGGGACAAAGGTTCCATATACCTGATTTAAGGCAACAAGTAGCACTAAACTCCAACGTATCATTTCCACGGGACTAAATGTATCCTCTGTTCTTGCTATAGTTATATGCCACAGATCTTCAAGATAAAGGGAGATCCCTGGTGTAATTAAATAACGAGTCCATCCTGTATTTTTGAGTCATTAGACTTTAAAATGACAATCTAATGAGACGAAAGGCTATCAAATTGCTTCATTTTGAAAATCATTTCTCTCTCCTCTACCCCTCCACCCCCGTTTGGACTTCGGCATGGCTACTAAAATTAATAACTTACATTTGCATACAGAGATTGCCGTCGTGTTTACTTCTAAAATATGTCACTCCCAAATCCCTCATCAGGCTTCTGATATTCATTTCCCTGGCTGAGTAAATGGTTCTTAATGGAGTGCATTTGCATAAAAGTGTCATTGCTTATCTAATTAAGCATTGTGTTAATAACAGTAACCATCATGTAAGTATTATCTGTGCATTTATGCTGAGCATTCATGAATGCATATTATCAATGCATTTGTGCTGAACATAAATACCTTTTTTAGTGTTCTCTCTCTTCTAGTACATCTTTTTTTAAAAAAAACACCTGGGAAGTTTCTGAAACACTGAACATTTTTGAAACTTTTAGAAGTAATTGTGCATGTAGTTTAGCATGTCATAAACTGTGAAATGTGCTGGCTTGACAGCCTGGTAGATAGCCTATTATCGGTCCATCCTGCCACCCACTCAAGGCATTTTACTGTCTATACTGGAGACGATTTCAAAAGACCAAATTAGCACGTAGGTGTCTAGTTTCTACTGATGGTTAAATTTGTACTGAAGACCTAAGTATCCTCTTCCCCCACTTTAAATCAACCTGCCTTACGAACACCTCACTTTCTCTAAGGTCAAAATACTGGGGAAGCAGTTCAACACCAGCCCAGGGCTGCTATCACAGCAGGGTGTTCCTCTCACTTATCAGTCAGTCTTCTTCTTCTTCTTCTTTGGCGATCACTCGTGGCTGAGTAACACTGAGTCCGTCTTAACACTGAGTCCGTAAGTGACTGTGGAGGCCAATTCTGGATCCACACGTCCTTCCACACTGGGGACATAGGTTTCTGGGTGGGAGTTGATCACAGCGAGGGTTTGCCAAGCGTTCCTTCCTCTTAGCACATTTCTCCCTTTCATCCTGAATTCAAGTGTCTTCAAAGCCCATGACACCTTTGGTAAAGGCTGTTCTCCAGTTGGAGCACTCGCAGGCCAGTGTTTCCCAGCTATCGGTGTTTATACTACACTTTTTTAAGACTTGCCTTGAGAGTGTATTTAAACCTCTTGTGTTGACCACCAGCATTACGCTTTCCATTTTTAAGTTCGGAATAGAGTAATTGCTTTGGAAGACGATAATCAAGCATCTGAACAACATGACCAGTCCAACAAAGATGATGTTCAAGAATCATCGCTTTGACACTGGTGATCTTTGCTTCTTCCAGAACACTGGCATTAGTTCGCCAGTCTTCCCAGGTGATGTGTAAAAAAATTCGGAGACACCGTTGCTGGAATCTTTCAAGGAGATGGCGTTTATAAGTGGTGCATGTTTCACAAGCATACAGTAAGGTTGGTAGTGCAATAGCTTTGTAAACAAGCATTTTGTTTTCCCTGAGAATGTCCCGGTCCTCAAACACACTGCACTTCAATCGGGAGAAAGCTGCACTCGCAGAGCTCAGGCGATGCTCGATTTCGGCATTGAAATCAGTCAGTATTGCACCTGCCAGTATAAGAGGCTGCCATATGTTAGATGGCGAGCTCAGTGCTGCTCACACTGGCAGCAGCTCTCCGGAGTCCTCAGGACAAGGTCTTTCGTAGTCTTGCCTGAAGATGCAAGGGAGCTTCTGGATGCAAAGTGTGCCAGTTACCACTGAGCTCTACCACCCTCTGCCAGTCTTATGCTAAAGGGTGGGTAAGAAATCCAATAGAATAAATTAATCCAGTGGTGGCTGGGAGCCATTGGGACTGGAAGGGCTGAAGCCAGGGCAGCCTACAATAGGTGGAGCCAGAGCCAGTAGCAGGCAGAGCCAAGGGCTGGATCTACACCGACCTGATTAACGTTATTTCCACCTATTAGAACGATATTAGATGTGTCATTCTAAAACGCCACAGGGCATACTTGTTAATTAAAACATTTTTTCACCTTGGCTTTTTCCATCAAATGTAAGTAATACCCGGCCACACCACTTTCCAAAAAGCTATTTCTTTCCCTGCCACTGGTTTGCTGGTTGCTCTGCTCCACCCTCTGGTGTCACATTTTAATTCTTCCTCCCTCCCTCCGTGTGCTTTGTTATCTGCCCGTCAAATACCGCTGGAGGGGAGTCGGGGTTTGAATGCAATAAAAAAGGGTAAAACACTACATAGGGACATATGAGCAGCACCAATACAGCAGCATCGAACAATTAAAAATGAAGCTATAAAAAGGCAAGGCAATAGCACATTATGGATGTAAAAAGTAGGTCCATTTACCTTATCAAAACTATTCCTTAACGTTAAAAAACATGAATGTAGATCCGCCCAAGGAATCCTCGTTTTGTCCCAGTCCTCCTCTGGTTGAGTTCTGAAAGGGCAACACAGAATTCCTGCTCCGCAGCCCATGCTTTTGGCTGGCTGAAATATATGCCCGGTTCGAAAAATGGAACATTTACTTTCAGGTTTTCAGCATTCAGGAGCTAAAACGTTCCAAAACGGAGGCGTTCGGGAGCCGAGGTTTGACTGTATTTGGGGATCATACCATCCTGGCGGCAGCACGAGTACTGTTGCTTTTCCCTCACGTCGAAATTGTGTTGAGGAGCTCTCAGTGAAACTAGATTTTAATTGGCAGTATTAGAACAGGAAACCCACTGGTATTAGGCGACTAGCCGGGGGTGAGCTGAGAGGTAGTGTGTATTAAATTGATTGCTTTTTCAGGAGGATGAGCATAATCAATTGGTCTTGTGGATGCACACATGTTGTCTGTTGGGTTTATTAAATGCCTGGCTTATTTGAAGGGGTGGGTGAGGGTGGAATACTTTGCTAGACTATCCCCCGCTGTCAATTTTCGTAGGTGCCAAAAGGATATGGCTGGTTAATGTCTCCTGTCAGATTCTATTGCCTTGACAGTCACAGAAGAACACAGCAGACCTATTCCTGTCAGCTCTGATGCCTTTTGGACACATTTCACTCAAGCAGCAGGCCCTACTTTACTCTTAAATAATCATTAAAACAGAACAAAGTCGTCATCCCCCCTTCACTCTGCTCCATATGGAAGGCATTGTTTCATTCAGCGAACGAAGTAAATATTGACACCATTTCCAAACCGTCACACATGTTCCAACTGAGGCAACTTTTAATATCCAATATTTTTCTTATCTAGCAAGCAAGTAAATCCAACACGAGGAAACACAGGAACCGTGTTTGTTTCAGTGTCCCCTGAGGCTTGTATAATTAACCCTATAAATTAACCCTTTCCACTTTTGCACCTCTTTTCCAAGAGCAGACTGGAGGCAATGTCACAAGATGAGATGGGGAAAAATGCCTCTGAGTGCGGAAGGTTCTGTTGTATCCAGGTGCTGCTTTTGGGCTTCCCAAGAGACACCTGGAAAGCCACTGTGAGAACAGGTTGCTGAAGTAGATGGACCATTGGTCTGATCCATCCATCACAGCTATTATTATTATTATTATTATTATTATTATTATTATTATTATTATTATTACTTTATACCCTCTCATTCAGGGAAGGAGTACCACTGAGCTCATCCCACCAAGACCAGAACAGATTAAGGCTACGTACATACCATATATCTATAGCACACAACTCCCCCCAAAGAATCATGGGAACTGCAGTTTGTTAAGGGTGCTGGGGATTGTAGCTCTGTGAGAGGTGGACTACAGCTCCCATGATTCTTAGGGGGAAGCCATGACTGTTTAGAGTGGTATGATGATGCTTTAAATATGTAGTGTGAATGAAGCCTTAGAGATGGAAAAGAACAGATTTGCAGATTCCCGTCTTCATTCACTGCTCAGGCATAATCCCAATCAGGTGGCATTACCAGAGTGATAAATTTGATTTCTATCTCTAGTATCAAAATGCTTTGCCTGTCCTTTGTTTCATATTGCAGAAATGTTTAGGAAATCGTTCCCATATGTGAACATTTTTCTCCAGGAATGCCTTCAGGGAGGGGGAAAAATATTTTCCATTCTTTATTGCATGAAGGATTGCTGTTTATCTTGACTTAAAATTGTGATAAACTCTTCCAATGTTGCTTCCCTTCAGCCCACCCCCCAGGAAATTCTATGCAGATTGAATTTTTACAGTTTCCATAACAAAATGCACACACACACACACACACACACACACAAGTTTCTGAGCAGCAGAGCTGAAAGATTTCTCTCTCCTCTTTCCCTGTTTCTGAGCGTTGAATCGAACAAACTTGTTAATGGGTGTATATCTGCAGAGCAATCTGCATGTTTCCTAGGTTGCAAGGTCATATTATGCCTGAAGCAATACCAAGGGGGAAGCCATTGCGCCTTAATTTGAATCCAAAGACTCCAGGTATGTCCCACTGTTACACCACTAATTGTTCCAGAAAATGCACAGGTGAAACAAGGTGTGCATCTCCAAATACCGCCAATCCAACATGGCAGAAAAATGTATGGAGGTGTCTCAAGGTCCACTGAATCTAATAAATTAAAGCATATCATATACCAAAATGCTCAGGAAAGTGAGATGCATCACATACTACCTTCTTCCAAAATCACCCTCCAGAAAAATATCCTACAGCCCCTTTCATAGTGTATTTTTTTTTAACCAGTTCTGTTCTGTTTACAACTCAACAGCTCATGAAATGAACGTGATGGAAGAATGAATCCAGCAACCATCACCAGAAACAGCATTCTTCAAGCTTCAAATTGCATATATTATGTAAAGGTTATATCTAAAGAAACGGACGCTTGGTGGAATTTTTAAAAAAGTCTTATTTTTACATTTTGCCTTTGAGAAGTTCTATATAATTGCAGTGGTTTTCAACCAGTGTGCCGTGGGACCCTGGAGTGTCTTGAATGATGGTCAGGGGTGCTGTGGGCAACACTGGCCTCCGCCCCTCTTTCTTTCCTTCCCTCCCTCCTCTCTCATCTCTGCCTCCCAAGGGCTTGCACAGCTGTTTGTTGCAGCAGCCCCGGCTATAAGCTCCGCAGGTGAATTGTGCCTCTGGGGCTGGCCAGGGGCTGCTGAATGCCAAGAGATGAGGTGGCCTCGGAGTAAGCAAGCAAGCAAGCGGATGAGGGATCCCACGCCAGCCCTTGCTGTTGGGAATGGACAGGTAAGTCCCAGGCCCCTGTGGGGCAGTGTGAGGAGGCACCTCTTTTGGGGGTGGGGGGGGCAGCTCAGAGATGAGGGATGGCAGCAGCAGCAGCTGCCCAGAAGGCTTCCAAAAAGAGGGAAGAGGAAGCTGAGGGAACACTCCACAAGGGAGGGAGTTTGAAAAAGGGTGAGGGGTTGCCAGCTCTGCAGGCAAAGGTGATGTAACTGGACTCCTGAGCCCCACAGGGGGCCACAGAAAGAATGTAGTTGGTCAAGGGAGCCGTGGACTCAGAAAGGTTGGAAACCGTTGCCATACAGAGTTGTGTAAGCTCTGTTTCTTTATCTCTCTGTATTCCTTTGTGTTATGATTTGATTAAATTGATGCATAGCTGCAACGAACCTCCCTGCCAACTACCCCTCTCTTACTAAGTGTATTATTTCTGAGGTGTTCCGGGTCACTTTTTCGATCCACCCCACCTCGATTCTTGAGGTCTGTCTGCGTGGATAATCCCCTTTTATTATAATTAGGGATAACTTAGTAACGGGGTTCTCTTGTCCAGCTGTCATGGCCTGTTATATATATATATATATATATATATATATATATATATATATATATATATATATATATATATATATATATTGCTCTGGGCTCCTGGGTTGAGAATACCTCTCAGCTCTATCAGTTCTGGGGCTCTCTCTCATTAGATTCCCCCACTGCGTCAGTTAGCTAAACCCTTTAGTAACTGTATAGCCTTACCAAGGTTTCTGCCCTTTTGCCCCTCCTGAGTGAAACTCCAAAACACAAACTATCACCATGCAGGTCAGTTTTGCCTTTTCCCTGAGTTCACCTCCTCATGAGCATGCATATATGGCTGGACCAAATAAATGCCCCTTTTCACTTGGCTCAACAAAAACAAGTCTTTATTTATTTCAGAACATCGCGTTTCACGTACTTCAATAGTTCATCAGCTTAGTTACATCTAAAACATAAACTCTTTCAGTATAACCGACTAATCTTCATCCTATCCTAGCCTAACCACCACTATCCTGGCCCCACACCCCTCTTCTCCCTGTCTCCACACACACCCTCCCTCTTCTCAACTGCCAAAACGGCTGTTCCCTCCTTTTAAACCGGGGATCGCCCCGCCCCCAAAGGGTGAACTGCCTGTCAAAATGAAGGTGGCTTAACTCTTTCTGTGCTGGGATGTCATACCTCCTCCACCCTAGGGCCAATCCGTCACAATAGCACTTTAACGTTGCATGCAATTCAAGATAACACTATACGTGAGGTAGCGAGGTCACTGACTCGGAAGGCTTTAAAAGAGGATTAAACAAAATCATGGAGGCGAGGCTATCGATGGCTACCACAGGAGAGGAGAGAGTGCTCTGGTGGTTGGATCCTGCTTGCTTGTTTCCCAGAGCCAACTGCTTGGTCACTGTGAGAACAGGATGCTGGACTAGATGGGCCATTGGCCTCATCCAGCAGGCTCCTCTTATGCTCTTATGGCCAGGAATGTTTTCAGGAATGAGGAAAAAAACAATGTTTGTGCACTGATACTTTTCTAAAGAAAGGTTGGCAGTTTTCCTTGAATTTGGGATTTTTTAAATCAGATATTTTATCTCAAAATCAAAGCTTGTGATGATGTATCGCTTGTTTTCTAGCACAAGAAAAGGCATAGTATGCCACAAATATAGTATCCGCAGAACAGGGTGATTATATGTTAGCATTTCATATTTTTTAAAAAATGAAACATCAAACCAAACAGGAGAAAACTGGATTAAGGTTAATTTCCTATCACACAACTGGTGTGCAGTTTTGCTGGCTAAGTATTTCTTACCTTTGTAGGCATATCCTATATCAGAGGCACATGGAAAAGTAATCAATCTACTGTTTACAATGTTTCCAAACGGAATGGCTAATGAGTTTAACACATTCATTTTTCAGGACAAATTAAACCTGTCAGAGTGACTCACGTGCCTATATAGAGGAAGTTTGAAACATATTTAAGGGGAAATTTACCTGTCAGAGCCAGTTATGTTGCTGAAGCCTGAGCAATACCATGGTCCTTGGGAACATTACAGAGAATGATGTGCTTTCCGCATGAAGGTCAGCGCATGAACGGTGCTGTTTAGCACCACAAGTGGAGGAAAATATATAGAGGAGGAGGTACAGAATGCAGTAACTGCACAGCTGTGAACAAAGAAACATTTATATAAAGGATAATGATTATTTCATCCCAATCTGTTTAAGTGGAGCTGCATGTTCAGGCATACTACCATGCAGGGTCAGGAGCTGCAAGCACCAATCTGATGTGCCTCTCAGGGCGCATGAGGATGTGCTGTTTCCTGTGACTGCCATTCATTTGCGCTGCATTGCTTTCCCCATCGACATGCCTATGGAGCCAGCCAGATCTTTTAAAATCACGGCCAGAGTTCGAAGGATGGTCTATCGACACTTAATTGAAGAACTTGGAAGTGATTTGTTAAAACTCTCACGGAGAGGGAGAAAATAATGTTAAGAATTATGTTCTGTACCAGGAGTCAGCAAACTTTTTCAGCAGCTCCTGACCATGTGGGCGGCTGGACTATAGGGGGGGGGGGTTTGAACGAATTCCTATGCCCCACAAATAACCCAGAGATGCATTTTAAAAAGCTCATACCAAGAACAAACTAAGGTGCTACTGGAAGGTATTTTTTATTTTGTTTTGACTATGGCAGACCAACACGGCTACCTACCTGTAACATTCTACTCATGTAAAAACACGCTGATTCCTGGACCATCCGTGGGCCGGATTTAGAAGACGACTGGCCCCCGGACATTAGTTTGCCTACCCATGTTCTATACATTTGTATCCGACTTAGTCCAGTTTCTTCAAGGCAGCCTTGTGATCAACGTAAGAGAGTCATAAATTATTGGGGAAGGGATAGATAGAAAGTAAGGAAGAAAAATACAAGACATTCCCTGGAGTACACATTTATTAATATGTTTCTCTTCCTCCAAGGACCTCAGAGCTGCATATATGGTTCTTCCACCCACTCGTTTTATCCTTTATTTGGGTGCTGCTGCAATTGGAGACCCCGGAGTCCACCACTGTCTGGGGGACCCACTGGCCACCCCATAGTTGGGAGAGGAGGCAAGACAACACATCTAGTGATAAATGTGAGCCAATGCAACCATGGTAGCCCTTGTAGGAAGGCGATAGATATGGCTGCTAGCTTAGGCCAACCACACGTTTGCTCAAGTAAGGCAATTTCTCTAATTTCTAAATCGCGCATCGAATTTTCACAAGGAAAGTAGTGCTAGTGGTCACTGCCTATTTTGCGCCATCTTTTCCCCCTGGAAAAATAAATGAGTCCCATTTTCTTTTCTCGAGCTGCAAATGCTAATGCAGTGTCATTTAGTGCAATCAAAACTGGCATCAATACTGTGTATCAATAATAATGTGCATTTGCAGTTAACCAGATGGAACAGGAATTTCCTGCTGTGAATACCTTGGAGAGAAGAGGGAGAAGCATATTAGCTTATCTGGTTCAGACCTGGCGAGTTGCTATGCCAACAAAAGGGGGGGGGGATCTGCTATTGAAACATATCATTTAGGAAATGTGGTTACATTTCGCTATGTTCAGCCTGGTGCCTTCTTGTATTTTTAAAGCCAGCTTTTATTATGAAAGGTATGGTAATCTAACATGCAAAAGCTTCAGGAATAAGTGAGAGAGAAAATTGACCAAACACAGGAAATGCAGCTTGTTCTCCGAAACGCAGAACAGCTGGAAATATGACATGTTTGCCAAAGTAAGTCTGATCTCACTGCAGACGGAGCACCGTACATTTTACCATCTGATTCTTTAAGATAACACTGTGATTTGCAGCCCTGACATGATATGACTTCAGGATAAAGGTAAAGGTACCATTAGGTCCAGTCGCGGATGACTCTGGGGTTGCGGCGCTCATCTTGCTTTACTGGCCGAGGGAGCCGGCGTACAGCTTCCGGGTCATGTGGCCAGCATGACTAAGCCGCTTCTGGTGAAACGAGAGTAGTGCATGGAAACGCTGTTTACCTTCCCGCCAGAGCGGTACCTATTAATCTACTTGCACTTTGACGTGCTTTCGAACTGCTAGGTTGGCAGAAGCAGGGAACGAGCAATGGGAGCTCACCCCGTCGCAGGGATTCGAACCACCGACCTTCTTATCGGCAAGCCCTAGGCTCTGTGGTTTAACCCACTTCAGGATATGTGCCTGCTATTTATGTACACTGGAAGATGCAGAGTGTCTCCAG
This sequence comes from Lacerta agilis, assembly GCF_009819535.1. Taxonomy (NCBI): domain Eukaryota; kingdom Metazoa; phylum Chordata; class Lepidosauria; order Squamata; family Lacertidae; genus Lacerta; species Lacerta agilis. Next base: position 27,784,427 of record NC_046314.1, on the reverse strand, counting down.
AAAAGTGACTCACTGCCTTGAATAATGCCTTTTGGCTTCTTTAATTGCCTGCTTCTAATCTCTAGAAGAAGTCTGTGTGTGTGTGTGCTGACTATGTTTCAGTGGCAGGGATATAGGGGCCCTGTCTCTGTGATTCATTTCCCCCCACCACCACCACCCAGTCTGCTGACCACCAAACCATGGTGTAGTGGAGCAGGGACAACTCACAGCCACTTATTTCACAGCCGGGTCAATGATGTCATCTCCTGGGGTGCCATTAGCCAACATTCTTCTGCGTGCCACATCTATAAGCTAAACGAAGCAGGTCTGGAACTGATCGTAGCCTGCCTGGATGAGAGCTCTTGTTTCAGCTGTTTCAGGTGGAATGGGACGTCCCTATTTCATTGGAGAGATGTTGGAGGGTATGGAGAAGCAACTGGCAGAAATGGTGGAAAGAAGGATTGAGTGAAGGGAGTCTGTGGAAGGAGAGGCAGCCTGAGGGCCCTCCAGAACCTGTGACCCGCATTTCAGCCGGGTTTTGCTGTCTCAAAATACACACTGCAAGCCACTCTCCCATGCCTTCATTTGCATAGTCCCACAAGACTCCCCTTTAGAGGCTAGAAAGCCACATAAGCCTGTAAACTTACTTGAGTTACTTGAGCCCACAAACAATTAACATATTCAGGGAGTTTCCCTCCTGCTGTATTTCTGTAGTTATCTGAATGAGACTTTCCAAAACCCATTCCCGCTTACGAAATGAGCAGATGTATTATTAGCCCAAAGAGCAACATCATCTGTCGAAACGGCAATATCCGTTTTATAGCTTTGCATGCAAGAGACTACTGTTTATTTTTTATATAGCACTTTAGATTCACAAAGCACTTTACAGTCTGTCCTGCACTGTCCTGCCCCGAAAAGAAGCCCCCTCTAGTATATCACTGTGCCATTGGCTTTTCTTTTTACAGATGGGAAACTGAGGACCCAGCTACACTGGCAAAGAGAAAGCACTTTATGCATTTGTTTATGCATTCTAACACTGTGACACCAGATGGCGCTGTGGAGCTCCGTTTTTGCCAAACCGATTTCTCATACAAAGTTTGCAACGCTTTTAACTGAAATGCTTCTTTGATGCATCTAGATCCAGCCTGAGTCAGAGAGACATAGAAATAAACTCAGTTTCTATTGTTAGTTTACATAAGCTTCTACATGTCTCATGTCCTCCAACATTTCTCTGATGAAAATAGGAACAACTTATCCCACTATATTATATTATTCATATTTATATCCTGCTCACCTGACTGTGTTGCCCCAGTCACTTGGGTGGCTTCCAACATATATAAAAATAATAATAAAACATTAAACATTAAAAAGCTTCCCTATACAGGGCTGCCTTCAGATGTCTTCTAAAGGTTGTCTAGTTACTTATCTCCTTGGCTCAGAGGTCGCAGAACTCCATACCTTCCAACATTTACCCATTGAAAATAGGGACATCCTAAAGAAAAGTAGGACATTCCGGAATCAAATCAGAAACCTGGCACAGCTTCTGTCCATCCAGGACTGTCCCTGGGAAATAGGGACACTTGGAGGGCCCGATGTCTGTCTCATGCCCACAGAGGCCTCTTGATGGGCCTTCATGGGGAGAAAGCACTCATACAGAGGAAGTAGTTGTGTGAATGCTGAGATGTACGGGTACATTTGAGTGCTGCATGCAAGAGCCTATGCAAACAAATCACTGGTTGCAGTAATAGTAACAATTTTATCATTTATACCCCATCCATTCGTCTGGATTTTGAAGGCATCCTGTATACAGTATCTGAGCAGACACTGTGGCCTGCTTGCTGAGTTCATATAACTTTGGGGTGACAATTTAAGCCACACGCTAGCAGGAATGATCAACTCCAAGTTCTATGCTTCTACTTCTCCAAAAAGAAAAAAAAAAGGCTGAGCCCAAATGGTGTTTCATTCCCCCCCCCCTGCCATTTTGGGCAATAATAGCTCAGTAGGCCTGAGCCACAGGGAGAAAATGCTTTGCCATTCATGATGTCGTTGAGTAGGTGACACTATATGATACCCAACTGGATGGACCCAACAGCTTGCAAGAAGAAGAACCCTCATAAAAATGAAAGAAGCATCTGTTGAGATGGCCAGCAAATACAGTAGAGCAATATGTTGCAAAACTGAGAGTGCCCTGGGGTCATTTGGCAAACATTTCAAGGAGCTCCGAACTCTCCTTTCTGCAAACCAGCATGAAAATCCGACCCCACCCCCTGTGTCTTTCCTTTATATTGGCTGAGACCAATGGCGCAGCTGATCGACAGAGGTTGCATCAGCTCTCGGGGGGGGGGGGGTTGGAGACAGATGTCTTTCCTGACCCTCCTACTTCAGACCCATCATCTGGAGATGTCAGAGACGTTGAAATTACACACTCTACCCATAAGTTATCTCATCGGCACAAAACCCATTCGATGTAGGTTTCTGGTTCCTGACCTCCCAATGTGGCATTGGTCAACCTCCTGACCGTATCGAAGAAAAGCGGAGCACCATTTGCCCACAGTAGTGTCTCAGTAAATGACAAAGGCTGACAAACAGCTGTGTGGATAAGGGTTTGAAGTCTTAAAATGGAAAGGCTGTTTCATAATTCTTCGGCAGAGTTTGAAATTATTATAATTGTGGAAGTGTAAACAGGATATATGTCATGTGTTTTTACTTAGGCCTTGGACAAGTTATATTTGGCGAGGCAAAGTCTTGCAGCCTGTCAACTGTGTATTTTAGATACAGGCTCCGAGTTAGTGAAATTGAAGCCCTTCCAGAGATGCTAACAATTGGTTTGAGGATGTCTGACCATGCTGACTTTTCTTTTCTTTGCCCCCCCCCCCGCCCCGCTCATTTCTTTTTTGGTTCTATATTATTCGTTTCTACAGCAGTAGAAAATGTGGTCTGAATGAGCAAGGGGGATCTGCTCAATCTGCTAGCGGCATTAAGTAATTCACAAGTTGTCAGGAACGCAAACAAAGTGGTAATTCTGAAAGATGGCTGATGAAAGAGACACATTCCTGAGTTACACAATATGCTTTCCATTATTTTCCAATGCCTTGAATGGACCCAGGAAAGCTGACGTTGAGGCACAGCTTACTGTACTTCATTGCAATAATATGAGTAATGCAAAGAACAGACCGAGCTGTAGAAACAAAGAAACACCCTGATTTATTTATTTTCACGAGGGGCAAAGAAAGAGCACATACACTTCGCTTTTTCCTCCCAAAGAGGTTTGCTTTAGGAATGTCCTGGCTCCTACCATGTAGATCCCGTTCATGCTATATAGCTTAGTTGGTAGAGCATGAGACTATTAATCTCAGGGCGGTGGGTTCAAGCCCACATTGGGCAAAATATTCCTGGATTGGCGAGGGTTGGATTAGATTACCCTCGTGGTCCTTTCTAACTCTACGATTCTATGATGTTGCAGCCATCCAGGTGGACGGCCATTTGCAAGGCAAGCCCAGGGGGTGGTGCTCTGTCTGCAGCCCCCCCTTCCTCAGTGGATTTTAAGCATGTCAATGCAACCCCTCCTTGGTATGAAGGAGTAGTGAGAATCGGGGGGGAGGGGAATGGGTGCTGTTGATGATGGTGATGATGATGCACCAGAAGAAGTCACCCAGGGGAGAGCAAATCTCTCCCCTACCATCTTCCCCTCTGCACAAGTTCCATTTAAAACAGCCGCCACACGTTATCTGATGCCACCTCATCGGCTTCACGCAGCGCTTCCTCTCTTCATATTGCAACAATCAAGTAATTTGGAGTGTTTTCAATGATCACCTTGCATGGAGCAACCCCAGGGGCTGATTTCGTTCGGCATATTGTTCTCATAAGCAAGCAGACAGCAGAAAAGAACACAGGTCCGATCTTGGCCAAATGTATATAAATTGCTCCCTCATCTTTGCCTACTTCGGACCAATTGTACTGGCAATCAACTGGGGGAGAGGGGGCTCATGCAGTGCTAGACAATCATAAACAGCATGAAACTCACAACCCATAAAACCTGTCGGTGGCTTTTGGAAGGTGGATGAGCTTCATCTCAAACTCTCTCAAGACAGACATTCCCAATATTTCCAGATGCTTTTGGACTTCAGGTAGGATGGGAACCACAAGTCCTAAGATGGTTGCACAAGTGACACTGTACCCCCTCAACAGAAACTGATTGTTTTGAAGAGAAGAGGAGGAGAGAAAACAGGGAGGGTCAAGAGGGTCACCTGTTGGATAGGCGTTCCAACGAAGCAACAAATTCCTCCATGGTTGTGTGCGGTAAGGAGGCCACCACCTTGCTAAAGCTAAACAGGTCTGGGTCTAGTCAGTGGCCTGGATTGCTGCATGCCTAGGAACTGCATGCCTGCCCCTGCTGGGTTCCATGGTGGAAGAAAAGTAGGGTGCTAAACAGAAAGAAAGAAAGAAAGAAAGAAAGAAAGAAAGAAAGAAAGAAAGAAAGAAAACGAAGGAGAGGGGAACTGCAGTAAGTGCAACTCCCCATCTCTCCTTAATGACCAGAAACACTTGGCAAAATTCTCCCTTGTAGAATTACAACAGAGGACTTCCCCTCCAGCCTTCATTGTATCTGGACGTGTTGGGAAGCACCACCAAGTTCAATGGAGACAGACCAATTGGTTATTGTGTTATATACTACAGCTTTTTGTGCGTGTGCGTCTCCAGATTCCCCGCCCCACTCTCTCTGTAGAAATATAACGGACCAACACAACTGTTTGCATTTTTTAAAACTCTCCTTGAGGGTGTGACTATGGACTCTTCTTGGATGTATGGCCATATGTACGGTCATGGTGAGGCCCTGTACTACATCCCTGGGTGGGAGAAGCACTCACATCTACAGCGGCTGCTATGTATCGTATTTAAGAAATGAAGATCAGGTGGTTTAGGTGTGGATCAAGAAAGGTTGGGGAAACAATGGTCAAAGCGTAGACTGACCCATAGGACTGAGCCTGCGACACAGTGTTATGGATGAAAGAAGAGGGGGGTTTTGAACTGGCGGGGGAGACATGGAGTGTTTAGGTCAGATTCAGTTATGTCATCCTGAAAAGGAGTGGGACAACCTCTAGGGGTGGGGGAGAAATGCAATTCAGTTCACATTTAAAGCTGAGTTTATCAAATTCACACTTTCTGTAACAATAGGAGACCTGTAACACAGTCGTTGCAGCCTCGGTCCCCCGTATGGGACAGCTGCACATTCCTTCATTGCAGGGGGGTTGGAATAGATGATTCTCAGGGTCCCTTCCAACTCTAGATACTTTGAAATTTGCATTTATCTGAATTTTGCAATGCAGTTCTCCAACTAACCGAAGCGCATATAAAAAGGAGCATACTGATGAAACGACACACAAACATGCAATATATATGAGGAGATATCGCTTGCCAAAATGTGTACCGGAGCCCAAACTGCAGACAAATCATGCTTATTAGGATAAATGCACCCTGAAGAATTAAACACACACCACACACACAAATTGCTGCAGAAAACTTGGAGTGCTGAATTTAAGATTAGGAAAATGAGAAGCGGTGCTCCTGAACCACCGTTCTGGGTTGCGACAGCAAAAGGCAGAGAGCAAGTCAGGCGACACAGCGAGGCAACTCAGCGAGCCAAAGCTGCAGCTCATTAGATTTAAATATTTTGCAAACATATGCAAAGCCCGGTGGCAACGTAATGTGGCCGGAACTGCCGAGGAAGCCTCCTCTTTCCGTTCGGGATCCAGACGCCACAGTCCGAGTCAAACGACCGGAGTCCACAGCAAGGCTGCTCAACGTCCTCCATCTAAATAAAGCCCCCGTCGGAATTAGCTATGCTGAACGAGCCTCGGCTGTATCATATGGACGATGGGGGGGGCATATGTTTCTGGTGGCTGCGTATCCGGAGGGAGCGCTAACCAGAACCACAGGATATTTCAGTCCTGGAAGGCAGGGGGGTGGGGGTTGTGACGGGAGGGAAGTGAGCAGAAACCGTGCTATGGAAAGTAACTGGAGTCTTTCCAGCTTCCAGGGGCCAGTCAGTCATGAATATCCTGCCTTGGCCTGCGGAGGAAGCAGCCGAATAACAATTGGGAAAGGTTTATAACTGCAGGAATCGAGTGGCTGAAGCCAAAAGGCCGCCATGTGATGCGTGTGTGTGTGTGTGTGTGTGTCCCTCTCTCTCCAGCTCCTACACACAGGAGTCTTCTTCATTTGCTGTGACCTTCCAGGAATGTGCTGACAGACACAAAGCGTTTGGCATGACATTCTGCCAATGGACTGGAATGACTGCTGGGTGTGTGTGTGTGTGTGTCTGTGTGTGTGTGCATGTGTGTTTCATGTCTGTTTCCTGACAGCAGGGCACCATCTTCTGGAAGCTGCAAAAACGGCTCGGGGCGAGGGTAGCCACTCACGGATTCCCTGGAAAGAAAAAAGGAAATGGAAGAAATGCATCCCCTCTTGAAAAGGGAAAGGGAAAAGAAAGAGGATGAGGGAGTGCGTGGATTTGCATTAAATTTGCATTTGCTGCTTTACATGTACGCGAGGAATAATGGCTGTGATTTAAATAGAAATACAATCCATCTCACGGCGGTGGGCAAGACTGTGACCAGGTGTGCCTGCTCAGGGAATAACTGCCAAGGCCCCAGGCTCTCCCTTAGAATCATAGAACCATAGAATCGTAGAGTTGGAAGAGACCCGAGGGTCATCTAGTCCAACCCCCTGCAATGTGGGAATCTCAATCAAAGCATCCATAGCAGATGGCCATCCAACATCTGCTTAGAAACCTCCAAAGTTAGCAAAGTTAACGGACAAACTGTGTGAAAACTTTGAAAAAGAATGGGAACTCTTTACAATATATTTGCAGAAACAACAGAAAGAAACGGTCTCGCAGGCAGGATTTAAATAAACATTTACAATTTTATTTACAGAGAACAAGAAGTACAACAATGTGATAACATAATATTGTAAATAAACAGCAGAATGTATCATTTGATGTAATAAACCAGAAATGGTAGTTGAGGGAAGTCAACGGGGGGGGGGCGGTGTTGGAAAATGTATGTTCAGCAATGATAGTGGATACTTGTTTTGAGAAAAGAAAATCAATAAAAATTATTTTAAAAAAGAAAGAAAGAAACCTCCAAGGAAGGAGAGTCCGCAATGATAGCTAAGAACTGGAAGACAGAAGAATTACCAACAATAGAAGATTGGCAGATGAAAGTGATGGATTACATGGAACTGCGGAAATGACCGGGAAACTCCGGGACCAGAAGGACGACGCGGTGGAGAAAGAGTGGAAGAATTTTAAATTGTATTTAAAAGATCATTGCATGATTGAAAGTTAGATATAACTTGAGCATAGGATAGGTTGTAGAGTAGAAATTAGATGAATATGTTAGAGGATGATAAGGTTTAAGATAAGATATAAGTTTAAGTAATTAGGCAATGTGATTATAAAAGTTAATTGGTATTAGATATTAATGAATTTTGATGTTAAAAATAGAATAGAATTATAGGATAATTGGGAAGTTACAAAAAAGGTATTCACAAGGGACGCAGGAGGAGGATCAGGAGGAAGTCCCACCATGATGTGAGGAAGAAGCAATAGTTTATATGAAATATATATGTGGTTGTTTTATTTTTTGATGTGTTTTGATGTTTGTTGTTATTGTAGTTATGTTTTTGTTTATGTATGTTTTAGTTTAAAAACTTAATAAAAAATTTTTTTTTAAAAAAAAAAAAAGGAAAGAAGTCCGCAAGTTCCCAGGGGAGGTCGTTCCACCATCAAGCTGCTCTTGCTGTCAGAAAGTTTTTCTGGATGTTTAGTCGGAATCTCCTTTATTATACAGTGGTACCTCGGGTTAAGAACTTAATTCGTTCTGGAGGTCCGTTCTTAACCTAAAACTGTTCTTAACCTGAGGTACCACTTTAACTAATGGGGCCTCCCGCTGCCGCCGCGAAATTCCTGTTCTCATCCTGAAGGAAACTTCTTAACCCGAGGTACTATTTCTGGGTTAGCGGAGTCTGTAACCCGAAGCGTCTGTAACCCAAGGTACCACTGTAACTTGAGCCATTGGTTCAAGTCCTACCCTCCAGAGCAGGGGTCAGCAACCTTTTCCAGCCGTGGGCTGGTCCACCGTCCTCAGACCATGTGGTGGGCGGGAATATATATTTTTTGAGGGGGGGGGATATGAACAAATTCCTATGCTCCACAAATAACCCAGAGATGCATTTTAAAGAAGGACACATTCTACTCATGTAAAAACACACCGATTCCCGGACCGTCTGCGGGCCGGATTGAGAAGGCCCATGGGCCGCATCTGCCCCACAGGCCTTAGGTTGCCTACCCCTGCTCCAGAGCAAACAAAAAGAAAAAAATATGTCTCTGGAATTGGGGACAAAGTACTATGGTGTTGTCTCCAACCATGTCTAACAATGGCAGATTAGACTCTTGCATGGTTTTCAGACATGGTGTCATACACAAGTCTGAATGTGGGCCTTCCTACAACGTGGAAGCTGTCGTGCATAAAGTGGACCATCCTGGAATCTGTAATTCTTGTGAGGCAGTTCCCCACCCCCAAAAAAGTAGGGGGGGGAATGTTGTATTCATGGAAAGTATGCACCCAAAAATGAAAGGAACATAAGGGGGAAATCATTATATTGCAAACAAATTGCCAATACAAACCTGTATATTAGAAGGAATACACAGAACTGTGTACAACTTTAAAAAAAAATCACAAAAAGGAGTAAACTGAACTAAAAATAAAAAATGATAAATGGACATTGGCAAATTTATCCATCTCTAGCTACACATGAGTTTTGTCTTATTTCTTTATTTAAAACACTGGTGTATTGATTTCCCAGCTTAACAGCAGTGCCCAGACCAGCTTACATCAACAATTATTTAAAACAAAAAAAAAAAAAAAAACTTGCAATAGCAGGAAGCTGGAAACAGGAAACAGCAAAAATAAACTTAATACCAAACAACCAGCCAGTCAAAATCCTGCAGGAGCAAAAAGTCTCCAACTTGGAAAGGAAGGATAGCAGGTAGATAGCAAAATGCATCTCCAAGGGTCTGACCGTAACCATGGCAACAGAGGTGGTGTGTCATGCATTCCCACCAATCAGACTTCAGATGCTGGTGGGACACCCGATTTCCCCCAAATGATGTAAGGAATGGAATGGAATACGTATAAACAATGGAGTGGTTAGGAAATTCAAGAAGACTTGACAAAATATGAACACTATCTATCTTTAGGCCAATGTTTTTAAGGGACAATAAATCCACACTTGGTTGTACACTTCCTAAATATAATTGTTTGCCCTGGACAACTTTGGAGCACCTAATTTTCCCTACTCCTGACTGGACCCTGGTATGGAGCTTTCATGGACTGAAAAAAAGCCGCCTTATCTACGTTAGCGGGGAGAGCAATCATGTGAAGCCATCACTAGGGTAGACTAAGACGATGGCGTTAGCATGGTACACTGGGGGCCTTATGATTAGTAAATTATCATCCAATCAGCAAAGACCTTTCAAAAATAGGCTACTCTGGTGGCACTGGGCATGGTAAAACAGCCCAGTCCCTCAGATTTGGGGTGGGCGGAATAGAGAACACAAATACCGCTGGTTTCAGCATGAGTTACACAGTGGCACCTCGTGGTCAAATGTACAAACTGCAGGCAATGCAGAAAACAATGCCTCTGATTACTAGGAGTTGTTAACAGACTTTGAAGCAAAAGTGGTTCAAAAACAGCCAAGGTCAGCAGGCTTAGCTTTTTCTCTTTCTTTTTTAAAGCCATTATTTCACTTGACACAGATGCTAATGGCGTGTTTCTGTAGCCCAGTTCATCCAACCTTTGCCATTAAGGAATGGGAGTTATTTTGAAGTGGTTGCCATGTGGTGACATTGTGTTCCTTTTGCTTTTCATTGTAGACATAAGCACATTGTCGTCGTCCCCCCGGGAGCCGTGTAATTCCTATTGGCTTATGTGTTTGTTGCATTTACATAACACCTAACCAGGGAGCAGGCCCCTCTTTGAGAGCCAGTGTGGTGGTGGTTAAGAGCGGTAGACTCGTAATCTGGGGAACAGGGTTTGTGTCTCCACTCCTCCACATGCAGCTGCTGGGTGACCTTGGGCTAGTCACACTTCTTTGAAGTCTCTCAGCCCCACTCACCTCACAGAGTGTTTGTTGTGGGGGAGGAAGGGAAAGGAGAATGTTAGCCGCTTTGAGACTCCTTCGGGTAGTGATAAAGCAGGATATCAAATCCAAACTCTTCTTCTTCTTCTTCTTCTTCTTCTTCTTCTTCTTCTTCTTTCTTCTTCTCTAGCTCTTACGTTTGAGCAAACCTGTGTAGGCGGCACTGTGAGGCGACAATCCTATGCACGCTTATTGTGGGATCCAAATTGGTGCCCTTGCTCTCGTGGAATATCATGAGAAGTCCTCTAACAGAAGACGAGGGAATGAAATCTGGCCAATTCTCCGTCTGCCCTGCAGCCCTCATCACACCCTCAAAATCTGCTCCAGGGACACTCCAGAAGAGAGTGGAAGGTGGTGGTGTTGGGGGAACGCAGGAGGAACCAGTAAAATTCCCCTCTCCTCCAAATGCAGGGATAGGAAACCTAAAGCTGGATTCTGGGTTCTCCTAGACCACACACCCCTCCCCAACACATACCCTCCCCTGACCCCTGCTCTGCACCCTGCATGAGTGTTTTTGCCTGGTGGGAATGTATCCTTAACCTCTGCCAGTGGCATAACATGGGAGGGGGGCGGACACAGTGACAGTAGCCCTGGCGCAAAATGGAGGGGCGCAAATTCCAACACCTACTGCTGCCTCAATGCACCTCGGTGTGCTTCTGTTGCTGAGCTCCGTTGAAAATGGCGTCTCCATGCAAACCAGGAAGTGACCTCTCCAGACAACAGAGCTACTCTACTTTTCTTATCTATGTAGCTGAGATCTCCTGGGTGACGTGGATGCTGTTGAGCAATTGAATGTGCATGCGTCCTCCTTTGGTTTCCCTCCCTCCCACCTCCCCGCATTGCCCTGGGCACTAGCAACCCATGCTACGCCACCGACCTCTGCTAATGCTTCTTGCTTGTGCAAATGGAGGATAGAGCTGGTTGCTCGAGTAGGTATAGACACAGGTCTACAGTACCTCAAAAGCCCCTCAGTGAGTGCAAATGGATTATTGGACTCCACCCTTACTTGGTAGTAAGTCACACTCAACTGGCATAAGTTTCCCCTTTCCTTGTGTCTCTGAAAGCCCTGTGGTTGAAAGGGAAACTATCCTAAACCCTCCTCATAGCTAAAGCCTGGCCCCTCACCTTTTTTTTTTTTAACACACCATGATCTATAGCTCCCTGCATTGCTGCAGTAGAGGCAGGCTGTCTGCTTATCCTCTGAGCCAATGTTGCAACACAGGAAATCTGCCTTTGCTGCTACACCTGGTGTTGTTTCAGACAGCCAGATGGCTTTAACTCCAGGCTCACATGACTGATGGTCTCGCTCTTTTGTCTAGCACAGTAACCGTCTCTGGCTTGGATGCAGAGGTTGTCGCTGTGCAAAATGACCTTCCCTCTTTCGCTTTCCCCTTCAGCCCCAGAAGCCAACACGGCAGCCCCTACTGGGGATGGGCTGAAATCCTATATCTGCTACCTACAGCCGCTTCCACAGAAGCTCGGTGGACTTATTTCTGGATAGATATGCATAATGCGGTTTTGTAAAAGCCTTAAAGGGCTTCGGTCTCACCTGATCTCACAGGAAAGGCAAACCTACCTTATAGGGGAAGCGGACACACTCGCATCGTTTGCAAGCCACTCTTCTCCAAACTGCGTTGCAAAAAGGTGCACATTAGAAGAAGTTTGCACTAAAACGCTGGTGCATTCTGATCAGGACTTTTTTAAATAAAACCACCACACACTGATGTTGAAATGTGAAGAATGGAAGACTGACAAACAAGAGAAACTGAATTGTCATATTTATACCACTGCATAGCTCAGTTGGCTAGTGTATCAGTGCTGATAACGCCAAGGTTTGCTGGTTTGAGCCCCATATGGGGCAGCTGCATACTCCTGCATTGCCGGGGGTTGGACTAGGTGGCCCACAGGATCCCTTCCAGCTCTATGGTTCTATGATTACCTATCTCTGTCGCGAGGCAGAATGAAGAGTACTAACTGTTTGAAGTTGAAATTGTAAAACCAATAAAATCTATTTACCAAATAAAAAAATAAAAAAGTACTAACTGTTTCAGAATGGCATGTTTGGGATTCTTGAAATCTTCAGAGCCAGGTCGCAGGAACAGCTGGCAAGAGCAACTTTTCGCAAATAACACCTTGGGCGAGCAAGTACAAAGTTGTTTTGATTCAAATTCTCCCGTCACGTTTGCACTTAATTCAGCAATTCAAAATCTTGGCTTAGGGCGAAGTCAAGCTGAAGCTCAAACACATATTAGTCAAAGGCAAGCTGTTCCTTTGGATCTGACTTATTTGGCTCTGTTGCTCTTATTTCCTGGCAAACGAATGGCACTCAAGTTATTAACAGTGCCTAAGGACCATTTCTCTGAGCCCTACACAGACTCCACACACACACACAAACACCACACACACACACCCTTCTGATCACTTGTCTGTGTTAGAAAATAACCGAGGATCGACTGGATTATCCTTTGCCTCCTTTTCATTTCCTTTGTTCTCAAATGCCTCTTTTCTGGCTGCCTAATTGCAGCATGGTATACGTATTAATCTTTACCTTTCTACCTTTCACATATTAACTGTACACTAAGGGCTCATCCAGACCCCCCATTTCCCTTGCATCGTTTTTTTTGCAGCATTGTTATCAGGTGACTCCGAAATTCTGGGTTCCTCCCAAAAGTGATGCGAAAGTTTAGTGCTAGTTTAGTGGGGACTTAAGTTGGCTAAGTGGGGACTTAAGTGAGTTTATGTTGGCTGTGGGATTTAAGTTGGCTAAATTGGCGAAGGCGACTTAAGTTGTCTAAGAGGACTGAAGTGGGCTAAGTTGGTTCAGTTGGCTGAAGTGGTCCAAATTTTCTAAGGGGGACTTAAGTGGCCTAAGGGGACCTAAGCAGGGACTTAAGTGGGGGCTGAAGGTGGCAAACCTTTCCATGGATTGACGTTTGCTCCGATTCAGCAGTAAAGAGTGGGTTTTCCAGGGGGAAGCGGCAGGGTAAGCAGAAAACGGCTCAGATGGGACAAGCAGAAGTGTGGCTGAGCCCTAAAGCAGCAATCCTGGCCCCACTTTACCCAGCAGTAAACCCCATTGGAATTCAATCGGACTTACTTCTTAGTAGATACGGTTCGGTTGGCAACATTAAGGCACACATGCTTTTTACATGCCGTGCCCTGTGTCTGAGATCTAAAACCAGATATTCTCTGCACTCTGGAGACCAGATGCCAAACTCATTTACTTCCATTTGTCCTGGGTCATTTAAATCCTATTGGCAGCATTGGCTGCCACTGTTCCTAATTGTCCCTGGTTATTATGCCGTTCCTCTGTATGTGTAGTGTGTCTCACCCTCTTGCTGTCAGCTGGTTGGCACGTCCTGCTGAATTCTCCTGCATGTGCATATAGGAAATGCCAGAACAAATGAATTCTGGGATGTGTAGTTCTTAAGAAAGCACACCCCCTGGGGTGGCAAAGAGGACAGGGCTCATATCCCTTTAATACAGACGTACCTTGGAAGTTGAACGGAATCCGTTCCGGAAGTCCGTTCAACTTCCAAAATGTTCGGAAACCAAAGCACGGCTTCTGATTGGCTGCAGGAAGGTCCTGCAGCCAATCGGAAGCCCCGCCGGACATTCGGCTTCCAAAAGAATGTTCGAAAACCGGAACACTCACTTCCTGTTTTTGATTGTTCGGGAGCAGGAACATTTGACTCCTAAGGCGTTCAGGAGCCAGGGTATGACTGTAAGGTAAAGGTGAAGGTACCCCTGACCGTAGGTCCAGTCGCAGACGACTCTGGGGTGTGGTGCTCATCTCGCTTTATACGCTGAGGGAACCGGCGTTTGTCCTCAGACAGCTTCCGGGTCATGTGGCCAGCATGACTAAGCCACTTCTGGCGAAACCAGAGCAGCGCACGGAAACGCCGTTTACCTTCCTGCTGGAGCGGTACCTATTTATCTACTTGCACTTTGACGTGCTTTTGAACTGCTAGGTTGGCAGGAGCAGGGACTGAGCAACGGGAGCTCACCCCATCGCAGGGATTCGAACCGCCGGCCTTCTGATCGGCAAGCCCTAGGCTCTGCAGTTGTAGCAAAGGGGAATGTCAGCTGGTATAGCTCGTTACACAATTCACAGCCGCATCTCCTGAAATTACGCTTTGCTACCCAGCCTACCCTGAGATGAAGTAGTCAACTTCAAAACTTTTTTTTTTTTTTAATCTCCTGCTGGTTGCAACAAGAGATTTAAACGGGGGCTAACATCTCTCCCACTGCAATGAATGGGACTTAAAAGTGTTGATCATTAAGCTGGGCATGACTACAGAGCTGGGGCCATGAAACAAAACGCAGCTCTCTATTTGCATGCTTCTCAAGAGGCATCTGCTTGGCCACTGTGAGAACAGGATGTCTCATGCCTGGTGTTTCATTAGCCCACTTGCTATTTCAAGACCAGTTAGCAGTTCTTCCGAGGCAGCAGCCCTGATGCAAGAGCATTTCATTGACATGCAGGCTGATCCTTTGCATGTTTTCCTCGGAAAGACACTCCGTTCAACGAGGGTCACTTCCTAGCACAGTGTTTTTCAACCTTTTTGGGCAAAGGCACATTTGTTTCATGAAAAAAATCACGAGGCACACCACCATTAGAAAATGTTTTAAAAAAAATAACTCTGTGCCTATATTGACTATATATAAAGTAATTTTTCAATTTTTTCCCACGGCACACCAGGCAACATCTCGCGGCACACTAGTGTGCCGCGGAACAGTGGTTGAAAAACACTGTCCTAGCATATATAACATGCGCGCAGCATTGCATTATTGCATTTTCCAATTAATGCCATCTCAAGGGGTCTGATGGAGGAGGCCTGTTAGCGAAATATGCAAAACCTCTCCCTGTGATGCAGTCTACCGGTAAACTCAACTGTCATAAATAGCGATAAAATATTTTGGTTCAAGACAGATTCACAAAAACAATTTTTAAATGTAAAAAGCGTTGGGTTTCTTTTTTTTAACTTTCTTGGAAAAGGCTGTTTGTGTGGTTTGCTAAAGAAACTTGAACAGCTGTTCTAGTCTGCTTGCATTATTATTATTATTATTATTATTATTATTATTATTATTATTATTATTATCATCATCCACCAGAAAATATAACCTCCTTGTGAAGGTTGCGGCAAACAAAAAGAAATGAAAAGGAAGAAAGAGGCACCACAGGGTTTGTTCTCAGCTCGTGAAACCGGACACCTCCGCAGCAGTTTCCCATTCAGAAAAAAACCCAATGAATTAGAATCCGGAAGGGGCCGACTTGCTTGCAGACCTTGTTAAAAGCCAGGCAAGATGGATTTCCTGAATCAATAAACAGACGCCTGTCAGCACAGAGAACACCTGACATTGCAAGAGGCTTTTAAAAACCCTCGGAAATCAGGCTTTAGGGAAGTCAAAACAAGCTCTCCAACTCTTCCATTTTCCTCAGTTATGTACGATAAGAGCTTCCAATGAATTTAGAGGGTTTGGGGAGGGGGGGTTGTTTGCATGTTGGCTGTGCTAGCTTGTCAATCGTTCCTACTAAAAGCAGCCTAAGCTAAAGCTGCATTTGGTGTCTGTGCTTCCCTCGGGGTTGAAGGGGGCGGGGGGAGAGGCCTGGAGCATCTCATTAAATGTATGAAATGTTTCAGTGAATGGAAAAGCTGAAAGAAGCAGCTTCCCTATCGTGGGGGAAATGGAAGGAAGGCAGGAGCCAAAGAAACGCAGGTAGCGTCGAGTTTCCTACACTGGAAATTTGAGCCAATACTACAGCAAAGGCCAGCACCACATTAGAGTCATTTCTTACTCCCGACAGAGAACAGGAATACACACACACACACACACACATTGAAAACAGCAGGGCAGGGGTCAAAAATTGTCACCCGAGCGCAGCACACCATACAAACACTCTTAGAATGTAATCCTAAATGCAGCTATTAAGGAGTCAGCTGTACCGAGTTCAGTGGGGTTTACTCTTAAGCCCAAGAGTAAGGAACATTTTTCAGGCTGTGGGCATCTCGCTGGGGCCACCAGAGGCAAAAATGGGCAAAGCACCAAACATGACATTTACCACTGTGCAGCAGATTAATTTCTACACACACATGGGGCGTATCCACCTTGCCATTCCTCCACACTTTCCAGGCACAGTCCGCAACTTTAAATATCTGTACCTGACACACACACCCTCTCTCTGATTTGGCTCCAGAGGTTTCCCTGCAAAAACCTGCTCTTTAAAGCTGACTCGGAACAAACAACAATCCATGGAAAACCCAAATGGCTGTTGTGGCACTTCAGCTTTAAAAAGCGGGGTTTGGGGGAGGAACGCTGCAGAGTGAATACACACACACACACACACACACACACACACACACCACTATCACTCATGCAAAAGATAAGCCCTCACTTTTCCATCTGTCACCCAGGCAAGGAAAGGACATTATCTGAGCTCAATGACACATTCCAATCACACACAAATATTCAAGGAGGGTGCAAAGCATGGCTGGTGAGGTGTGTGGCCTGAGAAGAGGTGGGGACAGTTTAGGGGAGTCTCAAAGGTCAGGCAGAAGGCTGCATTGACACTCAACCCAGGCCTGAGGTTCCCCACCCTTGTTCTGAAGAAAGATGCTTTAGGACCAAACAGTTTTACTTTCTGACAATGTAAGTATCTGCCTAAAATCTTTCCTGCTGAACTCAAGACTGTGAAGTGATTAACTTGGGCTGAATCCTGTCTGGTATGTATTTAAAAAAAAAAAAAAAAAGCAACTTGCACCCAGCAGCTGGATTTTCAAAACATTTTAATTGGATTGCATTTATTACAATATATATATATACTCTGCATTCAGCTCATCACCAAAATGAGATGTTACCTTATTTTCTATAATTTATTGCACTGATGCATACATATACAGAGGAAATAGTTTCCAGAAACATTAACAGTCCTAAAATATATATTTTTTAAAAAATAAAATAAAAAATCATTCCTCTGACCCTCAAATTACATCAAGCATTGTTGTAGTTTTCAGCACACTGCTGTTCTTCATTTCATGTAGCACTTGTGGAACTAAATGGCCATTAAATGTATGAAAATAAACAAGGATACACTTCTGGCATATTCTAGTTTAGAAGATGGGGAAACAGAGCATATACCGGATTTGCATTTTTGCATTTAGAGTTCATTAGAAAAGGTATGTTTTTCTGTAACAGAAAACCACCAGTACACTGAAAGCAAAGTGAACAGTTTTCTTTTTCTTTCACAGAAAGAATATGAAGTAATTCAGCTATCCCAGGTTTATTTTGTTCTTTGGGAATTCAACAATGCAGTTTGAAATGTGTGCATAAGAACAGCTCAGCCAAAGTGAAACTATTTAGAAACTGTGTACCTGTTGCTGTTTCTCGTCTTTAAATTAGAACAAAGCTTTAAAAAAAGTCATACATCTATTATTCCCAATGACCAACAACCAATGTCATCAAAAATAGTTGAGGAAAATGTCCTTGCAGATACCCTATGCAATTGCATTCAATGGGGTATATGCAGTGATCTCCAAATCTGCTTTAAAAAGTAACTTGAAGCCAAATGTGTAACAGGGCTTAGTAACAGCTTTATTCTCTGCAAATAGTTTCACACGAACCTGAAGAAATTCCACAGCTTCAATTAGGTAACAACCCCAATGCTGTTAGAGAAGATAATTTATTATCACTTACAACCATGGCAGACCCAAGCAGTTCCAGGTCAGCTGGAAGGCAACTGGGGTCCTCAAAAATGAACATTTTGTGGGATGTGAGAGTACCTATAAATAAGGTCAAGGGTTAAGTGACTACAAAACTCAAAAATCTCCTCCTTAAATAGCTAGGATACACACACAGTGTCCACACTTAAGTGCTGCTGAGCTTAACTCATCTGTGATAGTCAAGAAACTCGCCCATTAAAGGCAATGTGGTACAGAATTGCTCAACTCTGGTTGGGTTACGGACCCAGTATGTTCTAAACCACTGGGAAAACAAATCCTGGCAAGTGCATTTTTACGGTTCAGCATGTAATGGGTCCATCTGCAACAGGAGAAATGTCTCTCTAAAACCGATACCTCTTATCCTTGCAGATGGTCTATCTATGGCTTTTTTTGGTTCCCAAGCTGAAGTTTTTTTGTTCGCCAGAGATTTGGAAGCTAAAAATTATATACCATGTTGCTTAATTAGTAAATTTGACAGTCTAAATTTCCACTATTTATCGGATCAATGCCTGGACTTCTCTATGCAGCACTGCCAAGCTTCTGTCGCCGTGCACATGCACCCAATTATTCTCCAAATTCACTTCTGTGGGAATCGGTGCATTTTCACGAATGACTGAGAAAACGCTTGAGCCAGTTCCCACAGCTCGGGGCAAGATGCACAAAGTAGCAGGCTCCCGTGCATGTACCTCACCATTAAAGGGAGGGGACCCCATGCGCAAACAAGGCCTCTGTATGCACAACCCCTCTTCAGCTTGGACTCCAATGACAAGAGAATTTTATTTTCTAATGCTACGGTTCTGCTGGTCACCTGTTTGGAATGGTGTCCTAGCCAGCCCCACTTCTCCTTCCCAGTCAAACAGCCGATCAGTGGGATTTTGTAGCTGTTTTAGCTCAGAGTGTTGTGCCCCTTTGGCTCATGGAGGACCAGTAAACTTAATAAAGGCAAGCACACTCCTTTGGAAGCACTTAGCATCCTGCCCCAGCAAAGGAAGACTCTGCCTCCACTTTAAGTCCAGTCTTGTAAGCAGTCTTGTAAAACAGGTGGAGACCATTTTGCATGCATCCAATTGACACGGGACCGCCGGCGCATGGGTCCTATTGGACCCAGAAGAGGGCAGAGCAGGGGTGGAACAGGTGCAGGGCAGACTTATGGGTGCTTCGCCAACACAGACGGGGGCCAGGAACTGAACCTCCATGCAAAATGGTCACCATCTGTGTGTGTGTGTGTGTACACACAACTGCATACACCTTAATCATGGGGCTATTCTAAAACTAGATATGGGCTACATGTCTTACAGAATTAAGGCTACAACCGTACACACTTACTTTTCGGGGGGTACAGGAGCTTACTTCTGATAAGGCATGTATAGAACTGCACTGCAGCCTGCAATCTGATATACACACCTGGAAGTAAGCCTCACTGAACACAGTGGGACTTTCATCCGAGTAAATATGCATAAGGTTGTGCTGTAAACCTAGAAGGATAATTGTTTGGCAGGACCCGGAACCACAGAAGCCAAAGTGAAGTCACTCCGCTGAAGTTTCTAGTGGGAACTGTAAAAGAGCAGTTTCACGGTGCTAATTTCTCTCTGGTGCCAATTTCATTTGCACTATCAATGGCAAAAGTACTGCTGATATGAAGAAGAGAGACTAGGGCGAACTAACAGCACAACTGTGTACATATCTACTCAGAAGTAAGCCCCACTGGCTTCAGGGGGACCTATTCCCAAGGTAGAGGGTACAGAATTGCAGCCTAAGTCACTGAATCCAGAGGAACAGGTTACCCATCCTGGTCAACTTAAGTTCCATTGAAAGTTGGCATCCGACTGCCTTGAGACACCATGGTGTGCCTCTCCAGGGGTGAAGTCAAAATTGTTACATTAGCAGCACCAAAGTGACTTCCAAGCCTGGGCAGTGAGTAAGGAGGTCCTGGGCTGCCAGGACCCCCCCCCCCTTTCTACCTCACTGATGTGGTTCAAAGGAAAGCAGAGCAATCTTAGGGACTCCACTCTAGATTTGTGTAGGGTGTACTCCTTTAGCCTTTTACTCTCCCAAAGTTATCCCACAAGGGCAGCTGAGGTTTAGGATCAGGTTTTTTTCCCTTCTCCTAGATGAGCTACCTTCCCAGGCTAATGAGACCCACCTGCCCCTCACTTCCCTCTGCAGCAGAGGCAGAAACCGCAGCTTCGACCATTGGACCCACAATTGGTCTCGTCCGCTCAGTCTGCCAGAGCCTTTCTTCGCATGCAGGGGAAGCCCCTAACTCACCAGTGGTACTACTGATACCACACACACACACACCCCAATAACGCAGTAAACGTAAAAAAAGGGCACGTGCTAAAGGAGAAAAGTAATGTGACTTAATCATTATGACTCGACGGAAACCGTTTCCTTTACTGTAATCATGAAATACATTTTTTTTTTAAAGGCAGAATACAGAGGTGACAATTTTAGGCTCTTTGTACATATTACGGCCGTACAACCTGTCCGAATGAACGGAGAACCTGCTGAATTAAAAAGAAACTGTGGGTGGGATTTATCTGAAGTTGGCTTCCAAAATGGCTCCTTCCCAGTTGCTTTTCTCCCGGTGGTGGCAGCAGATTACAGGACTTCTGCTCTCCAAGGACAGCAGGAGAAAAATGGCTGGGGGAAACCAGCTTCAGAGGGGAAGCACAATCGGGGGGAAGAATTCAGCAATGCTCTTTTGCCCAAAACTTCATTGTTTTTAAATCACCCACCCCCCCCCCCCAAAAAAACCCTGAATTTAAAGAGATCTGAGAGCAACCCACAGACCTGGCACCATCACGTCTGGCCTATCAGATAATACCCCCTAAGGACACAAGAAGAGTCTGCTGAATCAAGCCAACGACCTGATTAAATAAATATCATTTAAAACAATGCAACTTTTTTTAAAAAAAACAACATTATTTTTGTTGTTTTGCTTTAGTATTATTTGGCATATGGCAAGTGGAAGCCTGTGTTTTTAACGAAGACTGGCAACTTGTAAAAAGCAGCTTCTCTGAAAAATAAAGTAAAAATTACCTGGAACATTCACTTGTAATGCATACTATTAAATCTCAAGGCAGTCAAATGCCATCAGCTAACAAACAAACAAACGAAAAAGGACCAGGACCTATTGCAATCATGCAGAGAAGGAAAAAAAAAAAACATAGATTGAAACATAAAAAGAAAACTCCCAGTGACGGTTGGTAATATTATATGGCACTCAAATTATATTAAAGCAAGATAAATCCTTCTACTTCCCCATTCAACGAAGGAGTGCATATCAATCACAGCTACACAGTGCAAATGAAAACAAAAAAGTGTTGGCCCAGCAACACAGCTCCCTTGAAGTTTATCGAGCAAATAAAGGCCACTTCTGAAAATGCTTTTTTTTCCTTTTTCTTAAGTTATGGACGGAAACCAATGTACCGTGTACCTGCCGAGAATGGTACAAAATGCATTTCAATGGAACCCGTTTTCGTGGTGAACACACACAGAAGCAGCGACCTGGGAAAGGCCCAGGTCCCTACCTCCGTATATTTTGCTGGGAAATACACTGATTGGCAAACAAACAAAGTCATGACTAACCTCTAAGACCATTTATTTCAATGGGTCTACTCTTGATTTACAGGCACGTATGTCATGCCCAGCTGGCTCAAGGGTGCATATGGTATCTGAGCAATTGCATCATATGAAATGGCCTGAAGGGTATTGTAATGCGAAACAACCAGCATGTCCAATTACTCCTTAATTCAGGCACAATTTGATGTGAAATAAAAACAGCAGCTTCAGTCTCAATCCTTTTCTTACTGTCAATTATAGCCTTGATCCAGATGAACCAACAACATGCACACACGTCAGGCAGCACTCAGTGCTGCTTAACCCCTTTCTTTCGTTCATTTTAAAGGAGCTCCACCGCAATGTTTCTTATGCAAACACACAAGAGCTTTTAAAAAAAAACAAAAAGCAACAACCCTCAAGTTTAAAATCCAGTTTGGCCACTCCACATTGGCATTATAGAACTGGGAGCCACACACTCAGCCAGTTCAAGCTAGTACAGCAATAGTGATGGTGGCTGTGTGCTATACAGACTAGCTGTAGAGTGTGTAGACCAATTGACTTTAGTTCAATAAATCGTATCATACTTTGTGGATCAAAGGGTGGCGATTCTAGTAAAAGCAGGCATTTCCGCTCAGAGGTTTCGAGTTCTGTCTTCCTTCTCTACCCGAAAACTAGGGGCCGGAAGACCCCGAGTGATGCCTCAGACTGGAACCACATCCCACAAAAAAAGCAGTCATGGGGAAAATGAAGACCCATTGCTTTCTAGAAATCCCATCATCAAGGCACTCAGAAATGCCCTTCTGTAATAAGACTATATGGCATGTATCTTGAGCCTGCTGCTGCAGGAGATCTGGGAGCGTGACATTCAGAAATGTTAACTTTACAGGACAAAAAAGAAAAAAGAAATTTCTGAACTGCACATTTAAACAAAATGTTCACTACATCCCAAACTCCAGGTGAACTGCAAATGGCAAAATCCAGGTGCATCACCAAAGAGCGTTCGAACTGCTGCCGAGAAGGTTCAGAAGCTGATTATGGCACATGAGGATGCATCTCCTGGTTTTCAAAAGGTGGCAGCGGATCCCTCCAATATGTGAACTGACTGTAGGTGTCAGAACAGGGGAAGTCTGAAGAATGGCTTCTTTTCAACAGGGGGAAGACGTGATCTACCACTTCGCAGAGCCTCACGTACCTGGACAAAAAGAAAGAGTTTATTATCACCACTGCCTAATAAATTGGATATGCTGATATCACGGGCTGCACTAATACAGCTATTTTATCCACATTTTAAGACAGAATAATTAAGGAAATTACAACAGACCCACACAGTCATATATCCCGTTTCTGAATCTGATGTGTGACAGTACGATTTGCTGAAGCGTTGGTGAGCTAACATAGGATTGCCTTGGAGCTCAAATGCAACGGCACAGCTGCAAATGTGCTGAAAAATAAGCTTTTTTGTTCAAATAAAGAAAACTGGTAATTCCTCATTTTTAACTACTGAATCACAGAGTGATTACCTAGCACGTAACTGAAGTAAATCTTAATAATGTCACAATCTGGACGACTCTCGTGGCCCCTCTTAACTCTTCCATTCCGTGATTTCAAGGCGGCCCAGTTAATTTCTACTTTAACGCCCAGCATCAAAGGGCTTAGAGAAAGAGAACTCCACCCCACATTAGGAGCAAGTCAACTGATACTCACGATGAGATGTTGGTCTTTGCATGCTCTTGAATTAGCTCTCCTTTAGGATTAACAGTGAATATTCTGTTTAGTGAAACTCCCACTTGCTTGTATGAATACACATCCTAGGGGGGAGGGAAGCAACAAACACAAAAGGTAGGTTCCCCCTCAGTATAAATCGAAATCAGTTTACCTTTCTAAAATGCTTATAATATGTGTTTTACTTCACAGGGTTGTTGTGAAGATAAAACAGAGAAGGGTCAAGTCATGTGCATGTGCGGCATCCCATACAGTCACTGCACATGCACAGACCATATGGGCTGCAGCTTGCACGGCGCACTCCGCACGGGATGCCGCTCGTGCAGCAGCTCGTACGGTCACTGTGCAAGCGGCAGCCCGTATGGACGCTGTGCAAGCAGCAGCCCATACAGCTGCTGCGCATGTGCGGCATGCCGTAAGGAGTGCGCATGCGCGGGATGGCGCACATGCGCACTCCGTACAGGCTGCGCCACCCCCCGTGTGCCGGAGAGGGGTCCTCCGCCACTGCATGAATGCGATGCAGATTGGTGGGAGTCTTCTGGAAGAAAGGGTTCACGTGATCAATCTGACGACTGAGGATAACCAGGAAAGTCAAGACCCACAAACCGCAAGACATATCCGCCAATCCCATAAGACATTTGTGCAGATCTCCACGTTCCTCCCCACTTGACCAATTGATATGGATTGGAGAAATGTTTCACAAAACCACATAGAAGTAACATGTTATTGCAAGTAGCTTCAAACCACAGCATGAACCCCCAAACATTATCTGCAGAAGCTCCTCTTTGGACGGATCCTCATAAAATAACAATATCAAAAAGGTACTTACAGCAGGCCTATTGCCAAAAGCAGCGTAAAACGGTTCTGTGTTGGGATGAAACAAGTTTTTGATGTCCGTTAGGCACTGAACTTTAAACTTCTCTGGCTTCTTCTCTATTACTTCCCTGAAATAAACCATCACACACAAAAATAGAAGTGCTTTATCAATGCAACACGGTCATTTTTCTTAGGCTGAACACAACATTTTAACTGACTGAACTTCAGGTTCCCCACAAAGGAATTGTAAAGATACTCATGGTTCCTTGTTTTAAAAAATGGAAGCTTCCAAACCTAAGTGACATGGTTAAAGATGAGACGCAAATAATATGGCCAATGTTCACCTCATTAGTCTGATTGATTTAACTTAAAAAGAGTTAAGCATGTGCCTAATTTACCCACTAATATTAAGGGATTTAATTGTACTCTGCTGGACTGTGATCGGGGACCGAAAATAAACAATAAATAAATAAAATAAAATTTTATGCAAGCCTCTGCATTCTAAGGAAATAGCATCATTGACGCAACCACAAAATCCATTTTGAGCACACCCTTATAAATAACTAGCAGATATGGTTTGGCCCAATCAAGTCTCATCTTGTAATAAAGATGTGGGAATCCTTACAGCTGAAGCTCAGAAAATATTTCGGACAAATAAGCAACCCCAACAACTAGCAGGCAAGGCAACCCTCAACCCGGTGAAATTTCTAGAATGGCAAGATTCTGTGTTCTCTTACCTGTGGAAAGCTGAGAACAAGCTGCTGGGACTCAGTAATACAGGACCTTGAGGCAGCACCGTTCCTCGTTCATTAACCCAGTGCAAGTATCCTCGGGTCATATCTGCCATTCCTATCGCGCGTGCAGAACAGTATAGGAACTTATACCCATTTCTGTTTCAAAGAGAGAAAACAGTTGCCACCGCCATCAGAAACACGATATCCAGAATCAGCTTTAAACATGTGAGTTGATATTGCCTTTTAATATCTCCCATGTAGGATAGGATAGGATAATCTTTATTGCTATTGTCCAATGCAGAACAACGAAATTGAACATCTACATCAAACTTACAACAACCATCAACCTGCTATCCCCACCCGTCCCACCTCTGCAGAATAACCCCCTAAAAACTCTGATACCTCCCTTAATTTACCCCTAAAACTCTGATACCCCACATCTGAGTACAGACCCTCCCTCACAGACTGCCTTTCGTCGCATTCAGAACAGAAATTGCTCTGGGTTAAACAAGTGTTTCCCAACCTTGGGTCTCCAGCTGTTTTCAGACCACAGTTCCCATCATCCCTGACCACTGATCTTGCTAGCTAGGGATGATGGGAGTTGTAGTCCAAAAACAGCTGGAGACCCAAGGTTGGGAAACATTGGGTTAAACCACAGAGCCTAGGGCTTGCTTATAAGAAGGTTGGCGGTTCGAATCCCCGCGATGGGGTGAGCTCCCGTTGTTTGGTCCCTGCTCCTGCCAACCTAGCAGTTCAAAAGCACGTCAAAGTACAAGTAGATAAATAGGTACCGCTCCAGCGGGAAGGTAGGCGTTTCTGTGCGCTGCTCTGGTTCGCCAGAAGCGGCTTAGTCATACTGGCCACATGACCCAGAAGCTGTACGCCGGCTCCCTCAGCCAGTAACGCGAGATGAGCTCCGCAACCCCAGAGTCGGACACAACTGGACCTAATGGTCAGGGGTCCCTTTACCTTTACCTTGCTAATATTTATTATTATTGTTATTATTATTTATTAAATTTGCACACTACCGTATACGTGCAGGTCTCAGGGCGGTTTACAGTATAAAATCACAATTAAAAAAACACAAAATACATAATAAAAGTAAAAACAAGTGCAGTGGTACCTCTACTTACGGTCACGATCCGTTCCGGGGTGCCATTCGCACACCAAAAAGTCCGTAAGTAGAGCGCCACTTCTGCACATGCAGGTGACACGATAAGAGTGCTGCTGCGCATGCGCGAAGCGCACAGATCGCTCCTGCGCATGCATGAAGCGGAGAACCCGGAATTAAACATTTCCAGGTTTGCCGCGTTTGTAACCAGAAAAAACACAACTTGAAACACATGCAGCTTGAGGTATGACTGTACACAACCCAATAATACTCACTGGCTCACTTTATGGTACAATTTGGCGATCCCTTGATGTGTCCAATCTTTGCCAAGAGTGGGCAAAATATGACCTAAAGTATCTGACCTGGAAAAAGAGAGGATTGATTGATTGAACAGACTAGAAATAAATAGAACAGCCCACTGTAATACAGAAAAACGCTGTGCAATTTTATACAGTTGTTTGAAATTATTATCTGTTACTTATTAACACTGTTTCAGTCTTGCCTTTCAGTGTAAA
Organism: Lacerta agilis; assembly: GCF_009819535.1. Lineage (NCBI taxonomy): Eukaryota > Metazoa > Chordata > Lepidosauria > Squamata > Lacertidae > Lacerta > Lacerta agilis. The sequence goes on along the minus strand of NC_046314.1, from coordinate 27,758,061 downwards.
TTCTTCTGTGGTCTCTTTCTAAGAACTCTTAAACCACTTTATCCCTCTTTGACTTTAGAGTAGCATTGGAATCAATGCAAACACTTTATTAATTATCATTATTATTATTATCATCATCACCATCACCATCATCATTATTCCATTTCTGTTCCACGTTTACTCCAAGGAGCTCCACGTAGGATACATACATCTCCCCATCCCCATTTTATTGTCACAACAATCTTGTGAGACAGATTAGGCTCAGAAAGAGTTGCTAGCCCAAGGTCACCCAGTGAGCTTCATGGATGAATGGGGATTTGCACCTTTGTCTCCCAGGCCCTGCTAATCCAACACACTAACCACTACACCAAAATGGCTCTCCTATGGATCAACTTGCAACACCAGCATTATTATTGATTCTCGCCTACAGAAATCTGTACTCAAGGTGTCTTAAAATCAGATGAGGTGGACATAAGATTAACTCGATTAAGAAAACAAGAGCAGAACGTTTTAAAATGAATATTAAACAGTTGAAAACAAGCAAAGCAATAAGCAACAAAGGAAACTGCTACCTAGGGCTCACTGCAATGTGCAGTCTACATCAGCCTCCATATCTCCCGTGGTTCACAAACGCCAACCAGATACAGAAGAAAGCATAGAGGTTTATGCCTCTCTATCGGACTGGCATTACCACTTTTGAGTGTTGCAGTCGCGTCATGTGATAGAAGCAGACAGGAGATTGGTCCAGTCATCAGCTTGGCATGGCACATCAGCCTAGAATGGGCCACCAAGACTGGGCAAGAGTCCTAGAATTGGAAGGGACCCTGAGAGTCATTGCTTAGTCCAACCCTGGGCAATGCAGGAATCTCAACTAAAGCATCCATGACAGGTGGCCATCCGACCTCTGCTTAAAAACCTCCAAGGAAGGAGAGTCTGCTGCTCTCCAAGGGAATCAGTTATACTGTCAAGCAGCTCTTATTGCCAGAAAGTTCTTCCTCCTGTTTAGCTGAATTCTCCTTTTGGGCAACTTGAATTCAACAGTTGTTTTTTTAAAAAAAATGGCCCCAGTGCAAAGAGAGCACTGCAAGTGTCTCCCATTATTTTCCACGCTGCTATTTCGAACTTTCTGATGAAGCAGGCAAAACAGTCTTCCCTGAAGGGGAACCTGGCATTCTGTGTGCCTTGCTAAGCGCTCACCTCGTAATTGTGCCATCAATGTCAGAAATAATGACCTTGTCATCCCAGTTCCACAAGTAGATGGTGCCTTCACAGCGGCATGTCCCTTGGTACTGTGTTGTAACACTGAAAATCACATCGTTGGGGCCATTCTTAAGGTTCAGGCTTTTCTGCACAAACAAAACCAAAACTCGGATTTCAAGCTATGCGCATCGACAAACCAGATGGCTCGGAATATTATGAAAGCACACTTCTGAAAGGTCTGGCAGTAAATCGCTTTAGTCACACACATTTAAGTCCCTTCTCTTGCATTACTGAACAAGGAAGCAGAATTACAGTCAGGATAATAAGGAATTCTGCTGTATAGCCAACGGCCCGGAACGTGCAAAGCAGGTAAAACAAGAAAATAAAATACCAGGCTCAACAGCAGCAAGCTGCTATGTAAACCACTTAGAGGTTTTCACAATTAAGCAGTATGAAAATTTTGTTTTTTAAAAAAAATAAAAAACCAATCTTCTTATTGATTTTAAACGTCAGTCAGGGTACTGGTTGGGTTACACCTTCCTGGGCTTTTTTGGTCCCCTTGTTCTCTTATATCAGGCATGTCCAACAGGTAGATCGTGATCTACCGGTAGATCACTGGACGTCTGTGGTAGATCACTGGCTCCCCCCCCCCCAAAGAAGCTCAACAACTTTGGCTCCCCTAAAAAATGCTCAACATTTTAGCCCTTCACCCCACCCCTAAAAAACAGGACTTTCCTCCCGCCTCAGAAAATCTCAACAACTCTGACCTGAACCCCTAAAAAATGGGTCTTTCCTCCTCCCTAAAAACGCTTAACAACTTTGACCTGAACCCCCCAAAAGGGGGTAGATCACTGTCAGTTTTTAACTCTGTGAGTAGATCGCAGTCTCTTTGGAGTTGGCCAACCCTGTCTTATATCAACCACTTCATTAAGGCAAACTTTCTTTAACAGCACTCAAAAATAGAATCATTGTCCTTCACCCAGTATCTTAATTTCTATGGGTGGGGTGAAAAGTTGGTGTGAACGTAACTTACAAGCTGTTCTGAACTGAGTCGAAGGGTCTTTTTGTAACCCACTCCAGACAATAAAGGAAGATGACCAGGGTTTGCTGATGATGCAAAGGGCTGGCTTGAAGCTCTAGGGTCTTCATCACTTGAAGAAGACTCATCTTTGATTCTGAAACATCATACACAGGCACATTATACATATAATTATACATATAATCCTGAGCAAATGCATGTAGGCATCTACTGAGATACAATAAAACATAGCAACAATAAATGCATGAGCTGTAAGGCCTCTCAGGTTTATAAATGCATTTTTATAACATTTATTACTTTTTATTTTGTTTATTACAACTGTATACCATCCTCCCTCCAAAGAGTTCAGGGCAACATTCAGGGTTATTATTCTCCTCCTTTCTGTTTTATCTTCACAACAACCCTGTGGGGTAAATTAGGCAGAAGGGGGGCAGGCCTGAGGCCCCCCCAGTGTTGAGCAGGGATTTAAAACCAAGTCCCTCCAGGCACCCTACGCCAGTGGCTCGCCACCATATTCATAATATTGACTTGAGGAGGGTTCTTTAAATAAAAGAATTGTCACACATCCTGCCAACCGTGCACACAAATAAATACACACACAGTTGTACCTACACATTCAGAATAACAGTGTGATATGTTGGAAGTTAATGTCTCCCCCATGAAGAAAAACTCCCGGGAAAGACAGAAAGACACAAAGCACGAAAGAAAGAAAGAAACAAAGAACGAAAGAAAGACGGCACGCTGGGTTCATTCTAGCCCTGCCCCCTCTTTTTGGTGTAATTTTCCTTCACATTCACACCTGCAATCTGAAGTGGTACAGTTAAAACAGAAGTAAGGTATCATGTTTATTATTATTATTATTATTATTATTATTATTATTATTATTATTATTATTATTTGGAATCAGCACATCAGCTCTTATTGGTCACGCCTCACACACACAAACATGGGAGAACTAGACCCACATCCCAACCCCGCTACGAAATTTATGGGACCTAAACTACCTCACAGGACTGTTCGTACGCTGCCTAGAAAATGTAACTGATGGCTGCCCATATAAATGTAGTAAGTTGCTGCTATTACTGAGAAAGCAAATGAAGCAAAACTTCTAAAGCACTACATAAGCTGAAGAGCAGGACAGAAACGATTGATACCTGTCTTGAATGTTCGACTCTTCTTTTCCATTCAGACCTGGCATGGGCTTCGTTTCCTGTAGGCGAAACATTAAGAAGGTGAAGAACAGCGGCGGCTCTGAAAACTACACACGCAGTCATGGCAGCATGGAAGAGGGGAAACTGCAGCTCACCACCTCCCTGACTTCCAAACGGATAGGAGGAACACCAAGAATGAACCAACAGCAAGACCTACTCTTATCGCTGTGCCTGCTCTGTTCTATCCTCCTGATCTCAGTGAATTGAATGTTTGTAGTACAGTGGCACCTCGGGTTAAGAACTTAATTCGTTCTGGAGGTCCGTTCTTAACCTGAAACTGTTCTTAACCTGAGGTACCACTTTAGCTAATGGGGCCTCCCGCCACTGCCGCACGATTTCTGTTCTCATCCTGAGGTAAAGTTCTTAACCTGAGGTACTATTTCTGGGTTAGCGGAGTCTGTAACCTGAAGCGTCTGTAACCCGAGGTACCACTGTACTCAAAACGCTGGAGCAGACAGCATGGCGGGTCGGGTCGGGGCATTGCTCCCTGACAGCAGCATCACCACTGCTTACCAAGATGTGGCAGGAACAAGGTTGGAAGAGCAGAGGGACGCCAGCAGAGCCAATCCAGTGCCCCAAGAGTTTGCTACTGCAGTCCCGAGCTCAGCATCACTCTGCCCTGCCCTGGTAAGTGGCAACAACAACACCGTTGGGAGGGCGGCAGTGCCTCCCAGCAACTGGCTGCTCCTGCTCCTAGCTACTGGCAGACCACAGCTCTTAGAAGCTTGATGGAGGATAGGTCCACCCATGGTCATCAGATAAGGCAGCCAAATGTTCAAGTAGCAATCGTGTTCAATCTGTCATATACGGTAGGTACAAAGAGGGGGTGCCCATCACCAGCATGGCTTGCCTGAAAGCTTCCTGGCGGAATCAGGCTGAACACTCTCGGAGACATAATGCTCAGCTACATGGGCGTTTTCCCCCAAACAGCAGGGCAATTCTTAGGTTCTTAGATAGTGGCTTGAGAACACTACTTGAGCGCATATATATGCAGGGCTGTGCGCATGCTGTGCTGATGAAGGGGGGTGGGACACCAAGTGCAATATCGGGTGCAGAATTCAGCATCCTGACAACCTCCACTTTTAATAATAATAATAATAATAATAATAATTTATTATTTATACCCCGCCCATCTGGCCGGGTCTCCCCAGCCACTCTGGGCGGCCTTATTGTTGCAAGAATATAATTAATTAAACGTCTGCAGGCAACATCAGATGAACTGCCCTCAGCTACGTCTGAAGGTTTCAATGTTCAAGGACTCAGTGCTCTGCATCGTTACTTAACCCCTCCTCCTATGAGCAGGAGAAGAATAAATTAAGCAAAAACGCCCCACAAATTCTTCATGAAGTTTGCAGGTTCCAGAAACTCTTCTATCTGCTAAATTTGGGTTGCTTAGGGACAAAGTCAAAAATACAAACTTTTGGTTATTACACACAGCCCCATATATATGGTTTTCTAACCTGGGGGGAAATTCGGTCCATCTAGTTTCCGAACTTACCTCTTTGATAGAGCTATTCCTCCCTCGCCATGAAAACCACCATCTTCCACCTTTTTTGGGCATCTTATCCCTCATTATAGAATCCACAGTGGCCTGTGATAAATGGATGGTAACATAAATAATGGAACAGAACAAAAAGTAATCTAACCCATGCAAACGAAAATGTTTTTTTTAAGAGGAAAATAAACGACAAACCACACGCAATTTAAAACACAAGCAAAGAGAGTCAAAGGAAACATACTGTCTGTGGACCACAAATCTTGTCAAAGCAAAACCTAATGGTATCCAGAACTGTACGGAAGTAACTTAAACAAGAACACTTACAAAATTTAAAAAAAGAAGAAGAAGAGAAAATGGGAACGGAACAAAACGAAACAAAAGCATAATAAGCCATTAGTATAATGTTTAGGAGAGTGGGGAGAAAGAAGTCTCTACTTCACAGCTGTTTAGTAAAAATCATAAAGGGTTTCTGCTGGTAAGAAAACATGGGTAGGCAAGATGGTAAGCTGTCCCCAGTAAATAATAATGAAACTAACCAGGATAGTTGGTTTAGTGTCTCTTGAAAGCTATTCAGGAGAGTACAGGCTAAGAGGTGTAATATAATGAAACATTCAGCACCAAAATAGCCACTAGTTGCTTCTTGATGAAGGTGAGGAAGTCCTAAGTGCAGAATTTGTTTTATCCTACAAGCAAATATGCAAGTTCAGTGCATATTCTCTCCATGTGGTCTTATGTCAGGATTGACAGCAATTAAAACAAGCCCAACCTATTCAATTCCACTTGGATAAATTCTGAAAAAAACAATATCTGTGCTGATCCACACAGGAGCATTTGCTACTTGATGGCTGCAACCATAAAGCAATGATATGCATGCACAAATGGGCCATTACAGATAAAGTAACCAAGGGGGGGACGACGACTTTCAGGTCCCCTTACACTGCCTCAAATGCTAATGCCTTCCAAGCGAGTATTTTCATATTCTGATGCCAAAGTTTACAACAACGAAAATGCCGGAAAGTTGGGTTATTTACATGCATGTGTGAACTGGACCTGTTTGAGCAATGGCACAGGAGAGAATGTGGCAAAAAGAATGCTCCAAAATATGATTCAGACATGGTTCCAAATAATCCTAAATCAGCACTGGTGACAGCAGGTAGCTATATATAGTTCCAGCCAATGGTCTCTGATTTCTTTAAGACCTGTTTTGGCCACAGCACTGCGGCACCCTGAACCTTTTGCTAGAATTGACTGGAATTTTACTGATCTGTCTGTGGATTTCTCTCTGTGTCTATCATCCCTCGAGAGGCAAGGGAGATGTGTGTCACTGAGTCCCATCAGTTCATCAAATGCTAAACAGATCAAGAGTTGTTTTGGCCTAGCTGGTTGTTAATTTCAAACTGCAACGGCTCTGGTTCAGCTGTCAACAAGCAGAGGTCCGTAGCCAAATATAAATGTACCCAGCATTGCACTTTCAAGTTGGGAGTTACTCTTTAATAGTTATTTTGCATGTGAGATGCTATGCTCTTAATCTTTCTGTCCTCTAGCAGATGACACAAGGATCAAAGGAAGGCTTACAGCCCAACTCTTAAAGTTCAGCTGCAGCACACAGTTCTCAAGAGCCACTGAAATCAATACAACAAATGAGCATTAATCAAGCTTGCCTGCCTGCAAAAAGAAGTTCAATTGCCGAAATGAACTGTTCGTTCCTAAAGGTTTGCTGTTTGAATACAAGTCAGATTCATGAAGTCACAAGCGCATCCTCAGCCAAAGTCTAGAAAACGTTGATTTGCAGCCCCAACAGTAACCAAGGCAATATATAGCCATGAAGCTGAGGACCATTCTTGACCACATGAGCTGAGGGGAGTTGGCACACATAACTAAAATTACAACTCTCTTTGCAAGGGTTCTTAAATGTTGACCTGGCCAGTGTCTCAAGCAGAACAAACACAGTTTAGGACAGAAACTCTTCTCCCATCCCAATCCCAGGAATAGGAAGACTAGGAGAAAAAGAAAGAAGCAGTGCCATATTGCCCCAAAGTGTGTTGAGGCTTGCGAAGCATAGACACGTAGAAGCATGATTCACGGATGGGCTCCCCCCTCTGGTTTTTTATTTTTTATTTTTGCTATATCCTTGGGTACGGTGGCCTGTATTTCTTTTCCTCAAAAGGCTTCCAGGGTCAATCTCACCTTTGGCAAAGGTTTCTGGAACGCTTGCATCGCCAGCAGAAGAGGAGCTGCTGTAGTCCAGTTGTAGTACCTATGTCAAAAAACACATTTGATGCACCATTATTGAAACTATCTGCCAAATATCAACACATGCCTCAAGGCGCAACTTCTCAGATGTCAAGGAGTTAAGTAAACTATACAGCTTTTAGAAGATGTGTGAAGGCAACCATGTACAGGGAAGGGTTTTTTTTTAAAAAAAATAATGTTGGTTGTTTTATTGTGTTATTATATATGTTGGAAGCCACCAGGAGTGGCTGGGGAAACCAAGTCAGATAAGTAGGGTACAAACATAGTAACAATAACAATATTAATGCCATCAGGTTAGTGCAGTGGCATTGAGTTACATCTGCGCTGGGACTGATCTGTAAGACTGAGAGCAAGACGGATAATGTACTGATCCACTTCTCTGGAGAAGCTCCTGTATGGCTACAGCTGAATTGGTTAGAGCGTGACACTGATAACGCCAAGGTTGCAGGTTCGATCCCCGTATGGGACAGCTGCATATTCCTGCATTGCAGGGGCTAAATCAGATAATCCTCAGCGTCCCTTCCAACTCTATGATTCTATGAACTATAGAAACAGCTTCAAATACTCTCAGCTGGTTTTTTTATGAGGGAAAAAAATCGTTATTTCTATAACTCTGCTGAGTTATACTTACTTGCTTCCAATCTTCACCACAAGGTTAGGGTCGTCGATAATAGCAGGATTGTCCACAAACTGCTGATAACTTACTTCTTGTTCTAAGAACTTTTCTGTCGGGAGGGTGGGGGGAAAGGAAAGAATTCATGAGCCGCAGGTAGTGATGGGATTGTTAGCAAACGTCCCGCTGGGGCAAGTTGTGAGACTGACCCCCCAGGTAGGGACGAAGCCTGAGTGCACTCATTGGCTACTCGAGTCCAGTGGCACATTGATATGCGATCGTTCCCCAGCGTGAAGAACAACACACACAAGCCATTAAGGCTAAACTATTTTATTGTAGATAAGATGCAGAGCATGTCTCTGCTTGCCAGCTCAGTAAGTCAGAGCTGTGCATAATGCATCTAGCATCTCTCTTGAGCCAGAACTGAAAGTGAAAGTAAAGCTATACAGTAATATCACATGGTTGAGAGAAAGACAAAACAGCTGTCTTTCTCATGGGAAAAACACAAGTCATATCAGCCTTGCTGCTGCTTTTGCAGCTCGGTCTGTACCAATATCCTAACAGGGGTATATGGCAGAGCTGGCCCCATCGCTACTGCTTGAATAGCAGACAATAAGGGGACCAAAGAAGGGTAACTGCACCCCTTAAGACAGGTCCACCCAATCAGCAACATCCCATCCCTGGAGCCAAGCGTAGTTCCGAAGCAGAGGGTTCCGGCCTGCCAGGTGACAGACAAGCACATTTTTGCAGCGTCAGTAGGAAGGAAAGCCAAAACATTTATCAATCCACCAGGGCAAGGATGAGTAACTGCCTTCGTTCCAGATGTTGTTGGACTCCAATCATCATCCCAGACCACCAGTCGTGCTGACTGGGACACAGGACAGGCATGGGTGGGGACAGAATTTAAAAGTGCAAATCTTCTTGGGGGCAAGAGTGCATGCAGATGTGTATTGTCTGAGAAGTCACACTGCTGCGGAGGCACATTCACTGCGCAGGACATTTGACTCGCAATGCCCAGTCCAAGATTGGATTTCAAGGGAAACTGGGCTTGCTGGCCTGCAGCAGAAGGCAGCTATGCACCCAAGCTTTGCACTCTTCAGATACGGTTAAGGAACGCATTGCACCTTTTGCAGCCATGCCCCTCAAACTGTAGATACAAAAGGCATTTTTAAAGGCAGTACAAATGGAGAATACAGCACACGGTGTGCATTTTGCCGATTCCCAAAGGGTTGAGTGCAGGGGGAAGGGGACAGTGTAAATACAGGCAGGTTCCTATATTCCTAGCTGCAGAACAAATATCCATTGTGACGTGGTGGCTGCGTACACCTTCGAAGAGCATCCTTTCCCGCAAAAAATTCTGGGCATTTTAAGTTGCTAAGGGTTTCTGGGAACAGTGTGAGGGTCAAACAACAATGCCCAGAATCCTTTGAGGGGGGTGGGGACCTGTGTTGATTCGAAGTTCAATGGGTTCGCAGCCCAAAGCTCCCTCATGCCTTGCTGTACAACACCCACAAGAGGTCACTGTTTAGTTTTCCCGGAAGAGGAGCCGAGTACTAAAACAAAGAGGTATTATAAAAGAAATAGAAGCGCAGAAGCTCTCCGCATACCTTTAGATATTTCTTTGTTCTCACTAAGTCCCCCGCAAAGTGAGATAGCAATGGACGGCAGGTCCCTTATTCCATCCGAGGTGCTCTCGATGCCGCTATCGATACCTGAGCTTCCGACTGTCTGAGGGGACTGGTTCGCTGAGCGGGGTGCGTTTTCACTCGCAACCTTCGACTGGGCGGCATGTTCGTCACTGAGAAGAGAAGACTGGCTTAGCTGTCTCCGATACCCATACAAGCTCACATATCTCCTCATCTTACACGCCCATCTTAAGATTTAGTGTCAGGAGTATAACGTATTCCTGGACACCGCAGAGTTAGACGCAGACTTTTCTGGAAGCTTCTGGCTGTTGTGTAATTGACTGGACAGCACAACGCAGGAACTCAGCAACTCATTGGATAACTATATACAGTATTTATTGATTGAAGCAACTAGTATCCATAAGTTACTATTTACAGACTTTACAAAATAAAAGAAACAAAACATAAAATCTTTTCCTCTCTGTCTCTCTCTCTCTCTATACTGACCACGTTCTCTACACCAACCACACACTAACCACACTAACCACTAACCACAAAGCTCTCACAGAGCTCAGTCTTTAGGAACTCATTGACCAATCACAGGTCGTTGCTAAGGTTCTGAGAGAGAGCAGATCTGGGCTTTCTGCCAACTAGTTAATTGCTTGGAGATAGACAGCTGCATTTCTGCACGTAGGCAATTTGCAATCTCTAACAGCCCAAACTTGAATCGTACTTCCATGGTGCCGGCATTGCATCGGCCTGTGCACTGAGTTATCTCTAACAGCCAGGATGGGACACATGTGGCCCGAAGACATTTGTTGGTCTGCAGCTTCCCTAAGCCACAGAGAGCACGGCCCAATGGTCAGGGATAATGGGGGCTGGAGCCCAACAGGCTCCCCAAACTCGCCTGATGGTTAAAACTTCCGAGCACAGGAACTTCATAAAAAATGTACTTGACTGATAGAATTTTGTTTTCTTTACATTGGTTCCAGGCTCGTTCCCACTTATCAGGATTGAGACACGAGCTGTCTGCTGCACCCCTGAAACTCTTAGTGTGGACCATCAGCTATCAGCACTCTTTAAAAAAACAACAACAACAACAAAACTACATTTCTAGCCTTGATGGCTGGAGAGGTAAATTTGAAGGTGTGATAAGTATGTTTCTTTATGCACAGACAGTTGCCTTCATGATTACAACAGCTATTTATATTTCAGCTACTTCTGTTCGCTGTTTTTAAAAGGTATTAACAATTAAAAACAGAAACATGGGGCAGCTGGATATATATGTATGTATCTACTCAGAAGCAAGTCCCATTGAGATAAACAGAGCTTTCTCTCCCAGATAAGAGGGTTTAGGATTTTAAGCAAAGTTGGTACCAAGCGGTTTTCAGTAAACCATGTCAAACTCCGCGAAAGCTCTGCTCAAGCACGGGATTTTGCATGCGGACATCAGCTTTCATTTTAAGTGTGTTGGCGGCGGAAGGAACCGGTTAGGCTTAAAGGTGTGTGGATAATTGCTTGCTGAAATCTCAAAAGGCTGGGGGCTTTAGAAGGATTTGCAGTGGTCAGGGTAGGGACTCAGTGGCGCGTGCGAATTCTTTCAACTCCTCAAGACTACAGAAAAGCAAAACAAAGCAAACGCAAAAGTCGCTTAAATTGCACGATTTACCTTTTTGCCTGTACAATGTTCATGGGGATAAAGGTGCAACATCACACACCAAGGCCTCCTTTTTTTAAATGCATGGCAGAATCCTCACTCCACCTTTTGCCACCACCACCCTCTGACCGCCCCCAAAGTTCTCACTCCTTCCTCATGAAGGTGAGAAGGAATCTTCAGGTCTGTCCTAATTGTGTCATCTGAACCCTAAACTGTGGGAAATCTTAGGTGTGTCTAGTTTAAAGCAAACCAGCTTCATAAACAGGTAGGTAGCCGTGTTGGTCTGCCATAGTCAAAACAAAATAATAAATAAATAAAATCCTTCCAGTAGCACCTTAGAGACCAACTAAGTTTGTTCTTGGTATGAGCTTTCGTGTGCATGCACACGAAAGCTCATACCAAGAACAAACTTAGTTGGTCTCTAAGGTGCTACTGGAAGGATTTTTTTATTTTTTTGTTTTGTTTCAGCTTCATAAACTATGCTTTGAAGTTGGCTTGCTTCAACAAACTATAGTTAACCACATTTTGTCTAGCTTGGGCCATCATAATAGGCTGTGCTCAATCTAAAATGAAAGCAAAAGCTTTTGTATTCCTCCACATCAGAGAAGGAGGGGAGAGCACGTGAGCCCAAGGCAGGGTTTAGTATGCTCTTTCTCAACCTGGTGCCCTCCATACATTTAGTACTAGAATTTCCATCCACTTCACCAAGAATGGCCAATGATCAGGGACAATGGAAGTCACAGCCCAATACTTCCGGTGGGCACAAATTATCCGGCCGAATCCGATTTCCTAAACAACCTCTGAAGAATACTATGGGAAAAGTGAACGAATCATTCACCGTTACTGGAGAATATAAGCTCCACCAACATTGTTGCAACCATTAGGAAACTGCTTCTTCATCCACGCACACCATTGTGGTCTGTCGAATCAGAAAGATGCATTATAAGTGCTAATTAATACCATGCGTACTTTTTAGGAAAATAGAGTGCGGCAACCTCTGGCTCCATATCTGTGATGTCATCTAAATAAACACCGTCAGCACCAAGATGTCGGCTGCGCTTATCTGTGAAAGGCAAAAAAAAAAAAAAAAACACCACGGTATTAATAGAAAGCACTCAATTTGAACACTCATTTCTCTCCTCCAGAGGAAGCCACGGATTCTGCTTGCCGTGTGTGTGTGTGTGTGTGTTTGTTTGGGGATGTACAGTTGGTCCACTGGCAAAACATCTAATTCTCATGGTAGCAACTTACAACCCACATCTCCATCAAAGCTGCCTTGGCTATAGGGCTTTGCCTTGGTTTAGGAAGGAGCATGTGAGTTATCCCTTCCTGATAGAACATAATATAGAACGAGAGCGCAATGCTGCAGGGGAAGACAACAAAGGCAGGTGCAAAATTTGTAATTTCAAACAAAGAGCACTAAACCCCAGCCTTTGCTTTGCATCCGCACCCATTTGGGTCATTTGCACAGTCACAGTTTGGCTTGGATTTACATGCAAACTGGTTCAGAATGTTCTTGGAATTAATGTTAAGGGATGTTGTTCTCTGGTCCCATGTGAGGCCATCCCATAAGGACCTAAGTTTGGCCACTGGAGAACAGGATGCCGGACTAGATGGGCCTATGGTCTGATCCAGAAGTGCTCTTTATTATGTTCTTGAAGCTGGGGTGCGGGGAATGCAGCTATGGGGTGGGGAAGTGTGCCCCAATGACATAAAAGCTAAATAGCTTCCAGTATGGGGGGGGGGGGAACCCACCCAGAACATTAGAGAGCAAGCAATCATAATTATTTCTGCTTCAAGATAGAGGAGAAACCTAGAGAGAATAGGGAACCTCCCAATGACTTCAAGGGGGATGGGATTCTAGCTATCCCGCTTGCAAGCCCCTCAAACAAACAAAAAATAACCCAAATGCTTAAAAAGAGGAAACTTGTATGTATCCTGTTGCATGCTTGTGAGAACGAGAGATGTTTCGCTTTCACAGTCAGCTGTAAACAAATGAACTTATGCAAGACACAGCTACACAAGCACATGACTACGTAAGAGCCTGAGAAAGCTGTCTGGAAGGTGAAATGCTTTGAGTTCCCACAACAAGGTAAACAAGGGATCTCCAAGCGTTTCTTCCGCTGAGTCTCTTCACTTCCCTCTTTGAGGTTCAGAGCCTGACTTTCCACCAAGGGACTCCTCCTCTAGCACCTGATACTTAAGCGATGGAAACTTCCTGGAACATTCCCGCAACCAAAGCTTGCCCTTCTTCCATATTTTGGAACTGAATTTCACCCAAAGTGAAATTAAGAGGTCAGTTTTGGGAAGCAAGGTAGAGAGGAGCTGATAACCCCAGGAGCACCTTCAAATTGGCCCCCAACTCTGCTTGTCTGGGAGCAAGCCCTGTTAAATTTAACAAGGCTTGATTCTGACTGACTGCACATAGTTAACAACCACTCTGGAACCTGTTTGAGGCAAAGTGACAAAACCTTTGACAAAATCTCCAAAGTAGCCCAAGGGACTTTCGCTGCTACAGCCAATTCAGCCCGTGTGTTTTGGGGCGCTGGGAGGAATTCAGAAAGCTGCAGTTTTCCTCCCTTCCACCCCCATCCCCTTGCTCCCTATCCCCTCTAGGCTTGCAAATTTGGACCCATCTAAGGAAGACATTTCCCTTTCTTCCTCTGTCTCTCAGTCAAAAACCTCTTTGCAAATTAAGTTCCACTGCTGCTTATACAAAAGACAAACTTCTTTCTTCCTTTCATCCCCACTATCTCATTTAAAATAAAATAAAAACCCGGCACAATTAGTTTTTCTCTTAAGAAACCGCTTAAACTTTTCCAGTGCCTGGGTTCAAAACCAGAAGCAAATGTACAAGCAGCTTTTACCTTTTTTCCTGGAGGGAGAATCGGTTTTGCTGCTTGTTGGCTGTGCCAAGCAAGCCATAGCCTGCTTGACTTCTTCATTTGCAGGGAGTGGAAGTGAAGCTGCCCCTAACATTTCTTCATTTGGCTCATTTATCTCAGGTGTTCCTTCTTGAAGCTCAGGTTCTTCCAGAGTCAGCGCAGCATCCGCCTGTTCGAGGATGGGTAAGGGGGTACTACTCTGAAGATCCTCCAGAACGTTGTTTGGAATGACTCGAAAGTGAGTGCTTTCAGAAGGATTCACGTTCAATGCAGAGCTGGATTCTTTTAGCCTGAGCGGAATAGCAGACTGGAAAGAGAATACACACCTGTTTAACAACGCTTCCCTGATTAAGAAGAAACCTGATACTGTGAAAAGCAAGCACTGCTTTCGTGCCAAACCCTAAGTAATTGTCCTAACACTGCCATGTAATAATAAACAGCAGCAGCAACCTTGGGTTTGCAGCCGAGCGATGCTCAAAAAAAGGAGAATCAGCCAATCTTTACTTTCTGGTCAGGGTACCAGTCTGATAGTTGTGTCTATGAAAACCACTTTCCCAGGGCACAGTCACAAAGTCTGTAGAGTTAGAAGGGACCGCGAGGGTCATCTAGGCCAACCCTCTGCAATGCAGGAATCTTTTTTTGCCCTGCGTGAGGTTCGAACCCACGAACCCTGAGATGAAGAATCTCATGCTCTACTGACTGAGCTATCCCATACTGTCGGAGGGCACATGATGCAGCCACCTTGCTGAAGCTAAGACGGCATGAGCCTGGGCAGTGCATGGATGGAAGACCACCTGGGAATTCACACACACATACATATCCCATAGAACACCTTGGTTGGTTGTTTTTCCCTCGAGATGGCGAGACTCTTCTCACAACAACACCTGTTTAAATGTTAAAACTTTCCTATGCCAACAAGCACCTGCTGGCCATTAAGAAGTTATCCTTCTGTAAAAGTTAGAGGAATTCCAGTTTTAATTTTTTTATATGGTTTTCAGTGTGTGGTTTTATATATTATTGCTGTGAACTGCTCTGATGTCTGGGGTTTTTTTAATGAACAGCGGTACATTTTTTTTTATTTTTGTAAATGAATAAAATATAAATTGGATGCAATGACAAACTACAGTTAGTTTAAAACTTTTTGAAGCCACACCAGAGGAGAAGGCGGAATCATCCTGGCTCAAGGATTGTGCACATAGCACTAAGTTATATTCTGATGCTATGACTCCTTTAAAATATCTTTGTTAGTTAATTCTCTGTTACCTTTAGATAAAAGGTAAAGAGATCCCTGACCGTTAGGTCCAGTTGCGGACGAATCTGGGGTTGCGGCGCTCATCTCGCTTTATTGGCTGAGGGAGCCGGCGTACAGCTTCCGGGTCATGTGGCCAGCATGACTAAGCCGCTTCTGGCGAACCAGAGCAGCGCACGGAAATGCCGTTATCTACTTGCACTTTGATGTGCTTTCGAACTGCTAGGTTGGCAGGAGCAGGGACCGAGCAACGGGAGTTCACCCCGTCGCGGGGATTCAAACCGCCGACCTTCTGATCGGCAAGCCCTAGGCTCTGTGGTTTAACCCACAGCGCAACCCGCACCCCGTTACCTTAAGATAGACAGCTCTAAAAACAGAAGAAAGATTGGAGCTATTTTATCATAGGCATTTGAAAATATTCCAGGGTGGGGGTTTTCCCCTCATACCTTTGTGGCTTGAGGTAGTTCACCCCAGTCCCAATGCATTTGTGGATTATTCTTCTGGATGCCCCTTTCCAAAGATTTATTGACTAACTCGGAATCACTTTTAGGCGTTGGGGGCCGTGAACCTGAAGGACTGCAGAAAGAAGTGGGGAGGAAATGGGAGAAGACATGCATTAAACAACAATAGACGTAAGCACAACCTCAGGGCAATTTGAGATGCTTTATAGCTATATTGTTAGTGGCAATCTGAACTGAAACATGCTGAATGCATTTCAGACTTAAAATGCTGTACGGGCCCAGTTCAAGAGGCAGCCAAAAGCACGAGGTTAGATCAGAAAACTTTTTAAACAGTTTTAAAGCTAGATGCAAAGTATTTTGTGATACTCAGAACCCTAGTAATATAAAAGTCGCTTGCAAATTACTTAGTGGGTCTATGAATGCAATATAAATATTCAAGCAACCCTAAGCACATTTATTGCAAGGGGTAGGTGCTAAATCCCACTAGCTTCCAATGGGGTGTATACTTCCAAGGAAGTTTATTTAGGGATTAAAGCTTAGTAACATAAATCGGTAGTTTGCCAGCACACAAATACACTCCCATAGCTTTCTTTTGCAGAGAAAAGCCAATAAATGCTAATCTATGTTAGTATTCTGAAACCCCGGGAAAGCCACATTTTGTGAACAGGTAATGTGCAAATGTGGCTGGCCACACACAAGGGTTCCGATACCATGAAAAAAAGGCCACAGGAGATGATGATGATGATGATGATGATGATGACAATGATTGAAAACCCACCCTTGACCCTAAGGTCCCCAGGGCAGGATACACAACATTAAAACACAATATTAAAAACAGTTTAGAGCCAAAAATAAGGTGGCTCCTAGAATTCTAGACCTCAGGTGTCCAAAGCCAGGGTAAAGGGGGGATACCCAAGGTTCCTTATCGCAAGGATATCCTGGGAAAGAATGAGTTAGACCCCTATAGCATGAATTCACTCAGTGCATTCTCTTCCATAGGGAGACACAGAATAGCCCTGCAACATGGAAATGCCTGAATCAGTCCTAAATGGACAGGTCACATGAAGCCATAGCTGTCAACTTTTCCCTTTTCTTGCGAGGAATCCTATTCGGAATAAGGGAATTTCCCTTAAAAGGGGGGGAAAGTTGACAGCTATGCATGAAGCACTAATCTGATTGTGGATGAAACGGTTGCCTTGGAAAACAAAGGACGCAATAAAAAATCCATTTATGCAAGTAACATTTTAATGCATAGCGGCAGCACTGACGAACTGATGAGAAGGAAGGGGGAAGGAACTGGTGTATTGATTCAGTTCTCCCACAAGCACACACACACACACACACCAGGTATGCAGTGTCAAATCTGTGTAGGCTGTTACACAGGCAGCCTTTGACCCACAGCCCCACCTCCCTGCACAAACATTTTTGTACAAACACATCCTGATCCAGAAAAATAATGTGCTGATCCCAGAGGAACAGGATGTAAATATTTGAAACTTGAATCTATGGAATGATCTGTTTTCTTACTTAATTTTTTTTTGGGGGGGGGGGATACAATACCTCAACTAGTGAAGAACTTTAGGATACAACAAACTAGTTTGTCCAACCAACTACATATATAAAAATGATACACGTGGCTGAAAAAAATCCCAGGTTCTTGGTCCCCCTGGTACCCAGAAGCATTCTGATGTTGCCCAAATTCTGACTTAAAGCACCCACCTAATATTGAGCAAACTAAACTTGAGTTCACACCACCAACACACTAAACGTAAGACATGCGTCATAAGTCACCAAGAATATGTGAATAATTCAGCTCTGGGACTATTAAGGGGAAGTTCTACAAAACTGCCTTTTTAAGCTAGGAGTCTGCAACCCGTTTTTGGTCTTGTGGAGCAACAGGTGGGCACCAAACACAGAGATACAAATTCCGCAACCTATTCTGTTGGTTACAGCAGAATGCTCCTTCCAGCCTAATTTCGGGAAATGGTGGGGGGAAGAGGTCCCTGTGGGCATCTGGAAAGCAGGTGGGTCTGGACAACGTTGCCAATCCCTTTCTAAAGCCAAAGCCCGAATGAACTGTTATCATGTTAAAAGGGAAAAATGGCACCTCTGCATTACTAAAACAGGAACAATTTTTTAAAATATATAATTAATAGCCCTAAGCATTTAACAGAGTATTTAACTCTCAGTACTAATACACTTCTACATTATGGACAGCGTGAAAAGGGAAATGCATATGCCAGGTCAAGACGCATTAGATCATAATTTGTGCTGTACTGTATTAGCAATCCCCCAGAAGAACACCATCCCTTTCTTAAAAGTCGTCTTGCAAGGAATAACACAGCCCCGTGCCTCAAAGAGTTTACAATTTGAGTTTGACAGAAAGCAGGTTCCCAGACTTCCACTAGTTCTGTGTGATCTTAGATTACGTTTTCATTGGAACTGCAGAAATCTGGAATCATCAGGGTGTGGAGGGTTTGTGAGCCAGCAAACTGGATGTTGGCAGTCTGTTCTTCTCTCTAATGTATTTTGGCATCCAGCTGAGCAGACCCAAAATAAGCCTTAAAGGCTGGAACTGTTCCTCAAACTAAGCTCCTCGACACACCTTGACAATGCACCTCCCGGCTCATCACACCCATTCCAGCTTCAGGATTCAATTCACAATGACTCTGATATTCCCAAGTAAATTATGGACTGAAGTGTGTAATTCAGGCCTCGGTGACTTCAAGACTGGGTTGCTGCAATGCCCTCCATGCAGAGGAGCTTCCCTTGCTCTTGCTATGGAAACTGCAGTTGAGTGCTGAATGCTGCTTCATGGATGCTGACAGGAGTGAAACCCTGCCAGCATATAATATGTCTGCTCAGAAACCTGCACTGGTTATGCATTTACTACTGCACCAAGTTCAAGGTTTCACTATTAATATAAAGCTCCTAATAGATTGGAACCTGTTTATTTGAGGGAAATACACCCACTCAACTTCGGACAGGAACTTTCACTGTGTTCTTCTTGGTTCCTGCTAAGTTCAGGCAAGGCTATCCAGGAATGTAGCAGCCACTGAGTGTTTTAATTTCTTTTTAGTTTATTATAGATTTTATTATTTAAAATATATATATATATATTTCACGGACAATTTTAATATCTCTAGTTTTGCTTTTCGGAAACCTTGTAGAGGTTGCAATTGCAAGCAAGCAACATGGATGTACATATTGTTAAATAAATACATCTTTAGATGGTGGTAGAGATGGATGGATGGATGGATAGATAGATAGATAGATAGATAGATAGACAGACAGATGATAGGGAAATTTTATATCCAGAATGTATGCATTGCCAACAGACAGTGCTTTAAATGTCACCTTCTCTAAAAGGGTGTCTGTATTTTCTGCAGACTTTCTGGCAAATTTAAAGGACCTCAGGCTACGCCTTGCATTTTTGCAACATCACATAAACAGGAAATACAGTGTTATCTTCTAAACAAGAGACACTGAAAAGGGGAAAGGAAAAAGGAAAAACGAGCAAAACAGACTGTCCAGATAGGACATTATGAACCTATAAATGCTACAGGACCCACCAAGTCAAAGGGGAAGCCCAAGAATTATTGGAACTTCATTCAGAGTTGCCTGCAGATTTCCATCAGTTCAAAAAGTATATAGGTCAGCAGCCAGCAATATGGGAGGACAAGCTTCAAGAGGGAATGAAAAATGGAGGGGCAAGCCTTGCTCCCGCCTCCACAAGCCAATCACCAAAGTAGACTGCCAGCAGGGAAGTGGGGAGAAGCATTTTCTGCTACTTCATTTGTCCATATACACAAAAATCTTATTACAGAAGCTCATCAGGAAACGACAAACATGGATGCCAACTGAAAACACTGTGCCGTGAAAGCTTGGCAGCTTTGTTTACTGAATGAGAGTCAAATAAACATGCAAAATTAGATCAGCTCACTAGGGGATCAGAACATTTGTCAATGCAAATCACCCTGTGCAACTCACCCTAATTCAAAACCTTCCAGAAAACCCACATGTTGCCAGCAAGTCCTGTTGCCTGTTGCAACCACACCCTCCGCGTACCTCTCTTGCTTCAAAAGATTACTGAGCAAACGGGGCTGGTATTACTCAAGAGCCTCTAGTTCGGGGGGTTGAGGGGCTGGGGAAGCTGTGTGCCCCCAGATGTTGTTGAAATTCAGTTCCCATCAGTCCCAGACACCAAGCATGGTGGGAGGTCTAATCCTTCAATATCTGGAGGATATTGTCCTAGTTGCCAATTCCTAGCATGGGTCCTGCACCCAGTCATACATCCTGTTCTTCTCCCTTACTTAGAAAGTACTAGAAGACACTAAATACTGCTGATTTTACCATGAAAGCATGGTAAAAAAAAATATATTCAGGAGCTTCTTCCGCTAGCACTGTGAAAGGAAGAATGAGCAGCGGGTTGCCATCACCACTGTGTCTTCCACCAACATACCATAATTATCCCCTTGTTTGTTTGTTTTAAACTATGACAACGTTTTGTATCGCAGTGCATTCTTTGGGGATTTTACTTCAGCCTTCCCCAGCGCAGACACGAACCACTTTTAAACACAACTTGCTTTGAAAAAAAAAGCAAAGTTGTTCTATAACTCGAGAGCCTGTTCTCTCTTTTTTTTCAGCAAACAACATATCTATTCACTGCAATTTGCCTGTGGGAACAAATATATATATATTAACTTTGGACAGGAAGTGTTAACGTGCATTTTTAAACAAACAAGCAAACCATCAGGCTATTTTAAAATGCCAAAACTCCCTTGCTGTTTAAGAGAGATTTGAAATTAGGTGTCCCTAAAAACATCTACCTCAGATTCTGGTTCCTGCAACTTTCTTGCCCTGATCGAGAGGACAACATGCGCTGGGTGGGCAATGGAGAGTTATGCGCTCATATCACCTGCATGTGTGGAGCTTTCCCCTCTCACTGAAGTAATGAGGAAGCTCTTGTGGTCAGGGGAATTCCAAAGGTGTATCAGAGCCCCTGTGCCTACAAAATATCATTGGCAATGTACACCTGTGTTGTACCATGGAGGAAACTACCTGCCTTCGAGATGGGTTGACCAAAGGGGACCTAGTGTTGCATAAGACAGTAGCCTAAGGGCTTGGCAGTGAAGGGCCCTGAGGAAATGCAGGCAGCTCCACAAAAATAAGGGGAAAGGAAGTGGAAGAGGAGGAGAAATGTACAGGAGCTGGAGAAATAACAAAGGACTGAACTGCAGGTGATAACCAGCCCAATGTTTGGGCTAGAGGTCTACAGTTTCTGCGTCATTAATACAGTGGCAACATAACGTGAAACGAAAACCCTAATTGCTAACCCCAGTTTCCTGCCAAGCAACTGCGTTAGTAATAAGGAGTAGTTTGGTAAGTCTGAGGAAGTCTGCAAAACTGTTTTAAAAGGGTTAAAGGGGTTAATCAGCATTCCAACAAACCAAACGAGAACTCTGCGGAGAGTTGCTGTTCTACCTGTCTGTAGCAGGATAGTGAGAAGACTGCTGAGGGCAAGAACTAGATAAGCCTCCATCTGCTGGAACAGTAAGATGAGAGGACTTCCCTGGGCAAGTTCTGGGCTTACTGGACAGTGTGAGGTGTAGTAAAAGTAAAAGAAAGGGGGGGGAAACAGGCATCATTATTCTACAAAATGCTGCAATCAACACATGCTGCTGGGACACACAGTGACATCCCCGCCCGCTTGAAAATAAGGAACTCGGCTTAAAGAGAACTGAGTTTCTAAGCGACAAGATCCGGAATCGCTATAAGCAAATGTACAGTAAGTCAGCATACCGTTCAGAGAGTCACCAAACTACAGCACACAAAAGGTTGCAATCATTTGCAAATATGACAGCCACCATTATAATAACATATGCAAAACAGTAATCCACCCTGGCCTCTTCTGGTGCAACAAGTGCGAATTTGAGGGAGAAGAGTACAAACTGATCTCAACAGAGGAAACAGGCAGAAATGTTATCTAAAATATGTTTGCACAAACATGCTCCACTGCCTTTTAACCTTTCTCTAGCAACTGGATTAAGCATGAGATCACTAAAACGTGATTTTAGTTATAAGAACACGTGTTTTCAAATCGACAGAGAAAGTTTAATACCCTTGCATGATTTTTAAAAAAACCCTACATCTGTATGATTTTTGTCCCCAAATCAGAGCGGTCTGCAAGAAACACGACCTAACGATCGCAGTAAAAGGATCCTATATTATGATTAAGGACCCTTCCACATATAATGCGATCAAAAATCAGAAGTCTCACATGTACACGGTGCTAATGGTAGACAAACCTCTGTAATCATGTGAGGTTCTTTACTCTTCCATTACCAGCAACAGAGATGTTCCAGTTGCATCCATGCAGCTGCCTTGTTCAATCGTAAAAACCCGTATGTAGGAATGAAAATAATTCTGTTCCCATCAACATGATCCTATCAGAACTGCTACAGCCTACCGAAGGGGTTTTCATTCATGTGTCGCAGAATGTTCAGTCGCAACTAATAATGGATGATTAAGATCAACAAGTTTTCCGAGGTTGAGCATCACACTAAACCTCACATGGAAATGTCGGGGGGGCACCCATGAAAGCCCACTTTTCTCACTTCAAATCAGCTGCAGGAGAGATGTTGGACTAAAAAACAGGCAGGGATTGTTTTCACCCACTTTTAACCTGAAACTCTACTCCAAATCTACTCCTCTTCCTGTGCTTTGAAGTGAAGAAGTGGGTTTACACACACTCAACGTGTAACAGGTAGCTGAGCATTCAATGAGTCTGCTTGCACATGGCACCAAGCTGAACTCTGGCTGAAGGCAGTTCAAGACGACACGCCAAGCCAAACCATGGATGAATGAAGTTACGGCAGCAGGAGGAACAGGAAAGGAGCACAATGTTCTCTCCAGGAAACCTCACATTCATGCGGAGCCATGGTTTGGCACAAACCAGCTCAACGTCAGGATGAAACTTGGAATGCTTGATTATCCTAATTATGGGTGTGCATATGCCGAGCCCAGAAATATACAATCATTTCATGAATGTTACAAGTGTGGGAGGAGCACAACTCCCTTCAACTGCTGCACAGTGTCTGAACTTGCCGGAAGAAGGCACTTAGCACAGAAGACTATCTGAGGCACTCCAGTTAACACATACCATACCTTGGTGAAGGGGACCATTCTCCATCCGAATGGTGGTGAGGGAGCACACTGATTGAAGACGTATTTATCTCAAGCACTTCGTCTCTACACAGATCAGAGGCAGATGTTCTGAGTATAAACAAACAAAAAGAGGAAAAGAGGTTTAGTTTGTGTGTGTGTGTGTGTGTGTGTGTGTGTGTGTTTAAAAAAAAACCCCAACAACCTCTCGTTCAGAGCTAGAATAGCATTGCAACACTGGCAAGGATAAAACTACTTCCCTTCTCTAAGAACTGTTACACTCAAACGTCATCTCAAAATGACTGGAAATCCAGATGCTTCTGGTAAGAAGCGCAAGTTGAAAAACAAAACAAAAAGCACAACTCTAGCGGTCAGAAATTAGCGGTTCCTTAAATTTCCTTAACCACCTGAGCTAGGAACTCATGATGAAAGCTTTTTCTACTTCCTAAAACGAATTCAGTTCTCTTTTGAATCCACTGACTCTTGCAGCAAGTATGCATATAGGAACTTTGTGCAACAGGAGAAATGTTTGTCCAGAATAAAATCCATATGTATCCAATCATTCTCATGCTGTAGGAAATCCACATGACATCTTTTCATAGGTATTTGCCTAAAGAACATTAATGCCTCTGAATAAATCGCTCCTCTGAGTTTAAGCAGAATCAATACCTTGTATTGTCTAAAAGCTCATTTTCTTCATCGGAACTGATTTCTATAGGGAACATGTTTTCATCTTCGGTGGTATCGTCATTTTCATCTCTTTTTGAAGTGTCTATTTTGTGGGCAGATCTCCTTCTACGTTTCCTCCTTTTCTTCACAGAACAACTAGAAGAAGTGGGCTCAACAGCGGATGAAGAAACCAAGGTTGGCAGCTGTGAACTGCTTCCAGTGTCCATGTTTCTTAACCTGTCCACAGAGTTTCTCTTCAGCTGTAACTCCATGAGAGCTGTTCCCTCCGTAAGAATGGGAGATGTAGCCAAGTGGTACGGAATTGCTTCCTAGAAAAAAGAGGGAGGAGACAAAACAGCATCTTATTTCCCTTGATATTCCTTATTTCCTTTCCTTTGATTAATCTATCCCTTCATCAAACACACACCCCAAAATGTACCTCAAGCTTCACATAAGTTAAGCTTTTGTAAATACTCCAACCTGCAGCTCTTTCAAATTTTGCAAAGCATAAGGCTCCACTTAGGCTATTTGGGTGGATCCAAATGCAGGGGTGGGAAACGCTATAAATAAGTCGGGATTAAAAAGTCGTCTTATACGCCGCGATATACGGTAATAATCCTTTTGAGGAAAGCAAGCTCAGAGGCACAGATCAGGAAAGCAATGGAAATCCAATCACCTTGGCTTTAGGCAAATCAGCCAAGCCAATGAATGCCTTGCTACCAAAAATAGCCAGTTTACACAATCAGGTAACAATCAATTATACAGTCAGCAGTCTCACAATATGCAAGTTTTCCTCTGCCAATGAATACTGCCAGCAAGTGAGGAAGAGACAATCAGATGGGGGAACGTTCCATTTAATGACAGCTACATGCAAACAGCAACAAACGGAATCACTACAGAAATAATGGGGTCATGTGAACTGGCCTTTAGGTTTTGCCATCCACCCTCTTCTTCCATCTGTCACTGTATGAAAATCAAGTCTTGAATGGTGCAAGAAATGGAGAACTGTAAATGAAATCAGATCTAGCAGCCTTCTCCCTATAATGGATCTCTTAAAGGCATGGCAGTCTTGGGGTCTGACGATCCACTACATATGTTGCGCTGTAACCATAATTTATCAGAAATTAAAGATCTTTGTCTTACCTGGTCATCACCAGTTTCCTCTACAAAAAATGCTTCTCCGTTGTCCCCTAGTTTCATATGCAAATCCACAGATTCTCCATTGATTTCTATGTCAACCTGGGGAGGGCAAAAGACTTTTGAACAAACGTATAATTTCATTGCAGAGCACAGGAAATGAGTTAGCGCGTGAATGAACTTTCTCTTATATCTGTGAAAAGGGCTAATTCACATCATCCTAGTTAACATTTACGTAAGGTTTTTCAAGTGATGAAAGTACTTCACATTATCTCACAATCCTTCACAGCAGCCCTGTAAGGGCCATCAGTGCTATTATTCCCATTATTTCATGGTTTGGGGGGGGGGCAGGTGCTGAGAGGGAGAAAATAGAGGTTTGTCAAAGGACATCTATCTAGCAAGTTCATAGTTAGGGTACAATTTGAAGCAGGGAACTTCTCAGGTGATCTTCATATGCAACACCTCACAGCGGCGTGTGTCTGATCTAACAAACGTTAAGCATCAACCAGCTTCCTGGTCCCAGGTGCCACCAAGCTACAAATAAGCAATTTTAAGTGACATTTTCAACAGCGAAAGAGATAAGCTTAAGCCCGCCAAATCCCTACTGAATCCATAAAAGTGCTTGAGGTGATACGTTGCCCATTGATAGGCTCAGTATTGTAAATAAACAGTGGCCTTCCCAGTGATAAAAGGCCTTAAAGGTAAAGGTAAAGGGACCCCTGACCATTAGGTCCAGTCGCGAACAACTCTGGGGTTGTGGCGATCATCTTGCTTTACTGGCCGAGGGAGCCGGCGTACAGCTTCCGGGTCATGTGGCCAGCATGACAAAGCCGCTTCTGGCGAAACCAGAGCAGCACACAGAAATGCCGTTTACCTTCCCGACGGAGCGGTACCTATTTATCTACTTGCACTTTGACGTGCTTTTGAACTGCTAGGTTGGCAGGAGCTGGGACCAAACAACAGGAGCTCACCCCGTCGCAGGGATTCGAACCGCTGACCTTCTGATCAGCAAGCCCAAGGCTCTGTGGTTTAACCCACAGCGCCACCCACGTCCCATTTGGATAAATGGCCTTATCCAAAACAAACAAAACAAAACAAAACAAAACAAAACAAAAAACCGAATCTGTGAGCAAACAACCCATCTGGCACACAATAATTACCACCTCTCTGGGTTTTGTTGTTTGGTGAAAGTGCTGAGGGACACCAAATTCTAATTCCCATGGTTCTTTTGGGAGGAGTCGGTGCTCCAGCACATGCATCACAGATCTGCCCAGAGGGCCAAAAAAGACAATACATTTAACTTGCGCAATGACATTTGCCTGTGCTTTCCTTTTTACAATGGCAGCTGGGGGTGGAAACTTGAGACTGGGACTGTGGTGTGAGGAAGATTGGGAAGTAGGATCTAACACTTCCTGATGAAAATGTCCCCCACCCCGGTCAAAGCGACCATTTGCCCAGAACGGAAGCTGCTATCCCAATCTGGATCAGGGACCCCACAGCTACAGATATATGCACTGCCCTGTCTCTGCATCTACATCTTAGTGTCTCCATGAGAAGGACTCAAACTCAGATGACTCACAAGTCACCATACTATGGTGCTGAGCACCACCTTCTACATTACCCCAGCCTCGACTCTGGTGGCGACTCTCCTACAGCTTCTCCTGATCCACAATCCTGCAGGAGTATGTTATATGTGCCCTTGAAGGGCTTCAGCCAGCCCTCCTGGTGGGGTGGGGGAAGCCACTGGAAGAGAAGACCTAGAGTGGCCTTCTTAAGCTTTCAAATAACTCTGGGCCTTTGCTGAGACAACATCTTCCAGAGCTCAGCCAGCAAGGCCCACTGGGAGCTGTCATGGGGCCTGAGCTGAAGTGGTTCTAGTAACCACTAACACACATCACTGTGCATGCAATGTATCATCAAGTGTGGTCCTGAGAGCGCATAGGATGAAAACATCCCTGCCCCCAGCACAATATATTGTGTGAAGAGGGAGCTTCTGAAACACACAAAAAAAACATGTCAAGACATCTTCTGTCCCCCTACCACTTTTTCCTTCGAACGCAGAACTCCCATCTTTCCGAAGCGCACGTGGAAAGGCGAACAGTGGAGGTTCCCATCAGGCTGGCGGACAACGATGACATCTATGCACCCAGACAACGTGGCAGGATTTAATCCTTTATAGAGCTCCTTCACAGTCACAAAGACTTGGCCTGCTAACTGCCCAACGTAATTCATGGTTTGTGCCTGGAGAGGAAAACAGGACAGAGGGAAGCATCAGAATCTGGAAGAACACAATAAGACGATTTGGCAACTGCAGAAGTTAAGAGACCAAAAATATTCTACAAAACAACCTAAGATTTCAGAGCTCTTTTTGTTCCATTCACTGGAGGCTCTTGGGCCAAATCCTGCCCCTCCCCCATGAGGAGTACTGGTTAGCTTACTGGCATCCCACTAGAGATGTGAAGGCCCAGAAAAAAACCGGAAAAATTCAGAAAAAAACTGCTTTTTCCGTTTTTTTCCTGAAGCCTTTTTTGGTTTTTTCCAAAAAAAAAATGGGAAAATTGAAAAAATAAAAAATAGATTATGGAAGGTTTTATTTTAACATGATGAATAAAATATTTTAAGATAAGGAGTTCAAATATTTTATAAATCATTTCTAAAAGAATATGTATGGTATATCAGATTATTCTAATTTCTGTGAGGACAAGCAAATCCTAGGTTACAAACTGAACTCTCCAATGCAAGAACAAGATACATTTCTTCCTTTAGGAGGTGCTGTTGTCACCAGAAAAGAAAAAGGTTTCAGTTTTGTTTTTGCATGTGTGTGGTATGCATTGGTTCTGTTCCTCTTCACTAGGCCTCAAAGCACTGGAAGAAAATATAGAGCAACAAAAAGGGCCTGAAAGTATATACTTAATTACAGCTCAGAAAATGATTCTGATTAAATTTCATGCCCATTCATTGAAACTTAGTCCCACTTCCTTCTTCAGTTCTTTTTATGAGAATGTTTTTTTAAAAAATACTGTGGAGAGGAAATATGAATAATTGTTACTTCTGGATTTTTAAAAATTGTTTTGTGGAGTTTTTTTGTGTTCCACATAAACTAGTAAACAGTTCAGGAGATTGTTGCTCCATTTGTTACAAATACAAATAAATATTATTTTTAAAGTAAATTCTGTTTGTAATACCGGTTAATTGTTTGGATACACTATATTTTTAATATGCTATTTGTGATAATTTTATGCCCATTAAAATTTTCCATAGTTATATTTTATGTTTCTAAAATAACAGAATGACTTTCAATATGGAAAAGAAAAAAGAAATGCTAATGTAGCATTTTTTTAAAAAAATCCAAAAATATCCGTTTTTTAACGGGGGAAAAACCAGGGGTTTTTCCGAGCTTCAAAATTTCCAGAAATTTTACATCTCTACATCCCACAGGAGTGTGGAGTTTCCCTGCCCAAAGTTTTCTGGTGAGCCACTGGATTTCTTGCAAGATCTCTTGGAGAATGGTGTCCGAGGCAAAGGCTTACGGTTTCATCTCTCAACCTCAAAGTTGCCCCAATGGACAGAGGAAGAAAACCCAATTGCCACAGATGACACTTTTTTGCACTCCCCCTCTCTTGTCCCTACGCTGGTTGAAAGCGCTGACTTCTGTGGCAATCAGATTTCCTCCCGTTTTCCCTCGCCACACCCCTCGCCACCCTAGGCTTCACACCCTCCTTAAGTGTTTTCGCATGCCTCAAATGTGTCCTGAAACCCCAGTCACACTTCTTGCTTGCAGGCTAGAGAGCGTTGGGTGGAACGAGCCTACAAAAAAGTAAGATTCGGTACTTGCTCCGTTTGCTTTCGCCGGTAGCCTTATCTGCTCCTGGTCAGGTGGCCCCCTAGAAAGTTGGCCAGAAAATAATGTGGCCCTTGGGTTGTAGTCTACAATGTAACTTACTCCTAGGTAAGTGTGTACAGGATTTCAGCCTAAGGCAGGCTCACAGTTGAGAGCACTGCACTCAGAATCAATCCGAGTCTACTGAAAAGCCTTGACATTTCAGCGTGTTGAGATATTTAGCAATGTAATGAGCATCGGGAATAAAATCAACAGAAGTATCCATGAAAACCTCATGAGAAACATCAATAAAACACCAGTGAAATACTGACTGGCTAAAGAGAGAATGTTCATAAAGCGAAGGCCTGTTGAAACAATGCAAGTTTTCAAAAGATGCCTGAAAGAAGGGAGGAGTGGTTCCTGCCAAACCTCTAGTGGCAAGGAGTTCCACAGAGCACTAAAAGGCTGCCACCCTAAAGGCTCAAACCACGGTTAAATGCCAACCAAGCGTCAGAAGTGCTGGGAAGAGGCAATGTGAGTGCTGAAACTGCATTTGCAGCTTGCTGAAGTAGGCATTAGGTCTCAGGGAAATATTCACGTCCCCAGGAACGTTCCCCAATTCCTAAGGAGACTGTATGTGGTCTGCAGGACACATTTTGTTCTGATTGATCCTAGAAAGCCTGCCTGCAGGAGCGCTAATAATAAACCAAACCAACTCAGTAAAATATAGGGCTACTTGTATCCTGTCGGCCTGCAACCTACATTTCTATATGGGGCTTCCCTTTAAATTTCCAGTCGAAAGAAAGTACTTCTTCACACAATGCGTAAACTACGCAATTTGGTCTGTAAAATCAGGGAGGGATGTTTCACGCCATCACCTGAAAGAAGTTGTGCATGGAAAAGCTTCTTGCAACTTGAGGACTTTTCTCACACATGGTCGTTTGCCACGAAAACAACACTCAACAAGAAGCCACAAGCAGTTCAGGCTCCCAAATGAATGTTTGCAAAGACAAGTTGGTCCCTGTTCCTCGTTCACATTTTTTCATATTTCATATTTTCAATATGTGGGGAGAGGGGGTGTGAATCAGTCCTTAACAGTAGCATCTTCTCCCTGTATTCCAATGAGCCAGTGACCAGTAATACATTCCTAGGATCCCTTCCACACACCTGTGAACATATATCCTGATGTTTTTGCACAAAGTGCATGGGGAGATTGTACCTCCTTGGTTGTTTATTGAGCATTCATTCTCTGGTTTGTTTGCAGGGAAGTCGTACGGTATTGTTGCACCAAGCAATTGGTTTCCAGCTCATTTTCCGGTCACTTTCCTTTATACAGAAATGGGGTGGAGGGGAAGCAGTTTTGTTGTGAAAGGATGCCAACTCTGCTTCAGTTGTGCAACCTGAATTTGCTGGTATGTTGCTGAATTCTCACCCACAAAATAGCAACAGTTTGGAAGTGACATTCCGTATTTTTCCGTGTATAAGACCCCCCCCCCCCAATGTATAAGACAACCCAAATTTTTTAAACTAAAAATTAAGAAATAAAGTTGCTTAGCTTTTTTGGGGGGGGAGATCACTTCTGCCAATTACTCACCCGCCTTCCCGCCACTGCCGATCGCATACCTCGCCGCAGCCGCCAACTTTCTGCC
This sequence comes from Lacerta agilis, assembly GCF_009819535.1. NCBI lineage: Eukaryota > Metazoa > Chordata > Lepidosauria > Squamata > Lacertidae > Lacerta > Lacerta agilis. The sequence goes on along the minus strand of NC_046314.1, from coordinate 27,727,952 downwards.
CACTCGCCACCCCCAACAGCCAACCTGCCCACTTGCCGCAGCCACCAATCGCCTGCCCGCCTCGCCACAGCCGCCAATCGCCTGCCCAATTGCCGCAGCCACAGCCAATCGCCAGCAGGCCTTGCCGGAGCCACCAATCACCCGCCCAATCGCCGCTGCCAATCTCCTGCTTGCTGCTGCCATTTATCGCACATCCCCTCTCTGCATTCACTATCCGTGTATAAGACGACACCCAATTTTTGCCTCATTCTTTTTTTAAGCAAAAAGCATCGTCCTCTACACGGAAAAATACAGTACGGTAGATTAGCCTGTCCTTATCTCTTGCACTGGAAAGGGGTCGTGGCACAATAGAACATCACAAGCTTCCTTTCTATGCAGATTGAAGCCCTGGGCTCCATCCCCAGCATGTGAAAATATGGCTCTTGGGAAGCAGGGCTAGCAAAAAAACAAAGAAAAACTATGGATAGCCAGTGGCAGTTAAAATAGTAATAATGAGCAAGACAGACCACTGGCCTGATTTAGTTATGAAAACAGCTTCACGCTTTAGCAGATAAAATGTGAAAGTTCTAATGTATTACAGAAGGCCAGCAATAAGTCTGTGCACCTTCTGCATGAAAATGGATACAGTACTCAGAAATTCTGCAGAATAAGTTTATTTGAGCATGTTTATAGAATCAAATGTGGCCCACAAACCATGTATTGCAACCAGTGAGCAGCTGGAAAACCCTGATTTCGCAGCCACAGTTTGGTGAGGTATGGAGCTTATAAAAACTCATGGTGGGCTACGGTGTATTGCTTGGTAGATCACAACGGAGCGTTTGGGGGGAGAGGAATATTATTCTTTTGTTAATAAGAACAGTAAACAGGAGCAGACATGAGGGAGAAGGGCTGTAGGTCAAAATAAGATGTTTAAAAAACAGATACAACATGGGACAAAAACTAAGAGTTCTCCAGTCATTAACATGTGGATCACAAGTTGTGCAGACCTGCTCTCCAAGGACCTGGCAACCCACTTTTGCCTGGTACTTTTGACAGCATGCCTGCAACCTTGGCTCCCTTAACATTCTCCCTTTCACTGTGTGGCTGAGGCACACAGAATTCTCCTAAATGTAAGGGCAGTCACATCAATGGTTGCAGCTGCCCCAACATACATAGCAAAACCCGGTCAGAATGAAAGAGCAAAATAATAATATCCTTAACTCTGTGCTAGTCCGTGACCACCACTCTCTCCTTCTTGGGTTTTCTCTCCACAAAATCAATGTTGCTTGCATTATTAAACACAGACTCCTCTACAAGTCTTCTGAATTGTGTTTATCCTGTATGCTTTTCTTTGCCAATAAAGCTGATTAAGCATAAATCTATCCACAATTCAGAAAGCCATGCAGAAAGGGAAGGAAATGTTTCATTCTGAACATTCCCCGGGTGAGTATTTTCAAAATGATGATTAAATGCTGCATGCCTTGACAGAATCCACCATAATAGCTGCTTCATTCAAACTCACAGCGTTCACAAAGTAAGTTTAGAAAAGGTTTAGACCCGATATACAACTATGTAAATTTGTGAGCATTGTTATAAAAAGTGATGAACAAGATAGTGCACGTAGCTTGATACATTTTAGAGCAGCGGTCTCCAGTGAAAAAATGGGACCCCACTGAAAGAACCATGCTGTTCTCTTCCTCTCTTTGTAATTTATAAAAGTGACACAATATGGTTTTTGAGCTCTTCTCAATGGTTTGTTCTGCCCTCTTCACTCAGGCTTTAGAATAAAAATCACCAGGTAACAGATAACAAGATCGACCTACAGAAATGAACTGACATTTTTTTATTTACTATTTATAAGATCATTTGAGGTCCGCCTTTTAGCCTCCCCAAAACAGCTTAAATCATCAGCCTAAAACATAATAATTAAAGGTACAAAATGAACAACGAACCAAAAAACATATCCAGAGCCACCTAAAATACAATTCCACAAAAGTCACCAGAAAAGCTTTAGAGAATCCAAAGCAGGAACTCTGCAAAACAGAAAAATATTTACCAGATGCCGAAATGCCAATAAGGAGGGAGCCAACCAGGCTTCCTGGGTAAAGGAGTTCCGTAATCTGGGTGCCAAAACCAAAAAGATTCTGTCATGCATTATCATCCAGTTGAACCTCTGGTGGCAGTGGAAAACAGATCAAGGCTTTTGAGGAATAGTGCAGTGGGCGGGCAAGCTCATGTCATGAGAAGGCAGTCCTTCGAAGATGTCATCCAATGATCTTCTATACTATGTTGGCTGGTTACATGGGACATGGGGAACTGCATTACGTCGGGTCAGGCTATTTGTCCATGTTTTCTGACTGTAATTGGCTCTCCAGAGCCTCAGTCAGCGGTCTTTCCCACTATTTGCTAACCTGATCCTTTTAGCTGGAGATGGCAGGAATAAAACCTGGGACTTTCTGCATCCGAAGCATGTGCTCTGCCACTGAGATACATGCCTCCCCCTAAATACACACACACAATATGACAGTGCTATATAAAGCATCTTTCCACACCATTACATGGCAGGAAACCCAATTTTATTACACATGTTCGGTTCAGGCGGAGAGCCGAACCATGGTTTGTCAATAAGCCTCAGGCACACACAGCCACTCTTCTCACACGTTCTGATTTAAATTATTCCTATTTGGTACAAACCATAGTTTGCTATTACATATGATCAGAAAACCAAGATTTGCAGCCCTGGCATGGCTAGTAAATTTACAAGCCAGATTGAGATGTCAGAATAAACACAAAATATAAAATAAAATAAAAAAATCTTTCCAGTAGCACCTTAGAGACCAACTAAGTTTGTTCCTGGTATGAGCTTTCGTGCGCCTGCACACTTCTTCAGACAATTTGTGTCAAAGAGGAAGCAACTAATTTAAGCATAGCATGGAAGTGCTTTCACCATTCTGACATGCAGAAATATTGAGGACAGGCAGAAAAGCAGAAAATCTGGGAATCATGTTCCTAAAGCTACTTTTGTTTCCTAAAACAAACTGGATGCTCCTCAATGTACAAGGGTAAGAAATCTTGAAATTGCCACTGTCTCCTCACTTTGAATGAACTGTTTCAGTTATCAGAGAAGGCTGACATCTCCATGGGCGAATAATAGCAATTCTAAAAAGAAAGAAAGATTTTTTCCCCACTGAGACATTATTAGTCTGTTTATTTTCCAGTGGTTAAATAAGGTGTGTGTGTGGAATTTAGAAATACAATCATAGATAATGTGACAGATAAAAAGCACTTTGCAGTCGGCCTTTCCATAGAACAAAACAGAATAGAAAGAGCATACCTAAACAAGCGGAGAATTTGCATAATTCATGGGATCCACCAGTATGCAGGACCCCACCCCTCATAGCCTAGTCCCATTTTCATGCCCAATTCTTCCTCACAAATGGCATCCACTTTCTTAACTGTGGGAGGGAGTGTTTCATTCTGATGGCTTAAAAAGAGAGAGACAAAAGTCAATACCAAAGGGAAAAGATACTTTTCCAGTAAAGGATGCCCCCCCCCAGGGGGAAAGCTGAGCACCCGCAATCACAAATTATTCACGCCTGAAATTAATTTATATCGTATTTCTAAGCATGCCTTTGCCCTGTGTATGATGATGGGCCACAGGCCTTAACACTGCTGATAAAATAAGCCCAGTTATACATCTGAAAGAACTTAGTAAATATCCCAGATTACTTCTGCACAGTTCCATTTCTAAAGCCAAAACATGTATCAAACAAGAATACCATTGTTCAAATATTTGCCTTTGTTTACCAAAGTGATAAAACAACCTTTATAGCATGTATGGGCATGGTTGAAATTACTAACATTTTCAAAATCCACTAACGGTCCCAAGTGCTTCCAAAAGAGCTCTTTGTGTGTTGTTTAGTCATATTTGAGTGCACAAAGAAGGCCACTCCAAACCCACAAAAAATGGTTAAATAAATACATTTGGAATGGAAAACAGGAGCACAGTCCATCAAGGACAGTTCCCCAATTCTTTTCTTTAAAGGGCTTTTGTAGAAGTCATTCTTTCTGGATTCTGCCCTGCTGGATCTCCAATGAGAAACTCTATTTACAGTAAAAATCAAAGCACAAGATTCAAAAACAGAGTTCACAGCATTCCAGATTGACCAATACCATTCTTCTGATGTCAACAACTCTCTCATCTGTGTTAGTTTGCAGGACAGTAACTAACAATCCAGTAAACTTTGAACCTTATCTCCCCCAGACTAACCACAGACTCTCAACAGGATATAACAGTTGCCATTAGCTTGCCCCATTGGTTCCAGTGGAACTTCTCTAAAATACAGAAAACCCTGTTTCGATTTTCATTATGAAAAAGGGGGCCAGTCTAATGATGATAATTTATTATATGTGTACCATCCAATTAATGTGGTTTAATTTATTTCAATATAAACAAATGAATTAAAACATAGGATCTGGAAAAGGTATCTTATCCCCGTTTTTCTTTATCCTCAGTGAGAAGCAAATGATGTATTCAGGAAACGGTAATGTTTTTAAAATTATATTATCTCCAGGTTCTACATGAATTTTCCCAAAAGAAAAAAGGGGGTTTTCAATCAAAGGTAAGCTCTTTTTTTTAAAAAAAAAGTCCCACTAATTTCAACAGTTAAATTAAGTGTGTTCCAAATAAAGTCAATGGGAAAACTTTAGGTGGATCATGCCGAAATATTTTAGTTGACTTTATATTAGAGCTGTTGGCAACAATCCCTCACCTAAGGGCTAAAGAGGCTTCGATTACATCCCTTTCTATAATACTGTAGTGATAAACAAGTGTGTGCATGTATATGTATGTGTGTGAAATATGAAGTCTCTCTACTGACGTTTGAAGCCAAACAAAAGGTATTTTAAAGCAGTGCTTTTTTTCTTTAAAGAAAATGTTTAGGGGTACTCTCATTTTCCTACTCATATTGAAATACTGCCCCTCAATGAGGCCAAACTTAGAGTCACAAAATGTTTCTGGGTATGTGTACTCCTGCATACCCCAACAAAAAAAGCACTGTTTATTTTTTTAATAAAATTTTTATTAGATTTTCCCAATTAAAAGTAAAAGTAAATAGGAGTGAATATATAGCTCGGAGGTTCAAAACCCACAAATAACATTGGGTTTATCAATACTGTCTAAGCACATCTATATCAGACAATTGTGCAATAAAACAGAATATATGCTAGCAAAGATAAAGAGGAGACCAAAACGAAACGAAACCCAGTGGCAGCACAACACACACTTTTAGCCAGGTTTCACAAGATCAACAACAATTGCTACAAAACCTGATTTTAAACTTCAAAACGGTCACGCAACTCTCCATTCCCGAGGCCAAAAGAGCCTGTCTTTTTTCACCAAGACAGCAGTTTAGCAAACAGGAAGACAAGAGACGGAGTGTCTGAATTCACATTTAACCCTTTTCTCCTTGCCAACGAGGCTCCAGAGAGGCCTAAAATCTATGCCAGGCCTGCAGATCTTTTTGCCACTTGCCACCATAGGCATGTTCAAAGGGATACTCGTATCTTTCTTCCCCCTCCCCTAATCCGCCTTGCATCAGAGCCTTTGCCGCCACATACCCCTCGATAAATGCATCTTAAGTCATCAAACCAACCCAGAGAATCAGGGGAAAGGCCACTTCACCAACTGTGGCTATTTTAGGATGCGAGCTCTTGTTAAAAATGCAGATTAATATCCAATACATATGTGGAGGAGAGCTTTGGTCCTGGAGGACAAACGTGTAATTTTCCAGGAGTCCGGTCCAGGCAAAAAAACAAGACAACACTCGTACCCAAGCTTAAACATTGCAACAATCTTAAGCAAAACATTGTGCAGGTAAAAATCCAGTGGCCTGCAAAATTGCCACAATATAGTACTATTTCCCCCAATACTTACCCCATCCCCTTGACTTCCCCCCGCCCGCCCCCCACATCCTTTCATCGGCTTTATACCTGTCCTTGCACCGTCTGTCGACCGTGAGAAACATCAGCAACTTTCCCCAAGAGAGGCAGAGAGACAGCTGCCTTGCCACTGCTCTTCTCCTCCGCAGCAATGAACAATGAAGGGCTTCGGATGAGGCTAGCTAGGCAGTGGCAGGTCAGGCACCGGCCAGAGCCTTGCTTTGTATGCAAACAGGCTGCTGCAGCGATGTCAATTCATCCCACATAGGCAGCCTGGTAACCGCCCTGTAGGAGGGACCTCGAGAAGGGAGGCAGGAAGGGGGATCAAGGAGAAATCAGGAGGACATCCATCGCAACAGCTGTGATTTTGGTTACCCAATGCTAGATCCACTGGAAGCATCTTCCTATATTTGCCCCACTTCTGGTTCCTGACCCCACTCCAGCTATATCTTGCAATGTGTACAAAAGAGTTTGCTGCAAATCATAGACCACAAGAGGCAGGCCCAAACTAGCATGGTAAATTCATGGGGGGTTTTGACAGGCAAGCATTGAGACAGTGGCAAAACCGTCTGTCACTTGCGAAATTGCACCAAAGTTCTAAAATTAATATTTGTGCGTGAAATTTAGAGGCATAAAATTCTTTGCATACTGCTTCTGATAACAATTTATTTTAAGGATTGTATGGGGGAAATTATTATCTGCTATCTGCTCTTCAGGGTTTCAGACAGGGAGTTATTGACCTAGGAATTTTATTGTTTTACTCTGTGTGTGCACGCGTGTACACATACAAGCACTGGCCCTTTCCTGTGGCTATTTGTGAAAATTTAAAGCAACAAGGGACCCAGTCACTAATTTCCACCATCTTATTTAGTGAGGCCCTTTCATTATGGACGGGTAGCCTGTGACTACAACTCCCATCATCCTTCACCATTAGCCATGCTGATGGGAGTTGGAGTCTGAGTCCAGCAGGGTCATAGAGAACCACATGTTCGCCACACATTATTTTACATTGGTGGCTTGGGCTGGAATCTATTGTTATGACTTGGGTATCTGATGACTTGCTAGTAGCCTTGAAACTCCCCAATTATCAGAAAACTGTTTCTAAAGCATCAGAAGTGAGCAAGGAAGGGTATCGGTTTTTAATTTTATCACACCTAGGACTAGGAGTATGCAGGGCATCCCTACAAACGTGTCTGGCAAATAGCAATTTCTTGGCCACATTTCCTTGACCTGTAAAATGGGAATAACATCAGAGGGCTGTTATGAGAGGATGTACATAAGATGAAGGAAGTCCTTTTAAAGTCCTTCATGCCAGAAACTAATCTGCTGTGGCCAGTAATAACATGTTTGGGGTGATCATCAGAGAATATATGGTGGATGACTGGATTGATCAGGTTCTTGGCATATGAAAACACTGAAATCATGTTGTAATTTGTTTAAGTGCCTGGGCCTACGTGCAAATAGTCCTCATGAAGGGATTTTTGTTTTGTTTTGTTTTAGATCTTCATTTGGTTGATCGTTGAGAATAATATGTCAACACACCTGAGCATATACAATATATACTTGTCATGTTTTCAGTTCACTTCAGTCACCTCATGATTAAGCAGACTGTTGCTTAATGCAACAATAAACCAATGTGGCATTTACAAGTGACACAAATAACATCTTGCATCTTTAGGTAGCTATGAGGGTATCAACTGAAGTGCTAAATTTACTTTCCCAACCACCTCTTTTTTTTCTCTTATATTGGACTCTGAACAGCATCAGATTGGCTAAATCTAGCCGTTCGTAATTTCCCACAATGCCCCCAAACTTGTGTCACTCGGGGACATTGTGCAAAATTTAAATCTTTTCCCAGGCCTTTGGCTAATGAGACAATCTACGGCCTTTTAAATTTTGGAGGGAGGGTTATTGTTATTGTTTTGTTTAGTATAGTGTGTATTTTTGTGGTTTTATATTGTAAAGCACCCTGTGATTCTCGGATGAAGGGCGGTATACACATTAAATAAAATAATATTAATATATATACCCAGCTGCCCACACTGCCATCACAGCAAAGTAATACCACATGACCCAGTAATTTCCCCAGAGCCTTCTCCAATCTGGTGCCAGCCCTAAATAACAATATGTTTTAGTCCAGAACAGAGGTAGCCACCATGGTGCCCTCCAGATGTTGTTGACTACAACTCCCATCAAGCATAACCATTGCTCTTTCTGGCTGGAGATGATGGGAGTTGTCGTCCAAAACACTGGTGGGCTCTATATTAAGTAGCTTTGATATAGAATATGTGATTAATGAATGTGGTTGATGAGATGAGATATTTTGAAATCACATGTACATTATTAGTTATTGTCATTCATACACTGTATTCAAATTACAGGTGCAAGGAAGGCATAAATAGATGCAATTAAAAGTAAGCACAAATTGTGCATAGACTGCATATTACAAGGGATGCAATCCTGTTTAAATAGTACTGCTCCTTCATTTTGGTTTATACTTAATTACCAGTAATTGTATTTCTCTTCTCATTTTTTATATTTCAATCTCCCCTGTTTTATACTGTGATGGCTTACGCGGGTTATAAGCAATAAAACTGCGTCACTTATGAAAATGGCTTTATGACCAAGGTGACAGTATTTTTTGACATGTTTACGCAGATGGTGCTTGGCATAAAAAAAAAATGCTCCATAATCCAGAATATCAAAGCATAGGCTCTCTCTGTGTGTGTGTGTGTGTGTGTGTGTATTGTGTGTATTCCTGATTTCAGAATGTCACCCCACTGGGAGTAAAGATATACAGTAATCCTATTTACTGGGCTGTGTTTCTTCTACCTAAAGATAACATATTATTTCCCGCAAGAGCATTTACAGTAAAATATCTTAATTTCAAAATGGAGCCGCTTTCCTGGAATCACCTGCACATCCCAGAAGCCACGGAGAACAGCAAATTTCTGGAGTCGTTTCATGTCTAAAACCTTCCTGATAAGCTACACCTGCCAAAATCCTTTCCTATGCACATCAGTCAAAACCCTACCCTCCTTTGCACAGTCTCACACAACCCATACTCCAGGTGTGTGCAGTCTTGCAACTACTGCTAGAAGAAGTGAAGACGTACTCTGCACATGCTCAGATAGAAGTTCTAGCAATTTCCCCAAACTTGGGTCTCCAGCTGTTTTTTAGGACTGCAATTCCCATCATCCCTGACCACTGGTCCTGCTAGCTAGGGATGATGGGAGTTGTGGTCCCAAACAAATGTTCTGAGGAGACACAGCCATAACAAAAAAGGACCAAGTAAAAAACGTGTGCTTGGGCTAGAGCCGTGGCGAGTTTATCGTCAGACTGGTCAGTACCGCGCTCCTTCAGCCTATAAAGGCGAAATATGATGAATGGTTGCTGGACGCCTGTGTGACTGCAGTTGGCGGTCGGGATCTCCCCTTGGCAGGGCCCTTCCCGTAGAACCTTGAGCGCCTTTCTGCTTGGCTGTCGCGCTGTGACTCAGCGCGGGGAGCAGGGGAACTGAGGCGATCCCCGCGGCCAATCCGGGAGCGGCGTGTCCTCAGCCGAACGCGGATGGCGGTGGGGGGGGGGGGGGAGGAGGCGGATCCGCGCGCTGCCGGCAGAGCGCAAGGGGGCGGGGCCTTGGAATGTTGTTTGCATGAGTTTCCCAGGCACGTGTCGCGTAAACACCATTGTCCCCAGGCTGCTATTAAATTCGAAAGGGGAATTTAACCAATCTGAAAGGATATTTTTTGGGGGGGGGGGGGGCCTTTTGTTAGGGAAGCAGAACTTCAGATTGCTATGTATTTTTATTAGTTTTTAGTTATTGCGGGGGGGGGGGGGGGCTACGCCCATGCGCTGGAAACGGAATAGTTCGCCGGGTACATACCCACAACAGGGATATCTATTTCAAAAGGATGGGTTTTGAATGGGGCTTGGCTTCTAAGGAATTTGGTGTCTTTCTCATGTTCATATCCCTTAACCTTCAAAAAAAAAAAAAAGTTGGGGGGGAGAGGCTTCTGAGCACTTTGCGTTTCTGCAACTGGCGACTATTCAAAGTGCTCAGAAGTCCGCTGTGTGTTTTTTAACCTTGACACGTGAAAGCACGGTCGTGGGTATACGATCCTGTTTGCGTTTCTGCAACTGACGCCTCTTCCGACAGGATCGTACATATACCTAACTATCGTGCTTTCACTTGTCTGGGTGAAAAGAAAAGGCTGAGAGACGAGGAGTCGCGATTAATGGCAAATTCATTATAATAAATGAGAGTTCCGGAAACTTAACAGCATTTAACGCATTTCCCTGCCGCTTCCGTTGCTGTGTGTGTCTCACGTGCTGGCTTCGCGTTTGAGCAATCGCTTCTCCCTTGCCCGGTGTAAAAGGGAAGCAGAAACAAGGCCCGGATGGTGTGAGAGACGATGCATGTTCCTAGCTACCGCAGCCGATCTTGGAAGGAAAGGAGAGGAGGGAATGTGTGTGGGCACACAGGAATGTGTGTGGGCAGGGTCGCTTGTTTAAGGCAGAGGAACAAAAAGCAGGGCGGAGCTGTATGCACGCATCGAAAAAATAAAAATAACAAAACAAGGACGGGACAGCACGGTGTTTTTTTAAAACAACAACAGTAATTAGCTATGCAACTTTTCCGTGCCAGCTTTTGAGGGCAGAAGTTGAAGACAACTTTTGTCAAGAAGGAGGCAAGGAAGCTTCCATAAATTTTGTCCCTAGGTAAATAATCAACTTTAATAAATCACATTTATGGTTCAGGAGAGGGCCACATAGCTCAGTGGTAGGCTACAGCATTATGTTTAGCAAGCAGAAGAGCCTACCTGGTATCAGGGTCTGGCATCTGCAGTTAAAATTAGACCAGACAGGCAAGACTCTCTGCCTGAGACCATGGAGAATTGCTGCTGGCCAGAGTAGTAGACAAAACTGAGCTAAATAGACAGCTTCCTGTACTCCTAATTCTTTTTTGTTTTGCTTTATTTTTCCTACTTCAGAGATATTTCCTTTGCAATGCGCTCAGGAACATTCAGGTAAAAGGTCTTGCAACACTTCACAACAGGAAAAGCTTTAAGGAACAGGTAGAAATCATATTATGTACCAAGAACCAGCCTGTTTTTATACCTGCATCTTCCAGTGTAGGTAATGTCTGTGTTCCTCGTGATAATTGATTGCAATCCTGCACCATTCAAATAAATGGGAGATTTGCTATTAACTTTGACAGGAGCAAAATGTTGGCCTATTTCTTTTAAAACTATGGGAGACGCACCTTATACAAAGTGACATCATGGCATTATTTTAAAACTAGATTCCATAAAGCAAGTGAATTGCTGAATTCAGTTCTGGTAAGATTTGTAAGGGAACAAAATGTGATTCAGTAATTCAACAAGTGCTTTTTTTTTTTTAGTACTTCGTTTTTAGGGGTGGATGTAGAGCTGCCATTTTGGATGGATGAGAAGGAGAATGCACACAGGAAGGTTTTATGGCCCACTAAATTGAAAATTAGTGTGCTTTAAAAGCTTTTGTTGCAACAATTTTCTCTTCATATCTTACATTAGCTGACTACTATGGCAATATTTTCAACACAGGGCAGCCTGGATTTGCTCGTAACAACTGTGGTGAGCTAAAAGGGTTTGGAGTAGCTAGAAACCTTAAGCCCAGCAATAACAATAGCTTTGGAACAATAAAGTGGGAAAATGAGATAGATGAGGTGCTGAATGAGATGGAACCTTGCTCTGATTCAGCAAGGCATTTGTTATATTCTTACATTATGGTTTTTATCATCTGAAATTCAGGGAGGGTCACTGCCCCCGCTGTCCCGCTCCCCCCTCCCCAAATACAAAGATACTGATGAAGCAAAATTCCTCTGTTATCAAATAAAACGCTCAGACTGCATGAAATGATGCTTTCTGGGACAGCTAGAATCCCAGAAATTGTATCTGTAACCCCATAGAGCAACACTTCAAGATTCTTTTTGCCGACTCTTTGTCATTTTCCTAGCAATCATTCATACACAAGGATATTCATTTACAGAGGGAAGGCAAAGGTTTGTATTCATCAGACACTTCTGGCAATAGGTTCAACCTCCCAAGCCAAAAACCTCTTTTCTCTAGCTGAATTTCTGATCAATAACTGCCGGCGTTCTCTGTTCTAAAAACCCTGCCATTTCCACAATGACCCAGTATTTCATATAACACTGCTTTTACAAAGTCACACAATTTCCTCTGTCTAGCCCACTGATGTCTGTTTTGACTGGTGTCCAAGTCTCCAAGGCTGTTTCTCAGTTCTGCTGAGATATCTTTTTTTTTTTTTTTTAAACAGAATTTATTGACATTTTCACAAAATAACACAAACCCAACCCCCACACCTACAAATATCAAAACAAATACAAATACACATAATGTCAGGATTCTTCTTCTTATCTGTATACCTTACTAAAAAAAAAATTTCTAGTTCCAAATCTTGACGTTTGACTTCCCCCGCCTATACACCTTCGGTTTTAAAACAGTACACTATTTCCTTAACAACTTTTCTCTATAAAGATTAACTTTACTTAAAAAAGAAAAAACACCTTTGTCTTAATCTTTGCATTATAACCTAAAACTTAACCAAATATTCTTACAGCTAAACTTGTTTCTTCTATCATTTATCATGCTGCTTTTCACTTAAATTCAATATCTCCTTACTTATTTAAAATAGACTTGTAATTAACAGACTTCACACTCCGATTTCGGATACCATGGCAGACCATCTATATTATACATTAATTGGTTCAACCCACTCCCCTTCTGTCCATTATCTTCTCCTGTCTTTCACCACAACCGGATCTCCTATTATATTCTTCTGAATGTCCACAGATCCAGGTTGCACCCACAACAAACCCTGCATCGAGCTCCAAGATGTTCATCCTCTCCATTCTGAGTTTCTCCGTGCCTTTGTACCATACTTCTTCTTCTTGTAGAAATCTTAATTCTGTGTCCCTCGACCCCGAACTGCCACCTCGGAGTCTGGATATTAAAAATCTTTCCGTTCCAGGGCTGCTGCCACCCCCTGAAATCGGCCCCTGTTCCACTCGGATTCGCTCAGCCATCTCAAACCATCCTTCCAACACATCTTCCAGCTCTTTGCAAAAGTCTGTTTCCATTGAATAGAACTTTCGAAAAGCCTCCTCTGTGGAAAACAAATTCTTTCCATTTATAATCCCACTCAAGGCTCTTAATTTTCGATCAAGCAGTTCCAATTGAAAGACAGTAAGCTTTTCCTCATCCTCCCAGTCCTTCAGTGCCAACATAAGCGCAAAGTCCAACATCTTCGGGGGGAGGTGGGTATCAAGTTACGTTTCCTGTCTTTTCCTTCCTTTGTCTCAATTTTTTCCTACGCAAGTCCAAATCGCCGCCATTTCTTCCGATGTCGGAATATAAAGACCAAAACTTCAAACGGAGATATTTTTTCCTCAGTTAACCCCCAAAAGGAGATCTCAACAGACTCAGCTTTCAAATTCAAGATGCTTTCAATTGATTGTTGTAGCAGCAGTCACTTAAAGGGTTAATTTCTTTCACCACCCGAAGGGAGAGAGGCGGGCTGCCTTTCTTCTTAATCCCAGAGCTTTCCCGGAATACAAAGAGTCAGTCAATTACTCACAGCTTCTGGTTTCTTAGCAACTCCTTAATGACAGGTAGAACAGAGACGCTCATCACGGACTTTGCCGCCGCATGTAAACATCCCGGTTGGGGCATGTCCCCTAAAGCCCGGCTCCGTGGTCCCTTCACCCCCACTCCCCCTTTACAGGGGGCGCGGGGGAAGGGTTCGGAGCACAACGGGCACAGCCGGGGAGCCCAGGGCACGGGACGCTCTTCCCGCACCCCAACCGAAGCCCCGCTATGCGGCTGCAGGGCTCCTAACCCCCGGGATGAACTGGGTGCTTCACAGCCGAAGCAGCCCACGACCATCCATAATGGCGCCAGCCGCCGGAAGTCTCTGCTGAGATATCTTTTAACTGGAGATGTCGGGGAGTGCAACTTTGAACTTCTGATTCCTGTACATGTACTTTTCCCCATAATTTCCCTTTTATTCACTAATCAGCTCCATATCTTAAGAGTTGCCTCTAATAGGCCCTGTACACAAAATTCACAAAACAGAGTGATTGCTGTAGGATCCCACCAACACTGACATACTCACGTCTAAATGGTGTGTAAATTTTGCCATGCAACGGAATGCACACATGGTAAGCACACAATTTAGGCATAATTAGCCCTGTTTAGGGAAGCTTTTAATCATAGCTGTCAAGTTTCGGATTTGAAAATAAGGGATCAGCAGTCTCACCTATCCCGGGGACAGTCACATGTAAGTGGTGGGCGGAGCCAGAAGCAAAAGTGGGCGGAGCAGTAATGTAAACTCCAAGCGGGCTCAGAGCGGAACAAAGAGGAGGGCAGCCAGCAAAGAGGAGGGCACCCATGTGCTCTGCGCGATGGAGCCCCATCGTCTTCTTGTCTGATCCCATCAAAACAGGACAGGAAGCAGCAGCTGCTCAAAGGCAGCCAGGCTCCGCCCACCAGCTAACCTTATTGGCCGGCTGAGGGGCTCAGCGGCAACGGATCGGGGCTGATGCAGGAGGAGGAATACACCCCCCTGTAAGCACAGGAAACGGCTCCCACTTGCTTTGAGGGCTGAGGCTTTTCTCTCCAAGTAGGCGAAGTCTTCCCATCCAGTCCCTGGCCAGCAGGGGAGGAGCTGCTTCCATTAAAAACGGGAAATTTAAGGGAAATAAAAAATAAGGGAGAGCAGCGGGAAACTGCTTGAAATAAGGGAGAATCCCGGGGAAAACGGGATACTTGACAGCACTGTTTTAATGTGATATTTTAATGTATTTGATTTTTGTTGGAAGCTGCCCAGAGTGGCTGGGGAAATCCAGCTAGATGGGCGGGGTACAAATAATAAATATTATTATTATTATTATTATTATTATTATTATTATTATTATTATTATTATTATTATAAGGTGGGGCTGGGAGCTTACAATTAGCTCCATGCCCAACCCACTTAAAGTATGCTAAGTTTTCCACATACTTGCAGTAGGCCTTCTAAAAAATTGACTGCCGAACATTAGAATTTCACTCCAACCAAGTGAGATTTACTTCTCAGATAACATAACCCAGCAGCACTGGCCCAGATGCATAGATAACTCAAGCATAAGCAGATAGGTCAAATAAATTCTGCATTGGCCCTCAGCCACACTTTCTACATTTCTGCTGTTGTGCTAGATCAGCCATGGAGGTTACAATATGATTTCTTGAACTGGTTAGTCTGGTTGCTCAAAGATAACCTCGATACAGGAAACAGGTGAGAGGCACAGAAACCTACTGCCAGAATGAAATCTGGACAGATGGACAGAAGCAGTAAACAAGTGGGAAGAAGGAAGATCATTAGAAACAAATATTGGTGTCACAAGGAGAGCTTGGGGTTCTCAAGCATTTGCTTTTAGGAACCTGTTAGCAATTCTAGTTATCTATGGCATGCAAAAGAACATATTGCATTTATAGTTCCCCCCCCCCAATCTTCACATGTATAACACATATCTAAGCAAAGGTTGTTCCGCTCTGGACATATCTAAATACATGCAGAAAAAGAAGGGAAGAACTTCAGGTACTAGAAATAGGCTTTATTCCAGGCCTGACACATTTTCAGGTAGAAATCCTGGGGGGGGGGGCATTTTTCTAGCAGAAATTATCAAATGCAAGCAGCACCAGAGCAGGAGGTGACTATATTTAGTTCTGTACCCTATCAGAATGTGTCTATCATCCAAGTTTTTACACTTCACTTTTGTTTCAGATTACCAAGAACGAAGGTTGGTTCCCCCATCACCCCAAAAGAAACTGGCAGACCTGACTGTCTTAAAAGCAACAAAGGACATGTACATATCTAATTTTATACCATTTCAAACAGCATTCTCACCTTGGTCTAGTTCATCAGATCTGCCTGTAATTGATAATGACTGGGAGACTTGACATGCTGGATGGGCTTGTCTGTACCTGGTTTCTTGAGGATGGAGAACTAGGGGTGTCTTAGGTTCTTTGGGGCTCTCCATTTGAATTAGCCTACTGTAGGCTTCCCAATTTGTGTGGTGGCCATCTTTTCTTTTCCAGGCTCTTATTCTTTCTCCATCCTTCCACCATGCCCCCTCTCCCCTTAAACCCTTCAAGCCTGGCCTCCACCCCTCCCAGCTGCCCCTGTCTAAGGAAAACCCCTATTGTTAAAAGTTTCATTGTGGCATCATCCACAGGCAGACAATGATGTTTTCAGAAGTACTTTCAATGAGAGTGAGCAGAGGAAAGGAAGATGTGGAAGGAAAATGAGAGAATCAATGGGATTTTAACTCCTGGTCTAGTTAAGGATTGCAAGTAAAAAGGTAAAGGGACCCCTGACCGTTAAGTCCAGTCACCGACGACTCTGGGGTTGCGCCGCTCATCTCGCTTTACTGGCTGAGGGAGCCGGTGTTTGTCCGCAGACAGCTTCCGAGTCATGTAGCCAGCATGACTAAGCCGCTTCTGACGAACCAGGGCAGGGCACGGAAACACCATTTACCTTCCCGCCGGAGCGGTACCTATTTGTCTTCTTGCACTTTGACGTGCTTTCAAACTGTCCTGCTAAATTAGCATTAGCTGTGGGAGCAGAGTAAGATTCTTAATTATGTTCTCTTTTGTATTTCTTTCCTTTTACACAACTTACTCCCAGTTTATTTTTCCTAACAGACATTTATATACATTATTTCAATACCAACTTCAATGTATTATGCGGCTCAATGTGGTGCCTTCCATAGTTCCAGTTACAGGTAGGTAGCCGTGTTGGTCTGCCATCTGGTATCTGAAGAAGTGTGCATGCACACGAAAGCTCATACCAAGAACAAACTCAGTTGGTCTCTAAGGTGCTACTGGAAAGAATTTTTTTATTTTGTTTCGACTATGGCAGACCAACACGTTCAATGTATTATGTTAGTTTTCTTTTGAACAAGACCTCACTGAAGACTTAATAGTGACATTTAGCATTCACTTTATCAACAAATATAGAAACTAGAGACAGAAAACCTGTCTGTCACAGCCCAGCACACCTCAGGCTGCTGCTGCTGTATCCCGGTTTTAGCTGGCTCCACCTACAACTCTTCAGTCTCTCCACCTCTCCCAAATTCAAACTGCAAAACTGGTTCCAACCCACAGTGCTTCTCTGCCTTTCCCTTTAGCCGGAGGTTGTCACATTCCAAAGGCAGGGGGGGGGGGGAGATTCCAAACCGTCAAGGAACACTCTTGCGCTGGCACACTCTTTAGACCTGTTGTAATATGGTAATTTACACTGCAGCATATCTACTCAAAAGTAAGCGCCATTAAGTTCGGTGGGGCTCACTCCCCGGTAAGTGGATATAGGTTTGCAGCCCTTGTCTGATAAAAGAGAGCGGTGAGCCAGAGATGGAGAACCTGTGGCACTCCAGAAGATGCTGAACTCCCATCAGCTTCAGCCAGCATAGACAGTGATTCAGTATGATGCGAGTTGTAGTCAAACCACATCTGGGGTAGCATAGGCCCCATATCTCTGGTATAGGCCGTAGCTGCAGTTGACACCCTTCAGATACCTCGCAGATATACACCAAGAAGATCATTCTCTGACTCGCAACTCCACTACAACTTGCCACCACGACTTCTTAAGGTTGAGAATAGCATGCGCCTTTCTGTAGCCCCGGCTAGAAAACTGAAAAAAAGAACCACTGATGTCCAGCAGTAAGAAAGCATGTCAACACTAGCGCCAGTGTTGCTATGCAACAGCTCAGCACTTCCTTTTCCTGTTGGAACTCTGCCCTGATTGGCCGCCATCTTTGGCAGCTGCAATAATGAGGCTTCCAAGAAATCCCACCTGCATGGAGTGGAGATGGGAGAATAAGTAATGTTTGCTGGAATAATACTAATGGATATCTGTGGTGCTTATGACACATGCCATGACCAAAGTGAGGAGCCATTGGAACTTCATTGTCCAGGCTCTCCCGCTTAAAAAAAACTAAAAAACTAGGAGGGTTGGCTAAGAGAACCAGGATATCTAAAACAAAATGGGACCAGGATACCAAAAAGATTGCCTCACGCCTTATATATCCTGCAGATACCATCTCATCAGCAGGTCTGTTCTGCACAGAGCGCAAATTGGGATTTTTAGTGTGGCAGTAGCTACACTTTGGAGCGCCGTCTCATGACACATCAGGCAGGCGCTATCTCTATTTAAGTGACAATGGTGGTTTTTTTTGTTTGTTTTTTTAAATCCTCTGGAGAAGCTGGTGCCTCTGTTGATTACATATCCCACTTCCAGTGACCTGACCCTAGTTACACCCACCCAAAAGTGGGGAAAGTAACAATACTCAATGTGTATGTGGGAACTGAAATGCTGACCCGTGTTTCAGAACCGTGCATAAAACAAGTACTGTTGGAAGCTCTAACACTGAGGGATTAAGGTGGCTTCCTTCCACTTCAGACAAGTGCCATCAGTCTATTATTTGCATTGCACTCCCAAGCCTGCACTTTTTGTTTTAAATAAAATACTTTCTGACAACATCAAAGAGGGGGTGAAGAAACTAGGAGACCTTGAGTGCATGCCAGGCAAAGACTTATTCACACATTTTAAAGCAAAGCCTTTGTTTTCCCAGAGAATATTTTCCCATGGCCAGGATAAGAAAATATTTCCTGATGTTGCTAATCCTGTTTAGGAGCACTAAAGCTATTACTTAGATATCCAAGTACCATAGAACAACCACAAAAGAAATATACAGTGCCTGTTTACTCAGAGGTTTTCCACGGTATCTAGCATGACTGACTCCCAAATAAAGGTTGCCTAGGATTCCAAGCCAAAACTTGAACTATCCCACAAGCTAAGAATACCACCCTTTTCCTCATGGACTTGGACAGAGAGTGGCTGTGTGTGCCAAATATAATATTTTCCTGCATCTGATGAAGTAGACTGCAGTCCACAAAAGCTTATACCATAATAAATGTGTGTGCTTTTAAAGTCCCACAGAACCCTTTGTTGCAGCACACTAAGAGCTTATCCACACTTATATTTTGCTCGTTCTGTCCAGGTAGAGATCCATGCTTTAACGCTCCGTGTCAGAGTGTCGTTTTCTCGCCCCAGGATTTTCTCGTGAAAATCCGCTCTTTAAAGCTGAATTGGAGTAAATGTCAATTTGGGTTATTTTCCGCAGATTGACGTTTGCTCCGATTGAGCTTTAAAGAGCAGGTTTTCATGGGGAGAGCTCTGGAACAAAACACACGAGGGGTTTTGGGCACAGAGCTTTAAATTGTGGACTGTGCTCAGAAAGAGTGCAGGAAAGGTAATTGTGGATAAGCCCTAACACACTGCACAGGTCTCACCCAGGCTTCCTTTCATGCCACATTTCCAGGCACAGGTCTGCACTTTAAAATGCTGTGTCCAATCACATTTCCCTCCGAAAACCCATTCTTTACTGCTGAATCAGAGCCACTGGTTATCCACAGAAAACCCAAATTGCCATTTGTTCTGAGCCAGTGTTAAAGAGCGAGTTTTCCTGGGGAAAATAGAGGGACAAAAACATTGGAGTAGTGGGGGGGGGAGCCAAAAGGGTGGTTCTTTACTTCTCTCTTTTTGTACTCCTTTTTCCCACCTTTATTTCTTTATGTTTTTATTATACAGTGGACCCTCCGGATACGAATTAAATTCGTTCCAGGGGTGCATCCGCAACCCGAAAAGTCCGTAGGCAGAGGCGCTGCATCTGCGCATGCGCACACTGTGTTTGAGAGCTTTTGCGCATGTGCACGTGACAAAACCCGGAATATACACTTCTGGGTTTGCCGTGTTCTTAACCCGAAAGTTACGTATCCAGAGCGGTACGTAACAAGAGGGTCCACTGTATTTAGATCAAAGACTTGGTTCAAATAAAATGGAAATATATTTGATATTAAGCTTCGTATTTTTCCTCTATAAACCCTAATGAAACTTATTTAAAAGGAAAAGAGAAACAGGAAACTGAAAGAAACTGAAACTGGCTTATAATCAGCCTTTGAAGCAGGTCCATATTTGATGATATGTAGTAGCAGCTATTCCCCTCCCGATGTATGTGGCTCTTTTCCAGCTGTGCTTTAGCATGAGCATTATAACCTGAGAACATCTGTTTCTACTGTTTCTTCTCTGATAGGCTTCCCTCCTGGCATGTGACACAGTGGCTGTGGTTGGCTATAAGCTAATCAGCCCATACAAAGTACCATATGAGGTGGCACAGATGACTCATTTTGAAAACAACTTGAGTATGGAGGGTTGCAATAAGTTTAGTTCACGGCTTTCTCATGCCTGTTTTGCAGATCCTAATCTCCCTTGTTTGTGAATGTGAGGTGATTGCCGCTGAGGGGAAAACCCCATAATGTTTTATGTGGAATCTACTAATTCTCGATCTGCTGGGCATGGTACAACTCACTCGCTTAACCACAGAACGCAACGCCTACAAATCTTACATCAGCCAATGAAATAAATGCAAATAGAATAAAAATAGCTCACATTCAGGTTGCAAGTCCAAACATTTCGGATCCAGCCAGGATCTTTCATCAGAGGAATCTGAAACCAAAAAAGAAAGAGTCATTCAGCTAAATGTAATCCGTTGTTTAGTACACCTATCTGCAAACTCCTTGTGGAGTTTTCTGGCTCTGCTTACACACAAGTACTTTCTCTACGACATTTGTTGTAAATCTTCACCTCTGCTGCAAAGTGTTTTCTCAGGCATTCGCTGCAGCTGTTAAAAGCCCTGTGAGCCATATATGTTTGAAAACACTGGGTTCCTTGTGCGCAGGGGTGGTTTTGAGTTAGCAAAAAAGCAGTTCCACTCATGCAAAGCTGGTTTGCCCCTACGCACTGTGGACCCCTCCCCCATGCCCTCCCAAGCTGCTCCTGAAGATTGAGGAGCCCTCTAGAATGGTATAGCATATGGCACAAAGAGTGGCAGTTGTTGCAGGGAATGGGCAGAAACAGGCACGCCACCTTGCCCCGCGACTGGGTGTCTAGGGCATGCACGTGTCATGTTGGCAAGTGTGCATGCGGGTCACATTGGCATGCCCTGTGGCGTGCAGATGTCACTCACACACATCACAGGGGCATCTCCTCCTCTACCCCACACCCTATACCATATTGTTCGGGCAGGTCCTTTGACCTCAAGATAGGCTTTATTGAAGTTGCTTCAGGGGAGTTGGAGACAAGGGAACTTTCCCTTGCATAAATGTTAAGTCCACTTAGGATCCAAGTCGGTGTCTGCAAAGGGCCTCTCCATTCTCCATAGATGACTGTGGAGAACATAATAACTTCCCAGGTGAATCAGACTGTAAAGGTCTGTCTGTTTCAAATGGCGGCAGCCGATTGCCTCTCAGAAGTCCATAACCAGGGCTTGACTGTCTGTCTGTCTGTGTCTGTCTCTCATCTGGTTCTCAGGTAATGAACAAAGATGTCTAATCCTGTTTTGTTTATTTCAAGAGCACTCAGCAATGTGCTAAATACTTTTCAGTCACAGCCTTCAATTGCAATCTAATTTCAGAGTGCCTCAGCAAACAAACACTCTCACAATTGCACTGAAATTAGATTGTGGGTAACAAACGGCTTCCGGTTTGGTGCCGGATAATGGCGGAGTGGAGCTGAATCAGCTCCAGTCCCCGGGGGGTTTTAGGGGACTCCTTGTCTGCGCCAAGGGCCCCTTAAAGCCACGGGAAGAGCGTCCCGTGGACCGCGGCCTCGTGGGTCCCAGACGTGCCGTCTCTGCTCTTGATTGACCCTCGTAAGGGGGGGAAATCAAGCGAGCGGAGCTCCGACACGGGACTGCACCCCCCCAGGAGATCAAAGCAGCGATTCTGCCAGACCTGAGCACCAAGCTTTTCCTGCTAACTTCAAAGAAAAAAGAAGAACCCCGGCTGCTGTAAGTACGGGACTAATTGGATTTACATTTGAATAATTGGCAACCGGGAGGGATGTTAAAAGGAAGCCCGTTCCTCTCCTTTGTTGTGCAGAGGAGGTAATTAAGCTTCAAGCGGCTGCAGCTGCATCACTAGACACAATGTGCTACGAAGCACTTTGACAGAGAAGATGGATTAAATCCCAACTTGAGGGATTGAAGATTTTGGAAATATCTCTTCTGTGGCTTTTGGAATTATTTTTGGCACCCTGTCTCAGGGAAAATGGCGCTGGAAAACTAATACGCAAGATGGAAAATTACTGACATTTGACACCCTTTGTTTTCTCCAACCATGCTTGCTTTCGCTTTTAAACTGATTCTAGATCCGGGTATTACCCAGGAACAAAGAACAATCCTTCTGCAATTGGAGTTTGTGAATCGGAAAATGGACTGGTTAGGACGTAATTTCAAAGAAATTTGTTGTGGAGCAGGAGAGACCAGCCAGATCTGGGAGAATTTTGATAACTTGGAAGCAGACTTCTCCAGGGAACTGGGGGAGGTGCTGGAGAAATGGGACGAATTGATTCAGCAACCCCAGGTAAATGGACGGCCCTGGTGTAGTGAGAGACACAGGGCTGATGTTTTGACTGGAGCTACGAGATTCAGTCTCTGGAGTGGGAGTCCAGAGATGAAGGTGAGAAGATTTTTGAAGGCACAAGTGGAAGGAAATCAAAATTGCGAAATGGAGTTGCTGGGAGAGGAGAGCTGGTGCCTCTTGAGGCGCCCAAGGAGGAGATTTATAAATTATAAGATGATACTGAACAAGGACAACAGAGGGGAATGTAAAGATGAATGGTGGGGGGGCATGGGAGAGAGCAGAAAAATGGTGAGAAGGGGAATAGGGTAAAAATGATAAAAATTGAATTAGGATGGATTTATGGTACCCTGAAGATAGTGTGTTAAGATTTTAGGATTTTGATGTTAAGTTTTAAGATTTTGATGTTATGATTTTGGGAATTTTGAATTAGTGAAGAGATATGTAACTGACTAATAGCAGCAGCTTAAGTGAAAAGAAGTATAAGATTGATTTAAGAATTATTTCATGATACTATAAGATGTTAAGTTTTTATGATAGTATAAAAGGTTGGATAATGAATTGTAATGTTAAAAATGGATGTTACCAAAGTATATTAGTATTGAAGGCAGAGGAGGGAAAGCGGGGGAGGTCCCTTTAGAAGATCAGAAATTAGATTTTGTTAAGTAGTAAGAGATGGATTGGTGTTCCAGTTTAGGTATGTATTGGTTTTGGTTTTGTTTTAATTGTTTTCTTTGTCGATTGTGTTTATGTAATGTGTTTTTTATTGTGTTAATGTTGGTGTTTATGTTATGTTATGTTTTTCTCTTGTTTTATTGGAAAATAATAAAAATCTTATAAAAAAAAATAGATTGTGGGTAACAAAAAGCAGGGCTCTGTGGAGGCCACATAGCTAAGGGAGGTAAGTAGGGGTAATTAGACACGTTCTGGCATTAACTGCGGAGAACAAGGGTCACTGCATCCAGATGCAGTCATGCTTGGAGCAAAGCCATTGATTAAATCTAGAACCAACCTATTAGGCGTTCCGGGGCAAGGATGGGGAAACTGCGGCCCTACAGATGTTGGGGAACCCCACCTCCCATCATCCTGGCCTTTGGCTATGCTTGCTAGGGCTGATAGGAGTTGGGAGGAAAATAGAGACTTTTAAAAACTCTCCTCAACTGACCCTCCTCAACCCCCCATTTTTTGGTCGCTTTCCAGCAAAGCATTTCGCATCAAGCAAGCCTGCTGGGCCTGTGCGCATCTATTCAAACGCACTTCTAAAGCTCAGGCACTGGGCCTAGGGGCAACACAGCCTGTTTGGGTCCGGCAGGAGAGCAGCATGTCACAATACGTGAAGCAATTGCGCAGCCTTGGGAAGCAGGCTGACGATGGCAATTCTTTGAAAACAACACTGTATGCTCAGTCTCAAAAACAACTTTCTTCATGTAGTGATGTAACCAGCCCGTGACAAGCTGGGCACCTTGCCAAGGGCACTGTTGAACGCCAGTTGACACTCCTCTGCAATGCAGAGTTATAAATAACATCCAGATAGCACAACACTCAGATACAGAACCACACAGTCTCATTTGAATGCGGAATGTTGCAGAGAACACAGGATTTCAGGTTGTGACCAAGTACCAGTTCTCATTTATACCAGTTCTCATTTATGTCTCACAAACACCTGCGCAAACACATCCGTGTTCAGTAGACTGATATAATTCCAGGATCTATGAAAATAGATTTAAAGGCAACATCAGACCCTCCAAGTGTCCCTGTTTTACCAGGGACAGTCCCAGATTTACAGAAGCTGTTCTGTTTTTTTATTTGATCCTGGAATGTCCCATTTTTCCTTAGGACATCCCTATTTCCGTTGGAGAAATTTTGGAGGGTATGGAGTTATACGACTCTCGAGCCAAGGAGATAAGTAACTATACAACCATTAGAAGACATCCTAAGGCAGCCCTGTATAGTTTTATTGCGTTTTTATATGCTGCTGCAAGCCGCCCAGAGTAGCTGGGGCAACCCAGTCAGATGGGTGGGGTATAAATAATAAAATGATGATGATGATTTTCATCAGAGAAATGTTGGAGGGTATGCAACATGGAACACCTGTCTGCAGCAACGGGCAGCACAAAGTAACCCAAGCAATCAAAAATTTGACTAGGAAAGAACTGAAAGAGAATGAGAATCAGAAACTGCAAAGGGAGTCTTGTGTCTCCAAGAGAGACCTGGGTACAAGGGCAGAGCTCGGCATCTTGTTTCTACATGACAGATCCATATGCGGATGTGGCACAACCTGCTTTGTAAACTGAACAGCAGCTTGTCTCTTGGGCAGTAGTCACATGTTGCTTGTGTGTATTGGCACTCGTGGGATGGCGCAGCAACGGGGGCGGGGCTGCACTGCTGGCCCCACTCCTGACATCACATCCCAAGGCTAACCCCACCTCCCTGAAATCCATGCATAGCAGCTGCCCGCAGCTGGGACCACAGTCACAACACACAGGCATTCACGGCTGGGTTTGGTCCAGGGATGCGACATGGGGGTGGGACTGGCACAGACATCCCACTCTTGCTTCAACGCAAATGCCTTCTCTGTGAGTAACACATGGATGGCACTAGTGGCAGACCTGAGTAGAGGGACGTCTCTGCCCAATTCTCTCTCTCACGCACACACGCACACACAAGCCCAGCACAAAGAAGGTTTTGATTTTGGCTCAGGAAAGGGGAGAGAGTGAGACGCAGAGGGCCAAAGCAAAGGGACTTGATGGCATAATAATTCTTTGAATTATTGATTTCTGACGCAGCTGTTTTATTTGAGCATGAGGTAGGGACCACATGTCATATAGCCATTGAGAAATCCATTTGTTTTGTTACAGCAGCTACATTATGAGGAAACTGATCTCTCCCAGTTTATTAAAAACATTCCTTTGCCAAATTCTACTGTCATACCTTTCCAGCCATAAAGTTAAATATTCCTCTGAAGATGTTTCATTGAATATCCTCTCCTTGCGTAAGCCAGTAAGTGAATAAATATTGGTGTAGTAGTTATCTAACATTGTATTAGTTTATCAGAAAACAATTAATGAAACTCTAGCTGAATCAGTTTTGATGCAGAATGATATGAATTATATTAATGATCCCGGCTATTAGTGTTAATGTTTCATTCTGAGAAGAACAAAAGTATAACATTCCTAGAGTTTCAGAAATGTCCCAGAGTGAGTGAGGTAACTGATCTGATTATCAGGCTGACAATAATTTACTTATATTGTTGTGAATTTTGTTAGCAATATGTTTTTGAAACATATGGATAAAACGAGGAAAAAATCCAACAAAGTAGGCATCTATATATATAAAACGCAAGTGTCTCTGCATCCAGTCCCTGTGTCTCTGGGTTTGCGCTACTGAGCATGTGCCCCACGGACACAGGGATTGGAGCAGAGAGACAATCGGTCCGGGAGCAGCGGCAGCAGTTGAAGCGGCGGTTGAAATGGAACGCTGGCGCACCAGAGGCTGAAGGGCGGCCGAGAAGGGAGGACACGCTGCCACTCTCGCCGCTGGGCAGAAGGAGGAGGAGAACCGGGGGGGCGGGAAGCCTCCCGGGAGATGATGCCGCTGCCGCTGCCTCCACCGCCGCCTCACCCCCCTCACTTCCCCACCCACCGCCCCACACTCCGAAAGGGGCTGGGAGCCCCACACATCCGGAAGGAAACCTGTTCTACCTTCGTGCAGTAAGTATGTTTAGGACAGGAACAATAAAAGGAAACACGCCGTCATTTCTCCCCCAGGAATCTTAACGCCGTGTAGGGAGCGCATGGTTTGCCCTGCTCCCTGCACTTCAGGACTTTGGGTTTTGTGTCAGAAATGTTCTAGCGCCCGTTATTTTAATGGGTTTAAACCACTAGTGGCTTAATAGTCCTTTAAAAAACCCAGGAAAAAACAGAGTTGAATTATGTACTGAAGGACACAGAGCTGAGATCCATAAACCTTTTAGGATGGGCAATAAATTAAACAGAAAGTTGCTTCTTTAATACAATATATAGCTCCATTAAAGAGAAGTTATGGGTCCTTTAGGGTGCTGTTATTGAAATTAAAAGATGGTGAAGACTCATTTAATTATAAGGTAGTAATATATATAAATGCACTGAACAGTGAAAACCTCAGAATGCCAGACTATTTTGTTTGACAATGTGGTTAAAATAAACAAACTTGGGTTCATGGTTTCTAGAATCACTGAGTCTAGTCTTATCCAGATGTTCAAAAGGCATACAGAGAATACACACGTGGGAAGAGTGGGGAAGCAGTGACAACATCCTCAAATGACCTGCCTTTCGTGTATTCTCTGCCCAGAGCCTGTGAATATACAAAATTTATAGTCTTGGTTGCTTTTGCTGCAACAGACTAACATGGCTACCCAACAATAAATGTATACATGGAAACATGCACATACTCAGAGACTCTGCTTTGGGGGGCATACTTTGGTAAAGGGAAAATATGGGTGGGCAACTGTCATGAGCCCCTTGGCAGCCCTAGATGGACCAGGAGGAAGAGGAGGAAAGGGGAAGTTTGAGGAGATAAGGGGCTGGAAGACTTGTCCTCCCCTTGTGACTCTAGATGTCAGAGAGGGGAAAGTAGTTCTGATGGCTTTCTCCTCTGCCCCTCCAGTGGAGCACACAGCCTCACCAGGGAGAGGAGCAGACTGTGACCAGCCAGAGGGAACGGCAGATCAAGAGAAGATGGCAGCAGAGCTGCAGGCAGACGGTCTTGTCATGAAGAAAAAGGCATTGCCTTCATAGGCGGTATCAGACACATCAGCCCAAATGGAGTGTGCATGTGTGCACACAGCAAATTCTTGGGTCAGCTCACCCTGCCTCATCTTTAACAGCTTGGCAGGAGGGCAGTGTGAAATGTTGGGACAGCTTCATATCTTCTGTTACGTTATGAACCTCTTACTTTGCTCATGTTCCTTGGAATCTTCTGGAACTTGTGCTCGCTGTGGAATTTTCACCCCATCAGCCTGAATGGAAATCGCTTCCTTGCTTTCAAGTAAGAGTCCTTGTTGTGTTTTGGAATGGGAACCTGGCAGCATCCACCCCAGGACACAAGCCATTAGTGGTCAGGACCAGTAGCAAAAGGGGGTGTAAATTCCACTTTTGTATAGTAGTCTAGTTTTTTTTCTACATCCTACACATTTCTCCCACGCTACTCTTTATCCTCCATTCATGCAAGCAAGAAGCACGATCAGAGTTCAAGGGCACATTCCAGCCAGGCAAAAACCCTTGGAACACCAAACAGGACCAGAGAGGGATGTGGCCTGGAGGAGGGGTGTTGCCTAGAGGACCACATTCAGCTTGTGGGCCTGAGGTTCCCCACCCCTCACCTATAATTTTACACAGATGGACTGCAGGACCTTTCTTCCTGTTTCACTTGCTTTTACTCAGGCTAAACCTGTTCCTATCCCTTTTTAAGATTCCACACTAAGAGGAACATGTATCATCCGACTTTGGCACATACATTGTGGCCAGACAAGCCTGACAGCTGAGCTCACATCAGGTCAATGCTCATGTTTACAAGCTTTGAAGAATGGGTTTGAGATGTGAAAACACAGGCACAGGAACTCCGGGGATCACAGCACCAAGGAGGAACTCGAAACAAAAAGCACTCAAATTTGGTCACTCAAATGTCAATACTCAGCTTGTACTGTTCTGGGAACAAGCACAGTGAGCCATTTGTTTCTGCCCATGCGCACTTGATAGTAAATATGGCCATGAGCAGAGTATGAAAGCCTTGTGGAAGCTTATGGCTGGAGAGATGTTTGTCTAGATCTTCCCTGTTTTCTTGTAAACGTTTCTTTGCAATTGTGTCAGGCAAAGAATGTATCATGGGAATAAGCTGACAAGGAAGAAAAGCAGGGTGGGAGAGGAAGAGGGACCTGAGGCTGAAAACCTAAACAAGTCTTCAACAGTTTGAAAAGACCCTAATAGTATTTTCATTCAATGAGTCTCAGCCCCTGTTTAAAAAGTTGTAAACATCACAGAGGTAAGAGCATTGCCCCACCCATTGCTTGAGCTCTGGACAGATGGAGATGGCCATTCTCTAGGCAAGTTTTCTGAGCACAACTTAGCCTTACGTTACTTGACAGTGACTCTCAAAGGTCTCCAGTAAAGGACCACAAGAGCAGTGCTAGAGTCCCCTGCGGATGATGAGTTGGTTACAGCCAGCGGATCTACTGCAGCTGAGGGAGGAATGAAGCACCAAAGACTCAGTTCCCAGGTGTGGGGAACTATTGGCCCCTCCAGATATGCTCCACGCTTACTGGGGGGGGGGGTGTTGAAGAACTATTGGGAGGAGCACAGAGAAGGTTCACCACACTAACCCTGAAGGGATAAAGCTGCAAATTATAGTTTTAGTATTTTGAACCTGAATTCATTGTGTGAATTTGGAGTTCCCCTTACCAGCCTAAACCAGTTTTGTGGGTCTGGTCACCTCCTTCAGCAACTTGCATAACTTGCTAGCAAACTTTGACCCTACCACTCCCACCAATAGAGATTAAATGCGGTTTTCTTACAATCTGTGGGTGACTCTCTTGACTGGCCCATGATGCCTTTGACATCTTTTTTCTCTCTTGCGCCCAGCATTTCATCATCATAGGTGCAATATTAGTTCGGCCTATAGTTCCTGTACAGAATTACTTTCATGTTGGAGTGCTATCCTCTGAAATTGTTTTGAGGTTTTAGCTGCCTTTTCAAGGTATTTGAGGAAATGAGTTAAATCTCAGAATAAAGAGCCAGAACTAAAGATGGAAAGTTCTTTTCCACTAAGGCCCATCTCACATCCTTCCATGTTCTGTGTCTAAACCAGTCTCTTCCCCCCCCCCCCATTCATATTCTTCTAATCATTTTCTCTATTAGCAACAATAATTTGGAAGTTATGTGCTGAGAAGTGTGATTTCCACAAAACTGAAGCTTTCTCGCGAGGGAAGACATTGGGGTCCTCTGGGAAAAAATATTAACAAATCACTTCATGTTCTGTTTATTTCATATTAAGATGTTTATTATAATTTCAACACATCAGATATCAAATCCATAACATTCAATTCACACATTTAAATAAATTAAAACCAAATCTCTCTCACTCTCTCATACACGCACAGTCTCTCTCTCAATCTATGTAACATGCTAAGATGATCATTTGGAAAGGCAGGTTTCCTGCGGAATCTCCTATTCAGGCACCATGGGGATTAAACACAACTTTGAATTTCTTCCTCAGCTAGAACACAGCGCATTGGATTGCCATATATCTGCCAAATTATGCACAAAAGTCATCCAAGCCTCTTATGCTCTGTGATGTTTGGAGCTTTGAGGGTTAAAGAAGCTCAACAGTTCGCTCCTCCCACAGGGATGAGGATGTGTCACAACATCCGGGGTTATCTGCTGTATGCGATGTCTTTGTGATTTATGTGACACACCATTTATTTCCAAGTCAGTCTTCCTTTCGCTTTTGAAGAGGCCGGAGATGTCTTCTCAATCTCTGGGCAAAGCTCTGTAATTTATATGCTTGTAATAAAGCATACTTGCTTTGAAACAACCCAGACGTTGTGGGAGTTTAATTGCTGGCACGAAAGGCACACATACTGTTGCGCAAGAAGAAGTTTGAAGTTTGAACAGAAACTCTGCTAAAGCACTGGAGAAGCAGGAGAATGCAGAGGAAGCGTTGCTGGACACCACTCCAAGTGCTAAACTGGTTTTAAGGCTTTTCCAGTTAAAACCCAAAGCCGCACATGCTCCCTTTTGGACCACCCAAGCCCATCACTTCTCTCATAGACCTTCCAAGGAACTCAGACAATCTTGTTCCCACAAGAGCATCATCAAGCCTCAAACTCGATGACCTAAGTCTGGCTTTACTTTCGTCAGAGTCTCTGACAGAGACAGACTTGCACACACCTATATTACACATAGGAAATGCAGCCTGTAAACCTACAGTATAGCCTAGCATATTGCAAAATCCTTTATGTCTAAGGAAGCAGTCGGGAAGAACCTGAAGGAAGGGACAAATATAGTTGCTCAGCTGAGCGGCTGCCCAAGGAGCCAAATGTCACAACGTTTGATGCATTTCAAGTAATGAAGACCTTGGATTTAGGAGTCATTGAAAAGACAGTGTCTGTGGCCTGCAGCAGCGCTATAGAACTGCCAGTGCAATAAAGCCCAAGTGGAAAAATTGTTGAATGACTCAGCATTTCCCAGCCCTTTCTTAGATGCCTCCTATTGATCCCATTGACTCTCCTTGACTTGCAGTAGATGCATTGTGGCAGAAATATGACTTCAGGGCAAGGAAACCCTAGAGAGCTGCTTCCAGATAATATAGAATACACAATGGTGAGCATGTTGGGCTAGTGATATAAGGCAGTTTTCTAAAAGCTTTCTTTGTGGCTGATTAAAACCCAGACAGTTGTTGTGTCCATTCATTTTTACCACTCAGCAGTTAGGCACGCCGGGGGGGCGGGGGAGTTGACACTCTGCGGATGGGCACGCAATCGGCATCACCTGAAATCACCCTTAGCTTTACTTCCTCCTCAACCCTCTGTGCAATTAGCTTGCAGCTGTTAATTAACATCGGGGGGGGGGGCATTTATTGTATTTGTTTAGCATAGTTATTATCCGCGCTTCACCAAAGGCCCAGCCCGGTGTGAGTTGTGTTATAAACAAAATCTGCCCTTTGTAGGTTCTCCATCGGTAGGAAAAAAATAACAGAGGCCAACCAGAGAATATTGAGAAGCAAAGCAGCTAGTAAGCCTGATCTTTATTAAAGCTGTTGCAACAGGGTACTCCCCTCACACATAGGAGAGCGAGGGAGGACCTAGAACAAAGGTGTGCCTGCCCTTATATAGATATTTTGAAATTCCCTGTCCTGGAGCTCAAGACCACCCCTTCCATACATCATACATACATCACACAAGAGGTGGTCTACAGCAGAAATCTGAGTGCGTTGTTTATTGCCCAAAGTGGCTGGGGAAGCTCAGCCAGATGGGCGGGGTACAAATAATAAATTATTATTATTATTATTATTATTATTATTATTATTATTATTATTATTATTATCTCCTGTCTGCCAGGTTATATGATAATGCCTTATCTGATTGCCTTTCCTGGTAGTCTGGCCATTCCTTTGAGGTGGTAATCACTTAATTCCTGAGACAATGGGAAGGTTCCCTCACCCCCTCCCTCCTTGCAGAGACACATTTGGTCAGTTTTAGGAGTCAAAATGGTTTCAGGACTGTCCTCTCAGACATGTGGCCTTTACATTCATGTACGTGTTTGCTTGGTACACTTATCATAGCTGTCAACCCACTGCTATATACATAGCTGTCAACCCTCCCTGCTATTTCCCAATGCTATAATAAGGTAATTTCCTGCAAAAAAGGGAAAGGTTGACAGCTATGACACTTATGAACATTTATTATATATCCAAGACCTTAAAGTTCCTATAACAATTGCAACGCGTCAAGAAACAATTAGACACAATAGACAGTAAACGGTTAAAACAGCAACCAACTGATAAATTCGTATGCAGAAAGTAAACAAGCTTTGCACATTCCCCCAAGCCCTGGATTAAAAGAGACACCATGAAAATGAGCTGCAGTGGTGATGAAAAGAAAAGGACTTCTTTAACAGCGTTTGAAACTACAGCGGGTACAATCCTGCTGCTACGGAAGTCGGCACAAAACAACTTGTGGAATTAAAAGAAGCAGCGCTGCAGTCAAAGAAAAGGGCTTTGTAGTTGTGTCATACAAGTGTTTGTGTGTGTGTTTGCCAGGTTTTAAGATGTGAAAGGAATCTTAGGCACTTTGTCCTTTAGCTATTGATTCCTCAAGCAGAAAGAGAATTCCAAGTTTACGACCAAGCACATCCTGCATTTCTTTCCACGTATCTGAAATCTGTTCCGAACTGCTTCTGAGAAGTGGGAGGTGGCTCATCCGGGCCAATCAAAGCACACCACAACTTTGCTGGCTTGTTTAAAACAAAATAACACAACCCACTGAGTGGCCGCTGCCAACTGCAGTTACATACTTCATTATTCCATGCCCCCTTACACAGATATGCTGACTGGCTGCCTTGCCTCTCTGATGCAAATAGGTTTTCAAAACCACTCCAGGCCAGGAGAAAGTTAATACATAACAATCCAAGCAGAGAGGCAAACTGTGTTAAGGAAAGCAAACATCAGAAGGCAAGATAAAGGAACTTTCAGGCTGCACCCCATTGAAATCAGTTCCATTGAACTCAAGTGTGTTCCACTGAACTCGGCAGGCCTTTTTTCTCCTGGTCAGCACATAGAATAGAAAAATAGAATTGTAGATTACTACCACCTCTTATCACTTCTGTTAATTTTGCCAAATCCAGGAAGCTGAATAATTTTTCTTGCCATTCCTGTATACTAGGTACTTCTTGTGTCTTCCAGTAAGATGCAATCAAAATTCTTGCAGCCGCTACTGCATACAAAAACAAATTTCCATCTTCCTTTTTTACTCCATCATCTAATATACCTATTAAAAAGGCTTCCGGATTTCTTTTAATGTTATATTTCAAAATCTTCTTGATTTCTTCAAAAAATTGTGTCCAATTTTTTTTAATTTTACCGCAGTGCCACCACATATGAATGAACGTCCCTGTTTCTTTCCCACATCTCCAACATAAATTATCTTTGGTTTTATACATCTTATGGATTTTAACAGGTGTAAGAGGTGGTAGTGATCAAAAATTTAATCAAAGATGGGAGAAATTTGGAATATATATGAAAAACCAGTGCCCGAATATAAAAACTTGGATCCATTTCTAATATTCTGTATTGGTAAAAAAGGGAAGGAAAGATAAAAAGTTGATAAATTCACATGAATTTTAGTTAAATGATTGGAAAACGCAGCAACGAGTATATTAAGCAACCCAGGAGGAGGGCAGGCGGAAGCCTAAGTCAAGTTTACAACTAGGTATTATGATTTATGATTAACTTGAATCGGTTATGATTTAGTTATTTAAGTAGTGAATTTTGATATTTTGTTAATAGATAGCATGAATGAATGAATGAATGAATATGTATGATTTGTTTTGTTCAATTTTCTTTTTGATGTATTATGGTTATGTGTGTGTGTATGTTTGTTTTGTTGTGTATTGTTTTTAATGTATGAATGTTATAATTCTCAATAAAGATTTATTTTAAAAAAAAATAGAATTGTAGAGTTGGAAGGGACCTCGAGGGTCATCAAGTCCAACCCCCTGCAATGCAGGAATCGCAACTGAAGCATTCATGGCAGGTGGCTGTCCAGCCTCTGCTTAAAAATCTCTGAGGAAGGAGAGTCCACCACCTTACAAGGGAGCCCATTCCACTGTCAAACCTTACCATCAGAAAGTTCTTCCTCGCGTTAAATTGAAATCTCCTTTCTTGTAATTTGAAGCCATTGGTTTGGGGCTTCAGAGGAAGAGAAAATAGTGGTTTGGGCTCCTCCAGGGGAGGAGAAAACAAGCTTGCTTCAACTTCCGTGTACAAGGCGGACTTCAGTCATCTTTTGTAATATTGTTCCCCCCAAATGAGTCTTCTAGATTATGGATCTTCTCAATTTTACACCCCCTAGACTCGGTGCCCTGTGCAGGGGAACCACCCACACCACCCTAAATCCGGCGCTGCCATGTGTCAGCCCTTTAGATATTTGAAGATGGCTATCGTATTTCCTCTCAGTCTCCTCTTTTCTATAAAGATGGCCCAGAATTTCCCTGGCAAACCAATCAGTCATCTATAATTGTTCCATAGCTAATATGTTCACATTTATTATCAGACAATGTATTCCTGATCAGGGGCGTAGCAAGGTAAATTGGTACCCGGGGGCAAAAAAAAAATTGTCACCCCCCCCCCAGAGACATAGGAAGGTCAGGTGGTACCCGGTGCAGAAAATTTCTTGTCACCCCCCCCCATTGATCCCCACCGCAAAAATGGTTTTACGTTATTTCATATTTTCTTACAAAGGAATAATAACAAGTAATAATAATAAAAAACTTTTATTTATACCCCGCCCTCCCCGGCCGAAGTCGTGCTCAGGGTAGCTAACATCAGATACATAACATTGGTATGAAATCAAACAATAATTAAAACACCTCCTAAAAACATCTCAAAATCAAATTAAAGTCTAATTAGATGGCTTTCCATGGGGTTAGGGTTGGGAACAGTAAGTGCTCCACTAAACTGAAATTTCAGCCTTCACAACATAGGAAAACAGCCAAGTAAACAGCTTTTTTGGTGGAGGAGGGCCAAGATATTAACCGATATGCATGAAATTTCATATATAGCTTATATAATCCCTAGTATAGTAAGATAAGACCTTTGGAGCAGGCATTTTTTTTTTAAAAAATGTTTTTTATGAACCGCCCTAGTAGGGCAGTAATTGTTCCTTGATAATTTGTCACTCCCTCCATTATGGAACATGGGGCAGACCGCTCCCTATGCCCCCCCTTGCTACGCCCCTGGTCCTGATATTATCTTGTCATTAACAGAGGCCCCACTCAAGCGCCTGCAAATTTACATGATATGCATGGTTCTCTTCCTGCTTTTAATTGTCTGGGTTTGATACTATTTTTGTAGTTTGGTTTTGAAACGTGTATCTCGGGGACGTCTTTGTGTGTGTGTGTGTGTGTGTGTGAGAGAGAGAGAGAGAGAGAGAATTTCAGTCAGAACTTGAAAAGGGCATTACCAAACACTGTTAGGCTCCAGACAAAATACTGAAAGAGCAGCACCTAGTGACAGAATGTGGGGTTTACCCTGCTCCACTGAATTGAAATTTCAGCCTTCACGACATAGGAAAATGGCCAAGTAAACAGTTATTTTCGTGGAGGATGGTCAAGATATTAACTGATATGCATGAAATTTCATATATAGCTATATCATCCCTAATGTAGTAAGATAAGACCTTTGGAGCAGGCATTTTCAAAAAAAAAGTTTTTTTATGAACCGCCCTAGTAGGGCAGTAATTGTTCCTTGATAATTTGTGCCCCCCCCCTTTCCTACGCCCCTGCCAGCCAGCATGGTCCATGATCAGAGCAGTTGGGAGTTTTACTCCTACAACATCCCAGTTTGGTGGGGAAGGGGGAATGAGTCTGAATTTTGAATTCAGAAGTAAGTAAAAGGAGCTGGGTATGTTTTGGCCTGCGAAAGAGTCGACACATATTGTCAGTCTCAACCTCCTTCTAAATTGCCAAGTCGACACATATTGTCAACCTCAACTCGTTCTAAATTGTCATCAACCCGCACCTATTCTTACCTTCTCTTTCATGAGATCCAGGGGGAGGGGTGGTCATCTGTCATCATGTTACAACTAACAACAAAAGTAGCAGGTGCCAACAAAAGTAGCAAAGGTTTTAGCGAACAGGATATCACGTCAGGAGTGAGTGCACTCAACTCATCCTTCAGATTAAAGATAACTGCAAGATCTACATCAGAAGGCTTAGTTTGGTCAGAAGTGAATACACATTTCTTGAGTTAATGCAAAACACATTACTTCTGGTAAATGAGCCTGCCATAGTCTCTAGATGGTTGTGATCATTTGCGCCCCAGGCTTTTTAGACTTGTCCACCCATGTATGTAGACGGGTGGTGCTGTGGGTTAAACCACAGAGCCTAGGGCTTGCCGATCAGAAGGTCGGCGGTTCAAATCCCCGCGACGGGGTGAGCTCCCGTTGCTCGGTCCCAGCTCCTGCCCACCTAGCAGTTCAAAAGCATGTCAAAGTGCAAGTAGATAAATAGGTACCACTCCAGCGGGAAGGTAAACAGCATTTTCCGTGCACTGCTCTGGTTCACCAGAAGCGGCTTAGTCATGCTGGCCATTAAGACCCGGAAGCTGTACACCGGCTCCCACGACCAGTAATGCGAGACGAGAGCCGCAACCCCAGAGTCGGACACGACTGGACCTAATGGTCAGGGGTCCCTTTACCTTTACCCATGTACTATCTGAAACCAAAGAGCTGCATTGGTTGCCGGATGTGAAATATACGTATTAGCATTGTTTTCAGCTCTCCTATCCGGCTAACAAGGCCAAGGGGGAATCTGACCTTAAGAGAGCCGCTTTGAGATTGGGAAATCTTAATCAGCAGTTTTACTAGCCAACTGCAGAGCTGTCTAAGGCATGAAGGGTTGGGGAGTCATCCATGCATGTAACATGACACCCGAGAGTCATAAAGCAATTAAACTGAGAAGTCCACTTGATCCTGAGTGATAATGCCTTAAATGTACAGTTAGTCCCCTTGCAGTGAGTCAGAGAAGCAGTCAGGTGACATACTGGCATCGGGTAGGTCTGGTTACAAGGAGAGTGAACTAATCTTTTTTTCTTTCCTAAGGTCAAGTACTTTAAAAAAAAAAAAGCACTCGGGTTTTATCAAGCATTTACAATTGTTTTTCTCAGTAGCTAAAAATAGACAGAATCTCTTCAGGGAGACAAAATGACCCACTGATGCCTCAACATTTATCAGAAGAAACAGGGCCAGCCCAGTCTAATATGCAGTGCTGATGGTTGTCTGAGGCGTCAGAATTTACGAGCTACTGATTTTTCTGGGGGAAACGTGAAGGGGGGGTGTGCCCACACACTGCTCCAGAATCTTGGGACAAAAGGGGAAAGAGTGTCTACACACACAAACACATGAACATACACAATTCCCAACTAGAGCCACCTTCCCACAATCTAGACACTTAAAAGTAAAGGCTGCAGTCAAGAACATCTTAAGTGAGGTGCATATTGAGCATATCTTTGCATATTTGGGTTTATGAGTATACTATGATTCCTCACTAAAGCTGTTCCTGACTGCAACACCTTTAGTGAGGGGACACAGTACACTCACAACTCCGTACGAAGTATGAAGAGAGCAGCAAAATACATTTTCACCTAGGCCAACCATATATTTTGAGCCAGGGATTCCCAACACCATGCCTGTGGACCCACATGAATCCACAAAGGCCTTCCCTGGCAACCTGCTGAAATTAGGCTTTTTGCCAATAAAAGAAATTGCAGGATGTGTGTGGTGCCAACAACAGTTTATTCCATTTTCAAATGTACCCACTGGCCCAAAGAGGTTGGGAACCCCTGAGGTAACCCTGAACAGAAGTCCTCTTAAGGCAGGCCTACACAAGTTATGACCCACACTAGTCTGACGCCTGTATTGGGCCAGATATGATCTTGGCAACCTCTTTGTTTTTTAAGTCCAACTCAGCCAACAAAAACAGCAAGTTTGTCAATGGTGGACTTCCACAGACAGCTGGCAGTGGGTTGCTTTCAGCTGGGTGGAGCATGCATGATGCAGGCCCCTCTTAAGTGAATTTCAGTGCACCAGTCTTCCGTTAGCAACATATTATCTGAGCCTGGAAGATAAAATTAGACTTCCCAGTGGTAAACACTTGGGAAAAGGCACAAGCCCAATTTTGCCAAGGGCGGGCGGCACTCACCGCAGGGCCTGCAGTGCGCCCAGTGTGCGTCTTCTGTGCCCGCAGGCTCCACATTGTCGGCTCGGTGCCTCCCCCCCCCAGCTGTAGGGCAGCTGAGGCCCCGCGGTGTGCCCCATCCCTATGGGCGCTCCGTGCCCTGTCCCATCCCTATGGGTGCCATGCACCCCGTCTTGTCCCTATGGACGCCGTGTGCTCCATCCCATCTCTATGGGCACCGCGCACCCTGTCCCTGTGAGTGCCGCATGCCCCACCCCGCCCCTATGGGTGGTTCACCCCACCCCTATGGTCAGTTCACCCCAGGTGCCCGAGAGGCTTCCTCCTCCACTGGGCAAGGGGCACATGTGATGTGTTATGGGTGCATTCCCTCCTGGATGGTTCCTGAGAGCAAAGCCTTTAAAGCAGTAGTGGTCAAACTTGGCCCTCCAGCTGTTTTGGGACTACAATTCCCATCATCCCTGACCACTGGTCCTGTTAACCAAGGATGATGGGAGTTGTAGTCCCAAAACCAGCTGGAGGGCCAAGTTTGGCCACTACTGCTTTAAAGGAACCGTAAGAACCAACTACAGAATGAAATTAGTGGTGTTTTTGCACGTGACCATTAACTCCTGCAGGGACAGTGCTGGAGACAACATGTAGACCCGTGCATACTTCTTAGGGCTTTGACTTTGGTGCCAACATTTTGTATATTCTACACAAAACATTAAGAGAACGATCATGTGCACCTTTACTTGGAAATGAGTTCCACTGGACTCCATGGGACTTACTTCTGAATAGACATGCATAGGATTACACTTTAATGTTACATTTTTGTGCACTTTTACCCAGGGGTGCACAATCAAGGGGGATTAAACCTCATGTGACACTTTCTGTCACTAACACTCTTACCTATGTGCCTCCACCTTAGATTTTTCCTGATGAGCTCACTCATTTCCACCTATTACTGATTTCTCTTGGAATGACGGCTCACTGAACTCTGTGAGAATTGCTTCTGAGTAAACATGCATAGAATTGGGCTGCAAGACTATTATTTTGCTTGGAATTGTTGAGTGATGTGAAATATCTAAGATAAATAGCTCACCCCACCCCCACCCCTTCTGACCTATTACCATCATTGGAATTGAACTAGAAACTTGATCCGGCATCGCTTCTGCAGCCTCATGAAATATTGGTACAGCATGTCTGCCAAACATCTATTAATAGACAGCTTTTTTGCCTCTTCCACGGGGCAACGCCACAGTCATTCTCACTTCCTTTCAAGCCCTCCTCACTCCTCCTTTGATACTTGGTGGAATTTCAGGGAATTGATCACAGCGATATACCTGGTGATTTATGAAATGTATGGCGTTATGGATAGCCCCTGGTTCAGGTTCTGGCCTTATTCGCACCTACTTTAAAATGCATGCTATGGGGATCAATGGAACTTAGGACAACATGACTCTCAGTCTGTGGCTTTCAGTATATGCAGAGGGCCCCAGTATCCATGCAGCTATGAAGTTGCTTTTCAGTGGCACATTGCCTTAAGTATATAGCCAGCATTAACATCCCTCTAATGTGCATGGTGAGAAGTACCTGTTGGAAATGTCGCTCTCTTGGGACAGCGAACTCCAAGACCCCTGAGTGTCTTTCTGATGGCTCTCTCTGGCTGGCATGTGCCTTCAGTCCAGAGTGCCTAAAATATGCGACCCTTCTCTTATGAGAAGAACACACAATCTTCTAGCATCACACAGCAAGAAGAAGGAAACATCCATAGAACTAAACTATGTTTATTTTCAGTCAATGTACAGAGACTCCATAATCACGTCTGTGTTCTCCGAGCTCTGGCAGAACAAGAAGCAAACTGCGACACAGCAGAAGTGAAACAAAAACTTACAATAACAACACTTAGACGGAAGAGATAAGACAGTCTTCAGTTCCCACACTCTCTCTCAGTCACTCATGTGATTTCCACAAATCATAATAGCAAGCTGTAGCAGCTTAGGCTACTTAAAATCCTAACAGAACCATCTATACAAAAATAAAATAAAAAATAAAAATCTTGCAAGCTTTGATGGTGAGAAGTACCATCTATACAAAATTAAAAATAAAAATCTTGCAAGCTTTGATAGTGCTTCTCACCATGCAGATTAGAGGGCTTGGCTTGGGTGTCCAAATGGCACTCTTCACTGTAAGTACTCTGATACACTCCTTCTCACTGAAGCTGCACAAGTTTGCTTCGATGCATCATTGTGGTGGCAGCTATCCACTCTTTCCTAAAGGTTAGGTGCAAGCAGGGCTCCCCCCCCCCCCAGCCGGAACTCAGTTCCAGAACCTCTCAGGTGGGCGTCATTGCCATTCGAAGAGAACTAGGGGGAGGTGTTCATGGTGAGTTCTGGCATGGTGAGTTTTCTGTTTTAGAAAAATAGCAAGTGTTGATCCAACCCAACCATCCTTATTTTCCTGCATCTCTATAGAGAGCGCAACGATTCACTGAAGCCTTGGGCCAAGTATCTGCAATCTCAATAAACGGCTTAGCATTCTACCCACACTCAGCACAGCAATATTCTGAGAGAGAAATAATTTATGATTTGAATCTAAATCAGGTCACAACAAGCCAGCTTACTGGCATTTTTTGAGAAATAGAGATCACTGGAGAATGCCTCATGGTGCCATCTCAGAGTCTGAAGAGATCAGGCTGTTCTCTTCTAAGGTGGTTAGGTGCCTTCTAGGCAGAACAAACCAAACTAAAGCTCCATCTTAAGGTAGCTGAGATGTCCCCCTTTAAAGCCTTATCCCAGATTATTCCAATGCCCATTGTCTCACCGAAGCTTCCAATCACAGCTTCAAACCCAAAATGAACTCCAGAGCAAGTACACTTGCAAACAAACAGGGCACCACGTGGCTCACATGAAATGTGGACTGCTGCAGACATGGCATAAAAAGCATATCTTCAGGCTTTGTAACACCAAAGCTGGACTGCAGCCACAACACAAGCTGAGAATCCCTGGAAGCCTTATGAGGGAAAGGATGAGAGCTTTCAAAACTAGTTAACCCTCCTGTGGCGTTCACCCAAACTTCGGATTGGCATAGAAGGTGTTAAAAGGGAATAACCAGTAAGAACCTTGAGGGGGCGGAGTTATGTGGGATATATAAACCCCTCCCGGGGAAGGAAGGGGGTCTTAGTTCTTAGGCCTTTTGGTTCGTTAGTCTTTAGGCTTGTCGTTGGTCTTTAGCTAGGGGGCTTGTTGTGGGTATTGAGAGCCTGGTAGAAGGGTGGCAAGGGAAGGAGTAGGAGAAGGGGTGGGAGAATTTGTTGGGCACTGTTGTTAACAAGAACACAACCAAGAAAGTACTGTTTATTCAGAAACCACATGCGTATGTACTAAACTTCAAATAAAACAGTTTTGTTCCAATATTCTCCTTGACTGAACTGAGTGAAGTAAATACCAGACAAACTGGTTGGTGGCAGCGGTTAAGTAATAAAGTGGTGAGTGCAGGTATCAACGGACCGTTAAACGTCTGGGGGACCTGTGCAGGTTGAGCGAACCGCCACAAGTGGTGGCACAGCGGTGGGATCAAAAAGTCCAGTGACTGGAAAGAGAGGAGCAATACACCTGGAAGGGGGAGAGGATAAATCTGGAAAGGATATTATCCCGTCCTAGGGTGTAATTGTGGAGACTCTTGATCACCGTGAGGCTGAGAAAGAATTAAGAACTGGTGATCTCAAAAGTTATTCTGGCAGAAAGGTTTAAGTTGTGGTCGGGGGAAAGTACGCTGGAAAAGGTTAGAGAAAGAACCTTAGGCGTGACTTTGAGACCATAGTCTTGGAGAACCTAGCCCAGAAAACAGAGAGAGAAAAACGTTCTTTTCTTTAATAGACTGTTCGAACTCCTATTTTTAAGAAAATGCCACCCAAAAAGACTAAGAACCCAGTGAGAGAAATCTCTTACGAAAGCTCTGGTGAAGAGAATGGGAATCCTCAGGGGGAGGAAACTAGAGTAGAAGAAATGACTACAACCCCACCCGAGGTAGAGGTTCCACAGTTCTCAGAGGATTTTGAAAAGTGGAAATTAGTACAAGAATATAACTTCAAATTAGAGCTTGAAAAATTAAAAGCTGAGCAGGAAAAAGAAAAATTAAAAGCTGAGCAGGAAAAAGAAAAATTAAAAGCTGAGCAGGAATTAGAAGCAGAAAAAATGAAATCTGAGAAAGAGGAGCGAATGAGGGAAAAAGAAATGCAGTTTCAATTGGAGATGAGAAGATTGGATGTGACTGCAAGGGAAAATCAGAATAACAGTAACAACACCAATGGGCAAACACCTGTGAAAGTAGATTTAAAACGTTTCCCAGAATATAAAGATAAAGATAGCCCAGAAGCTTTCATCATTTCATTCGAACGGGCGTGTAGGGACTTTCAAGTTAAGGAGGAAGATAAAATGTTAATTCTGAGGGCTAGAATTAGTGGTCCTTTAGTGGAAATTTATTCACAAATGAGTGAGGTACAAGCTAAGGATTTTGAGGCATTCAAGCAGCTAGTTTATACCAGATTTGGGATCACTTCAGAGCAATTGAGAAGGAAGTTTAGGAGTGTGACCAAAGTGCGTGGGGAGACTTTTGCCCAATTGGGGGCCAAAATTTCAAATTTCCTTAATAAATGGATAGAGCAAGAAGGTGCAGACTCAGTGGAAAAAATTAAAGAAGTAATAGCACTGGAACAGTTTTATGAATCCATCAATGGTCATTTAAAATACTTAATAAAAGAAAGACACCCCACAAGCATTGCAGCAGCTGCACGGTTAGGAGATGAAATTAATGAAATCCGAGACTATGTGTATGATGGACCCAGATATGGGGGGAGGAATTGGGAGAACAATAAAAATAAAACTGAACAAAATCGAGGAAAATTTACCTCAGACTCCAATAAGGGAAATTACTCCTCAGAGAAGGGGCCCAATGAAAAGACATCCCTACAATCAGGGAGTGCTGAGGGAAAAGTTAATAAACCCAACAAGACAGATCCTCCTGAAATCTTTTGCTGGAAATGTGGGGAAAAGGGACATCGGAGGGATGAATGTTGGCAAGGAAAAGAGAAAATAAAAAGTCCCACAACTACAAAGAAAACATTTTGTGTCCAGGCTCTAGAGCAGGGCCCAACTGACTCGGTTGTCATGGCAACCAACTGGAATACAGTTGAGCAAGGGCCTAATGAGGTAGCTGAGGCCAAGGTGCTACATTGTTATACCATCCTATATGATGAACACTTATTACAAAGTGCTGGGGAAAATATTTGGGTAGAGGGAAACAAATACTGTGGGCTGAAGGATACTGGCTCACAAATCACAATCCTTCACCCTGATATAGTAAAATCGGAGGCCATCATTCCCGGGAAGACTATAAGAATAAAGGGAATTTCCAAACAACCTGAGGTACTACCGATGGCAAAAGTTAAAATTGGATATAAGAGTTGGTCAGGACAGTGGGAAGTAGCGATCTCTGAAGAGATTCCCACCGCAGTTCTTATTGGTTGGGATTTAGTAGAACATGTGCGGAGTGCTTTTGTAGTCACCAGAGCACAAGGGAAGTTATTGTTGCACAGGCCTGAACAAAGTGATACAGTTGCTGTAACCACTAAGGAAGGAGAGCAGCTGGGGGGAAGGGTGTCTATGGAAACAAGAGACGCTTCTTTATTTCCCCTGACTATTAGTCAAGCCTCAAGCTTTATGGAAAAACAAAAGGAGGATTTAGAATTAAAACCCTATTTTGAGGCGGCAGAGGTAAATAAAACCTTAACTCCTGAGAGCCCAGAACGATTTAAGTTGGACCAAGGCTTATTATATAGAGAAGTTCTTATCAACCCAGCAAGGGGTGGAGGACCGATTTTGGCAGCACCAGACTACAGGCAAGAGTTTACGGTGTTTACGGATGCATCCAACGTAGGAATCGGGGCCGTCTTATGTCAGCCGGGGCCGGAAGGAAACCACCATCCTATCGCTTACATCAGCAAGAAACTGTTACCGAGGGAGAAGCACTTATCTACAATTGAGAAAGAGTGCCTGGCAATAGTATGGGCTCTGCAGAAACTAAAGCCATACCTCTGGGGCCGAGCCTTTACCCTATGCACAGACCATTCTCCATTGATTTGGCTTCGAACTATGAAAGGCAACAGTAAGTTAATGCGCTGGGCTTTGTTACTACAGGATTTTAATTTCACCATCAAAAGCATAAAAGGTTCCCTTAACATCGTCGCC
This sequence comes from Lacerta agilis, assembly GCF_009819535.1. Taxonomy (NCBI): domain Eukaryota; kingdom Metazoa; phylum Chordata; class Lepidosauria; order Squamata; family Lacertidae; genus Lacerta; species Lacerta agilis. Next base: position 27,683,840 of record NC_046314.1, on the reverse strand, counting down.
GATGCCCTATCCAGGAGACCGGAAATTGAAGAAGAAGAGTGAACTACTGGAAAACCTTAGTAAAAGTGTATATATGTTGTTTTGGGGGGGTGGACACCCATGAATAATGAGGATGTTCATGTATTGCAACTGACAGTTGATCAGGAGGTCACTTGGCAAAGTGAACCCTCCTGAATCAAACTTTCTAAAGGGGGGAGGTATGTGGCGTTCACCCAAACTTCGGATTGGCATAGAAGGTGTTAAAAGGGAATAACCAGTAAGAACCTTGAGGGGGCGGAGTTATGTGGGATATATAAACCCCTCCCGGGGAAGGAAGGGGGTCTTAGTTCTTAGGCCTTTTGGTTCGTTAGTCTTTAGGCTTGTCGTTGGTCTTTAGCTAGGGGGCTTGTTGTGGGTATTGAGAGCCTGGTAGAAGGGTGGCAAGGGAAGGAGTAGGAGAAGGGGTGGGAGAATTTGTTGGGCACTGTTGTTAACAAGAACACAACCAAGAAAGTACTGTTTATTCAGAAACCACATGCGTATGTACTAAACTTCAAATAAAACAGTTTTGTTCCAATATTCTCCTTGACTGAACTGAGTGAAGTAAATACCAGACAAACTGGTTGGTGGCAGCGGTTAAGTAATAAAGTGGTGAGTGCAGGTATCAACGGACCGTTAAACGTCTGGGGGACCTGTGCAGGTTGAGCGAACCGCCACACCTCCTCTCTCTCATCCAGTGTCCTTTCACTCACTTATTGTCGCTTGCAGTGTTTTGTTTCGTTCTGTGGACCGGAGCTTGTGTCTGTATCGGCCTTTGGACCTATACCATTTCTGTTTGTGTTAGGCACTTTTGGCACAACAAAATAAAGAGGCAATGAATGGATTCAAATTACAAGAAAGGAGATTCCAACTAAACATCAGGAAGAGCTGTTGGACAGTGGAACAGGCTCCCTCACGAGGTGATGCACTCTCTTTCCTTGGAGTTTTTAAAGCAGAGGTTGGCTGGCCATCTGTCATGTATGATCTTGTTGAGATTCCTGCATCGCAGGCGGTTGGACTAGACAACCCTCGGGGTTTTTCCAACTCTACATCCAATTCAACATGCATAAACATTGCTAGATCATAAAACGTTGCTAGATAATTTTGACAGCTGTAAACATTCAGACTCCTGTGTGCGTGTTGCAATCATCTGCCGTCGTTGTGATACCACATAGCCCGGTCAAGTGTGGCAAAGGCAGCATGGACCATTCATGGGAGGATGTCATGATCTTCTCAGTCTACTTCAGGATGTTGTTACTTCAGTAGTAACAACAGGAGGCAGGTGTGGCAGGGGATTCAGCATATTACCAACTATAAACCGAACCTTGGTGTTGTTGATGGTGATCCTTCACTGGCAGAGGAGCTTAATTTCTTCTTTGCATGCTTTGATAAGGAGCCACCAGCCCACAGTGGCCCCTCACTCACTGTAGAGGAGCATGAGGTGAGGCAGGTACTGAGGGAGGTGAATCCGAGGAAGACTGCTGGACCTGATGGCTTCACTGGACAGGTGTTGAGGGGCTGTGTGGTCCAGCTGGTGAGGGTCTTTACCAAGTTCTTCAATAAGTCCTTACACCAGTCTATTGTTCCACCCTGCCTAAAGTTGTCAACTATTGTTCCTCTGTCTAAAAAATCCACAATTAGCAGTTTGAATGACTGCAGACCGGTTGCACTTACTCCGATTATTATGAAGTGCTTTGAGAGGCTGGTACGCAGCCATATTATTTCCTGTCTTCCACCGACATTTGATAGCTACCAGTTTGCATACAGAGCAAATAGATCCACAGAAGATGCCATCACTACTACTCTCCATGCTGCTCTGTCACATCTGGAGCAACCGGGGAGCTATGTGAGGATGCTGTTTGTGGATTTCAGCTCTGCTTTTAACACTATCCTCCCCCATAGATTGATGTCCAAACTAGAGGCGCTTGGACTTTCTAACTCCATTTGTCTCTGGGTTTTGAACTTTCTGTCAGACTGCTCTCAGAGGGTTAGAGTAGGGTCATATGTGTCCAAGCCCTTAGCCTTAACATCGGCTCCCCACAGGGTTGTATGTTGAGTCCCCTGCTTTATACCCTCCATACATATGATTGTACAGCTACCCATCTTAGCAACAAAATCATCAAGTTTGCTGATGACACCACTGTGGTGGGGCTCATTTCCGAGGGGGATGAGTATGCCTATCGAGACGAGGTAGAGGGGCTCTGTGGTTGGTGCGGAGAAAATAATCTGGTCCTTAATATATCTAAGACCAAGGAACTGGTAGTGGACTACAGGGGGGGGGGGGAGACGGACATTCAGCCCTTGTATATTGGTGGGAACTGGGTGGGGAGGGTGGCTGTATTTAAGTTTCTGGGTGTTACTATAGAGCAAGGTATGACCTGGAGCGCTAATACCATTGCTCTGGTAAAGAAGGCCCAGCAGAGACTATATTTCCTCAGACTTTTAAAGAAGAACAATCTGAGTGAGAGACTGCTGGTGTCTTTCTATCGAGGCAGCATAGAGAGCATTCTTACATATTGAATCTGTGCTAGGTTTGCCAGTTGCACAGTCACCGATAGGAAAATGCTGCAGAGGGTCATAACCACAGCCCGAAAGATTATCGGTCATCCTCTCCCACCTTTGGACAAATTATATAGCTCCCGTTGTCTCAAAAAAGCAAACAACATTTTACAGGATTCATCTCATCCTGGATATAGTCTGTTTGCACGGTTGCCTTTGGGCAAGAGATATAGAACAATTAAATCAAGAACGAATAGACTAAAAAACAGTTTTTATCCAAGAGTTATAACTATTTTAAATGCTGTAACCAAATGATATGATCTTGGGGAGTCGTGATGGATGGTATGTATGTGTATGTGTGGCTGTAAATGTATAAATGCGTATATGTGGCTGTAAATGTGGGATGGCATTGAATTTCGTTGTACTATGTACAATGACAATAAAGTATCTATCTATCTATCTATCTATCTATCTATCTATCTATCTATCTAGTGTTGTAGTTTGTAACTGAGATTCCAAGGAGCATACACAAACACAGCTTGTTCACTCGACTGCTTACCTCACAGTCCCACCACAAATGCTTTCGCCAAGTTTGTGTTTGCAAGACTTTCAAAGGTTTTAGAGTCTGAGTGCTTGTTAGTGTGGGACCTCTGCAGCTATAACTTGGACTGTCTCCTCCAACATTAATCTCCCAGTATGCTGAGATTAACACCCAAGGTTCTTCTCCAGGTGTCCCCGGAATTATTATTTTTTAAAAAGGGAAGGTGGTTAAGGTGATGGCTTTTGCAGCTATGGTACCTCAGCTATGGAGAGCCAGTGTGGTGTAGTGGTTAAGAGTGGTAGACTCATAATCTGGGAAACTGGGTTCGTGTTTCCACTCCTCCACATGCAGCTGCTGGGTGACCTTGGGCTAGTCACACTTCTTTGTAGTCTCTCAGCCCCATTCACCTCACAGAGTGTTTGTTGTGGGGGAGGAAGGGAAAGGAGAATGTAAGCCGCTTTGAGACTCCTTCGGATAGTGAAAAGTGGGATATCAAATCCAAACTCCTCCTCCTCCTCCTCCTCTTCTTCTTCTTCTTCTTCTTCTTCTTCTTCTTCTTCTTCTTCTTCCCTAGGGAGATTTGTCTGTGCTCACTTTGATGCTATGTTGGTACCAAATATGGGTGAGCAAATTCATGCATTTTGGTTCCTCTCAGTTTTGTATTTTCCAAGCGTTAGGTTCATTTCTCTACATGTCCACATTGGTTTGTGATGCCTTTCGTGAGCCATCCCCCCCCCCAAAAAAAAAAGTCCTCAAGAAAATCCCTCAGGACTTCGGTGCAATTTTCCCTAATATACACCATTTTGCAAAGCAAGTTTCCCTAATATAAAGCATTTTTTCCATGTTTTTTTCAGCGATCTATGCATTTATATGCACACTCGAAACAAGTATATGCATTTTGTACAAAATCCCTGTGTGTTCAAGGGCACTGTGGAAAATTTAAAACAATAGGTGGCATCCTAGACCCCACTGCTCCTACCAGAAAAACCCATGGGCAGTGTCAGTGCCAGGCCCTGTTAAGTCTTTGCAGTCCTAGCTGTTGCCTACAGTTTCTAGATGTTGACAACAGCTCTCCATTGTAGGATATCTGCTAACATTCTGACAAACAAATCAAGGCAGACACAGACACGAGGCTGGGTTCATAAAGAAGCATTTCTGCTACGTAACACCCTGTGTAAAACTGGTATGTCCATGAAAACAGCGGATTCTGCACAGCCAAATACAGAATGAAACGCAACTACAGATTCACTTAAGGCAGATTGGAGAAAATGGCAAAGTGAGCTATGTCGCCTCCTCTAAAATCTGCCAAATATACTACCAGCCTCTTCTCCCCTAACGCTGGCATGCAAGAAGAGATTGTTCAGGATCGAAAGTCAGGCTCTCTTGCACTCTTGAGTCCCTAGGACAAGAAGCCTGCAGCTTTTTGACCATGCCAACAAGTACTTGGTAAGAAAAACGCAACACAGAAGACATTGCATCAACAAGCAAGGTATGTGGGAAGTGGCTTCTTAAACCTAACCTCTAGCAATCTCAAAGCCTTTAGCTCACCTAATGTCAGTCTCTAAAAATACAAGTTCTCTGTAGGTAGTGATAAATCATGACGGAAAAAATAAATCGGGAAGGACAGCTGTACGCCCTCCTGCTTTTCCTCTTCTTCCATTTGGTAATTATATTCTTAGGATCATATTCAACTTCTCACTTCCCCACCCCCCTACAGTTGCTGTAGGTAGCAAAGCAAATCTGGGAGTGGAGGGAATTCTATCCTAAGCAGCATGCTTTAGGGAGAGCCATGTGCAGAGGAGAGCAGTCTGTGTTTCGGGCCACATATAATTATTCCTGAAGAAGTCTGATACTGTAGTCAGGTCCATTCACTGAATGGTTACTGTCATAACTAATTCAGTAAGCTGACAGCATTGGCACAGTTAGCATTATTGCTATTATTATTGCTCAATCACATAAATGCTATTAGATCAATCGCTTCCCCTCTCCCTCCCCCCAATTAACTTTAAGATATCCAAGAATGTGCTCTTTAACACTGTTGTAAATCCACATCTCCAAAATATCTTCATTTCGGCTTCCTGATAACTGAAATAGCACCCTTTGTGTACAATTTTGCTCAGTCTATGATGGCACGGACGGATTTCAGGCACCCATAGGGCCTACTTTGTCTTGCTTTTCACCTGAACCCTAAGGACTGTCAACCAGAGCCAGATGCAAAATGGAGCATGGAGCGGTGAGGGAATACAACATACTATTACAGTTAAGGAAACTGGTGCCTCCAAGTTAAATGTTCAGCTCAGGAATTTGTTTGCAGTACCAGAACTGAGTTCCAAGTCTCATCACATGCACAAATCCATGATGGGTTTTCTCCCCAAGCTTCCTTCATCTCACCAGACTAATTTAAGGTGTGCGGGAGCCTTCTTGTAATTGCAATTGTTGAATGATTTGGAGAATTCTCACTGATCAAATGCAAATCACTCAGAGATCTACCAGTGGATTCCCAATCTGCCTTATACCAGATCTAGAATGTGTGTGTGTGTGTGTGTGTGTGTTATTTTCAGTTCAGATGAATGGGTTTTCTCTTCCACTTATATACCAGGACTGCTCTGCCTTTAAATATGTTCCCCTCCCCCCTCTGATTTACAATGCTGTGGGTAAATAAGAGAGCCTGCTCCCACAAATTCCTAGTAGAGGATTTACTGATCCATCAGAACGGTAGCGTTCGTCACAGTTGAACCAACGGGAACTCAATACCGCATCACCTGTTATGGAGTCAACTGATGGGACCTATGCTGAGGACTCTCGAGCAATTGCTTAGTTCCTAGAGGAGCAAGTTAAACTTCCAAAGCGTGTCATCATGTTAACAGAAGGAAAACACGTCTCTTCCAGAAGACAGAACATGAAATTTTAGCTGGGTTTGTTTACTGTACTCTCCAGTGCCAACTTCCCCAATCATGTCGTATAGAAGCACTTTTCACCCTTATCCATAAACAGCAAGTGTTGTTGTTGTTTTCTTTTATGTAACCATTTTTCAAAAATGTGGGATTAGATCCAAACTTAGCTGTGGGTAGAAGAGCTCCTTCTGACCACAGAAGGCTTTTGATCCAGTGGAGCGACCCCACTATCAAAAAGGGGAAGAGGTGATTTTCACTGGATCTCCCTAACACTGCAGCCCCCTCCCTGCCCTGTTCTGGAGGTTTCCTCCATTCTCCAGAGCAGATTTTCAGAAGGGAGAAAATGAATCCATGAAAACCACCTGTCCAGCACCCACCCCAACTTCTGTTGGAGGAAGCATACTCTAGATCTAAGCCATGGAAAATCAAATCTTACAAGGGCGATGATTTGAGGATGTGTCAGCTATGCAGAAATTCACACTGAAATAAAGCTGAGGCCAACAGGTGTCACAGTGATCACCACTGCTAAATGTGGGGGCAGTCATTTACAACAGTGAACAGAAGCCCATACTTCCTACTGTGTGGGTTGGATCAGCACAATGGATCTATTATAAATAACCTTTCTGCTCTCAGCTGTCCTATTCCCAAGAGACACAAAGGCTATCTTGTGGACTGAAGAACTCCTTGCCATAATTTAGGGTTGCCATACTTCAAAAAGTGTAAACCCGGACCCCCCCAAAAAATGTTGTTTGGTTTTTTTTTGTTTGTTTGTTTGCAAAATCTCGGGGAAAAATTGAGCTATTTTAAAGGAAATTTGCCAAAATCTACATTTCTGACATGGGTTGCCATACGTCCAGATTTTCCCGGACGTTCAGCGATTTCTGCCTGGACCAGTGCCAGATTTACGTATAAGCTAAACAAGCTATAGCTTAGGGCCCCACTCTCTTAGGGCCCCCAAAAAATTAAAGGAAAAAAAAACCTGGATGTACATTTCCAAAATTGTATTTCAGTTCAACAATTACTTTGGTAAAATACATATTTTGTTATGTGCAAATGGCTTTAGACACCTATTAGGTCCATAAATTACCATATAGTATATATTCAACACAAAAAAACAGCAACAATTTGTTGTTGACAAAGGACAGCTGGACATATAAAGGGCCCCATTACCTTCAGTAGCTTAGGGCCTCATCAAACCTAAATCCGGCCCTGGCCCGGACACTGTTTCCGACAGCCTAATCCCCGCTGTGTCAGGGAAATTCCGGATGTATGTCAACCCTCCTGTAGCTCCAATGTAGGGAAGTCTGTGCCGCGGCAGAGGCAGAGTTAGGGGAGCACCAACGGTTCAGCCACACTGGGCACAAAGCCTCAGAGGCACCGTAGAGGATGCTACAACTATTATTTAGAATGGAGTGGGAGAGGCAGCGGGGCGCTGCATTTTGGTGTTGCACAGGATGCCACTGAAATTTCAGTCCCCAAGGTTCGTCACTGGCCACGGATTACAATTAAAGGGCAGCAAGTGGTTGTTTGGTGGAAGCACCAAAGCTCAATCATAAGAGCATCTGCTCTGCAATCGGAAAGTCCCAGGTTCATTTCCATGCATCTCAAGGTAGAGCTGGGAATGTCCTCAGCCCCAAACCCTGGAGTCAGTATGGGCAATGCTGAGCTAGATAGACCAGTGTTCTGACTTGGTTTCCCCATCTGCTCTATTACATTTAAAGCAGTATCATACAACTTTCGTAACAGCCAGAGCTTCCTGGCAACTGTTAAGGGTGATGAGCATTATTAGGAGACCCTTGTTCCCCTCAGGAAACCATGCTGGGAACTGTAGCCCTATGTGGGGAGCAGAGGTCGCCTAACAATGCTCATCACCCTTAACAAACTGTGGACCCCAGCACTGGTGTAGGGAGGGCGGGGCGTAGGGGGCGGGGCACCCCGGGCAGCACGATCCCGGTAGGGTTCCATCTCGGCTGCCCCCCCACCCGCACTGCACGCCCCACCCCCAGAACACACACCAGCCCTGCCCCCCACGTGCTTCCCGCCCCCAGTGCCGGAGCATGAAGCTCCACCACTGGACCCCAGGATACTTTGGGGGGGGGGGAGCCATGAATGTTTAAAGTGGTACAATACTGCTTAAATGTAAAGTCTAGGCGGTGCCTTGGTCTAAAAGCTTATGTTCTGTAGTGGCGGTGGTGGTTGTTATATTTTTAGAAATAGTGGAAATGTCAGTTGGATTTTATCTCACACACACCCTTCACCCCACTGCCAGTACATTCACTAAAATGGGTCATTTCTGATTGGGATTCGGTATTTCTGTGATATGCAGAGCAGCCTCCCCCAGGCTGGTGCCATCCAGATGTTGTTCAGACTCCAACTCCCATTTGCCCCAGCCAGCACAACCAACTGTCGGGGGGTGGGGGTGGGAGGAATAATCCAACAACAGCTGGAGGGTGCAGGGTTGGCAAAGACTGATACAGAGGGACAGAGGAGTGGGTCTCTGTCTGTGAATTCTGTTAGGGGGGAGGAGAAAGAGAAAGAGAGAACATGTTTTCGGGTCTAAAGACATGTTAAACCTAGAACATGAATCAGCCCAGGTCCACGGTGCCCTTTAACTGAACCTTGGTATTATATGACCTGCCCAAATGCCTTTCCTGTTTTCCTGAGCCAGAATGGAAATAAAGAAACCAAGTGAGAGGCGCAGGTGTTTAAACTGAGCGATGTTATTGTGCATCGGTCATTCCAAAGAAAAACCCCATAGAAATGAGATGAGTAAGCCCAACATGTAAGCTTCTGACTCCACTGCTATTCGTTTCAGTTTCAGCATAAGCATCTGTACAATTGGACGTCACAGCTGTGCTTTAAAAGCTGGGCATGTCACTTTGTCATATGGGTGAAAATCCACTCAAATTGTTGGTGTGTTGCTAAATATGACAGAACAATCAGAGAGGTCATACACAACCTGCTATTCAAGTTTCTAATCTGTAGATCGTTCTATTTATGTATCTCTAACAGGGAAAAGATTATTTGTTTAAATACCATCACATATCAAGCAGTTCTTCTTCCCCAGGCACACTATAAATCCAAACAGTATAAAAATTTGTCTTTTTCAAATCTCCTTCTTTCCCTAAACTTGGACAAGTTTGGACAGGTGTTTTTTCATATACTGTATATTTTTTCGAGGGGTGTAAAACTGCAAGACGTAATTCAGTATCAAAGCCGAGCTCAGGAGTTCATTATCAAAGTAGTTAAGTTCCTAAAGAATCAGAACACAGGGAGTCCGACCACAGGTGAAAGAGGACTATTTGTTGTTGCTGTTTAGTCGTTTAGTTGTGTCAGACTCTTTGTGACCCCATGGACAACAGGCATGTAAAAGAGGACTATAGCTCTGGGAAAAGTCAAACTTCTGAGTCTGGTATCTCTGGGGATATCTCATAAAAGGTGAGACAATTCAGCAGATTAAACTTAATTCATTCCCAAATCCTAAACACTAATTTTTCTGTTAACTTGACCCTTACATAGCCCATTATGTAAGCTAACACACTGTCTGCACAGAGGAGGAATGAGCAGGGAGGTTGCTGCATTCCCCTTCCCCTAGCCTGGCCTTTATATCCCCTCCCCCTGTGAGTGGCAGGGAGACTGGTTTGGTTCTATGCGCCTCCCTCTCCGAAATGAAATGTGGCTCTCCCACCTGAGAAAGAAGGCTGGCTGCAGGACTGTATTCTTTCCTATGACTGTTTTATAAGTGGTACATAGATAGAGAGGATCACACTTCTCTGAGATGGAGAAGGTCAACACTTATGATTACCTAGGAGCAGTCCTTTCATCATCATCATCATCATCATCATCACCACCACCACCACCACCACCATCATTATCATCATCATCATCATCATTTAATGCGTAACCAACCGCTCTCTGAAGAGTTTGCCTTCTGTGTGAATGGTATACATCTTCTATGAGCAAAGAGAGCTGCAATGTTAACCCCCTCCCCCAAATTAAGAGTAAAGGAGGAAAGGCCTTCCTAACCTTTAAATCTGTGATACAGTATAAAGCCTAATCAATGCTGCGTGTCTCTTACAGCGATGTCCTACTACAATCTACCCCACATAAAATTTGGGGAAGGGCCATTTCAACAGCTGGGCTTGCCCCAAAGAATGGCATCACAAACAAAACCAAGAGGAAACCTTAAAAAAACAAAACAACTATTCCCGATTATATTATCCTATCTTTACTCAAGAAAAGAAAAAAGAAAACCAAGTAAACAATCAGATTTAAAAAAAAAAAACTTGGCTGAGGGGAATCGAACTTTCTCCCACTTCAGCATGCTATTCCTGAAACTCTAGATTAAAGACCTTACCCAAGACCAAGGTGACTCAGTGTCTTCAGACTGCATCTTGAGATGCTCTCTTTCCTCCATTACCAGAGAAATATTCTGCCCAGGGGCTGTTAAAGCTTCTGCCGGAATTAAAAAATGCTGCCTTTAAGTAATGCGTTGTTGACAACAAAGATCCAGAGAAAGTAATTTCCCTGTGATCAAGTTTGCTTGCGAATTTAGCCTGCTCAAGTTCTTGGAACCTCAGCCAGGACAAGAAACATGAGCTCTGTAAGGCAGTGCACACTCACTTCGCAACTGACGCCTCAAGTAGCCTTGTTAAGTCATAAGCCTCCCTGAAAAACGGAGGTGTTTATCTTCTTCTTCTTCTTCTTCTTCTTCTTCTTCTTCTTCTTCTTCTTCTTCTTCTTCTTCTTCTTCATACACTCAGGGGGAAGAGCTTCCAACAAGATGTACCTCAGTTAGACTGTTCAGACAGTGACGCTTCAACTGGGGGTGAGGAAGGGGTGCAAGCTTGCATCACCCAGTTGGTGGCTTCTGTGGAGTGGCAGAAAACACTTCAGCCAGCATCAGGCAATGTATCTGCGTTCCCACACACAAAAACCCAGATCCCTCTGCCCATACTGCAGCCTTCAGCACTGTATCCCATACTGTCCTGAAGTCTCCATACTCAGGAGAAGCTTTTCAGGGACTGCACTGGGTAAGGTCAGCTAAAAAAAATAAAAATAAATAAATTGGCTGACCACCTTTCACGAACAGAAATGCTTTCAGTTGGCCTAGATTCTCATACCAATGGGCCATGAGGTGGTCTGTAGAAAGATTAACTCTTCACATTATTTATTATTATTATTATTATTATTATTATTATTATTATTATTATTATTATTATTATTATTATTATCTGACAGAGATCAAGACCATTTTGGCCAGATGATCAAGCAGGCTAGCAGAGCTCTGATGTGGAGTCCATGATTTTCATAATACAGCATTTTAGCAGCCGTCTCATTCCCCCCCTTTTTGCTTCTCAGCAGGCTGATTTAGGGCCCATGATTTTCGTAATTCCTTTTGACAGTAATATTAGGGATAGTGAAGAAATTATTATTATTATTATTATTATTATTATTATTATTATTATTATTATTATTTGCTACTGGGAAGAAATGGATAGTTTGGGTCTCCATAATTCTCAGATTGTAGGGTACTTGTATCCAGATAATCTTCATGTGCTAGAAGAATCACATTTATGTCCAGGCAGCCAAGTTCCTGTGTGAGATTTTTTTTCCTAAGCACATCTGGATATTTTTAGGCATAATCAGCATGATCTTGTAAGTTAAGCACTTCTCAAGCCTCCTGGTTTCATTGGTGTACACTGTGAAGCAGCCCTAACCTTAATTTTATCCCTTTCAGCAGGCTGTTGGGCTTTCCCCTTTCCATTTTTGCTGAAATGATGTAAGCAGGATTAGCAAAAGGATTCACAGGGACTCGGTTTTCTGTTGAACCTGTTTCGGAACAACTTTCCCCTCACAACTCCCTTCCCAACACACACAATGGTGCCCAAAAACTTGAAGGAACATCCCATCGTGTTCTGAAGCTGGTCCTGCCCACGTGTCTCCCTTCTTACCAGGAACAACACAGAAAAAAATAAGTAGTGCCCCCCCCCCCAAAAAAAGATAATGATGGCGTGCACACCCGGCACCAGTGTGGCAGATGAACCTGAGGCAAAGGGCCTTCGGTCTCTGAGGGGCCTATTCACAGGGGCATAAAAGGTAAAGGGACCCCTGACCGCTAGGTCCAGTCGCGGACGACTCTGGGGTGCGGCGCTCATCTCGCTTTACTGGCCGAGGGAGCCGGCGTACAGCTTTCGGGTCATGTGGCCAGCATGACTAAGCCACTTCTGGCGAACTAGAGCAGTACACAGAAATGCCGTTTACCTTCCCGCTGGAGTGGTACCTATTTATCTACTTGCACTTTGACGTGCTTTCAAACTGCTAGGTTGGCAGGAGTAGGGACCAAACAACGGGAGCTCACCCCGTCGCGGGGATTTGAACCACCGACCTTCTGATCGGCAAGCCCTAGGCTCTGTGGTTTAGACCATAGTGTCTTTGAGGGGCCTGTTCACAGGTGCATAAATCCCTCAAAATCCCATTTGCTCTAATTCCTCCCACAGGCCTGTATAAAAAGCACCACCACAACTACTACTGTAATTGTAGAGATAACAATACACCATAAATAGTTGTCTAAATGCCTGTGGCAAAGTTTATAGAATTCCCTTGCAGCTCAAGGGCAGCATGTATGCAGACATTGGCCTCTCTTGGTTTGGGAGAAGGCAGGAGCTCGTTCCAACCTTTCAATCTTTTCCAAGAAGAGCCTAGCATGTGCAGAATGCTTCACTAACAGAGTGAATAATGTCACAATTGATTTGAGACCTGCCTTTGGAAGTATGCTATGCATCCTTAAAAACTGCAATGATTTCCTACTGGGTCAAAGCTCTCGCTGCTGAAATGCGCACATTGTGATTCTGTTTTGCACCAATTCTGGTTAAATGTCCCAGTCCGTTCTGTCCTGATGCATCTCTTAAGTCAATCAAGTCAGCTCCATAATTATAACTCATGGAAACGAAATGCAGACTGGTGCACTAATCTTTATTGATACATCTGTTGTTCCATGTGTAAAGGATGTGAAATCTTTCCACCTGGTTATATAACTACTGTTACTATTTATAGTGAGCTGTTACAAGCCGATTCCCAGAGTCAGTGCTGAATAAATAATGGTGACTGTATACACTTTGTGGAGTTCAGTATTTGACCACAATTCCCAAGCAAGTTCAGCTTGATTTTGCTTTAAAAACACACCATATTATCCTAATTTGGCAATTACTCCACTAGTGGTGCAATCAAATTGATTAGGGGTGAGTGGGAGAGATATTCATAAGTACTGATTTTAGTGTGCACAGAGACTTAACATTATTGCCTTTGAATTCAAGAGTAATCAAGATTTGGGATTAGAGATGGGAAGGCCTGGAAAAAAACTGAATTTTGGGGGGGGGGGTACCAGGTTTTTTTCCCTTTCCCCCCCAAAGCCTTTGGGAGAAAATGGGGGGGGAACCTGCCCCCCTCCCCCAAAAAATTTCCAGTTTCTTTCGAAAGGCTTCCCATCTCTATTTGGGAGTGAAGGTTAAAGGAGCATTCAGCTTCAAAAGCCAAAACTGAAAATGTTTATTAACTGAGTAACCAAACCAGGCAAAAGACAAATCACATTACATAATCTGATCAGGATGGGATCATTCTAAAACAGCTTGCTGGATAGAGTAGCTACCACATGGGTGTAGTTTTGGTCCTCCCTCCCATGAGTTGGTGCATTGTGAGGTATGTCCTGTTACCCCAGGGTATTCCTACTTCCATCTGCGGCATGGTGGCAGGCTCATTGTTCCAAGTCTAAGCCTCAAATGAAAGCAAGCCATTAGACTTCCACATGACCATTTTTATAAGGTGGAAGAGTCACTACCCATAACATTTAATCCGAGCAGGCAAAACCTAAAGCTGTCAATGTTCATTGACTTAGAGTGAGCTTTGGGGTAGACCTTCATGTTCCCCTTGGGCTAGATGCTGCCAAGTAAGAAACTCCAATTTTGTTGGAGCAAGCCTACTCCACCAGCTCTGAGAATTTACAACATGAAATAGGTGTCAGAACCATGCAATGACTGTGAAGACTCTTTCATATGTGACAATAGGATCAATGGTACTTGTCTAGATGGTCCTAACCACCCCCAGCACCCTTAATAAATACATTAGGAAGGCACAGGGATTTCTTTTCTTTATTGTTACACCAATATCCTAGATGAGGAACCATGCCATTGTCCTAGATCAGAAACATGGGATCTGAGGAGGGGAGTTACATTCCTCCTTTTGGGGGGAAAAAAGTTCCTACAGAAAAGATGTGACCATGTAGGAAAAACCCAAACTTTGGCTATATTCTATAACAACAGTGGCTGCCAGGGTGTGGAAGAGACACACAGTCAAACTTTGATAACCGAAAGAGCATTAAAAAAAATATCTAAGGGTTTATGTAAAATCAAGGCATGTTGCCTCAGCCCTCTCCCTCCTCTCAGGAACCAAAAGAGGATGCAAAAGTTGAGGATTCAAGTCACTGCAATGACGGAAAACTCTCTACAAGTGGAACGGATATTTGGACAATGTTGGACAAAGTTGGAGCGCCATAAACAGTGCATGAGTTTCAGTACAGAGGTTAAGCAGCAGGTGCATGTCTTTTGACCTATGGGGGATCCTACATACAATTTCACAGTTGTCATTCGTGTGCTTTAAGGCCAGTCCAAAATTAGTTTCCAGCTAATTTCCCTCTTTGCCTTACAAAGGATCTGCACAAATCACGGCACATGTAGTAGAGTGGAACTGCCCTTCCAATACTGGCATTGCTGCTGCTTATCTAAGGTGGGGAGGGGGGGCATGTTCAGGAATGCTCCTTCCGCTGCACTCACATGCCCCCAACCATGCCACCTTCCAACCCCAGTACCCTACCAGGTAAACAGTAGCTCTGCAGCTCTGCCCCACTGCATGGGCCCCTACTGGCTCTATGTGTTCCACTTAGTGAAAGAGGCAGATCTGAACCACTGCTGACTTCTACAGTTTCAGAGATGGGACAGCCATTGCCTCTTTGTCTCAGTACCTCTTGGTTCAATCTGCAACCCGTTTCGCACCCAGCACTATCTAATCAAATCAAGGCTGCTTTTCTTTTTATGGGGCATCTGCATGGTATCATGATCAAAACACCTTTCCCCTGTTTCCTTCCCCTCCCCCCAAGCTCAGAAACCCCCCCCTTTCTTTTAGTACAGTGGTACCTCGGGTTAAGAACTTAATTCGTTCTGGAGGTCCGTTCTTAACCTGAATCTGTTCTTAACCTGAGGTACCACTTTAGCTAATGGGGCCTCCCGCTGCCACCACACCACCACTGTGTGATTTCTGTTCTCATCCTGAAGCAAAGTTCTTCACCCGAAGTACTATTTCTGGGTTAGCGAAGTCTGTAACCTGAAGCGTCTGTAACCTGAAGCATCTGTAACCCGAGGTACCACTGTATAGTGAAAAGGCAGAAGGTGCAGTAGGTTTGGGACTGGTATAGATAGCTCCAGCCATTTCCATCTCTATGGCCCTTCTTTCCTCTTGCAGAATCAACTTTCTTGCTTCCATTTCCAATAGCATTTCTTCTTATCAATTTCTTTTCTGAAGTTGGGGAAGGAATCATGACCAGGAATCAAGTGAGTGGGGAGATGGCATTTAACCCTTCAGCCCTCCCCCCCCCAAAATCCCTCCTCCCACTTTTGGGGAAGGCGAAAAGGGGACAACCCACTTGTTTTGTTTAACATCCAGCTGTAAAAACCTCTGGGATACAGTACTTGAAAGCTTGACAAATATTTTGTGATGCTTTAGTTGGTCGTACTCAAAATTAAGGTATTACCTCACTATTATTTTTGAAAGGTTTTACTGATGGACTGATTTCTATGTATTCCCACAAAAAGAAACCTCAAACCCACCAAACAATAGACCACTTAATGAGGGGCGCTATTAAATATCAGAGAACTACTAAATGCATCCTAGGGGTTGTCTTTATTTGCACAGCAAACCTGAGATGTCTTAGGGTGGGCAGTGCAACAAACCATCTGTTTTTAAACAACAATTTGATATTAACACTTCCTTTAACTAATCACCAGTTCATTCAGACACCTTCCTACCTACTAAAATGTTCCGACTTTTAAAAACAACTCCAACCGTCTGCTTTCAATATTCTCAATAAATCAGAAAAGGTCACTATAATACATTTCTACATATTACAAAAAGTCTGCCTCTTTAAAATTATGCAGAGCAGCCAGCAGTCCTGAGGTTAGGATGGAAAGCTAGCTTTCATTATAATAAGTACATATAAGGCACTCTCCACTGGGATGTTCTCCTATGTATACCTGTCACGAAATGAATGCTTTTGAGCACATCCCATTCATTTCTATGGGGTTTGCACTGGAGAACATCCCAGTTAATTCTGCCTTTAGCACTCTGCATAGAGCAGCTTAGCAATGCTATATTTGCTAATCAGTAGCAATTTTCTAAGAATGAAACTTTCTTTTTTTACTACACTGGCACCCTAGGTTTACAACAACACGGAGGAGAGAATCTACATCTACATCTCATAATTTTGAAGCTGTGCCACAAGTGTCTGGTTTCGAAACAATTTGTATAATATATACAGCAAAAACAAAAGTGGGAAACAACAGAAATATTATGTAGTAGCTCCGTCCCACCACATCCTCAATATAACGGGAGTTACTTTCTTAGGTTCATTAAATTACAAAAAAAGGTTACTAACAAAAGTTTGGAATTATAAACATAAATTGGTCAAATAAAATATAACTTTAATACAAATATTTCAAAATTGCCTAACGTTTGTTCCTGCGAAGCAGCTCCTTTTGCAAACATTGTGTGAAGAGCTCAGTTCTTTTCCCCACCCTTCCCTCTTTTCTTTCATGCAACTCATTTTATTTGGTCAGAGAAAAGCCAGCTTCTTATGCCGCATGATCATTTCCCATCAAATGTGCCTTCCCGTCAGAAAGAAGAGGGGCTTGTCTTCTTTGGCGTTGGCTGTTTGGAACTCGTCTCTCAGTCGGAATTGCCATTCGTCTTCGAGTTCCAGTCGGACGACTGTTTGGCGCAGCGAGTTCCTGTCTTGGCATATGACACATAAAGTGGCACCTGTGGAAATTATCGTTATTATAGGTTGTTGTTGTTTTTTGTCATGTGTGCATCACTTTCTACATTTCCTGCTCAAAAAAAAAAAACTGACTGCAAAGGCCTCCCGGACTGATGTTTTATTGCAGGTATATTCTGCAACAATTAATAGCACATCAACAGTGGACTTATTCTGCTTTACTAGTCCTGTGATGCTTCCCCAGTGCTACCACATTATTGCAACCAAAGTGAGACAAAAGAAAAACCCAGAACACAGTGAGCAGCATGGATATGCACCACATATAGGATATGCACTGACTGGAAATGAAGCGGTATAACCGCCCCAAAACATTTTCAGTTACAAATAGTAATGAAAACGGGATCTTGTTTTTGGCCTCCCTGATAGCACCATGGGCACAAATAATCATGAGTGGGTGATGAAAAGGATATCTGCAGGACTGGGAGAGATTGTGGCAGAAAGGTATCAATTTTACTGCTTGTAATAGCTTAAGAGAAAACATAATGAAAATGTTATATAGATGGTATCTGACACCAGTTAAGATAGCTAAGATGAACTCTAAAATGTCAGATGTGTGTGGGAAATGTAAAGTTGCGAAAGGTACCTTTTTTCATATGTGGTGGTCATGTCCAGGGGTAAATGCTTTCTGGGATAAGATTTATAATGAACTCAAGAAGGTAATGAAAATTACCTTTAGTAAGAAACCAGAGGCATTTCTTTTGAGCATGACCAATGAAGAGATACCCAGTCAGGATAGAGTGTTTTTTATGTATGCCACGACAGCAGCTAGAATCTTATTGGCAAGAACCTGGAAGGGTGAAGAGATACCAACAGTGGAAGAATGGCAGATGAAGTTAATGGAATATATGGAACTCGCAGAACTGACCGCTAGAATCCGAGACCAGAGGGAGGAGAAGGTGTCGCAAGATTGGAAGAAATTCAAGGACTATTTATTTAGATGTGTTAAATTGAATGTTTGAATATTTGTGCAGAATTATTTAGAAGAATCGGCTTTAGCAGGTTAATATTAGATAAAATGGTTTAGAAGAAATTTTGGATGTGACAGAATTAATGGTTTAAGTAGAATTTGAGATATAGGATATAAGTTATGACCTATATTGGAATAAGTAAATTTAAAGAGCATTAAGAAATTGGGTATATGTTAAAGGGTTAAGAAATAAAACTACCTAAAGAGTATATGTGATTTTAAAGGCAGCGGAAGGAACAGGGGAAGTCCCCTGAGAGAGAAGATATAAATAAGAAGATAAACAAAGATAGGTGTTTATTAAGGTTTGTATGTGTTTCTTTTTTCTTGGTTTGTTATTTTATGTTCTCTATTGTTTATTATGTATTATGTTTTATTGTGTTTATGTTTGTGTAATGTTGTTGTTTTTTGCTTTGTTTTATTGGAAAATAATAAAAAATCTTTATAAAAAAAAAAAGGATATCTGCAGAGGTCCCAAGTGGCTTACAATCATAGAGCGCATACAGATAAAATAACTGCAAATAAAACTGAGTTGCAGCCAGGATAGCTGGTGAGAGTGTGGTGCTGGTAACACCCAAGGTTGCAGGTTCGATCCCCTTATGGGACAGCTTATTTGGACTAGATGATCCTCAGGGTCCTTTCCAACTCTACGATTCTATGCTTCTATGCAACAATAAGGTCAGTATAGATAGCAACATAGGCCTAAAATCTAACCTCTCAATTAAATAACAATTTAAAACAACAAGTGCCATTCAAAGGGGGAAAGCGGTCTTAAAGGGGATAGACCACCCAGTTTTTTTGCTCACATCTTCCAGGGGTTCCACTGGAAACTGTCTAATGCGCCCCTCCTTCTGCCCACATCTGCCATAGGATTGGAGTCACACTTTCCCCCATTTGCAAAGTAATTACTCCTATTAAATCTTCCTCCCTTTGTTGAGTAAGGCATTATGAAATTATCTTTGGAACACTCAGAGCTCTTGCTGACAACTGAAGTGAATACTTGGCCTTGTGCCATGCCCTATTTTCCTTCTCCCCAGGCAATATCTGTCCCAGCACTGAACAGCCCCTTTTCCCAGGAGCTCCTCTTTCTCATAAGCATTATGTTTGGCACCGAGGATGCAAATCTGAATTCTTAATGTTTGCTGGATTTTGAATGCCAGAAAAATGTTTGTTTATGTTCAGTCACTGGAATTTCCACTTCAAAAGGTGGGGAGGTAGGTGATGGGAAAGACTTGGGCTTCAGACCTCGAAGAGCAGCTGCCAGAATAGGCATTGGGCTAGGATCAGGGTTTCCCAAACTTGGGTCTCAAGCTGTTT
Source organism: Lacerta agilis (assembly GCF_009819535.1). Taxonomy (NCBI): domain Eukaryota; kingdom Metazoa; phylum Chordata; class Lepidosauria; order Squamata; family Lacertidae; genus Lacerta; species Lacerta agilis. Next base: position 27,664,506 of record NC_046314.1, on the reverse strand, counting down.
TTGGATTACAGCTCCCATCATCCCTAGCTAGCAAGAGCAGTGGTTGCGGATGATGGGAGTTGTAGTCCAAAAACAGCTGGAGACCCATACTTTGGGAAACCTTGGGCTAGATAGTTTGACCTGGTAGAAGAAAGCTTTTTTAAGGATCACACATTCAAGTCTTCCCAACCGCAGCAAGGTTGTGAATAGGGGTGATGGTGGCACAAAATTTTGACCTGTTCATTTTATAACATCAAAGTATTTTAAATAACTAAAACAAAAGGGGAAAAAACTGGCATCAGTATATCTGCAAATGATAGTAAGGCATGGATCAGAAGGTCCCCTCCGCCCTCTTTCTCACAGCAAAGATGTCAGAAACAAGTCATAGCTTGTTGTGTCAGCAATACTTGGTTCTTACCTTTCAGAAAGTGGAATTTCTTCAAGAAGTTTGCTACCACAAAGGAATCACAGAGGTACAGCAGTAGTCCACTGAATACCATATCAGAGCAAGTCACATTCAGAGAATGAGGTCGGGAGCTGACATAGCAAACTGCAATCTGATTGCAAGGGGAACAAAGGCAGGCATTATGGTCCCCTCAGTCTAAAGCACAGCTAATTTTAGCATGATCAAACTACTGCGCCCAAAGAAACATCTGCAACCATTCAGAATATGAACATTTTGAAACGGCGTGTGACTCTTGTCGTGGTGAATAAAATTTGTTTTATTTTTTAAAAATCATTTATGCATTTTTATAACTTATATACACATCATACAATATCCATATTTTATCCCTTTTCCTAGGACTTCCCAGTCCATCTCTCCATGGCATTCTAAGTAAACCTTGGAACCAAAGGGGGTATTGGGTTGCTCCCAACTTTGGTTTCGTCTGGGTTTTTCTTTTTGGTTGGGCAGGGGGTTCTGAATGTCTGCTCGTGGGGGGAAGAGGAAGGGAGTATGGCAGAATAAAATAAAATTTGTTTTGCGCCATCACAATGCCGCATGGCACTGAACCCACAGCTCATAGCATGTGCACAAGGCTCCTCAGAAGAGCATGAAGGAACAGCTCATCCTCCTTGCACCTGCACTGGAACCTGATCCACTTTGACACACGTGCTTTTAAATATGTGTTGGCAGGAGAATGTCCTACAGACATGCACGGGGAGACAAAGGAAGCTGTCTATCATGCTCAATAAATGAAGAAACAAACAAACAAAAATGCATTACCTGGGGTCCCAAATTAAGGTAGCAGTCCACGGATAGCACTGGATGGCTGTAGTTTTTCAGCGAGAGAGGGAAGAAGCGATGGCTGTGATACTGGAGGTATTTTTCGAGCAGCAGCTGAGCAGGAGCAGCCAAGAAAGTGTGCTTGCTGTCGGGAGCGCATATGTACTGGGCTGGGGCGATTGAAACGGGGTTATCCGACACCTAAAGGGGAAGCGCGATACAGGGGGAGTGTGACATTCGGATTAAAAATGCAAGGGAAAGCTCCCTACAGGTTAATACAATTAACACCAGTGACAACGTTGGCCACATATGGATGGACGGCTTATAGACCGCAGACTTTCTTTGGATAAATAGAATGATATTTGGGGTGAGTTTACACAGAATGTATTAGAGTCGTTAAGAGTCGTTTAATACAAAGAAATTTCAGAAATAGACTGGAAAGAGAAGTGGCTGAATTGCAACTAATCACCAAACTTAAAACCATGGAGAAACCTGGTCTGAACAAAGACATTGGATTCTTATTTCATTATACATAACAAAGCTATCTTTAGCCATCTCACCCCTTGCCTTTCCCTGCAAGACTAATTGCAGCCGTTAAGAGTCATCATGCATGCACACGAAAGCTCATACCAAGAACAAACTCAGTTGGTCTCTAAGGTGCTACTGGAAAGAATTTTCTATTTTGTTTCGACTATGGCAGACCAACATGGCTACCCACCTGTAACCAGAATGTATTAGGTTACTGATAATTTTATGTGTATTAGGATAATGATATACACACCTGTATATTAATGTATGGTAACGTAACAGTATTTCCCCCCCTTCATTCTCTTTCTTTCTTTCTTTTCTCACTCTGTATCTTTTTATAAATGAAATTCTTCAAATAAAAAACAATGAAACATAGGGTCCTGTTCAGGTCTTCAAGACCTCTCTCGATTAGTATAGCAAAGAGGGCAGAGCGAAGACGACATGACTAGCTGGCCTATAGAATCATAGAACTGGAGAGCTGGAAGGGACCCCAAAGGTCATCTAGTCCAACCCCTTGCTAAATCATCCATGCCCTCCACCATTTACCTGTCACCTGGCCGCAGTGCTCTCCATGTATTAAGGGTGTGGGGCACGGTGAAGCTATGCAGTGGGGAGCCTCCACTCAGGCACAGGTTTCCCCACATGACTTAGAACCTCATACCATCTGGCTTCACATCGTTTGGATGCATGTGCCCTTCTAATTAAGTATGTGTTGGCAGGAGAATGCCCTACCGATGAGAGTTTTGACTTCAGCAGCACAGGCCCTTACTTGTGTCACTACCACTTCACTTAAGAACCATTCGTAGGGAGACACAGGAAGCGGACTTGTTCTGAGTCAGACCATGCATCTGTCCAGCTCAGTACTGTCCACACTCATGGGCTGCAGCTCTCCGGGATTTCAGACTGGGCCTACCTGGAGGTGCTGAGAACTGAACCTGGCCGCTTCTGCAAGCAGTACTGGTGCACTAGCATGAAGCTAACAGCCTCCCCTCTAAGAATCACTCAGCCTTTTATTTTTTTTGGAGCCAACAAGGCTCTTCCTGGAACGGTATACACTTACAAAAACAACAACAACTGCTCAGATAATAAGATTCTTATCAATTGCTGCAGAGCATGCAACAAAGAAAAACAACGATAAAATAATGCTTATCATTAGTATTCTTTGCTGTGAACTGCATAATCTGGATTCTAAATAAATACAAATGCTCCCCCCACAGCAGACTATCATCCTCTAAAACGAAGAAGAAGAAGAAGAAGAAGAAGAAGAAGAAGAAGAAGAAGAAGAAGAAGAAGAAGAAGAAGAGGAGGAGGAGGAGGAGGAGGAGGAGGAGGAGGAGGAGGAGGAGGAGGAGGAGGAGGAGGAGGAGGAGTAGTAGTTTGGATTTGATATCCCGCTTTATCACTACCTGAAGGAGTCTCAAAGCGGCTAACATTCTCCTTTCCCTTCCTCCCCCACAACAAACACTCTGTGAGGTGAATGGGGCTGAGAGACTTCAGATAAGTGTGACTAGCCCAAGGTCACCCAGCAGCTGCATGTGGAGGAGCAGGGAAGTGAACCCGGTTCCCCAGATTACGAGTCTACCACTCTTAACTACTACACCACCAGCATGGCAGGTGAGGAGGATGAAACAGAGCAGATAACAGTCTGCATTCGTCCCTCATCATGGGAGGTTTGGAAAGGCTGAACAGGATCTATCTGTTTCACATATTCCCAATGAAAATTGAAAACAAGCCGACATGCACAAATGAGTGACTTTGCCCGTTGCACCAACGTCTTTCCTTTCTCTCCCCCCGCCGCCCCACTGTATTATAAGAACAAAACAAAAAGTGGGAGATTTCGCAGAAGTTTCCGAATTCTGACCTTTGACTTAATATGAAAGGACCTTTGCCCGCCTACGGCAATTTGCTTCTTCATGACACTGAATCGGTTGAACCGACAGATCAGGAGGCCAGCGCTGTGGGCACGCAGGTTGAAGTCCACATCGTCACACACAAACCTGTCGGGCGGAGGGGACGCAGAATGCAAGAAGCAATAGGCCTTCATTAGCTGAAGTGTTTCAAACTGCACAGACATCACAATGGTGGATACAGTTTTAAAAGGAAGAGTGTAAACCAAGACATCAAGTAAATGGGATGACATTTGACAGAAAAGGGGAATCAGTGCTCTGCCAGGCAGCACTGCTGCAAGATTAAGGACCAAACCCCACATAGATAAACTGTTTATAATTCCCCCCCTCTAAATTAAATAAGCCAGGTGTGATATTGAAAACTTTTGCACATGATGCCAGTGAGGGATTCAAAGAAGTTATTTTCATCAGGACCACAGCAGGAAAGTAAAAGTAAAAACTTCCTCCTCGCCACCTGCCAAGATTCCGATAATTGTCACCTCCCCTAAGAACTGACATTTGCATTTGTTTTAATGTGCAAGTTAAATGCAAAGACACATTAATCACCACATCTGATTTGGCCCTGTTTATTTCATTTTATTTAGTTATGTTTCTCCGTTGCCCTGTGCAACGAGCCTGTAGGCGATGTGCAAAGGAAGAATTGACGACACATCAAAAGAAGAATTAGCAATATGTTAAAATACAAACTTACAATATTAATCAAGCCAAGCAGCAGAAATAAATGAATATCGACACCAACACAATCATATAAAAATTAAAAGACGCCCCCACCAGTTAAAACTGATCACTGTCAACTGAATACAGACTAAAAGCAAGATATTGAGAATATGTTAGAAGCCCCCAAAGGACAGATGAGTATGTACCTGGTGCTGAAAAGACATTAAAGGTAGGTGCTAGACAGGCATCCCTAGGGAAAACATTCCACAAATGTGGGGTACCATTGCAAATACCGTCTCTCTTGCTGCCATTCTCTACTTCAGAATGAGGAAGCACACACAGAAGGGACTCTTTATATGATCTGGGGTATGTGTGGGTACTTCTAGGAAAATACATTCCATTAAGTACAGGGGTCCCAAGCCATTTAGGGCTTGGGGTTCAAAACCATCACTTTTGACCTACAAACTGGGCCCAGAAAAGCATTAGAAGTCAGTGAAACTCTAAAACAACAGAGGGAGGTTACAGCTCCTTAGGGACTATCAGATATAGTGTGGCTTATGCTATGAGAGACAAAAAAATCTACTTCATCAGCCTTGCCTCACCTGTTCTGGTTATACTGAACGTTCTGCGTTAGGTCCACGTTCAGCATGATAAAATCGTGAACATGGCAGCAAGAGAACGGCTCCTTGATCTCTCTGCTCTTGGTTTTACTTGACCACTTCCTCATCCCAATCAAGGCATAGTGGGTGACATCTGGAGTTGATTCAATATGCTGAAGAATTTGCTTCAAGGAAATGTTCCTTTCAGTCCATGTGTATTCGCTGCAAGTGGCCAGAGAAACAGTTCAAAATCAGATCACTCGAGGGAGCCTAGTCAATATGCCATCCCAAAGAAACCGCCCTTTACCTTTTTCTGTCACCTGAGCAATCCATTTCTACAGCATTCCACATGACACAGGAGTCATCAGAGATGACGATGAAAGGCCAGATGTCTTGGGGCTTAATGCCTAGCTCCTCCTGCCGATTTCGCTCAAGCTCCAGATTGTGGTAGGACAGTTCCTTTATTAGGAAGTGAGCAGCACCTAAAACCAATCGCCAAAAAAGAAAGAAGCAAACCACACACTGTAACGGGAAATCAACATTTTATCTAGAAATCTTTTGCTGTGTCATTATCTCTCACCCACACACTCGACTTTGTTTTATTCTAAGGCTGACAGCAAATTCAAGTATTTTTAGACTGAAACATGGAAGTAAGTCCTGCTAAATGCAATGGCTTACTTTTGAGTAGCCATGTAAATGATGGCATTGCTTTTTAGTTGATTCATTACTTGATTAAATTTGAATACATGTATGTTGTTTTGACATATTGAAGGGTGAGGTTAGATTATCTTCCTCTCTGTTTTGTGCTTTGCTGGCATCTGAATACATTTTTATTTAAATAAGCTTTTGATTCTGTTGTTGCTGATTTTAATCTATTGTGTGTTACTTTTGACTCTTTGCGTTCCTGCACTTTGATGCTGTTTTAACCTGGTGATTGTGTTTCAATGGTGGATTATTATGCTTGTTTTGATATTTCACAATCCGCTTTGATATCCTGTTTGAAAATTTCCCATAGGCAGCTGGTTAGCCACTGTGAGAACAGAATACTGAACTAGGTGAGCCATTGGTCTGATCCAGCAGCCAGGCTCTTAATTCATTCTTATGCTCCCCCCTCCAAAAAGGTGCCAGGAGGCTATTGTTTTGGTTCCATCCCACCAGGGAAGCCACTCCTATAACCAACCAAGGCTTTATTTAATTATGCAAAAAAAATCATGCCATTTAGACCTCACTGCATTCACACAGCTGAGAATTTCACCATATACATACCCACTCCAGCACTGTTGAAAATACTTGGCAGAACAAGCATGATGTGATTGGGCCAGTATTTTTTATATATTGCCATTTCGTACTCTTTGACGACTAGGACGTGCAAATGGCTGGCCCCATCCATTGCATGGTAAAGGTTAAAAAGTCCATGTTCGTGACGTCCAGTTGTGGGAGTAAAAGTAGGGCTCTTTATATAATCTTGGCTCTATAAAGTTAGGAATCTGTGTTATTATGGCGGTTAATATAAGCAGCAACAACAACAAAAGCTAGAGAGAGAGGAGGGTCAACAACTAAATATATTGGCATTGTTTCATTGTAATCAACAGGCTTTCACCAATTTACACAAAGCTGAACAGCTTACCTGCTAGCTAAAAATTTCAATACGTTCATGACAAACCAAACCAAATGAAATGAAATGAATGCCTGGATCACTTCGCTTATCATATTCATTGTTGGATGAGCATTTCAGGAATTTTGTACTGAACACCCCACTTTCGTGTCACGGAAACCTCTGCTGGATCGAAGAGGTGCAATTTGATACAACCCCAGGTTGAGATGAATGAACTGAGGTCCCAGGGTCCTCTGAGGAGCATTTGGTTCCCCGGCTGCCAACCCAAAGGCCAGAGAGGTGTGTGAAGGAAGCAGGGGTGGTTTGCCTTAAGGCACTCCTTGGGAGAACTGAGCGTGGTGATGGTTCCACCATCCTCTATCCTCCTTCAAGGGATAGGGACTGTTCAGTTAACTATGGCATGACACCGAGCAGAGCAAAGTAATAAATTCTGAAGTGCTCTTCATAACGAAGCCCTTAAACCCTTTTAGAATTCTACAACAAAACTGAACTTTGACCAATCCAGACACTATGGCCTCAATACCAAGCTCCCCCCACCCCACCCCGTCCTCCCGCTTTGCTTAATTTTCAGCCTGATGAAATATTATGGTAGACTCAAAAGTTTTCTGTTTTCTGTGACATTGCAGGTCTTCATAATTTTTCCCCAAAAGAAGTGGCGGTACAATGCTTAGCCATGCCTGTTAGTGTAATATTCCATATGCTTAGCTTATGAATGGGTGTCTCTCCGATAAAAAGCCCATTTATTTGGCAGGCTGTATCCAAAGAAGAGGAAGTCGTCATCGCTGCTGTGAAATAAGGGGTGCCACTTTGTCCCTGCCCATCACTCCTTCTCTCCTCTACTACACCATTGCCTTCAAGGCAGATATCTCATAGATATCTCATAGAATCATAGAGTTGGAAGGGACCCTGAGGATCATTCTAGTCCAACCCCCTGCAATACAGGAATATGCAGCTGTCCTTTGCAGGGATCAAACCTGCAACCCTGGCGTTGTCAGCACCATGCTGTAACCAACTGAGCTATCCAGCTAAAGTCAGCATAAAAAAGAGTTATATGGGGAACTTTGTCTCTTTGGTGATCCTAAGACATGCTCCAAAGAGCTATGCAGCTCTACTAAAGGCCTATTTCAGTACTGGACAGTTTGCATGCTGCCTTCCTGTGCAGCAGAGATATTATACAGAAAGAACAGCAGGTACTTTTACAATTATCCAGAAGCACAGCCAACCCAGGGCAGGCAATTTATATCATAACCCCATACGAATGCAAAACAAAGTCTTTTAATAGCTCACACTGATATTTACCTACCTTATCAGTGACAAGAGGCAATCTCATACTTTCCAGCTGTCTTCCCGGATGACTAAAGACAAAATGGTGCTCCTTGGACTTAGGGATGATGAAGTGAAGCTGAATTTCCTCTCCAAGCATGGAATAGGAAAAAGCAAAAGCGTGCAGGGTGGATTCATAAAGCTGAGGAGGGAGAATGACAGAAGCATAATTCACCTCGCCAGCTATGGCATTGATGCACATGTAGTAGCAAATTAAATCTTGACAAGGTCAGGGAGTGCCATTTATGTAGAGATCAGTGGCCATTTATGATGATGTATTTGGAATGCAGACTCTGAAGGAATAGCGTCTGGCATTTGTGTACTAGATACTTTTGTATTTTACTAATTCTGCCACAGTTCTACTGCATCCTTAAAAAAAATTACTAGATTATATACACTTTATGTACACAGATGCTCCAGCTCTAGGGTCAAAGGTTGGACTTTGCTTAGTCTGTCATGGTGATGAGGACAATCTATGTTTCTAACATATATTAGGTTAAAAGATATAATACTTATATAAACTAAGGACAGGGACAAACAAAGATACAACTAAATTAACAAAATCTCTTTAGGGGTCTTTGCAGCAGACAAGAAAAATCTAGCAGCTCTTGCCGTTAATATTTTGCCAATAAGCAGTCAGCCAAATGCCATTCAATTGTCCTTCCTGCATATCTTAAGAGGATGGGAGTAAAATAAGGTATTTTGATCATCTTATAGAGTTATATTCCAAAAAGAGTGAATGTTTCTATTGCTCCCTTCCCACAAGGGCAGATCCATTCGTTATAGGGAGTAGCTTAAAAGCATCCGTCAAGTACAGCAGAAGGGGAACAATTAAATCTAGCCCTAACACAGGGTAGCCAATATTTGAGATCATCCAAATAATTGGCCTGACCCTTAGAAAAATCAGAAGACAAACCAAGATGAATGGGAGAACAGCTGACAGAAAATAATGTACAAAAACTAAACTAAAAGGGCTCTAACAGTCTTACCTGGTACCTGGGATTAAAGCCCATATACTGATGACACTGCTCACAGTGATGGTAAGTGTTGTAAGCAGCGTATTTGGATAATCTCATCCGTGTTGTCTGACGACGCATATACAAGTCCTCTTGTTTTCTGCTTGCTGTACTATCTGTATAAATATATTTTGATTGTGTCAGTTAAGTGAGCAATGGCCAGCGCAAAGGAATTGCCCCATCCTTGAGTATCTTCTGACTGCAAAATTACACTGGTTGCAATAAAAAAGGAATCTGAAAAAAAGTTGCTATTCTCATGGGAGTGTTGACATGTTTACTGTAAACTTTGTTCTCAATCTATCCGTCTATATGTAAATAATTTCTGTAGCCACCAACATCTTTGAAAAACATTTCTCATGCTGTTTGACATAAACCACTGCCATATGTCACTTTAACTGACGTATTTGTTTCCATTTCAGTTCAGCTTTAAAGGTAACAAACGAGGCAGTAAATGTAATCAGCTCTGAATGCTCTACAGTGCTACATATGTGCTAAGATTATTATAAATATTGATATTATTTGGAAATCACAAATTTTCCTGTAGGGCAGGCATAGGGAAACTCAGCCCTCCAGATATTTTGGGACTACAACTCCCATGATCCCTACCTAACAGGACCAGTGGTCAGGGATGATGGGGATTGTAGTCCCAAAACATCTGGAGGGCCGAGTTTCCCTATGCCTGCTGTAGGGGGTTGAACTAGATGACTCTCAGTTCCCTTCCAATTCTATGATACTATGAACTTGTTCACTAGCACCCTCTAGTGGCATTGCTAAGTCCTCCTCAGAGTGTGCTTCTTACTGCTTTATGCTATAAACTGCCCTCTGAACTTCAGATGGATGCATATAAATAGAATAGATATGTGCATGATATATGCATGTGTGTGTACACACACACACACACACACGCACACACCAAATAAGTCACAGCATTGTTCTAGTTTTAGCAAGATTATGGCCACATCCCGCACCACACATTTAAAGTGCTCTTATACCAATGTAACACACATGGCTCCCCCCACAAAGAATCCTGGGAAACATAGGGTGATGATGAAAGGTGTAAGGGGACTCTTAACAAACTACATTTCCCATGAAACCTTTGGGAGAGAATCCATGACTCTAATAGAGCGCTTTACATTGATGGTAACACCAGTGCCCAAATTACAGCTCACCAGTCTCAACAGTTCACAAATCATACCTTGTGGCAGTTTAAGAAAGAGACTTCCCATTGCTCCCTTCTTCTTCTTCTTTTTAATTTCAGCCATATGCTGGGGACTTGAGGAATCAAAAGGCAAACACTGGGAAAAGGTGGCTATGAGCAAGGTGTACTCCTTTCCCCACCCCCTTCCAGACATTGTTAGACTTCAGCTCCCAATTTTTGCTGGCCATGGGTCATGCTGGTTGAGGCTGATGGGGGTTGAAATCCAAAAAATGGCTGGAGGGACTCAGGTTCCCCATCCCTGTCATATGAGTTTTAGGACTACAGCAATCAAGGGCAGATTAGAAAGCAGAACTAGCTAGAGAGATTAGTGATCTCACTAAAGTCCATAAATACTTAATTCAGGATGTTGATGCTGTGCAGATTGTACTGAATGCCCATAATCCAAACTGAGTGCCATTTCCCACACTTCTCATCAATGGAATGCAAAGAAGAAGAAGAAGAAGAACATTCTGATCAATACATTCTAAATGAACTGTTTTATGGCATGAAAGCTCATTACCAAACAGGTGTCTGGTCAGAATAACTGAATAAATAACTAACCCTGACTTTCACTGCTTGTTTTCTGGACCCTTGAACAGATGAGACTTGCATCTTCATATTTTGGATCATGGATCGTGTAGTCGAAAGGCATTTTCTTGAATGTTTCCGGATCGGGCCACACATCCCCTGACTGGTGATAGTACGGCTCTGATTCTTCTTTAACATCTAGGAAAACAAACTCATGCTATGCACACATAGGAAAACAAACTTATGCTATGCACACTATTATACCCTTTTCAGCATTCAAAAATGCAAACTCAAAAATAATTATCTATTCAATACAGAAGGAAGGAAGGGCAATCCTTATTGTCTTTGCCTGAATGCCAGCCTTTGGTAACGGCTGTGTTAACTGAAGACTGAAATAAATGAACATGGAGGGGAGATTAAGAGCATAGCAATAAAACACTCAACTTCTCATTAACAAGAGAATTACAGATTATTCATCCAAGGTTTGACATGTAGGACATACCAGTATTGATCTCCTCTTCGTCATAAACGTCTACTTCTGTCAACCGAACCAGCATTCTAGATAAAATACTGAGGAACTGCAGATAGGCACCTGTCTTTCCTATCTGTAAAGATATACACCAGAAACTTATAGAAGTAGCTTATGAAATCTAAGCACATTAAAGTATCATATTTCAGATGCCTGAAAAGTCAGGTAACCAACGCAGCTTGATTCAAAGCCCAGGTATGATGACATTCCTCATACATGAAACGGAGAGGCAAAATTCACAATGATATAATAATAATAATAATAATAATAATAATAATAATAATAATAATAATAATAATAATAATATGGTGTCCCTGCTCTTGTTACCTACCTGTGGTGGTCCACTCAGTAGCAGCCTCCTTGGATGAAAGGTGTCCATCCTGCCTTCATTCCTGTTGTTATAGTCCATATGGATCGGTTTGGGGACGGTCCACTGGCGATAATATAGAGACTGCTCAGTGCAGGTCATCATCTTACTCATGAGCGGGCGGAAAGAACTGGCCCACATGACCGAATGGTAAGGCAAGAGGGACGATGACTTGGGAAGCCCTGTGCTGTCTGCAGAAGTAACCATGTCATGCACCAGTTTGGGCAAGTAAACGATGGGGGGCTGCTGGGATGCTTTGGTCATGGAGCACTGAGAGGCTTGCAGAACGAAAGAGCTGTGGGCAGGTGCTGAAGAGGCAGAGGGGGATGAGAAAGGGGGTGGAGACGACGAAGTGATGGAGGCCTGAGCAGCTTTGGCTGCCAGCTTTGAGTCTTTGTCTGCTTTCAGTCTCTGCTTTTCGGAGTTATTCACGCTCTCTTCGGTGCTGCTGCTGAGTACCGGATGGGGAGACTTTCCCACCTCCCCTGCAGTTACCAAAGGAGGAGATGTTTCACTGCAGAAAGCTGTGCCTATGGACAAAACCCATAACTTAATAAGAGTGCTCTGTTAAATCATTAGTGGCAACTGAAGGCTGCAATATCCCCCTGACCCAATATATAACCCCAGAGATAATTATTTATCAGTGATAAATACAAGTGGAAAGGTAGACTGTGTGGTGCACTGCTCCACTTGAGCCCAGAGAGTGGCTTTTCCCTTACTGCATCACAGTGAGGCTTCCTTCAGCACACAAAAGCTAAGGCGCAATTCACACAACCACGTCAAATGCAGTGAAGTGGAGATTTCTCAGGGGAGAGGTGAGTGTTGCCCTTATCATGTCCGTCTGTCTGTTTGTTTGGCCCCCTTTTTTGTATGAGTGATGGCAGAAGCCAAGCAACCACAGCATTAGCAACATGGGTTAAATCATTAGGATTTCGGTCCCCAATGTATATATTGTAAAGGAGTCATGCTGATGTCTTACTTGATGCTTTAGAAGAGACAGAGGAAGCTGCAGAATCGTGTGAGCCAGACCTTTCTCTTTTGACAGGGCTTCTCTTTTCCGAAGCGGAGCCTATTCCACGATTGTGAAGAAATGGAAGTTGTGTTTACGTTTGCTGGACATGATCCATCTAACTTAAAAATGCAAAAGACTAGAGAAGTAGAGTAGGGGCGAACAGCCTACCGGTATATCCTCCTCCGGATGTTGCTGGACTCCCAACTCCCATCAGTCTTGGCCAGCATGGCTAACAGCCAGGGGTGATGGAAGCTCCCAAATGTCCCCCGCCCCCTTTTCAGATCAATGGTCCTATGGATATCCCTTTACCTTCTGTTACTGTTTCTTCATCTTCGTTATCAGTACTGCTTAGCTTCTCTGGGTCACTCTCCAGGACATCATTGGCCCCTACTGCTTTTTCCACGGGGACTTCGGAACTTACAAAATAGGCTGCCAAGCCCAGTTCTTGCTCCAGGGCTGTTCTCACTAAGCAGGAGGAATTTATCAGACGTAGGTCACAGTACCTCAAGGACCTTGGTGGGACAGACAGGAAGAGAGGCAGACTGAAAGACCAGGTGAATTCTACAACATTACTGCAATCATAACTGAAAGCGCTTATCTGTTGTCGTTTCCTGTCCATCTGGGACCTTTAGATAAAGCAGCGTGGCAAAATCCTGTTGTGTTTCAATAACACCTTGACTGCTGCAATTTAGGGCTCGTCCACACTTTATTTTGAACCCTATTTTATGTGTGCTGCTTAATTCCCCTGGGTTCAAGAGATTCCTTGTTCCATGGTTGTTTCTTGCAAAAATCCAGTCTTAGCCACTGAATCCAATCTTATCTGGAAATCTTAACCAAGCTTCAAATCAGTGGGCAAGGACGGAATTTTGCAAGACACAGCCATGGAACAAGAAGAAAGCCCTCTCCTGAGAGACATGTGTGTATTTCGCATAACTATTTTCCAATTCATACGTGTGTGTGTGTGTGTGTGTGTGTGTGTGATTACCTTGGGAGTGACTCTCCTTGGGGATCCATTCCACTAAAAATCAATATGCAAGGCAGTCCCTCCAGTTCCAAATAAGTCTGAGGCTTCCATTCGGCATCTTCAATCTTCTGCCAAATCTGCCAAAACATTTGAAACACACTGTTTTATAGTTCACTCTAGAGAAAGAGCTGCTGTACATGCGAGCTGTCATAATGCGGAGTTGTGGTTAAAAACTGTGAACCATCAAGTCCCTAGTTCAAACCTCAGCTGAGCCAAGAACATGCTGAGTGGCCCTGGGCAAAGTATGGTCATTCATTCACCCTCTACTCCCATTCAAGAGTACGGTTAAGAGAGGAACATTTATTTATTTGTCTCTTTATCTACGGTACTTATAATCCATCTTTTGACAAAGTCCACCACAAAGTGGCTTACATGTTTAAAATGCAAATCCACAGATAACTTTTAAAAATATACAGTCAACAATAATAACAAGATTCCCATGGAAGAGCATGCAGCGGGAGCAGAGGTGGAGTGAGTTGTTACATTTGGCAAACTGAAAAGCTTGTGCTGCTGGAACAATCAGAAGAGAGCGATGTTGAATTCCTCCTATGGAATTTACTTCCAAGTAAACAAGAGAGATAATGGAGAGTCAGAAGGCAACAAGCCAGCCGTTGGAGTGCATCCCTTCTTGGATGCTGATATCAGAATATGTATCAGAAATTGTGGGTTGCTATCTGATTTATTCTGATATTAATCTGATTTCAGTCGATTGCTGGATTTTATGTTTTAATGTATTATATATTTTGATGTTAGACGCCCTGAGCCCAGTTTGGCTGGGGAGGGCAGGATATAAATATATTATTATTATTATTATTATTATTATTATTATTATTAGAGGCACTGGGCAACCCTAGACATGTCTACTCTGAAATAAGCCCCATCAAGTGACTTTTATTTTCTCCGGTGAGGAATACATTTTGTCAATGGACACTGCTAACCAACAGCTGTCATGGAGTGGTTGGATGCAGAGGAATGGTGGAAGGAACCAGCTGGAGAACCACCAAGGGAAGAAGGTCAGAATCCAGGGAGTGGTGGTAGGACAACAATGAGTGGTCAAAGGGAAAAGAGGGGGGAACTGGGAGGAAGAGGTGTCAGAAGCTGAAGAGGTAACAGGGCTTAGTGAGCTGGGAAAACCTGAGGCAGAGAGAAGTCCAGAATCAGAGGCAGAAGCTAAAGCAGATGAGTGGAAGGAGGGAGGCCAAGAGGCAGAGATGAGTCAGGCTGCTGAAGAGTCATGCGTGTCTCCCCCTCCTGCTGTGACAAGTTCCCCTCCTTGTCTCCCAGAACCAGAAGAGGCATGAAAAGAGCAGAGGAGAAGTTGGCTGCGCACAGGCGCAGTCTCCGATTGCTTGAGGAAAGCCCTGGAGAGAAGGGGACTTAGATGGCTTTGAGGAGGCGGGGACTTTCAGTCTCGGCAACTGGTTTTCATGGAGTAAGACCACTGGGGAATGAGCTGCTTTGCTCATTAGGCCTGACACTCAACCAAGTCTGTGGAGATCATATTTTTGCTAATGAAGAGTTAACTCCAACTTTGAGCTGTGTTATTACTGACCTGTAGGCTCCTGTGACATCTGCAGTAGTGGCTAGTCCATTAGAGAAAAAGGAACATGGACACACCAGCCTCAATCTGCCCTCAGCCACCCCACACCTGCCTGCCTTCTGACTTGCCACTGGTCCAGGATGTGACCCTGCTTGCACTGGCTCTGGCTCTGCCTACTGCTGGTTTCCTTGCCTTCTACTTCACCAGTCCCAATGGGCACCAGCCACCATGGGCATAATCTGCACAGATGAGGTTGGAACTCCAGCTGGAGCAGAGCTGTTCTGCTTATTACCTTCAGTTGCTCTATGAAGTGCTTTCCTATGGTGATCCCAGAGTTGGGATTCCCCAGGATGATTTCGAAATGGTCTTCGAGGGCTAACCTTTCCCTCACGTGGTTGAGGCGCTCGTAAGCGACCGCCGCCAAAGGTATGCACGGAATCCTTAGTACTACCATCAGCCCATGTCTGTTGGGGCACTGGCGTGAAGAATTGATGAGGTTCTGAGCGATCTCTAGAGTTTCCACCGTGGTGTAGTTTTTCATCTGGGACAAGCCACACACCGCCATCATGGCTGCGGAGTAGTGCTGAACAAGTACAAAGGTCCTTATCACAGCGCTGTGCAGCCTAGGAAACCTGAAACAAAACAGAAAGCCGTGAGAGCCTGTGCAGATGCTTTGCTTGCAAAAAGCGATGGAGCCCTTGAGCGTAATTGTGGTGTGCAGGGGGCACCGTTATTCCCTCTGATGGCAAACCTGAATGACTGAATGCTTATTGGTTGGGAAGTGAAATGGATCCACCCAAAAAGAAGGCTGTGGCTTCTATATACTTGGGGGACCCCCTCAGTATGCAGAAATATGGGGGAATGCTCCAGAAAACAAGAGCACTCAGCCAAGGAGCTTTAAAGGGCAGGCCGTGCCTGGAGAGCATGGAAGAAAGGTAAGTGTGGATAGGCCTTAAATTACTTTTTGATAATCTGCCTGACACAATCCAGCCACTTAGCAGAACTGTGATGGCAATGCATGTATATATCAGGGGCAGATCTAAAGGAACAAAGAATGCTGTCAGCCATTCAAACCTACCGTCTACCTGCCAAGCTATATTGCTTTTTTAAAATGTTAACCACACTGCAAGGCAAACACGGTACCTTTTCCCCAAAGCCATGACCATTGCTTCAAAAGAGCTGTCGTAACGAAGCAAGGGAAGGCTGTGTCCAGAAAGAGTGGATTCGATAAACTCAGACAATCCGTAGTACTTCTTGTTTTCATGGTACAAGTCCACACCCTTAAAATAAATGACAGTGACTATTAACGGGGTCATCCGTGGTGATGATTTAACAGTTCACCAATCCAGTTATCGCATTCTTGCAAATATGCACAGGGCTATGAATAAGACCCTGTCCCTTCTCTGTGGCCAATACTACCTACCTCCTCCACCATGATCCTCACCAGTACCCACTCAGGGACGGATCAACTGTGCAAGCAGTTTAGGCAGCACAATGCACAGAGTGCCTGCTGTGCCAGACACGGCGTGGATATTGGGGTGGAATTCAACACTGCGCTATTACAATTGTTCCATCGGTGCAAGTTGCCAGACGGAACCATCTCCCCTCTCTTCCCACCTGGAAGTTGTTCTGACCCCCAACCAGGGATGGAGAAGAGGGCAGAGAAGCTCCAGCTGCACTAAGCAGGACTCATTGTGCTGGCTCCCCACTAGAGAAACTGTTTAGTTGAATCCTGACCCAAGTTTTTCTGCCTTTTGCTGCTAGTGCAATCAGCATCCTCACTTACTAGAGCAGAGCTTTCCAAACTTTTCACGTCGGTGACACACTTTTTAGACATGTTATCATTTTGTGACACAGTAATTCAGTTTTACTAGCAAACCAGAGATTAAACTAACCCCCCTTTCCAGGCTTGGGAGGAGCGCAGGTTCATTCACATGACACACCTACACACTGCAGCCGACACACTAACGTGTTGCAACAGAAGCTCTGCACTAAATAATCTGTTCTGGGATAGCTCAGTCAGCAGAGCATGAAACTCTTAACCTCAGGGTTGTGTGTTTGAGTCCCACATTGCGGGGGGGGGCGGATACTGCATTGCAGGGGATTGGACTAGATGACCCCCATGGTCCCTTCTAACTCTGCAATTCTGTTATCCTTTATAGCCCAGCATTTTGGTGGCGCTGCAGATGTACTAGACCACAGAGAATATTATGTGTTTTTTTGTAATCAACAGATCCCAAATTGTGCCTTCAATAAGGTTCTGTTTTGGTAGGAATAAAAGTAGAAAGGAGAGAATCATGGGGTAATGGAAATGGTAAAGGGATTCAGAAGAGCCAAGGGAAGTGACCGGAGATCAGCAAACACGGATGTGAGCCCCATCATTCTGCATAATAGCTTTGCTTTGGAACGTAACACTGTGGTCGTTAACAGTCAGACCAGGCATTAAAGGGGGAAAAGAAAAAGCTCCCATAGATCCTAAGAGTTAACTTCTTACATTGTTGTATAATGACGGCCAGTGGATTTCATTATATGGGCTGATGCGGGTGTGTTGCGTCTGCAGGGCATAGGGGAAGGAAGTCACGTGAAGCGTCACAATATTTGGAGCGTCTTTCACCTCTCTGCAGTTCAGCAGCCTGTCCACAAGCCCCATGGCTGGATCGGACTGAGGATAAAGGCTGTGAACAGCACTGTAAAAAAAAAAAAAACAAAAAAAACAAGCAAATGAGAGTGCACAATGTTACTATATGGCCAGTGCTCTTTTTCTAGAAAAGGAGGTGCCGGAACTCACAATGAACGCCTTTCTTAGAATGGCAATGGAACCCACCTGAGAGTTGCTGGGACTGAGTTCTGGTGAGTTCCCCCTGCAAAAACCCCCTGTATATGGCAACCCCAACCTTCTCTGACCATTGGCCATGTTGATGGGAGACAGAATCCAACCTCTGGAGGGCCACAGGTTCCCCATCCCTGACACAGGGTAAAATTGATACATATGCATCAATTAAAAACAACAACAACAACTATCAAAAGAGTGATCTTTGGGTCACCTTTAATGAAATTATTATTATTATTATTATTATTATTATGAAAGCACTTTACTACTCAGACACTGTGGATGCATTTTTGACAATGACTGTAATATAAAGAACTGAAGTTGTATTAAGGAAAATTGTTTGTAGTGCAGCTGTGGTATCACACAGCCAGTGTCAAAGGAAGCAGATTTGTCTTTGGAAAAGATTGTACAATGCAATATAATTGTCTATTGCAACCGATCTCTCATTGCTAACATCATAATCTGGGAAGGGAACTCTTTCTTACCTTACAAGGTCCCAGTGAGCATGGTCATGGATCAGCACAAATAGCGTGTGTGGATTCTGCATCGAGTTTTGTAAGAAAGCTTTAAACTTAGTCTGGGCTTCTGCATCGAGTTTGACCACATGTTGCTCCACCCTCTGCTTGGTAAGGTGCTCCTTCTCCAAACCAAGTTCCAACAACACACCTAAAGGAAGACAACGAATGACTATCGGATAGTCGAAAAGCAAGCGTTGCCAACTGTGATTTTTGTATGCATTTTTCAGCAACCAGCACCTGAATGCCAGAGGTGGAACAGTGTCTGCTGGTAAGTCACTTCCGAAGGAGGGACGCAGATCAGAAAATCAACTTTCTCAAAGGAACCCAAGTCAAGGTTTTGAGTGCTGGAGTCTGCAATGGAGCAAACATGGGAAAGCAATTTCTGAGCCACTGCAAGCTGGAAGGGGCGGATCTGATGGTGCTCAAGGTTATAACCTAGAGGAGAAGAGAGAGAGAGAAGAATGGTTGAAAGAGAAAGAGAGTCAGACCTTAACTTTATTTAAATATTCACAAGTTTTTATCTCTATTATTTATAGCATGAATGTTATAGATAGCCATGTGAGATATGGAGCAGCACACCTAAGTTTGCTTCAGCTCTCTGCTCTAGAACATCGTGATCTGATCACGTGACTCCACAGGGGGAGATATGCACGGAGGAACTTGCCTTGGAGCAAGGTGCTGGGGCCGCATGGAGGCAACTAGGGGTAGTCAAAGAGCTATAAAGTATGTCCAAGAAAAATAAAAGGCCCAGTTACATAGGGGAAAGCATGAGTCCTCTATTCCCCATGCATTTTGCAGTCTGCCCTTTTGTCAGAGTTGCTTCATTCTTGCTTTTTTCTAAAGAAGGCCTGTTTGCAGAATTCTCTCTGAATATTCCCTACCATTGTGTGTGTGTGTGTGTGTGTGTGTGTGTGTGTGTGTAGCGGCCCCTGTTTTCCCTGTCCAAAGCTCCAGAATAACACCAGGTTTGCGACATTGTGGAAAATGCAAAATAGCAGACAGGGTGCAAACACAGCTGTTGCTGTCGCCATTGCCACTTCCATCACCATTAGGTGAATAAATCTCTTATGGGGGAAAGCTGTGCTCTTGCCACTACTAATGGGAGGCCCTTCTCCCAAGAAACTCTTGGCGACCTGCTCCCCACCACCAAGAGGTTTGGTGAAATGGGCCCAATTTCTCTGCCTACTGCTTCCCAAACAAAGGGTAGGAGCAAATGCAAGTGTGTACACAGACAGGGTACACAGACATGGAGCAAATGCAAGTGTGTACACAGACAGGGTCTCTGCAAGGCGAACGTTCCACTCCAAATGCCTTGGAGGAAAGGAGTGAGAGGGACACAATTCTGAAAAGGCAAGTGTCCTCATATGTTACATGCACAAACCACTTACTCGTGCAAACAGCTGTTCCAGCTGCATCCCCTGCTGCTGGTTTGTTCACTAAAGCAGAGAGTGAAGATGAAATGTGGGACCTGTTTTCTTGATAAAATTTGTCCAGCAACACATCGACATCACCATCTGGTGGAATGAAAGGGGGAAGAAACGGCCACCATTTTTTGTGTTATGAAAACCATTTAAATCTTAGCATCTCCCAAGCCATGTAACCTGTGCAAAGCAGCATGACATGCAACAAAAAGGCTAGGCCCCTGTCCTTACACAGAAAGAGAAATATTTAAAGACCGTGGACGGGTTCTGGCATGAAATCCTGCAAGTGCATGATGTGAAACTTGGGGCGAATATTCTAACGTGGCATTTGGTCAGATTTTTGATAACTGAATCAAAATCTCAGAAAGTCTTTCAGACAAATGCCTCTTTATAGATATCCCATCACGTACCTGGGCAGAGAGTACTGAAGAAGGCCCCCAGAGCCTCTACTTTCCCCGTAACGAGTTCATAACTAACTTCTTTCTGGTATTCCGCTGGACTGAGCATGCTTTCAGATAGTATTCTTGCTTGGTACTTCCCTAAGAGACATGATAAAGGGGGAAGGGGTTCACATGCAACTGAGACACTTATACATCTAAACCAGAGTTTTCAATCAGTGTGCTGGGGCACCCTGGGGTGCCTTCAATGATGGTCAGGGGTGCCGCAGGCAACATTGGCCTCTGTCCCTCCTTCCTTCCTTCCCTTCCTCTGATGCTCTCTCATGTCTCTGCCTCCCAGAGGCTTGCATGGCTGTTTATTGCAGCAGCCCTGGCTATAAGCTCCGCAGGTGAATGGTGCCTTTGGGGTGGCTGTGGGGGCAGCTCAGAGATGAGGGATGGCAGCAGCAGATGCACGGAGGACCCCCAAGGAGAGGGGAGAGGAGAGGAGGCTGAGGGAACACTCCACAAGAGACAGTGTTTGAAAAAGTGTGAGTAACTGCCAGCTCTGTAGGCAAGGGGTGACATAACTGGGCTCCTGAGCCCCACAGGGGTACCGCAGATAGAATGTAGTTGGTCAAGGGAGCCGTGGATTCAAAAAGGTTGAAAACCTCTGATCTAAACACCTAAAGGCACATAATACAGTTATCTTCCTGAAGCTAGGCCAATCTGGGTCTGGTTGGCTTCTAGATGGGAGATTACATCAGCTGCCAAGTTCCTTGGAAGAAAGGTGGGGGGGTGAACTATTCTCACTAACATCTGCATTGCCATATACTATGGCCCCACAGATTTTGTCAGAGACATGACTCAAAGAAAAGTAAGGAAAGCAATGGCCAAACACAATCTTTAGGATCACAATTTAATTTAGGTACACCATTTCTCCCACAAATGTGCGTACAGCTTTTACCAGAGATAGAAAACATGGTGACTCCCAAATGTTGCAGAACTCCAACTCCCATCAACCCCTGCTAGGATAGCCAATGATCAGGGACTGTGGGTGCTGTAGTCCCAAAAATTATCAGGAGGGCACTACATTGGCTACCCCTGCTTTATAGGGTCACTCTACCCTACTTCGCTTCACTTTCTTTGGCCATTTCAAGTGTTTCTAAGTGACACCTGACAGTCAATTCCTTTCAGAAAATTATTCAGAAACCCGAATATTGAGTAGAATCTAAAGAATTAGGGATAGAACTCATTTAGCCTGTTTGAAAGTAGCATCATTGTTGGTTAATTCTATATAATGCTTCCTCTTTAGCGGTGCACACTACAGTTTGACCACTACAGTGGCTCCATTTCTTGCCACAGGACAGTGTGGTCATCAAGCCAAACTAAAGTTGGATGAAGAGGGCAGTAAAGGCAGCCCATGTGGTGTAGTGGTTAGAGAGCTGGACTAGGACTTGGGAGACCAGAGTTCAAATCCCCACTCAGTCATGAAGCCCACTGGGTGACCTTGGGCCAGTTACTGTATTACTGCTTAACAGGGTTGCTGTGAGAATAAAACCGGCAGAGGGAGAACCATACACACCACCCACAGAGGAAAAGTGGGATATAAATGTAAAATTAAGGGCTCATCCAGACTTCCTTACCACTGAATCAGAGCACACAGCATTCCTTTGAAAACCCGAATTGACCTTTGTTCCAATTCAGTGATAAAGAGTGGGTTTTCCTAGGGAAAGTGGTAGGGCAATTAAAAAAGTGCTCAGACATGTAGCTTTAGAGTGCAGACCTGTGCGTGGCACAAAAGGAAGCCTGGGTGAGCCCATTGTTGGATGCAAACCTAAAGACTGAAGACCCAAATATGTGTGCAGTGCAAAGGCAGAATATGCTATATAAAAACAATGGATGCAAGTGTCCCTGTTTTCCAGGGACAGTCCCAGATTTACAGAAGCAGCCTGGTTTCTGATTTGATCCTGGAATGTCCCGCTTTTCCTTCGGATGTCCCTATTTTCACTGGAAAAATGTTGAAGGATATGGATTTCAGTGACCCCCCAAGTCAAGGAGATAAGTAACCTCATACAAGAAGATAAGTAACCTATACAACCTTTGGTAGGCATCTGAAGGCAGCCCTATATAGGGAAGGGTTGTTTTAAAAAATGTCCAATGTTTCATTATGTTTTATATATTCTGTAAGCAGCCCAGAGTGGCTGAGGCAACTCAGTCATATGTGTGGGGTATAAAAAAAATATATGATGATGATGATGATGATCGAATAGGACATCGCTATTTTCATCAGAGAAATGTTGGAAGGTATGCAAATGTGCTCTCGTACATCACCAGGTATATGAAATTCTACTTTGTACGTGCCAACAGTTAAAGCCTTTTGCCCATTAGCCTGCTAACAGCTGGGGCAAAATCCACTCCATAACAAGAATAGGTCCACGTATTGCTTTAGCAGCTCACCTGTTACAGCAATGCAAGAGTCAATAGTTCTGTTTCTACAAGCGCATATGATCACCACATAGTTGGTCTTCACTAGCTTTCCCTCAACGAGCATCTTAAACATTTCTGAGAGCCCCTCCGCTAAAGAATAGTTGCACTCAATGATGTGGACACTGTCATTACATGAGCTGGCTGCCAGTCCCGCCAGCCAGGGAAGCTGAGCTGATGTCACTGGGGCAATTGGGCCAGGAACCTGAGGGAAAGCTTGTGGGATGGCCTGCTGGTATTGACGAATTTCAGAAAGATGAGACTCCCGCCATGAACGCATGAAGATCTGTTCCAAGTCCTCAATCAAAGGCACCTGGTCTGAAGCTATGGAAACATCAACATGGCATCAAAAGCAGGCAAATGTTAGGACTTAAATCTACTAACACAACTAGATCTTGTTGATATTTCCACCCCTCCCATGGCGAGAATCTGGTGGTCTTATGTTATGAGAAGGAGGGGGCGGAAACTGCTCTTCTGTTCTTCCGCCCCTGCCTGCCTGACTCAGTATGAGAGAGACTCTTATCTTTGTAGTGATAAGATGGCTGAGTGAGAACTGTAACACTCATGCAAGCCTGTAGACTCTGTAGTATGTAGCATCTATTAGAAATAAAATAAGGTATGCTTCAAAACCTCCACAGCTAGTTTCCGGATTTGTACTCTGCTACAGTCTGCTAAAGTCTGGTGCTCACAATGAGCAGTTGTGAGTCCACTGCACCAGGACCTGTTCACCGGGATCGGAAGGTCGGTGACGGTGCTCCAGTTGCCTAGCCCAGGCGTGGGCAGGACTGGGCGTACTGACAGGTCTCCCCTTGCCATGCTCTGAGCATAATTAAAGGATTAATGGTTTTGTGTTCACGCATGTCATGCCACAGACTTTCCTACACTACTGCAGAAATGATCTGTTGCTTTTGCACCAGCCAAGACAAATTCTGCAGCATGAGAAAACCACCCGCAGATCTTGTGCTCTCTATGTCCTTTGTAGGCAAAATAGGTAGCCTATAAATTATATGCAATCCCCAGGTAATTCAAGAACTCCACAGTGTTCAATTTGCATCTTATTGTAAGTGATAATTCTAGTCCACATGGCAATGGATAATATCAGGAGATCATAATGCTTGGTAAAATATGGAGATACATTTATAAATATAATAATAATAATAATAATAATAATAATAATAATAATAATAATAATTGCTTCGAGAAAGTTTGCATCTTTCTCATTAGAGGTTCCACTATTACTATTTCTAATTTCAATGCAGTTACTACCAGAATTTTGACAGATACAATCAGACTTGTTCATATTGCCCTCATTTTTAAATCTGCACTGGCTGCCTATTCACTTCCAAGACATATTCAAGTTACTGATGCTTACCTATAAGTGGCTTGGGATACAAATACCTAAAGAAGTGCCTATTAGGTGAGCCAATTCTGGCTTGGGTGTGGTGGTTAGGCACTGGGTAAGCCTGGATCTTTGGTGGAGGGGAGGTTGGAACCTCTGCCTGCCCCTCCTTGGGAAAGGGTATCCTGTTAAAAGGATCCAGGAGGAGTGGCTCTGTCTGATGCCCAGGCTAGGGCATACCACTCCTCCAATGGGGAACCTGCAGGGGGTACCCCTAATTGATGTAAGTCATAGGGCTCCCCCCCCACCCCGCTGGTTTTGGTTTACCCTTAGACGCACTCCCAGCAGACAGGCTGGAGTGGAATAGGAACTGCTTACCCAATGCCTACGCCAAACCAATCTCTACTGTAACCAATAAAGCTGTGGCCATATTCAAGCAAAAAACCAAAAATGCTGTTGTCCTGTGTGTGGTTATTCATCCCTCTAGGGAACTGTGGGATCACGGGGTCTTGGCACGCAAGTGCCGATTTGCTAAGGGACTTTAACTTAGTGCAACGCTGAATTTCAAGTAGTGGGCAGGATTCACTGTTGACAGAAGCCTTGTACAAGGACTTCTGCCTGTGCAACAGGGCAATTCCCTCTCCTGGGAATTGGCTCAAGGAGGGTTCAGGAGAACCCCAGAAAAGCACATGTTTGGGAGGAAATGGAGATTGTTCCATTTGGCAAGCCTGCACATCTGGAAGAACTCTACTTTAAATGCCCCCCTCAATGTCTTTTTCAATTACCGTTTGTAGATTTGCCTATTCATATCAAAATATTTGCTCTCGTTTGAAGGAGGATAACTCACCAAGTTGAACGAGGTAATAGACTGTTAGTAAGAGCTGCATCTCCTCTGAAATTGGCTGCATTGTGGAGGCACCATATTGTTCATAAGCCCTAGAGAGAGACTGCGCGTTCTTGTAACACGTATACAAAAGAGGACTCACTATGACATCACTAAGGTTCCCGCAAAGGTAAGGAAAATTTCCATGCCCTGTGAAACAAAGTACAACTTATTAGATGCCAGGTATCCAAGGCAAGATAATTGAATGTCTTAATAGTTCAGGGGTTTTTTTAAAAAGAAAAAGTAGGCCGCACTTGTTTTGAAGTGCTTGTCGTATACACTATGTGACATGTTACCTTTAAATATGACGGGCTTTGCTTTAAATATTTTAAGCAAGTTATCAGGAACTGAAACTGGCTCTCCAGAGGCCACCACTGGAGAAGACACTGGTCCTGCCAAGGGAGCGTGAGGTAAGCAGGACAGCCCTCCTCCTCCTCCTCCTCCTCCATCTATGAATCAATTTAGAGAGTTTAACCAGAAATAAATGACTGCAGCATAGATACTTGTTAAAATGTGCTGACTGAAGCGGGAAGGACAACAATCCACTTCCACTTTCAAACCCTGTCAGAGCCAAAAGTAAAACTTAAGCACCGATTGCTCCTGTCAGTGCTGTCCTTCCCAACCCAACAACTTAATATAGCAGCTGTCAGAGCTCTTAGGTCTGCTAATTTACAAGCAGGCATGTGCCCAGAGGCATTTAAATCATCATCTCCATCATTATCATCCTCACTTACCATTTTTGCTTCTACTTGTGAGTGGTGGATTGGGCTGCAAATTCCAGGCTTCATTGGATGAGGGAGACTCAGGTGACCATCCTTTGTGGCGTTTTTTAGGAGGCCCTGGGTTTGCTAAAGTGCCTAGATAACATAAACAATCCAGAAAAACTACTATTTTAAAAGGACCCACATCTTTCAGGAAAAGCACATGCCTGAACACAGAAATAGATTATATATATATAATCGCTCTGCCTCTGCACAGACCCAAGGCAGTATGCAAAAACTAAATACATACAAAAATAAAACTCCACCCAATATCAATAGTACTCAATCTATGTTTATTCAACAAATGAAGCAGATTTTCAAAAGTTAGAAATGGCACGTTGTGTCCCCAGCACATTGTGTCACCAGCAAAAAACAGCAGAGAAGAGCATAGATCCACAGCAACTCCTAGAGAAGTACTAGAAGATACAAACAATAGTGGATGGAGATGCTTACCTGACCTCCCAACAGGTGAGTCCCTGCTGCTTATTGGGAGGGAGGAGGAGAGGAAGGCGGCGCCAGGGTGGTTAGTTTGGTGCAAACTCATCAGCCAAGACAATCTGTTGCTCCTGCCAGTGCATTTTCACCACACCACCCTCCCTGCCACCTCACTCCTCTTCTTCCCAGGAAACAGCTGCAACATCCCTGCCAGGAGGTCAGGTAAACACCTCCACCCCTCCACACTGCCTGCTACCGGTTACGAAGAATGCACAACGATATTAAACAGTATCATAGACAATATGAAGAACAACAAGACCTGGATCTACCGTTTTCACCATAGCTGTCAACCCTCCCTGCTGTTTCCCAATGCTATAATAAGGGAATTTCCCGCAAAAAAAGGAAAAGGTTGACAGCTATGGTTTTCACTGGCAGACCTCCATTGTTTATACTGTCCATTTCTGCCTTCAAACTGAGGACAGTAGCATTTGAAAAAGAAACACAGTACACCAAATGCTGCACCAGATAGCAACACCATTATTTTAAGATCAGGTGTCTGCTGCACACTCATATGATCTGCCTTACCTCTTGGGCAAGGGAATGGCTTACATTGCGAATATTCAACCTTATTTGATGGCTATTTGAGTAAAGCATGGCTTAGGTCCAAGCTGTCTGAAAGACCATATTCCCTCATACAAATCTGCCTGGGTTTTGAGATCTTTGAAGGAGGCCCCTTTCTCTGTCTCACCATCCTCACACATACATTTGATGGGGATGTGGAAGAGGACCTTCTTGGTGGCTGCTCCCAGACTCTGGAACTCCCTCTCTAGAGAAGCTAAACTGGCTCCCTCCTTGTTGTCCTTCTGCTGACAGGCAAAGACTTTCCTGTTTCAACAGGCTTTTGGGAACTGGCTGCTTTTAATTAAAGGGCTGGCGCTGTCTTGTTTCTATTATAATTGTTGGAATATATTAAGCATATATATGTATAAATGTTTAATGTTTAATTGCATTTTAATGATTGACTTACTATGTTTTAGCAGTTCTTGTTTTTATCTGTAAGATGCCTTGAGTCCCCTCAGAGAAAAAGGTGAAATGTAAATAAATATATCATAATAATTGTAATATACCAGAATACTTTCTGAAATAACTCCTCCTTGAGCCACCACAACAGCATGATGCTACTTTTTTTTTTGCAAATAAAGTATAATGTGGTATCACTGGGTATTGAGTTTCCCTGTTCCCATTGCATTGCAGGTAACTGTTATGTCCTCCCCGGATTATTCTCAAAGCAGGGGATTTATTTAGATTGCAGAAGTGGTGAAACACCTGTTCTGCAATCTTCAGAGAAGTCACATGGAGCTGTTAAAAGTCCAGCAAAACCAAAAAATCTTCCATGACTAGTTTGGCCCTTAACGAGTGCAGGTTTAGAACCTTATGCTAAACATTAGGGTAGGGGGCTCTTTTATTTATATTAAAATTCTACCACACGATGGCAGTACGAACCCTTTCAGCCATTCATTTATCTTTCTCTAGCAAACCCACAGGGAAAAGCCCCAGGGTCAATCAAAAAACGAGTACTGTAAATCCCCTGTCAGGGTCTCTAGTTGACGTATGTAAACAAATCTGATAGCTTTCTTAAAAAAAAAAAGGACTGAAATCAATTACCCAAATGAGCAAGCAATTTGGTTCTGTCCACAAAGCAAAGTTAGCCCCTGGCTAAGCAGATGAAGAAATGAAGCAGCTTGCCAGAGCTGTCTAGTAAAGATTGCACTAATGTTTATTGTCCTGTACTTGTTCTATGAATAGGAGACTTTGATTCCTGGCACTGTGTACTATGTTCGTGGAACAGGTACAGCACGAGAAGTGTTGCTCTTCACTAAAAGTGCTAGATTTCATTCCGGCAGCCCAGAATGTTAAAATGTGTCCTTATTAAGTTGGTTCAGAACTGGCACATGTACTGATTTAAAATAATTCTCAGAGCAGGGAGGGCAATCCACTTCAGAAAGATTCAGCTGACCTTAAAGCCATCTATTTAGAAATTAAGTCTCATCAATTTCAATGGGGCTGCTGTACAAATAATGGTTGCAAAATATACCTATTATTTCAGGTGGCATTATAACAGTAGGGACACTGACTGAAATCCCCACTGTAATATTTCTTGCTGAATTAATGCACATCATGAAATCAAAGGACTGCATTTTATTTTTAAGGAATCATACACCGCCCTTCAATAAAAGTATTTCCAGAGCATGTCACAATAAAATAGTAAAACTATCATATTGCTAGAGCAGGGTTTCCCAAACTTGGGTCTCCAGCTGGTTTTTTTGTTTTTGACTACAACTTCCATCATCCCTAGCTATCAGGACCAGTGATCAAGGATGATGGGAATTGTAGTCCAAAAACAGCTGGAGATCCAAGTTTGGGGAACCCTGTGCTAGAGGTTCAATTAACACCCACCAACCAAATAAGCTAGAAATACTTCAGAAAAACTGAATGTAACGACAATGTTAAAGAATAGAGAACAATATGAAGAAGGTACAGTAAATGAAGTTTATTAACCAGCTTTGTAATACAGAAATTAGGAATATCTGGTGGCCAAGTGGCATAGTAGCTTTTCCTGACGCCTAGAAGAAACTGTACATTATTTTTAAAATAAGTTTTGTATACATTTAGTCCTCCAATCAACTGATAGTGCGAGAATGTCTATCTTTGTGTGCTTTGTAAGACTTTTACAACAAAATAAGCAATAAAAGAGGGAAATCTGCAATAAAAGAACAAAATACATCAAACAATAAAATGATAGCTGCAAGTGAATGGTCTTTGCCTGGTGTTGAAAAGACATCAGAGTAGGGGCTAAGCAAGCCTCTCAAAGGCCAGCTTTCCAACAGTGGGGAACATCCATTGCTCTGGTCTCTAGTCCCACCCAGAGAATGTGGCCCCTGAAAATTTCCCAGAAAGAAATTTGGCCCTTAGGAATGTACCACACCATAATTGTCATGGGGCTGAGCAGTAGTCTTCAAGAAGCACCTTCTGGAACCAGTTCTCCAGGTAAACATTGCCCAACCACAAACTATATCCCTGCATATATTACAAAGAGGCTCAAGACCAAGCTCAGCTGAGGCTCATATGTGCAGTGTAAAAGGCCACCCATAGCGCCATAGGCATAGGCCATGCAGGTGTTTTACCTGCTGTTAAGGTACGAAGCAACTCTATGGACAAATCAGTACCAGGGACAGGGCCGTTGCCGTGTTGCCGTGATTCTCCCTTGAGAACAAACACCACCTTGTCTTTAAGTAGTTCCCAAAGATTTGTTTTACACCACCAAGTTTTTAAATGGATCTTATTGTTGAGCCCTATATGTGTTTTAAATCTCACATTTTATTATATTTATTCAACCATTTTGTTTTTAACATGTTTATTGTTAAACTGCCTTGTGAGGGCTTGCCCTAAAGGGTGGGGTGGGAATATATTAAATGCATAAGCAAAGGTACCTAATACTGGTGGTCTCGTCATGGAAGAGACATTGCTTTTCATCGAGTGTTGCTGGGGAGAGTCTTTGCCGTTGTAAACTGGCAGGCTTGCTGTTGTTGGCAGGTGGTCAGGCACTAGGTCAATGAGAAAGAGAGTAATTTTGGAGGGGCTTTCTTGATCCGTGTAAAAATGCATGGCTTTCAATAATCCAACAGAGCAAGCCCTTACTTGCCTTAACAGTTCTGTGCTGGAAAAGAATGCCGAGGACTAAACACTGACAAGCACCCTGCAATCTTGCATTTGCCTACTCAGAAGTAAATCCCGTTGGATTCAAGTGGATTTGCTCCCAAGTAATCATGCATAGGAATGCCGTCTTGAAACGATAACTCAGTTTTTTTTTAAAAACCTAATGGATTTTATCTAGAAAAGGTCTTCATGCTCTCGTCAACAGAAATGGCTCCAGTGACAAGAGGGACTTCAGTTGCTTTCTAACATAGCCAAAAAGGCAGTCACAAGCCACCAGCCCCTCCTGCATCATCTCACAGTGAGTATATTTTAGGGCTTGTCCACACAGAAAGAGGCTTTCTCAGGGGCTGCATATGTACCACATATAACTGAACCACACCACGCTGCTCATGCTCACACATAGAATGGCAACTGATTACAATCCACAAAGACATATTGTTGTATCTCCACCAGCAGCTATCCAAGCCAGTCTTCCCCAAACTGGTGCCCCCCAGATGTTCTGGGCTACAGCTCCCTTCAGCCTTCAAAAATATATGGAGGGCACCAAGCTGGGACAGACCAATCCAAATGGTTCTTGCATGCACAGAAAGAAAATGGGAGACTGCAAGAAAATGGGAGACTGCAACAAGCTAGAGAAGATTCAGTTACCCATCTGTTGCATCCCTGCTTGAACTATGGGATGTGTGGCTATAACTGGCTCGTTCATGACAGGTGCTGAGGAGCCTGTATTCTCTGGAGGTTGGAACAACAGGTTGGAAAAAGTGCTGGATGAGGGCTGCCGGCTTCTGAACTCTATCAAAACAAGAAACAAACAAGATGCTGCTTATTCAGTGAGAACTGCTCACTTTAAATCTGCAAACCTTTTATAAAAGTTGAACTTCTGTTGTTTTAGCAAAAGGCAGATTCACATACATTATTAGTTCAAAGTGAGGAGGTAAACAATTATTGTTCATATCTAATAATTGATATTTACATCAATCCGGTCATTTGTAAGTATTTCACTTTTGCCCAAAGTGTTCAATGCAACATCTTAGCTCCATGAAAATTCTATGAGGTAGTTTAGATGAAGGAAAGCTAGGCTTTGCCTAAGACTAGCCAACAAAGGTCAATTCATATTTCTCATGAATAAACATCTGGGTTGTCTCTAACAAGGTTTACTCAGAATGAACCCACTAAAATAAATGGATCTAATTTTGTCATGCCCGTTAATTTTAATAGGCTAAGGCCGAGTAGAACAAATGTTGGATACTGCTTGCAGTTGTAAACTCTATGAAGCATAAAATAAATATGCATATCTGGAAATCGACAGCAGGTGTGTGCCACAGTGCCATAGTTGCCCCTTGATGTGCTTGTACTACATGTTCCTATGGGTTGTCACACATGCATCTCTGTCTCATTCCCTGCAATGTTTGCCACTGTAAGCATTAATCTACAGCATATTTCGAGAAGCTGTTTGTTCACTCTACCTTTGGACACCTGTGAATATTCTAACCAAATTTTGCCCGACAGTTCTTAAGGTCAGGGAGCAGACTTTTTCGTTTATGCTTGGATAAAACTGGACACCATTTTGAATCAAGATGGCAGACTGCACCTTTCGAAACTAGACCGAATTTTCAGTTTCTTAGAATTCCTGAGCAATGCCAGGCACAAGGCAGCAAGTACATATGCAAACAGCAGATTTGCTCACCCCAAAAAGTGCAAATTGGACATGAGCTTCGCAGCAGCACAAACACTAGAACCTGCGCTGCCAACATCAAAATCCAACATGCAGCCATTGCGTCACAGTGGCCTGATTTAGGCATTTACCTACCAGTAAGTGCCTAAGTGAGTGGACTTGCCAGTCTGATTTGCCCAATCCTTCCTTCTCAAAAAGAAAAAAAAGAAAAAGGAGGAAGATTGAAAAACTCACTCGTGCATATGGACATATTCCACTGCAGGCATACGGAAAGCACAATTGCTTCCACTCCCTGCCCCATCTACCAAGGGGCTGGTTAGGTTTATCAGGCTAGTTGGTTCAGAGTAAATGCTTACATTTCTTTTAAGTATTTTTATTGGGCTTTTAAAGAATTTTCATTGATCCCCTCAATTTCAGATTTATTTCTAAGGAGTCACATATCTAAACCTCCGGAGGAATTCCAGAGCTCCAACGGGACAGGTTCATTATCTCACCTGCCCCCTTCCAGCAGATTGCAGATCCTTTGGTAAGAGTTCCCTGTGCATTCCTCACCAGATAATACTTTAAGTGTTTCTGTTTCTTGGGCTGAGTGGTCAACTTAAGATTGATGTGAATGGAAAACTCAGTAAAGTAGCAGAAGCCTTTCTTGCCGCAGCCGATACAATTGCCAGAGAAACCTGATGAAATAAACATACACAAAGATGGGAGAGAGATAAGCGACATAGTACAGATAATGCACTTCCAAGTTGTTTGGTGTGGCTGTTGGGAATTTATTTTTTCCTCTCTCTCTCTCTCTCTCTCTCTCTCTCTCTCTCTTTCACACACACACACACACAAAGACACATAAATGTTGCAAGGGTGTCAACTGTTTCTAAATAAATGCCTGCATTTAATAACTCCCCCGTCTCTTTAATTTGTAGTTTTAATGACATCTTGGAGAGGGATGGAAATCCCATTTCTCTTTGTTAAGAATGCCAGACAGACCAATCAATAGAGTGGTGGAAATGGGAAAGAATGACAAATTGATGTCATGGGATGGCCACAAAACTTGGTTACACGTTTTAGTTTTTAACAGTAGTGATCAGAACAATTAAATACCTATTCACAAGACCATTTTAGCATGTGAGTAACTCGGGGAAAATTTGTTATGTTGATTTCTAGCCGCTTCAACATTCTGGGTGCTTGTCCTGTGCTTCCACTAGCATTAGGCTTTGGACACACCAGTAAATATTGCTTTTCAGACATCTGCAGCCATATTTCAAATTCCAAACATTACCTCTATTTTGTAGGCATCTTATTCAGGACTGAGTCAAAGTCAGGTAGGGAAGCACATTTCATGAAAAAACACCACCCTAATGAAACACACATACCCTCCTTAGTTTGGCAATTGTTTGGGGAGGCCTGCATTCAAAGTAAGAGCAGGAAACACGACATAGAATTTGATTGGGTTTTATGACATCACCCTATAGCCAAATCTGATTGACTACATGGTATAGTCAGGAAACCTATTCGGAATGAGCGTCATGCTTTTTATCCTCACTCTGATTTGGCTTTGTCAGGTAAATCTGACCGGATGTGTCACATTATGTCATTGTGTTGCTGACTATCAATGACTATCAGACATGATAGCAATTTTATGTTGTGAATTTTATGCTGTGAGCCTGAGATCTATGGATAAATGGTGGTATATACAAATAATAATAATAATAATAATAATAATAATAATAGGATTGTCTGACATAGAAGCCTCTGGTTTTCAAATAAACTTGCACTGAATATAAGGGGGTAACAAGCAGTGAACAGTATGTGAAAGCAGGGGGTTGTGAAACACACCCTTTCACCTTGAAATACTTTCATGGGTGAGTTTGGGGCAGCCTTACTATACTATGATATGACAGCAAGCACAGGGGTCAAAACCCAACACTAATCTTACCAGCAACTCAATAAATGGGATGCTCATTCTGCATAATGCCTTGGTTATACACAAACATCTGGACCTAGCACATAATAGGAGAGGGCTGCTCATTCTGTAAGCAAGCTAAATAAAGCAGATTTTCCATATACATTGTAGATATGGCAAAGGTCAGGAGAGCCGAGCTATCCAGTATGCGTTCCAATTTATCTGTGTCACAAGGCTGAGCCTGCAAGATGGCTAGAGATCAATATTTGTAGTCTGACAGATAAAGCCCTTTCACCTCTAGGTCATCAGTTCAAAACCAACCTGCATCAAGAGTGACCGACGGCTGTTACAATCTGATGAGTGTTCAGTGGTCTATGTTAATTACATTTGGCTGACTCCACCAGACTACATCTGAGAGACTAGCGTCCCTCTTGGGTGCTGTGACATTTGGAGGAGGGAGGCCAAGGGCAGGTGGGGGGGGGAGGAACTATGGGGAGGGAGAACAACTGAGCCCTCTATTTTACATGTGGTCCCTCTATGTCAGCTTCCAATGTTCCATTTTCCTGTTCAGGCTTTACAAATGTCTGAAGATATAATACCAGAATGTGGTAATGGCCATCAACCTACACAGCAACGAGACAAATTCGTGAAGGATAAGACTATCAATGCCTACCGGTCACAATGGCTATATGCTGCCTCCAGGATCAGACAGAGCATGTACTAGTTGCTGGGAAATAGGATATCCCTATCTTCATGGGAGAAATGTTGGGAGGGTATGGGATGGTCATTCCAGTTGCTGTACCTTTAACGGGGATTTGATCTGTAGCCCATGGGGCAAAGAAGACAAACAGAACAGCCTTGCAGAATGCGGCCCCCACTCCCCTGAGTTCAATGAAGAAGAAGGGTGGGAAAAATTGAGGATTCTCTTTTCCTGCCAAAAGAGTTTTATAAGTTTTCAGCCTGCCGGGCAGAACCAAGTACTATCCCATATTCCCTAGGGATGGGGAAGATGAAGAGCAACACCATGCGTCGCCAGGTTTCAGCAAGAGGGGGGTCCTTCTGGCAGCAGTAGAAGTGGTGAGGTGGCAGGGGGCAGAAGGGGGGGAGGCATATTCCTGTTTCTCCTCAGATGGCATATAGGGGCACCCTTGAAATAATAGGATAGTGCTTAGTTCTGCATGGCAGGCAAAAAGCCTCTAATGCTCTTCTAGCAGGAAAAGACAATGAATCCTTAATATTTTCCCACCCTGGTTCTTCATCCCCCCCCCCCCCCGGAGAATTTTACCGAGCCTTTCTACAAGTGAGCATGGAGATAAACCGTGCAAATGCAGCTCTCTGGCAAAAGGGAGGAAGATGATAAGAGACAAGAGCTGCACTGTTTATACGTCAGGACTTTCCTCAAGAGAGTAGAAGTAAAAATAAAAAAGGAAAAATAAGGAGGCCTTCTGGGGGAGAAGGGCAGGGAAACAATGGCAGGAGGAGGGTGCCCAGTTTACAGAGCGCCATCCCTGGAGAAACAACAACAAGCAGTATTATGGCACCTTAAAAACTAAGAAGTTTACTACAGCATAAACCTTTGTGAATGGGTGCTCACTTCATCACATACATAAAATGTAATCCTCAGGTGGCAGCTATGATCTTTAAAGTGCCACAGGACGCTGCAACCGACTCCACAGAATTTCCTCTCAGCAAGATAGGGATGTACCCACTAGGTTAAAAAGCCACCGTTTTCATCAAGACTTTTCATTATTCTAATACAGAGTGGTGAACCCGTGATCCTCCGGGATGTTGTTGGACTACAACTCCCACCATCCCTGACCACTGGTCATGCTGGTTGGGCGTGATGGAAGGTGGAATCCAACAACATATGGAGGGCCACAGGTTACCCATCCCTGTTTTAATTTCTAATTTTGGTCGGCCATTACTGAAAAATATTATCCCTTGTTGGCCCTCGCCTTTCTTTCATTCTAAAGAACTGAATTAATAGGTTTGCAAGATTTAGAAGTTTATGAATGTTATTGTTGCAAAAAGCTTGGGAAGCTGTTAAGTGGAGGAGTGAAAGGCAACAAAACAAGCAGGAAAGGGGTCTCAGCGCCCCATGCAGAGAGCTGCAATATTTTCTGTCTTAATATATGGCACTGATTTTGAGATACATAGGACATGTGTTTCCTAAAAGTACCATGAAAAGCTTCTCAGAGGAAGTTCTCTCACACTGATGAACAAAGACCACTTAATAGCTAGAATACTTGCACCTCGCAGGGAGAGGGTGCCAGTATTTTGCATAAGGCTAGACAGATTGGTGTTTTTTTAAAAAAGAAGAAGAAGAAGAAACCTCTAATATGACCAACACAAGTTAAGTCATGGAGGCAAGCAAGCTGGAACCACCAAAGCAACCTTCTAAACAAAATCAATAAACGGACTTGATTTATGCCCCACAGGCATTTCACTAGCTTGTCATGAATATGAAACAGAAGTCAAAGAGGCTACTCAGGAAATTACTAAATGCACAGATATGTTTCCTTCCGAGCCTATATATGCCCTGTGGGCATATCCACAGACAGTGGTGGAGCCAGCTCAGAAACGCTCAGGAAACCATTTAAGACACTTTTGGATGGGGTGCATTTCCCTTTTGTGAACAGATTCCTTCAAGATTATCAAATGAGATTAAAGAAGAAACAGGGTCCCCTGCTTTATGAAAACAAATTGGTGGAAAGAAAGAGAGAGAGCAAGAGAGCCATACCAAAGTAGATAAATAAAATTTGATTCCATCAGTTTAAAGATATTGAGCTTATTTGCAGGCAGGGCTTGATCTGAAGCCAAGCTTACCAAGCCTATTCCAGCTGGAGGGTGTTTAAAGAGAATCCAGATAATTTCCGAGTTGGCTCAGCAGTACCTGTTAGGGGCTATATAGGAGTCAATGAATTTAGTTGTTCCACTGCAAGAACTCTGCCCTGAGATGCGTAAAGGGTTGTGGTTTTTTAAAGAGCATCTCTGAATATCTGCAGAACTTATTTCCTCACCTATTTATTGATTTGATTCCATTTATCTCCAACTTCACTGAATTCCAGGGGGTCACAACTAGATGACCCTTTGGGTCCCTTCCAGCTCTACGGTTCTATTATCTATGACTATCATCAAAGTGCAGGGGTGGAATGACTGGACATTCGAGTCAGGTCTGATACTTGTCATTTCCTCTTTTCAAAAACTACTGCTAGGAAATATCAGGTGTTTTGGCTTCCACAAGAAAATGCTTTTCATTTAGAATTTGAATTTTTGAAATCCTCATTCCAATTCCAAATCATTCATGGATTGGGCAGAATTCATTGTCTCTTGGTCTCAATTATGTAAAATGTGAAACATAATTTTAAAGGTTTAGAAATGAACACAGAAATAACTTGAAGGGCAATAATCCAATGTGTTAGCTGCACATAAAAAGCATTTTAAATAACTGCTAAACCTGGTCCTTTTGTGTGTTGACTTAGAAGACACACCACAGTGTTCAACGGAGCTTACTGCCAAGGGAGTGTGCACAGGATTGTAGCCTTAGCGTTATTATTACCAAATGTTTCTTACTATTTCCCCCCCTCTTCTGGTTTAGCATGCAATTAACACATATACTACTTCCTCTGTGTTAACAGCCTTAGGAACCTTAGGCTGTTAATAGCGCTAGCCATGAATGGGCTGAGTGGTTCAACATTACTGCTTGTATCTTTAAAATGACAACGCACCACAAATTTACAGCCCTTTTAATTCCTTTACGGTCGCAGGCCAATTGTACTGTGACCCATCAAAGTCAGCAAGATCTCATGGCAAGACACATTATTGCCAGATGAAGTTATATACTCCACCGCTTCTCACAAAGCTGGTTGTAAACTCAGATCCCAAATTTATTTATACTGGGCTCACATTGCATCCTTTTGATTTTTATTGGCATCGCTTTGTAGCTCCTTGTTGCCTGGCAATATTGTTAGGCGCAACCCTAACAGCAAATGCATTTACTCTCAAATACATAAGAATTCAATATGGTGCAGAACACCATATGTGAAGCTTTCAAGAACTGTGCGTGACAGAGCACCAAGTAATTAGAGTTTCTTCAAAGTTAAATACCAGGCCTAACTAGTAGCTTGGGAAAATTTTATTTAATTGCCTCATTTAGCGCTCATTACATTTTTTTTCCTCGCCAGAGTTTGTTTTGTACCAAGATCCTAACCCACTCACACTAATTCTAACACAGTAGACAATCATCTTTCCATCCATCACATGTGTATCTCACTTTTCCTTCCAGTGGCTTAGAGCAGCCTACCTAAGGTTAACCCTGTCTCTTCTCCTCACAGATCAGTAAAATACGTTGGGTAAAAGAGAGCGAGAGGCTGACCCAAAGTCACCCTTCACAACTAGACCAAGTCCAAGAGCAAGGCTGCATACACCACACATTTTAAGGCATATATTCTTCCCCCAAAGAAGGCTGGAAACTGTAGTTTATGCCTCAGAGAGCTACGATTCCCAGCACCCTTAACAAACCAGTTCCCATAACTCTTTCTCTTGTGAGGGGATGTGTTTTAAATTTAGGGCATGCACACAGCCCTAGATTCAATCTATGCCACAAAGGCCCTAAACAGTCTGCCATATTTCCAAGGTACTATGCTTAGAATTGCAGTTATGGGGCATGAATGTTGAATAGTTGGTGCAGCTAGGACTGGACCTCAGGGAGCCACAACTAAGAGCCTCTCTCCCAGTGTAACTACTCAGGGAGAGGGTGAGTGGGAATTTAGCCCTGACATTTGAACCCGTTTTTCCCTGGTCCTAACCCACACTCTAACCACTACAACCCACTGGACAGGGGTTGTAGATAAACAAACACTATATATATCATAAAGAAGGTGATGAGACTGAGAAAGCAGCAGGGAGTAGTGTTGCTATATGTCCAGAATTTCCCAGGCATATCCTGGATTTGTCTGTCAAAAATAGTGTCCGCACAGAATATCCAAGGATCGGTTAAAATGTCCAGGGAAAACGGGGCATATGGCAACCCATGTCAGAAAAAAGGCTCAACAATGTTTGTGTCCAGATTTTCACTTTTAGAAATATGGCAACCCTAGGGAGCCTCTGTTTCCGTGCAGCCAACTTTACTGATGGGTTGCTATCACAAACCACATCTCAAAAGAGAAGAGGAACAGGTTGTATATCAACACAAGATGAGATCAAAGACAGCTGGGCAGTGGAAATGTCCATAAATGGCCTAGTAATTCAAGGTGTCGCCTGAGCAACTGTAAATGCAAACTGATCTGACAATGAGTTTAACCTTGGACTGGATAAAAGGTAACGCGGCAGCTGCAAGATACAGGTTCGCTCCGTACCTTTCCTTAAGCTCAGCCATCTGCACAGAAGGTTAAATTGTTCAAAAACAACGGCAAATACCAGGAATCAAAATGAGATGGGGCTAATCTTGTCACTTCCCCCTGACAACAGAAACTGGAAACCGTGGCCCTCCCGAAATGGTTGATCTCCAACTCCCATCAGTCCCAGTCAGCACGGCAGGTGGTTAAGGACGATGGGAGTCATAGTCCCACAAAATCTTAAGAGGGCCACAGGGTCCCCACCCTTGACTTACAGCAACGCTGGGATCACAGCCACCACTTACCTAGCAAGGCATTGCGCCCGTGGTCATCAGGCAGAAATCTCTTATCTACGGCACACACTAAAAGGTGATCTGGTAAGTTTGGTGACTTGGCGCCAACCAGTAGAAACCCTGAAGGCACTTCAATTGGGTCGTTTGAAACTGATGCTAATCTCAAATCTTTACCAGCCTGGCAGAAACCTGGAGGAGGAAAAACAACAACAACACTATTTCAATCAAATTATATAGGTTATTTATGCACTGGTGGAATAAATTATACTCTTTTGAAAAGAAAGGAAAAGACAATAGCCAAGGTGTTTTAAAGAAATAAATTCCTCTCAGAACTGTGGGTCCAGGATAAAATTAATAAATCCCCACTGAATATGCACGGTTGCATCTACATATCTCTCATTATTCTGATTCAGATGTATAAAGTGGTGAGGGATTGATGCAGAAGTATGGACAGCAAAACTGCCTAAGCTATACAAGTTCAGAAACAATCCCATTCTTTCCTTTCACTGTAACACAGTGGAACAAATGAACAAATGAGAGGGGAATATTTGCATATGCATTTTTGAAGGAAAATGGCTCCAATAACGAAGTGTGTGTGGTGTGGGAATAGAAACAGAGCCAGATGGGTGGGGTGTTGTTGTTGTTGTTGTTGCTGTTGTTGACTCTGGTCACCCAGAGAGACAGGTGGACAGTAGCTATGAGGGAAATTCAGGATCATATTGTCTGAAGATTTGTGCAAAACAGTAAGCAGGAAGTGGCCAACCGGTTAATATAAGCAAATTCAGCATTCCAAAGGGGGTAAAAAACTGCAGTGGTGAAAGCACACGGGAAGGACAATGGCAAGGATGAGGGACACACTGAGTGGCATTTGTCCAAACATATGCAAGGGCCATCACAGGAAAGTTAGTACCCAGTTAATGAGGTCCTAAATTTCACACAGAGAAACCAGGAAATGTAGCAACAACCAGAGACAATAATTGGCGAGACATGGGAATGAGGCAAAGGCCAAACCAACGGCATGTGCTCTTTTCGGCGCCAGATTGCACAAAAAAGGAGCTGCTACAGACATGCCCTGAAGCACATCCTTTTTAAAAAAGAAAAAAGAAAAGAAATTAGTACACATGGATACTAGATCTCTCAATAAATAGCAAAGTGCAAGTGACAACATAAACAAGGGACTTCAGTAGGCTAGCCAGTCTCAGGACTCAGTCTAAGGTGGCAATGTATCCTATTTTACAGTCCTCTTAACTGAAGAGCTGTCAGGTCTAATTCCGGTTTAAAAATGAAGAACCATAAGAAGAGAGAACCAGGAATTGCCCAGCAAAAGGGAGCCCCTGGGCAGCAAACCAATCAGGCGCATAGGTTACCTGCTCAGTCTTCTTCACTGTGGTGAGATGTATTGTATTTCTATTTAAATTGTTTAAAGTAATTATTTCTAAATTTGCATCTGTGCATATAAATTAACATATGCAATTTTAAATGCGACTCAGGGCTTCTACTTTTTGCAATGTACATGCCGCATCCCGTCCAGAAGGAGCTAAGTAATTTTCAAGTAAAAAAGATGGGCACTGAATTAATTGGAAATAAAGACTGCTCTTTCACTTTACAGAAAACAAGTCTGGTATGCAAATGCTCATTAAAAATGAATATCTGAGCATACCATTCAAAATACCCTAAATTTATCTTTACATCATCCATAGATGTTCTGGAATGTGCCATTCTGAGTCATGTTTTGCTAACAATTATACAATAGTGCCTCCATTCTCAAACTGTAAAAATCTATGTTCTGAGTAATACTTTTTTAAGAAGTTGTAATAATACCAAATGTTTTAAAACAAGTCGACCCAAACAGATGAAAAGCAATCCACAATTATTATTATTTTCCCCCAAATCTTATTATTCTAAAGGTAATTTTTCATGCAAAATTCAATCTGCAAAAATTTCATTGTGACAGCCTATTTTTCACTGAGAAATTCTGAGCAGTACCATTTCAGACTTCAGGTGGGGGCTCACATAACTGAATGTACCTTCATAATTAAAACTCAGTGCTACTCTGTTAAGTGAAAAGCAGGGTGTAAATAGAAGACAAATGTGATATCTCAGGGAGACGATTAGACTAGAACTACTCTCTCTGACTTTGCTATGTGGAGAAATAAATGCACAGCAAGACATTCAATCATGGGGGCTTCCTCTTGCAATCCCAAATAACGCAGCCTAAACCTCAACTAGGCCTCAGAATTAAGCATGGATCCCAGCGAAAGCAGCAGAAATGATGCAGTCCTGATTAATTTAAGTCCACAACTGAATGTAGCCATGCCTAAGGCTTGCTGGGTTGAACTCTTGGGTTTCATTCTGTGTGAAAGGAACAACTCTTAAGTCAAGCATCCCAACTCTATGGGGCTGAAGCCTCTACAGCCCTCCACCATGTCCACTGGGAGACGGCTCAGCACCCCCAATCTTGAGGGAGCAGAGAAGGCCTGAAGGAAAGTCACCCTGGTGCGATGTGGAAAGGCGGGATGTCGGCCCGGGTCGACCAGAGCAGCCTGGTGCAACCTGGTCGGCCTCTCCTGATGCAACAGTTGTCATGTGCACACGCAATGCTGGGTGCAACTCGGCGCATGTGCTCTCAGTCATCTGTGTGAAGAAGCCGCTTCATCTGCGTGCACCTCTAAAAGTGCCACCCAGCTGTATGAATTTCTTACCGTCAGTAGTGCAACCACCTTCAGGAGGCGGCTTCATCTGATAAGTGATAGGGGGGCTGCTTGACTCTGAACTTTCCTCCTCTTCCTCCTCTTCCTCCTCATCTTCCTCATTATCCACTCTGTTGCCTGCTAA
Source organism: Lacerta agilis (assembly GCF_009819535.1). NCBI lineage: Eukaryota > Metazoa > Chordata > Lepidosauria > Squamata > Lacertidae > Lacerta > Lacerta agilis. The sequence continues at coordinate 27,622,652 of NC_046314.1, read as the reverse complement.
AAGGTATCGTGAGCACAGTCACCAGAGGTCAGGTAAATGGTGCATTCAGATGAGAGGAAATAATGTTTCTCCCCCTTTATCAGTGATAGCTGTTTCGCAAGTTCAGCTGCAGGTACCAAGCTTCACATACGGCAGTGAGGACTGCGCTGAGTTAATGAGCTAAACAGTAGCTTGAAACAAATCTTAGGGCAGCTTCCGACTTTACAGAAAAGCAGGGAAATAAAGAGAACAGGTGTGAGTTTGGTGAAGGGGAAGAAAAGCACCCATAGCACTTTCCAGAATAATAAGTCACTCAACTCACAATAAATGACATGTGAACTGCTTCCATCAAGAGACACAGCATGTTCAGGTGATATGAAAGTGGCCTATGATTTTTGAACCACGGTGAGTCTCACAGACGCAAGGAATCAAGTCAAGCTGCAGTTGTGGAGTGACAAACATGCTTGTGTGAACTCACAAGCACCCCAAGGGGACGGGGGCGAATCCACCAACTTCTCACCTAAGGTTCTTGTGAACTGGTCCACTATATCTTGTCCTGTGCAATTTACCTGATCCGGTGGAGCATGACTACGAAACAGAGTTCAACAGAACCCTGCTTCCCTCATTCCCACACCAGTGCAAGATCACAGGTACATGTGCAGGGAGAATGAGGGGGTCCCGAAAGGAATGGGATATCTTTGGCGTGTTTCCCATATCCACTTCCAGCCCTGTCCTCCATTCGCCATGCAGGTTGCTTGTGCAATAAATCCATGGCACTGAAAGAGGAGGGCTGTCTGGGGATATTATTTTATTATTTATTTCATAAAAGTTACTGGTACACGCTGTGTGATTGTTATTGTTTTTTTAAAGAAAGAAAACCTAGCGGTTTAGAAAAATAGCTAAAACAGGAAACTCAAGAAAAATTTACAACAGTCCTTTAAAACATGCAAAAGTTAAAATGCTAAAACAGATTAAAAAAACATCTCAACTTGCCATGCATGCTAGTTAGGCTTGTCTAAATGAAAATGTTTTTAGCAGGCACTGAAAAGAGTGCAGTGAAGGTGCCTGCTTGACATCAATAGACAGGGAGTTCCAAAAGTCTAGGCACTGCAACATTAAACGATTGTGAAGTTCCCATTCAGTATAAGAGCCAGTGTGGTGTAGTGGTTAAGAGCGGTAGACTCGTAATCTGGGGGACCGGGTTCGAGTCCCCGCTCCTCCACATGCAGCTGCTGGGTGACCTTGGGCTAGTCACACATCTCTGAAGTCTCTCAGCCCCACTCACCTCACAGAGTGTTTGTTGTGGGGGAGGAAGGGAAAGGAGAATGTTAGCCGCTTTGAGACTCCTTCGGGTAGTGATAAAGCGGGATATCAAATCCAAACTCTTCTTCAAACTCTTCTTATAATGAGCGCTTGCACTGCTTACATTCACATTGGGGGATGTGAGGGAAGAGGACAATTGCACAGCACTGGATCGAGGCCCTCAAATACTCAAGATGTATGCAAACTATGATTTTGAGATGCCTTTGGTGTATTCATAGTGCCAGCTTAAACCAATATTTGTAGATCAGCTCTTCAAAACTTCAAAAAACATACACAAACCTTTTTTCCGGCAGCCATTATAAAAGCACGACCCCCCCCCCCCAGAACTGCATCAAGCTCTACATGTTTTGAGGCACTGAGAAAACTGGGCCAGATTCAGAGGACAAATAAAACCTTGCTTAATATATTCAGTCAGGTTACAGCTATTGATGTGTTGGTGTTTGAATTAAACATAAGGCATACATTAAGCATGAATAAAGCACAGGTTTGATATAAGCCACAGAGCATTTACGGTAGTTAACTTGGTACGAAGCAGTCACATAAATTTTGACTGTATGCCGAAAGGAAAATGGCAGGGAAATCTATGAAAATAACACAGCTGTTCAGCAAAAAACATCTAAGCAAAGATTACAACCACTTTGAACATCAGTTGTTTTGCTGGGCAATGTAATGCAAAAGACGTTGCCTGTGGTCTGAAGTCCGGGAGTGCCCTTTTGTTCCAACGGTTTTGCCTGAAAAGGTTCAGAAGCAGGCTTCGTGGCAATCAACAATGGCAGGCACAAACACCTTCAGACACTAGTCTATTTTATTATTGTACTTTCAGCCGGCAATCGTGTATATAAAAGAGGCAGACTGCAGATGAAATTGTTGGGAGAATATAAACTAATACTGCCTCTCCATCAACTACACAATTTTTAATTTATTGTGTCTGTTTTCAAGACGGCAAGAACACATTCCCTCTCTGCCGATGAAATAAATGGTTAGCTAATGAGAATAAAATCTGTCCAGATATCGATTTTTGTGTTAGGCTGTGTACACAGGCACACCAAAAAGCACCTGGGTAAACCATGGATCTCTCAAAAGCACTAGAATCCAACTGTAGAATTGGAAGGGACCCCAAGGATCATCTAGTCCAACCCCCTGGGCCATGCAGCTGTTCCATATGGGGACTGAACCTGCAACCTTGGTGTTATCAGCACCATGCTCTAACCAGCTGAGCTATCTCATCCAGCTATCTACTTTTTAAAAATGCTGGATACAACCAAACTCCGTTCCTGAAACTCTTCTGTAATTGCCCCTAGACTCTGCCCATCTACCAGAAGTTTTCATTTCAAGAATTGGCAGTATTTTTAGTCCAACTGATTTCAATAAGAATTAAACATGTGCTTAAATCCCTTCCAATGAAATGAATGGTTTTCTAAATTACTTTTATAGCTGGGTTGTTCTCATTATTATTTTGCTCAAGTGTTAACTGTCTTCTGGCCCTCTAATAATGAGAAGATGATAAGGTGGGACTAGGAAGACCACTACGCTATTCCACATAGGGATGCCCTGGCATTTTGTGGACATTTTATTTTATAATTTTAAAATCTATTTGTGAAGTGTGAGCACTTTCCTCTCTATCTCTTATGGAAGGGCACATTTTGCAACCCCCTTGTTATTTTTGGTAAAAGAAATGGCAAGCAGCCTACCCCTCGGAAGCAAGGCTATTCCCATATTGCACCTCGATAGGCTATCATTCTCCAGCCACACAATAGCAATTAGGCAGTATTAAAGCTAATGGGCAGTTTATACATATTTTAAATGAAATAATTAAATATTTTTTCCTGCCCTGTCTGCGTGCATGCTTTTAAAAATAAAATAAAATAATAATAATATAATAATAATAATAATAATAATAATAATACTCTGGATAAAGGCACTTAGTTCTTGAGATACACACACACACACCAGGATTAAGGCCCAGTGATTTGTTAAATCCATTAACAAGTGTGAAAAGAGTTCTTCTGTTTTAAAACAAAGACCATGTTCTGGCAGCATCTTCTCCCAGTTGATGTCATAACCCCCTTTTGTGACATCAGACTTTGTTGAAATTTAAGGTTTCATGAAATCTAAGGTTTTCCACATGGGGAGCAAGCAGCGAGAGCAGATGGACACTTAAACAATGGTGATGTTTTTTTCATGCAAATGTCCTTGTTCAGCATGGAAGAATGGAAGGAGAGAGGGAAATATGTGTGCAATGGGAACAGATTTGTTCCTAAATAGGGTTTTTTCCATAGGTGGTGAGTAGCTATATCGTTCAAAACTATTTGAATAATATTTCAATTATTTTTCAATGCAATTGCCTAAAGACCCCGCCATATTGCATTGATAATGATTCTCTCCACGCCGTAATTAGACTGCTTTGAAAGGAAGTGTGCTCATGAAAAGAACATACAAAGGCAATACCCTTCAAGCCAATAAAGAGAGACCAGCAATTAACAGGAGGAAATAGTTGCACCAGAAGAATAATGATGCCTGCATACTGTCAGATCCACAGAGGTTCCTGAAGTTTAGCAGTAAAACAAGTTGGCTTGGTGGGTGGTGAAATGATTCCAGTGACTTTGCTTGGGGGATCGGAATATCATGCTTGAACGTTTATTTATTCGACATTTAATCAACTTTCTGTTCCACCCTTCCTCCCAAAGCAGCCAAGGACAGCAAACAATAAAACAGCAACCACCACAACAAATAATGATTAAAAAAATTAAAAACAATCAAATATAATTTCAAGGTTGCCAGAAACAGTTATTTTCAAGCCATCAAATGCCTGGGTGAGCAGGAAATTTTTTTCATTTAAAATTCCAGTGTTAATAACTTGGGAGAAAGATGCCCCTAACCAAGGAAGACATTCCATAAATGGGAAGCCACCACCAACGAGGCTTTGTTGCAGGTCAACACCAACCAAGCAGCACCCAGTGGCGGCTCTGCCAACTTTGTGTTGGATGTGGACTAAATATTCAGGATGATCTCTCGATCATTAAAAACAAAACAGGCTAAATTTCTACTTGAATAAAAATGTCAAATGAACATTTCTTACCTTCTAGAGAGGAAAGGTGCTGTTCGGCTTCTAAATACAGCTGTGAAAAAACCGGCCTAGGAACTAAATTATTGGACCGGAGAGAAGCCTCAATAGAATTATGCAGCACTTCTTCAAAGCGTGTGGTCTTGAGCTGCCCAGCATAAGAATTTCCCATCTTCTTGGCAGTTTGAGGAGGGCTTGTTTTATTTATTTACTATTCCAAATGAAACAAGAAAGAGAGAGGGGGGAAAGGAAAATCAAGTTTTGTCCTCACAAACTAAAGAAACCACTCAGAATGCCCAAGAGGCATCTATCCTCCAATTAGTTTGACATTCTTCTTGATAGGGCAAAGATGATGGGCAGCTGGCAGCACTCACTGAGCAGATCCTGCAGGTAAATGACAGGAAGTTACATAACTTATAGCTTACATAAAAAATAAGAAGCACAACATCATTTTTAAAAAATACTAATGGAAGATGTAAATGTAATTACTCTGACAGGCTCAAAAGGGCATAACAGCAGCAGCAATCAAAACATTTAAACTGAAACAGATTTTTAAAAGGACTTTTGTCTGGTGCCAAAAAGATATCAATGCATGCACCAAACCAGGTAAACTTCCTTATGAAAGCAATGCCAAAGATAGGATAATGCCCTCTCTCTGATCACCTCCTGCCTTACTTCAGAGGGTGAGAGTACTCATAGAAGTATATCAGGGGGGGAAATGCAGGCTGGTGTCGGAGTCAGTCCCACTGAATTCAGTGGGGATTGACTTCTGGGTGAATCAAGATGCCAGATTTAACCTCCCGTTGCTTAAAGCAGTGTTTCCCAAACTTGGGTCTCCAGCTGCTTTTGGGCGACGTCATCCCTTAGCTAGCAGGACCAGAGGTCAGGGATGATGGGAACTGCAGTTTGGAAACAGCTGGAGATCCAAGTTTGGGAAACACTGGCTTAAAGTCAGACTTCAGCAGAGTTCCCATGGGCAGAGGCATCATTTAATTGTGTCCACTTTCTTTGTGTAATATATATCCCACCTCTCTCAAGGCATCATCTGATGACAGCCATATTTCAAGGGATGAGTCACATGTCTGAAGGAGCCATTCCAATATCGAACCCCACAGACAAGACTTGTCATGCTGCCTCACATCAGCTCAAAACATAAGGCTTGCCAATGAAGCTGGCCCACCCATTCATACACAAAGTTTACAGGTGATGAATAATTGAGTGATGAGCAATTGGCTGGCGTGCACATATGTTTGTGCAGAGCACCCTGAGGCAGATTTAATGCCTGCTGGCTTTAATTTCCTGTTGCACTTTCTTCAGGCTTAGGGGGTTCCTAACAATAAAAACAAAATATAGTACACCCAAGCATCTGATTATCTGACATATTATTTTGCCGTTTAGAAAAATGAGCAGGGCACTGCCACAGCAGAGCAAATAAAAAATCCCTATTTCTAACCATATGAGCTGGTTGCTTGCATATATACTGCGGAAGCTAAGGTCTCGAAAGCCCTTGCAAATCTCTTGTCACCAGTATTGGGTGACAGCTACAAGCTGGTGACCCTGAATGTGCTAAGTGAGTAATAAAATGGGCAACAGGAAGCTTGACGTGCTGGGCCTTGTTTTCTTGTGCTATTGAACTCTTCTAGATCTGCTGCTGCGCAGACTGATGCCTTTCGGTCGCTCTCAAACACAAAGGGGCGGCACAGGTCTGTGAAATTCCAAACAATGGTGCTCGCTTTGGCAGCACATATACTAAAAAGTGAAATTCCAAACAATGATTGGGGGGGGGGGCTGGCAGGCTGTGTTCAAGAGGCTCCATGTTAACAGGAAATGGAGAAGGGACCTCAGGTGGTCAGCTCTGAAACCTAAGTTCTGATGACAGAACCCTATCATGATGCTATTCGCTGCATTTGTAGAATTCTTCAATATATATATAGGGAAGCAAGAGGGAAGTAAGGGAAGTAAGAGAGAGCTTGAAGAGCAATTTAAATTGATTCCTGCATTCCAGGGGGTTGGGCTAGATGATCCTTGGGTTCCCTTCAAATTCTACAATTCTATGACTTAGTGAAGGGGATAGAAAATGAAAACCGCACTGGAGCTCATCAGCAACTCAAAGAATGAATCTACCCTTCAAAAAAGCAGTTTAGGATAATACCGTACACCAGAGATCACACAATATTATTTTGCAGGCAGGAAAGTAACTGGCAGAGTAAGTGAAGAATGAGATTTTGCAAGACGAAGAAAGGGGATTTGAACTGAAGTTCAAATCAGATTTTGAACGGAGATTTCTATGCTGCTCCTAGCAGGCATGGAAGCCAAATTCAAGTTCATTCATCACCAAGTTTGGTCACACCCTCATCCACATTTTTAAAGGCAAATTGGATTGCCCTGGGAACTGTAGTTTATTAAGGGCACTGTGAACTGCAGGTCTGTGATGGATTATCTACAGTTCCCTGGATTCTTTGGTAGAAGTCACGTCCTTTCAGTGTATGGCATATATGCAGCCTTACAGTGCAGTTGTGACATACGTAATTCTAAAAACCAGAGTTCACAGATTAGAATCTCAGACTGAAGGAACATTCTGGTCATATGTAACGTCCTTGAATTAGGGGACAAGTCTCCTTGCATTTCTGATAAGGGAAAATATACAATGCCCCTTGAAATACAAAGTATGTTTTGTCAAATTATACCAGGAAGCCTAAATAACAGAAAATGCCTCCTCTTATGCACACAAACACACACCAAAATAGCAGCAGTGCTTCAAAAGCACCTGGCATCAGACATTGTGAAGTTTCAAAGTGGAAGCGTTACTAATCCAGAGTGAGCCATTTTTTGCCTTGAAGTGAGAACTGTCAGTTCCCAGACACCCAGCCATTGTGTTTACTCTTTATTTTGCCCCTTGAGTCATGGAGAACAGCTCCCCAATCAATTGGCTGCAAGTCTGGAACAGAAACAGCACTGCAGGCTAACGCCTAATATATGATATGGCAATAAATACATTAGGCAACCGAGCTGCATCCTGTAAGTGTCTTTTTCTTCCTCTCCTACAGGAAACACTGTATTCTAATGCAGATTTCTCGTGCTTCTTAACAGGATCTCATAAATGCTGCAGGTGTTACTTTGGAAATAAAATAACTCCTTTAAGTGTCTCTAGTTTGCAGTTCTCCAGGCAATGTCTTTTAATGCCTAGCCCAGATCCCAGAGTTTTTGACTGCCATCCTGGAGCTTGTTTCAACACCCCCCCCCCCCCGCTTCTTCTGCATATTTTGGAAGAAAGTAGTGCCTCTGAGCTAACAGACCGCAATCAAGGTATGTTTGAAAGAATGGCAAACTTTAAATAAGTGGAGTTTGTTAGGCAGGAGGAGAAAGCAGAGGAGGCGGTGTTAGCAAATAAAAACAAGGAGGGAATCACTGCAGTTATAGTCCCGATAAGAAGAGGAGGACACACTTCCTCAGTAATCTCCTGTGTATACTAGCTTTGGGACTGCAATTTCCCAGAGCTTGGATCCGAGGCTGTTTTCCTAACTTGGTTTTGGCATTCCCCACATCTGCGAGGTGAATGTAAAATGAGCATTAGCTGGAGAATGTGTGCTCAGGTTAATATCTTTCCCCCACACTATTTATAACCTCCAGTTGCACACTATCAAGCTTGACCGCAAGGTGTGGGTTTTATTACATCACTTGCAAAAATGCCCCATCGACACTGGAAAACATGGGTCACACTCTGTGGGCAGGGTGACATTTTCACATCCCACAGGTTTTAACCGTGTATTGAACGCAACAGGATTTAAGTGTGCTTAGCTTTGGGCGAATGGTGCCCGCTAGCTCTTTATATTTAACTTTCAATGTCACAGTGCCTCTTCATGACCTTAAGACTATATAATGCTAAAATAGACTAGTAAGCCTGGACTCAATACAGTAGGACTTACTATCGGTACTAATTAAACGTACTTTGGATCCCGCTACATCTTGATATTGTGATGCTAAGGATCTGTACCTGCAGTGTTACCAATGCAAGGAGCCTGTTATTTTTCCAACCCACACAAAGGCACAGTTCCTCTGCCTCTGGAAACAGCATCCCAGGTTCCCAGGTCCTGCTGAACTGTTATGCTTCTTCACTGGGCAGTTGGTATAGCAACTTCAGTGCAGAGTGTTTGCTTATGTAGGCTTAAAACATGCGTTCAAATCTCATCTAGGCTTTAACAGTGGCTTCTGGAAAGTTGCCCTCAGTCCAGACGCCTTTAAAAAAGGACGAGGGAATAAGGATGACCTGCCTCAGAGCACGAAGCCCCACAGAGATGTGATCCACACTGGGATAAAACACGGACTCAAGAGGCAGTGGGGAAGCGAGCTGGATGTTACTTCCCATTGAACTCAGCAGGGCTTACTTCTGAGTAGAAAGGGTTGAATTCTCAGTCAACTACAAGGTAGCAACTGGGAATGCATGAGTTGGGGGGGGGAACCTGAAATATTAATCATGTGTTTTAGTTTATAAGCTCTTAAGGCACATAATAATAACTTTAGACCTTTCCTCTAGCAGTGTAGACTAGCCTTTTAATAAAGGTATCGAGGCAGGAGAGGGATACTCTGAAAATTAGCATTATGGCAGGCAGGTCTTTATGGGGTGGGGTGGGGGGAAACAGAGCATAATCTACACCTATTAAAAACAAATATATCTACCTTTCTGCCTTCCTTCTGTTCTTAGTTTTCTATTAATAACTTGCATAGAAATTCAAGATGAGGACCATGCTGATACTAGCTTAATTTAAACACATTACTCCTATAATTTCTAGCACTTACCTTATGACTGCGTATGCTTTTAGCGGCAGCCGGTGTACTGAAATCCAAGTAATCCTACTGAGACTTCTAAGAAAAGCAAATGTGACCTTGAGGTATTAGTTGCTCCAACAAGCGCCTTCCATATCCACAAGGTACATTGATACTATAAGCACTCCTATTTGAAACTGATTTAGCCATTTCAAACTCCACCCCTACACACACCTCCAATAATCCTTGGAACTGTTTCACTGAGAGAGTGTTGAGAATTCTAGGCTAAGAGGTCCCCAACCCCCTGACAAGACTCCCATTGGACAGGAAGGGAAACAGCAACTAAAGTAGTTTGCTTCTGCAGTTTAGACATAGAATCATAGAATTATAGAATCATAGAATTGTAGAGTTGGGAGGGACCACCAGGGCCATCTTCTCAGACTCAAAGCATCAGGACCAAGAAGGAGATGGTCACATAACATATTTTCCCTGAAAATAAAGTTTTTAAAGTAGCAAAAAGTAGCCAGGTTTTCGAAACTGGGAAAACATTCCCTTTATAGAGCCAATTGCTCTTGGAAACCTGAAATCAAAATTGTACAAGGACAAAGTTGGGGCTTAGAAATTTCCCCCCTCTATGTCATCTTTCATCTAGTTTCATACAAATCTAACTCCAGAAAATTGCAAAAGGAGGGAGCTTAAAAAAGTAAATAAAATCCAATCAAGGCATTACTTTCTGAACATGTGTATCGTGAAATGAAAACTCCCCTCAAGCATTCTGCCATTTGAAAAGCCTGTGTTTCTTTCCTATGACATGAAGCAGAGCTAGAAAGCAAGTAATATTTCTGCGAGCAACTGTTAAAGAGATATTATAGGAAAACATATTTGAAACTATGTTTCTTGTGCCATTATAACAAGGCAGAAGCATGAGTATAATCATAATTCTGGAAAAAAATGATGGCATTATGAACTTCAATAGTCCATGTAATTAAGTTAAGGATGGGCAGAGGTATCCGCAGGTAGACTATAGGACGTTTCCCCAGCAGACTACCTAAAGCTTGCTGGTAGCTGGGATTCCTGAAAATAATGTAGAACTACATAGTCCTTGGTGTAAGTGACAAGCACTTATATTCTCAAGTCAAGAGTGCCCATTCAGGACCACTTAAAATAAAGCAGTTATGTTCAACCACTCAGAAATACCAAGTAGGCACTCTCTTACTTTGTGATTTTAGAACACACTGTTGGACCACAGGGATCCAAGTAAAGGGAAAAAGAGAGGCCACAGAAAATTGGGAGTCAGCCCACACCAGGGCTAGATAACATAGCTCTTCACAAAAAAAAATCTCACCTGGAAAAAAAATCTCAGTGACACAAGAGGAAGAAATAAACATATGTTCCCAACATAACAAAAAAAAACCCACTATACCTTACACAGCTGAGGTGTTCAGGCTCCCAAAATTATGTCCCTATGTCAGCCTCATGATTTGAATCATCGTGCACTGAGCACTGCCAGAGCACTTGCAAAGGTGGTTGATAGCTGCCAACTCCAGCTCTGCTGGAGTTTGCCTCCCTTTGATTCAGAAGAGAGAGCCTGTCAGCCTGACTGAGTAACCCTCTGGAAACAGTGCAGCGTGTGTGCAACTGAACACTTGGTCAGGTCATCATGACACGAACATTCTTCTGTGACAGCAGAACAGAAGAAGGATTCAAAGCTATCTCTGTTATGTTCTGTGGCCACGACGGAAACAAAATAAGGGCTACACCATAACCCAGCAAGCTGTTCCAGAATCTTGTGGGTCCGATGGGCTAGATGATAAATGGAAGCACCCCCCCCCCAATGTCTGATTAACACTGAAGTGTTTTGTTAGGTCATGTTGCTCCCAGTCAAGTACTTACCAGTCTGTCAGTCTGAGGTACTATTAACGTCAACAGCTCCCCCCCCCCCCGCCCTCCCAAACACAGGCACTATTCCCTTTTGGAAGGCAGAGGGCTGGACTTTGCACTGTACAGTTTAAAAAAACTAAAACTTCATTGGTGTGAGTGTTTGTTTAAAGTGCTGTCTTCTTATAACATGGAAGGAAAGGCCTCTCAAGCAAGCTGACGTGTGGATCTGATATATGAACCCCTAGGTGAGTATCTGGTGTGAGAAAACATAGGGAGCTATCTTACACCAAATCAGACCTCTATGGTTTCTCAGCTTTACCTGGAGATGTGCACATAGAAGAACCAGACCTGACACTCACATAAAAGAAACACCTAATTTGCTTTAATAAATTTATATACCACCCTTTAACCGAGGATCATAGGGCGGTTTCCAATATAAAAAGCAAAAAAATGCATAGTGTGCAAAACAAACAAAATAGTAAAACAATAATGCGCACGCACACACACACACACAGTTTAAAAGGCCAGTTTTATTTGCCAAAGGCCTGGGAGAAGAGTGGTGTTTTTACCTGGCGCCCAAAGGTATGCAATGAAGGCGCCAGGCGAGCCTCCCTGGGGAGAGCATTCCACACACAGGGAGCCACCACAGAAAAGGCTCGTTCTCGTGTTGCCACCCTCCCGGCCTCTTGTGGAGGAACATAAAGAAGGGCCTCAGATGATGATAGCAGGGTCCAGGTCGGTTCATATGGAGAGAGGTGCTCCTTGAGGGACTGCGGTCCTGAGCCATTTATGGCTTTATAGATCAAAACCAGGACTTTGAATTGGGCCTGGAAACTAATTAGCAGCCAGTGCAGCTGGACCAGGTTTGGTGTTATATGCTCAAAACATCTTGTCCCATTGAACAACCTGGCTGCCCGAAGTTTTCAAATCGTCTTCAGAGGCAGCCCCACATACAACATTTTTGCAGTAATCTAACCTAGAGGTTACCAAGGAAACCGTTACTTCCTGCAGAGATGTCATACCTTTCATACCACAAATGCTTTCTGTAACTGCTCTCTTCCTGAACGAAGCTGAACTCATAGTCTTGAGTGAAGCGGCCAACCCACACACGAGAATGTTCCTAGACGCAGCTACACCTTCTGTTCGTAATTACAGGGATTTTACTGAACTGGATATTAAGCACTGTGAGGAAAAAGTATATTTTAAACACTACGAAGGGACTTTGTCACTCTCCTGTTCCAATGGATTTTATTTTTGCTACCAATTTTATTGTTTTAATTATTATTTGCATTCTTTGTTGATTTTGTAAGCCACCTGGGATAAGCAGTTATGAAGGCTGTATATCAATGTGTTGCTTAAATAAATAAAATAATATTAGTTACTGATTTGGAATTTTGATTGGTAATTATAGGCAGTTTTCATAATGGTAGTAGTAGTAGTAGTAATGAATTGTTTTAAAAAATAGTGGGGCCCCCTGTAACGGATGTGGCTGGTAGTTTGGGATAAAATTCAACTCCAGGTGCACCTTTCATTGCAGAATTTACACACAAGTTGACCTATTAACATAGTCCTTCTGGGACATTGCCACCTGTGCAATAATAAACAATGTCCTCCAATTTCAGCCACTTTTTATTTATCGTTTTCTTTCTATCATATAAGCGAAACTGCTTGGACACAAAATATCCCAATATTTTTGCTACTGAAGTGCTTTTTTGTCACAACCAATGGAAAGTATTGAGGTAAAAAAAAAGTCTGATAGAGTTTTTCAAACAAAACTAATCCAAAGAGACAGTTTAAAAAGTCCTTCTGACATCACATGCATGAATTTGCTTTGGGATATTTTACTACTCTGACGTACACTGGAATTTGGCTTGGGGTAGTCTATTGTCTAAAAATATATATGCAAGTTTCTTTGTGCTGTTTCTAGTTATGTAGGTTTTCCAGAAAATTTTCTTATGCAAATTACAGTACTTTGCACGGGGGGGGGGGGGGGGGGGGAGGTGGCATCAAAATATTTTGAGATGCCCTAGAAAGTGGTTTAATTCAGCACATTTATTTTACCTGTGTAAAACAAAGCTAAAAAAAACCCAACCCAAAGTACATCTGTCCCAATACACCACAAGTATGGGCAATATTTGAGGGGAGAAATTAAAGCATACTTACAGCACAGTCCTAACTGTGCCTACTCAGAGAACTAAGTATCTGTCAGTAAGTCTCAGAGTGTTCAATAAGTGGGGTTAGGATTGCAGGCAGCCTTAACAGGATTGAAATGTTGTGTTATTTATACATTTTTACTGGGATACTTGTAGAAAATTAAAGATGATGTTGTTGTTATAGTTGCTGTTGTTGTTATTTAAATTTGTATACCACCCTCCATCCGTAGATCTCAGGGCAGTTCACAACACAAAATCAAAAGATAAAAAACACACAAAATACACAAAATACAACTTTGAGACTGTCAGGTTTGCCTATTATTGTATATGCAATTGGCATCCATTCATTGCTAGTCATAAGCTTGTCCAATGGTTAGGGATTAAGAATGCATACATTAACTAGGCAAGTTTTACAACAACCCTGTAAAGTAAGCTAGTAGTTCCCAATTAGCTACTGCGGACCTCCTGTTTTCCAATAGCCAAACCATGGAACACATACTTTTGAAAATGTTGCAATTGGGAAGCACTGAGGTAGACCTATATCATCCCGCTATTGAAGATAGTGGACTGGGGAGGGGGATGGGAATGAGAAATAATGGGTTACTTAAGGTTGCAATACTGTACACATTTACCTGGGAGTAAGTCCTAGGTGTTTGTTTCTTAGTAGACATGTACAGGATTTCACTGGAGTTGGAATCCAGGAACTTCTGCAGGGCCACAGGTTCCTACCTCCTGCTCTAAGAGTGACATAAATGCTAATAATTATTAGTATGAATCACAGCCCCCACTTTGCACCCCACTCATAAATGATGGGAAATTTCAATGAGCAATCAAAATGTCAGTCGAACTTGCAATTGCATCACCTATCAAACTTAGTTGTACAAAAGTTTCTGTTCTGGCACCATGGCAAACAGAAATGTGGAAGAAATCGAGACAGGCTATTAGTGCCTCATGGAAACCTATGAATTAGGTGTGTCTCTGTTGCTAAACTTATTTTCAGAACCCTAAAGCAAAGCACTGAAAAAAACTATAAAAATAAGGTCGTTTTGACCAGGGAAGCAAGAAAAAAAAACACCCCTTATAATTATTGTAACAGACGGTGATGAATCATGCCTAAGCAAATCCTCCCATTCCTTTTCAATAGAATGCATTATTAAACTGACAGATTATTTTACAAATGATGCAGCCTTTGCCAAGAAAGTAGAGCTTGTTTTCATATTGAGATATATGATTGACATCTGGTGAACTAGGGTATAGGAGGAAAAGCCTATACCCATACAATTTGCATGCTCTGCTCAGAGGTTCTAATGACCACAGGAAGTCGGGAGTGAGGCTAGTGGGCAGGATAATAATAATTAATAATTAAGAATAAGAATAAGAATAATACCCCGCCCATCTGGCTGGGTTGCCCCATGCATTCATTGTACAAACCATGTCAACTGATTTGGGACTGGAAATTTTCCAAAGAGCATCAATAACGCTATCTAATACACAAGTGACTTCAAATCATCACTAGCATTAGGATGACCACCTTTCACCAAGTCGCCTGTACTACGTATTGAGCAAAGCCTTTCTGAGCGATGAAAAATTGTCCGATTAATTAGCACAGCCCATAATATGGTTACAGCCTGGACTAGCTCTGCTGAGAAAGATTCCAGATTCATTTCACCCTTTCTACACAGTTCCAAACCCTCTTCTCCTTGGGAGAACATAGGAGCATGTGCTAGCAACTGCTGGGAGCTGCCTAGAACCTGAGTCCAGCATCACTTCTGATGCTGGACGTGGAGCTGACAGGTGGGTTGTGGCAACTTCAGGACGGCCAGGATTTTTCTAGCTTTTGGTTTTCTTCTGGGATGGCGAACTGCCTTAATGCTGTTTTGGGATCGGTCCAAGTTTTGAGGCTTCTACCTTTCCCAGCCCCACATTTAGGAGAAGAATAATCAGCATCAGTACCAAGTACCTGCTGGGAGGGATCCTATTTCCCCCTCCCTCAACACTTCCTCAACAGAGACACTCCCTAGGTTTCACTGACAACTAGGATGAATCCTTCAGTATTCATACGGGAGTTGTCTCTGGGGTACCTCAGGGCTCTACGTTTGAAAACCTCTTGCCACCTATGGGATCTCCCTACCCGGGTTCCCAACTACTGCAGTTTGCCTTCCCTTTAGGCAAATAAGTGGCACACTTGGCTTCACTGCCCAGCCCTCTGTATGACAGGAGAATAAGCAAACAGTTTCCTCTTCCACCGGAAAGCTTTGTTCTCTCCTCTTAGTCACACCTCTTAAGGTACTGATACACTGCCAGAGTCAACGAACGTTTAAGCACATTTAACTTTATTAGGTAACTAGAAAACATGGATGTCTTGGGTTATTACTGGTACAAATCTTCTCATGTAATTCAGCTTTGTTATAATATTTCCTGCATCCCTTTAGCAATGGTATTGACCTTTCCTCGCATTCCCCAAAGCCTAACCTCTCCTTTTCTCTCTCTCTAACCTTCCACCCCCAACTGCCAAACCCCCAACTGCCTTTCAACGGTTTCCCCCCCCCTCCTTTTAGAATGCCAACTAGCTCCGCCTCCCAGGGAACACCTACCTAACATGGGAGTGATAGGTTAACCCCTGATGAACCTGAATCATCAGCAGGCATTATTCCGCCACACCTGCTTCATAGAAGGTCCCAGGTCCTGACTCTGATATCACAAGATAAAAAGATATCATAGCTAGGGTGGGAGAGGAAGAAAGATAGAAAAATATCCTCAAAGCAGCTTTTGGTTAAGATGCTTCCTTGCGCTTCTCCAGAAAATATGAAGACCCAATGTGACGTAGATTTGCATAAAAATGCATCTGCTGATTTCTACATATGTGGACAAAACAGCACCATAATTTAAATAGAAACACAATGCGCTCTAATGGGGGAAGATTGTGATCAGGTGTCATGTCTTCCTGCTCAATTTGCTGCCCATGTACTTAACAATAGATGGGCAGCTTCAAGGTCTCTTGAATGTATGCTTGCCCTTTCCCACATTCAAATAAGTGATGATGAATAAATTATATAGCTTGGATAATTCAACAACATTTGGCTGATTGGTTCATACATACAGCACAGAATTCTGTGCTAAATCACAACCCTACTCCCAAAGGTTCCAGTGGGGAAAGCAGTATATTCAAAACTACTTTTATTTGCAATTTAAGCAAACACTGAATCATAACTATGTAGTCATGAAGTTGTGGACCTTGTACTGACAAGCCTTTCCATGGTTGCTGGCACTGTGATCTGCTGTATTAATGTATTAAGGCTGCATGCTAGCACATTTATGGGAAGCCAACAGAAATTAGTTCCAAATGATTATGTCTAGGGTCAGGTCAGAATAAATTTTGATCAGGCACACAATGTTAAGCTACAGCATGTTATCAGCATGTTATCAAGTATCAAATATAACAAGCCACTTTATTTGCCTCAAGTCTGTTGTTTCAAACCAAAGGTCTTCCATGCAATTGAATGTTTGTTTATTGTTCGAATGTGCCAAGTGCACTGTTTTATGGGTCTGGGTGGGTTGCAAGGCAAAACAGCGGCAAAAACAACTTTGGAACACTTGTACAAGAACTCCAATTTCCCCTGGACAATTTTCAGGCAACAAAGAAGGAAACATATGATGCAGTGCCCTGATGACTTTTTGTCAGGTTCAGCTCTTGAAATGCTGCATAAACACCTTACATTTAAAGCATATTCCCTGCTCCCATAGAATCCTGGGAACTGTAGTTTTCTAAGAGTATGGGAAATGGTAGCTCTTTGGGGGGAGGGGGTAAAGCACAGTTCCCAGGATTCTTGGGAGCAGGGTGCTTTAAATGTAAGAGTTTGCAGTCCTGAGGGTTACCATGTCAGAGGAGCACAAATGTTCCAGAAATATACTACTTGTATGCATTATCAATTAAATATCTGGCATGTGGCCCCTTTAAGAGAAATGCCACCCACAGAAATGCCAAAGAGAAAAGATACTTAATAGAGCAGGTGTACATGCTATTGAAAGACCTGACTGCAATCACAAGCAAACTGGAAGAAACCAGGCACAAAACAGAGAGAGGCAGGATATTGTCTGCCTTAAAGAAACCATAAATGTGGGGTGGTCTACTGTATTTCTAGAATGATACGATGGAGCTAACAGTAGAAAATGGTCTATTTCTGAAAGGGGAAAGGATTGTGACCTCAAAGGCATTACGGTATGTCCAGAGATATTGCAACGGGTCCATGAAGAAGACCTTGAGATGGAATTGTGCAAATGAAGGCCAAGGGACACCTTCCGCTGACCGAATGCACAAAGACAGGAGATGGTCGGAACCTGTAACACTTGTGCAAAACACACAAAAAACACAAAAAAGAACACATGATAACTAGGGAGGTACCCAGCAGAGCCTGGCAGCAACTGGTTACAGATTTATTTAAACTGGAAAGAAAACGTAACGATCTTAAAGTCGATTTGAAATAACAGAATTGGAAAAACACCTCATTCAGAGCTATAATAACCCACCCAAAGATAGTACTGTCAAGGCATGGCATTTGTGATGAATTATTATCTGTCAACGGACCCCAACATACATCTGAAGAAGTCCGTAAATTTGCAAAAAGGTGGGATGTAAGCTCACACCACCAGCAGCTCACACTACCCACAAATCAATAGTCTAACATATTTTCAGTGGACATTCTGACACATTCCTTTTTTCCATACCCAACACCTGTGCAAAAGGGTGCAAAAAACAACAACAAAACATGCCAATTTTCTCTTTCACATAGCTATGCCCTTCCCTGTTTACAATGACTAACAAATTACCCTCGGGGCCAAAGGAAACATGACATTAATTGCATGGCTGTAATTAATGTGTGTGTGTGGTTTACCCTCAGGGAAGCCTGAGCATCTAGGAGACAGGCTGGGGAGTTTGTCCTCTCCGTGCCATAGCTATTCCCCTTCCAAGACCTGTGAAGCTGCTGCTTGCATTGGAAGGGAAACCCCCATTGGTGACTAATCCAGTCTGGGCCTTAGTTACTTATGTTCCTTCCTTAGTCCCCCATCCCCCCCCCCCCGCAACACACACATTTTTGTTTCTTTGTCAATGTATGTGGGGAGGTTAGATGACACTGCACCAAAGCAAGAATTACCCCACACTTTACAATGCATTTCCCCCATTGCTTTTTTTTAAAAAAAATACAAAAACGCTAAAAGTCCAAACAAAATAAAAAATAAAAAAATCCTACCAGTAGCACCTTAGAGACCAACTAAGTTTGTTCTTGGTATGAGCTTTCGTGTGCATGCACACTTCTTCAGATACCAAGAACAAACTTAGTTGGTCTCTAAGGTGCTACTGGAAGGATTTTTTTATTTTTTATTTTGTTTGGACTTTTAGCGTTTTTGTATTTTTTTTTAAAAAAAGCAATAGACCATGTTCTAGGGAGGTAGGGTATAAACAGCTAGAGCTGTAGAGCCTAATGCCCCAGGATACTACATAAAGCTCAAGTGGTTGAGAGGCCTTGTGATTCATTCTACACCCTGAATCCCCCCCCCCCAAAAAAAGAACAGAAAGAAATATGATTTAAACTTGGGGGGGGGGGAGAAAACACCAACCAACAACCCCACAGGATAAATATATATTTTTGTAAAAATGGTAAAGGACATACTGTTCTGTTTGTGGAAAGGACTTCTTGACCTGTAATGGCTTAGAAAACTGACTGTGGGTTTTGAGGTATGCCTGAGGTTGCCAACCTATTTATTAAAACTTCTGATGAATACACACACAAAAATCATCCAAAGGCAAAAAAAATTGTAAACCCACAAAATGTCTCATCCCTAAATAATACCCTGGGGGGGGGGACAGCAAAGCTCTATATCAATGCTGTGTTTCACATAGATAGCAATCTTTATAATGGCCCTGGAAAATTAGCTTGACTCTTGCCGTAAGGGTAAATTGTGTGGTAGTCAGAATGGGCGGGAATCTGCAGGTTACTGGCTAGCCTAAGGCCACCCACCAAGTGTGAGACTGAGCTAAGGGCATATTTAGGCATGACAGCAGCTGATCTGCCCAAATCACATATAAAGCAGGGTGGGTTTTTTCCAGCCGGAACTCAGCAGAAAGTTCTGGCACTTCTTAGGTGGGCACCATTGCTATTATAAGAGAACAAGGGAGGTGTTCATGGAGAGATCCAAACACCTCTTTTTATAGAAAAATAGCACTGGGTATAACCTAATTTTAGAGCCAATAGGGCACACAGATGGGGTTCACTAAATCTTCCCCTGCCTGTGACTACCCTTCTTGCAGACTGCTCTCATCAAGTCCCTTTTCTCCTCAGTCAAGCTCTCAGAAGTAAGATTGGCTGTAGAGAATAACTTGAGGGGAGAGGTTAAGAGGGTAGTTGAAGAAGAAGAAGAGGAAGAAGAAGAAGAGTTTGGATTTGATATCCCGCTTTATCACTCCCCTTGAGGAGTCTCAAAGCGGCTAACATTCTCCTTTTCCCTTCCTCCCCCACAACAAACACTCTGTGAGTTGAGTGGGGCTGAGAGACTTCAGAGAAGTGTGACTAGCCCAAGGTCACCCAGCAGCTGCGTGTGGAGGAGTGGAGACGCGAACCCGGTTCACCAGATTACGAAACTACCACTCTTAACCACTACACCACACTGGCTCTCTGGAAGGACTGGACTCTCTCACCAGCATGTGCCAAAGGCTCTAAAAGTGAGACTACAGCCCTTATTTTATGCATAAGCATGGCAGACCGTACTGCATGTTATTCTGCCCCTCTACTTGGAACCAAAGTTCCCAAACTCCCCCCACCTCCACAAGGACCCCTTGAAAATAATTTATTTTATTTATTAGATTTATATGCCACCCTTCATTGTAAGATCTCTGGGCAGTTCACAGAATAAAATACAGGTGGGTGGGGTTGCAAAAAATAAATAAAGAGCTTTTGGGAACTTATACACAATGAATTTAAAAAAAAAACTGTTCAAACTAAAGTTTAATAGAAAACACCCTGAAGCCTTCCTATTAGGCATAATGGCACCAGGCATCGCAAGCGAGAAGGGAAGGATCTTTTTGTATGCAACAACGGCAGCGAGGATGCTGATTGCCAGGGGATGGAAAGGAGATAAAACTCCATCAAAAGAGGAATGGCAAGTAAAAACGCTTGAATACATGGAACTAGCATGTATGACGGAAAAGATCAGAGATCGTTCAACCCAAAAGTGCAAAAGGGAATGGGAAATTTATAGACAATATTTAAAAGAACAGTGTCCCCATATAAAAAACTTTAGAATGCTTTGAATAACTCTCGGAACTGATTAAAGTAAAATGAAGTCAAACAAGATTTAATAAGGATAAAGTTTATTGAAAAAGAGAGGCAAGTAATTAAGAAAACAAAGAACCCATATCAAGGAAGTCGGATGTTGGTGGAACATTTTTGTGAATTTGTGATGCATTGTTCTATTGGGGTTTTTGTTTGTTTGTTTGTAAGAGATGTATTGTGCTTCTTTTGTTTTGTTTTTCTTTTTTTCTTTTTTCAAGCTTTTGTTGTGTGTGTAAGTGTTGATTTTAAACCAATAAAGATTAATTTTAAAAAACACAAGTAAATAAGTAAAACAAAACAGCAAAACAAAACCCGCCCCCTTCCCACAGACACATTTAAAAGGCTGTGGAGTATTAATAATCCAGAGGCCTGGTTGAAGAGGAATGTTTTTGTGTGGCGCCTAAAATATATATAATGAAGGCACCAGGAGAACCTGGTGGGTGGGGGGGGGGCACCACAGAGTAGGCTCGTGCACGTGTTGGCACCCTCTGGACTTCAAAAGGAGGAGACACATGAAGAAGGGCCTAAGATGATTACAGCACTGGATAGCTCAGTTGGTTAGAGCATGGTGCTGAGAACACCAAGGCTGCAGGTTCAATCCCTATATGGGACAGCTGCATGTTCCTGTGTTGCAGGGGGTTGATTATAATTCTATGATGAATGCAGAGTATAGGGTGGTTTATATTGGCGAAGGCAAGTACTGTGGTCCTGGGCCATTTAAGGCTTTATATGTCGAAACCAGCACTTTGAATTGGGTCTGGAAACTAATTGGCAGAGGGTCTTGATGGACGCCCTTAATGACTTTCCTGCCTGTTGCAGCGATTGTAATTCCACAGAATTCAAATGGCGGAACACAACATAAGAAATAAAAGAAGCAACAAAAATAGAATTAACAATAGGTACAATATTTAATGTGACCAATGTGCCATCTCTCACCTTCAGCGTCAAATCCACAGACATGTTGTGGATCACATGAATGAAGCTTACAAACTACTGGTGGTCGATGGACAACTGTTTGGGAACCCCTGTAATAGGATATGCAGTTACATAACTAAGGCTGAAAGAGAATCTGCGATATGCCCAAAGCCAGAAAGGAGCCCAAGACTGAGATTTGATACCAATTTTCCTGCATCCAAGTCTCCTATATCTCACCACTGGACAAAACCACCCCCCACCCCAACAGGCACGCCTAGCAATTACATTCAACATGAATATGAAGGTTTTGAAGCTGCAGCAGCAGGCAGCAACAAGCTAATTTTAATTAATTGAAGCGCCAACATGTCCATTTTAATTTATGTGCAGCATCTCTTCTAAACAAAACAGAGATGAAAATTTTACAGCACAATTGTATGTGTGCTTTCTCAGAAGTAAGTCCCACTGCATTCAATGGATCTCACTCCTAGTTAAGTGCATACAGGATTGTAGCCTTAGCATTTATCTTTTTAAAAAGAAAGGATGGCTTGCTCGTGTTGTGATTGCAAAAGAAAGTATGCTGTTTTCTTCTAAGCTATTGTTTTCACTCACAAATTGGCTAATTTAATTAAATCCATATGGTTAATGAATTGAGACAGTGGTGGGAAACCCAAGGCCTTGCAGATGTTGCTGGACTATAATTCCCATTGTCCCTGACAACCATCCTTGGTGGATGAGGCTGATGGGAGTTGGAGTGCATAGTTCTCTCACCAGTGAACCAGAAGTACTTCAGCTGGGTGACAGCCCCGCTTTAAAGGTTTGAGGTGATTGTGATGGTTTAACATTCCACACGTACCACTAAGGTTAGCCAGCTTTTGTATAGTGTGGCAGCCATGGGTGAAAATGTGTGAACAGCACAGCGCGTTGAATGAATTACGCACAGTCTGGCAAGGGACTGGGAGTAACTACTTGAATTGTACGCTCCCAGCCGACTGCATGCTGGGCTCAGGAGCCGGCCAGGCTAAAAAGATGGCAGGAGGACCTGAGGGAAACCTCCCCCTACCCCGCCCGCCACGGATTGGCCAATTTGAATGGATGGATTTGGCAGGAACCTGTGAGCCTCCACAGTGGCAGAGGGGGATGGGGAACAAGCAAAGATGGCACGGCGCATCCAGGAGAGAAAGGAGGCACCTCGTCGCCACTCAACAGGAAGGACGGTAAGCAGCCATTGTGTTCCCTGAGCCGTAAGCAACATGCTGGAGGTTGCTTTTTCTTTATGTTCTGCCTACCAAAAGTGCCTCTTGTCTTAGGCCACATATAATCATAGAATTGTAGAGTTGGAAAGGACCCCAAGGAACATCTAGTCCATCCCCCTGCAATGCAGGAATCTCAGCTAAAGCATCCATGACAGATGGCCATCCAACCTCTCCTTAAAAACCTCCAAGGAAGGTCCTGAGGGAGACTGTTCCACTGTCAAACAGCTCTTACTGTCAGAAAGTTTTTCCTGATATTTAGTCAGAATCTCCTTTCTTGTAACTTTAACCCAATGGTTCAAGTCCTATCCTCGAGAGCAGGAGAAAACATCCACACCATGCATTTAAAACACTGTGGTACCACTTTAAACGGTCATGACTTTCTCCGCAAAGAATTATGGGAGCAGTAGTAGTAGTAGTAATAATAATAATACTTTTATTATTTATGCCCTACCCATCTGGCTGGGTTTCCCCCGCTACTCTGGGTGGCTTACAGCATATATAAAAAATTGTAAAACATCAGACATTTAAAATTTTCCGATACAGGGCTGCCACTATGGGTGCTGAGAGTTGTTAGGAGACCCCCTACATTCCCCTCATACAGCTGCCATTCCCAAAGTTCCCTGTGATAAGGGATTGCTAAATCACTCTGCGAATTGTAGTTCTAGGAGGGGAATAGGGGTTTCCAGAATGTTCTGGGGGAAGCTGTGACTTTTGAAAGTGGTGCCATAGTGATTAAAATGCATGGTGTTAAATGTAACCTTAGTTACGCTCTTGGGTTCTTAAAATAACCAGAGGCCCCAAGGCCAGAACCTCTCTTCATTAATTAAGCAACAAATCCACTATAAGTCCTCCAAGTTCACTGCTGCTTCCTAGGGAAGCCTTTTTAGCAACCGAGAGACATGTTAGGGAAGAACAGCCTCATGGGTATAAGAAATGAGCTTTAAACAGGGGGCGGGGAGAGAGAGAGAGGACAAAAATTACATAAACAGAAGAAAGAACGAAACAGCATTCTGGAGAGACAGCATGTACAGCACAACTTGTTGCCTCACAGACCACAGCTCAGCACCTTGTGTTGTCCATTAGCAGCAGAACTGGCCAGAGAGTTCTAGTATCGAACACAGCAAGAAAATACAGTCTGAAGGGGGTGATTACAGAGCAGGCGCCAAAAGAAAATCATTCCATGAATAAGTGCCGACCTGCTATAGTTTGAGCACAGTTTGAGGCTACGTTAAAGATTAAGTGTCTTACGTTTATCTTTAATGATTAACTATTCATTCATGGTGAATGAACTGCAGTTTTACACAGCAGGCTTTTTTTTTTTTGCCAAGTACGATATTTCAAATCCAACAAAGATGATATCATCGTCACCAGAATGCCAAAGTTAGCAACTTCTCATACCTGAACATGGAATTGAGGCACAGTTCCTTATAGATCCTCCTTATTTTTACAAGGGACTCCATCAAATCCACCACAAAATCATCTGTCCACAGATATGTTCTGCAATTTGTTGGTGCTTTTGTTGTTATCCTATGTAAAAAACAAAAAACAAAAAAAACCATGAGGATCCATGAGGATCTGTACCTTGGGTTAATGCTTTTGTGGTGCTGGCAAGTACCAGATCTACTGTGCAATCTACCAATGTAAGCTTGAATTGGGTGGTGGTTTGGGGAGACCCAATAGCAAAATCGATAGGATGAATTAATTTTGCTGGATCTGACTTTTACTCA
This sequence comes from Lacerta agilis, assembly GCF_009819535.1. Classification (NCBI taxonomy): domain Eukaryota; kingdom Metazoa; phylum Chordata; class Lepidosauria; order Squamata; family Lacertidae; genus Lacerta; species Lacerta agilis. Next base: position 27,598,265 of record NC_046314.1, on the reverse strand, counting down.
CATCCCACAGAAAAGAAGAGCATGCAGGTGTTTGTGTGTGTGTGCTGGCATGCGTGCACATGCTGTGAATCTTTCTATCTGCCTTGCAGAGTGTGGATGAGGTCAGGGTGTCCCAGGGGAGGGAAGCTGGGGTGGTGCTCATGGCTCTTTCAAGTTCCTGAATGTGCCCACGGGCTCCCCAAAGTTTGGCAACATCTGGTGCAATACCTCACAAAGCTGAGATGAGAGATGAGCCATCTCTTGGACAGAAGATAGTGAATCATTTTTACACTACTACAACACTAGCCTAACATTGAATTTTGCGGTGCCATGCTGCCAGCAAACAGTGCAACTCATGATAATCACATTGCCAAAAGTAACTGTGCTTGAGGCAACAACTTGAAAGATCTATCAGAGGATTTCCAGGCCAAACCCAACTTTAGTATCGCTGGGTCAGAGCAGCACCATCTGTATCCATGACCTGAAAGGGGCTTTTTTGGCCTTAGGGAAGGGAGTTGAGTATGAGGAAATGCAGCTTGCAATAGCTGTTAGCTCTTGAGCGAGAGCCAAACTAACTTCAGATCACTCCCGTAATTCCTGACTTGTTTAAAATAAATACATAGTTGAAATGCAAAGTGTGGGGTGCTGTGGGATATAGCTGTGTGGTGCCTTCTCAGCATGCCACCTTCACTGGAGTGGTGCAGACCTCTGCTAAACCATTTACAAATGGAGAACCTTTGCTTTTTCTGTAAACTCTGATCACTGAATGCCACAAAAGCTATACACTGTTCCCCCAGCTTATATTTTCACAAATGCAGAGGTAGTTTTGCTGGCTGATACAAATGTTCTTTATCTGCTCTTTATCAAGCACACAATACTTTCAGTTTCCCCCACCACTGTTTCTTCTCCCCCCCCCCACCTCCACCCCCTCCCCCTCCCCGAAAAGAGGCCAATTACATGGCGGGGGGAGGGGGGCGAAGGATGGAGTTAGATAACAGTGTTTTGCTGTTGCTTTGATGTCCACAGGCATCATCCTCAGCTACTGACCAATGAAAACAAAAGAAGGCTCTCTGGGCTGCTGCAACTCCCAGCTATTCTTCTCAGCACCTTTTGATATCCCAAAGGGTCCCATACCCTGACCTTTGCTCTCCCTCACAAAGATCTCATTGGAAGAGTTGTCAGCCATGTCAAAAATTCTTTCCAAATTCAGCTATTCAGCAAATGATTTCTTTACTTTTCCCATCACGCCATTCTCTTTTAATGTACTCCTCAAGACTCAAAATGCACCTTCCTTCCTACAAGGGAGAGAACCTGTTTTGGACACATAGCAAACCATTGATGGATGCTTGATTTAAGAGTTTCTAATTTATGCAGGATTTCTTTCTCACTGACACATGCATTCATCATGTCTTTCTTCTCGGTGAGAGACCACCATCGGCCATACTCACATTATGCATTCTAACTTCCTGGGATATATTTCTCGATTGCTCCATACAGCTGCTTTAATTCACCCGCGCGGGGTGGGGATTCTCAAAGAGGAGAATAATATCTGCAGCTGTTGTGTAATCCCCAGAGGATAAATTACCAGAGCAATAGCCTTGGGCAGGAAGGCTGTCAGCATACTGACCCATGAGGTGGGGGCTAAAAGGAGTTCCAGTCTTTTGCCCCGAAAACACTGTTGTGGTTTCCCATCTGTGACAACTGACCACTCCTATTTATAAATCTGAGGTTGGGGCGGGGGCCGCAGCTAGTCTTGAGACGAGACTTAGGTGACGAGGAACTGGACTATGGCTCTTCAAGACTCTCCCTGAAGGATGTCTTGGGGACACAAAAGGAGAGGAAGATCCAATTAACCTTGACTCTGAGAGGCAGTGTGGTATGCTGGAGCATGTGTTTGAACTTGGAGCAGAGAGATCTGAATTCAAATCTCCCCTTGGCTCCTCTGCTGACCTTGGACTAGGCGCTAACATGCAGCCTGACCTACCGGTATTTCACATGGTTGTTGCATAGTTTAAAAGGTGTCAGCTCATGCAAGCTGCTTTGAGCTTCTTGTCGAAAGGAAGAGCTATAAATCAGGGATGTTGCTAGACTACAGCTCTCATCATTCCTGGCAATGCTGGCTGGGGATGATGGAAGTTGGAGCCCAGCAACATCCGGAAGGCTGCAGATTCCCTGGCCCTGGTATAAATAAACAAACAGTCCGCCATCCCTTCCACCCAAGTTACCAGAATCTGGAAAGACTGAGATTCAAGCAAAGAGCAGATGTGGTCTAGGGAGAAGATGCTCAGTAAGGAAAACAGCACAGATGGAAATGGTTAGCCAATAAAATAGTCCTGATCTGAATCCCGATCTCATAGTTGGCATACATTTTTTTTTTCAAAAAACAAAAACATGAGAGATCCTGTTCATTGGTCTAATATGGTTTTGGGGGGACAATAAGGACAAGAGTTACTCAGTTCTGCATTTATTCCATTTTATGACTTTATGCTTTAACTCAACAGTTCATAAAGTTTGATTCTCCAAAGTTCTTCATTTTTTAAAAAAAGTTTTAAATACCAGCAACTCGTAGCGGCTACCTTTTCCCATGCAGACTAAGATGAGTTTCAATAAATTCCAAGGAAGCCCTGCTGGTGGTTTATCAACCAGTGGCTTATAGCTTAGTTACAAGAGGGAGGAGGCCTTTTTCAGTGATAACACCCACCCCCTGGAATGCCCTCCCTTCTTAGGGTAATGTGTAAGGCAGAGACAGTAATGACCTCTAAAAGCCTCTTAGAAATGCATATATTTGCCCAAGTTTTCTTGGATTCTTAATTTTATATTTCTTTTGTTTTTGTATACTGGTGAGTTTTATTTGTGATACATAATTGTTTGGTTGTTAATTTGTTATATTTTGGGTTTTTTACTGTAAACTGTGTAGAGATTTTTTTATTATACTGTAACATTTTTAATAAATAAATAAATCCCCCCCCCACACACACACACTTTAGATTTCAGCATGGTAAAGTCATCACAATTGAATCTCTTCTCCTTGTTCAGTGATAATTTAATCAAATGCACCCCCATGTGGTAACATCTGAGATTTATTATTATTAATAATAATAATTAAACTTCTATACCCCCCTTCATCTGAAGATCTCCGGGTGGCTTACAGTATAAACAGTACACAAAAATACATGCCATAATAACAAACAAAAACAAGTTTGGAGTTCTAAAATACTGGGAGATGTTCTGCTTATTTTAGCAAAGGACATGAGGTAACTGTAAGAAGCAGAATGGTTTTGCTAAATTACAACAGGCTGGTCCATTTCCATTCCTAGAACTGGATTAAGGAGTTGTGGGTAATATAGCAATTAAGAAACATTTTCCATAGACCCTGGAAAGAAAGTCAGGGTCATGAGTTTATAACAGCTCTCCAGTGGTTCAAGCAGAAGTCTCTCTAAGCTCTACTACTTGAAATTATTTAACTGGAGAGAGTGGGTTGACCTTGGATTACTATGCATGGAAAGCACATAACCTACCATTGAGTCATTCCTATAATTTCTCTCACTGGGCCACCTGAAGTCTGCTGGGCTCAGCAACACCTCTCACCCTGGGCTTTTTTCTCACCCAAGTATCCGATTTTTATAAAATATTAAAAATTGGACCTCTGCTGCAGAATCTGCAATCTGCAGGGCATGGATCAGACCCTCTCTAACCACCTCCCCACAACTTGGTGCTCCACCGGATGCCTTTCTGGCAGCCCTGGGGAACACCCAACAAGTGTCCTTTAGATATTATTATTATTATTATTATTATTATTATTATTATTATTATTATTATTATTATTATTATTATTATTCAACAATGTGCTTAGGAGATTGTTCCATCAGCACAAGCATTTGTGTTTGTCCAACAGAAGGATCTCCTCTCTCTGCCTGTGTGCTGTTCTGGGGGTTATCCTGACCCACTGGCGCAGATCTGAGGAGGGCGCTTGTGGAATTTTTTTGTGCTGCCTCCCATTAGTACAATGAGTTTGTTGAATACAGCCCAAAATCAACAGAAACACAGAAACTTTGTTAAACAAACAAAACAAAACAAGTACCGGTATATGCTATTTTGATATTGGGTTCTTATTTCAGTTTACATTTCAATAATACCGAACTCCCAATAATTTATATTGTTGATTTCATCCTGTACCTTGTTGTTCCAATACAAAATGATGACTGAACACTTTTCAATAAAGCTTTTGTTCTCCTTCTCTGATTCTAATAATATTTGTGAGTTTTAGCATGTATGCTACAGCTGCATCTCAAATCTTTATCATCAAATTCCTAAATGATGGAGGACTCTTCTATTTCCATTTTTTGGTTAACCACCATTCTGGCCACTTTTAGCTGGTGGATAATTATTCCCCACTCTCTCTTCAAACACTCAGGTTTAGACATTACCAAATAAAATAACTATACTCTCCAACTAAGGTAAAAGTAAGGTGAAGATCCAGTCAAAGGTGACTATGGGGTGCGGTGCTCATCTCACTTTTCAGGCCAAGGGAGCCAGTGTTTGTCCACAGACAGCTTTCCAGGTCATATGGCCAGCATGACTAAATCTAGTACAATGGGACACCGTGATGAGTGCCAGAGCACATGGAAACACCGTTTACCTTCCCGCCGCAGTGGTACCTATTCATCTACTTGTACTGGTGTGCTTTTGAACTGCTAGGTTGGCAGGAGCTGGGAGAGAGCAACGGAAGCTCACCACCGTTGCGTGGATTCGAACCGCCAATCTACTGACTGGCAGGCCCAAGAGACTCAGTGGTTTAGACCACAGCGGCACCCATTTCCCTACTGTCGAACTATATCCAACTAAATCCTACTGTCCAACTATATCCTGCCATCTCCCAATAGGATTTAATATTCACACAAACCCTCTCAAATACCTGCTCTTGCACCTCTACACCCCCAGCACGTGTCTTCTACTTTTGGATATACTGTATGTGACTTAATCCCTGAGGTCTTTAATACCAACTAAGTTTAGGTTTTTAAAAACAAAACTGTTTTTAAAACATAAGCATTTTCCCCATAAGGAACTGCCTCCCTACATCCAGTTCCAAGAAGCTTCTGGTCTCTCAACATTTAAACTCCCTCTCCCGTTGTTTATTTATATGCCTGTGAAATGTGGAAGTGAAAATGACAGTGCGAAGTAGCAATCCCATCCCGATATCCTGCCCTGCAGGCAGTGGTTATAACACTCCAGAGCTTATAGAGGATTGTGCAAACAAAACAGAACTGCAGTTGAGGGAGCTCTTTGTAAGGCTGTGTGGACAAGCCATTACACTACAAATTCAGGACTTCATTCTCGTTCAAAGCAGTGCTACTTTTCTCCAGATTCCCAGATCTTGGAACCATGCAGACTAGATTTCCCCCTAGTCAGTTTTAAACTGGCTGCATTGCTTCCCATGAGTTTAACTTAAATCAACTTCTGTCTTAGCAAGTGGGCAATTTTGAGTTTGCGTACACATAAAGTTAGAATACGCAATCAGCAATGGTCATAAGGTATTGCCGCCATTCAACCATATGTTGGCATTGAGAATAGACAGCCACTCTGTGCAGATGGTTACTTCATTCCTGTGTATTTCTCCAATGATCTAGCATTACTTTAAGCTGACTATTTATTGAATGCCAGCCTGTACAAATAATACTGGCCAACCACAGTCTTGTGTTTGAAAGAATGCTCTTCCAGGTCAAAAGGAAAGGGGGCATATTTTAGAGCTTCTCTGTAGTTTATAACCCTTTGGACTAAATCACTCCACATCTTTGGGCTGACAAAGATTTAGAGTTTCTTGAAGACAATGGCTTCAATCCATTGCAAAGTTATGCACACTTAAGCCCCAAGGATTAAGCACATATTACTGAGCCCCGGGTTCCTGCCTTTTTCCTTCCCAGGCTATGAAGACAGCTCTTTTAACCCCTTCATTGTAGCCAAATCACTGTTTTTGCTCATCTCACCAACACTGCTCGTTTGGAAGTATTTCTATACTCTCGACACACTAAATTCTCGAAGAGCAACCACTTTAATCCGCTGCAGCAAACCCAACAAATAAAGACTTGTGGCATCTTGAAGACAAATGTGCATATGAAGAAACAAGTCATCATAGGGGTTCCCACTGTTGCAGAACGAAAGAAGCAAAGAATCTTGCTGCACCTTCAGAACAAAGAAAATTATTGTGGCATAAGCTTTTGCAACCTCATAGTCCAGTTCAACCAATGCAACAGGCCCTTTCGCTTAAAAAGAAAAAAAGAAAAAAGGCTTGCTACAATAAATACACTAGTCTTTAAAGTGTCACAAGTCTCCTGATTTGTTGGGTTGTAACACCCTCACACTTTTTTTTAAGGAACCTTTTGTAAGGTAATGATCAGGGGATGAAATTCTAAACACAATGACCTGGAAGGAAGCACCACTGAAACCAGTAGGCTTTACGTCTTAGCAACACACTGTTAATATGCTTTCATTTTGCTCCGATTACACTTTGACTGTTTATCATGTTGTGTTTGAGTGTTTCACTTTCTTTTACACCATGCTGATAGTGGAAGCTGAATATCAACTATCAGACTATAGCAGGGCCACTCCAGTGGTGGTGGAGCAGTGGTAGAAATACACTGGAACATCCACAAGTCATTTTGCTTTACTGTATTGGTTGTTCGGCAATGCTTCCACAAAGTTACCTCATTATTGCCATCTAGAGGGGCACTCCTGCACTACAGTGCAGTAAAAGCAGGACCAAAAAACAAACCCTGAACATTTGTGGTATAAAAGGTTATAGGATTTCAGTAGGAAGTTACAGGGCATGTACTAAATAATAATAATACTTTTTAAATTTATATCCCACCCATCTGGCTGAGTTTCCCCATCCATTCTGAGCAGCTTACAACATATAAAATACAACAAAACATCAAACATTAAAAAACAATATATTCTATACAAGCAACAAAGAAACCAATAAGCAATAAAAACCAGTAACAATAATAACAATAATAATAGTTTACAGTTATGCCCAAATTAAAGTAACCGCCAACCCCAACTAAACATTTAACCAGCACCAATCCAACAAAAATGAAACAGGGGAACGAAAATTAGAACATTATAAAAACACTTTAAGTCCACATTTTAAAAACACTATAAGTCCACACAAAATCCAAAAATTTTGCAGACACATGGCATTTTGAAAAGGGGATCATAAAACCATGAGCACAAATAATCAAGAATGCCCAATAGAAAGGATGTCTGAAGGGGCCTGTAATCTCAGGGAAGAAACTGGGAACACACCAGTGGGAAAGGGCATAGGATTAATTCTACACTACACTACCATTCAAAAAGCATGTTTTCAAAACAATGCTCCTTAACGAAAAGCTGGAATAGCCAATCATATGCCAAGGAGAAAACTAACAGCTGACCAAAAATGAAGGGAAAGATCCACTCAGAGTTTCTCTTATGCAAAGCCCCACTGAACTGCACTGAAGCTGTACAACAGAATATACCTCATGTAGGTTTCATTCACAATATGGGGACTGCACAGAGAAACGTCCTGGTGAATTGGGCTCTCAGATTCAAAGGTATTTTGTCTGTTTTAGAAGTACAACTTTTGAAATGTAACAATACTGGAGAAAGGGCCGTCTTAAGGAGATCGGCCGCCATGGCGCAATGATCCCTCCGGCGCCCCCGGCTTACCGCCTCTCCGGCGCTTCCCGCTCACGCTTGCCGCCCCTCGGGAGGGGGGTGGGCGAGCGGGGGATGAGGGCCGTGGCGCTGGAGGGTCGCAAGGGGCGGGGGCTTTCTCTCTCTCCTCCGCCTCCCACTTTTTACCTCGCAACACAAAAGGCCTGCCCCCTTCCCTGCTGCCTGCAATTAGATAGAGGGAAGAACGGAGGGCGGGAGGGTGGCTTTCTTCTCTGCGTGCATGCAGTGAGAGGAAAGGTGGGTGGGAGATCCTGAGCCTCTCCCACCCAGCGTCGCAGCCTGAGGGTTTATGGCTTCACCCGTCGGGAAAGGAGGGAGCAGCAGCAGCGCCCCAGCCATCGCGCCTGCTGCAACCGAGCTATGCCGAGACCTGTTGACTGCGGCGATGAGCAGCTCCAAGCGGAGGGATCCCGACGGCAACCCAGCCATTCGTCGCTGAAGCGGACCTGCCCGACGCCTCCTGCGCCGCTCTGCATCTCCTGGGCAGACGGGCCATAGGGGAGCTCCTCCTTGCCTGGCTGCGTTCACCTTGCCAGGGTAAAGGGGGCAGGTGGAGGCCACCGGCGGGGCCGCGCGGCTCCCCCCCCCGCTTGCTGCGCTCAAAGAGGGGGCTGGGCGGCTGGGGAGCAGCCCGCTGGGGAGCAGCATGGGCGGCAGCGGCTGTGCCACCGGCACACAAGCGTGCGAGCACCCACCCGCCCGTGGGGTTGGGTTGGGGAGGGGGCACCCGGTATCACGGCGGGCTCGCGGGGGCACCACCAGCCCCAATGGACGAGACGGCCCTGACTGGAGATTACTTTTACTTGGCTCTTGATGCCATTGACTGGATAATAGCATGGCAGCAAGTGGTTTCTTAGTTTAGGAATAATGAAAACCATCAGAACCCCCAAGTTCTCTCAATAAGTCAAATGGTTTGGGAAATCAGTTTAAAATGGGCAACATGGGCCATATCATTCCAAATCTGAGCCTTCTGTACTTTCTAGCTATTAGCCTGTGAGCCTAATTCAAGGTGCCGGTTAATATCTTTTATGGTGTAGTCATCTGCTACTAAGTTCCACTGACTTTAAAAGGACACACCTGCAGATAAGCGTGCACAGAATTGCAGTATAGCCCCTGCAGGGCCGGCCCAAGACATTTTGGCACCTGAGGCAAACCACAAAATGGCGTCCCCTCTCCAGCAAGGGATGTAGGTGTGAGTGAGACCTACACCAGGAACAAGAGAGGAATAAAGATCATCAGGATTTGCATCCTGCGACCTGAGGCAGTAGCCTCACCTTGCCTCATAAGTGAGCCGGCCGTGAGCATAACATAGAAAAGTCTTAAGATCTGTGAATACAACCTTGCTCTATGCACTCCTTTTTATTTAAGTAAATTAGATTAGTTGGGCACAGATACGGATGGGTGGACCTGTCCATTTTGTTGGGCACAGATTAGTTGGGCACAGATACGGATGGGTGGACCTGTCCATTTTGTTTTTCTCTGTTTCTCATTTTCTAATCTTAGATTCAGTTTTCCACATTTCTACATCAATTTGCAACTTCTTTTAAGGTCCTCATGAAAATTCATCAGTATTTTGCTGTGAATTTCTCCTATTATCTGCATGTTTGACTAATATACACATTTTTACAAAGCATTTTCCTCCAATATAACACATTTTTGTATGCTATTTTCACTAGTATATGCCAATTTATGCACATTTTACCCTGGCATGTACATTTTTGTACACCTTACTTAGCTAGAAAACTGCATTGCAAAATTCAGAGATTTGCAAATTTCAAAGGATGGCTATGTTTCACAAGTATTGCTTCAGAAAGTGCAAATTAGGTAGACTCACCTTTAATTGCGAAATGAATCAAATTTCACCCCATCCCTAGATACAAAGTAGGATATTTCCTGCTGCTACACCTACATTATAGAAACTATCACTAGGGGAATGTTTCTCTGTTAGCTCTTCTTTCCATCAGGAGAACAGATTTTCCCTTCAGAGAGTTTTTAATCACTAAAAAGTGGCTCAGTCAGGTTCGATTCTGCTGTTTGCTTTTATAATTTTAGATGGTATTTTTTCTTACAGGGCATCTGTCTTCATTTTAGAACAAGGTACTGCTGTTTGAATGCCACTTAGTGCATAATTGCATAAAAAGCAAAGAATATATAGTATCACAAACACTAATACGGTAGAAATGGTCCTTATTGTAAAAAATAAAGTGAGGAAAAGTATTTTAAAGTATCAAGTGGACTGCAGATACTTTATTTTTTAAGCCTGCATGTCTAAATACAGAATCACATAATAAAACAAAAATAAGAGTCTATAGGAAACCAACAACAATGAATTGTGCCCATCTGATGCAAGAATGCTAGACTCAAATGTGAATACAGCCTTAAGTTGAAGTATTTGGATTTAAACAATAATGATAAAATGTCCAATCTAAATGCACTTCTAATGTGAGCCAAAGTAGTTTACTATCAGACTTGGGCCAGACATATCTAAATCTAAATCTCTGTTTAGTCTGTCAGCATCTCTTAGCCCAACTTCCCTGTTTAGTCTGTCAGCATCTCTTAGCCCAACTTCCCTTATAAAATAAAGCTTATACCATCACGTGTAATAAATAATTACGAGCATGCACCTTCAAACAATGGGACAATGGCAATAAGACTAAGAATTCAGCCTTCATTAATAGGGCTCCCTTTATAGCTGACCTGACTGCAAGGCAGTATTACAACTGAACGATTGTACAAACCAGGTTACTCTCAATGTGAGCTTTTTCTGTGTCTATGTTCATGGAACACTCTGTATGAAAGCAGAGAAGTAACAGAAGACCGCAGTTAGCTGTTGAAGGATATCCTAAATTATTCCATTCTCTGTTTCTTACTGTGTTTTATCATTAAAACAATATGCATGATTCTAAGTAAAGCAAGTTAGAGTGTGAGTCAGGAAAATAAATCAGGATTCTGAGAATGCCCTTGAATTTCTTGCACTGATTACAAAGCTAAAGCCAGGGGTGGGTGTCAGAGAAACTCCCCCCCCCCACCTCTATTAACTCTGAGTAAACAAAGAGTAAGAGTGCCTTGCCTTAGTTGTAAAATAGAGGATTTGCTCTTGCCCCACATGCATTCAAAACTCCCACTGGTTTCATCAAAATGAGGGAAGGGGCAAAAGTCCAAAGGGGTAGTGCAGTTACACACTGCAGTTAATATTAATGCAATCAAGAAATGTAAAAGTCTGGATGTGTCAGTGTGGACTTGTCACAAATTAAGTGGTTTCCCTATTCTAGGAATGTTCACAGATGAATGGAAAGGAGTGACAGTGAAATAGACCAACATCCAATCTGACACTAATTACACACACGCATTAACAGCAGTTGCTGTGGATTTCTTTCTCCTTTATAACAAAAAAACACAAAAGTGGGGGGTGGAGTGGAAAGAATCAGCCGCTTTATCTACACCCAAAGCTACTCAGCGCAGGGTCTCCAGCAATCTGCTCCCTAAAACTCAGCAGCCATTTACCACTTTACTGCGCTCAATTTCCTTGGAAGTTTTGATTTCCCCACCATTTCCTTAAAAGTTTTGTTTCAGGAGGGGGATGGGGGCAGGTTGGAATCTGGGCTGAGAGAGGAGAACTCAGTTCATTCAAAGAAAAAGAAAAACATTACAAAAGGGAACATAGATTTATGTTCCAGGTTCCCCATGCCCCAGGTTACGCACTTCAATTTCATCAATAAAACTGCAAGGACCACTTTGTAAGACAAGAAAGGTTCATCTAGTTCATTTTACAGTCTCTCCCCACACCCCTTATTCTTTCTAGGTTGCAGAGTATAAGATCTACACACACACACACACACACACACACAATGTGCACAGGCATCCAGAAACACTGGCTCTCTGCCCCAAAGAGCTTACACTGAATATACGGCAACACAACATGAGCAAACAAAACCCATTGTAAAAGTCAAGGTTCTACCATACAGCTAAGATACTCATTTTCCTTCTGTGGGTCCAAAATCACTGGATAGCAATGGTATTTTCTTTCTCTCTCTGGGGCAGTGCTTCAGATGCTAACCCTACCCTCTTTTGATGCTGATTTCAGACCTGGATGCCCCCCTCCCTTCTTACATGGCTTCTGCTCATGTCTCTATCTCCCTCCCCCTGCCCACCCCCAGTTCTGTTCAAGGGAATGGAATTCAACCTTCTCTCCTTCCTGGGTATTCTGAGTGGTTCCTACCTTCCACTTAGTGACTCTTACTTTTCCTTTCCTTCCTTAAGATTTGCAAAGTGGAAAAGAATTCTGAAAGGGGAGACGGTGGGAGGGGAGAAAAAGAAATCTTACCTCTGAGGCTCCCTTTGTTGCTTGGAAGCAGGCAGGAATGACAATTAGGGAAGCATTCACCTCCTTTTACTGCTAGCAGCGTGCTCTAAAGAAAAGGATAGGGATGCTGCTCTGTGTCTCCTCCCTCTTCTCCCTGTCCCACCCTCCTCCTCCTCCTCCTCCTCCTCCTCCTCCTCCTCCTCTCATGCTCCCTCCCATCCATAGCCTGAAAGACAGCTCTCGTTGACCTCCTGCTTCAAGTCACTTTTCACCATTGACCTCCTGCATCAAAGTCTCCTCTCCTCTCCTCTCTTGCCTATTGAAGTTGCAGCTCCTAGCTAGCTCACTTTCTGTCTCCCCATATTCTACAGCACCGGTGGACAGGACAAGAGGCAGATCTGGAGCTACTGGGAGATTTCTGGGTGAGATGCAGTAGACAGGCACAGTTTCTTATTCTCAAGAATTAGGCTACTGGGAAATAGAACAAGAGGAGGAGAACAGAAGTGGATTTTGTGTGTGGAAGCCCTTGTGATACCTGGTTCCGATACCGATCAGAAATTCCTGGGTACAGCATGTGCTTGGAGGCACCCTGTTCCTTCATTCTTAGCATATTATCTCCCCAGCCACGCCGCTATCTTGCACCTGGCTTCAGTTGGCCAACCTAGTAAAATAACGAAGTAGTTTTAATAAAAAAAAATAACAAAGTAGATCCCACAAGCCTAAAGTCTGCCCATGCCTCTTCTTCACCACCACTGGAACGGCAACACACACCACAATCTAAGCATGCCTATCCTGCGTTATTTATTCACATAACCACTTTTAGATCTTACACCAGTGTGTGCAATCCTTTATCAATTGATGGATTATTTCCTAACCCACCACTCACCTTGTACAAACTGACTGCTCCTGTTCCAATACAGCCATGGGGCATTCACCACCAGATACATGTGCCATGTGATGAAACTCATTCCATTCATTCAGTGGACACCAGCTGGATCTCACTCCATTTGCCTATGCAATCCATATAGATAAAGTTAGCTTCGCTTGAAACAGATGAACAGCTTGGTTTTGTGAATCTATTCCATTCCCCACGTCTTGTTTTCTGGCTACGGCTCCAACTTAACTGTCAGAGACTGGCTGGACACTGAGGAGTGGTGGTTAGATTCTGATGAGTGGGCACTGGGAGGAGAGGGATGGAGACTGACTTGAAGGGATCTGTGCTCTGGGGGAGCCTGTAACAGGTAGGAGATGAGTGTCAGAGGCAGGGGGAACTGAAGGATTGGAGAATGAAGAACAGGTACAGGAGGATGGAGAGATAAGTCAGACTGGCATAGAGTCAAGGGCTTCCACACCTCCTCCTGCTCCTGTTCCTGCCCCCACCTCTCCTGCTCCACAATCTCCCAGGACCCATCTGCTTCCCATCTGTTTCCAAGTACCATTTCAGGTGCCATTGATCTAGAAAAATCCTATATAGTTGGGGACCAGTATACCTCAAGGAATACCTAACCCAATAGAAACCTGCATGGGCTTCAAGCTCTGCTTATGGGGCCACCACCTGCTGACATGAGAGGAATGGATCTGTTCTGCAGTGGCTTTGTCTCTGGAATGCCCTCCTGGTTTCAGAACATCCAGTAACTACACTGCTGAATTTCTGGCACTAGGTAAAAACACTTGCTTGTTTACCCAGGCAATTTAATCCAGGTTGTGAGTTGGACTGCTGCTGATCTTGACATTTGCCTTCAGCTGAAATCTTAGTTGGTTTTAATCTGCTGGACTCTTACATACTGCAGGGTTGTTTTAAAGTTATATATTCTATCTTCTGCAGTATTGCTGTTAGCTAGTTCAGTTTCTTGGATTTTTATTTCACAATTCCCGTGTAGTGCTTGGGAAGTTCATTTTAAAACTGAACTACCGGTAATTCTAGTTCAAGACACCCTGTCCAAAAAGGATCTAGCTCCAGTTCCAGTTTGTAAAAATGTGTATCTTCTGCATTCACTGAAAGCTGTTTAATGCAGATGCCAGGCATGCCTGTGTGATCATGTCTACATCACATATTTAAAGCACCTGCCTTCACCCAAAGAATTCTGGGAACTGTGGTTTAACCATGGCAGTTACAATTCTCAGCACCCTTAACAAACTACTCAAGATACACAAACTCAGGATTAGATTAATTTTAAGGGGAAGAGAATTCCAAGGATCAATACAGCTTGTTGTAAGCTGCATCAAGAGGAAGGATAACAGACACACTTTTTAAAAAGAAAGAAAGAAAGAAAGGAAAGAAAGAAAGAAAGAATATACCGCTCCTGTGAGAAGTTATTTTTCACCTACCAAGCTTCCATGCCAGATGTCTTTCTAAATGAAGAGCTGTTTTACATCCTGACAACTCTGTTTAAAAGGATTCCACCAGCCCCCACCAGGTTGCAGCACGTGGTTACTCTCCTCAGAAACATTGTGTAGGGAGATGAATTATATGAATTTCTCCCCAAGCATGACAAGAGTTTGGAAATTAAGACAGTGAAATCAGATGCACACATCTGTTAATGAGCTTTTTTTTTTTAATCACTAGAGTGCAACTGTCCTTAAGGCTGCTCCCATTCCAATTAGTGTGTGTGCATGTATGTACATCTAGAGTGATTAAAAAAGGAACTTGTGTATATATTTGTATGGCTTTTAATAGGCAAATCCTGAAACTTAGACATTGCCATGGATTCTCTAGTACAGTACCACTGTATTCGCCTGGGCTCCCTAGGCTTTACATACAGTCTCTCAGCATTACTTCCAAGAACCATGTAAGGTCAGCCAGGACTATTTCTACATCTTACAGGCAGGCAGGGCTGAGTGCCAGCAGCTTGCTGATGGTCTCTCAGCAAATCTGTAGCAGCCGCAACATTTTAATCATCAGGAACTTCCTGAATCACAGTTCAGTCTATGTAACATCTGCTTTCAAACTGCTATGGTTTTCTATTTCAGGGATGGGATAAGTATTTTGCTCAGTTCTTTTATCATCTAACATGGTGCAATAAGAAATACTGTATTCTTTACCCATTCCTAAATCAATATTTATTTTGCATTATTGATGGTAAGCAGTTGGCCCTGAAGCCTTTTGTGTGCTTTCCAATTCATAGGTAATTGCCACAAATATCTAACAGTTTGCAGTAATTCAGAAAGCAAATTGTGTGTCGTCTATGTTTTAACATGGCAGAAGAAATGTTAGCAATCCGGTAAGCACTATTTCTGCAGAAAGTATGGCTTATTTATTTATCATGTTAATATTCCACTTTCCCATCCAATGCTAGAAACACACAGGGTTAGAGTGAAACATTTAAAAAATCTCAAATGATTGCTCAGATGCAATGCAGCATTGCAGAAAGCTGTATAACTTATAATAGAGAGTGATTATAATTAAGTGCTTAGGAAAAGTAACCATTAAGCAACTGGGAAGGATCAAGTTGCCAGCTATGCACCCAGTCTTGAAAATGAATGCATGTCAGTATGCTATAATCCCTTTTCATATGTAATCCTGTCAAGGGATAAAAGGAACATCACAAGCAGGACTTTTTCAGGGGGAACTCACAGGGACTCAGTTCCAGCACCTCTCAGGTGGGCACCTTTGCCATTCTAAGAAAACAAGGGAGGTGTTCATTCTGGCACCTCTTTTTCTAGAAAAATAGCACTGATTATAAGTTTTGGTTGAGCAAAATTGAGGGGGCAAAGCTTCTAATGGAAGATCCCACTTCAAAATAAAGGGGTGGTGGGGCATATGTTTCTTCCTGGAAATGCATCTATGCAGGGGCGTAGCTAGCCGTTGGGCTGCCGGGGGCGGCAAGCCAAGCGGCACCCATGGGGGCGGGGCGTCGCTCTGTGAACATGACATCATGACGCATGCACACGGAGCGACGCCTCCGCCTGGGCCAGCTGGCCCGCCCCTCTCCCGCTGCGCTCCGTGAGCGGAGCCGTCCCGGGGAAAAGAGAGGGGTTGGGCCAGCAAGGGGGGTGTCATTCCCCTCGCTGGCCCGCCCCTCTCCTTTCCCCCCGGGCTGCGCTCCGTGAGCAGAGCCATCCCAGGGAAAGGAGAGGGGTTGGGCCAGCAAGGGGGGTGTCGTTCCCCTCGCTGGCCCGCCCCGGGAAAGCCCCCTCTTTCAGTGGCTTTTTTCGCCACTGGCTGGAGGCAGGCCGTGCGCTGCTGCTCCCAGGTGACGGAGGGAGCGGCGGCGCGTGGGAGTGGTGGGAGGGGCCGCCGCTTGTCACCCCACGTGCCGGCGTTCGTTCCGTTGCCCCGGGAGCAGCAGCACCGCACACACTGTGCGCTGCTGCTCCCAGGGCGATGGAGCGAGCGGCGGTGCATGGGGGTGACAAGCGGCGGCCCCTCCTGCCACTCCCCACGCACCACCGGTCACCCTGGGAGGAGCAGCGCTGCATGGACGGGGTGCTCGCTCGGCTGTGCGCTGCTGCCCCCGGGGTGACGGAGGGAGCAGCGGCGCGTGGGAGTGGCGGGAGGGGCCGCCACTTGTCACCCCACCCTCCCCTGTCACCCGGGGCGTACTGCCCCGAACCGCCCCCCCTAGCGACACCCCTGCATCTATGAATGTGTCACCAACCAAAATATCACTACGCATAGAAAACTAGCATCAGGAAGAGTTCAGAGTTAAAGGTGAAATAAACTCATGTAATGTGAATAAAAATTCTTAAAACAGAAATAGTAGCTATTACATATTAGGATTTTTATTTTAGCAAATTGAGTTTTTCATAAATTCACTAATGGCAAACTATTATTTTTACAGGGAGTATGGTATTTTAATTACCTTTTTTTCTTAAACTGTATTTGTTAACTGCCTTGAGTAGAGGTAGTATAGAAACTCTCTCACACACCCACACATACCTTCTAAATAACACGTGTTTTTCCTAAACATAGGATGTGAAAGCACACCTCATTAAAATTGATGAGACTTTCCAGCAAGGCCCTATGTCAGTGGTTTTCAACCAGTGTACTGTGGCACCCTGGAGTGCCTTGAATGATAGTCAGGGGGGCTGCAGGCAACACTGGCCTCTGCTCCTCTTTCCTTCCCTCCCTCCTCCGATGCTCTCTTGGGCATCTGCCTCCCAAAGGCTTGCACAGCTGTTTGTTGCAACAGCTCTGGCTACAAGCTCTCCAGGCGAATGGTGCCTCTGGGGCTGGCCCGGGGGTGCTTCCCAGGCCCCTGTGGGGTAGTGTGAGGAGGCACCTCTCTTTGAGGGGGGGGCAGCTCAGACCAGGGACAGTAGCTGCGGCTGCCCAGAGGACTCCCAAGGAGAGGGGAGAAGAGAGGAGGCTGAGGGAACACTCCACAAGTGAGTGAGTTCGAAAAGGGGTGAGGGGTTGCCAGTTCTGCAGGCAAGGGGTGACATAAATGGGCTCCTGAGCCCCACAGGAGTGCCACAGAAAGAATTTAGTTGGTCAAGGGAGCCGTGGGCCCAAAAAGGTTGAACACCTCCTGTGCACACAGTGCCACAGAACTAAATGGGATATAGTTCTGAATAAATATACATAGTATAGGGATACATTTGTGTTTGGAAGTGTACTAAAGCTGCAGTTCTATATAGGCTTACTTGGAGAAAGACCCATTAAGTTCAGACTCACATCTGAGTAAACACACAAGATTGTGCTGGGAATGGGGTTCATGATTGGGGTAGCCAAAGAATAATAATTTTTAAAAATGCACAGTATTTTTCAAGAGTGAAATTACCGCCCTCTGGTGGAAAAGGAAGCAAATTATTTGAATTAAAGTAAAGTGACCCATCCTTCGATGCAGGATGACCTGCTCATTATGTATTTTGTATTTTTTATATTGTAGTTTTGTGCTGTGCAATCTAGGGATATAGGTCAGTATACAAATTTAATAAATTAATAACTTTAATAACAATTTATTATACCAAAGCATGCTATTTGCTGGTTCCAGGCCTATTGCTAGGAATAGTCTCCTGTCTTTTAACATGAGCCATACTGAATCAGGACAAAAGGCACGGCTATCTCAGCATCCTGTTCTCAGGTTCACTTCCCGCTTTTGATTTCCAGCACCGGCTATTCAGAGGAATACTACTTCCGACACTAGTAGTCATTGGAAGTCTTATCTGTCATGAATTTTCCTGATCCTCTTTTCAAGTCACCCTAGCTAGCTGCCATTACATCTTGTGGGTACATACTCCTTAGCAATTGTGTGCTGTGTGAAGAACTACTTTATTTGCCTGAAGTGACAAAGGCTTCATGCTGCTGACTAGCTGGGGGCAGGTGGGTATCAGAGATTCCTAATTTATAGAAACAGAATCTATTAGGGAAGTGCCTCCATCCCCCTCTGCTGGCACCAATACCAT
The DNA here is from genome assembly GCF_009819535.1 of Lacerta agilis. NCBI lineage: Eukaryota > Metazoa > Chordata > Lepidosauria > Squamata > Lacertidae > Lacerta > Lacerta agilis. Next base: position 27,579,922 of record NC_046314.1, on the reverse strand, counting down.
ACAGAGGCTGTTATACCACTTTGATGTCAAAAGTAGCACTTGGGTGAAGAGGGCAAACTACACGGAAATAATCCATTGTTGGAAAATCAACATTCAACATGCCATTGGTGGTTATAAGCGGCGTTTCTAAAATATGCCATGAGGTGCATGGGGTACATGATGATATGGGAGCGGGGAAAGTAACTGCTTGGAGGGTTTGTTTGTTTTCACAATCAAGCGGTATATAGAATTGTACAAACTGTAGAGTTGGAAGGGATCCCCAAGGGTCATCTAGGCCACCCTCTTGTAATGCAGGAATCTCGGCGGCTGAAACATCCCTGAAAGACGACCATCCACCTCTGCTTTTTAAAACTTCCAAGGAAGGAGAGTCCACCCCCCAGTTCCCATGTTGAACAGCTCTTAACTGTCAGCTATACAGGCGTTTTAAATGTATGTTTTAAGTGCAATACACCACGTGACACTAGAAGGCGATGGTGAGCCTTATGCGAAATTGAATGTACAGTATTTTTTTAAAAAAAAAATATGTTTTTTTATTTTAAAAAAGGACAGTGTGTGTGTGTGTGTGCAGATTCCACCTCAGAAACTTTCCCCTGAACGTTTATTCGGAACCTCCTTTCTCGTCACTTGAAGCCACGGGTCGAGTTCCACACCTCCAGAGCGGGAAAAAACAAAACAAACAAGCGCCGCTCCCTGCATTTTGGTGGGTGGCGAACCTCTTCTTGGGTACTCACCTTGTCCTATTAAGTGGGCCAATTGTTGCCATCGCTTTCAATGTACCCTCTTACGACCGACGGTGGGGTATAAGGGTAACAGTTCGTGAGGCACCGGTGAAATGAAAAGGCCATTGTGGGCTGTAATGCGGCGCAACCCCACAAGGGTGGCTCTTTTAGGGGTTGGGGGGGGAGCGCCTTTCCAGGGAGCGGCCCCCGTGAGGCGCGACTGTGAGGGCAGGCCTGTTCGGAAAGAGGCGCCGGGGAAAGGCCGGCCCTTCCGCCGAGGGAGGCGGCGCTTCCTTCACCGCAAGGCCGCTCAGCGGTTTGCTCCTCCGCCCTGTCAGGCCCCGCCGGAGACTCCACCTCTGGGGGGAGGGAGAGAGGGCGCCCAAGATGGCCGCTCCCGTTGTGGGGCAGAGCCCCGAGCAGCCGTCGGTGCTGCTCCCGCAGCTCTCCATGGACCTGCTGCAAGTGAGTGAAGGCGGGAGAGCGGAGGGGGCGGGCTTCGTGCGCCGCTTTCTCGAGGCCCGGCATCGTCGGCTGCTTGCCAGCTCGCGAAACGGGGCACTCTCTCGGGCTGCGGCGGCGGAAGGTGGGAAGAAGGCGATAGAAGGGTGTCCTGTGTGGGGCCGGAGGAGCCCCGGCGGGTAATCCTCGTCGTCGTCCCTTCACCTCAGCTCGGGGCAGCGAGCGCTGGCTGACGTTGGGACTCCAGGTCGGGGAGCGGGCGGGTTGGCCTGTGCTGCCCGGGAGGGATGAGAAAGGGCCTGGGGTCGCTGTGTTTTTTTGTGGGGTGGAGGTGGGGACGGGATGTGATTGTGTGAAAGAACAACTTCGGGAGAAAGAAAGAAAAGGAATAGGACCTTTCATGGAGTAGAATGGTGGACGTGTCTCCCTAGCTCACATTCACACAAACACACGCACGCACGTGTCTTCTTCCCCTGTCTTCCATCTAGTTAAAACCATGCTGCTGCTGCTGCTGCTGCGTTTACTACTTGGTCTGTGGCTGCATCCTGAGCCCCAGCCGTACCATTACTAAGCCGAACCTTTAAAGGGTTCGGTCCTCTTTTTTTTTTTCTTTTGTGATTTTTCAAGAGAATGTTGGGTGTCACGCACATTCTTCGGTGTTGAGGCGGGCTCGTTTTTTGGTTCGGTTGCTTGTTTCGCGAGTCATTCATGTTTACGCCGTTTTTATATTTCGAACCCCCCTGTGGTCCTCAGATGAAGGTTGGAATGCAAATTTTATAAATAGGTAAAATAAATAAAAATAGTGTTTTGTGAGATAGTGCTGAATGAAGCATTTGCCCATTGCTCCATTTCTCATATCCTACTAAGTCATGGCCCTATGCAAATTGTGTTTTTTATAATTAATTAATTAATTAATTAATAATATAATTTCTGTTCTGCCATTCATCCAAGGATCACAGGGTGGTTATTATTGTTATTGTTTAATTTCTGTACAACCCTATGAGGGACGCGGGTGGTGCTGTGGGTTAAACCACAGAGCCTAGGGCTTGCCGATCAGAAGGTCGGCAGTTCAAATCCCCGCAACAGGGTGAGCTCCCGTTGCTCTGTCCCTGCTCCTGCCAACCTAGCAGTTCGAAAGCACGTCAAAGTGCAAGTAGATAAATAGGTACCACTCCAGCGGGAAGGTAAACGCCGTTTCCGTGCGCTGCTCTCGTTTGCCAGAAGCTGCTTAGTCATGCTGACCACGTGACCTGGAAGTCGGCCAATAAAGCGAGATGAGCACTGCAACCCCAGAGTTGCCCACAACTGGACCTAATGGTCAGGGGTACCTTTACCTTTACCACCCTATACCTGAAGGTCTCAGGGCGGTTCACATAAAATATCAAATACATAAAATCAAAACAACAACAACCCAATTAAAAAAAACCCAAAAAGAGCTTATGATATAAAAACTCATAAATGCATAACAGAGTGACAAACAAAAACAATACAGTAACATTCCCCTTCAGCTGTGAATGACAAAGAAGATGAGTAGTGGTTGGACAAGTAAGTGTGTCTAAGGAAATATTGACAATCATTACTAGTATTACACACTGAGAGCCAGTGTGCTGTAGTGGTTAAGAGCGGTAGTCTCGTAATCTGGTGAACCAGGTTCGTGTCTCCGCTCCTCCACATGCAGCTGCTGGGTCACCTTGGGCTAGTCACACTTCTCAGCCTCACTCATCTCACAGAGTCTCTCAGCCTCACTCATCTCACAGAGTGTTTGTTGTGGAGTAGGAAGGGAAAGGAGATTGTTAGCCACTTTGAGACTCCTTCGGGTAGTGATAAAGCGGGATATCAAATCCAAACTCTTCTTCTCTTCTAGTAAGATACTGAGAAACCTTGAAACATCTTTCAGTACACTTTGGGGACTTGAATGTATTGTCAGCAGCATATAACTTGGTTGTATAGCTGACACCAAATACCTATGATGAAAGTTAGTTTATTATGTGAACTGGTCATGTGTTTCCCTAAGAAGAAATAATATTTAATTGCCTAAATATTTCTTATAGGCACACATTAAAGTTGAAAATGAAGATGATGTACAGTTTGTGTCTTTTAATCACAAAGAAACACCCTTTGTGAAAATTAAAAGTAAAAGTAAGTTCTTTCTTTTTCCCCATTCACACCTGATGGAATTTCTTTCAATAGAAACTCATTTCATATACTGCAATCTACATCTAAGTATGTTTGTGATTAAAATTCCGAGTATTTTGAGTAGGAACTGCTGCCCTGCAACTTTCTATTCTAAAGTTTAGTACATGTGAAAGTAATGCTAAGTTTATACAAATAGCACAGTTAGGTATTGTTGTAAAAACTTGCCCATTCATTTTTAACTGAATGAGCTATACTGTGGGGTAAGGGACTGGCGTAAAGGCAACCATCTCCTATATTCTGTCATCACTCAATGGGAAAAGGAAAACCCACTGCTCTGAAGAACACAGAATGGAGCAACGCCACCAGTGCCCACCAATCATGGGCCATGGAAGTGACAAGACCCATGCCAGGCAAAAGCAAACCATTGATTATAATTGCATCCAGGTTATTATTGGGTTTTGTTTAACAATCCACAGTTCCTCAGGTTTGACACCTCAGGGAAATTTTGTTCGTTTAAAAGTAGATGTGTTATCTTTGTAACCACGCAGGATATGGGGAGCAAGTTAACCCAGGGCTCATGCAGGCTCATTCATGTGACAGGAAAGAATGGTTCCCCATTACATATGAATTGGCACAGCGAAAAGGGCCTGAGCAAATTTATGGCTGTGCATAAAAGCCAAATGTATACTGGCTCGTAATTGTGAACGTTTATAACTGCTTTGAGGTTTTTTACAATCAAGTGGTATAGACATTTTATTAAATAAATGAATGAATGAATGAAATGAAATATCCATTTAATTTTCTGTTTTATAACAATTATGCCCTTCCTGTAAAAACCTGACAGTCTGAAGGCAACCAAATTCCAACTTGCTTCATTGTTGAAGTGACTGATCTCAGGCAGGATGGTTTAATTTATCACCATATTGAACAGCACTTGATGATACGCGTGAACTCTTTTGTCATAGGCTAACAAACTACTATTTAACCCTGTACAAGTCTATAAAACGCAAAGCCCCGCTATGATGATCATTGGTTCATTTGACCATGAGATTCATGGACCTTGTCAAAGTCTCACCAGAAGGAGTTCTTGATTTAAATGAGGTATCTCGGACACTAGGGGTGCGGAAGCGAAGAGTGTATGATATCACAAATGTGCTGGATGGAATACATCTTATTCAGAAAAGGTCCAAGAACCTTATCCAGTGGGTGTAAGTTGATTTTCCTTTATGGCTTTAAAACAAGAACTGAGATCTTGTATTAATTAAGTGCAGCATTACTCTGTCTGTACTTTTTATGGATTGGACACGTACTAGAGCAATGTCTACCCTTCTGAACTCCCTCCTGTTGCATATCAGACAAGTGGCATCACTATTATCTTTTTTGCTGCTATCAAAGATGTCAAGCTCAGCCAAAAGGGGATAAAAAAAACCTTTCCTTTCCCAATAAGCCCAAGTAAAGATTTTTATCCCAGTCTGATTATGTACTGGACTTCAAATTGTTTGTTTTTATACATGTTTCATTGTTTCTGTTTTTATAGTTGAATCACTTTGGGATGTTTTATGAGAAGCAATTCAGAAATTATATAAATAATCTTAATTGAGTAAATGGCACTTGTTTGTACATGGGTATTTGATTGCAACCTTAATTGCACTACCTTATGCAACTCATATTATTAAACAAAGGTAGATTCAGTATACAATACAGAAATATAACATATAACACACAAATACATAGTCTGATCCTTTGCAGATGTTCATGAGCTTAGGTGTGCCAAACTGCAGAGAACTAGGCTATTAGTAAGTATTTTCTAAGGCTGGGCTTCATTTTATGAAACATGTAGCTGCCAATTGATAAATGTTCACTTCCAAGAGTTGACCATGTTCTTACCAAAAGCTCCTCTAGACATTGGTATGTAATGCAATGCTGCTTCTTTTTTTTGAGTGTGTGTGAAAGTCTAAAAAACTTCATATTCTATTTTAGTGGATCAGATATTAAGGGTATTACTATCAGGACACCAGAGCACCAAAAGTTAAGAGATGAACTTTATGACTTAACAGAAATGGAAGAAGCATTAGATGAATTAATCAAGGACAGTGCTCATCAATTGTATGATTTAACAGATGACAAAGAAATGGCAAGATATCCTTTTTCTTAAGCATTTGTAAGAGTTTTGACTTGCTGGCGTTGAGCAACTGAGATTAAAATAGCGCTGGTACTTCTTATGAAAACATACATTCTACTGCCATTGAAATTCCTTAACAATCACGTACACTAGCTTATGTAACCTATCAAGATATCCGTAGCATTCAGACATTTCAAGAACAGATTGTTATTGCAATCAAGGCTCCAGAAGAAACCAAAATGGAGGTACCAGTTCCTAAACAAGTAAGTGCATCCTGGCATGTTTTAAATCACCTGGGTGGGGTTGGATGGCAGTTTAACAAACCTAGCTGCACATGTTTTAAGGTCAAGCTTAAGGTAGGGGGCAGGGACTTGAACCAGATCTCCACCCTTAGTGGTATCATGTTCCTCTCCCACCCTGTCTGCCCACCAACCTGTCAGCCTCAGAAGTAAAGTAAGGTTATAGATGAGCAGCATCTATAGCAAATGGGATTTGGGACCCTTCTCAAACTTTTTGTGTGAAAAAACAATTTACTGTCCAGGACCTTAACTTGGTTTTCTCAAATATGTCAAGGCCTTGAGTTTTGCAACATCTCTACCTTTTATGGCAATGTTTACTGCAGCATGGGTCCAACCCTGCTCTCAGCCAGTGTTGGTGTCTTGCAGGACTGCATAGAAGTACGCATCAAAAGCACAAAGGGACCCATTGATGTTTATTTATGTGAAGTGCCGTTGGAGGATCCAAATACTGATGTTTTGAAAAATATGGATAACATTTCGTGTGAGAGTAGACAGGCAATGGATAATTATGGAGGTAAATATGGTAATGAAATCAATGCTTATAAAAATGACATGCAGCAGTTACAAGTTTCCTGCTCCTTGGAAATTTGGTTAAAACCTGTATAGGCATAAATGCATGATGTCTGCTTATCTACAGGGATCTTACTTTTTTATTTGAATGATTTCAATAGAATTAATAAAATGATTAAGGAGTTCAGGGTAGGTGGAAGCTCAGTATTGACTAGGAAAAAACCTCAGCAGATAGACAAAAACTGGGTTAGAAAGAGCTGCCCCAATCTAAAGTTTTAGTCTTAAACATTACAAAACGCTTAGGTTACATTAATATATGTTATGTTTGTGAGTTTTTACTCCTCAAGTACACCCCACTGGTTTCAATGTGATTTAAGGCACGAGTTGTTTTTGGATTTTACCCCCATACCAAAATATGTTCAGCAGATTACCTGAATGTGGTTTGATATTCCAGTATATTCCTTTTCTTCAAATGGCTTGTCTTTTGTGTTCACCTCTACAGTGAGCAATATCAGAGATACGAAGAACTGCTAGCCTACTGAGGCATTTGATTACTGAACTTCCACTTCATGGACTTCTCTGGATGTGCTTCATTGAGAGCCAGTGCAGGCACCACAAATTTCTGTCTCAACTACAGTTAAGAGAACAAGAGCAGGCACTGGATTTGCCTTGAGCTAATATTTCTCCCCTAACCTTTCCTTTGGCACAGAAGTTGAAGGTAAAGTAGCATCTTGCCTTCTCCTTTTCATGCTGGTTTTGCTCTGGAATAATGTGTTCATAACTAAATGACGAAGTTATACTGTGCTGTCATGAAAAAAAATCCTTAAATTAAAAATCTGAAAACATGGATTAGGGTTATCATTTTATACAAGTCTTGTGTGCCGTATATTATAGCCACCCTAAACAATTTCATGTGTCATTAAATGGCCTCTCTTTAATCTTCATACATGGAAGTGGCAATAAACATGAATTAACTGCTTAATAAAAAAAATTAGCTCTTCAGAACTGACTGACACTGGAACAAAACATGCTCAGTAAAGGGACCATTTTTTAAGAAATGCACTTTAGTTCTGAAGCTGTACTTTTGCCCAGTGGAATTGTTAAACCATTATTCCACTGTAAAGATTTGGAAAAGTAAATGTTTCACTCAAGAACAAGACTACAGAAAACAAGGTGATTTTTGTTTTCATTTCATGGATGTTGTTCATGTGATATGCCTTGAGCTCTGTATGAAACTGGCTTGAAGTCCTGAAGAAGCTGAAATTGCTTGGTTCATGTGTAATATATGTATATCATGTTTAAATGGTTATCAGTAGAAATTTGGGCTGCCTCTGTACAGTAAAATAGAAATAAACACTAATTGATAAATACTACACATACAAAGCATTTGTCATATTTGTTTGACTATGAAGCTCCATTAATTTACAGTTGTTTCAAACCTTTCATGTATGAATTTATAGTTTATGAACTATAAATTGCAGGAGCAGTCAGAAGGTAGATTGAGGTCTATCAGATATGTTTTGGGTGACTCTTCCCCCAGCCCTGCCTAATTAGGCTGCAGAAATGAAGGAAATGGGGAGGGGGAGAGGAGTGACCTGGAATGGTTTTATGTGAAAGCACCATCTTCATTCCCAAATTCAAAGCATCAACCACTATTCTGCACTTGGCAGCAGCTCGTGGATCTTGGGTTTCTAGGAAAAACAACATGGATCCAACTAAAACATACATTACAACAGGGATGTTTCTTTTCATAAATGAAGCAGTCTTATGCATGTTTACTACTACTACTACTACTACTACTAATAATAATAATAATAATAATAATTTTATTATTTGTACCCCGCCTTTCTGGCTTGGTTTCCCTAGCAACTCTGGGCGGCTTACAGCATATCTAAAAACATAATAAAAACATCAAGCATTAAAAACCTCCCAGCACAGGGCTGCCTTCTGATGTCTTCTGAAAGTTGTGTCATTCCTTATCTCCTTGACATCTGAAGGGAGGACGTTCCACAGGGAGGGCGTCACTGTGGAGAAGGCCCTCTGCCTGGTTCCCTGTAACTTCACTTCTCGCAGTGAGGGAACCACCAGAAGACCCTTGCAAGCGGACCTCAGTGTCCAGGCTGAGCGATAGGGGTGGAGACCCTTCTTCAGGTATACTGGGCTGAAGCTGTTTAGGGCTTTAAAGGTCAGCACTGGGAGCCAGTGAAGATCCTTTAGGACAGGAGTTCTATGGTCCCAGTGGCCATTCCCAGTCACCGGTCTAGCTACTTGGAAGCAAGTCTCACTGCGTTCAAGGGAGTTAAGTGTACATTGGACTGCTGTAAAACAGTGGTGGGTTTTTTTTCTAACTTGGTGCATAATTAACATATTTCATCTTGTCTCAAATTTCAGAAATGTATGAGTACTACAAATTGGGTAACTGAGCAGTCCAATCCCAGTTACAGGTGGGTAGCCGTGTTGGTCTGCCATAGTCGAAACAAAATAGAAAATTCTTTCCAGTATCACCTTAGAGACCAACTGAGTTCCACAAGGAAAAGCAAACCATTTACCACTCTCAACTGGAGTTACTGAAAAAACAGAAAAACAAAAAACTTTCCAACCTTTCCAACCTACAGGCTACCAATCAAAACAACAAGATCAACAATATCGTCAATCTCTCACAGCAAACTCTTAGCCCAGCTGAGGAATCAATCCTTTCACGTGGACTATCATTCTGCCCTGCCAAATCCCCACACATGATTCAGTTCTATGGGGACTTGGAAGCATTTTTCCGCAGTTTACGCCTGAAGGAGTACTTCCAACATACACAAGAACAAGACAAAGAACAAACAACATCTTCACAACACAACATCTCTCAACCTACTGGGGAACATCCACCACCCTCCAAACACATTAATGAACAGAACATTGACCACCAACCACCACCGAAAAAATGTTACTCAGTTGGTCTCTAAGGTGCTACTGGAAAGAATTTTCTATTTTGTTTAGTCCAATCCCAGTTTGCCCTGGGCTGGAAAAGAGGGTTTGGGTTGCATGGAGGCATATCCGTTCATTGATTTGGCGCTCTCCCGTCAGTCCGTTAAATATGTGGGCAAGTAGAAGTGCCTGTCATCAGCAGACGTGCCAAAATGGGAGGAAAGGCTGAGCTAGTTTCGGCTCTGTTAGATCCTGAGGTGGCTCCATTATCGGTGCTGGTGGCATTGGTCCTGATCACTAGTTCCAAAGGAGTCAACGAGCAGGGCCAAAGAACACATGGACTGCACCACCTTATAGTTTCGTAACTAGTACTAAAAGTTCTCTGGGTTGTAGTCCAGTAATTCCTTCCATAAATAAGGTTAATAGAAGTATAGATTATGGACCATGCCATGATCTGTGTGCTTAAGAAGTAATGGTTGAAATTCTACCTCCTTGCTCAGCTATCCTTTGCAGACAAACGGGAACAATCAAGTTTTCTGGAGCTGCATTTTCATAGGTTGGTTGTAGAACAGGACTTCCGCAGCCTATGTTTCCATTTGGGAGAACCCTGGACTTAACACCCGTGAGTTCATTTGAGAACAAGAAATTACCTTGGCACCTCCTCTAGTCATTCCCAGATTTCGCTATCATGACATTCCACGGTGCCTTGGTTCTGCTCGCAATATAGGTTTTGGTAGCTTAAATTTCTCCGTTCCATCCCTCCACCCTGTTCCTATTACAGTTCATATGGCTTGAAGTTAAACTGTGGCTGAAGAAGAGAAACTGTGTACTGCGTGTTTCATTGATCCACCATATTTGATGCCAGTTAAACAACCAGAAATTGAATCTATGCAAGCCTGAGGTGATGCTAGTGAGTACCCATGATGTTCTGCAATGGAACATCTGAACAGATGTGGCATATGGCAAGCATTCATGAGTCCTACATAAGCAGGTGGTGGCAGTAGCCAGGAGATCTTGCCAAATGCAGTTCTTGTGGAGGCTCCAGAATAGAGAAACCACCTCATGCTTATGCATACCTTATACCCAATTTGCTACTGGAATGTGCTGTACGTGGAGCTGCTCTCACCTTCTGGCCGATGTTGGGTGCTCAGTTACCGGGTATATATTGCAGTCTGTTTTTGAACAAATATTATCAGTTGCTAGTTTGCTTCCTGGCTGAATTCAGTCAGCCAGTTTAAGGTATACAGTAAAACTTCACAGTACAACATAAAACATTTTAATTGTACGTTACCGAATGTTATGAGTGATTAGCCTTCAAAATGAAAAAGGATGGGGGAACAGAAGCCAAACTTCTGCAGATCGTTGAGGTGATAAGACTACCTAGATCCCACAACATTGTGTTTTATATCATGTTTGTGGAGTGACTAGAGTAAAACAGCCTAAGGAGAAGCTCACTAGAGACATACGACATAGACATATATGCATGTATTTGGTTGGAATTTCATCAGAAGCTAGAAGGGCTCCCACCTAGGGAATGTTTGGAAAATATGATGCTGTAATACTTTGTGTTTTTAAAGTAAGGATTTCTTACTGTATTTCCTGAGGAAGTTTGGACATAAATATTAGTCTCTCATAGCTGTCAACCCTCCCTGCTGTTTCTCAATGCTATAGCAAGGGAATTTCCCGCAAAAAAGGGAAAGGTTGACAGCTATGCTCTCGTCTACTGCTGTTGCTCTGGAGACTTCAGCTTTCATAATTGCCTTTTATATTGGGTTTAATTCAAGGTACTGGTACTTACCTTTTAAATCCCCTCCTGGTCTGATACTCACACACTTTAAGAGACACAGCTTTCTAGTTTAGTCCTTACAGCAGTTTCAGGCAGCTGCCCAGGCCCTGTTACTTCACAGTGGTAGAATTATAGAACTGTAGAACTGCAAAGTTGAAAGGGACATCAGCTGCAAGGACCTTTACCGCAATTACTACCAAATCCTGGAATGTCGCCCTTTGAGAAACTCAGGGCTGTTTTGCCCATGTCTTTCTGAAGAGTGCAAAACTTGCCTTGACAGCCAATCTGGCTCCTTGACTGACTGCTATGTAAATCATTATACAAAATCACAGTTGTCATGTAACAAACAGCTTTCTTACTCCAGGTGGCAGTCTTGTGCTTTTGAGAGAAATCAGACTCTCCCTTTCTATGCATTACGATGATTCCGGTGGTGCTTCTGTGGTGTGGTTTTTGTCGAGATAGCCAAATGTTTGTTTTGAGCGTGAATGGATTATTTAGATGACACATTGATAAATTGGTGTAGTCAGATTTATCTGTTTTAAAAGGCTGTGGTGTATATGGAACCCGCTGGCAACCCCAGAATATCTGCGAAATGGGTTTAGGTAATCGGGAGGACCATGGAAGGCATACATGTTGAGAGCTGAGGATTCTGCGGGATGTATGGGGGGGGAAGGGCCCCCCAAATACAAAAACGAGATAAGCCCGACTGCATGGTTGTCCACTTTTTTGACCACATATGTTCTAGCCCATTATTTTAACGGGTTTAAACCACTAGTCTTGTAATAAATAAGCACTGATATATTTGTTGACTATAGTAATTATATATTATGATCTTTGTACCATACCTATATCCCACAGTTACTCTGGGGTTAATTGCAAGATAAGGGTGCAATGGGTATAAGTGATTTTAAATGGGGGCAGCAATACGGTTTGCAGAATCACTGGAGGGAAAGTTGGGGGGGGGGTTAATAGGAATATCCTTCCTTCACCACAGTGCCAAGCCATTTAGGGATTTAAAGGTAAACACCAGAACTTTGAACAGGGCCCAGAAACAAATAGGCAGCCCATAAAGTCTCTCTAAACAAGTGAGATAATTATAAGGGGAGCACTATCCCAAAGTCTACCTGCCACACTTCACACAAGCTGAAGCTTCTGAACAATTCTGAAAGACAACCCCATGCATAATGCATTGCAGTAGTCCAAAAGAGCATGGATAACCATGGCTGGACAATGGATGCTGCTAATGTACCACTCAAAACCGGTGAAAGGCACTCCATGCTCCAAGGACACCTGCAACTCCATACATGACACTGGGCCTCTGATCTATCAGGATAAAGCCTCAGTTTGTTGACCCCCTTGAGGTCCATTACCAAATCCAGGCACTGATTCAGCCCTTCCACAACATCAGCTGACTTGAATGGCAAGGAAAAATATATCAACAAGCATTTGCTACGGCTTTAGTTCCAAAGAGCTCTGGGACTCCATTACTCATGCAGATCAGACATTGTTTATATTTGAAGTCACAGTCATCTAAAATAACTGGGTAGAACCACCTCAACCTAACATTTAGGGTAAAAGAACTAGACAGCAGCAGCAACCCCCCCCCCAAAAAAAGGTGAATGGAAGCATCTTTCATCTTTCTTTAGAGAGCAAACTGCAACCAAACCATTGTTTGTGTGTATTTTTTGGGATGTGCCTAAGTCCTGCTGAAGTGTGAGGGATTTGTCAGTCACGGTGACCAATGTCATGTTTAGTTTGTCATAAACTGTGTCTGGGCTATACCAATTCAGACAGCAAGTGGGGGAATCTCATGAATGGCTGCCCTGCCCATTTAAAAACTTGTGCCTAGAGAACTAGACGGTCGGTAAGGAGAATGATAGGCTGGAAATCCTCTCCCTAACAGGCTACTTTCTCACTGTAGGGAAGTTCCCTTGTCCTGTATCTGTAGTCTGAATTGGTACATTCCAAGAACAAGTTTAGGATGCAATGAGCTGTGTGCTTGGACTAGGACCACATGAAGTTTTCCCGATAGTGCCCATTTGCTCAATGAAACTGCTTAGTTCTATATCTAAGCCACACTTGAAAAAATTAGTTTCATACAGATCTATAATGCAAGCAAGATACTGTACTGTGTTTTGGGCCTCTGTATTTTGTACTGCAATTCTTAGGTTGTATAATATTTATGCTAAAGTTTTCGTTGCACTTTATAATATATGTGAATATCCTCTCTAAGGAAAGAGATTTTGCTTTAGCTAGGGCCAACTACAGTGAATAAATTTTAGCAGCAGTCCTCTGAACATTTGGCAGGCTGATGATGTGTGGACTACAATTCAAGTCCATGTTCAAGAAAAAGCTACTGAGACTGGACAGCTATATAACTACCATTTCCTCTATTTATAATAGCTGGGGCCAGTGGGGGAGACAATAAAAAGTTTAAGCCTTCAAAATGGTCATTTGATGTGAACGAAAGATTTAAGTGCCTAAAATTCAACCTCCTGTTTGTAGGTTACATTTTAACTATCCGGTTTCGGTTTAAGATTTCAGCTATGGTGTCTCAGATTGTAAGAATGCAGCTGGAAGGCAACACAGAGATGTCAAAATGTTCTCTGAATTCTAAATATATCAAACTTTCTGGAAATGTAGTTGCTTGGAAATCCACAAATGACAACACAAAACGCTTGCATATGGCTCGGCTGAAAGTATTTGTTTTGCTTTTTGTTTTGTTCCTTCTGCTGTCTCTACAGCAGCAATGAGTAGTTGATTCTCTCAAAAGTATAAATCAAGCTGGAGTGGTGTGAGCTAAGATGAGATTTTTGTATTCATCTGCAAAATTAACAGTGCAGTTTTCAGCCAACCACACATACACACACACAGACAGAGAGAGCATAGTAGAACCCACACACACACATATATAGTATTGGCAAGCAAGTGGATAAGGATGATCCAGCACATTGTGTACTTGGACTTTTGAAAAGCTTTTGTCAAAATTCCTCACCAAAGGCTCCCGTGTAAATTAAGCAAGTCATGTGATAAGAGAAGAGGTATTCTTGTGGATTGGCAACTGGTTAAAAACAGAAAGATGAATACAGAGACAGCTCTCACAATGGAGGGATGTAAGCAGCAGGTATCTATTCTGGGGGAAGGTACCGGGCCTATGCATTTTAACTTGTTCACAAATGGCCTGGAGAGATGGGTAAGCCAAAGCTACAGATAAGCTCACATTATGCAGGGGTATGAAAAACAAAATGGGATTGTGAGGGGCTCCTAAAGTATTTCTCCAAACCAAGTCAATGGGCATTAACATGCCTAGTGCTATTAAGTGTAAGTAAGTGTAAAATGAGAGAGGGGCAATAAATCCTACCACATGCTGTATAGATATGCTGATAGGATCTGCGCTGGCAGTAATTGTTTAGGAAAAGGCTGAGAACAGCAACTGTCCTATTAGTGACCTTTTGCAAGCTGCTATGCAAGTTTTTTTGGCTAAAGAACTGGGTAAAAATGCTGTAAATAAATAAATCTTGGCGTCGTGGTGGATAGCTCAATGAAAACATCAACAATGCAGTGTGGGGCTGTGTATAAGGCAAAATTCATGCCAGCGATAACCAGGAAAGGGGTTTAAAATAAAAATGCCGACATTGTAACAATCCCTTTATACAAATCTTGGGTGCTTGGAATACTGTATATCTTGTTCTGTTCTCTGCATCTCAAAAGGGATATTCTAGAGCTGGCAAAGATGCCACCAAAATGAGCAGGGGCTAAAAAAGGAGTGCCATGAGGAAAGGTTATGGAACATACGGGACTTTTTACTTTACAAAACAGGCAATTAAGAGGGTGTGTGAAAGAGGTGTCTTAAACTCATTAATGTTGTGAAGAAAGTGTACCAGGAGAAGGATCTCTCCTGTAATCCTAGGACCTGCGACCATTCTGTTGATTGGGGTGGTGGTTCAGGAGACACTAAAGTATTTATTTCACCTTGAGTGAGAGGAGAGGAAGGCCTCCCAGGGTGAGAGACTGGGAGAAGAAAGAAAAGCTCCCAGGTGAGAGCTAGAAGGGTCCATCTCTTTCTGGGTGAGACAAGGGTTAAGAGCGACCTTTGAGAGAGTTTGCAGTGCTTTCTTTTCTCTTCCTTTCCATGTTTTTACTTAGATTGGTTTATTTTATCTCACTGCCTTATGAAAAAGCTTTAATAAAAATCTTATTTTAAAAAAAGAGAAGTATTTTATCGCACAGCATATTGTTTAAACTATGGAATTTGCAACCACCGAATGTAGTGATATCCACCAACTTGGGTGGTTTTAAAAGGGGGTATTAAGGGCATGAAGGATAAGGCTCTTAATGTCTACCGGCCATGATGACTGCATACTACTTCCAGAATCTGACACAGAATGCCCCTGAAAACTTGTTGCTGGGAAACGAGAAGGTTATTGTGCTCAGGTTCTACTGGCAGGCTTCCTGCAAGCATCTTGGTTGGCCTGGTAAGAAACACAACACTGGACTCAATAAGTCTGATTCTGTAGGGTTGCTCTTACGTTTTGTGATCTCCCTACTACTGCAGCCCCATAACTCATTGTTCGGGTTACGAACTTAATTTGTTCTGGAGGTCCGTTCTTAACCCGAAGCCAGTAACTCAGTGGTTTAGGAAATAAGGTGCAATGGGCTCTGCTGCTAAGAATGCCCTGATGGTGTAGTGCTTGCAGAAATGGATGCAAGGTTCTTAAGTTCTTCACCTGCCTGGGGCAACTTTTCTTTTAGATATGTTTTAGCACCAGAGGCATGGAGAAGTGTGCAGATAAACCCAAAAACTTAGGAAAAGAACCCTTCAGGGATAGCAGGAAACCATTATTAACACTCTGGTCTGGGGATATTTTTGTCCCTGCAAGTGTGATGGACGCAGCTTAATGTTGGCAGCTTTCAAGGCAAATTATTTGGCTTGGGGACTAGTTTGATTGCTTTTTCGAACTTTACTGCCAAGGTTTGTTTTTTATCTGGAACGGAATTATAGTCTACTGGCTGTCCTGTGTGACCTTGAGCCAATCAGGTGGTAACTGATTCCCTGCAAAGAACATGTAAATTAGAGACAATTGCATGAATCTTTTGATCAGAACCATTGTGAGGCCTACTAATTGAATTTCAATCTGCTTTTCAGTTCTGCAGTTTTACTCATTAGAAAAGTGTCAAATTAATTAATCTGTCATTGTGCTAGACCAGGCTCCATTCACAAAGCGAACACTTTACTGTGTATTTGCCAGGCTCCCCAAACTATCCGAGTTAATGCAAAACTTGTCAGCTACTGTTTTTGCATCCTGCCCTTGTGTACTTCCAAGGCCCAGGGCAGTCATTCTATTTATCCCTGCACCAAGCCAGTTAAACTGAGAAAGTATCGTTCCAAAAGGCATCCAGTGGGCTTCAATCCAGATCTTTTGAAGTGATTATATATATATAATTATATATATATATATAATATATATATATCACTTCAAAAGAGTTTTAAGTTTTCCTTTTCCTTCCCCATTATTGTTTTCCCTTTCCTTCCCCATTCTTTTTTTTCCTTTCATGTCTTTTTGATTGTAAACCTGAAGATAGAGACTATGTTATTTTTATTGGTTTGTGTGTTGCTGTGGGAACTTTTCTAACAGAAGACCAGGGTATAAATGCTTTAAAGAAGTAAA
This sequence comes from Lacerta agilis, assembly GCF_009819535.1. Taxonomy (NCBI): domain Eukaryota; kingdom Metazoa; phylum Chordata; class Lepidosauria; order Squamata; family Lacertidae; genus Lacerta; species Lacerta agilis. The sequence continues at coordinate 27,563,303 of NC_046314.1, read as the reverse complement.
TAAAATTAAATGCCAATCTAAACCCATACTAGGAGAGGTAAACTCAGGGTTGTGGGTTAGAGCCTCGTGTTGGGCAAAAGATTCCTGCATTGCAGGGGGTTGGACTTAAATGACCCTCGTGGTCCCTTCCATCTCTACAGTTTTATGATTCTACTACTGACTGACAACAAATGCTGTTGGCATCTGTCTGTCTTGAGAGACAATGGAATGCACCTCCAGGGATGAACTCAAACCGTGTGTTAGCGGTACTGAAATGACCTCTCCAGGGTCACATTACAAACTGTGAAGTAACTGATTGCTACAAAGCACAACTAGATTGCATGATTGCTCGAAAAGAAGAATTAATGCCCAGGGGTTCAAATTATGGACCAGGAACCCTGAAACATAGGGGAGAAATGATTCACTGCTGTGAGAACATAAAAAGGCACTGGGGATATTCTCTGTGGCCAGCAACAACTATGTAAAGAAATGAACTATTTAATGTCTGCCCTTCATGTCAATACCTTTTAATATTTAATCATCTTAAAACGGAAGATTCTTGCATGTAGCAGTCGACTGCATCACACATTATGTGAGAATCTCCACACAATGACATGAGATCTGAGTATGTACACACAGATGTACAAATGCCTCAAACCATTTTGGCAGGTTTTCTATTCATTACACAGGGTGGAATGAAACAAAAAATAATTAACTCCAACATTGTACATACATAATTCAAAGTCAAAAGTGCCTTCTGCTGTGAAAAGGTAGAGAGAATGAGATTGTTTGAGCCTCCGGTTATTGTATTCTGGAGATGAGGATTACAAATTGAAGGAATGCATAACAGAAGGTTTAAAATCTCCCCTCATGACACTGTATTGGAATGTTTCAGGAAAGGGGAGAAAAAAACCACCCCAAGAAATTCAACAGATACAGCTTCTTCATCTACCTGATGCTTGGAAAAAGCTTCTTTTTTGCATTTCTGTATCTCATGCATGTGTTGTGAGGCATAGAAACCAAAACCAAAAATAGGAGGCAGTCACCACAGTAGAGAAGTTGTAACATAATACCTTTATTAGGGCCCAAATTCACAATGTGGTATGTGGTTACAAAGAACTCTTCCTATGGTTGCCATATTTTGACCTAGGGGCCATGTATGATCTCCAGTAATGAGTACATGATCATGTTTAAATCCATGCAAATAACACATTTCACTGGTAGATCTCCACAGGCTGGTCCTTTTTGAAAGGCACAAAAGGAGGCCAAGATATGGTCAGTTGGCAACCCTTACTCTTTTTCAAACTACAATTTCTGCTGACTCTCCGAAGAACCAGGTGTTGAGATATGAATATACAATGACTCAACAGAACCCACCTATGGCATCATCATCTACTCAGCCAATCACCTTTCTTCTCTCTGTCCCCTTATGATTTGAAGTTTGCTCAACAGATGACAACTGGCAGTTGACTACTGGTGCTTGAGGGTACCAGTATCAACTTTAAAAATGATCATCGCCTTCCTTATTTATCTTTTCTATGCTGAAAGCCCTCTTTAAGGTAAGAGACAAATAAAAGGAAGTACCGGTACCCCCGAATGTAAGCCACACTTTTTTCCAATTTCACACCCTGAAAAGTTATCAAGTGTGCTTTATATTTGCGACCTTTTACCATATGCTGCTGAAAGCGGCTGGGGAGTGTGGGCTGCCAACCAGCTTAGAGGCGGGTGCACAGCTCCCCCAGCCACCGCCAAGCAGATAGGGAGCTGCGTGCCCCCCTCCCAGTTGGTTGGCGGCGTGCGCTCCCTAGCCGCTTGGCAGTGGAGGGGGAGCAGCGCGCCCGCCTCCCAGCTGGTTGGCCATGCATGCAGCTCCCTACAATCATTTCGATAAAACTAAAATCCTAAACCTAAACTAACTAGAATTAATTAACTAATAAGCAGATAGAACAGAACCTTAGCCTAGTGTTGCAGGCAAAAATGCCTTAACTCCTGGGTCTCACCAATAATAATAAAAATCAAGTTGTCATCAGTTGAGCAAGCTTCAAATCATAAGGGGAGAGAAAGGTGATTGGCTGAGTAAATGATGTCATAGGTGGATTCTGTTGAGTCATTGTATATTGGCGGTGGCTGGGGAAGCCGTGTGCCTGCCTCCCAGCTGGTTGGCCATGTGCCCCCCCTGCCAACCAGCTGGGAGATGGGCACGCACCTCCCCCAGCCACCTCCAATATATAACAACCCAACAGAATCCACCTGTGACATCATCATCTACTCAACCAATCACCTTGCTTTTCTCTATCCCATTATGATTTGAAGCTAGCTCAACAGATGACAACCGGCAGTTGATTACTGGTAGTTGAAGTAACAACTTTATCTATATATATAAAACGCAAGTGTCTCTGCGTCCAGTCCCTGTGTCTCTGGGTTTGCGCTACTGAGCATGTGCCCCACGGACACAGGGATTGGAGCAGAGAGATAATCGGGCCGGGAGCAGCGGCGGCAGTTGAAGCGGCGGTTGAAATGGAACGCCGGCGCTCCAGAGGACGAGGCTGAGAAGGGAGGCCACGCTGCCGCTCTCGCCGCTGAAACCAGAGCCCCGAGGCCTAGTGGCCCGGGAGCGGCCCAGAGCAGCCCGCCCCGCGGAGTGCCGACGCTCCGGAGGACGAGGAGGGACGCCGCACTCCTGTAGCTGGTGCAGCCGCCATCTGACTCGGGGCCCCGAGGACTAGTGGCCCGGGAGCGGCGCGGCCGGCCAGAGGGCGGTTGAGGAGCTTGGGGGGGGGAGCGGCGCAAGAGCAAAAACAAACAAATTGGGCGGTCTTCCCTTATCCCGCGAGCGGTACCTGCTCTCCCGGCTCCCGCAGCGCTGGCACAGCCCCGTACCTATTCGGAGAAAGGGAGAATGACGAGGCCTCCACCGCTCTAGCACCCATTTTTTAATGGGCTTAAACCACGAGTAAAAATGATTGTCGCTTTCATTACTTTTATCTTTTATCTATTCAAATCCTTCTTTAAAGAGACAAATAAAAGGAAGTACAGTACTCCCAAATATCAACCGCACATTTCCCCCCCAATTTCAGACCCTGAAAAGTTAAAGTGCGGCTTATATTCACAACCTTTTACCATATGCTGCTGAAAGCGGCTGGGGAGCGCGGGCCACCAACCAGCTGGGAGGCGAGCGCACAGCTCCCCCAGCCACCGCCAAGCATATACCATGCAAATTGGTTTTGTGGAAGTGGGAAAAAAGAATTTTGATCTAAAATAACTATTTTCAAAAAAACAAAAAAACTATTTTCCACTTTTTTAGCTGCAGCACCAGTTACCAGTTGTACCTGAGCTGAGTAGTGACACGGCGTTTTTGATGACAGTGAAGATGATAAAGGGGATGTTGAAACCTTTCCAGTCTTGGTGGTGGCTGGGGGAGCTGCACGTCCCCAGCCGCTTTCAGCAGCATATGGTAAAAGATAGGCTTCCTATCAACGGAGCAAGCCAATTGGTCCCAAGACTCAATTAGAAATATCAGAAATTCTATCTACATACTCATAGCTGTCTTTTTCATTGTGTGTGACAGATCTTCATCGAGGGATTGATAAAGAAATTCCAGGACAAAGGTAAGTAGATGAAAGCATATATCTGAATACTTTTTTTTTGTTTCCTCAGGAAATAAAAAAGAATGCTACATGTTCTGTCCAGAGATACCTTGCTGCTCCACAGAATTACAAGCTCTGGAAGAATTGAGTAAGCTTTTAACTTTGTAATGCAAATACATGCACACCAGGTACAGGGATGATCCAGAGATATCAAAGGTATTCTCAGCTCTTGTCCTGTAGGCATCCCCCCCCCCCCAGCATCTCTTCTTCTGGCACTTGAGGCAACTAGATGTGCTGAGAGGGTGCATGTGAGGCTTTGAGCAGAGTTGGGATTCTGGAGATGCTGTGGTAGCTGCAGGAGAAAGTAGAAGAATAACCAAATAAACACAAATACTTCAAAGTGAGTTCATTTAATTTCACAGGGACTTCCTTGAAAGTAAGTGTGCTCGGGATTATATTGGAAACATTTCAGCCTATGTGCATATAAAGTAACTTTAGAGGTTGTTGTGTTCACTAGAGGTAAGACTGCCCATAGAATCTGCTATAATAAAAGTAGTAATAAATGAAATAATGGAAGAAACTTATGCTTAAACGGCAATATCACTTCTCTATATTTTGGTGCTACATGGGGAGTGCAGTGTGAGTAATTAGTGGAATAGATCTGGGTGCCCAATGGGAAACCAATGCAACCTATTGGAGATTTAGGAATTAGCAAGCTATCTCTTAGTACCCATTGCCAATTTAGTCCTACAGTTCCTACACATTATTATTATATTATTATTATTATATTATTATTATTAAACCTACCTTAATGCAACTGGGAATTCTTTTAAAACCCCATTTGTTGATCTTTCCTATGGGCAAGTCTGAATTTGTGCCAGAGCTGAGCGGAATTTTCCTTCCAATACCAGAGCTGAGTCCCAAAAGACAATCCTAATGAGGGGGCACAGTGGAGTGGCATTTTGGATCTACCACTGCATCCCAAGCTCTAATCACTTGTACTGGCCAGTGTAGAAATTGGGTGGGGGCATTTATTATTTCCTTTTTTTTACTGTGTGATGAGAGACAGCATGAGAGAGCTGCAGGGCTTTGAACCCGGCAGATCCAAACGCGTCAGCACCTTGCCCCATCTTTGAGATCTACCGCTTGCGATCACTGACGGTAGCTTGATTTATTTACCAGACTTCTTTTCCGCCCATCGCTGTATTTATTTAACAAAATTTATGTATCTCCTCCCTGTTGCCATAAAACCTCTAAGCACAAGTACTGAAATTATAAATTGTATTTATATTATGATGATGATTTATTGGATTTAAAACGGTAGTCCCAGGCTTGGTGACCCTCCTTCCCCCCCCCTCAAATCAAGGTGCGTAGCCTGCCTGACCCCGTTATTTTGGCACCTGCTGATGCATAAAAAACCCACCAGAGCCTCCTTCTAGGAACGAACAAGCCATACATAAATCAAATAGCCGCTGCGCCGCCCTCTCAAAACACTCGCAGACAGCCTCGTCCTGAGGAGAGCCGCCTCGCTTAACCCCGGCAGCAGAAGTTTCGCTTGGGCGTTGGGCAAAGCGGGGGCAAACCGTTGGTGGGCACGAGAGCGGCCGGCGGATTCAACTTCTGCCCCCTCCCTCCCGCCCTCGGGAGCTTTATATGGTCTGCGTGCCGCCGCCGTCGCGCGCGAGCCGCTCGAGGGGCCGCCTCCCGGAGGCCAACTGCTCTTGCGCTGCCCCCGCTATCGCGTTTTGCGTGTACTGTTGCGCGCGCGTGGTCCTCTCGCTCCCACACCGGCAGGAGTTGGGGAGCGGAGTGGTTTTGCTGAGTTGACTGAGTCAGGCTGGCAGCCAGGCAGGCAAGGGAGTCACCCTGCTATTTCGGATCGCCTGAGGGCACGTTTGCTGCCTCTCCCCACCCCCTGCGCCTCAGCCGGGAGCGCATCCCCAGCCAGCTTTGCGCGGCGGGGGCAAGATGCGCGTCAGCAACCCCTCAGATTCCGCCCGCCCCTCCCTCGCCGCCAAACCGACCCCCCCACCCCATTTCCCAGCCTGAGGTAAAAAGTCCATAGTTAGAGCCGGTGACTGACTGCCCAGCTATGCGAAGGGCGAGGGAGGAGGAGGAGGGGTGGGTGGGAAATCCCTCCTGCCCATTTCCTCGCCTCTCTCGTTCGCTCGCCTGCCTGCCTGCCTGCCTGCGAGCGGGGGCTCGGGCGAGGAGCGGAGGCTTGTGGGTAACGAGGAGGCCATAGCCAGAGCAGCGATAGGAATAAGTTCCCTGAGCGGGGAGCGGGACGGAAAGAGGGAAATGGTGGCGCGGTAGCTCTAGAGAAGGGGGCAGGAACTGGGAAGGGAGGGGGGGACCCCCTGAGTGACAGAAGCGGAGAGGAAAGAGGAGCCCGATCCCAGCGAGGCGGGCCTAGACCTCCCTCCCACGGAGGAGGAGGAGGAGGGAGGAAGCCGGGCTCCTCCGCTGCTGGCTTCCCTCTTTCCCTCCCTCCTCTCGCCTTCTCCCGGCGGTATTGACCTGGTGCAAATGGCCGAGGCGGCGTGGGGGCCCGGCCGTAACTGGTTTTCCCGCCTAGTCGGGGGGGCGAGGGAGGCGGCGGCGGCGACAGCATGTTTCCCGCGGGAACCGGCCCTCCCCTCCCCTCCGCCGCCCCCTTCCCCCCTCTGCGGGCCGTTCATGCCTGGCAAGCGGAGGGTGGCGGCGGGGGACGCCAAGCGGGCGGGTGGAGGCAGCGGCGGCGGCAACAGCGCCCGCCCCTATCGGGGGACGACGAGGAGGCGGCGGCGGTGGTGGAGGGCGTCCCGCTCTCTGTTGCTCCTGAGGCAGGCAGGCCTGGCCGGAGCGGGCCAGGACTGAGCGGCCCCGCCGGGTCCCCTTGGGCCGCTCCTTAGGCCCTGAAGCAGATACCTACCGGCGGCGCTGGCGGCGGAAGGCGCTCCTCGCTTGCTGCTGCTGCTGCTGCTGCTACCGCAGCCCTCTCGTCCCGCTGCCGGACAGCCGTCGTCGGGCTTCCCTAGGCGCCCGAGGAGGGAGAGGAGAAAGAAGGCGGCGGCAACGAGGGACCCTCAGGGAGCGGGAGAATGAACCACCAGCAGCAGGCGGTGAAAATGTCCGCTTCGCCGCCGCCGCCCGAATCCGGAGGAGGGATCTCGGGGCGCCAGAGGAAGCTGGAGTCCATGATTCGGGACCCCAGGTCTCCAGTCAATGTGGAAAGTTTGTTGGTGAGTTCGCCGGCGGGAGAAAGAGATGCGAGGTTTTGGAGGGGTAGCTTCATGTGGAGGGAAGGGCAGGGATGGGAGAGAAACTTGTGGGTTGGTTTGTTGTTGTTGTTGTTTTGGGGGAAAGAGAGGATTTTATTTGGTTGGGGGTGCCATGAGTTCGACTTCCGCGTTTTAAGTGACTGAAGAAAGAGGCTGGCCGCTTTGGGTGTATGGGAGCCTGGATCCCACTTTTGCTTTGGAAGGGAAGAGTTGGGTGGGGGAGAGAGGATGTAACGAGGCACAGCTTTTTCGCTAAGGGCTGGTCTGGGAAAGGGTCCTGTTTAGATAAAGCAAGGGTTAATAATCGCTGTCTGTGTCCTCTTCCTCCCGCCCCCCTCCACACACCCCAAAATCTTGCGGCAGTGAGGGATTTTTGGTTGAGATACTTGATTGGATGGAGGGTGCAGTTCTAATGAACATTCTTTTCTTCTTCAGGGAGGAGTGAAGGCGGGGAAGGGTGCTGGCAGTCGCGTTCAGTTTGGCCTGATGAAAGCTCTTTTCCCCCACCCTAGAAAGCTGGGAAGGGGGATGGGTGGGAGAGAAGTAAAGAAGAAACATGCCATTGAGGGTGCAGGCAAGGGTTGTGGGGAGAGAAACATTTATGTGCCGCAGAGTAACTTTTTGTTTACTCAGTCTGGGGTGGTTAGGAATGATTCTCACATCATTCCTGAATACTTTATATTTATTTGGAGGGTGAAGTTGCAGCTGAGCTTGCTTCTCAGTGTTGGTTAGGGATGCAGGGGTTCACTTTGACCCTAAACTTTCATATTGGATGTTTCATTGAATGATTTGCAAATAGTTTGGTGTAAATCCAATGTTGAGATGTTAGTCCATGTTTCAAGTCAGTGTCATCTTTGATCCCTTTGTCTTTGACTTTCCAATAAACTTTGTTAATGGGAAACCAGTGTTGACATTCTGCTTCCAAGCACTGTGCAGAGTACTCAAAAAATTATGGATGTACTTTGGGAATATCTATTTTGAGAAGGTTATTTAGTAGGAGTTATTAACTTCATTAGCTACATAAACATAAGCATTTCTCTTTAGTTTTATGTCTTTGCAAAAAACAAAACCTTTTCCTTTCCATTGGAAAGCCTATTAAGGAAGAAATATAGGTCTGAGATTTTTCCATTTATAAACATGTGGTGTGAATGTACAATAAGCAAGTTCCCTATATAAGAAATAGCTTTTGGGATATCACATACCTTATTCCTCCTCTTGGAGAAAGAGGAATGGGATTTTTGTTTCTGTTCCAAGAGTTTCTCTCTGCAGACATTTTTTTTTTTTTGCGGGGGGGGGGATAGAGAAGCAGCTGGAGTTATTTGCAAAAATGACTCAGTCCTGCTTGGCCAAAGTACAGGAACTGACTAAACTGTGTGTGTGTCTGTCTGTCTGTCTGTCTTTCTGTGCCGGAGGCAGTAGGGATCTATGCTTGTTACAGACCACTTCAGGGTTGTACTGATGGTATTCATGACACTTAAAAAGTATTGCAGAATGTTTCAGTAGGCTATGCTTGTGTTCAGCAAAGAGTGCTGCTTCTCAGTATCCAGTCTCCATGTGCTCATTTTCCTTTTCATTTAGTGAGCCTTCTGGCTATAGAAGCAGAAGCAGTTATGAGAGTAAAAGATAAAGGACCCCTGATAGTTAAGTCCAGTCACAAACAACTCTGGGGTTGCAGCGCTCATCTCACTTTACTGGCTGAGGGAGCCAGCATACAGCTTCCGGGTCATGTGGCCAGCATGACTAAGCCGCTTCTGGCGAAACCAGAGCAGCGCACGGAAACGCCATTTACCTTCCCGCCGGAGCGGTACCTATTTATCTACTTGCACTCTGATGTGCTTTCGAACTGCTAGGTTGGCAGGAGCTGGGACCTAGCAACGGGAGCTCACCCCATTGCGGGGATTCGAACCGCTGACCTTCTGATCGGCAAGCCCTAAGCTCAGTGGTTTAGACCACAGTGCCACCCATGTCCCTCAGTTATGAGAGTAGATAACACAAATTTCAAATAAATACTTAATTTTGGGATGACTCTTCCTCCTCCAGCAATTCAATCTTTTACATGTACAGTTTTGTACATGTATAGCTGCTTTTCATCTGCACCTGTGCCAGTTTTCATCTAGTAACTCTAGTAGTAGAAAGGATTGTTGTGTTTCCTTTTATTATATGTAATTTGTCAGTACTGTATAGCCTTTTTCTGTGTAAGACATTGTTGATACCTATGGTTGAGACTTTGACGTATTTAGCAAATGAATAAACTCCCAACTGCTATTTGTGTGGAGAGGTTGTATTTTCAAGGTGTATTAATTCTCAATGAAAACTATTGCTCAGGAAAAGCAGACTTCTACAAGAGTTGTAACCCCTTTTTATAGGAATTTTTATAGCCAGTGCCACACAAGATGTTTCAGTATACAGCCAGCTTGATCCTAACAAAGTTCATACCTTTCTAAGTTTTTTATTGCACTTTGACTAAGTATAAGGCGAAAGAAGTCTTGTTCTAGTTGCCATGGGCAGTCTAGGCACCTTTTTTGCAGTGACATTTATCGCCATTATTGTTAATAATTTCATTTCTATACTCGTATATTTTAATGAAAAAAACTCAAAGTGGTTTACAACACATTAAAACATTTAATAAAACAATCTAGAAGAAAACAAATTCAAGCTTCAAGGAAAATATTTCAGATCCTTCTCTAAGTGACATTTTGCTTTCCTAATATTAATTTAATACAGTCATACCTCGGATTACAGACGCTTTAAGTTGCATGTTTTCGGGTTGTGCACTGCGCCAAACCTGGAAGTACCGGAACAGGTTACTTCTGGTTTTCGGTGCTCATGCATGCGCAGAAGCACTAAATTGAGACCCGCACGTGCATAGACACGGCGCTGCAGGTTGCGGACATGCCTCCCGCATGGATCATGTTTGCAACCTGAGCGTCCACTGTATAGCTGCCCCATAGCAGAAGTACTCTAGGAAGCCAGTGTGGTGTAGTGGTTAGAGTGTCTGACTAAGTCCTGGGAAATCAGGATTCAAATCCCCACTCAGTCATGAAGCTCACTGGGTGACCTTGAGTCAGTCATAGCTTCTTAACCTACTTTACAGGGTTGTTGTAGGGATTAACTGAGGAGGGGGGGTTATTCATTACTCCTTGGAGAAAAAGGTGGAATATAAATGCAATAAATAAGCTCTTCTGCTTTAAAAAGCTGGAGGGGCCAGCCAGGTGGAGATGGCATTCAGAGATCTCCACAGGGCCACAATTAGACCTGTGCCAGTTGCAAAATGTACCTGGTGCCAGGGGAATTTCAAACACTGGTCAAAATGCAAGGTCTGACCTGCTGCACAGTGCCTCCTCTTGAAGATAGGGTTTGATCCAAAGGCATTAGTTGTTGTGGTAGATGGGGAAATGCACTCCCAAACTGATACTCAACAAATATAATATTCTGGATCTGATTATTATTTTTAATAGAAAACAGTTACCTCTTTATGAAAGATAATAGGAATCCCTACTCCTATTGTGCAGACAGACCAAGGGTGAGAGAGTAACTTGCCCAAGAGCATGGTGTCTATGAAATAAGAGCACAAGCCTAAGTCCACTCTGAATTTCTATATGCCTTCCATGTACTTCCTGTTGAGAAGATTGAAGGACCAGGCTCATAAAACTTGGCACTCAAACAAAACTCACAGAAATCGTGATTGGTAACTTCCTGACATATTTTTATATTACTTGGGAATCTACAAATATTTACATTTAATATCAGTGGTATGCAAGGCCTTAGACTGGGGTTCAGGAAGCCCCTTGGTGCTTATGAGAATGGAATGCAGCTGCATTGAGAGGTGGGAATTCTTCCTTTCCCTCTCACGGCCGCAGCAGAGGTAACTTGTTAAGTAAAATATAAGGAGAACTTGGGCTAATGCAAATGATGGTAATAGTAAGACTGTATTAAAGAAATTGAGGGTGTTGTCAATAGAGTGAGAAATCTGCATAGTGTGTGGCACAGAAATAAGGTGAGATTTAGTAACACAAAGTTTTTTCATTTACAGGTATGTAGCTGTGTTGGTCTGCCATAGTCAAAACAAAACAAAATAATAATAAATTATTCCAGTAGCACCTTAGAGACCTACTAAGTTTGTTCTTGGTATGAAGAAGTGTGCATGCACACGGAAGCTCATACCAAGAACAAACTTAGTTGGTCTGTAAGGTGCTACTGGAAGATTTTTTTTATTTTGTTTTGACAAAGTTTTTTCGTATGCAGATTGGAGCTAATAAGTGCATTTACCTTTTGTTGAAGGTTCATCTGTATGGATTTGAGAGTGAAGGGCCTATAGTCCCATCACAATCTCTTGAGCTGACGGAGAGTAAGGCAAGTAGACATTTTCATAACAAGCCACTCTGAATAGAATTGATTTGATTGAGGATTAGCTAAGAACAAATGCGACAGTAGTGTACAACAGAGGTTTTCAACCTTTTTGAGTCCACTGCTCCCTTGACCAACTACATTCTTTCTGGTGCTCCCCTGTGGGGAAACATGCTCTAAGCCTCAGAAGCCCAGCTATGTCACCCCTTGCCTGCAGAGCCAACAGCCCCTCACCCCTTTTTGAATACCCTCCCTAGTGGAGTGTGTCCTCAGCCTCCTCTTCTCTCCCCTGGTCACCATTGCCCCATCTCTTGAGCTGCCCCCCCCCGCCCCAGTGAGAGCTGCCTCCTCCCTTGCCAGCCCCAGAGGCACCATTCGCCTGGGTACCTCGTAGCTAGGACTCCTGCAACAAACAGCCACCCAAGCTTTTGAGAGGCAGAGACGTGAGAGGGCATCGGAAGAGGGAGAGAAGGAAAGAGGGACAGAGGCCAGTGTTGCCCACGGCACCCCTGCCCATCATTCAAGGCACCTCAGGGTGACACAGCACACTGGTTGAAAACTGCTGGTGTACAAGCTTGGTCTAATAATCCATAGGCAAGGGATCCATATCTATCCATTGCTCTGATAAACCTTCATTTTCTCCTCGCTATGAGCTTTTAAAGCTAGAATGCACAAGCATTCTTTCTCCTCTTCTCACTCTCCACTGACTAGCCACGATCCTTTAATGCCAGGACAGCGGCAAGAAAGACAGTCAGCAACACTCAGTGCAACACCGAGTTTATTGCTAACAGGGACTCTGGGGGCTGAATGTCTCATACTGCTGTATGGGAGACAGGTTGAAGGATGACTACTCATTCTTCCCCTTCTGCTACCTGTCCTGGCTATAGAAAAAAATGGAAATTGATATGCTTCTGGTTGAGTAGAGAACATCACAAGTGAAGTGTATCCAGGTGGCTTTTCTCTGAAGCGGAGGCAAACAGTGGTAGTAATTAATTAGCCCAATGTCTTACTCTTCTCCCCTCCTCAGGTGTTCCACCTAAGACTTGCCCAGGCCACCCAAATACTGTCCCTGCTACAAAGCTGTCTTGATAATCATAGTGCTGCTCAGAATTCCATAGTATCCATACTTCAGTCAGGACAGACAGCAGTCGTGGATGAAGCTGTTGTTGGCGTAGGTCCCCCAGTGTAGCTTCCAACTTTTCCCGACAGGATTAGTAGCTATTTAATGCCGCAGGAGAGAGTGCTCTGTGTACAGCCTTTCAGTGCAAAATACAGAGTTGCAGTGTGGTGACTGCACATGTTGCAATCTGCTGTATGGAGAAATGTCGCATATTCAACCTTAAGAGTTTGTGTCTGTTGTAAATACAGCATAACATTTTGGAAGCAATACACATGGTTCTCTTCCTGAAACTTGGGCAAATACCATTTCTCGTTTGGATATTTGCTTTGAGACAGTTGCTCCCTGAGGTGAGAGCTGGTGACTGTCTATATAGAAATACTGAGTTAGAGAATGTTGCCCAGAAGCTACACATCTAGTGTCAGGTGTGTCACTATAACAGAAGTCCTACTTGGCTGTTCTATATACATGTAGTCTACATGCTATTTGGGTGTTCTGCTCATGTGTAAATTTACATGGAAGCATGGATGGGTCTGTTAAGCTCTGCTTTCCCCAGGCCATCTCTGTTTCCTTCCAATGCATGTAGAGCAGGGGTCAGCAACCTTTTTCAGCCGTGGGCCGATCCACCGTCCCTCAGACCATGTGGTGGGCCAGACTATTTTTTTGGGGGGGGGGGAATGAACAAATTCCTGTTGTTGTTCAGTCGTGTCCGACTCTTCGTGATCCCATGGACCAGAGCATGCCAGGCACGCCTATCTTTCACTGCCTCTCACAGTTTGACCAAACTCATGTTAGTAGCTTCGAGAACACTGTTCAACCATCTCATCCTCTGTCGTCCCCTTCTCCTTGTGCCCTCCATCTTTCCCAACATCAGGGTCTTTTCTAGGGAGTCTTCTCTTCTCATGAGGTGGCCAAAGTACTGGAGCCTCAGCTTCAGGATCTGTCCTTCTAGTGAGCACTCAGGGCTGATTTCTTTAAGAATGGATGTTTGATCTTCTTGCAGTCCATGGGACTCTCAAGAGTCTCCTCCAGCACCATAATTCAAAAGCATCAATTCTTCGGCGATCAGCCTTCTTTATGGTCCAACTCTTACTTCCATACATTACTACTGGGAAAACCATAGCTTTAACTATACAGACCTTTGTCGGCAAGGTGATGTCTTTGCTTTTCAAGATGCTGTCTAGGTTTGTCATTGCTTTTCTCCCAAGAAGCAGGCGTCTTCTAATTTCGTGACTGCTGTCACCATCTGCAGTGATCATGGAACCCAAGAAAGTGAAATCTCTCACTGCCTCCATTTCTTCCCCTTCTATTTGCCAGGAGGTGATGGGACCAGTGGCCATGATCTTAGTTTTTTTGATGTTGAGCTTCAGACCATATTTTGCGCTCTCCTCTTTCACCCTCATTAAAAGGTTCTTTAATTCCTCCTCACTTTCTGCCATCAAGGTTGTATCATCAGCATATCTGAGGTTGTTGATATTTTTTTCCGGCAATCTTAATTCCGGTTTGGGATTCATCCAGCCCAGCCTTTCGCATGATGAATTCTGCATATAAGTTAAATAAGCAGGGAGACAATATACAGCCTTGTCGTACTCCTTTCCCAATTTTGAACCAATCAGTTATTCCATATCCAGTTCTAACTGTAGCTTCTTGTCCCACATAGAGATTTCTCAGGAGACGGATGAGGTGATCAGGCACTCCCATTTCTTTAAGAACTTGCCATAGTTTGCTGTGGTCGATACAGTCAAATGCTTTTGCGTAGTCAATGAAGCAGAAGTAAATGTTTTTCTGGAACTCTCTAGCTTTCTCCATAATCCAGCGCATGTTTGCAATTTGGTCTCTGGTTCCTCTGCCCCTTCGAAATCCAGCTTGCACTTCTGGGAGTTCTCGGTCCATATACTGCTTAAGCCTGCCTTGTAGAATTTTAAGCATAACCTTGCTAGCGTGTGAAATGAGTGCAATTGTGCGGTAGTTGGAGAACGAAATCCTATGCCCCACAAATAACCCAGAGATGCATTTTAAATAAAAGCACACATTCTACTCATGTAAAAACACGCTGATTCCTGGGCCGGATTGAGAAGGCGATTGGGCCGCATCTGGCCCACGGGCCTTAGGTTGCCTACCCCTGATGTAGAGCAAGAGTCAGAAACAGGGAGCCTCCATGAGTAAAGGAGGTTTCAAAATCATACCTTTAACCTCCATAAGTCGAGGGCCAGTTGAGAGGGCCTTAAGTGGGCTTGCCCTCATTCTTCCTAGTTGTGTTTTAAGTTTGCAACTGAACAGATTGCCCAAATAGGGCTAGAATGAAAGGCATTTCTGTCATCCAGATTCTGTTTTGTACAAAGCTGTATTCAGATTTTTATCCAGATGTGAGAAGGCTTAAAAAGTGCTCCCCCACCCCAAGGATCCTTGGTTGCACAGGCTCCTCTTCATACCTTAACATGTTTGTCTTATCTGGGCTCCTGATTATGGGATGTTTTCTATGTATGTTCACTGAATGCCCATAGAAACCTTCAGATCTTCATGCTAAACACAGAAAGGTCTGAAAGAAAGCCTACACACCTGGGGAAATTGAGGTGAGATTTCCATCCCTGTCCCACTACACATTTAATAATAATAATAATAATAATAATAATAATAATAATAATAATAATAATAATAATTTATATACCCCAGCCACTCAGGGCGGCTTCCAACAAAATATTAAAATACAATAGTCTGTTAAACATTAAAAGCTTCCCTAAACAGGGCTGCCTTCAGATTTAAACCCTCACATATCCAGACAAATGCTTTAATTAGTCTCAAAGTGTCTTTGGCCTTGTAATTTAAAAATTGTGGAGCTGTCATTCATGCAACAGCACCTATGGGTTGTATCCAATGTTAGTCATATAGTACACCCATTTAAATGAATAGACATGATATAACATACATCTATTAATTTCATGGGATCTGTTTTGAGTAAAACTTAGTTGCATACAAAACAGCCACACCACCACCCTGAAAACAAGTAACAAATTTGGAAGAAACTACAGTACAGTAGCTGGTTATTTCTCTCTGATACTTAGTTTTCAACATGTAGGGAAGTTTATTTTTTGTGGGAAAGAGTTGAAAGATTCCTTATCTGTAGCGTGAAGGAGTACAACTTTACCACTAGATTCTGATGAAGATATAACTTGTGATAAGTTGATATTCAGTTGCACTCTGTGCTGCCAAAGGAGAATTATCTTGTCTTGAGCTAGGAATACAGTATGATAATAACCTCTATTAATTCACCTGCCTCCTTGTAGTTAGTGTGTTATTAAAGAACCATCGTCTCTAGTGATTAAAAGCAGTATGCAAACAAATGCTTCCATAAATATCCTTGTGCTGTGCAAACCAATAAAACCCCTACAAAAAAGTTGTGAAGCAATCAAGCAGATAACATACATATAAAATGCATAATTGACTGCTTGCAGGTGGTTCCCTTGTGTTTATCTGGTTGATTTATACTTCACATTTCTCTGTATCTGCAAAAATACAGCTTACATCCTTCAGCAGATGCACAAACAAAAAAATCCTTGATGCAAAATCACATTTTAAAACAGCTTTTGGGACAGCTACTTTGCCCTCTTGGCTGCGTTCTGCTCTGCCAACCTGTTTGGGTCTTGAGCTGACCCTGCCACCTGCTGTTCTTTTCTGCCAAACCCAATTTGCCAAGTATTGTTTTTTTACTGTTGTGCTTTTTTGTAATTACAAGGTAAGAGACTATATGGTTGTGTTTTGATTTAAGGGTAAGCGTTATTGGGCACCGATTCTAAAACAGGGTTAACTTGTTGATGGTGCACTTTTGCAGTCAGTTGTTAACTGACCATGTTCTTCTTCTTTGACGATCACTTGTAGCCGAGTAAGATTGTCTTCCATGAATATGGTCTTAACAGTGAGTCTGTAAGTGACTGTGGAGGCCAATTCTGGATTCACACATCCTTCTACAGTGGGGACATAGGTTTCTGGGTGGGAGTTGATCACGGTGAGGGTTTGCCAAATGTGCCTTCCTCTTAGCTCGTTTCTACTTTTTGCTGAGTTTGTGCTTCTTCAGAGTCCAGGACGCCTTTGGTAAAGGCTGTTCTCCAATTGGAGCACTCACAGGCCAGTGTTTCCCAGTTATCGGTGTTTATACTAAATTTGTAAGATTTGCATTGAGAGAGCTTTTAAACTTCCTTTGTTGTCCACCAATATTTCACTTTCCATTCTTAAGATGGGAATAGAATACTTGCTATTATAATCAGGCATCCGAACAACATGACAGTCCAACAAAGTTGATGTTGAAGAATCATTGCTTTGACACTGGTGATCTTTGCTTCTTCCAGTACACTGACTTCGTTAACTAAGGCAATGTTGTAGTATGGTTTGCTCACACATCAACAAGATTTGTAATTTATTGACTCTTTCTCTCCTACTGTTTGTGCAATGGGTGAATGAAAATAACATATATTCTCCTGTGAAAGCAGAGAGGTGCTGACAGTTTGTTCTTGTATCATCTTGATGTGGATATTTAAATAGCTCATGCTGCTTCTTTTCTCCTGGGAACTATGGGTGATTATGAAACATAAAGTTTGAGCTATACCCTCACCAGTGTTCTGTACACTTGAAAGCACACCATACTTGTAAGGAGTCACAAGGAACATGGTTAGTCACATTCTTGAACACTGGCACTTTGACAGCTCACACATTAAAATTAATATATAGTTAAATGTCACCTTCTGTAGGAAGTGTTAATGTGCAGGGCCTTAATTTTGAATTGTCCTGTCAATACTTTTTCACTTTTCATTAACCAGTTTATTTGCGGCTATAGTTTTATTGTGTTTGGATGCTTTTATTTATGTTTTTAAAAAAACACTGCAAAAAGTTAATTTTTCTAAAGAAACCATAGGTTGTTGGTTTATCCTCTCCTGAGAGGAGTCTATGATTAACAGCTGTTCCACTTTTGAAGGGATTTCTCCTTATTTTATTGGAAGATGTTGCTGAACAACTTAGCAAATAGCTCTTGTCTCAGAATACAAACTGAGAACTCACATATTCAGAAACTCTTGGTCCACCTTAGTTTTGCAGTTCTTGACTGAATTACCTAGTCAAACTACCGGTATTTATTGCATATTTGTCTTAAAAGTTTACTGTCAACTTCAAGCAGTATTGGTTAAATCAGTTCTCAGATCTCCCCACACAAGTGGTCTTCCCTGCCTTAAGAATACAGGTTAATGTAAGGTGTAAATCAATCATGAATATAACTGGCAAGAATTTCAATGAGTGTTGTGGTAGTTTGAAAAAAGTGCTGCTATGATTGCAGAAATCACTGCTGTTAACTCTGATTAGCAGATTCACATGAAATAGTTGTCCGTGCAAGCAATGTGGAATAACTGTTTTACACGTACAGTACTGCAAAATGTCTTGTGATGCAGTCCTTAGTGTTAGGTAAATTAGATGTTCCTTTTAAGTTAAATACAGAGTATTGATTCCTTCCCAATAACAAATGTATAAATTAAGCATCTGTTTATTCCAGTTAACTCTGACTGTGTTGTGTGGGAAAGGATATTGACTTTAAGATTATGTGCAAACTATGGGACTGTTTCCAGTTGTGATCTGAGGAAGTCTGAGAGGACCAGAAAGCCTTATTTGTTCATTTTGCATCAGGATGTGACTCCCCGCCCTTTCTCTCTCCCTTGTGCTTGTTCCTGATTCTTATGGCAGGAAAATACAAAAATAAACTTCTTGCAGTCTGTTTCCCTGTGGAAAAAAAATAACGCTTGAATTTATGTAAACTCAACTATTGATATGTGATAGTGATTCTGTATGAATTCTTTTTAAGCAACTCAGCAAATTATGCTACCGGTACATTTATATGAGACAATAATACCACTTTTAGTGATACTAGATTATTACTTGAGATGTGTACTGAAAATATGTGACCGTTTTAGTGAAAATAATTTGGAGTTCTGGGCTACAGTATTAAAATATGCAATTCATTTAAAAGCAGTATCAAATGTGTGTTGCAGTTTGTACTATAAATTGAGTTTCCAAGTTAGGGGTATACATTTGTTCTTGTCTAAAGGCCAGTTCTCAGACATTCTTTTGACTCCTCTCCCCCAGCCCTGCATGCAGTTACCCTAGAGAAGCATTGTGTGAACTGGAGGTATGTGGGCAGGTTAGCTGCCATGATCACACTGCTGAGTTCTTCTATGCAGTTGCATTCTTCTGTGTGCATTTGGGGGGAAATATGGGCTCAAAGTCTAATTAGTTTGTTAGTTTGCACTATGAGTTAGAAATGTTTGTTCAAATAAACAGAAAGCAGGACTGGTTCAGAGGGCTATTTATCCTAGGTAGTTGGGATCAGTTATTGAATAGTAATGGACACCTCCATAAAGCACCAGGTTTTGCCAAACTTAACACGGAGTGTGAATATGTTGCAAGGTTCAGAGTTTAAAAAGAAAATAGTTTACAACTTTACTGTGTTTAGAGAGACTGTTTTATTTTATGAATGATCATTGTGGAAGTACAGAGATACATTTTAGTTCCTTTTTTAAGTTACTCCATTTCCTCTAGTTCTGTCTCCACAGTAGGCTGGGCTACATAAAAGCAAGGAATCTTCTGGCTATTGCTCACTTTTGCTTTTGCACCTGCAGTGTGTCTCCTTCACAGTGTATATGAGTTTGACATTGCCCCCTTCTGTATTCGGCAGAAGTTTTGGCCAGTGATTAAGGGGGATGTTTATATGGAACACAAACTATAGGTAAATGGAGTCATTTTTCTATAGTGGATGTCTTAACATCTGCTTTCATGATAATATTGAATGAGTGGAAAGTAAAAAGGCTGTCTTAATGTATAAGAGTTCTGGGGAATTGTGGTCCTGTGTTCAGTCCTTGTTTCTGACATCCTGTGCCTGAAGATACTTCCCATAGCACTTTTCATGGAGGTACTTTATGCTTTTGACACATATCTTGATGGCCAGACCTCCCTGACTATTTAATTTAGAAGCTGGATAAAATGGGCCTGCTCATTTTAATAGCAAACTCATAGCTTTGTTAAGTTAGCAATGGCCACAAAACATCAGTTAGTATTCTTTGGCTTGGAAATAGGAGATACTGTAGTACTGATATTGTCAGCATTCCCATAGTGAAATGACTAGCATTTTATTGACATACACAGGCTACAAGACAGGAATCAAATTCTTGTGTTGTGAGATTTCAACAGTGCTTTGCATGTTCTGTTAATAGGTAGCAAAAGAGGCTCCTGGGTTGCATGTAAATTTTTGCTGAGTGGGTGACACAGACAGCAAGCCAGTTGAAAAGCAATACAATGTTTATGTAACCCTTTTCAGCTTGAGCCTAGTCAGGAAATGCAATACTATGCCGTGAAGGACTTTTGTGCAAACTAATTACACAGCTCAGCACCGTAGAATATTTTGTAGAGAATTTCCCCCCCCCCTTTTCATTTGTATTTGTTGCAAGGAATTTTATCTCAGGTTGGTAGACTAATATCAGTGTAGATAAAATCTCTTAGGAGTTGCTTTTTAAAAAGTTAAATATTGTATTCAACTAAATAACTGTACATATGGAACAACTTCCAGGAGCATAGCAGAATCCCCCCCACGCCCTGTCTCCAAATTCTCCTCTAGGGGGGGTTGGGGTAACTCCTAGATTTGAAGGGGATAGGGGAGGAGAGTTGTGCGTATCAGGGAGGACATCAGGCTGGAGAAGACACCTCTAGAACAAGAAACAGGTATGGGTTTATTGTGTATATATGCTGTAAGGAAGCTTAAATGTTGTTATAAACATATATCCTTGATAGAAAGAGCCATAGGAGTCACTGAGGCAGAATTCAGAGAATACTAGGTAGGATTTGAATGTAGGCTTTTGAAGACTTAGCATGAAAGCTTAGAGAGTTTATTTTCACAACCACAAATGTAACTGTAAAAACATCAAGATGGAAAAGGATTAGTTTGCCTCTTAAAAAAACCAAAACTATTAACTTGTGTCAAAAGTGTTGGTATGACAAACTTCCTTTTTGGAATTTGGAGCATGAGTTCACTTTGTTCAGTGTCTAATTCAAAAAATATTTTCCATTACATCTATTACTGAAAAGCAGAGAACTTCAAACTTGTTTCCCACTAAAGTACTTGGGGCGGGGGGAATTCATCGTTGCCTTGAGTATGAAAAGTGTTGGCAGTTTAGTTCTTTAAAGGCGCTCCAGATATGATTCTATTTCTGAAAGTGGATATTAAAAGCTTTATTCAGAAAAATATTTATTCTGAAGATTCTGAAAATGTTCATCTGTCAGATCTGATAGATGCTACATTTTATCTTAAGAATGTGCTATAAAGACTCCAGAGTATATCCTAATTTGTTTTGGTCCTAGAAAAATTTGGAGCAAAGAGCCTTTCTTGTGAGTTGAATAGCAAAGCTGGTTTAACAAATAAACCCTCATAGTCCCCCCTCTCTGTGCTTCCACACCATATTTTTGTACATTTTAAAGCCTCTTAAGCCATGGATCTTGAGTTCAAGTTCTCTCCATAGATGGAGGTGTTGTCTAGACTTTAAAAATATCCTAAACTGCTTCTTAAAATGTTCATTCCAGGGGTCATATTTTTGCACAGAGATAAGCAGTATGATATCAAGCCTGACTGCTGCCATTTGAATTCAGCAATTAACTGAAAATGAATACTAATAATACAATGCTGTGGGTAGATGGTTTTTGGGCTGAGGAATTGGCATTTGGTCTGTTTTGGATGTGACTGCTCTTCCTTCCCATGAAAAAGCAGGTGGGCATGTAGAATAGTCTTAGATCCAGCTTTGTTTCTAGAGGCCCAGCTGCCCTTGTTGGCACAAAGCACCAGCTGATTCACTAGTTACAGTCATTTCTGGACAGGGACAGTTTGACTACAGTGATTAAAGCTCTGGTGTGTTTTATGTGGGGCTGCTCCTGAAGGTGATTTGGAAGCAACCAGAATCTTAACTGGTATAGATGGATTTATGCATATCTTGCCAATTTTAAAATAACTTCCAGAAGAAAGTTAAGCTGCTGGTATTTAACTTTGAAGCTTTAAATGCCTTGGGACCCAAATACCTGAGGGATCTCCTCCTGTCATATCTATAGGCCCAGAGTGCCCCTTCCTTTGCAACAAGTTTAAAACCCATCAAGTTAAAAGCCAAGAAAATAAATCTGCTGGGGCTTTATGATCTGGTGAGGCCTTCTCCAGTTGCCTCTTTTTTCAGAGGTACAGTATATTATTGAACAAGAAAGGGCAAGGGGGGGGGGTTCCTGGCAATGGAAATTTGGTTATGGAATGCCCTCCCTAAAGTGGCTCACCTCACTTCAAAATTGCAATCTTTATTGGCACTAGGTAAAAGTGGTCTTTTTCATTTTAGCTTGTAATTTTAGTTGTGTTAAAGATTTTTATCTATTCTGTCTTTGTATTTGTACTATGAAAGAATTGATTGTACACTGCCCTGAAATACCAAACAGGATGAAGGGTGGTAAAATGTTTTGAATAAATAAATCATTGAGCAATTCTAATATTCCTATCACTACCACCTTCAGCACACTCAAGACTAGAGCTCCACCCTCTTCCATTATGTTGAATATTATGTGCTTTTATTTCCGCTGTTTGTTGCTGAATGTTTTAGGAATCTGTATTTAATTTTTGCACTGTGTTTTAATTTTATATGCTTCCTCGTTTTAAGTGTGTACAGAAAGGAGGAATATACATTAACAAATAAATAAAACAGTGATATCACTTGCTATGTCTAAAATAAAGAAAACATTTGCTAATGAAAGCAATAATCACCATGCTATCTCCTCCCAGGGAAAAGACCTTCAGTTCAGGAAAGTTTTCAGTGATTATTTGCAAATACGTCAGTTGACCTCCCCTAGACTTTTTTTTTAAAGACTACATTCTGAGAGCTGATGCAGATGTTCAGTAGGGCACGTGCTATTCTTGATGGCATTGTTAAACACCAGATATTCACATGCAGGGTTACATGTTTGAATTTTTTTAATGTTAAGATCTCACTGTATGTGAGATTCTTGCATCAGACGTTTTTACTTGGCATGCTAACGGCTCATTCCTGAGCAAGTATATAGGCTTGCTTCTGAATATTCTTTTGCATAAACAGAAGGGAATTCTGTTTGCACAAAGTGACCCTGCTTCATGCTAGCAATGGCTAGTAATTGTGATTGCTATATGTTTCATCCATTATCAGAGGCAGCATTTCCCTAAATCCCAGTTGCTGGGGAATAATAGCAGGAGAGTGCTATTGCTCTGGTGCCCTGCTTTTGAGTTTCCCAAAAGGTATCTGATTTGCCACTGGAGAAAATAGGATTCTGAACTAAATCGACCTTTGCTTGACAGATCCAGCATAGTTTTTCTTTGGTTCTGTGACTGCAGCTCTCAGTTTTTCATCCCACATAGTCCAGTAGCTTCATCAAGGAATCTTTTGCCCAACGTTGCGCTTGAACCCACTTCCCTGAGATTAAGAGTCTCATGCTCTACCAATTGATCTAGCTATGATGACAATAGACCCATTGCAAGAGCAAACTTCTTCTCATACAATGCAGGATCTAATTTGCAGGTGCCCAAGATGCTGTAATAAGAACTTCAAATTAGCATGTAAACCACATGCATACACACCATGTGGTGTGGTGGTTAAGAGCGGCAGGCTCGTAATCTGGGGAACCGGGTTCGCGTCTCCGCTCCTCCACATGCAGCTGCTGGGTGACCTTGGGCTAGTCACACTTCTCTGAAGTCTCTCAGCCCCACTCACCTCACAGGGTGTTTGTTGTGGGGGAGGAAGGGAAAGGAGAATGTGAGCCGCTTTGAGACTCCTTAGGGTAGTGATAAAGAAGGATATCAAATCCAAACTCTTCTCTCGTTTTCTTATTTGCTCTTAAGGAAAAGTGCTAAAAAGTAAACTCCATTGCTTTGCCATAAGCAGCAATATGTTCAGCACAGGGCTCCTTTTTGGGGTCCTTGTCCAATCCAGAGTATCCATTCTGCATTTGTCTTCCTGCTCTAGGAATATTATAGAACTTTAGCTTTTTATAATCCAGAATCCACCTTTAGCTTAAACATGCATTTTGAGGATCTACTTCTTAATCTTTTACTACGTTTGTATGACGTTACTGTTGCTGCTGCAACCAGCCTTATGTCATACAGCAGTCCAGTAATGGGTCCTGAACTTAATCTACCAACTGAAGACCAGTGTTGTAGAACTCTAGCCAGAAAGTTGGTGTTTATAAACTCCTTTAAGAAGACACATGGAGAAAATCTTCAATCAAAACAATCAAAAAGAAGAGAGAGAGAGAGATGGAGCATATGTGCATGTATCAAGGGGTGTGTCAAGTGTTGTCTCATTTAGTTCTCTCTTTACACTTCCATAAAGCCTCAGGCCTGTTTGTGCAACTTTTTTATGGCACTGTCTGCTTTAATGTGCAAGCTCATGACAACCCATTCCTTATCTTTCATAATGGCCCCTCTAGCATAAGGTCTGGCAGGCATTATTGTGAGTTGTGTGCTTTGTGGTATATTGTCCCTTTCTTTGTATAAGGTTGTCTTGTGTCCAGACCTGGATTTTCTTCATTAGATGGTTTTTTATTCTTACTTTGCCATTGGTGTTTTCTCTGCCACCAAATCCCCAGGAGGTCAGAATGCATGACTTGCATACTTTGAAAGAGTGACGGGTCAAGCAGCTGTCAACCCAGATAGGACAGCAACCTTGTGGAAGGATAGCATCATATTTTTGTGCTGTGCTTGTGTGTTGCTATTCAGACTTTCACAACAGAAAACTACTTGCCCCATGTGGATTCTCCTTTCTCTCGTCCCCCTTCAGTCCCCTGCACAACCCCATCATCTGCTCTTGAGGATACCTGTGCCTTCTGGTATCCATGAAAGCTCAGAGTCTGGGGCACCTGCCCAGGGGCACCACTGGAAGCCTTTATGGGTACTATGGCACCCAGGGATGCCAGTTTGGGGACATCTGCCTTACTCATTCTTTAGTATTGATTGGAGTGTTTATATGGCAGAATATAGCAATATTTGTTCTTCAAAATAACTCCATAAGAATATATAACAAGTACATTGCTTATTATTGGCAAATTTGGTGGAACTTCAGATATTATAATTGCCTTATATATTTTGATAGCTGGAGATATGGGAGGTGTATGTGTTAAATATATTCTGCTCCTTTATGCTTCATCAGAATCAAAGTCTTCAACCATGAGCAATGATAGAGTTGGATATGTGCACACAAAGCAGTGTGGGTTGTATTTTCAGATCATGAGTCAATTCAAAGAAAGATTAATATTTCTAGAAATCCTATTTAAGTATCCAGTGAAAGGATTTCCAGTTAGGTCAAACATGCAGGATTGAATATGTACTTAGCTGAAAGTAATGCCGCTATATATGCTGTGACCTCTTAAGCATCAAGGTATGCTGCAAGGTACCAGCTCTTATATTTTTAGCTAATGATGAGTACTTTAACTTTATATATAGTAGTAAACTCTATTTTAATTCTGCAAGCATAGATATGTTTCTGGCTGACAATGCAGATGCCTTCATCCTTGTGCCCAGAATGCTTTAAGTATGCAATGATGCCACTTCCACAACCTTTCAAATGAACATGTTCTCCTACACAAGCTCTCTCTGTGTTCCTTCATTTCTTGAATTCTTTACTTTCCTTAAAATAAAGTAACAACTGAGTGAGAAAAGCATAGTGGAGATGTTGTTGGCCTTCTCTGACTCCTTTTCTCTCTCTCTCTCTCTCCAATTCTAAATCCCATTGGATTCCTGACCCACAGCCTCTGGCGTCATATTCTGTCTCCATTTGCTTCCTTGGGTTCCTGCTTTTTCAGCCCATTACCTTTTTCCTTTGCCTTAGTGTCTCCTTACCTGAAACAAGAGGAATTTGTAATAATATCCCTGTTCTTCCCCCCACCTCCCAATGACTGCCTTATGGGTCCATGCTTGGATTGATATTTTAAAATTAGGACTAAGTCAAACCATTTATAAAATTGGTGATTAGTCATAGTATTTAAGTTGGCAGCACTGTCATTTTCTATTCTATTTAGGGGTGTGCAATAGATATTTTAGCATCTACTGTATTATTTATATAGCTCATTTCCCCCCACCTAACTCCTCTGGTAGTTCATCACCGACAACTATGAAAGCCTGTGAGTAACTTGTCTCACTATTCAATACGGGTCTGGGGAACTTGTGGCTCCTCAGATATTGTAGGACTGCATTTCCCATCATGGTAAGGTGTGAGGAAAATGATGCAGTCCTCTCAGAGGTATCATGCACTCTGCTATTCCCCTCCAAATGTTTCATAAATACATAACCTCTTCAAAGCACATTCAGTCTTTATGTTTATTTTGTGTTCCTTATTTATAGAAATAGTAATGGAAGGTTACAAGTTATGAATTCTACTTTTTAAAAGAAGTATCTTTCCCGGTATTGACCTGTTGATGGGAATGGGAATAAGCTTCAATTGTTGAGGGAAACCTTGAAGCTAAAATTAATAAAGTGCTTTTAGATGTGTTCTCAGAAAATGAAGGGGAATGAATGAACCTGTGGGAATTCAGTTCAACTCAAAATCACTTTAGCACATCTCCTCTGGAGAGGATATGATGATACAGAGTATACATGGGATTTTCTCCCAAACATCTCCACTCCTTCACCTAACAGTAGGCAGAAAACCATCAATATTGGGTTGGTTTGACATTTCCCCCTTACTCCAGGGTCCTAACCACTTGGTCCATCTTGCTTTATTGAAGGAGGGAGTGCAAACATGGTCTACAGGACCTTCTTTACTGTCTAGTAAGATAGAGCTCCAGAGTACCAGGAAATACCGGTACATGCTTGTGGAGATGTGCCTTGACAGTGGGGGGAGTAGAGTGATGTCTGTGTTATCTCTTGAGACTTAATAAATATCTGGGAACCCAAACTCTCCATGAACAGCATAATAATTTTCTATTATTTATCTATGTTGTTGAATTTACTGGATTCTAAACTTTAGGATACTGGTAGTGGTTTTCTTTTGGGA
Source organism: Lacerta agilis (assembly GCF_009819535.1). Classification (NCBI taxonomy): domain Eukaryota; kingdom Metazoa; phylum Chordata; class Lepidosauria; order Squamata; family Lacertidae; genus Lacerta; species Lacerta agilis. The sequence continues at coordinate 27,536,944 of NC_046314.1, read as the reverse complement.
TTTATTCCTTTCCTCAATTTCTGACTTGTAAGCTAACTCAAAACTAAAACCAGCTGAAGAATCCATAAGTGAATATTGGCATCTGCTCAGAACGTATTACATGAGATAATTGAGTCTTCGTGACTACAGTGCTACAACAGAAATAGAAGATTTTGTGATACGCTCCTTGACTGTGAGGAGAAGAAAAAAGCAGCAGATGAACTGTGTGGGAAGTGACAAATGAAGAAAATTGAAAAGTTGAAAACTATTTCTGCTTACATGCAAAGTTTGAGTCTTCATTAGTAACTTAGTAATTTTATAAGACTCTGATTTTTCAAAAAGAACTTGACTAGAGTTCAATTTTCTATAAACAAAAACATCTAAAATATGGTTTAAAACTTGTAGCTTTTCTGTCTCTAAGGGATCAGGTTCTAAAATGATTATTCTCTAAATGAGATATTTGGATATTGTCAGGGAACTGCCCTTGGCAGGGCGGGAGGTCTTGTCGATGTACCGAGAGCCCAGACACCTCCTCAGTAGTGAGACCTCTTCAAGCGGGAAGAGCGGCACCTCCTCCAGCGGGGAGGGGCAGACTGGAAACAGCCAGGCGAGACAAGGGCTTGGAGATGCTGCTGAGAGGCCCAGCACGCCTCATGAGTTTTGCTCTGAGGGGAGCACGCCACTTCCGTCGCCCCAGTTGCGCAGAGGGGTCAAAAGGAGGCCGGGGAGGCGGCACTTTGGGGTGCCGAAATTCTTACGTTGGGGTCACAGCCAGAAATCGGCACTCCCGGATTCTGCGAGTGACTAGGATGGTCATGTTTTCATGTTCTCTGCACTGTAAATAGTCTGCACCATTAAACTGTTAAAAGACAGTTTAGACTCATGCCTGATTACTCGTGAGCAACCCCAACGCAGACCTGACAGATATTAACATTTTTAATTGACAGCGATTGAGATTTCAGATCTCTTGTCACATCCCATTTAACCCAAAATTCACATTTTTCATAAACTTACTAATTAATAGCATATTTGTAAAATTCACAACATGCCAGAGATCAGTAATGCTTCCATATTATTATTCTTTATTTACATCCTGAGAGAGCTTGCTAGAAAGCTGGTTCAGGACTTCTGGCTGACTTCTAGCTGAGCTTGCTGAGTAACTTGATGTGCTTTTGCTGAGGATGCCTTGATGGCTATGCTAGGTCATCCACCTGTTTTGTTATGTCAATAGTGAAGACAATTAAATTGGTGCAACTGGCTTCCATTAATGTATCAGCCTGGAAAATGTCCCTTCCAGATCCAGAGAGAAGTACAACAGTAGTAAGGAGTAGTACACTCTAGTTCAGAAATTGTTGAAAAAATTAAAACTATTATGAATGCACATTTGTACATATAATTGTGCTGTACTTGCTTTTGCCTTGGGTGTGTTTTGTTAGATAATGCTATTTTTAGTTTGGTTGACTTCAAACTTTGACAAAAAGGGAAGACCGGAAGTGAACAGTGAAATCACTATAATAACATACTTCCTGTTTGAAGTGGGTTTTTATTTTTTATTATCTATGAGGCCTAGACAGAGGAGATGTCATTTCCTGGATTACTTATCTTTAGTATAGATGGTCTGCTGTAATACATAATCTCTTGACCCCCCCCCCCCAACATTCATCAGGGTTTATATCTATAGTACAGAAGCAGGGAATAATCTTAAAAACCTTTGCTTGCTAATTGCCCGCTTAAATCTATGACCTTCACATAAATACGTTTAGGATTGAGATGTGGATGTGTTTAGTTGGAGATTCCTCAGCAACAGTTATTTGGCTAAAGCCATGCTCCTCAAATGTTTTGAAATGATGCCAATATATATATTTACTCAAAACTTTTGGGACCTACGTCTGAAATAATTCAATTTTTCAAGCCCTAATTTCCCCCTCTACAACAGAAGATAAGAATATCACAACAATAGTTAACATTGGATTTAAAAAAATAATAATGTTAATACATGTGTGCAATATTTATGGCAGTATGTATTTAAACAGAATTTAAGTGTGACATAATAGAGAGAACAAGCAAATGTGTGGGACCCCAGAGAGGAGCTTATAGTCACTTTACTGTTCCTCTGTCTTTTTTATTCCCAAGTTGTGTTCCTGGTAACTTTTACTCAGAACCATGTTGCTCCTTTTATGTGATGGCTCCGTTTAGTCTCCTCATGTTAACTGTGTGTGTTACATGATGAATTGCATTGTGAAACCTGAATCAACCGTATACCAGACTTTTCAGTTGTTGTCTATGTGTTGGCAGCTTCACATCTAGGCTTCTACACTGGGTTGCAGGCAGGGATGCCTTTTATTGACTACACCTAATACAGAATTCTACAATTTCTCTATGGTCAGAAGTAGGGTGTAAAGAGTTTATTACTCCAACTCAGCTCATCTATAGGGACTTTTTGATACCTACCTTGTAAAGATAAAGATTTCTGCTCAGCCATCTCCCCCAATTCAGAGGTCATCAGTCATCAATAATGTTTATATACTGCAAAATCCCTAAGCAGTTTTCATAAAACAGGCAGGAGAAAAACAGAAACAATTGGTTTCAAAAGGGCTATCAGTAACATGCAACATTTTTTTTTTAATTTTGAACAATGCCCATATCTAGAAACTAGCAACTCACTGTCAGTGGTCTAGCAGCAGTTCAAACATCTTTACTAGATACTTTATTTTATTTGTGCATTAAGTATGTTGCTAGGTAGCAATACTGAAAAAAAGAGAGCCTGCCATCCTTGTTGCAATTTTGCCAGAGTGGTTCTTCCACTTACCGGTATATGGTGTTTCAGTGTATGCTTAATCTGGTGTAGTCCTGTTAGGAATATTACAAATTGTTCCAAATATTATTTAATTTTATGTTCATTTTTTCCATTCTCACTCTGTCTTGCTTTACAGTTTTGCTTTTAAATGACTTGTAAAATTAGGAGTTATTATTACATATATCTATCCTGGTCTGTTTTTGAAAAGTGTGAGATGTCTTTGCCCCAAGGAGGCTTTATTTGCAATGTAGATGATGCAAGAATTTATGTATAATTTATTCAGGTCTATTTGTAATATGTACTTGACATTCCATGATGCTATATCTGTTCAAGTAATTGTGAAGTGGAAAAGGATAACTACTCTAAAATATAATTACAATTAACCTTATATATATGTTTTTTATAGGATAGTTTGAATTCCTTAGTTCTTGATTTGGATTACCCAGCACTGAGGAAGAACAAGAACATAGACAACTTCTTAAACAGATGTAAGTTTCCCTTATATACAATACTTGTCATTGTTTTTTAATGTTAGGTGAAACTTGTTTTTTATTCACCTGTCTGCCCAAGCTATATTAAAATTTTGAAAAAGGAGTTGTGCTGTTAACCATATTTGACAATACAATCTGCCAACTTCAATTTACCAAATTATAGTTTAGTATAACCCACACAAACATGAATGAGGTGCACTGAGTCTTAGATTCACTGTACTCTCCCTCTCCTCTTCCCGCACAACTAGGAGCAGGACTTTTGAAGCTTTTGAAAGCCTTGAGAAAGGTGTGTCCTTCAGTTGATAGGGTGGGAGCATGCCTTCAAATGCCCCCACCTCATGTTTCTCATTCAGGAAGTGCCTAGAAGTGTTGAAAACTTTCTCTCTGCTTTGTTCCTCTTCCCAGCCCAACTCTACCACCATTGTCACTTCTGAAAACGACAGCACTGCTGGCAGCAACAGCAGGGGAGATTCCAGCCAAACTGCTCTTTGAAATGGTGCCTGCCCCCCCTTAACATCACTCCTGCAATGCTTAAAGAGGGGGCGGATGCTGCTTCAGAGAGTGGTTATACTTTGCAAGTCTTCCACCCCACCACTCTCTTGCTGGCTGCACTGCCCATTCTGCCACACTCTTGCCAGTCATTGTGACCTCTGCCAGCCTCTCCAGTGCTGACCTCTGTCACCTGGCCACCTGCTCTCTCCCTCATTGGCCTCTGCTGCCCAGTCAGCCACCCAATAAATTTCTAGTACCACTAGTTTTTTTGCCACCCAATAAATTTCTAGTACCACCAGTCTGTGGCCACACAACCTGCAGTGTCATGACATTCTTAACAATTTTATATTTTAGTTAGATATCATCTAGGTTGTATCCAACACTGAGCAATTGGATTGCCACTTGCTCAACTGGACTTCCCTTCCCTTTCCTCCCCCATGTGCCCTCCATCTGCTCTAGAGTGCTTTCCAGCCCTCTGGAGCAAATTTTGACTGCAGCACTGGATACAACCCATGCAGATACTTCCTATTTCATGTAGACAGGGGGGAGGAGAAAGAGGGTGATACCCACTTGGTTATCTGGTGGACAGTGTCTGTTCGTGGATGAGGGGTGGCTGATTGCCATTGTCCCTGGCAGCCCCCAGTGCCCTCTGAAAATTGTTCTGGAGGTTAATAACTATGATTAACTTAGGTTCATCAATTTCAGTGGGTCTGCTCTAAGTAAAAGTTAGCTAACTAGAATCCTATAATTATTCTGTACAAAAGGCTTAAAATGGACAGAACCTTTTGTCAAAATGTTCAGCTTTTTCAAAACACATGACTGATTGTATTTGTATAAACTGTTTGTGTGCACTGTAATGCCTTCTTTAAAATTGTTAGATGAGAAAGTTGTGGAAAATATCCGTGGTCTTCAAATGAAAGCAGAAGATTATGATGTTGTTAAAGTGATTGGAAGAGGTGCATTTGGTGAAGTACAGCTGGTAAGAATTTACAGTCCTTATAAGACCTTTGAATTTGCGTACAAGTTTAACTTGTTTGAAATACCTGGTACAGTGGTACCTTGGGTTACATACTTAATTGGTTCCGGGTTGCCGTTCATAATCCGAAAAATACGTAATCAAAAATCCCACTTTGCGCATGCGTGAAATGCACAGAACGCGCGCCGAGAAACACTTCCGGTTTACGGGAGTACGTAACCCGAAAAGTACATATCCTGAAGCGGACGTAACCCGAGGTACGACTGTATAGTTAGGCTCAATCTCTTTTATATTTATTGAACACACCATTTAAGAACATGTTTTGTTCAACTACAGGTGTCATGTAGTAAACAATATGATTTTTTTGTTCAGATTCTGGCTTCCTGAGATTCTCCCCCCCCCCTTCTGTTTGCATGGTGGTTGGATTTCCAGTGATCAAATTACAGGAGTTTTGCATCCTGTTTATTGGTGGCTCAAAGCCCTATCCCCCCTGCCCAACTGTGTGGACATGATGAGGGAGTTACCATAATTAACTACTTTATTTTATTTATTTGAATTTCATATACTTTACCAGGAATTAATATTAAAAAGGTATTCAGCAAAAATTTCCACAATTTACTTACTAATAATTTCACTGGACAGCGATAGTAAAAGCGCTTCTATTTCACTCAGTTCCCTTCTATCCAAGGGCAACCAAGGCATATCCAATAGAAAGTTTAGGGGTGTATGCTGTCAACTTGAACAACTATTACTTGTTCATAAGTCTTAATGGTCCTTCAAGTTACATGTGTTTAACTTGTGCACATACAACTTTATGTGTGTGGCAATAAATAAATAAAAATTAGAAAGGTGGTGGGGTTCCACGGAAAATGACGTTGGCAGTCCCATCCACCATTGAACCTAGTGAATTTTGAGTATGTGTTTTTGGTTCTAGGCATGATCCATGGAACATACTGGTAACCACAAAGAGTTGTGGGCTTACAGTATAAAAACATTGCAATTATGCATCCCTTTCTTTAGCCTAAGGAGTCAGGTCCCCCAATCTCTCTCTCACACAAATTGGTCCATTATCATTGCATCATGGAAATGTTGCTGTTCTTCATATTCTCTTACATTTTATCCAGTTTGGTTTTTTTGGTTGGTAGGTTTCCTGGACAACTGGATTTTTCTTAATTTTTGGTCTTCTTTGATATGAAACCATGATATTTGGATATATACATATATATAATTCCCCAGGGTTCTTCAAGAAAGGAAGTGGAGAATGTTCTTTTCAAAAGCATGAAGTGGGATACACACACACACCCAAACCCAAGACCAGACAATCTAATCCAATCCCAGATATTAGTTAAATGATATGTAATTGTCTCTTGATAGTAGGGGGTAAACCCCCACCCATTCTTGGGCATTTACTTAGTTGTAATAGCTTGTTTGTTTTAACTTCATGGAGAAAAATAATAAACTAAGAGTTTCCCACAGTCTCAGTCAGTCTAACTAATCATCTGAAAGTTGTAGCCTTAACAGTATTAAGTGACCCTGTGTATAATGCTGTGTCACCATTAATCTTAAGTCCTACTTAAATTATTGACTTATATGAAGACCTAACAAATGTACATCTGCAAGATGTATTTCCCCAGATCACCCTCTCAATCCAGCAGTGCTTCCAAATCAGCAAATGTATGCTGGCATCTTCACAAGTTGGCTACATGAGTACCTTTTCCTTGTATACAGGGTTGTTGCAGCCAAGAGCATGTCAGGCAAAGTAGCATTTTCAAAAGGAGGCTAGGAAATGAAATCCTGCATATGTGCAGTAGCTGGTTTGGGACGATTGTTGAACAGTCTCCATTGATGTACAAGCATGGGAATGTCCTATTTAACTCAGTGAGGCTTACTTCTCAGTAGGCATGCACAGGATTGCCCTGAATGTGCCAAAAGCTGCTCACTGATACCCATGCAATTTTGTGGTTCACCAGTTGTTCCATAAGTGTAGTAGGAAAATCTTTAAAAAGCCCTTACTCTCTGTTGAATATTCAAAGTTAACATCTGACTAGTCATGTGAGGGGAAAGTCAAACATTTTCTTGAAAAGCATGCAGTGAAGGTCCTTTGTATAATCTCAAAAGTGTTTACTAAGAAACAAGTTAATTGATATTGAAACAGTTTAAAGAAGTGAACATGTGTGTTCCTCCTCCTCACTAAGAACTGCCAACATTATTTGTTGCAAGTACTTCCACTGCCCTGCTAGCAGACCACTGACCATGCAAGACTGTGCCTCTGCTCTTCTTTTTACTTGATAACCCAAAGTCTTCAAAAACGTGGTGATTGCTGCTTAATGTAAATTGTGCCAGTTTGCCCAGTTACTCACACATCAGCTTCTGTAGTGCAGATCTTTTCTTCTTATTCTGTGCAGTGTACATGGTTATAATACCTTGTTGCTTATACAGTTGTACAATGCTATAGCTGAGCAATGCCTCTCTGCAGGTAAACAAATGAGGAAATACGCCTTCAGGAGAAGGTTAAACAAACAATTTGCAAAGGTATTGGTCCTTTCCTGGGTAGGTTACAATATACTTTAATCCATATATGTCTAATGTTGAAAAACTTAAAGCAATCTCTACAGTATATTTCTCAGTGTATATCTTTTGTAAGATATACAGTATATTTCTCAGTGTATATCTTTTGTAAGTTTGTCTTTTCTAATATACAAGGCTGCTTAAGCTGCAACTGAGGAACAATTCTTAGTTGCCACCCATGTAGAATATTTATTCTGGATGTGTCCACAATAACAATTGTCTACAATAATTAGAATATACTAGTCACTAGTAATGAGGCAAGCAAAGCTCAGTGCTACAGTTCCCAAGTACCTGGTAACTAGTTGGCTGTCAGGTGCTTGGGACTTTGACAGTTGGATGGAACAACCCACCGTTCATCATGTGACATAATAATAAGATCAGGTAATTGACAGGTGGGTTGTCCTTCTCACCTGTCAAGAGTTGGCCAATAGGGTGGGGACAGATAACTATTTCGTTCACTGCAAAAACAAGCTTCCCCACTCTTGTACTAGTGTCATCAAACACCAGTTGGGTTTATTTGCAATCGGAGGGGGGTGGGAAATAAATGAAAAACATTGAAAGCTGATTATCCCCTATGAGAATAGTTATTTTCATACCCTGCCTTCTTCCAAACAGGTGCAAAATTGCATTTTTAGCACAAGCACTCACTTAGGTAGATTCAGCTGAAAGACAGTGGCTTGCCTAATGCCAACCAGTTAAGCAATTAATTAATTTCTTGACACTGCAATGATATTAATATAGTTGTCACTGTGAATATTCCAGGAGTGATAGTGGAGATGTGGAGATGATCTGTAGGGATTTATGGCTCTTATAGCATCTTCATAGCATTGTGCAAATATGAAGTTCTGTGAGTCTGTATTACTAGTTTGTATGTGTGGAGTAGGAATTGGTAAGCAATTAACCATTATTTCCATTTGAGGTGACTTAGTAATTAATTTTTTAGAAGTGATCTGGCATAGAACAAGGTGGGTTGTTGGAAGGGGAGAACAAGCTTTTAAAAAAGGTGGTGGAAGAACTTTAAAGAGTTCTTCTATGCCATTTGAGCAAGAGCTCCTAACTTGTTTAAGTATACAATACTTAATGGTACAGCGGAATAGGCACTCTAGAACCAGTTAACATCTCAATTGTGCTTTGTGTAAAAAAATTGCCCTTTCACTTAAAACTGAAGTGTTATTTTAACGTATTGCATGAATTGAAACTTCCATTAAAAGTGCAGAAAGCACTTGTGGATATTAACAGCATGATCCTGTTTGTTTTCAATGGGGCTTCCTTGCAGTATAAGTTTGCTTCCTAGGAGAGTTTAATAAATCATAATTATCATCACCAGATAGCAGCATTTCAGTTGTTCAAAGCACTTAACAAACATTATTCACACTCTTGGCTGCTTGCCTTAGATTAGAATACCTTAAAAATGCTATCACAGTCAACTAGGCTGCTTTCATGAAATGAATTAATGTCATTTCCTTTTTGAGTAGAGTGTTATTGATGAATCAATCAACTACTTAATCAAGCGACTGAATATTGGATGATGCATGTGAATGGAAACCACTTCAGGGTTTTTATTTAATCAGTTCATCTCAAGGGACCAGTTCTGGTTTTCCAGAGAGGTTTAATTCTGACTTCAACAGTGCAAAAGAGAGTTTCACCTAGTATCTATGTTGGTTCTACATGATTAGATCGCAATACCTGAAGGAGCGTCTCCACCCCCATCATTCAGCCCGGACACTGAGATCCAGTGCCGAGGGCCTTCTGGCGGTTCCCTCCCTGTGAGAAGCAAAGCTACAGGGAACCAGGCAGAGGGCCTTCTTGGTAGTGGCGCCCACCCTGTGGAACTCCCTCCCTTCAGATGTCAAAGAGATAGGCAACTACCAGACATTTAGTGGACATCTGAAGGCAGCCCTGTTTAGGGAAGCTTTTAATGTGTGATATTTTAATGTATTTGATTTTTGTTGGAAACCGCCCAGAGTGGCTGGGGAAATCCAGCCAGATGGGTGGGGTACAAATTATTATTATTATTATTATTATTATTATTATTATTATTATTATTATCCCATACAATTCTCAGTAAATGTCACTCTGAACTTTCTTTGTAACTTATTTCATGCATGAGAAAGGGTATGGACAAGTCCAAAAGGGTCTTACAAACAAGGAGGCTGTAAAAGGCAAGAAAAAATCCCTTTAAAAGGAACATTTTTGCTGAAATTAATAAACGAATAAAAAGTCGTTAACAAACATAAAGCCTACAGCAAGTCAAACAAAGAGGAGAATGCAAAACTAATTGATTAATAACCCTTGCATCATTTTTCACCAGCAGAAAAGGCTGGAAAGAGAGCTGTACCTCAACCATTAATTTTTGGGCAGTGAGTTTGAGGTCTTTTTCAAAACTTCCTCTTTCTACTTGCCTTTGTCAAAAGGAGGTAGCAAGTCACCAGGGCAAGGGGAAGGACCATAGCTCAGTGGCAGAGCATCTGCTTTCCGTGCAGAAAATCCCCCGCATCTCCAAGTAGGGTTGGGAATGACCCCTGTCTCAAGTGACCAGGGCAGATAGCACTCATCCCAATGTCTTAATTCAACTTACAACTTACAACCAGTGCCTTAGCAAAGGATTGTAAGGCAGAGACCTCTATTTTTAAAAAGCAGCCATGGTAAATCAGAAAATTACAGTCCTATATAATATGAGCTGCCATGGTTACAGTGTAAAGAGATAAGTTTTAGCATTTTTAAATAAATATAATGGATTTGATCTTTGCAGAAAGCTTCTGACTCCCTTCATCCTGTGTGGCTCACTATGGCTCTTTCCTGCTTGAGCACATTGTGGTAGCCAGGGTGCAAATGCAGCCAGAATATATTGCTGATAGTTGTTTTTTAACAAAATTTTATGCTGCTTAGTGAAATGTTTCTATTAGGCAACTCATATATGAAATAATCAAGGAAGTAGAATTAGCTGTACTCTTGATTTTTATTATTGATGGAAGTGGATTCAGATTTCTGTATCATGGATACCAAGTCACACAGACAAAAATACAAAGGATTTCATTTAAATCCTTTAAGGCCTTGATAAAGTAAGTAACTTATTTTTCTTTGATCAACAGGTTCGCCATAAAGTAACTCAGAAGGCTTATGCAATGAAACTTCTTAGTAAATTTGAAATGCTAAAAAGATCAGATTCAGCCTTTTTCTGGGAGGAGAGAGATATAATGGCCTTTGCCAACAGTCCATGGGTAGTTCAGGTAAGGTTTTTTGTGATTAAAATTCTGTGGTAGTTTGAGGTGATGTTTAAATAAGCATTGAGGTTTTTAATTGGTAGTGTTTTGTCCTTTACGTTGACTTCACATTTTGGATTTTTAGTTTAGAATATGGTTACCAGATGTCCCCATTTCCCAGGGACAGTCCCTGGATTTACAAATCAGTCCCCATACAAAATCCATTGAAGTTGAAAAGTGTCCCCGGATTCATTGGGAAAAAAATCTGGCAACCTTAGTTTAGAATCTTAAGAACTTTATTCTTTTCTCCATCTTAAAGATTAACTGCTAATATGAGGCTCTTTCAGATGTAATTACTTGATTTTGATTTTAAACATACATGCTATTATCAATGTTCAATGTGATGTTCAAACAAATTATGTTGCGTTGAAAATGGTTCACCCTCCTATCAGAAAGTTTAATTCTGTCATATGTGCAGCACAGTGTAAAATTGCTTATACAGTCATACCTCGTGTTACGTACGCTGTGGGATGCACCGTGTTGCGCACTGCAGCGACCCGGAAGTAACGGAACACGTTACTTCCGGGTTCGGTGGTTCGCGCATGCGCAGACGCGTCAAATGACATCATGCGCAGAAGCGCCGAATCGCGTTGTGCACATGCGCAGACGCAGACGTCACGGGTTACGAACGGGGCTCTGGAACGGATCCCGTTCGTAACCAGAGGTACCACTGTATATGTTTTCATTGTGTAGAAGTTGACAGGAATGTATTAAACTGGCTTGTAGTTACAGATGTGCAGTTGTTAGAAGGTATAAATTTAATCTGGAAGGGGCAGTTTTCATTACAACAGTGTATATACCATTGACCTTCAGTGGATGTGCAAGAAGAGTACGAATTTACAGTTTTCTCTGGGGAAGTAAAGCACCCATTGGTATCAACAGGCTACTACACAGAAAAGTTGTGGTTTCTGGAGTATAATCCAATTACTGGCATTAGCAACTTTTTGCTGGGCAAAAGAATGCTCTGCCCAGGCGCTTGAGCCTCAGTGCTCTTGCTACTGCCATGGTAAAGGGTTCTGCTTTCTCTTCACTTGAGGCTAACTAAACAGTATATAGTCGTACCTTGGCTCCCAAATGCCTTGCGAGTCAAACGTTTTGGCTCCCGAACGCCTCAAATCCCGAAGTGAGTGTTCCCGTTTGTGAATGTTCTTTGGAACCCAAACGTCCGACGCTGCTTCTGCGGCTTCCAATTGGCTGCAGGAGCTTCCTGCAGCCAATCGGAAGCTGCGCCTTGGTTTCCAAATGTTTTGGAAGTCAAACAGACTTCCGGAACGGATTCCATTCAACTTCCAAGGTACCACTGTATATTATTAGGAAGTGTAATTTTTAAAAATCAAGTATCATTGCACTATTGGAGGCTGTCAGAAGGTAAACTTGAGGGAATACTATTGCTTGCATTCTCCCTCCTGCTGTATGGATTTGCTGCTGTATGGATTTGCTGTCGTATCTACCAACGTAGTGGAGGCAGTGGGAAAAGGAAGTGAAGGAGGAGTATGGGAATTGGGCTTGTAGAAAAGAACCAAAGAGTTGCAAGTATGGTGCTGGCCCTTTCCTAACATACTTGTAAATAGATGTCAGCTCTGATGCTGCTTTGTCAGAGGAAGGAGACTTGTTTCTCAACAGTACTGTACTTGACTTTCTCTTGAAATGTTTTGGTGAGCCATAAGAGATGTGTTTCATCAGTGACATGATGGGTAAACTGAATTATTCTCGAACTCCTTAAATATCTGCTACAATTATTGTATCATACCAAAACTATTCTTAAAAGGCAGGGGGGAAAGCTGCTCTAGTTCCCATAAATTCACTGGAATTCAACAGATTGTCCTTTGTGGCAAATTCGCCAGTTTTGTGAAGTCTTTATATCTGTCCATCTTTCTGGGTGCAGCTTTTTAGTGCCTTTCAAGATGACCGATACCTTTACATGGTCATGGAATACATGCCAGGTGGAGATCTTGTCAACCTCATGAGCAATTACGATGTGCCTGAGAAGTGGGCCAAATTTTACACTGCTGAAGTCGTCCTTGCTCTTGATGCAATTCATTCCATGGGCTTGATACATCGAGACGTGAAACCTGACAACATGCTTTTGGATAAATATGGACACCTGAAACTTGCAGATTTTGGTACTTGTATGAAAATGGATGAAGTAAGTATGTGGTTCATTATGTGTGCTTCTAAAATAATGTGCACTATATCGAGGTTTTTTTAACTGTGCCATAGACAATAATTAGCATAGTGCTGTGGCTAAGATAATTTGTGCTGAGTCTCCTGTTTAGTTCTTAACCTTTGCTGTCAACTTGCAAGGTAACCTCAGCCAAGCTACTATCTCTCAGCAGTATCTACCTTGAAGATTGAGAAAGAAGGAATGTTGGTGTGCACATTCAGGATATGGTTTTATTTTTCAGGTTTGAACACCAGGTGTAAACCTCCATCTCTTTTTAAGAAAGGCAAGAAAATGATAAATGACTCTTTGTGAGGAAAGACTTCTTGCTTTACCATTTGCTGATAGCTTTCATAATAACTTAGGGAACATTAATTACAGAATAAGAAGGTTGTCTGATGACAGGCCCAGAGACTGGCTTAGGGAAATGTAAGGGATTATGTGGATGCAGCACCTATCTTTCCAACAGGTTGTCTTACATAGGTAATGCCTTTTCAGAAGTGGCTTGTCAGGTGGGAAGAGAGACTGTCATGAGGTGTGGAAGAAGCCTCCCGAGCCCCACTGTGCTGTCCTTTCAATCATGGCACATATTCCTTATTGGATCAAATTCTGTTTAGCACTGTCAACAAATTAAAATGTTTCAGTTGATTATTTGAACCACCAATTGTATTCACATACTCTGCTAATTTTAACAGATTTTATCTCTAGTATCTATTTTGTAACCTCATTGGGCACTTCTTAGAAATGATGGTGTTAAGCGGTATATGTACCGGTATTTCTGAAACAGATAAATAAATAATAACTGTGTATTAGAAACCCCCACAATGCGCAGCTCTTTACCATCACAGTTATTGTAAAAACTACACACAGGGAATTCTTCCTTCTATGTGTGAGCTGTATAGAAAGGAGAATAAGACGCCTTTTCATAATAGGCACTCCTTTTCCCCACCCACTTTTAGAAGCAGCAATCTCTGTTTTGCTTGCCTGCCCTCTTTGCAAACAATTGCTGCTTCAGCTTTTCCTTTTCTCTTTTCATGGCTGCTTTGCTAATCTTTGTGAGTTGGTGGTTTTTAAATGTATGAACAAGACATCTCCTTAATAGAACATAGTTAGGGGTAGCCACCTGGAGAGGCAGCAAGGAAGCATATCACAGGGGGTGCACATAATTAAAGAAAAAAGCAAACTTAATTAAAAATTATACCAAATTAAAATTACAACAGCAGCAACATCCTAACACCACAGTAAAGCAGGGGAAACAAATCAAATTAATCAAAACCCACCCTATCTACATGCAAAATGTTGGCAGAAGAGCTGGTTCTTTAGCTGTAATCTAAAAGAATGGAATGAAATGACAGGATGCACCTCAGTGGGGAGAGAGTTGCAAATATGTGGAGCCACCATTCGATAGGTTCTTCCCAAGGCACTTGTGTATCAACCAGTGCTGGAACCATTAGGAGGGACTAATTTTCTGATCTAAGTAGATGAACAGGTCAGTGCAGGAAAAGGCACTCTTTCAAGTTCTACAGCACCACTTAGAATGGAGTAGAAAGTAGTGATCTTTTGCCTCTCTACAGTTTGCTCTACTTCATGGGTTACAAGTTCAGGAATGCTTACAATTAAGACCCTGCTAGCTACTTTGATATAAATTTTCATTCATTAACTATTAGTGCTATAATAGTGACCATGAATTGATTAAAACTGTTGCTGGTGAAAGAAAAGGAAAAAGTTTCAGTAGAGTGATCTGTTTATCTACTGAAATGGAAAATATTTTATTATTCTTGCTGTATGGAGTCAGGTTACAATTGAATTTTAAGTGCTTGATTTGGAAATGAGCCTTTTTATAGTGGAACCTAACTTCTAAGTAAGTGTGCCTATTAGGGTGGGTGTGAACTCAATAGCAAACATGTACAAAACTGAGCGACCGAGATAGCACCTAAGTTCAGTGTCTATCTCTTGTGTTAATGTTTGCTTCCCAATGAGCACAATAACTTGCATGTATTTACTACTTATAATAATCAAACCTATAGCATCCTCTAGTGGTGTTCAGATGACTTACTTAAAAATTTAAGATAAAATAAATCAAGTATACTTATTTGAAATAAAACATTTTCACCATTTGATTTGTAAGTACTCACACTTTTATTCCAGTGTATTCTCATTGATTCTAATTGGAATAAATTTCAAAATATATTCTACTTAGTCCATGCTATTCAGCTGTGTCCTTAATTGGACATTAGCATGCATCAACAAAAGGCTAGTAATCTGACAAAACAGCATTTGCAAAATTTGAGCCAGTTCTAAAAATGTGGATGTGGACTAGGGTAATGCTTTTATGACTAATGCACCAAATAAATATTTTTAAAGTATTGATAAAGCTAATAGACAAAACAGATTTCTTAACATGCAAACAAGAGATTTTTTACTTACTAATGCACTTTAGCAGTCCGCACTTTAGCAGTCCACAATGTTCTGTGAAAATTCCCGATGTCTATCTAAAATACAGTTGACATTTTGGTTTATTGTGGGATGAGGTACTGGTGCAGATGTAAAAGCAAACAATCACTGTCTACTTGGATCTGTGGATTATGCCAGTCCCAGTATTTGTGATACTGTGTGGGTCTTGCACCCACCCTACTCCCACCCCTGTAATTTTTGAGTTTTACTACTGTTCTTGCTGTGTGGAAAGTTATAGAATCACAGAACTGTAGAGTTGGAAGGTACCCCAAGGGTCATCTAGTCCAACCCTTTGCTATGCAGGAAACTCATCTAAAGCATCCAAAACAGATGGGCATCCAACCTCTGCTTAATTAGACCTATGCCCTGTTCTTCTGTAGAATTGCTCAGAGTGGTTTACCGGTATATATGTTTTTCAGGCAGCCGCCTACTGAATCAGTTTCCTGAGCCACTCCTGCCCAGCACCAGCAATATAACTGTGGCATGTGGCATGCTCTGGGCTTTTCTGAGAACCATAACTACATGATGGTTCCTTTATTCCATTGTTTCAGTGTAATAATTCAAGCCTCATATCTCTTTAATGATATTATAGCAATATTTACATGCATAAAATGGTTGCTTTGGCAAATCTTGATGATAATCAACATGATACATGATAAAGAACTATTTACCAACTATCTTGGTAAAATTAGGCTAAACATTAGATGGCCTATGCCTTCAGGCATTGCTTTTCTTGTAACGGTGGAAAAACTAGCTTACTCTGCATTTCTTACGGTACAAAATCTGTGATCAGTCTTTCAACTGGGTAGACTCACAACCCTGATGGAGTCCAAACCCTTGGTCTACAGCACTTAACCTCTTTCTCTGAATCTGTCTGGAGTGTCCAAATTTTGTTTTGCTTGGGTTAAATATGGAAAAGAAACTTAATTACACATAGTTAACAGTGGCATGCTAATTTTGTAATCCCATTATTGATGACTTCTAAAGATGCAATTAATGTAGCAATTCAGCCTATTCAATTACTTTATTTTGCATAGAATTGGACACCCTGCTTGTAAGAATCTGGAGCACCTCCAGATCATGTGTAGTTTTGTTGAACAACAGGGAAGCATCACAGCTGTGAAAATACAATGCTTTTGATGAGATGTTCCCCATAAAACATTCTTCTTAGTGTCTATTATTTTTGTAACTACATGTTACTTATTAGTATGCCTTTAACACTGACGTCTTAAATACATTTATTTTCTTGCCCAAAATGATCTGCTTGCTAAAAGAATACAAAACAGCACCTCTAGCAGTTACTGCAATTCAAAAACAAGTTTTGACTACTGCATATTTGCTCTTTGTTGTTGGCATTTAGTCATGCCCAACTCTTGGTGACCCCATGGACCAGAGCACGCCAGGCACTCCTGTCTTCCACTGCCTCATGCAGTTTGGTCAGACTCATGTTGGTAGCTTTGAGAACACTGTCCAACCATCTCGTCCTCTGTCGTCCCTTTCTCCTTGTGCCCTCAATCTTTCCCAACATCATGGTCTTTTCCAGGGCGTCTTATCTTCTCATGCTCTTACATTGTGTTATTGGTCAGCAAACCTTTGAAACCCTTGGTTTCACTCATACACCATTACATTAAGCCTGCTTCATAGTTGCAGCCTCACAAGCAGATGACCCTTCCTAATGTATTGTAAACCACCCTGTGATCCTTGGATGAAGGGAAGTATAGAAATTGAATGAATAAATAAGTGTAACCATATCAGTGGAGTGCAACATGATAAGCCATTTTGTGAGAACAACTTACTTGAGTTACACAACGCCAACATAGCACCCTTTATTTTGGGGGTTGCATAACTAAGGGAATATCTTACTGAACCACCTGGTGAGTATTTGTATTAGGTTTTAGAACATGGAGCTACTTAATGGGTTGCCCTATAAGTATTTGTCCCCAGTGTATCACAGCAGGTGGTGCTGTGGTCTAAACCACAGAGCCAAGGGCTTGCCGATCGGAAGGTCGGCAGTTCGAATCCCCACAACGGGGTGAGCTCCTGTTGTTTGGTCCCTGCTCCTGCCAACCTAGCAGCTCGAAAGCACGTCAAAGTGCAAGTAGATAAATTTGTACCGGCGTTTCCGTACACTGCTCTGGTTCACCTGAAGCGGCTTAGTCATGCTGGCCACATGACGCGGAAGCTGTATGCCGGCTCCCTCAGCCAGTAAAGCGAGATGAGCGTCGCAACCCCAGAATCGTCCACGACTGGACCTAACAGTCAGGGGTCCCTTTACCTTTACCTGCTTAACCATCTTGTAATAAGTCATCATGCCATATAGTGCAACATGAAACATGGCTGATTCTAGTATAGAATTCTATAACCAGGAGGTGTCTTAACTTTACATGCTTAGGAGTAGGGAGTTCAGATTGACTGAGGAACTGGGAGAAAAATAAGTATAGAATTAGAACCTTAAATTACTTAAGGTACTCTCTCTACAAAGTGTGGTACTAAAAAATAAGGAGCTAAGACTGTTGAAAGGTAGATTTTCCCATTTTTCTTTAGATAGGAATCACACTTTTGACCCTTCAGACATTGCTGGGCTTCAACAAAATAATTTCCAGCCAACTTGGCCAGTGGTAAGGGATGATGGAAATTGCAGTCCAGCAGCATCTGCAGAATGACATGTTCCCTACCCATGTCTTAAGATAGCACTGATTGTATGACCCTGATCTCCTCAAATGCTAGACAGTAACAACAACTCATGCAACTCATTATTTGCCACCCCTGGGGCAATGAAGTGAGCTTTCGCTATGTGTTGGTATTAGCATTTATGAACAGAACAGCATTTCATAAAATTAGTATGAGCACAATCCACTTGCATTGCTCCGAAGATCCTGCTTCCTCATTTTCTTCACCTGTACCTCACTTTCTCCACTTGTAGGTAAATACAGGCAGCATGATGATACCTGCATGTGGGAGAATGGTTTGTGCGAACTTCCTGTGTTCCCATGAATCCTTTTTTCCCTATGCCTTGCAAATTACTTAATGCTATTTCTACTTGCTGTGGTTAATTGAAAACAGAAGCAAAAGCTTCTACTGTCCTCTTGCAAATATACCGGAGGAAAAGAGAAGGTGTTAGCACAGGAGCCTGAAGCTTGCACAAATTTGTGCCCATATTGCTTATTGTTTGCCTTCTTTTGCCTGTTGTTGTTTGGGATGTGTGTGTTTGTTGCCTGTTTTTAGAGGTGTGTTGAATGTTTGTTTTGCTTATCTTTCATTTTGGGGTATGAGGGTGGGTGTTGCTTGTAGTTTGGGAGTGGGGGTATTTTGGAGCATTGCAAGTTTTTCTGCCGTGAAATTGCTATTTTGAGGAGGCAAATACTGTCTGTATGACATTCACCTCCAAAAAAGGTTGGGGATTCCTGGTTTAGTGCTGCATCTGAACTGGGCCAATATAGGGGGTAAAGAGCATAAGGAGATTGGAAGCTGGGAAGATCCATGAAGTGTAACTTTGATGGATATGCAAACACTTCGTAGTGTTATTAATTAGAATTTATATCACAGTTCCAAAACACTTTGTATCTAGTATTTGAAGATATTATCATTATCAGAAAATATTAGAAAAATCTTTCCAAGGTGGGCTAGTAATTAAAAAAAAACCCCATTGCATATGTGGGGCTGAAGCTGAGAGATGCTGAGTTGATGGCAGAGGTAAGAACTAAACCCAGGATTTCTGGTTCACAGCTGAAGCTCTTAGCCACTATACTACAGTAGCATTGAACAGAAATATTACTGAAGTATTAAATCATATAGAAAGACATGCTTGCTTTCAAGTTCTATATTTGCTGCATAGTTTATCCTGCAAACTTCTAAGACCAGCTTTGCTGGAGCACAGAAAAAGCAATAAAAACTGGACTATGTTATTCAGTCAAAACAGAGGTGTGCCTATATATTGTCTTCTGCTGATTTAGGACCAGCTCCAAATCTCTCTTGCAATTTATTGCAGAGACTTCCAGTAGATTCTGTGCCCATGAATCGGACATAACATACATTCCCAGCTTTTGCTTACTTTGTCTGGCTCCAAGATTAACTCCTTCAGCTTCCTTAACAAGCTTTCTTTATACTTGTGGCATGAATTTCATGAGAGAACTTATAAAGGAGTACTGACAGTGTTGTAGAGTAAGTGCAGTTAGCAGCCTTAAATTCATAGCTACTTAAGAATAATATTTTAAAAATAGATTAAGTTAGCATTCTTGCCTAAATCTAGTGGCTGTTCTGTTTAATTGTTGTATTTTATCTGGTTATGTAGACAGGGATGGTGCGCTGTGATACAGCTGTCGGAACGCCAGACTACATATCACCTGAAGTATTAAAATCACAAGGTGGTGATGGTTATTATGGAAGAGAATGTGACTGGTGGTCTGTAGGAGTTTTTCTCTATGAAATGCTAGTTGGTAAGTAGTGATTTCCTCTTGTACTCCCTCTAGTACCTTGATTTCAGAAGGTTGTGCATCACCACGTGGGTTATTGATTCAATAAGAGCTTGATGGTCCCTGAGTGAATCTAGTTCTGTTACACTTCTCATATCAGAGCCTGAGTTCCCACAACATGAGGTGGGCCTCCCAAGGAAGACATGGAGAGTTGCAATGGAGACTGCCTGGCCTCTAGCTTTCCAGTTTTGTAACTGCTATTGCAATGGAAAGTGATGCTGCTCCCCAAATCAGTTGTGGTAACATGGTCAGCAATTTACCATCCAGGTTGTTATATTTCTTGAGGGATATTGAATGATAGTACTTTGGGAATATTCATAGCCATGCCCCACATATATTCTTTCCTTGGGTTAAGAAGCATAATTTCAGTGAAGGACATGCTCTGGAGCCATTTTCTGTATACCAATTGAATACTTGATATAATTTTTTATTTGTTCGGTGTGTTGAGTTTGTATTTAGATTTTGTATGTACAGAAAGCTGTATAACCAGGAGATGTATTCTGTGCTTATCAAGAATATATAAGAACACTCATTTGCACAAAACACTAAATTATGGTTTAGCGAAAGCATTGCATGAACCTTGAACTTACTCCCTCCCCTCCCCTTCTTTTCTGCAGCTGTGAGAACGAAAATAGAATCACATTTTCTGCTTTTACTTTAATCAGGGTTCCTTATTGTGCCCAAACTCAGGGAAGTTATGGTTGGTGAACAAGCCAGAATCATATGCCGTAGGTTGAGTCCAGCTTGTTTGAAGTAACGAAAGAGTATACAGAGTTGTTCTGATTTCAGACTTTAACAGGGAACTCTGCTTCATTTAAAACCAGAAGCAGTCTCCCCTTGTGTGGGGAGGGTTGGAACACATGAGCCTGTAATTCTAAACCATAGTTTAGTGTTTCTGTAGGTGTTTGTTTTGAACCTTTGCACACAGGATTCTCTGTTTTTGTCTCAAGTTATTTTTATTTTTCTGTTTTTGCCTTTAGTAATCAACTTGCATTAGCTAATGTTTATGCATTTTTCATTTCAGGAGATACTCCATTTTATGCTGATTCATTGGTGGGGACATACAGTAAAATAATGGATCACAAGAATTCATTACATTTCCCAGAAGATGTTGAAATCTCAAAGCATGCAAAGGACCTTATTTGTGCCTTTTTAACAGACAGGTATGTAAACATAGATTTTTCTCACCATAAAATCCTTTTCCTAAATTATTGTAACAGAATATGTTTTCAGAAAAAAAAATTCTTAGGGTCCAGTACAGTGAGTGCAACCAGTCTGATTTCATGCCTTACCCAAAGTCAGACTAAAATGTTTTTTAAAAAAATCTCTGAAGTTCAAGCAGCATTTACTATATTCCACTTCCGTAGCCAAATTTTGAGTGAGGAGATAATCATAAATCATATGCATACATATTCCCGTGGCAGGGACATAAACAGTGTTTTCATGCTCTCTGGCTTCTGTCACAGTGTCCTGTTGCACCAGAAGCAGTTTAGTCATGCTGACTACACAACCTGGAAGAGTTTTCTGCAGACAAATGCCGGCTCCCTCGGCCTGAAAGCAGAAATGAGTGCCACACCCCATAGTCAAAGTCGACTGGTCCATTACCCTTTACCATATACACAGAGCATTAAATGAATCATAAACATAAAGCTGCTCTTCAATAGAGGGCCTTCCTGTCTGAAAGACCTGCATAGGATTTAGATAGTTTAAAGACAGATGGGTTGCAAGTGCTTCCCCTGCATTTTTTGGTTCTTGACAGGGCTAAAATGTTCCTTCCTTTTCAGGACTATTCTCCTTTCACCCTCAGCATTGGCCACTGATGTATAGCAGATAGAGTTTGTGTCTTTCATGCATCCCTGTTCCTCATGACTTTTCTCAGTCAGTTATATTGAAGGTTTCTCTGTCCCTCAGTGTTAGAAACAGAGATATGAAAGCTAGGAGCTAAATGGCACCTTAAACCTAGGTTATGGGTGCAACAACAGAATGACTAGGCACACTTTTTATAACTAGAATACAAAGCCAAAAATGAATGAACTGCAGCTTGAATATTATGTTCATTTTTCACATGGTCTAGTCCTTCCCCTGCCCACCGCCCTTCTCCAGTCTTAAGAAAGCAGCTGGAAGAGGGAAGGCAGAAAAAGGTCCTCCTTTCCTTCAACTCTCCTGTTTTAATCTGAAATCTTAGGCACAGTACTGCACCCAGAGCTCAGAAACTGCTCGCACTAATGAAATTCCCTGTCACAAGATGCACCTAGAACAATGGGAGTTTCCAACACTGCTGTCCCTTGAAGGGAAGAAATATTTGATATTTTGTGAAGTGTGGGAGCATGTTCTGTATCCTTGACCTTAGCAAGTCACCTATTGCCTAGCATACACATCCACACATACAAGCTCTGAGAAACTATACAGAGGTACCTCGAGCTAAGTACTTAATTCGTTCCGGAGGTCTGTTCTTAACCTGAAGCGTACTTAACCTGAAGCACCACTTTAGCTAATTGGGCCTCCCGCTACCGCTGCGCCGCCAGAGCACGATTTCTGTTCTTAAGCGGAGTTCTTAACCTGAAGCGTACTTAACCTGAAGCGTACTTAACCCAAGGTACCACTGTATTGGGGTTATTGAGTATCTTACCTTAGTCTCCCCTACACCACATGATCATAATTCTCTTGCCCCCCCTTCCTTTTGAAAGGGACAGATCAGTAGAATCCACACACCCCTTCCCCATATCTCTCAAGGGCTGGGGAGAGGGAGGAATATCTGTCCTTCCCTCCTTCATTTGCTCATTTAAAGAATTGGGTGGCATAGTGTTGGGAGTAAAGTCCTTAAACTAGGTTTGGTAGCAGCAGTCAGGTGAGTATAGTCAGCTACTCTCCACTTTCTAACAGAATACAAATTTGTGCCATAATCTCTGCCGTGCTCCATCACATTGCCTGGCTTTTGCAGGGGGTTGGAGAAGGTGATAGCTTGGCTTGGACTTGTTTTCTGTTGCTCCCAGGGATTAGGACCAAAGACATGGGGTGCAAATCTATAAGAAAAAGAATTTAGACTAAACATTATGAAGAATTTATTGATTGTATGAGGTATTATTCTGCCCCACTGTTTATCTCAGAAGGTGGTGGACTGTACTACATGTGAGATTTTTAAGCAGAGGCTGGGTGGCTAGGAAAGCTGTAGTCATAAATTTCCTGAATCGGCATGGAGTTGGATTAGGTGACCTTTGGCTTCTCTTGTTACTCTGATTCTACAGTTCCCTAAGCATTATTTGTTGAATGCTAATCAGATCAGCCCACCATAACTTGGCCACAGCTGCTTTCTGTGGCCTGTTAAATTAGGGGAGGGTCAGGAGGAGATCACTATGGCTGTTCTTTATGGCTTTCTTTCCACTGTTGGGACAGTTAGTTTCCCTTTCCCCTTCTGGCCAACCAGTTTGCATTATTGGGTGTTCATGCAGAAGCAGACCAAGATGCAAAATTTGAAAACCAAACAAACTCACTTCCTGTTGCCCTGCTCTGGACTATTCTTGACAGTCAAGTCAGTATTAAATTAAATTATTTCCACTTTGTAATTTGCTTAAATTGTAAGAGATTTAAAAAAGCACACTAAATGAAATAGAAGTGAAATAAATATCTGTCTATTGGCCTCAGCAGTGTGGTTCAAAAAGGGATTCCATCTGCTGAGTAATCATGCAGGCAGCTCAAGAGGATTTGGGTGGGTGGGGGTACATTAGTTTCCCCCCATGTTTTAAATGCAAGGAAAAGCCAAAGGTTGGGGAAGGATGTATATGAGAAGAGCTTTTGGATTATTTAAGAATACTCTGGCTTTCTTTTTTTCCTCCACCCCAATTTTTGTGTGTGCTTTCTTATTCATATTAAACATGGTGCTCAGTGTATTTATTTAAAACAGAGCATCTTATTATATATACAATTGCCACTGAAGCACTTAAAGTGAGAAGGGGCAAGTATCTATCCTGTGACTTATTAGTTCTCGTACAAAAGTAGGTTCTTACATTAGCTTTTACAACACAAAAATTGTTTTGAAAAGAAATAAGTTTGCTTGTATATAGTGGCTTCATTATACATTTTAGGAAAAAATGTGCATATGTGTATGGGTGTTTTTAAATTGGAGGCAAAGGATACAGTTTTTTAAATATTCATTTCAGTAGGGTTTGAATAACTGTTCTGTGTTTGGAAACCAGGTCTTCCGTCATTTACGTCCAAATGTTTGTACAGTGGTTTGGCAAACTTCGTAGGTTTGCATTTTTTTTTAAAAAAGAGCTTTTTCCTGCGTTCCTTTTCTACACAGACCAGTTGGAAATATGTTTTATTCCACACATGGCAGGCTGAGATTTCCAACCATTTCATTCTGCATATGTTGAGAGTACTGAGAAACCTAACAGCTTATAAAATGGGAGGATGCAAACTGCAGTTAATTATAATGGGGGGAAATGCCAAGAATGTTTAGGTATCTTTGGCACTTAATGTGTTTTTAGTTTGTAATTATTGGTGCTAATACAAGAATTGAATTAATTGCTATGTTTAGGGAGGTACGTCTTGGAAGGAGTGGAGTAGAGGAAATTAAATCTCATCAGTTCTTTAAGCATGACCAGTGGGATTGGGATAATATTCGAGACAGTAAGTATCATTTTTAAAATATGAAAAATATGTTCTTTCTTACTTTAAAAAAACTTACTTTGGGTTAGTGTGGAATTTAAAATGCAGGAGCTCTAAAATGGTTTCTATGGGTATTTATATTTGTAAGTATATTTTTCTGTAAGTGTCTAAGCTTTTACAATAGTTACAATTTTTTTCAACTGCACTACTTTATTGAGTGAGAATGGGTAAAATTTTCATTCTGTTTTTACTAACGCCCGCCACATCATGT